>NC_067398.1:665410811-667810811 GCF_016432865.1 Antechinus flavipes
AATTGATGGGCAGCTCGGGGCTGCCGCCCCCTCCCCGGTCACCGTTCCCTCCCTCCTTCCCCGGCGCCCTCCATCCGCCGGGGCCCACCTGAGGTGCCGGGGGGGCAGTAACACAGGTACTTATTGACGAGGTCGAGGCACTTGGCGCCATGCTGGCAAGGCTGGCTGTAGCACTCATCCAGCTGGCTTTCACAACGGCTGCCCGTGTAGCCGGGGGCACAGGTGCAGGAGAAGCTGGCAATGCCATCCACGCAGCTCCCGTGGTGGCAGGGGTCTGGGGAGCAGTCGTCCACGTTGTTCTCACACAGGGGGCCTTCGAAGCCTGTGGCAAGGCACGGGGAAGGAAGTCACCTGCGGGACGGGGGACCTTCCCCTCCTCCCCGAGGCCCAGAGAGGGCCGGCGCTCACCTTCAGCACAGCGACATTCGTACCCATCGGGCTGGTCCACGCACTTGGCCCCGTTGTGGCACGGCGTGCTGGCGCACTCATCCACATCCAGCTGGCACATGGTACCGCTGAAGCCTGGGGGTGAAATGGTCCCAGTGAGGAGCGGACCCCCGCCCTCCCCCCCCTCACCAGGACCCCCTCTGAGCCACGGTCCAGCCCCACCGCGGGCTCCTCACCTGAGGGGCACGTGCAGCTGAAGCCGTTAACTCGGTCCCGGCACCGGCCACCATTCACGCAGGGGCTGCTCTGACATTCGTCGATATCCACCTCACAAAAGGTGCCTGTGAATCCTGAGACAGCCCCCAGAGGGTGGTGACCCCCCATCCTCCAGTCCCGCCAGCCCCCACCTGGTGTCTCCCTCCTCAATCACTCATCCTCCACCCCGGACCCAAAGGGCAGAGAGCACTTGGACAAGGCAGGGGAGCACGGAGACCGCAGCCCGGTCGGGCATCCCTGCCACGAGTGAAGGGGAGGAGCAGGGGAGGAACACGAGCTCTCACTTCTGGCACAGTCCGCGTCCCAAGGTGGGAAGCGGATCCTCACCCCCGTGCCCGCCATTCCCTCCTAGCCCCATCCTTACACCCAAGGCTCAGCTTCACATGCCCCGGCCACGCCAGCCCCGCCGGCCCCGTACCTGCCATGCAGATGCAGGTGAACTGTCCGATCCTGTCGAGGCAGGTGGCCTGGTTGTGGCAGGGTCCGGAGAGGCATTCGTTTATATCTGTCTCACACCGAGGGCCTGTGTACCCGCGCCCGCACTGGCACTGGAAGGAGCCTTGGGTGTTCACACATTTCCCAAAGTGCTCGCATGGGTTGGCCCCTGTAACAGGATGGGCTGTGAGGACCACCGCGGGCCGGTGAGCCCTCCGATCCCCGGCGCCGGCTCCACCTCTGGCCTTACCAATGGAGCACTCATCCACATCCTGGTCACAGGCTCCCCCGGTGAATCCTGGGGGGCACGTGCAGATGGCACGCCCGTTCACGGGGTTAGTGTCGCAGATGGCATCCTCGTGGCACGGGTTACTGACGCAGGCGTCATCCAGATGGCACAGGAGGCCTGTGGGCAGCCAGCAGCGAGGGTCAAGGGCCCAGTGCGAGCAGCCTGCTCTGCCCCCGGCCCAGAACCTGAACCCAGAACTTCAGACCAGGGCACCCCAAAGGCAGAGAGCCAGGAGAGCCTGAGCCCAGGGACAAGGGGGAACATCCCACAGCGGGCAGCGGGAGAAAGAATCTGCTCACCAGTCTTGCCCATAGGACAGGCGCAGTAGAAAGAGGCCACGCGGTCGTGGCACGTGGCCCCGTGGAAGCAGACAGCCGAGGCACAGTCATCAATGTTCTCACTGCAGCTCTCGCCCGTCCAGCCATTGACACAGACACAGCTATGCCCTCCGTGGGTGTTGAAGCAGGTGCCCCCATTGTGGCAGGCGTTGGGCTGCAGCTGGCATTCATCTACGTCTTCTGTGCAAAACTGGCCTGCGGGGAGAAGGGGAGGGAGGGCTGTGCCCCAGACAGGCCCCAGGCTGCCCGGCACACTGCCCCGGGGCCACGAACGAACAATTTCAGCATCCTGAGTCAGGGTCACAAGGGATGCCCGGGACCAGCGGCACGAAGCACTCTCTTGGAGAAACCGGGGGAAGGATGGATGGTTTGGGGACAGATTTGTCCACAATGGTACCTGCCAGCTGCTACTTACCTCCGTTTTCATTAACTATTCTTAGGCACTAGATGCTAAACGCAGTTGTTTCAAGGCTACTGAGAAGCTGCAAGAGCTATCTTCACCCCTTGTAATTCAGCACCCTAGAGGCAAAGTCCAGGTTGCCCCAGCCTCGGTGGGGTCGGGGCGCCTGCCACGCAGCCTGACTGATCTGACACCTCCATCTTCCCTCCCCGTCCCCTAGCTGGGCCCAGTCCCAGCGACGAGGGGGGCCCGGGCCCAGCTCTGGAGCCTGCCATGGCCAAGGCCAGTTTCCCACCTGTCCACTCCGGGGGGCACTGGCAGTTGTACGTGTTGACGCCATCCACACAAGTAGCTCCATTCATGCAGCGGTGCCTTGGACAATCATCCACATTCACCTCACAGTCATGCCCTTCAAAGCCTGGCACAGCATAAGACAGAGAAAGAGAAGAGAGGGCTCATGGTCAGCCTGGCTGGGGGCAAGCGGCTTCCGCCTCGTGGCCTGAAGAAATCAGGCCCCAAAACGTAATAGGAAGAGAGGCCCTGGCTCTGGGGACAATTGCTTCCTTCCCCGCACGAGGCAGCTTCCTGCCCATTTCCTGATTCCAGCCCCTGCGGGCCATGGCTGAAGCCAGACAGGCCCGGGGAGCCTGGGCCTGAGCCCTCCACTTCCGCCCTTCCCTCTCTTCCTCCTCTTGGGAAGTTAGCAGCTCACCCGGCAGGCAGGCGCAGTCATACGTGAACTCCCCGGTCTGGTGGCACGTGCCCCCGTTACGGCACTGAGAGGGGGCACAAGGGGCCGAAGGGCTCTCACACAGGGGCCCAGCGTAGCCCACTGGGCACTGGCAGCGGAAGGAGCCTGGGACATTGATGCAGGTGCCCCCGTGTTGGCACACAGTGCCCACCCGGCACTCATCCACATCGCTGCGGCAGGTGCGGCCCTGGTAGCCAGCGGGGCAGGTACAGTTGTAACGATTGTGGTTGCTGGAGCAGCGGCCCCCGTTGGCACAGGGGTTAGTAGCACAAGGATCGATGAAGGAACAGTCCTGTCCTGCAGGGAAGGAAAGAGACAGAAATACAAGTGGGCCTGGGCCCAGGGGATACAACCTGGGTAGGACACAGTCCGAGCTCAGGCCCTCGGTTCAGCTACGGCTCCTTACCTCGGAATCCCCGGGGACAGACGCACGAGTACTGGACAGTGCCCTGAAGCAGGGAGCTCTTGCAAGTACCCCCATTGGTACATGGAGCATGGTGGCAAGGGTCTTCAAATTGGCATCGATCTCCCATTAGCCCTGGATGGCACCTGAAAAGCAGAAAAGGTCCTGGGATGAGGGGCTGCAGGGGCAGATGGTCTTATCTCCAGGTTATCACCTAAGCTCATCGGCATGGGGATCTGGGATAGAAGAGTATGAGGGGAAAGAATGAAGGGGAAGGTAGAGAGGAGAAGGGCTCTGAGATTCCAGTCCCAGTCTTTCTCTATCCTTACTATCACTGGGAGGAAAAGAGCCTTTACTCTTATCACCCAAGAGTAAAATTAGCTTAGAATTCCATAGCCTCTCCAGCTGGAGTCAGGCAGCAGACATATCCAACCTCTCCCTTCCCTTTTACAGCAGAGGAAACTGAGACCTGGGGCTCGTGACTTATCTAAGATTACGATTCAATCCAATCCAACGTTTATTAAGAGCAATTGGGGGCCGAAAAAACTGAATATACACCACCTCAGACCTCAAGAAACTTAAAGTTTATTGGGGGATACAAGTGAACAAATTAAGTAAATACAAGATAAATGGGAGAGGAGGAAGCAGAGGAGACACTAGCAGCTAGGAGAGAGACTTGACTTTCTGACTCCAAGGCCTCCCCGTGGGAACTGAAGACAGGAAAGAAACCCCAGGGTCTCCCCATATTTGGTTAGAGGGGAGGGGAGGGGAGCCTGAAGTCAGATGGCTTTTTACTGATGTGTAGAGGGCTAAGCTGAGGCCAGCCATTCTGAGAGGCGCTCAGCCGGGATCCCAAATAACCGAAAGCAGACCTGGGGGAAGGGGCTGGGGCAGGGAGAGGCAAGGAGGTGGGGTGAGGAGGGGCCCCACAAGACTCAACTCCAGCGTCCCCAACTTGGCCGCAAGGATAGGGGAGCAGTCCGGGCTTGTGCGGAGAGCCAAGCTTCCATCCCCGGGGGTGGGGGGCAGAGTCACGGAAGGGAAGCCTGGGTCCCTTCTTTCCCCCCTCCCTCCATTTGAGTCAGGTCCCTCAGGGGCTGGGCCTGGGACTCTCAAAACAGCACTGTGGGAATGGGGATGGGCTCCGGCCTCAGTGGGGTGGGGGTGGGGAACAGAACTGACAGACTCCCGGCCCCTCCTTCCACGGCCTCAGGTCCTTTCTCACGCTCCTTTCCCCTTCCCTGCCCAGCCCAGCCCAGCCCAGAGCCTTTCCAACCAACCGGTTTAGCTGGTTTCAACCCAAACTCCGGCCCTGGCCCCGCCCAGCCTAGACATGTCCTCCCCTCCCCCCCTTTCACTCTTCCCAACAGTGGACTGAAAGGTTTGGAGTTGAAGAAGCCCTTTATCCATCACTACCCAGCCCTTTCCCCATTTTACAGATGAGAACGCAGAGACTCAGAGCGAGGAAAAATCTGCCCCCGGTCACGTGGCAAATTCAAACTCAGATTTTCTTTTCTCGCCACCTTGCGGCCCTAAGGCCTCCTGGGGCGGGGAGGAGGGCGCGGGGCAGAGTTCGGGGCGGGAGAGCGGGGCTGGGGTTTGCTGGAGCCCCTGCAGAGGCTAGGGCCCGAGTGGCCCGGAAAGCACAGCGCGGGGGGAGGGTGGCGCCCGATCCTGGGGAATCCAGGCCAGGTGCCGGAATTCCCGGTGATTCACCTGTTCTGGGGGCGGAGCTCATCCACCTGTCCCACACATTCCGCAGCACACCTCGAGGTAGGGGGCAGAGCCAGGGCGGCTTCTAAAGCGCATGTGCATCTTCCTATACCTGCTTCCCATCCCATCTCAAGCTACCAGGGCCCACGTGGGAGGTATCCCTCATAGCGGTGACCTCACTCAGCCTCCCTCCCAAGCCATCCAGTGCGTGCCTGTGCATGGCCGGGGAGCACCCTTTCCCCAACCTTTTCTCCTACAAGCCGCGGCGTGGTCCAGCCAATATAGATGTCCTTCCTATCTGGTGATGGATGGGGGAGCCTCTAGGCAATGTCCCGCTCCAGCATCCCCTCCTACAGAAGACTTCTCCCGATCCCTTCAGCTAGTGCCTCCCTCCCCCCCAAAAAATTTTTATTTTGTACTTATTTCTGTTTTGTATTCACGGACAGCGCTTAAACAGGCTATCAGAACCAGGAAAACTTGGGTCTGAGTCTCCCTTCTGCCACAGACGGCTGCCTTTATGATAAAGTATGCATGTAAAATACATAGGTACATGTGTGGGAGAAGGTGGGAGGCTGTGTACAGTGTACATTTACATTACATTACATCACAAATTACATTTGTACTTTTTGATTTTCCGATTTGAATGTCAGTTTCTTGAAAATAAGAATTATTGTATTCATTGTATCTGCATCTCTACCAGTGAGAGAACCTACCACTTCTTATATATAGCAAGCACTTAATACACTCGTGGTGATTGATTCTGGACTATAAAACTCTCAGCAATCTTGAAGACAGCCAGTGTTCAGTCTATATTGAGAGAAATTCCTCATCTAGGGGTCTTTAGTGTATCTGTGAGGAACTTAGCATAATGGCTAGAATGATAGAGTCAGGCAAAAGGACCTGAGTTCAAATTAGGCTCAACTTACTATTAGTGTGACCCCACTAAATAGTGATGTAATTACCCCTATTCAGATTTCCTCATCTGTAAAATCGAGATAATCATAGCATCTACCTGGCAGGACTATTGTTAAGATCACATGAAAGAACATATAGAAAGTATATGGTATGTAAACTGGGTTGTTTCCCTGATAAAATGTGAGGTCCTCGAGGGCAGGCATTGTTCCCCATCTTTGTAATGCTTAGCACATTGCCTGGCACACCGTAGGCATTTTAAAATGTTTCCTGAAGGAACAACAGAATAAAATCCAGAGACTCACTGACAACTTGTTGGGGCCAGAGGTAGGGTGGAGATGATCATTTATTAGGAAAGCTGTAGGGGGTTCAGCAAGAAATCCTAGAGTTTCCTTCTACCTCTGAAAGTCTAGGAACAAGCCTCTGATCTCAGGTCCATTACCCCATGACCATGGTCAAATCAACTTGCTCTTGCAAGCCTAGATAATCTCCAAATTCAAACCTCTATAATTCTCTAAGTTCATCTCCTGGACATCTCCTTGGAGAAGCTGGCTCAGCTTCCTGGGGCCAGACCCTGGGATCCCCGGCCCCCATCCCTTCAAATAAACTCAGTGCCATTGCTGAGGAGAAGATGCAATCATATCAATGCTGTGATAAGGGTCAGGAGGAAAGACTGGTCCTTACAAAGGGAACACATAGAGGGGGTGTAGGAAGGGCTCAGAGAGAGAGGTAGCTCAGGGGCCAAGAGAACTTGATGAGCCTCACAAGTACTAGAACTCTTCTCCCCATCACTGTCCAATGGCTAGCCAGGGCTGTGGAGGGAGGAGTGATGTTTAAAGTCCCTTCCAGCATTAAACTGTAGGCTCCCATGAACCCTTTCCTCTAATTCTGGATCATCCTGCCCCCCCCTTCTCTCCCCCCTCCTTTATTCCAAGAAGCGGTTGGGGGAGAAGGCCTGGGAAGGATTAATTTAGCTACTCCCTAGGGCCTTCCAGGCCTTCCTCCCTATTTCCTTCAAGTCCCCAAGCCCACAAACCTCCAAGCACCCTCTGCCCCCCAATTCACCCACCCACTCCAACTCACAAACAGGCAGCTTCCCCATTGGACAGCAGGGTACATCGGCCTCCATTCTCACAGGGATTCCCTCCGTCCAGGCACTGGGGGGCTGTGGGGAGAAGAGAAAAAGACAGCCCATCAGTCTATTCTGAGAAAGCTACCCAGAGGGAAATTGAAGGCGGTGATGCATTCCTTTCCATCCACCATCCCCTTCCCTCCACCCCCAACTCCCAACTAGGGATGGCCCTGGGGCCCAAACATCCTGCCCTTCTCATCCAGGCTTTTGGAACCCAAACTTTCCTGGGCTTGCTTCCTATCTCCTACCCCCTTGAGCCAACAGCTGCAGGCTGGGGCTGCTAAGAAGGAGATTTGGGGGCATGACAAAGGAAACGTCTTCCCCCTCCCAAACAAGTTCCCACAGCCACTACTCCCTACCAGCTGTTTGGGCAGCCTAGGCACCATTGTGCTCTGCAGCTGTTGCTACCACCTGGGGCTCCGTGCCCCCCACCCCAGCTCAGCTCAGCCAGAGGGCAGGGAGTAAGGTTGATCAGAGGAAACCCCTGGCAGGGGGAGGGCTAAAAGAAACCAGTGCCAGCCAGATGTGAGAGGCCCCCTGAGGCCACCTAAGCTGTAGGGGTAAAAATATGGGACGGAACAGCTAGCTGAAGGCTAGGAGTTAAGTTCTAAGAGCAGAGGATGTCCAGAGCTAGGGATTCAGGACACCTGGTAGGGAGCAAGGCTTGGGGGAAAGGGTGCCTCTGTCATCTGGAGAGGGAAAGATGAGAGCCAGGGTGTTTGTAGAAGCCTGAAAAGAGAGGAGACATTTGGTTTCCACTTCTTTATAGAATGAATACAAGAGCTTTCTCCCAGATTGTCAACTGGTCACACCTACATCACTCATCTCAGGCCAGCCTCCAGTGGCTGTCATTGTCGTCATTAGTCCCATTTCTATACCGCTATAAGGTACCTATTCTAACAACAGTCCCATGGAGTAGATGGTGCCAGATTAGTCTTCCTTTTTTAAAAAGAAGTTAATCAGAGAACTAAAGTGACTTGCCCATTGCACACAGCTGGACTGGGCTGGGATTCAATTAATCACCAATTTCCCACCAAGCACTGTGCTGTAGGGTTTCTCAACCAAGCATGAGCAAAGTAAGTGAACAGTGCCTAGCCAAGGATGGGCATTCTGAGCAGTGTTCTTATGGGGTACGCTGAGTTCTGTAGCTCAAGGGACAGAGTAACAGATGCTATGGGCAAGTGAGAAAGTGGAAAAGTCCTCAACCTAGTTCTGGGAGGCATTTCAGTCCACGTTCTGCCACTAATTTACTGTGTGTGACCTTAATGTCAAATAATTTCCCCTGCCTTCAGTTTTTTCATCTGGAAAAGAGATAATATCCAATTTTTCTTTCTCAGGACATTTTAACGAGAATGAGGTTGAATTTTCTCAATCCCTTCAGGGATTGGGATCCTCTATTTTCTTCACATGTACCCACCTCCTCCAAGAGTTGGATTGAATGAGATGGAGGAAGTTTCCTGTACAGTAAACCCTGGGGGGCCATCTCAGGGCTTGGCACAGCCTTTCCCAGGCTCCTGCGCCAGGCAGATGGGGCAGGGCTGTGCCCTAGAGGAAGGCTCCAAAAAGGGGAGGGCAGGACTGAAGCCCTCGGATCAGCTCCATAATCTCACTAGACCTACAAGTTCCCACGGGAGTGCCAGCCTAAGTTATAACCCAGCCGGAGCCGAGGCCCTATGTTCTCCCCGTTGGAGTGGGCTGGAGTTCCCGGTGGTATGGCCCTAGCCCCCCCCCCCTATTCCCCAGCCCTATGGCAACCCCTCCTCCCCGCTTTGCCGCTAGTAAATGTGAAAATGGGCCGCCACCGCCGCCCCCGCATCTGGGCTGCGGCCCCGCAGCTGCTGCGGACTCCCCTCGTCCCCCTCCCCTCGGCCCGACTAGCCAGCCCAGAGTTGGGGAGGGGGTGCGCACATTCCGGCATTGTCTGCGAGAAGAAAGGGCTAGGACCGAGGCGAGGGAGCCGAGGGGGAGGGGGTGTCTAGACGGCGAAGCCATTGTCCCTGGAGGGGGAGGGGAAGAGCCCCTCCACCCCCCTCTCCTTCAGGGAGGGGGCAAAAGACCCCCAAGCTCGGAGGAACAAGTGATAGGGATACCCCCATTTCTGACCCTTCTCTCCAACACTCCTCAATCCCTGGGAAGAGCACATGGGCAGCCCTGGACCGTGCCCTTTCCCAAATCCTTCCCTCATCATCCAGTGAACGGGGGCGTGGGGGGAGGATTCCCTGGGAAAGTAGGAGGGCCAGACTGAGGAGACTCAGAGCCACCCCTCACCCACCCTCGTCTGAGGAGGGGAGCGGGGATGGGGGCCCCGGAGTTAAGAGACGCGAGAAGTTGGTGGAGGGGTGAAGGGAAGGGAGCCGCTCCAGGCTCCGGGCTCCGGCTCTTGCCGCGCTCAGTCCCTGGGAAGAACTTTGCTCCGAGTAAATAGAAAGTGGAGAACTTCTCCCGCAGCCCAGCCGACCCCCTCCCCCCGGCCCCTGGCCCCGGCCCCCGCCCCTCCCCCCGCGCCCAGCCTCCCCGGCCCCCAGACCAGCGAGCCCGCCGCCGCCGGCGACCTGGGCCGGCCCGCATGAAGGGGCCCTTTGTGCCGGGGCCGCGGGGCCCCGCTGCCTCCCCCCGAGGAAGGGGAGGGGGGAGGGGGCGCGGGCGGAGAAGGTCTGGCGGCAGAGCCCGTTCCCAGGCTCCGGGACTGACCGCAGGGCAGCATAGGGCAGGGCAGGGGAGGGGAGGGCAGGGGGCGGCGAGAAGAGGGAGGACGCCCCCGTTTGCCCCCCCAAGTCCCACTCCCCTTCCTCTCCCCCCACCACAGGAGGAAGGAGAGGGTCTCTGGCCCGGGCTGCGATAGTCTGTCCCATAGAGCTCTTCATTGCCCTTTGCGCTTGGCTGCACTGCCCCCCACCCCGGAGTTCTCCGCCTCCCCCCCTCACCTGCAGCCGCAGCTCCCGAGAGGACCAGCAGAGCAATGCCCAGTAAGCAGATGCCCAGGAAGCGGACCGCCTGGCCCCAGACCCCGGGCTCCATCCTGGTGCCTCGCCTCCCTTGCCTCGGGCTCCGGGAGCGGGCGCCGCCTTATCCAGCCATGGGAGAGAAGGGGGAGCCGCGGGCTAAGTCGGAGCAAGTACCCGGTACAAGCTCCGCGCCTCCAACTTCGCCGAAGTGAGGCCCGGTCCGGCCCCGCCCCCGCCCCCCCAAGCCCCAACCCCCAAAGATCCCTCCCCTCCTCCTCTCCCTCCTCCTCCTTTTCCTCCCCCTCCTCTTCCCTCTCCTCCTCCTCCTCCTCTTCCTCCTCCTTCTTTTCCTCCTCCTCCTCCTCCTTCTTCTCCTCCTCCTCCTCCTCTTCTCAACAGTTTTCTTCTTCTCGGGGGCGTATCTCTCCACTGATCAGCCCCCTACACCCCGCTCTCTCTCAGAAACCACACTGCCTCCTACTCTGCTTCCCATCCTCTGTAACTCCAACCTTCTTCCTTCTCCTCTCCCACCCTCTCATTTCACACACATATCCCTCCCTTAACCTCAGTTCATGGTCCTGTTATTCTTAACCCTTAACTAGAGCCTTCCCCTTCAAACCGCCCTCTTCCAGAACAACTAATCTTTAGAGGTCCAGGAATCCAAGATCCTAAGCCCACATATCCCTGAGGAGGGGAGGGGTAATCTTGAGGAGACATGACACACTTGTTCCTACTTCCTCTGGAAAAAGCCAAAGTTACCCCCCCCCCAAGCTTGGGATCATAGGTGCCAGGTACATCTAAGGATGATCTTGCTATTCCTAAAATACTTAAAAACACCATATCGTGAACAAGGCCCAGTCTCTTGGTACTCTTACCTGGGTAGGAGACTTTTTTTGACAAATGTCACTTGGCTCTTTGAGCCTCAATGTCCATATCCATAAACTGGGGACAATAATACCTGCTTTACCAAGTTGTGGTGACAGAAATGAGAAAAAGTGCTAGAGATATGTCAACCTTTATAATTATCATTGTTATTATTCATCCAACTAGATCTAGGAGAGTTCCTGTAAAGGAGTCACAGGAGATATGAATAGAGAAGTAGATTTCAGACTGTGAAGGGTGCAAGGTTGAGGTGTTTAGGTTTGATCCTTAAGGTATGCTGTGTGATCATCCAGCTGAAAATGTCCTTAGTACACAACATAGAATGACAAAGTTGGAAGGATCTTTAGATCAATTTAACTCAGAACCCTGTTTTGGAATAATGGCAACCAAAAAAAAAAAAAAAAAAATGGAATGAACACTGATTCTGAAGTCAAAAGCCCTAGATTCAAAATCCTCCCTCTGATATGTGTTGGGCAAATCATTTAAACTATCCTGGGCTTCAGTTGCCTTATCTGTAGATTAGCTTTTGAGATCATGTTTGATTCTTTTTTTTTTCTGAGGCAATTGGGATTAAGGGACTTCTAGGGTCACACAGCTAGGAAGTATTAAGTGTCTGAGGTCGAATTTGAACTCAGGTCCTCCTGACATCAGAGCCCAGGTGCTCTATTCACTATGCCATTTAGCTACCCCATGTTTGATTCTTTGTCATGTTATTTCTTCTGTGTCCATACCCAGTGATCTTTTCTTTTTCCATTTTTCCAAGACTAACCTCTTCCCTGTAATCCTCCACATAAACACAGACTATATTTGCCTTCTCCATCACTTGGTCCTTCCTGATGATTCCTTCACAGCGACAATCCCCCACATACTTCCTGATCTTTTCTCTGCCAATTTCAACTCTACTCATTTTTCAAAGCTCATCAAAGGCCCACTGTCTCTAAGAAGCCTTCCCTGATCGCTTCAAGAATCCTTTCCCCTTCAAGAATCTTTTCCACTTCTGAGCAATTGTAGAATTTGGTTGAAAGGGAGAAGAACTAGAGTCAAAGAAATTCTCTCTCTCTCTCTCTCTCTCTCTCTCTCTCTCTCTCTCTCTCTCTCTTTCTCTCTCTCTCTCTCTCTCTCTCTCTCTTTCTCTCTCTCTCTCTCTCTCTCTCTCTCTCTCTCTCTCTCTCTCTCTCTCTCTCTCTCTTTCTCTCTCTCTCTCTCTCTCTCTCTCTCTCTCTCTCTCTCTCTCTCTCTCTCTCTCTCTCTCTCTCTCTTTCCCCTCCTCCCTCCCTCCC
Source organism: Antechinus flavipes (assembly GCF_016432865.1). Classification (NCBI taxonomy): domain Eukaryota; kingdom Metazoa; phylum Chordata; class Mammalia; order Dasyuromorphia; family Dasyuridae; genus Antechinus; species Antechinus flavipes. The sequence continues at coordinate 665,422,955 of NC_067398.1, forward strand.
TCCCTCTTCAAGGGAGCTCCATCTCTGAGATGGAGAATTGCAGGATTTTAGAGTTGGAAGGATCCTCAGAAGACAATCACTTACTCCACCCAACAAGCAAAAGGAATTCCCTTTCTATGATGCCTAATTAGTGGTCTCCCCAGTCACTACCTGAATACCTCCAGTGAAGGAATGCCCACTCATCAACCATTATAAAGATTGACTACAAGCTGTCACATGCTTCTTTGGGGTAATTGTAGTTGTCACAACAAAGTTCAACAACAATCTTAGCTCTGCCCAATTTTAAAACCCACCTTCTGCTCCCAACTGTACCTCCTGGGGCCAAATGCTACTGCTGCTGTTCAGTCATGTCCAACTCTCTATGATGCTATCTAGGATTTTCTTGGCAAAGATACTGGACTAGCTTGCTGTTTCTTTCTACAGTTCATTTTACAGGTAAGGAAACTGAGGCAAACAGGGTTTGCCCAGGGTTACACATCTAGTAAGTGTCTGAGACTAGATTTGAACTCAGGAAGCTGAGCTGGCCTGACTGCAGGCTCATTGCTCTATCCACTTTGGCACCACCTAGGACCCAGTGTGATCCCTCTTCTACATCAGTGCTTCAGATACTTGAAGACAGCTCTCAAATCTATCCTGAGTCTTCTCTTCCCTTGGTTAAGCCCATGAGACACACATAAGGCTCATTACCATCTCACCAGCTTCTCCATGATGACCTTTTTTCACTTCATCCTTTCTTCTGTTTCTTGTATCTGTCTCTTCAACCACTGGTCCAACCACCACTACGGTTCAACTTCTTATCACCTTTTTCCTGTTCTACTCATTTAACAAATATTGACCTAGTCAGGCAACCCGCCTGAAAGTGTGAAGTGCTGGAGACACACAAACAAAACAGATTCCTTGCCCTCGAGGATTTTATATCTTACCTACTAGAAAGTAAACATAGCATGGCTCTTCTTTTCTCTCCCTAGCCTTCATCTGGTGCAAGACAGCAGAGTTATGTCCCAAAGCCCAGTTTTAGTCATATCCTTCCCTTGCTCAAGCACTTTCAAAAGCTACTTATTTAAATAAGTTATGGTATATGAATGGAATGGAATATTACTGTTTTCATCCCTCCAGCTGTGTGTCCTGCTTTACCCATCCATATGATGGGTCATGTCTTCAGTGTGGTTTCTTTCTAGCAAAGCTGTTGCTGAGGCCATGTGTACCTGCTGTATGTCTTTCTGCTGCCCTCCCTCTATCAATCTTTAGAAGCGTTGGTGCTCCCTTATTTGGAGCCTGAAAGAATCACGAGAGAATTCATGGATTTATTTATTTATTTGGTCTAGACTTAGGAGGGATCTCCTCCTATGCCAAGTCCCTCCAGTGATACAAATTAGTTACTGTAGCTTTGATTATTAAAGAGTTCTTTGAGGTTATGGAGAGGCTGAGAGGTTATCAGTTAGTATGTCTCAAAGACTGGGCTCCAACCCACAAACTTTAGTGCCCACCTTTTAGCTGCTGTTTATTCAGAGGAAAGTGATTTCAAGGTGTTCTTTGGAAGCAGTGAGCAGGAGAGAGCCCCAGACAAAAGCACTTCTCTAAGGTGAAAAACTATCAGAATAGCTTCCATGGAGTTGGGATGGAGTGGAAGAGGGATAGGGGAGGGAAAGCCCAGTTAGGAGATAGAGAACTGACTTCAAAGACCAGGCTTCAAGTCCAGTGTCTGGGCTGGGTGACCTAGGCCAAGTCCCTTAGCCTTTCAATACCCCTAGCCAGCAAACGACTGAAGATCTGTTTTGGTGGAGGGAGTTTTCTTCCTGAGACTTCTTTCTGAATGAAATCCAGACCTAGGCCAAAAACCTCCCCCCAAAACAAGCAAAAAAAAAAAATTCCATTGATTCTTAATCATTATAATCCTCCAAAGAAGGGACTGAACTTCCCATCCTGGGAGGTCTTCAAATGCAGGGTGGATGGGCAGGATGGTTAAGTGAGTGTGTGTCTAATTTAACTAGTTCAAACAAAAATTAAAGTCAAGAGATACCTACTCCCCCAGTCCCTATTTTCCCTCAATGTATCCTTTTCCCTCTTCCCCTTTTCCTTTCTTCCTTCAAGGTCATCAGGATATAACAAATCCATTCCTAGACCTTCTATCTTTCTCTACCCTAAGACTCCTAATGATATGAAGTGCTGAAGGGACCCTTTTCCCCTCTCCCATGAGAATATAAATATTTACTCTTTATAAAATCCTTCCCCATTTTCATCAATCATATCCAATTCTTCCTGACCCTGTTTGGGGTTTTCCTGGTAAAGCTACTGGAGTGGTTTGGCATTTCCTTCTCCAGCTCATTTAACCGAGGCAAATGGTTATATGACTTGCCAGGGTAACCCAATTAGTAAGTGTCTGAGCTTAGGTTTTTTTTTTTATTATAGCTTTTTATTTTTTATTATTTTATTTTATTTTTATTTATTTTTTATTTTATAATAACTTTTTATTGACAGAACCCATGCCAGAGTAATTTTTTTTACAACATTATCCCTCGCACTCACTTCTGTTCCGATTTTTTCCCCTCCCTCCACCTCCTTCCCTAGATGGCAAGCAGTCCTATATATGTTAAATATGTTGCAGTATATCCTAGATACAATATATGTTTGCAGAACTGAATAGTTCTCTTGTTGCACAGGGAGAATTGGATTCATAAGGTAAAAATAACCCTGGAAGAAAAACAAAAATGCAAATAGTTTACATTCATTTCCCAATGTTCTTTCTTTGGGTGTAGCTGTTTCTGTCCATCATTTATTAATTGAAATGGAGTTAGGTCTCTTTGTCAAAGAAATCCACTTCCATCAGAATACATCCTCATACAGTATCGTTGTTGAAGTGTATAATGATCTCCTGGTTCTGCTCATTTCACTTAGCATCAGTTCATGTAAGTCTCTCCAAGCCTCTCTGTATTCATCCTGCTGGTCATTTCTTACAGAACAATAATATTCCATAACATTCAAATACCACAATTTACCCAGCCATTCTCCAATTGATGGACATCCACTCAGTTTCCAGTTTCTAGCCACTACAAACAGGGCTGCCACAAACATTTTGGCACATACAGGTCCCTTTCCCTTCTTTAGTATCTCTTTGGGGTATAAGCCCAATAGAAACACTGCTGGGTCAAAGGGTATGCACAATTTGATAATTTTTTGGGCATAATTCCAGATTGCTCTCCAGAATGGTTGGATTCATTCACAATTCCACCAACAATGCATCAGTGTCCCAGTTTTCCTGCATCCCCTCCAACATTCATCATTATTTTTTCCTGTCATCTTAGGCAATCTGACAGGTGTGTAGTGGTATCTCAGAGTTGTCATAATTTGCATTTCTCTAATCAATAGTGATTTGGAACACTCTTTCATGTGAGTGGTAATAGTTTCAATTTCATCATCTGAAAATTGTTCATATCCTTTGACCATTTATCAATTGGAGAATGGCTTGATTTCTTATACATTAGAGTCAATTCTCTATATATTTTGGAAATGAGACCTTTATCAGAACCTTTAACTGTGAAGAAGTTTTCCCAGTTTGTTGCTTCCCTTCTAATATTATTTGCATTAGTTTTGTTTGTACAAAGGCTTTTTAATTTGATATAATCAAAATTTTCTATTTTGTGATCAGTAATGATCTCTAGTTCATCTTTGGTCACAAATTTCTTTCTCCTCCACAAGTCTGAGAGATAAACTATTCCATGTTCCTCTAATTTATTTATAATCTTGTTCTTTATGTCTAGATTATGGACCCATTTTGATCTTATCTTGGTATACGGTATTAAGTGTGGGTCCATGTATAGCTTTTTATTGACAGAACATAAGCATGGGTAATTTTTTAACATGGACCCTTGCAAACGCTTCTGTTCCAACTTTTCCTTTCCTTCCCTCTACCCCTTCCCCTAGATGGCAGGCAGTCTCATACATGTTAAACATGTTGAAGTATATCTTAAATACAATGTATGTGTACATAGTTATACAGTTCTCTTGTTGCACAAGAAAAATCAGATTTAGAAAGGTAAAATAACAAAAATGCAAGCAGTCCACACTCGTTTCCCAGTGTTCTTTCACTGGGTGTAGCTGGTTCTGTTCATCACTGATCAAATGGAACTGAATTGGATCCTCTAATTGCCAAAGATAGCCACTTCCATCAGAATTGATCCTCATATAGTATTGTTGTTGAAGTGTATAATAATCTCCTGGTTCTGCTCATTTCACTTAGCATCAGTTGATGTAAGTCTCTCCAAGCCTCTCTGTATTCATCCTGCTGGTCATTTCTTACAGAACAAAAATATTCCATAATATTCATATACCACAATTTATTCAGCCATTCTCCAATTGATGGGCATCCACTCAGTTTCCAGTTTCTTGCCACTACAAAAAAGGGCTGCCACAAACATTTTTGCACATGTGGGTCCCTTTCCCTTCTTTAAGATCTCTTTGGGATATAATTCTAGTAGAAACACTGCTGAATCAAAGGGTATGCACAGTTTGATAACTTTTTGAGCATAGTTCCAAATTTGAGCTTAGATTTGAATTCAAGTTCTCCTAACTCCAATGCCAGCACATTCTATTCATTCTATCATCTAGCTGCTGTGATTTATCTTTTTAGGTTTGTCAAGGAGATTGTTCAGAGAATTCCTGTGCAAATTAGACTGAAGGATCTCTGAGATATCCCTTGGGAGATTCTGTAATGATTAAAAGTAATAACAACAATAGCTAATATTTATATATCATTTAAAGATTTGCAAAGAACTTAAAATATATGACCACAGGAGATCTTCACAATAACCCTGGGAGGAAAGAGCTATTAGTGTTTCCTTTCTTCAAATGTGGAAACAAATTGGAAGAGAGTAATGGCCTTGGCCACAATTAATTTAGTGTCTAAGGCAAAATTTAAACACAGGTCTTCCTAATTCCAAGTGTAGTACTCTATACAATATATACCTAGCTGTCTTTAGCACATTAATGTTTACAATATGTGTCCTCCAACTAGAAGATGCATGCAGCTGGGTGGCACAGTGGATAGAATACTCAGACTATCTGTGTGACCCTGGGCAAATCCTTTAGTACTGTTTGCTTCAATTTCCTCATCTGTAAAATGACCTAGAGAAAGAAATGGCAAAGCACTCTACTATCTCTGCCAAGAAAATCCCAAAAGGGATCATAGAGAGTAGGAGCTGATTGAACAACCACAATTAGAGTGTAAACTCCTTGAGATCAGGGAATATCTTACTTTTTTCCATTTGCATCTCTAAAATCCAGCACAGTATAATTGGTACATATTAAATGCTTTCCCCCCCCTTCATTGTAGGCTTTGTGTAGATAATACACCAGACCCAGAGTCAGAAAGATAACAATTCAAATCTGGCCTCAAATACTTACTAGTTGTTTAAGACAGAGTAAGTTCATTAAATTTTGACTCAGTTTCCTTGTCTGTAAAATGGGGATAATAACAGCTCTTTCCTCCCATAGTAATTGTCAGGATCAGACAAGATAATATTTGCAAAGTGCTTTTGTAAACCTTAAAAGTGCTCCATAAGTGCTGGTTGCTATTATTATTCATTCATGGTAGGCAGATTGTCTCCATTGTACAAATGAAAAAACTATGGCTAAGATAGAGAAAGAGGCTTGCCTTACATTGATAGTAAAAGGCAGAGTTGAGATATCAACACTGTGTGAAGGTGGGATGGGGAAGAGATCCATATAATGAAGCTCAAAACTCAGGAGAAATCAGAGAAATCACAGTTTATATGACAAATTCATTGTGGACTTCACTGGGACAGAGGCCATATCTTATATTTACTTCTCCATATCTCTCACACTGCCCAATACAGAATCTTTAACATAGTGTGTAATCAATCTATAGTGAATGATGGTCTATTAACTGATGGCCACCCAGCCCAACCCAAGTATAACTGAGTTGCAGAATATAATAAGGGTAAGGGAAAGGGAAAGAAGTATGGTATGTACCTTATGAGTTGGTCATGAGAAGTGACATGAAGTGCTATGCAATCTAGGAATAAAAGTGACCAGAAAAAAAGGCATAGAGAAAGGAGGTATAAAAGTTAGCAAGAAGGCCATTTTGGGTAGACTATAGGATACATGGAAGGAAGTAGTGGTTTTTAAAGGCTAGTTTTGAAAGTAGTAAAGGCTAGAGTCAAATGATGAAGGATTTTAAATGCCAGAAAGATTTACATTTGATTCTAGAGTCAATCAAAAACTACTGGATTTATTGTGCAGGGGAATGATAGGGGGAAATCTGCATTTTAGAAAAAGCACTTTGGCATCCTGGAAGGATGGAGCTTGGGTAACTGATGAGAGGCTTGAGACAGAAATCCCAAAGTAGGAGGCTATTGCAATTGTCAGACAAGAGGCGATAAAGACCTGAACCTGGTGGCTATATGAATGGAGAGAAGAGAGTGGAGGAGAGTGTAGTAGAGAGAGACATAATGAGGGAGAATGAGGAGCAGGATAATACCTGGTCTGTGAAACTAGGTAGTTGAGAGGATGGATGATAGTGACTTTAATAGGAAATGGGAACATTAAAAGAGATGGGGTTTGGGGGGAAAGATAATGAGTTCAGTTTGGTACATGCTAAATTTAATATAGAGACATAGTAGATAGAGCATAGACTTAGAGTCTCAGACTCAAACACTCACTAGCTGCAGGTCTCTGGGCAAGTTACTTCATTCACTATCTTCATCTTAGTTTCCTTATTATAAAAAGAGACGGAGAAAGGGACGACATACCACTCTAGTATCTTTGTCAAGAAAACTCCCAAATGGACTTTCAAAGAGCCAAACATGATCGAAAAATGGCAACAACAATGGGACATCCACGTCAGACAATTCAGTGGCCAATGGGAAATGCATGACTGCTACTCAGGAGGGAGACTATGGCTGGATATATGTACTGTGGCACCCTCTGGTGGCAACCTTTTTGAGGGGCATCCTAGTCATGCATATGGATTTCCCCACCCTATTCCCCACCCTGGCTATAAGGGCAAAGAGATTTTCTCCACCTGTCCATAGAGGACTGTGTAGAAACTTGAACATGGTACAGATATCCTCCGCCTCCTCCTGGCTATGTATGATTCATCCCTGGGTTGAGGAGCCCCATTGGTTGCTGAACTGAAAGAGCTGATGACACAGGATACCACACCCGGTAGGAAATGAGGCAGTTTCTGGCTGGCCAGAAAACAAATCCAGTAGAGAGGTGGGGGGAGGAAAGGTCCTTATCCACCTCAACATACTGGTTCCTGTTCCTTACATGGAGTGTGGACTCAGGTAGCCAAGCTTGCCTGGAGGCCTCTGGAGGGCGTTCCTGCCCTTGTGTGAAGAACCAACTTCATAAGCATCAGAAGATCCTGGAAACCACAGACAACATGCACTTGATTGACTGTGCTTACCAAGCAGAAGCAGGACTGGGCTTGCTATAAGGAAAGTGTCAGCATCAGAGATGGAAATCTCCAGAAAAGGTCTGGCTTAGATCCCACTTGGCTGCTGGAGAAGCAATGGCAATAGAGTTGAAATATAAAGTGCATAATTAGCAGCCAAGCAAATACTTTGTTCCGATGAGACTGCGATGTTAGGCTCCAAATGATTGTACTATTAATTACTGGATTGTCTTCTAATCGCTCAATTATTCTTTATTGTTGAGCATTCCCTTTTCTGTGGAATAAACCATCTGTTTCATATCTGACTCATGTTTGTATGGTGGTTACTTTTCTGCCCCCCCCCTTTTCCTTGTCTATTTGGTTTAGTAGAAAGAGAATTATCCTTGGAGTCAAGAAGATTCATCTCCCATCAAGTCCCATCTCTGACATCCACTGACCATGTAGCCCTCAGTAAGTTGTCCCATTTAACTCTCTAAGGCTAGAAATTGTAAAATTGGTACCATTTTGCTTTAGTAAAAGGATTTCCTGAGTAGGAGACTAAATCGAAGATCTAAAAAAAAAAAAAATCACCGGTTAAGCATCATAGTCCAATTGCTTGTACTCCCTGTTACTGAAGAGGCAGACAGATGTCTTTAGTGACTTCTCAGTTATATCTTTGATATGGGGAACCATAGGCAGCCTCAAGGAGGGGCAAGTTGGCCCAGGTGGGAAATAGAACAGGTCAAAATCTCCATGCTGATCAGCAGTGAAATCATGTCTCTTGGATTCCAATCTGAGTGAGACAGAGAAACCCAATTTTTTTTTTTTGCATCTCTATTAAGATAGCACCTGGCAAACAGTAGACACTTAATAAATGTTTTTGACTGACTGATATACTGCTGACTCAAGTTGAGCTACAAGCCCATTCAAATCCCCAGATCTTTTTCAGATAAATTGTGGCCTAATCATGCCTCCCCATGTTATACTTGTGAAGTTATTGTTAGTGTTGTTTTGCCCAAGTGCAAATGCACCTCTTATCTATCTTATTACTTTCAGCCTAAGGCTCTTGCAAGTCAAGATCCTTTTGGAGCCAGATTCTCTCATTTATTGGGTTAGCTATCTCTCCCAGTTTTGCATCACCAGCAAATTTGATGAGTTATACTATTGATGCCTTTTATCTAGTCATTGCTTCAAGGTCAAGTATATCTCCCTAAGGTAACCCACTGGAAACCTCCTGCCATTCTGACCCTAAAGCATTAACAACTTCTCTTTGAGGGTGATCATCCAACTAGTTTTGAATCTAATTATATACTTGCTGATCTATATCTCTCCATCTTCTCTGCAAATATAGTATGATATACTTTATCAAAAGCTTTGATGAAAATCTAGGTAAACTTTGTTTACAATGTGCAACCTCCTCATCTCCTAGTTTAGTCATGTAAAGGGCAGGCAAAGCAGCCTATGTGAAATAGGAAGGCACTCTAAAAGACATGTGCCAGGAAAATGAAATCACCACCACTACTTGACCATCATCTCTCCAATGGAGACAGCCCAGAACTTGAATGCAAAGAGCCTTAGGAAAGACAGCACATCCTAAACTCAACTACCAGATATGCCTTCTTCCCAGCCTCTAGAGCCATCATTGAGGGAAGAAATCATTTCAGCACTTAGCAAGTGTCTGGCACATAGTAAGCACTTAATGAATATTGATTGATTGATTATGAAGAAGCAATAACTCCATGCAATAACTGTGACTAAGCACCACCAATAGTCAGCTAGGTATGGAAACAATAGGAATAGTAGCACCCTGTCCCTTTAGGAAATTGGACCTGCTTCCAGACCAATCTTCAAAAATTTCATCAAGAGAAGCAGCTCCTGTGGAAAAAGAACCAAGCATTCCCCACCTACTGAGCAGTCAGGGATTCTGAGGAAAACATAGGAGGCAGCAAATACCAGGCAAGTGGAACCACTGCTACCACTTTGGCCACCAACTTCCTTTAGACCCTGACAAAGACAAGATCCTGAGCCCAGAGTCTTGGGGAATAGCAATGATTATAGCTCTCTCTCTCTCTTTCTTTGTGTGTGTGTGTGTGTGTGTGTGTGTGTGTGTGTGTGTGTGTGTGTGTGTATGTGTGTATGAGAGATTTCTAATTGTGGTTGTTCAGTCAGATCCTACTCTCTGTGATCCCTTTTGGGATTTTCTTGGCAGAAATAGAAAACATGAGCATGAAAGACACTGAGAGAGAGAGAGCATGAGAGAGATGAAGATAGAAACAGAAAGATGGGAGAGAGAGAGAGAGAAAAAGGGAAGAAAAAGAAAGAGAAAAAGAGAATTGGGGATAGAGAAAGAAACAAAATAGAAACAGAGAGAATCTAAAAAGAGATAGCATAAGACAGCACAGGAGAGAAAAAACAGAGGAAAGAGAAAGAGAGGAAAGAATGAGGGGGTGAAGAAAGGAAGGAGGAGGGGGAGGAAAAAATGAGGAGAGTCAAAGACAGAAAGACTCCCCACCCTCCCATCCCCAAGTGATTCTTCTATCTCAGGACCTCAGACTTTTCTGCTTCTACTAACTGATCTCACAGGACAGTTTTTATAGTTCTATCACATCATTCCTGGGAGAACAAGTAGCTTCTTCCTCCCCAGAGCATCTAGCACTCTTTTCTCCAAGAAGAGTTTCCAATCTGTCTTTAAGTTCTTAAGTTCTTTGTAGCTTGTAGCTGCTCCTTTCCTTCCCTTTCTTCTCTTCATCACCCTCTTCCATTCTTAATCATACTTCTGCTCCACAACCAAGATTTGAAGCTTCATTTCTTTTTCCTTTAGGAATGTTTTATCCTCCCTAAAAATCTGGGCATTCTTAGGGTTTCAACCTTCTCTTTCTCTTCTAGGAGAGAGATCAGCTTATAGATAGAAAGCTATGGAAGAAATAACATTTCAAATAACATCTGCAATCACCTCACAGTTCCCCTTAATCTCCATAATGGTTGAAATTTTCAGCCTTTTTTTTTTTTTTTAAAATACTTGTGGATATTTAAAACTCAACCCTAAGCACCAGGTTAAAACTTTTGTAGTCAATTATCCCTTCTTAATAACTCGACAACACCATTCAAATTCCCTTCCTTTGTCCCAAGACCTTTACAGACACAGACATACCCACCTCTCCTTCAGCCTCAAACCAATTTCCAATCTGTGGTACCCATTTTGCCTACCCACCAATCCACTCTATCAGTTTGCTTAACTAACTTCTATTATCCTACTTACTTTTCTTACTTAACTTGCCTAGTCTTGCCATCTACCTTCTTCTTCCCTTTCTTATAACTTCTTGTGGTTCTATTCCTTAATCCTTCTTAATCTTTTTTAAGATTTTCCATAACTGTCCTTGAACCTGCTTGTTTTAAGCCCAGAATCACAATCTGGGGCTACTTTGTACATAAATACATTGTCTGTTTTCTCAACAACTTTGCATAGTTTGGCTTTCCTTGTTAGACTTGCTAGTAGTCTTGAAAATACACTTGAGCACTGTCGGCATTGCTTTCTCCTGTTGGGATTTATACTAGTTACATTTGCATTTTTTCCATGTCTCTGAAGTCTTCCCCAGTTTATCCATTCTATATCTTGTTTGTATGTAGTTCTTTGCGTGTCGTCTCCTTCAAAAGACTGTAAGCTTCTTGAGGGCAGGGACCAGCTTTTTGCCTTTGTGTTCTTAGTCATTAGCACAGTGGCATATTAGCAGAGGCTCATTTTCTGACTGACTGAGACTCCAAAGCTCAAATCAGTGCTAAGTGTGGCTCTTGTTCAAACATAAGTATGAAAGAAATATCTGTGACATTTCTAGTGGGATGAATGTGGTTGCTGGAAAGATCACATCTTTACTCCTGATAGCTTTTGGTTCTAATCTAAGGGTTCTTACTACTAACAAAAGAGTATAGTTGAAATATTTAAGCTGGGGAAAGATGAGAAAGGAGAATAGCTAGTTGGTGTGGTGGATGGAGTGCTAGGAAGCCCTGAGTTTAAATCCATTTACTGGGCAAGTCACTTTGCCTCTGCTATAAAATAGGGATGATAATAACACCTACCTTCCAAAATTATTGTGAGGATAAATGAGATAATATATATAAAGTACTTGGTGCACAGTAAGACCTGCTAAATGTTGTTCCCTCTCTTTTCTTGTGAATGATGATATCTGTCAAATCTAACATTTCCTTGGATCGTTTGCTCTTAAAGTCTCTTGGTCAGAATGGATCCTGACAGGGAATCCGTGCACTGAAAACTATTGCTACTGTATTTCAGCAATCATGAATTCTTTCTATCAAATCAATCAATGCAGCTTTAAGTACTATGTTCCAGGCTCGGTGCTAAACCTTGAGGAATATAAGTGTAAGTAGAAAAAAAAAAAGTTCCTATCCTTAAAGAACTTACATTCTGATGGGGGAAAACAATACATAAGAAAGAGCTAAAAAATGGGGAGTGAGGCAGGAGAGCAGGTGAGAATATGGCTGAGAAAGACCTGAGTACAGTCTAGAGAGGAAAGGGATGGAGCTGGTCTAGATTTCCTCCTTAAAAGAGAGATTCTGGCCGAAACCATCCAATCTAAGGAAGACACTATAAAGGCAAAGGGTTCTTCCAACATGTGAATTCCAGGACAGGAATTAATTTCTAGAATAAAGATTTTTTTTTGTGGGGGGGGGGGGTGTGATTAAAATGCTTTAGGATGGTAAAAGGAATTCTGGCATGCAAGTAGGAAAGGAATGACACTGGCTCCTGGTTGTATCCACCTGTAAATAATCACTCATTGCAAACATGTAATATTTAAAGTTTAAATAAAATTTTATGTTTTTGATAAACAAAAATCTATTTTTCTTTCTCCTATCCCACTGGGGAAAAAAGGGAAGAATTCCTTCTAACAAATAGGTTAACACAAAATAAATTCCTTCCTTGGCTCATGTTCCAAAAATGTGTCTAATTCTCAGGTTCACCTTGAATCCATTTCATTCTTATTATCTCCTTCCAGAGATTAAAAAAGTCAATGTAAAACAAGTTCTAAAGGTTTGCTAGTGCTTCTATGCTCCAAATCTGCAGCATGAGCTGGCAATGAATTTCTACACACACACACACACACACACACACACACACTTTGGTGACGCCTGCTGAAATCTCAAAGCATTCATTTTTTAAAAAAATAATTAATTTTTAATGCACATTGCTTTATGAATCATGTTGGGAGAGAAAAATCAAAAGGGAAAACTATGGGAAAGAAAAAAAACAGAGAAAAGAAGTGAACATAGCGTGTGTTGATTTACTTTCAATCTCCATTGTTCTTTTTCTGGATGCAGATGGCATTTTCTATTTAGTCTATTGGGATTGCTTTGGATCACTGAGAAGAACAAAGTCTTTCATAATTGATCTTGTCACACATTCTTGTCATTGAGTACAATATATTCCTAGTTCTGCTTATTTTGCTCAGCATCAGTTCATAGAAATCTTTCCAGGCTTTTCTAAAATCAGCTTGTTCATCAATTTTTATAGAATAGTAATATTTCATTACTTTCATGTAGCATAACTTGTTTACCCATTCACCAATTGTTGGACATTTTCTCATTTCCCAATTTTTTGCTATCACAAAAAGAGCTGCTACAAACCCTTTTGTACATGTGAGTCCTTTTCCCTCCTTTATGATTTCCTTGAGATACGGGTGCAGTAATGGCACAGCTGGGTCAAAGAGTAGGCACAATTTTATAGCCCTTTGAGCATAGTTACAAATTGTTCTCCAGAATAGTTGGATAATTTCACAACTCTACCAACAATGCATTAGTGTTCCAAGCTTCTCATATCTCCTCCAACATTTGTCATTCTTTTCCTATCATCTTAGTCAATCTGAGATGTGTGAGATGGTACCTCAGAGTTGTTCTAATTTGCATTTCTTTAATTAATAGTGATGTAGAGCATTTTTTTCATATGACTATAGATGGCTTTAATTTTGTGTCTGTTCATATTCTTTGACCATTTATCAATTGAGAAGTGACTTGAATTCTTATAAATTTGACACAGCTTTTTATATATTTTAGAAATGAGATCTTTATCAGAAACACTGGTTATAAAATGTTTTCCCATCTTTGTATTCCCCTTTTAATTTTATTTCTGTTGGTTTTGTTTGTGCAAAAGCTTTTTAATTTAATGTAATTGAAGTTGTCCATTTTGCCTTTTGTAAAGTTATCTAGTTCTTCTTTGGTCATAAATTCCTCTTCTCCAAAGATCTGATAGGTAAATTATCCCTTGCTCTCCTATTTTGCTTATGGCAACACCTTTTATGCCCAAAGTATGTACCTATTTTGACCTTATTTTGGTATGGGGTATGAGATGTTGGTCTGTGCCAAGTTTATGACATAATATTTTCCACTTTTCCCAGCAATTTTTGTTAAATAGTGAGTTCTTATCCCAGAAGCTGGAGTTTGAGGGTTTATCAAATGGCCTTGATTATTGTGTTGTGTGTATCTAATCTAGTCTGCTGATCCACCACTCTATTTCTTAGCTAAACCAAATGATTTTGATGACTGTTGCTTTATAATATAGTTTTAGATTTGTGCTAAGCCACTATCCTTTGTATTTTTTCATTAATCCTCTTGATATTCTTGATCTTTTGTTCTTCCAGATTAATTTTATTATCATTTTTTCTAGTTCTATAAAATAATTTTTTGTCAGCTTGATTAGTATAGTACTGAACAAGTAGACAAACTTAGGCAGATTTGTCATTTTTATTATATTAGCTCAGTTGTACAATTTTTCCAGTTGTTTAAATCTGATTTTATTTGCGTGAGAAGTGTTTTGTAAGTGTGTTCATATAGTTCCTGGATTTGTCTTGGCAAGTAAATACCCAAATATTTTATTTTTCTACAATTATTTTAAATGGAATTTTTCTAACTCTGATGCTGGGCTTTGCCAGTAATATATAGAAATATGGATGATTTAGCAACTTTGCTAAAGTGGTTAATTGTTTCCAGTAGGTTTTTGGATGATTTTCTAGGATTCTCTGTCTATTATCATATCATCTGCAAAGAGTGACTACTGCTGTTGTTCAGTCATGTCTCACTCTTTGCAATCCCGTTTGGGGTTTACTCAGCAAGTATATTGGAGTAGTTTGCCATTTCCTTCTCCAATTTATTTTTCAAATGGTGAAACTGAGGCAAACCAGGTTAAGTGATTTGCCCAGGGTCTTACAGCTAGTAAGTGTCTGAGGTCAGATTTGAACTTAAGATGAGTTTTCTTGATTCCAAATGCAGTTTTCTATCTACTGTACCAGCTACCTGCTCATTCTTGGTATTAGGAAACTTCTATGACTTTCAGTACTTACAATGTAAAAGTATATTGAATCCTCTTTGGTCTGCATCTTTTTAGGAGACTTCCCCGTTTAATGTATTCAAATAAACCAGCAATGTTAACTTAAGCAGCAAACATGCAAAATAATATCACAATTGCACAACAAACCACGTTATATTTAATTAACATGTGATGGATAAGAAAATAGGCAAACTGATATCAGTGCAACAGAAGTAAACTCAGGCTCACAAAATAAGTATTAATAACTTTTCAGGCGTCAACATATAGCAACTAAACATGCAAATATCCTTAGTTCAATTAGAACCTTTACTCATCATGCTTAAAGCCATGTGAGCTGGGTGCCTCATAAGCATATTATATAAACAAAATGCTTTGATAATTAATATCTTCATGATGGATAGATCACAGAAGACAGAACTGTCCCTAAAGAAGCTAAGAACAACACTCCTAAAACTGGAAAATAAAATGGAAACAAAACAGGCCTTTTTTGAAATCAGAAGTATAACAATTACAGTTCACATTTACATAAAAGAAAGTACATGAATGTATATAAAAATGAAAGAAAATGGAAAATGCATTCAAAGAGGATTGGAGGAATAATTGGCTCAAAGCAGAGAACATAAAAGATGAAATAAAATAAATTCCACTGATTCTGGAGGGAGGTAAAAAAAAAATCCATTGGAGGCCAAACAAAACAAAGCAAAACATAAAGCAAAACAAAGATTAAAATGGGATTTAGTGGGGGAAAAACCAATGAATAAGCACAAAGATATTTAAAAATTAAACAATGGAGAGAGGCATAAAAGTACCAAAAAAAGTTAACAAGGCAAAATTTCCTTTAGCCAACATCAACAAAAACTCAAAATTCAAAACCATCATTAAAATCCCAATCTCAAAAGAGGATTAAAATAATCTTTCCAAAAATACTAAAATATAAATTTCACCAACAGAGGAGAAACCAACAGGAAAAAGAAAAACATAACATTTCAAAAATTAATTCCCAAGAATGAAATCTCCACATGTAAATGACTTGCATAGAGTAAAGTATGGGATGACTCTCCCTCCCCCTTTAAGGGTTATTTCCTCTTGGATTCCACTTGGGTTTGCCTCAAGGGCTTACTTTGCTTAGGTGTGGGATATATACAAATTCTATGACTCTCTGCTCATTACTTCTCTTGTTTATTGGAAACTTGCATTTTGCTTAAGTTGATGGACTGCCATAAGGAATCATCGTCCTCTCCTCCCTGCTCCCTGAACCTCAGTTCAGACTGAAGCAGAGATGTGTCCACTGTGTGTTTCTTAAACCACCTATTTCTACACTGCTCAGGAGCTAAGAATGGTTTGGAAAACTTTATTTTATGTATATAAAATTTTATATAAAAATCATCCTTAACTCTTAGGCTGAACAAAAACTGGAAGTAATCTTCATTTGTTCTCATCTCTAACCAAGAAAGTAATTTGCCAGGTTCTAGAAAACCTCTTAGATTGTCACTTATCATAATATTAATCTCATTCAATAAGGATTTTGGTGGCTGCTGGATTTTCCTCGTTGATAAGACACAGGACACATATGACAGGTGAGGGGACAGGGGTACAGAACACATTGAGAGGGCAAACAGCATGAGGGAGTGTTGGCTACAGCTGGAGGGGCCAGATTTTTGCATTTCCTTCTCTAAGAAAGCAGGGTGGATCTAGTAGCATGTCCTGTAGTTCCAAGTACTGTTCTCCTGTCCCTTGCCACATCCTGATGCTGGGAACAGGATTCGGGGTGGAGCTGATATCCATAAATCAGTCTTAACTCAATGCTGCCACACTTGACAAGATAGATGATCTCCTTCTTCCCAGAAGCCTTTTTTTCTTTTAAAAAAAAAAAAAGTCACAAGACATCAGTGAATAATTCTGGACTTTCCATATCCATAGCAATACTATTTGAACCAGAGATCCAGGTTTATCTCATTCGAGTTTCACAACAATGATGCGAAGGAAGACTTATGGATACAGCTGCTCATTTGATAGATGAGAAATTGAGACTTAGAAGGTAGGACGGTGTCAGATGGAGATTCCAGTCTTTGTCTTCCTGATTCCAAGTCCAACAATCTTTCCACTCTTCTGTGGAGTCAGGTTGTTGAGGGTATTAAATGACAAGTCAAGTTGCTGTATTTTATCCTAGAGGCAATAAGAGAGGATGATAGCCTGAGTTAAGGAGGTAGCCATGGAGGTGTTAGGAGAAAAGAATAAGCATTTATTAAGTACCTCTTCTGTGCCAGGTTCAGTTTAAAGTGTTTTACAGATATTATCTCCTTGGGTCATTCCATGAGGGTGGAAACTCAGAAGTGGTAAAAATAACTTTTTAAAAGATTAGTATTTTTACAAACATAGTAAATGCACTATACAATATTCTCAATAAGGATTTTGGTGGCTGCTGGATTGCCTGGTCCTATATCTTAGGGTACGGTAGGAAAGGAAAAAGTCTACTATTTCTACTAGTACTAGTATTATTACTACTACAACTGTTGTGTGGTTTGTCCTTTTGGGGAGAAGAACAAAAGACATGATAGGGTGATGTCTTAATTAATTGCTCATTAATTAGATTTAAGTTTGAAAAAATGGCACAAAATCATTAGCCTCACTCTCCCTTCCAAGGTCATCCAAGTCCAGTGGCAGGACAAAAGTCAAGCTGACTGGCAATGGTCCAGAATGTAGACGTCTCATCAAACTCTAAGCATTCCACAGTGCCTGCTTCAGCTATCTTCGTGGCTATTAGAACAAATTGTTCTCATCCATCCATTCCACCAGGAGAAATCTTCACGTGCTTGGGGCAGACATTCCCCTAGCTCACCAATGGGTTCGAGACCTGCTGATTATCCTCAACCTGGTTTAGCCAGTCTGCTGAGATGATTTAATGGGGTGTGGCTGATGTGAATGCTGTAGCTTCTTAGAGCCATAGGTAAGAGTTGGCTGGAAGATGGACACCAAAGGTAAATAAGCGATTCTGAAAAGGACTCAGCAAGCAGCACTAAAAGTGCCAGTTCTCTTTAAATATCCCATATACACTACTCTTACTCCTATATCCACCACCACGACCACCACCACCACTACTACTAGTACTACTGTCCAAGAACTCAGGTCTTCTTGATTCCAGGACAAGTGTTTTATTCATTCTGCTACCTAACTGCTGAGGCAAACAGAAGTTTAAATGAGAGGATCCAGGATCAGAGAGCTGGAATCTGAAGCCAAATTTAAATTCAGGTCTTCTTGATGCCAGATCCAGTCCTCTACCTAACACCCTCTCAAGTCTAGTTTATTTCTCTCTTTCTTGTACTGGAGAGATAAGAAAACAAACTGAATTTTAATACCTGGAATCTAATTCTAGCCTTTTTAGCACATGGCTACCTGCTTTTAGCTCTAGCCTATTTTTCTTGGGCTAATAAAAAGAGATAACATTTGGAATAATATAATTTATTTTCTTTTCTCCCTTCCTTCCTCTTTCCCTCCTTCCGGAGCTCCACCCTTCCTTCCTTCCTTCCTTCCTTCCTTCCTTCCTTCCTTCCTTCCTTCCTTCCTTCCTTCCTTCCTTCTCTCCTACCTTTCTCCCCCTTTTTCTGTCTGTCTCTGTCTCTTTCTTGGCATTTCTAATTCTTTTTAATACTGAACATAAGAAACTTCAGATAAAATGGGTATTTTCATATATATAGTGGAAAGGATAAAAAAAGGATGGGATGAAACTGAGAATCTTCATTAAGTTCAGCCTGTTTTTCTTTTAAATTGTGTATTAAAATACGGCATAGCATAGTAACATTAATTGTTTTGTTATTAATAGCATATATAATCATTTAAATAATTTAACAATTAATTATGTAATTCAATGTGTAATTGTCAAAGCTGTCCTTTTGACCTTTCTTCTATCTCTTCAGTGCATTAAACAAACAAACAAAAAATTCTACTTCAATTACTCTTTTTTTATTTTTTGGCAACCATATCAGTGATTGCTTCCCCCCCCCCCCAACTTCTCTCTTCTTGAAAAATTGAAAAAACAAAGACTTGTAAGAAATATAGAGAATTGAGAAAATCAAATTCCTATATTAGCTCTTTCCCACAATGTGTCTTATTCTACATTAGTGGATTACCATAATTTTTACCTTTGTTTCTGCATAATAATTAAATTCAACAAGCATTTAAATGCTTACTGGGTGCTAGGCTCTGAGTTATCCTCAATTAGCATCCAACTTATGAAGGGAAACAACAAGCATGCAGATAAATAAATTGAAATAAATATAAACTCATTTTGGGGAGGGCATTAACAACTGGAGAATTGGGAAAGGTCTCTGGTAGGAGACGGCATTGGAGCTGAGCCATGAAGGAAGTGAGTAGTCCCCAAAGGCAGAGGCAAGGTGTGTATACACACACACACACACACACACACGTGTATATGTAATGTATATATGTAATATATAGTGTGTATATGTATATAATAAGTGTATATAGATATACTTATATATGTGCTGTGTATATGTATATATATTTATATATAATTGGCATAGACACATATAGTAAATAATAGAAAGTAATTTGAAAGGGAAGGTGCTGGTAGGAAGGGTCAGAAGTCTGGGAAAGGGGTTTCTGCAGATGATGAAATTTGTTCTGTCTTGAAAGAAGCTAGGGAGCCTCGGCAATAAGAGTGGAGAAAGAGATTAAAGGAATTAGAGTAGGCAATGAGGAAACCAAACTATCACTCTTTGCAGATGATATGATGGTATACCTAGAGAACCCAGAGATTCTACTAAAAAGCTATTAGAAATAATTCATAATTTTAGCAAAGTAGCTGGCTACAAAATAAATCCCCATAAATCCTCAGCATTTTTATACATCACCAACAAAACCCAACAGCAAGAGATACAAAGAAAAATTCCATTCAGAATAACTGTTGATACCATAAAATATTTGGGAATCTATCTACCAAAGGAAAGTCAGGAGTTATATGAACAAAATTACAAAAAAGTCTCCACACAAATAAAGTCAGACTTAAATAATTGGAAAAATATTAAGTGCTCTTGGATTGGTCGAGCAAATATAATAAAGATGACAATTCTCCCTAAACTAATCTATTTATTTAGTGCTATACCAATCAGACTTCCAAGAAAATATTTTAATGATCTAGAAAAAATAACAACAAAATTCATATGGAACAATAAAAAGTCGAAAATCTCAAGGGAATTAATGGGAAAAAAAATCAAATGAAGGTGGCCTAGCTGTACCTGATCTAAAATTATATTATAAAGCAGCAGTCACCAAAACCATTTGGTATTGGCTAAGAAATAGATTAGTGGATCAGTGGAAAAGGTTAGGTTCACAAGACAGAATAGTCAACTATAGCAATCTAGTGTTTGACAAACCCAAAGACCCTAACTTCTGGGAAAAGAATTCATTATTTGATAAAAACTGCTGGGATAACTGGAAATTAGTATGGCAGAAATTAGGCATGGACCCATACTTAACACCGTATACCAAGATAAGATCAAAGGGTCCATGACCTAGGCATAAAGAACGAGATTATAAATAAATTAGAGGAAAGAAGCTAGGGAGTCTAGGAGGCAGAGTATCCCAGGCATGGAGAACAGTCAGTGCTCCATGGTGAGAGATGAGGTAGATGGAATATTCTGTGTGGAGAGCAGCAAGAAGGCCAGTATAGTTGGATCATATTGAACAAGGAAGAGAGTCAAGCATAAGACTTGAAAGGTAAGAAGAGGAAGGCTTAAGTGACAAAATAGAGCATTTCATATTTGATATTAGAGGTAATAGAGAGCTACTGGTATTTATTGAATAAGTGGGATGGCGTGATCAGACCTGTACTACAATAATATCAGCTGAGTGAAGGAGAAATTGTATTGAGCAGAAACTTGAAGTGGGATGCCAACCAGATGACTATTGCAAAATCCAGGTGTAAGGTTAATGAAGGCCTATACCAGGGGGGTAGTTATTTGAATAGAAAAAAAGAAACATATGAGAGATGCTATGAAGATAGAAATAAAATTTGATAACCTATTGAATATATTTGGTCAGTGTGTGGATAATCAAAAATGCCACTGAAGTTACTAGCCGTTGGTGATGCTCTCAAAAATAATAGGAAAGTTGGGGAAAGAGAAGGGTTTTGGGGAAAGATAAGTTCTGTTTCATGTTGAATTTGGGATACCTATTGGACATCCAGTTTGAAGTTTCCAAAAGGCAACTGGATGTATAAGACTAGAGCTCAAGAGAAAGATTACGGCTGATACATAGCTATGGAAATTATCTGCATGGAATCTGAGGGAGTTAACAAGATCATTAATTGAGAGCATAGAAAGAGAAGAGGACCTTGGATGGACTCTTGGGAGACACCTATGGATAGTCAGACTAGAATGAAGACAAAGGAGACTGAAAAAGAACAATCAGACAGGTAGAAGAAGGACCAGGAGAGAACAATGTCTCAAAACTGAGACAGGAAGAATATCCAGGAGGAGACGATCTACAGTTTCAAAGGCTTGAGAGAAGTTTAGAAGGATGAAGATTGATAAAGGACAATGGATTTGGCAATTAAGAGATCACTGGTAAATCTGAGGAGTTGGGGAACAATAGTTTCGATTGCATGATGCAGGTAGCTGCCAGATTGCAGAGGATTTAGGATCTATCAAGAGAAGAGAAATTGTAGACAGCTGGTACAGAAGGCTTGCTCAAGTTTAGTCTCAAAGGGAAGGAAGAGATGTAGAATGATAGCTAGTGGGAATAATCAGAGTAGGGGAAGATTTTTTAAGGATGGAAGTGAAATAGTCAGCAGAGTTTGTAAGCAGCAGATAAGGAGATAGAATAAATAGAGAGAGAGTGAGGATTAGAGAGAGTAGAGATGTAATGGAGGAAATCTGCTGGAGAAGATGGGAGGAGATGGCATCAAGGGATCTCTCTAGACAAAGAGAAAAGCTATCTCTTCATGAGAGATGGGAAAAAGGAGATGAGAGATGATATCAGAAGGATGTGAGATGAGGAGGGCAGAAAAGGGAGTACTTGGCAAATGGACTCCATTTTTTAAAAGTATGAGGCAAGGTTCTTTCTTATCTGAGAGTAGCTGGAGGGACTGCTGTGGGAGGCTTGAGAAGACATAAGATGGTTTGGAACAGCTGTTGTGGTGATCAGGATAGCTAATTGATTAGGGTGTTATAAAAGGATTTCCTTGCTACAGTGAGAGCCTAATGGAGTTGATGTAATAAATTTGTTGGTTACCCAGTCAGAACAGTTTTGTGATTTTCCCCAGTTCTATTCATTCAGCATGTGAATGGGAATGAATGTGGTGAGATGGTGGGAATAATCCCAGGGTGAGGTTAGGCAAAGTATGATCTGTAGCAGGACAAGGGAACAGGGGATTAAAGTGTAGAAAATTGTGTGAAATTGATCTGATTCACCAAGGTGTGAAAGATAGGGAAGGGAAGAGAATGCAGCCGGTACAGGGGGGATGGCTTGTGAATAAACTGAAGCATGGTGGGATTGGAGATCATTGTGAAGGTTAAAGGGCCATAAGGCAGAGGGAAAGATGGAATGAGAAAAGATTATGATTATAGAGAGGAATTTCAAGAGATGGAACATATATGAGTGATGGCAAGATCAAAGGTGAGACCACTTCTGGGTGCAGCAAGGGTGGAATGGAGGAGTAGGTCATGGGAATTGGGGAGACTGAAAAACAAGGAAGATAGGGTAGCTGAGAGAACATGAAGGGGTGTATTAAAGTCCC
Organism: Antechinus flavipes; assembly: GCF_016432865.1. Taxonomy (NCBI): domain Eukaryota; kingdom Metazoa; phylum Chordata; class Mammalia; order Dasyuromorphia; family Dasyuridae; genus Antechinus; species Antechinus flavipes. The sequence goes on from NC_067398.1 coordinate 665,445,437, forward strand.
CTAAAATGAAGACGTGTTAAGCTGGAGAGAAAGAGTGTATGTTTGTTTTATTAAAATGACTATGGTCACTTATTTTAGAGTTTTTTTTTTTTTTTTTTTTTTTTTTTTTTTTTTTTTTAGTTCTGCTGAATTCATTCTGCATAACTTTATAAGTTAAGTGACTGTACCAAGATCTCCCAGGCAAGAGGAAGAGACAGGATGTTAATTCTAAATTCAGTCACATTCAGGGGTCTCAGCTAAAGGACAGGGCTTTATAAAACTTAAAAGATCACTTAAATGTCAGCTATTATTATTTTTGTAAATAATTGTTATTCAAGCATCCTCTTCCCAATTCTGATTTGTTAGAAATTGAAATTGGGGGCAGAGGGAAGAAGTGACTGGGAGGTAAGAGGCTGAGAGAGAAATGTGGTGGCAGGGAAGTCTGTAGGAAGGAACATAATTGGGGAGGAAACCGACTTTTACCCACCCCTCCCTGATAACTGAGATTTCTGGCCATATTGGCAAGGGTCAGGCTCATTAGATGTTCGATGCCTTCCTACAAGATCTACTTTTCTCCTCTCAGTTCTCCTCTCTTTCCATTAGAAGTAAGTCTGGGATTAGTTCTTATCATTCTGAGCCCCTATGACTACTTGCCCAGCCTAGCCTTGAAATTCCCACACTCAGGAGTCCCAGCCTCTTGGTTCCCATCAGGAGGTTGGTGGGACTTTGGAGCCCCCTCCTCAATCTTGGCCTGAAGCTGGGTAGGCCTTGCCAAGGCATCTCCCCCCCCCCTCTCACAACCCCCCCCCCCCCAGGCTGGTGTTGCATTTCTCCTTGGTGAGCTCAGCCCCTCTAGGGATCCTGGGCCTGGAGCCAGGATATGAAGCAGCTGCTGTAGTTGGGAACCCTGACCCAGGAACCTGAGAAAGATCTTTTTTATTCCCTCTTCTCCTCCCCTCCCTTGCTCTTCCCCACAACAAAACAAAAAGCATAAAATTTGGGAAGGAAGTGAGACCTATCCAAGGAGAATAGACCATAAGCCAAGGTCCAGAAGAAGATAGGCTTGTCTTGCCTCCTCTACCCCCACCATATAGCTAATGGCTATAACAGCTGTTCTGAGAACCCTGGATTCTGGACCTGGAGTGCTAGTGAAATCCTGGGAATCTTCCCAGTATGGATTTACTTCCCTAGGCCAGGGGTGGGGGTGAGGTGGCAGAATCAGCTGTGGGTTGGAATGCAGCCAAGTCAAGGCTGGGACTTGGTGATCAGCCACCTCCTGCCTTCCTGAGCCCAATAAGCTGCCACTGAGTAAGGAGAATAAGGAAGACATTTCTGTCTAAGGTCCTGAAGAGAAAGAAATGGGGATGTTTAGCTTGGAGGACAGAAAATAATGGGAATATGATATTTATTTTAAGTCTTCAAAAGTCTGTTATAATAAAAACAGGATTAAAATCCAGAATGGAGAGGAGGGGAGGAAGTGAGAAAGGATGTGGCACTTAAACAATTTTTAGAAAAAATTGCCCAGTGGGAGCTGTTTTCAAAATTGAAGTGAGTTTTCTTTCCTCCCCCCTGCCCTTTTTTTTAAGGGGGAAGTTGGCAATCAGGATTATGTGACTTGCCCAGGATCACACAATGAGTACTTACTCATCTGAGACAAGTGAGTTTTCTTCAAAGACCAGGAACCAGGAAAACAATTTCTATGACAATTATGGAAAGAAAAACAATCTAAAAAACATGTGCCCAACTGTGACTTCAGAAGACTGATGATGATCTCTGCTTCCCATCTTTGGCAGAAAGGTAATGATGTAAAAGATGTGTGAAAAGAGATGTACATTTTCAGATACTTCCAATGGGTGAAGGTTTTTCCTTGATTAGATTTATTTGTTACAAGAGAAAGCTTCTATTCAGTGATAGGAGTGTATGACTAATGATAGTGGATACAAAAAAGAGAACAAAGAAAAGAATGTCAGTAAAACATTTTAAATTTAAATTTTTTTCTATTATCATGTAAACAAAAATTTTAACCTTCAGTTTTTTTAAATTTTGAGTTCCAAATTCTCTCTCATCCCCTTCCCTACCTCTCTTTGAGAAGGCAAGCAATATGTGTAGTCATGCAGAGCATTTTCACAATGGGCATGTTACAAAAGAAAACAGACCAAAAAAATCCCCTAAGAATAATAAAGGAAATATGAAAATAAGCTCCAATGGAGCTACATTTAGGATCCATCAGTTCATTCTCTGGAGGTGGGAATAGCATTTTTCATCACAAGTTCTTCAGAATTGTCTTAGATCATTTGACTGCTGAGAATGTATCAGCAAATAATATCATACAATATTGTTATTGCTGTGTACAATGTTCTCCTTATTCTGCTAATATTACTTTGTATCCATTCATGTAAGTCTTTCTAGGTTTTTCTGAAAGCATCCTGCTTGTCATTTCTTATAGCACAATAATATTTCATTATAATCATATACCATAACTGGTGTAGCCATTTCTTCATTGATGGGCATCCCTTAATTTCTAATTCTTTGTTACACACATACACACACACAAGTTACTACAAATATTTTTGTATATTTAAGGTTTTTTTTTTCCTTTCCCTTTGATCTCTTTGAGGAAGAGACCTAGTAGTGGTATTACTTGGTCAAAAGGTACACGGTTTTATAGTTCTTTGGACATATTCCCAATTGTTCTCCATAATGGTTGGATCAGTTCAAGACTCCACCAACAATGTATAGTTCCACACCTCTACTAATACTTATTATTTTACTTTTCTGTCATATTAGCCAATATTGTAATGCTGGAGAAACTAAGGTAAAACAGAGATTAGGTTTTTAATATTTTAATAGTGGAGAATTTGGATTACCCATAGCCAGCCAGCTGGATGAGACTCTTGTCTCAAAGCATTCAGCACCCAGCAAGTAATTCCAGAAACTTATATAGGGCTCCATCTATCAGGGAAACAAAGGCAAGATGGAAGGGGCAGAGTACTGGGTGAATGGAAATTCCAGGAAAGGACCATAACTTTTTAATTCCGACAGGTTGAGGGTCAAGAAGGTAGTCGAGCAGGATACAAGAAGTCTGAGACCAGGACATACCCAAGCATTTGAGATAAGTGATCTGGAGTTTTACAATTCACTGGAATGTGAGAGTGGCCACAGCTTGGAGGCCCTAATTCTCTCGGTCCCAATGGGACAAGGAAGGGGGGTGGCCACCAGAGAAACTAAGGCAGAACAATTCAGGGAAACTGAGGCATTACAATATACTAGGTGTGAGGTAGTGATATAATATAGCAATGATTTTTCCAAGTCCCCTAATTTTAGAGGAGGGCTTCTATTCTAACAATAAGTCAGTAATTCTAAATCCTCTAACTTTAGAATCTTCCTTAGGGACTTCCTACACTCCCAATCTAAGAATAATAATCTATTTGATTCTAAATAGACCACTCCTCAATTTAATGCTGACTGTCAGATACCTTCTGGCCTCAGGATAGTCCCACAGACCAAACTCCAGAAACAAAAGTGGTAATCTATTGGTCAATGAGAACCAAATTCTGGAGACCACTACCTGGCCCTGGCCCTACCTCTGGGCCATAGAATTGGCATATCGATAACAGAAAACTGGATAAAGGTATCCTCTCTCTTAACATTGTGCTAAATTCTCCTGGAATTTAGTCGGCTTGTAATGACATTATAATGAAAATAAAATTTTGCCCCTGACCAGGAAATGGGGTCAAGCATGCAAATTCTTTGACCAAAACCAGTCTATGACCCCAAACTTTTGGGGTCCCCTTCCCCACCTCAACAGTGGCTATCTCAGAATTGTTTTAATTTTCACTGCTCTACAACTCTTTTTGTGGTAGCAAAGAATTGCCAAATGAGTAGATGCTCATCAATTGGAAAGCAGCTGAATAAATTGTGGTGTATGAAAGTAATGGAATATTGTTGTCCTATAAAAAATAATAAACAGGCTGATTTTAGAAAGGCCTGAGAAGATTTAAAGGATTTAGTGAAACAAGCATAACTAGGGACACATTTTACATGATAAATCAAGCAATAGCTTGATAATAAATAGCAAGAATGTGTAAAGATAAACCATGAAAGCCTTGATTCTTCTCAGTGGTTGAGTGATCCACAGCAATCCCAATAAGACTTTGGACAGCAAATGCCATTTATATCCAGAAAAAGAAGTAAGGAGACTGAATATAAATCAATACTTGCGATGTTAATTTCTTTTTTCTGTTTTTATCTCTTCTATAGTTTTCCCTTTTGCTCTGACTTTTCTCTCCCAACATGATTCATAAAGCACTGTGTATTAAAAAAAATTTTAAATTAAAAAAAATTTCACTGCTCTAATCAATAATGATTTCTATCTTTTTTTTAATATGACTATGGATAGATTTGATTTCTTCTTCTAAAAGTTGCCTGTTCATGTTCTCTAAAGATTAATTAATTGGGGAATAAAGCCTATACTAACAAATTTGATTCATATTTCTATAATTTGAGAAATGAGATCTTTGTCAAAAAATGTAAAAAAGATTTCCTTAGTTTCCTGCTTTCCTTCTAACCTTGACTGTACTAGTTTTGTTTGTGCAAAACCTTTTAAATTTGATGTAATCAAAATTATCCATTTTTCAATCCTGTAATGCTCTCTATCTTGGTCTCAAATTTTTCCTTTATCCATAGATCCATAGTGAAACATTCCATGCTCCCCAAATTTGCATATTATAACCCTTTATGTCTAAATCATGTACCTATTTTTCTTTTTTTAATAAATTCTAATATTATTTTATTGTTTCCAATTATTTGCAAAGATAGTTTTTAACAATCTTTTTTTTTTTTACTTAATAGTATTTTATTTTCCAAATACATGTAAAGAAAGTTTTCAACATTCATTTTGTAAGACTTTGTGTTCCAAATTTTTCTTTCTCTCTCTTTTACCTTCCCCTTCCCCAAGACAGCAAGCAATGTGATATAGGTTAAATATGTGCAATCCTTTTAAACATATTTCCCTGTCATGTTGTGTAAGAAAAATCAGACCAAAGGAGAGAAAGAAAAAGCAATCAAGCAAACAAACAACAAAAGGTGAAAATACTTTGCTTCTCTCTCTTGATGCAGATGGCATTTTCCATCCTGAATGTATTGGAATTGTCTTGAATTACCTCATTGTTAAGAAGCACCAAGTCCATCACAGTTGATCACCACATAATCTTGCTGATACTATGTGCAATGTTCTCCTGGTTCTGCTCACTTCATCATGTATCTATTTTTACTTAATCTTACTATGTATATGAAATATTAGTTTATACTTAATTTCTGTCCAACTGTTTTCCAGTTTTCCCAGCAGTTGTTGTCAATGAGTTCTTATCCTAAACTTTTGGATCTTTATGTTTGTCAATTACTAGATTACTATGATCATTTACTCCTATGTATTGTGTAATTAATCTATTTCACTTATCTAACACTTTTAACCAATATCAATTTTTTTTTATGTTTACTGTTTTGTAACACAATTTGAAATCTGATATTGCTAAACCATCTTCCTTCACATTTGGTTTCACTGATTTCCTTCTATTCTTGAGCTTTTGTTCTTCCAGATGAATCTTGTTTTTATTTTTTCTAGCTCTATAAAATTTGTTTTAGTAATTTGATTGGTATGACACCAAATATATAATTTGGGTAGAATTGTTGTCTTTATTATATTGGCTTAGACATGAACAGTTAATATTTCTCCAATTGTTTAGATCTAATTTTGTGTGAAAAATGTTTTAAAAATGCATTCATACAATTCCTGCATTTGTGCTGGCAAGTAAACTCCAAAGTATTTTATATTGTCTACATTAATTTTAAATGGATTTTTTCTTTCTGTCTTTTCCTGCTGGCATTTGTTAGTAATATATAGAAATGTTGATACTTTATATGGATATATTTAACAGCTTTACTAACGTTGATAATTATTTCAAATACTTTTAAAAATTGATTCTCTAAGTATGCCATCATAACACATGTAAAGAGTGATAGTTTTGTTTCTTCGTTACTTATTCCAATTTCTTCAATTTCTTTTTCTTCTTTTATTATTATGGCTAACATTTCTAGAACAATATTGAATAGTAGTGATGATAATGGGCATCCTTGCATCATACCTGATCTTATTGGGAAGACTTCTAACTTATCCTAGATAATGCTTACTGTTGGTTTTAGATAGATACTACTTATCATTTTAAGGAAATCTCTATTTATTCATGTGCCCTTTGGTGTTTTTAAATGAATGTTTTTTCATTTTTTCAAAAGATTTTTCTACATCTATTGAAATAATTAGGTTTCTGCTGGTTTTTATTGATATGGTCAGTTATGATGATAATTTTCCTAATATAGAACCAGTCTTGCATTCCTGATATAAATCCCACCTAGTTATGGTATATGATTCTTGTGATTTTGCTGTTATTTTCTTGCTAGTATTTTATTTAAAAATTCTGCATCAATGTTCATTATGGAAATTTGTAGTTTTCTCTGTTTTAGCTCTTCCTGATTTATTTCTGTCATAAAGGAATTTGGTAGGACTCCTTCCTTGACCAAATAGTCAAGATTCAAATAGTTTGTATAAGTATTGAAATTAATTGTTCTTTAAAAGTTTGTTTAAAATTCATTTGTGAATTCATCTAGTCTTGTGGATTTTTTCCTTAGGGAGTTCATTAATGGTTTGTACAACTTCTTTTTCTAATACAGGATTATTTAAGAATTCTATTTCCTGAATATAAACTGCTTGCATTTTTGTTTTTCTTCCCGGGTTATTTATACCTTCTGAATCCAATTCTCCCTGTGCAACAAGAGAACTGTTCGGTTCTAGGATATACTATAACCTATTTAACATGTAAAGGACTGCTTGCCATCTGGGGGAGGGGGTAGAGGGAGGGAGGGGAAAAATCGGAACAGAAGTGAGTGCAAGGGATAATGCTGTAAAAAATTATCCTGGCATGGGTTCTGTCAATAAAAAGTTATTAAAAAAATTCTATTTCCTCTTTTGTTAATCTGGGCAATTTATATTTTTACAATTTGCATCTCACTTAAACCATCAGATTATTGGCATATAGTAGGGTAAAATAGCTCCTAGTAATTGTTTTTATTTCATCTCCATTTTTTGTTACTGATAATTTGGCTTTTCTTTTTCTTTTTTTAAATCAAATTAACCAATGGTTTCTTTGTTTTGTGTCCCATCACTACATAAAAACAGCTTAGTTTTATTTATGATTTTAATGGTTTTCTTATTTTCAATTTTCCAGTAGGATGTTTAATTGGGTTTTTTTAATTTCTGTTTTTCCTAGATTTTTTAAATTGCATGCCCAATTCATTGATCTGCTCATTTGAAATTTTTTTTGATGAAAATATTTAAAGATATAAGATTTTCCCCAAGAACTGTTTTGACTGCATCCCATAAATTTTGGCATGCTGACTTGGTAATTCTCTTTAATGAAATTGTTGCTTCCTATGATTTCTTCTTTGACCCAGTTATTCTTTAGGGTTAGGTTATTTAGTTTTCAATTAATTTTTAATTTATGTTTCAATAACCCTTCATTGATTGATTATAATTTTTATTGCATTATGGTCTGAAAAAGAATCATTTAATATTCTCACTTTTCTGCATTTGGTTATGAGGTTTTTATATCCTAATAAATGTTCAGTTTTTGTGAAGGTATTATGCAAAAGATATACTCCTTTCTATTTTCATTCTCAGTTTTCTCCAGAGGTCTATCATATCTAATTTTTCTAAAATTCTATTCATTCTTTTAACTTCTTTCTTATATAGTTTTGAAAATGGAAAGTTGAGGTAATCCACTAATATAATTTTACTGTTTATTTTCTTCTATAACTCATTTAACTTTTCTTTTAAGAAGTTGGATGTCATGTCATTTGGTACATGTATGTTTGATATGATGTTATGCTATTTGGTACATGTATTATGTATTTGTTATGTATTTGGTACATGTTTGGTACTGATATTATTTCATTGTCTATTATACCTTTTTTTTTAAGCAAACCATACTTTCCCTGCTTATCTCTTTTAATTAGACCTATTTTTGCTTCTGGAATTATGCCCAAAAAATTATCAAATTGTGCATACCCTTTGATCCAGCAGTGTTTCTATTGGGCTTATATCCCAAAGAAATACTAAAGAAGGGAAAGGGACCTGTATGTGCCAAAATGTTTGTAGCAGCCTTGTTTGTAGTGGCTAGAAACTGGAAAATGAATGGATGCCCAACAATTGGAGAATGGCTGGGTAAATTGTGGTATATGAATGTTATGGAATATTATTGTTCTGTAAGAAATGACCAGCAGGATGAATACAGAGAGGACTGGCGAGACTTATATGAACTGATGCTAAGTGAAATGAGCAGAACCAGGAGATCATTATACACTTCGACAACGATATTGTATGAGGACATATTTTGATGGAAGTGGATTTCTTTGACAAAGAGACCTGAGTTTCAATTGATAAATGACGGACAAAAGCAGCTACACCCAAAGATAGAACACTGGGAAACGAATGTGAACTATCTGCATTTTTGTTTTTCTTCCCGGGTTATTTATACCTTCTGAATCCAATTCTCCCTATGCAACAAGAGAACTGTTCGGTTCTGCAAACATATATTGTATCTAGGATATACTGCAACATATCCAACATATAAAGGACTGCTTGCCATCTAGGGGAGGGGGTGGAGGGAGGGAGGGAAAAAAAAATCGGAACAGAAACGAGTGTCAATATAAGGTAATTATTAAATAAAAATTTTTTTAAAAAAAGAGAGGAAAAAAAAAAAGGAACATCTACTCTTTTCCTGTTAAACTGAAGAGTAGAGAAAGGCATACATTTTATTTATTTATTTTTATTGACAGATAATGACATTTGCTTTGAGCATAGACAGAAGTTATTTGGCCACGATAGAAAAGCAAACATTGTATGCTGTGCAAATCTATAAAATTCTCTAAGATAGATTTTAGTCCTTTGCAGTTTTAACTGGCAACTTCTCATGTCCAATTCTTGTGTGAAAATATATCATTTGAAACTAAAAAAAAAAAAAGACCTATTTTTGCTTTTGCTTTGTCTGAAATTATGACTGCAATGTCTGCTTTTTTTTTTTAACCTCCTTTGAAGCTTCTTATTGTGTCTTTCTGTTTCAAGTGGTTTGTTTTTTTTTAATCAAAGTTTTATTAAAAGAACATTTTCATACAATATCTTTCATGGTCCTTTTAAAAAATACATTTTATGTTTGTTTTACATATTACTGTCTTCAAGTAGAAAGAGGGAAATATACATTTTATAGATTTATTCCTATTATGCTTAAGCCCATAATTTCCTATTTTAGCACTTAAAACTCAAATTATAATATAGTCTTTACAATTTGACATTTCCATATGCATATGGGTTTCTACTTAAAGACTTGGTTGGATGCTCTAAACTTCACTAAAAACTCAAACCTTAATAAGAAGGAGCAGGAAAATCATGTATTCTGCAGTCATATGTTTTTAATCCATTCTGCTATTTGCTTGTTTTATGGGTGAGTTCATCCCATTCATATTCACAGTTATGATTACTAATTGTATATTTTCCTCCATTCTCTCCCACTCAAAAGTCTGTTTTCCTTATGATCACTACATTCCTTAATTTGACATCCCTTCACTCAGTCCCCCTCCCTTTCTCTTATATCCTTCCCCTCTATTTTTCAGTATTGTAAGATAGATACCCAACTGAGTATGTATGATATTCTCTAGGCCAATTATAAGTGTGGTTTAAGTATTGCCTACCTCCCTACACTTCATTTCCCCCTCCATTGTAAAAGTTCTTCCTTTCTCTGCTTCTTTTATGTGGGATATCATCAGGTTTCTATTCTATTTTTGCTCATTTTCCAGTCTATATATTAAACTTAAACTTTATTTTAACAGTAGGGTTGGCTTCTGGGGAAGAGGAAGCACTGTACTACTCTACAGGCCTTTCTTACTTCTGTTTCTGAAGCTGGCTCTAGGCCTCCTTAGGTTTTTGGTGTTTCCAAGATAGTATGATCTGGGGAAAGGTGTGTTGACTGCTCTTCTGGGCCTGTGTTCTTGTCTTTACTCAAGGAAGAGATCATGTTCCCTGAAGTCACCAATGTTAGCATTCCTCCTCGCCCTGGAATTTTGATCAGTTCTATGCTTTCTTGCAGTCATAATTGCTAGTGCTCCCCTCTTTCGTCGAATTGAGACCATAATCCTTACTCTGTGTTATCACACACATTTTTCTTCACTTTGAAAGCACAAATAGGGCCCCTGCTTCCCTGTGATCACATAAGCTTAAATTCTTTTTGGTCCTTGGACTGTGACCCAGAACTACATATGGACAATGCATCAGGGTCCTGGATTCATTGCAAGGATACCCTGTAATCTCCTTCCAATTAGTTGGTCCATTTTCCTACCATATCCAGACCGTGCACTCTCAAAACTGCTGCAGCTGCTAACATAGCCGTCTCCAAAGCCTGCTCTTGGTGTCATGGTAGCCTTCATTACACTCCAGGGTTGACCACCAAACTGATGGGACAGACCTTTTCTACAGACCTTCTAAGTTGTCAGGCCTGAAAGTTGTTTCACCCAACTTTTTTGGGGTTCTGTCACTCCAAAATTTGATTTGATTTTAGAGTTGTTTAAAGAAAAATTTGAGAGAGCTCAGCTGAGTGTTTAAAGAGATGAGTGTTTGCATCTTGGTTCTAGGGAAATTTGTGTCCTCTTATTTAATATTTTAATTTTCCCCAGTTACACATAAAACAATTTTTTACTTTTGTTTTTAAAATTTTGAGTTCCAGATTCTCTCCCTCCCTCCCCGGCGCCCCCCCCCCCCAGCCTCAAATGCCTTTAAGAAAGCACCATATGAAGCTATATAAAACATTTCCATAAAATTCACCTTGTAAAAGAAAACATAGATCTCCACTCCTTCCCCCCCCCAAATAAAAACCTCAAGAAAAATGAAGTTTAAAAATTGTAGCTTCTAAAAGAGGTAAAAGGAGTGAAGGGGGAAAAAGTAAAAAAAGGACACAGCAGAGAACAAAAAAAAACCTAGAAGAAAAAAAGCAAAGAAAGGCAGGGTAGCTTTGAAAACAATGAGTTGTATTTGTTATATAGGTGTTCTTGAAATGGAAATTTATTGTTTTATATAAAAAACTCCCTTCTTTTCTGCTGTGTACATAAAGATATTTTCTTTTCTCATTTTGTATTTAAGTTGAAAATGAATTTAAAAGTTACCAAAAAAATAACAAATATAAAGAATTAAGAAAAAACTTGGAAGACTCAAGCATAATCAGAGGGAAATGAACAGAATCAGAAGAACCATTTATACACTAACCTTATAAATAAAAACAATTTTGAAAGAACCTTGATAACAGCAATGAACTCCCACTTCTAATTTTCCATTGTTGTATTGGTTTTGTCACAAATACCTGAAAATCTTTCAGATCATTATATGTCCATTTTTTTTTTCCCATTCAGGATTATATTTAACTTTGCTGGGTAAATTAACATTGGTCATAATGATGAGGTACAAGTATCAGTTCTTTCACTTTGTGAAATATAGAGACCTACAATCCTTCAATGTTGTTACTGCTAATTCTTTATTGTATGCTGTATCTTTATTGTGGTTCACAGTATTTAAATTATTCCTCCTCCCCTTAGTGCTTGCAATAATTTTTCTTTAATCTGGGAATTTTGAAACTTGACTATGATATTGCTGTAAGTTTTATTTCTAGGATCTCTTTCAGGTGGTGATCAGTAGATTTTTTTCCCTACTTCTTTGTCTTCTCGTTCCTTGATAATTTCTTGTATTTATGTATCAAGAATCTTTTTTTGAGCGTATCTTTCAGGTACTACTATTCTTATGTCTCTTTTTGATCTGTTCTCCAGATTTTGTCTCACATTCTATTTTTTTCATTCTTAATATTTTATTATTTCTTGGTTATGTCTCATAACTTTATTGGCTTTCCCTTGTCCAATTCAAACACCCTCCCCTTCTTCCCCCCAAAGTAATTGGGATTAAATGACTTGTCACACACGGCTAGGAAGTGTTAAGTGTCTGAGGTCAAATTTGAATTGGTGCTCTATCCACTACACCACTTAACTGCCCCTCCAATTCTAGTTTTCAGGGAGTCATTTTCTTAAGAGTCTGAAATCTTGTTCCTAATTTTTTTTTTTTTTACTTTTTCCTCATCTCTTGATTTTAAAAGCCTTTTTTGAGTTCTTATATGAATTATTTGGGGGCAAGTGACCATTTAACATTACTCTTTGGGGTCGGAGAAGGTTTTTTATTTCAATATCCTCCTCTAAAAGGAACCCCAAGTTTCCCTATTCCCGTAGTAACTTTCTATGATTTTGTTCTTTTTACTTTGCCTGCTCATTTTTTAAAAAATGGATTAGATTGTTGATATAATCACCAATAGTTTTGGGGTATGAGGGATGGTGCTTCTAGCCTTATGTTCTTCAACTCTCCCTTCTGGCCTGGGACCCTAAATCAAAAACTTCACCTTCCTATAAGTGGCTGCAGCTGGCAACGTCTTTGTCCGTCCCCATCCTCACCCCACCCCCAACTGTTTCTGCACTTAATGGGCATGTGCTATCTCCTTCTCACCCATGGGTACTGTCTTAACAGCACAACTGCGCCTGGCCTTCCTTATCAGCAGAAGTTCCTTCAATCTTCCCTACTTCAGACACCTGATCACCCAAACTGGGAGGTTAAAATTCTTGTGGCTTTGGTGGAGTTTACCTCCCAATCCAGCCAGCCCCAGGGCTCCCTGTTTGCAGAACTAGTTTGGTGGTATTTACTCTTCACAGATACCAGACCTCTGTCCTGGCATCTTTCTTTGAATCTTCTCTTGTAGTCCCAGGAAGCCTACTGTTCTGCTCCAAATCTTGTTTATATGTCCTATGTCCTACCTGAGGTGCAATTTTTGTCTTGTGAAGGAAATCTGCAAAGCTTGGGATTTTTTGACCTACTCTGCCATTTTCCCAGAATCCTCTATTGACATTTTAAGGATTTTTTTCCCTGCCAAAATTTTATTGTTATGTGACTTCATTGACTTTCTTGTTATATACCCAGATCAGAGTATGGAAAGTTTATAATGACTTTTACTGCATCATTTCAAACTGTTTTCCCCCAAAACAGAAGTTTTACCAACACTGTGCATTAATATACTTGCCTCAAGACAACCTTTCCAAATACCTTTTAAAATCTTTGCTAATTTATGTGTGAAGTAAAGTTAAATTGTTTTAATTCACTTAAAACTAGTGATTGGGGGCATTTTTCGTATTTTTTGATCACTTGAAATTCTTCTGAAAACTTGACACATTCTGGTGAAATAGAAATCAAACAATTGTGGATTAAATCCTAGCTTTTTATGACTTTGGGCAAATCATTTAACCTGGGCAAATTGAATTATATAACAGTAACAGCAAAAATAATAAGCATTTTATGAAGAGGTTTAAGGTTTGCAAAGAACTTTAAGCTTCTCTAATTTAATCTTTACACCAGTCCTGTGAGATAGATGGTGTTACCATTTTATAGATATACTGAGGCTTTGCTTGTGATTTGACTGAGAGCACATAGTTAATTGTCAGAAGCCACAATTAAATTCAGGTCTTCCTCACTTTAAGCTTAGCTCTCTATACAATGTGCCACATAGTTGCTTATAGTTGACACAGTATTTGACATCTGTAGTGCATTGTCTCTCCACGATAAGGGAAGAACATTTCATTATCTGGTATCTTGGTATCTGGAATCAAAATCAGTCATTAGTCATCAATTAGTCTGAGTTCAGCTGCCACTTAGTGCTTTGTGGCTACTGTGTGTATTCTAGTTCTGTTCTTGTTCTGCAGGATGTAAGCCTTTGTTTATATGATCTTTATTTCTTATGGTACAATAATATTCTATTTATCTACTATCACGTGTTCAGCTATTCCTCAAACTACAGGCACCTACTTCGTTTTTAGGTTTTGTATGTTTGTTTTTAACCACAAAAGTGCTGTTAGAGGATTATCACTTGGCACTTTTCATGTATGTCCAGACTATCTTCCTGAACCATTGGATCAGTTCATAATACTGACAAAAGTATGCCTGCCACACTCTCTTCAACATTGACACTATTGCTATCCTATATTATTTTTGACAATGATATGGGTTTAAGGTGCTAGCTAAACATTATCATGTTGGTAATTTTGAATGTTTTTTCATAAGATTTTTTAAAATTTCCTATATTTAATAATTTGTGTATTAGGGGCACATAAAAATGAGTCAATAAGCCTTTATTAAGTACCTACAAATATGCCAGGCACTTAGCTCTCTGGTATACAAAGAAAAGACAGCCTATCTCTTCCAGGAGCTCATATTCTGAAGGCTTATGTCACATTGACTCATTTTGAGCTTAATGAAACCACTGCTAACCCCTTATTTTTTGTGTGTGTAGTCACGTGAGCCATGAAGTAATCATGCTGCCATAATTTCATTCTTGTAAATTTAATTATTTGGATTCAACTTTTGTACTTGTTTCACTCAGCTTTTCAAGATTTTAAATCTTGACACAAAACTAGGATAGGTAGCTAACAAGTTGGATAACAGTTATATTGACAAGTCCTTTTTTTTTTCCTTCCTTTTTTTATATTTACTATTTCCTCCAATTATTTGTAAAACAAATTTTTTACATTTAAAAAAATTTTTGAGTTTCATATTCTTGGTCTGCCCACTCCCATCCCCTACTTTCTTTAAGAAGGCACACGTAAAGGAAGTTATGCAAAACATTTCCATAAAAGTCATGTTGTGAAAGAAAACATAGATCTCTCCCCCTCCCCCCCAAAAAAAAAGAAAAAGAAAATTTTAAAAAGGTATGCTTTAATGTACTCAACTAGTTCTCTGGGTATGGATAGCATTTTTCATCATAAATCCTTTAAAATAGTCATGGATCTTTGTTTGGCTGGGAGTTATTCCCATCTGATCATTCTACAACATGGTTATTACTTTGTACGCAGTACACAGTACATTTCACTTTGCTTGAATTCACGGAAGACTTTTTGAAAACATACTGCTCATCATTTCCCATAAAACATATTCCATCATTATCACATACCACAATTTATTCAGCCATTTGACAATTGGTGGACATTCTCTCAATTTTCAATTCTTTGTCCTATAGCACCCAGAAGAGGTGCTATAAACCTTTTGTACATATAGGTCTTTTTCCTTTTTTCCATTTCTTTTGGAACTCATGTTTACTAGCAGTATTAAGTCAAAGGATATGTATGATTTTATAGTCCCTTGGGTACATAGTTCATATCTTTTGCTCAAATTTATCAATTGGGACATGGCTTATGTGTATATACATAAATATATGTTAATATATTTAACTCAGTTCCCTATACATTTAAGAAATGGGGCCTTCATCAGAGAAACTTGCTTTCAAAATTTTCTCAATTACTATTGCCAACATTTCTCATTCTCCTTTCATCCTGACCCTCAAGTATATTTTACTGACCACTCCCCTCCTCCAATATGCCCTCTATCACCTTCCTCCCGTCTTATCCCCATACCTTACTACTTTCCTGCAGTGAGATAGATTTCTATACCCATATTGAATGTGTTATTTCAACTTTGAGCCAATTCTGATGAGTAAGATCCATTCACTTCCCCTTCTTCTCATCTCCATTGTAAAAGCCTTTTCTTGCCTCTATAGCAAATGATTTATGCCATTCTTCTTCCCCCTTTCTGATTCCTCAGAACATACTCTCAATTTTTAAAAGATATTGTCTTTCATATTCAAACTCATACCTGTGCCTTGTCTCTCTCTACATATATATTCTACCATAAATTTTTTAAAATAACTTTTTATTGATAGAACCCATGCCAGGATAATTTTTTACAGCATTATCCCTTGAATTCACTTCTGTTCCGATTTTTCCCCTCCCTCCCTCCACCCTCTCCCCCAGATGGCAAGCAGTCCTTTACATGTTGAATAGGTTACAGTATATCCTAGATACAATATATGTGTGCAGAACCAAACAGTTTTCTTGTTGCACAGGGAGAATTGAATTCAGAAGGTATAAATAACCTGGGAAGAAAAACAAAAATGCAAGCAGTTTATATTCATTTCCCAGAGTCTTTTCTTTGGGTGTAGCTGCTTCTGTCCATCTTTGATCAATTGAAACTGAATTAGCTCTCTTTATTGAAGAGATCCACTTCCATCAGAATACATCCTCAAACAGAATCATTGTTGAGGTATATAATGATCTCTTGGTTCTACTCATTTCACTTAGCATCAGTTCATGTAAGTCTCGCCAGTCCTCTCTGTATTCATCCCGCTGGTCATTCCTTACATAACAATAATTTCCCAGATGTTCATATACCACAGTTTACTCAACCATTCTCCAATTGATGGACAACCATTCATTTTCCAGCTTCTAGCCACTACAAACAGGGCTGCCACAAACATTTTGGCACATACAGGTCCCTTTCCCTTCTTTAGTATCTCTTTGGGGTATAAGCCCAGTAGAAACACTGCTGGGTCAAAGGGTATGCACAGTTTGATAACTTTTTGAGCATAGTTCCAAATTGCTCTCCAGAATGGCTGGATGTGTTCACAATTCCACCACCAAGGTATCAGTGTCCCTATTTCCCGACATCCCCTCCAATACTCCACATTATCTTTCCCTGTCACTCTAGCCAATCTGACAGGTGTGTAGTGGTATCTCAGAGTTGTCTTAATTTACATTTCTCTGATTAATGATGATTTAGAGCATATTTTCATATGTCTATAAATAGTTCCAATTTCTTCGTCTGAGAATTGTCTGTTCATATCCTTTGACCATTTATCAATTGGAGAGTGGTTTGATTTCTTATAGAGTCAATTCTCTATATATTTGGAAATGAAGCCTTTATCAGAACCTTTGATTGTAAAAATGTTTTCCCAGTTTATTGTTTCCCTTCTAATCTTGTCTGCATTTGTTTTGTTTGTACAAAAACTTTTCAATTTGATATAATCATTTTTTCTATTTTGTGGTCAATAGTGATCTCTAGTTCTTCTTTGGTCATAAATTCCTCCCTCTTCCACAGGTCTGAGAGGTAAACTATCCTATGCTCTTCCAATTTATTTATAATCTCATTATGTCTAGATCATGAACCCATTTTGACCTTATCTTGGTGTACAGTGTTGTGTGGGTCAATGCCTAGTTTCTGCCATACTAATTTCCAATTTTCCCATTAATTTTTTGTCAAATAATGCATTCTTATCCCAGAAACTGGGGTCTTTGGGTTTGTCAAACACTATATTATTAAAGTTATTGGTTGTTTTGTCCTTTGAACCTAACCTATTCCATTGATTAACTAGTCTATTTCTTAGCCAATACCAGATGGTTTTAGTAACTGCTACTTTGTAATATAATTTTAGATCTGGTATAGCTAGGCCACCTTCATTTGATTTTTTTTTTCATTAATTCCCTTGAAATTCTTGACCTTTTGTTTTTCCATATGAACTTTGTTATTTTTTCTAGGTCATCAAAGTAGTTTTTTGGGAGTCTGATTGGTATAGCGCTAAATAAATAAATTTAGGTAGTATTGTCATCTTTATTATATTTGCTTGCCCAATCCAAGAGCATTTTAATATTTTTCCAGTTGGTTAGATCAGACTTAATTTGTGTGGAAAGTGTTTTGTAGTTTTGCTCATAAAGTTTCTGATTTTCCCTTGGCAGACAGATTCCTAAATACTTTATACAATCGTAGTTACTTTAAAGGGAATTTCTTTTTGTAACTCTAGCTGTTGGGTATTGTTAGTGATATATAAGAATGCTAATGACTTATGTGAGTTTATTTTGTATCTTGCAACTTTGCCGAAGGTGTGGATTGTTTCTAATAACTTTTTAGTAGCGTCTCTGGGGTTCTCTAAGTATATCATCATATCATCAGCAAAGAGTGATAATTTGGTTTCCTCGTTGCCTATTCTTATTCCTTTAATCTCTTTCTCAACTCTTATTGCCAAAGCTACCATTTCTAATACAATATTAAATAGTAACGATGATAGTGGGCAACCTTGTTTCACTCCTGATCTTATTGGGAATGGTTGCAGTTTGTCCCCGTTACATATGATGCTTACTGCTAGTTTTAAATAGATGCTACTGATTATTTTAAGGAAAAGTCCATTTATTCCTATACTTTCAAGAGTTTTTAATAGGAATGGATGTTGGATTTTATCAAATGCTTTTTCTGCATCTATTGAGATGATCATATGGTTTTTGTTCATTTGATTATTAATATACCATAAATATTTTAATGAGTTACAAGTATCATCCTATGTAATTATCTTATGTAAACCTTTTAAAATCCTTTGATATTCCTTTCCTGATTATCTTCTTATGATTCTTCTGAGTACTGTATTTGAAAACCAAATTTTCTATTCAGCTCTGGTGAGACACATAAGACAAAGAGACCTAACTCAGTTTTAATTGACCAATGATGGACAGAAGCAGCTATAAACTGCTTGCATTTTTGTTTTTCTTCCCAGGTTATTTATACCTTCTGAATCCAATTCTTCCTGTTCAATAAGAGAACCGTTCAGTTCTGTACACATATATTTTATCTAGGATATACTATGCCATATTTAACACGTATAGGACTGCTTGCCACCTGGGGGAGGAGGTGGAGAGAGGGAGGGGAAAAGTTGGAACAGAAGTTAGTGCAAGGGATAATGTTGTAAAAAATTACCCAGGCATGGGTTCTATCAATAAAAAGTTATAATTATGAAAAATAAATAAATAAAACGCTAAAGTATGGCTCCATTTCCAGGATGGAGGATACATTTACCCAAGGTATTTTCAGAGATCTTTCTAGACACCTGACTACAAGTGCTCTTTTTCTGCCCTGGAACTGTGGAGAGTGTTCCCACTCCACTGTGGATGTAAGTTCTAGTTTGCTAAAGAATCATTTCTCAGTACTAACAAAGAAATTTCCTATGAATCAAGGTCTCTGGAAGCTATTCCTACCATTGCCACCCATAGCCACTTCAAGACTGGTGGTTTCTTGAGGCCTTCTCACCCTGTTGACAGATCTTTCCTTGGTGATCTCAAGTTATCTTTTGGTGTCTCTAGGCTGAGAGGTCTAGAAACCACCAGGGCTGCCACTGATTCAAAGGCCCAAGACCTGTTCTTGCTTTGCTAATATGGGGCTGGGACCCAGCCTGCAGCAGAACTGCAACCTGGACTCCCACTGGTATCACAGACCATTCCTGCTGACCTTATAATTTGTCTTCAGCTAGAAAATGTTCTACTTTATGTGTTTATTCTGATACCCTAAAATTTATTTTATTTTTATTTATTGACAGAATCCATGCCAGAGTAATTTTTTTACATTATCCCTTGCACTTGTTTCTGTTCCGATTTTTCCCCTCCCTCCCTCCACCCCCTCCCCTAGATGGCAAGCAGTCCTATATATGTTAGATATGTTGCAGTATATCCTAGATACAATATGTTTGCAGAACCGAGCAGTTCTCTTGTTGCACAGGGAGAATTGGATTCAGAAGGTAAAAACTTGGAAAGAAAAACAAAAATGCAAATAGTTCACATTCGTTTCCCAGTGTTCTTTCTTCGGGTGTAGCTGCTTCTGTCCATCATTTATCAATTGAAACTGAGTCTTTGTCAAAGAAATCCACTTCCATCAGAATACATCCTCACACAAGATCGTTGTCGAAGTGTAAAGTGATCTCCTGGTTCTGCTCATTTCACTTAGCATCAGTTCATGTAAGTCTCTCCAAGCCTCTCTGTATTCATCCTGCTGGTCATTTCTTACAGAACAATAATATTCCATAACATTCATATACCACAATTTACCCAGCCATTCTCCAATTGATGGGCATCCATTCAATTTCCAGTTTCTAGCCACTACAAACAGGGCTGCCACAAACATTTTGGCACATACAGGTCCCTTTCCCTTCTTTAGTATTTCTTTGGGATATAAGCCCAATAGAAACACTGCTGGATCAAAGGGTGATATCCTAAAATTTAAAGGAATTTGGAGAGATTTGGGAGAGAGGTTCAGCAAATCCCAGCCATTACTCTGCTATCCTGGCTCTGCTTTTTTTCTTTTTTCCTGAAACTTTTGTTATTAATACTGTTTCTTGATCAGCAAAAACCACAAACCATCAATAGTAGAACAAATGACCATATTATTCATATCCCCTCACCAAAATCCTTTTCTTTTAAAAAATCTTTTGGTAATCATGTCTAGTAGTAGTGTTATTAAAAGGTTAACACATGATTTTATAGCCCCTCCTCTTTCCTTTGATTTCCTATCTCCTGAAAATCCAAGTTGGTCAATGAATTCTGTGGAGCCATGTTTTTACATTTGTATCCTGTTACTAGCACATAGCAAGAATTTAATGCTTTTTCATTCATTTATTTAGTTCTTTTGTTCAAGAGAACTTTTTATCAGAATATCCTATTTTCAAGTTAAATTTCTTTGTAGAATATTGGACCCTGCCTTTCCTTTTTCCAAAAACTGACCCTTCTCAAATTTAAGATAATAAATTGTAGTCAGCTTCCCTCTCTTCCTTAGTATACATTCTAAGATGATTACTTGCTCTCAAGGTCCATTTCCACTTTTAAAAATCTATTCCTCCTTAGCTCTGGAAAAGTAGTTCTTACTTCCTCCATTTTTTGAAGAACGAAATTACCACTATTTAAAGTAAGTCAAGAATGTGTAACACTGCTTTTGGCAGAGAGCTCCTGCAGATGTCCAGACTTGAAGTCTCACATTACTACATTAGGCTTTGCTGGTAGGATTATGTTTTCGAAATTTTTGCCTTATGTCCAGATGCTTTATAGCATATTCTCACAATATTAAGTTTTTTCCCACTGATTATCACCTAAATGCATTCCAATATGATTTAATGATGTGGGTTCCTAGATTCTTTTACATGAGCATATTCAATATTCAATGCTATTATACTGTTCCTGTTGCTCTATAAGTTTTCTTTATTCTTTTTTGGATATAGTATACCTTTCTAATCACATTCTAATGACTTTCATTTTTCAAGTCTCAGTGATACCTATTGAAATTAAATTTGCATCCTTGTAAGATGATCTCTAATTTCACTTCATAATCTATCCATTCTGGTTTCATTGCTGGCTTGACATATGCATGAAAGAAGTTTTTTCTCTTTTAAACCATTTTTCGTTTAAAACCATTTTGATGAGTCACAGCATTTTGGTCAAAAATATTTCCTATTAATCTGTGAGGTGAACTCTCATCCCTGTTAAGCAGACTATCCTTCATATAGTTAAGTCATGATCAAGAAATTAAAATTCCATTCTCAGATTCTATTTTCTTAGCTGTGTGTATCCTTAAACCAGTCTCTCTACAGATGCTCTTACCCTCAATTGGCAATTAAAAACGTATATTTGATTCCTGTCTTTTTCTTAATGGCATTCTTGAACTTATATAGATGAATTTACTTTGAGGAGTGCACACATCGGGGCCTGGAAGATGAATATTAAGTCCTCTTATTTTTCTTGGTCTTACAGATAGTATCATAAAATGTATGAGAAGCCTTGTCTGGCAGAATCTTGATAAAAGTGGATTAGTGCAGTTTGTCTCACAGTATCTATTAAGGGTTCTTTATCCAGCATAAAGTTCTTGTCTGAGGCAAAATAAGTCTTCTTGAATTTTTTTTTTTTTAACTTCCTTCTAGCATTGAAGACTTACACACTATCATGTCACTGAATACCTTAATCACTCTGAGATAAGTGACAGCAGAATCTATGGTTCTGGAAACAAGCAAGTCAGTGAAACTCATCTCTGGGTCACAGGAGACACAGTATTTCCCTCTGCTACTCTGATACTGCTTCTTGGCAACTGTGATGAAAACACAATCTGTGCCCCTAAATTTTCACTTTCTTGTGCAGGACTACATAACCTTCAGGATTCCCTTTTAGGCGCATTATGAAAGTATCACTTATTCCAACATGAATTACCAGGAGTGGGTACAAGCTATCAGAATTGCCACATTCTAACACACTCCTAAATCCACAACCCAAGGACTGCAGATTTTTCTGTTTATGTATGTATCCTTTACAGCACAAGAAATTGCTTCCTCCTGGGATGGTCCAGCTGTCCTCTCTATAGAGGAACCAGTCACCATTGTGTCTTCTCTTATCCTGTGTCCTTTCCTTCTACCTTGAAACTTTTTAATGATCATTGATATTTCTTCCATTCTTTCCATCATCTCTAGGACACAGAACAACTTGTATTTTATAAAAACACATTTGACTACTTGGTACTGGTTTAACCCCAAACACTGAACTTTCTTCAGATCAGTGCAAAAATCTTCTATACTGGATCGAAGCAAGGTCTCCAAGTCCTTTGTTAATTTTGTTGGCATTTAAAAAAATTTTAATGACAAATATTTGCAATGCCTGTCTTCCACATGAGGTAAATTATTGTAGTAGGCTCATAATATGATTTTCATGATGAGAATTTTACTCAGCTGCTTTTTGCTAGAAAAAAGCACTTTTCTGTCAGGATCTAATAGCATTAAGAGTTGTTCTCCCCATTCTTTTCTGGGTGAAGTTCTCAAGCAGGAATCTTAAATAACTTAGATATTATCACACTTGATTTTTTTTTATTGAAGAAAAATACCTTTTCGTGGTCCCTTTATTATCGTCTAACTCTGTTCTGTCACCTATCACCCTCAATATTCCTCTTTCAGGTTATCTCAGATATCTCCCCTTTAATTTCTTCCCTCTAATTGGCTCTTGTCATTTTCTAGTCAGAAGTGTTGATTTGGGGAAATTCAAATGAGCTCCATTTTGCTGTTTTAAACTGCACCGAAAATTGATATAAGCAAGGTGCTCAAAGTTCCTAATTGTTTTTAATTCACTCCTAACTCTGACATTTAATCAATCCTTTTCTCTACCCTACTCCTCCCCCTCAACTATTACTACACTCCATAGTTCTGTCTTCCACATGTGGTTTTATCTTATTATCATTCCAGCTACTTCTGTGGGAAGGAAAATTCTTAAGGGCCTTCTTCCAATATTCCTGGCCCATGGTCTGCTTTTCCTACCATGATAAAAAGCAAAAGTCCTAAAAAACAGAGACAAGGATCCAAGGCAGGCTCCGGCAGAATGAATCTAAGCTCCAAGCATCAAAGGAATTACAGACAGAAAAGGTTTTCATGGAGGACAAGATGGAGGCATTGGGCAAAGCTTGGGCCACATTTCCAGTCCTTAACCCTGCCCCTGATTCCAAAGTATTCTTGAGCCGAGGCCCCAGACAGAAGGAAGGCAAAGCAGGGCAGGGAGTGGGAGATTTATTTCTGTGCATACATCACAGGTACAGTGGTCCCTTTCTTTCTATAAGAGGTGCTTTCTCTAAAACAATAAGAGAAAAGAACTTGCAGAATTTAATAGGGGTTCAACTGGGACCAGCCAGCCAGGAAATGAGAGGACAGAGTATGACAGTTTAAATATTGGGGAGAGGAATGAATTGATTGGATATCTATGATGAGGAGAGTTAGAGGGACAATATTTCCATATTACAGTCAAAAGCTGGCTTGTTTCAAGTGCTGTTCCCTTTCTTCCCTTGTTTTGAGTGGGCCTTGGGAGGAGCAGAAAACCAGAATGTTCATATCTGAAGGAAGAGTCACGACTACACTTTGAACCTCTTTAAAAAAGCCCACATGTAGTGATGCATCTGCTCTGGTTGTCCCTGGGGGATCCAGTGGCCAGCATCAGGCAGGACATAGGACAGCAAGCGGCCTGGCACAAAGTGTTTGTTAATACTCTCCACAAGTCCAGTCTCCAGGTATGGGTCTTTTTCTCCCCATAACAACAATGTTGGTACTGTCAGCTCCTGACGCTCTAGTGGAAAGTGACTGTGAGGCAAAGAGATGCATAACATTTATTAAGACCAATGACTTCCTCAATCCCTTCTTGTTCCTAATTATGCCTCTGTCTCTTCTTCCTACTCTCACAATTTCCCCCCTCCCTGCATTCTCCCTAAAATCATTCTTCCCACTATTAACCTCCCCTTTTTTTGGCTGTCCTCATTCCTCAAAGGCATCACCTGAAAAGATTGCGGTAGTAGTTGAGGGGGCCAAGGAGGCCCTGTTTCTGGGAGAAGCTGTACAAGAAAGCCTCTAGTTCCTCATCTGTAAGGCCAGGAATTCCAGTTGTAGGATGAATCAACGTGTCCTTTAGAATCTGCACACATGATCAACTCTTCATTACAAATGCCCTCCAAATACCTCTGAAAAAGTCTTCCCAACTCAGTAAATCCTCTTCTCTCCCCACTTCCACAACATCATTATGCTCCCTCCCCGCTAGCTTTTGCCCCTCTCCACCAGGCAGGAAGAAGAGATTGGACCTGAAAATCAGACATAGATAGCAACTTCTCAGGCACGGAAGGTAGCTGAAACAGGAACACATAACCGGAGCGAAAGAGCTGACTGGGATGGCGCAGGGCATACTCTGGGAAGAAGAAGAGAAAAGAGTAAGGAAACCATCCATACTGAACCCCTGCGGGGAGGAAGGAGTAGAGGAGAAAAAGACCATTCTAAGTTCAGAACTCAGCACCTACTCCTTGCCTATAAGCTGGGCCCAGTCTACCCTCCCTCCAAATGTCCCATCCATCTAAGCACCTACCTTGGTAAACAAATGTAGGGGCAGCGCTCACCACCACCAGCCGCTCTACCAGACTTGGATAGTAGATGGAGAAATTCCAGGCTAAGATTCCACCCCAGTCATGGGCCACCAGGACACATTTGGAGTAACCTGTCAATGATGCACAGAATTGGAATTAGGTAAGGTGAGGTACGATGGGGTGTAAAGTTAGGAGACTAAGATGGAAGATTTTTAACAGAAATGGCACTAGAGTTAGAAAGGGGAAGGAAAACTGGTGACTTAGCTCTCCCAAACCATTACTAGAAACTCTTACCATAAGTTCCATGACAAGTAATAAGACCTCAGCCACTAAAGAGGGCAAGGAAATCAACAACTCTATAGCCCTCTATCACTACCAAGCTAAGGTAGGAGAAGCTGCCATGTTGGAAGGATCAGAGAATAAACAAAGCCTCAAGGCCTCTATTTGAATCAAGTATCTAAACACTCCAGAGCAACTTGTCTTTCATATGCTCTCCCACTCTATTTCATATTTACTTGTATTTATTGTATCCCTTCATTTTTTTTGTCTCTAATCTCTTCCCTAAATTATTATCTATCTTTTGTCCAAGAGAATGGCAATTGTGAATTCTTCAAATGACCAAACCCAACTTTTGGTGACTTACCATCATCTGGTGTTTTTATCAACCACATCACTATGACTCTTTGAATTTCCTCTCAACAACCACAACTTTCTATTTTTCCCTTTATATTACTTTTTCAGGAATTTAAACCTATCCTTCATCTCCACTGGGACCTCCAGGCACTCTAAACCTCTCTTCTCTCACTGTGTTATCACTATTTAAGTCTTAAATCTTCTTTTTAAAAAATTCTTGCCCATATAGTTAAAAAGTTCAATTACATACACTTTGTCATAGCTAAGGTTAATTGCTCTATTTGTACACTTGATCACTACCCTCCTCCCCACCCCCCCATCTCCTCTTGAAGGCTCTTTCATTTACGTTCTCTTTCCATTTGTTTTTCTATCTACTATCTTTTCTGATGCTTATAAACATGGCCAGTTCTCCAAATCTTAAGAAACTCTTTGTTCACCAACAGGATGATTTCAGAGAGGTTTGGAGAGACTAACATGAACTGATGCTAAGTGAAATGAGCAGAACCAGGAGATCATTATACATGGCAGCAACAAGATCAATTCGTCTCTTCAATGACGAGATGATTCAAACCAGTTCCAATTGTTCAGTGATGAAGAAAGCCATCTATACACCCAGAGAAAGGATTGAAGGAACTGAGTGTGGACCATAACGTAGCATTTTCACTCTTTCTGTTGATGTTTGCTTGCTTGTTTGTTTTCCTTCTCAGGTTTTTTTTTTTTTTTTCTCCTTTCTAGATCTAAAATTTCTAGATCTTGCTATACAGCAAGATAACTGTATAAATACATATACATGTATTGGATTTAACATATATTTTAACATATTTAACATGTATTGGACTACCTGCCATCTAGGGGAAGGGATGGAGGGAAGTAGGGAAAAATTTGGAGCAGAAAGTTTTGCAAGGGTCAGTGTTGAAAAATTACCCATGCATATGTTTTGTAAATAAAAAACTTTTAAGAAAAAAAAAACCCTTTGTTTGTCCCAGTCATCTCCTTGAGAATATATCACCCCATATCTCTCCTTTTTATAATCAAGTTTCTAAGAAAAAGCCAACCACACCTGTTGTCATTACAACATTTTTTCATTCACTTTTTACTCTCATGCAATGGGCTACTGCCCTTAACACCTGAAATTGGTCTAAGGTAGTCAGCAATTTCATAATTGACAAAATATAATAAGCTCTTTCCTAGTTCTCATCCCTTTTTGATCTCTCAGCAGTTTCTGATAGTGTTGACAAACAGAAGTTGGTCCTGGACACCTCCTTGGTTTTTCTGATACTGCTCTCTCCCAAATCTCTTCTAAATCTCCACTGCCTCTCAGTTTCTTTAGCTTGATCATAATCAAACTTCTGGATCTAATCATAGCTGTTTTAAATCCTCTTTTCTTCTGTTACTTAGTCATCTCATCAGCTATCATGATAATTTCTAAGTAGACTCCCAAATATACATATCCAGTTTTTTCTGGGTCCAGTTCCGTGTTACTAACAGATTCCTTTCAGGACATTTCCCACCTGGCATCCCATTCAAAGGCATCTTAAATTTTCAACATGAAACTCCTTATCTTTCTTCCAAAACCTTACTCTTCCTTACTCAATTCCCTATTTCTATTAGGAGCATTAGGAGTCATTCAGGGCTACAATTTCAGAATCATACTCAACTCTCTTCCTCTCCTTCCTCCTCTTATCCAATTACTTGCCGAAATGTTTGACTAACATTCACAACATAAGTCACTTCACTCACATGGCCACCACCCTGGTTTAGGGTCCACATTCTCTTTTGCCTAAAATTATTACAACAGACTTCTAAATGATATAAATGTATGGTCAAAACCTTTCTAAAGCACAAGTCTACTCAAGATTTTAAACTTGAGTTTAAATGACTTCCTCTTAGCTCCAGCATAAAATCTTTTAGCTTTGATATTTAAAATCCGTTATAATGACATATATTCAAATACACAACTTCACAACACACTTTAAATGAGCTAAACTGCTCTACTTCATATTCCCTATTACTGAGCATTACATTAACTACCAAAAGATTTTTTTGATATCCTCTAGGCTAGAGATGTAGTCCTCCCTCACTTCTGTCTTTAACTCTAGCTTCAATTAGTCAAATCCTGTTGTCATTTTGGTTTCCCTAGCTTTTAGTGAACTCCCATTCTCAAATGATCAAATATGTATATGTGTGCATATGTATGTGTACATACACATACAAATATATGTACAGAATTGTGTTTATATATTTTCACAGTAGAATAAAAGTACCTTTAGGGCAGGAGTTATTTTTCATTTTGTCTCTGTATCCCAAGAAGCCAAAACAATACCTGGCCCTATGTGATAAGTGCTTATGTGAGTTATGATGATATTGTAGGGGTTATTTAAGAAATATTTTCTGAGATTAAATTTGGACTCAGAAGACTCGGTTTGAATCTAGCCCTGATGATTGTGTGGTTAAAGACAAAGTATCTTAGTATCTTAGTGCCTCCTCTATTTTCTTCATTTGCAAAACAAAGGGAATAGACTAGATGATCTCTTAGATTTGTTCCAGGTTTAAATGTTATCATTTGTAAAGCTTAGGAAAAATAATGAAGATTCTGGAATGCTAAATAGTGCTGTAAAGGTACCAAATTTTAGAGTCATACCTCGGAGGTTTTAGTGGCCCTTCTGAAATTTCTTCATGGGGGTCAAAAACAGAGAGTTTAGTTTAGCACTAAGACTACGGGCCTGACTAGGGCCATGTCACATCTGGCACGTCACCAGGGGATGGGAATGGGGGAGAGAAGTCCATCCATTCCCCTTCCCCTTCAGGAACCCACCCCAATCCTTTTCCTAGCCTTAAGGTACCTAGGGCTTCAATAGCATCTTTGATGTCTGTTGTCAGGGCATCAATGGTGTAGCTGTTCAGATTGGTAGGTGAATCTGAGCTCCCATAGCCCCTCAAGTCCAGTGCTACCACACGGAAATTGTTGTGGAACTCTCTAAGTTGGTGTCGCCAGGAAAACCTGTAGGGCCAGTAAGGGAATGGAGATGATGATTGAGTCACTTCTCTCTCTCCTCCCCCCCTCCCCTCCCATCCTTCCAGTGGGACTTGCTCAACAGAACAAGAGAGGTGGTTTCCATTGAGAGCCCCACCTGTTCCGAGGGGCTCTTTCAGACACGGAATGTCATGGGAAAAGGTAGGGTGGAGGAAGGAGGGAGGCTGCTGCTTTGGGTCTTCTTGTTTTCCCCCACCCTACCACCTACCAGGTCTGAGGGAAGCCATGGATGAGGAGCATCAGGGGCCCATGGCCCTTAGAAACGTAATGCAGCCGCAGGCCGGAGGTCTGGGAGAAAAGAAGCTGTTGTCAGAGTGCTGGAGTCAGGGAGGGTCCCTCCCTTGTTGGCTCGGCTCAGCTTCTTCCCGCACCCTGTCTGTGCTTCCAGAAACCACAGCTCTGATAGACTTAACAGTCTCTAAGAGGCCCTGCTAGCTCCTGAAAATTTCTAAGGATCCACTGAGCACTAAATATAGGATGGCCGAGTGTGGAAGGGGCTTGCCTGAGGGGGGAATTCCAAATTTTCCTATCTGGGACGATGGAGAGCAGCTGGTTGAGGATTTCTTCTCCATCTCTAGACGCTGCCCCCACTCTCACCCGGACCCCCGGCAAGCCCTGCTCAGGCTTTGAGCTCCTCTTCCTTGCCGAGTCCTTTTCCTTGAGTTAGTCAGTTAGGCTGGGCAGCTTGTTCCCTCCCTCCCGGCTTACTATGGGCCTAGCTCACCTTGAGGTCAAGGAAGTGGTGCTGCCCAAAAGAGGGGTCTTGAAGCAACGTGGGGGCCTTCCGGCGCGGTCTGCCACAGCAGCCTCGCCGCGGGTGCCGCAGCACGTGGCCCAAGGCCTTCATGAAGTAGACGAAGGCAGCCAAGCACGCGCCCCAATACACCAGGATCCAGAAGAAGAAGCGAATCAGCCTTAGCGTCAATCGCGAGGGCGCCAGCAGCGCCGACACCAGGATATCAGCCATAGCAGGTTAGGCCTCGGGGCCTCTTCCGGTGGGTTGTTGGGCTTGAGGGACGGCGCGGGGTTAGGTGCTGGGAACCCGGAACCGCTACTCTGCTGTCTGAACTCCTGATGCAGACTCCGGAGCCTCCCGAAAGCACCGAGAGCGTCACTAGCTGCAGCTGTTCGGGAGGGTGCGAGCGTGCAAGTGAGGGAGGGAGTAAGAGCTACATAACCTGGAGGCAGAGGCGGGGCCTCGGCACGGGAAGCGCCCAAGCGTGCGTCAAACCCCGCCCCTTCGCCAAGCTCTTCTTCCGGGCAGGGCAACCTCGCTACTCACTCGGGCTCCACCAGATTTCGCTTCCTCCCTCCCGGATCTCAAAGGGCTCCCAATCCCGCCTCCCAGTCTTTCTTCGTTTTGATTGGGTAGCGGAGGTCCCGAAGGCTCAAAACGAGGAACGAAAAGGAATAGGATTTGGAATCAGCTCTAGCAGCCAATCAAACGCAGTCTAATTCCAAAAGGGGAGCTCTCAAGAAACCCGAAATCCCCCAGGATGCCACAAAGTGGCCCAGAGAGGGGCGCGTGCGGAGGCATGTCTTCACACTACCCTAGGAGCTCTGGAAACGGGGGCGGGCCGCACACCGGGTAAGGAAATGACAAAACAATCGATACAAATTTGGTTTAAAAACAGGTGACCGCCCGCTCAGGGTCTCCTGTAACAGGAACCCAGGACCCGGCCGGCATTCTCTTTCACAGTCTCTATGAACCCCTCAAACACTGTTCTCTCAATCCCCCAAAGAAGCCGCCTCAAGGGTCACGTGATATTCAGTACAAATGTTTATTTTGCAATGAGAACTGCACAAAAAACCTTTAGTATATAAGTGAAAATTCTATTAATTCCCTTCTACAAATGTCTAAAGTGTTTAATACAAGCCTCAAATTCACTGACATAATTATTGGCCAAGCGATCCATCCGTGCATCACGTACAGTGGGAGATTGTACACATCTCTCTCATCCTCCTAAACAGGACGCAGAAGGGGGAAGAACCAGAAATACATTTTTGGGGACTAGATTCCTAGAAGGAGGGGAAGGGCTTGGAAGGGAATCAGTCCTATGGGCAGGGTAGGGTGAGGAGAAAAAATTAAATAGTGGCTCCACCCTAATCGCAACCCAATTATAAGCACACAAACGAGTCAAACAGGGAAAAATTTAGATAGCAAACCTTTGGCAGAACACACAACCATTCCTCCAGCACTATCTGGCCTAAGAAATGCTCCAACAAAACAGAAGGAAAAAAATGAGGAAAATAAGAGATAAGTAAAAGAAATTAAATCAAGAGCAAAGAAATGGGTCTGTTGAACATGGGAACCAATAGGACCTAAATGCCTTCAAAGTCATAACCCTTGGAGAGAGATGTGCACCCTGGGCTCAAGGATGAGCATGGCTGGCTCCCAAGTTAGAAGCAATTACCCCCAGGCTTCAGCCTGTACAATTTGGCAAAAATTTTGAATTTGAGAGGAGAGTTTAAAAGCAGGATCATTTTAAATTTTGGTTATTAAAAAATAAAACAGGAAAGACTAAACATCACTACTAATACATTTGTTTCTTTGCATACATAGAAATTATATTTGTATTTTACATCCTTGGGCCCACTTTCAGTTGGAAGTCCCAGCCTGGTGTACGTGTGTGTATGTATGTATGTTTGTGGGCCCCTAAATGGGGGGGGCAGGGATGTATGTGGTGGCTTTTATATACAATCCCAAGAAAGGAGAGGGAATAGATCTGGTGTGCAGTGTAAGATATGTGTGTGTCTGTATCTCTAAGTCTTTCAGATGATGTACATTTAAGAGTACCTGATAAACCCTGAGCTTAAAATTAAAGGAAGAGGTAAGGGTTGAGGAAAAGGTGGGGAGAAATGTCCAAAGTGCTTTCACAAAAGGGAGAAAGAGAAGGAATACTGTTTGAAGGTCAGGCCTCCATGGTGCTAAGAAGCTGGATATGGGGCTCATGGGAGTTAGGTGGAAGAAGAACCCATTTCCCTACAGTTTTGCCTGGGGAAGAGCAGGGCCTTTGCTTCTACTTTCTTTGAGGTCCAGAGTCAAGCTGACCTGCAGCTAATATTCTGGCTAACACCATGTGGCTTGAGCATTCTAGAACAATCTGGGAAATCATGCTGCCTCATGTACGGAAGAGAGCTCCTCCTCACACTATCCCAGAAGAGGGAGGAGACTTTTCTTCCTCTTAGCATCCCACTGGTTCCTGCTGTTTCAGCTGGACCCGAGAACCATGGCCACCCGATTGAGCTCTTCTCTATGCGGGCATTGGGTGTTCCCTTTTATCCCATCCCAGATCATTTCTGCCTGGGCTGCTGATATGGCGTTGACTGGGAGGCAGTGGCTCAGAAGGCTATTATCCCAGCATTCAAGGAAGGTAGGATTGGCAGAAGGTTGGAGGCATCAATTGGAAGAGCAAAGATGTGGCTGACTGAAGTGTTTCTCTCACCTGCATGGCCATTAGCTTAGTGTTCCAGGCCTAAGTCTATCACAAGGAGAGAGTTCAAAAGAAATATCAGTAAGACGCCAGCTTTTAAAAAAAAAGAGATGCGTTTATTCCATGATCAGTACAGACCAAATGCATATTCACCGTATTAAAGTCAAACCAGTTAATTACTCCAGAGTTTGGCCAACACTGAGGCACCAGTATTGTACTGTATAGTGGGTACTCATGGCACGTAACCTTGTGAACAGTTCAAATTATAAAATTAAAAAAAAAAAAAAGAGTAAAGAGAAAAACACGCTGGGCCATGGGTGGGGGAGTAAGGGTAGGGGCGGGACCACTGATGGTGGAGGGGGGTGCCCACCATCTCTGCTGTGCCACGCAGCCCAGCCCTGGGTCCACTCCCTTCCTGGTATAAAACAACTTTAAACAGATATGACATTTAAAAAAAAAAAAAAAAAACCAAACCAAAACAAACAAACAACAACAAAAAAAATACACACACACACGCACACACACGCACGCGCGCACACACACACACACATACACACACATCAAAAAAAAATTTTTTTTAAAAGAGAAAGAGAGAGAGATGCTGCTTTCTGGTTTTACAATTAAAAAATATAGACTAATAAAGTTTGAAATTGAGTAAAATATAAGCAGTTTTTTTGTGTTTTGTATTTTGTTTGTTTTTTTGTGTTTGTTTTTTTTTACACCAAGTTTGGTGGAGTCACCAACAAACCTCAAACAAATATATGCCAACTATATTCACTATACAATACAGCCACGGTCACACACTACCCACAGTGCGGCGCCCCCTCCCCCCACCCCCATTGCCACCACTCAAAGGAGAGACGATAACACCCATTCCAAGTTAAGCAGTGCCTTTGTGTCTGAAGGAAAATTAAAAATAAAATTTAAAAAGAACAGAAAAGAAGGCAGAAAGAAAGAAAAAACAAAACAAAACGAAACAAAAAACAAAGGCGGAAAGGAACTGACTTTGGTTGGTAGTCTCGCTCCCAGGCGAGGCCTCCACACACGCGTGCTACGACGACCACCTCACTCCAAATGGCCATGGACACTCACACACCTCCACTGGACTATTCCCTTTTTCACAAGCGAACACTTACAGAGAACGGCTCTCGATTAAAGGCTCGAAGGGGATGAGGGCAGGGTGGGACTCTGTTCAAGGCAAAGCCAGTGACTAGGGACTTTAGGCAGCTGGGGACTGGTCCCAACTGTCATTTCCCCTCCCCACCAATCCCAACAACACGGGTGGGACTCCTGCTCTCCATGGGCTACCTCTGCAACCCCTGGTCTTACAGTGTGGGGTAGAGATAGTAGTAGCTGATACCAAGGAAGGAGACAGGGCCCTGGGTGGGGCTCCTCTCATAGTTAGAAAACTGGTAAAGAATGTGACATCCTGGATATACTGTGAATACGTCTGGCATAGAGGACGACCTCATTCATGCCTAAGAACCACCTGGTCCAGCGCTTGCTTGAGGTTGGGTCTGACTTCAGTGTGTGCAGGGGGTGGGGAAGTCCAACGGTAAGGCAGACTCTGCTGATCCTTGGCTGACAGACCCACGATGGGTGGAACATGCACAAGGGCTGGGCCCAAGGGACACCCCCTCCCAGCCACCAGTAACACTAGGCAGAGTCAGTTTTGCCAGAAAATCAGAGTCAGAAGAAACCCAGGCGCTATCAGAAAAGATTCTCTTCAAATATTGCCAAAAGATCACTCTGAAAATTCATGTCAATGGTAGCTGCCATCTAAAGGGAGAAAAGAGAAAAAAAGAATTAGAAGCCATTTTCCATCAGTTAGCTAACTCTCTTTCCTATATCTGAGTTGCTTCCTTAGCCAGTCTGCCACCTCACACCTTGGCCCAATCCAGGGACTTCATGGAAAGCCCCCCCAAACACTAAATGTTGCTCTTTAGGGTATAGCAAAAACTCTGATGCCTCTGGTAAAACTTCTTTCCCCCAACCCACACTGATCCCACACTGATCTCTTTTTTCTCCAAGATACTTCGGTATATCATTGTAAATCCTTGTCCAATTCTTCAGTTCTGTTCATGATTTGTCTCCTCAAACTGGAGTTTTATATAAAGAGGGGCCATGTTTTTTACTTCTGCCCACAGTTCTCGAGTGATCAGCTCAATTCTGAGCACATAAAGATTTTAAAAACACAAAGGGGGGGGTCAATAGATCTCATTTTAAGGCATTGCCATTTGTGAGAACAGCCAGCCTAGGCGTAGCCAGGATACAGTGCTATCCATTCTTTAGAATGTATCCCAACTCACCGCCTCCCTGCGCCTTCGCTCTTGTTCCCGTTTCCTGGCCAACTCCCTCTGTTGATCCAGCATGGACTGGGAGGCCTGGGGCTGAGAGCTTTGTGCTTGGGGAGCTGAGGAGGCTGCAGCCACTGGGGGCTGCTGCTGTTCTGATCGCTGCTGCTGCTGCTGCTCCTGACGCCTCCGAACTTCTTCATGAGCCCGCCGAGCCTGTTCCAGGGCATCTTCCTCTTCCCTGCTCCTGTCAGTAACAAAGAACCCTAATGAGATGGAGAGGAAACACATTCTCCCTCTTGAACAAGAATGGAAGATAGTCCATCCCCACCCAAACCTCCAGCTTTCATTCTTGAGTTCAAACATGATCTTAGACACTTACTAGCTGTATGATCTTGGGAAAAGTCACTTAACCTTTGCTTGTCTCAGTTTCCTCAATTGTAAAAAGCACCTAACTCACAGGATTGTTATAAGAATCAATAAGATAATCACTGTAAAGCACTTAGCACAATGCTGTGTATATAACAAGCACTATATAAATGTTATCCTTCTCACTCTTCACCTCATTCTCTCTTGTTCCCGTCTAAGCCGCTCTTTTTCCTTCTCAGCATGCTCAGCCTGGGCTTTAAGGGCCTTTTCGCGCTCCTCCTTCTCTCGGGCAGCTCGGCGGAACTGTTCAAAGCTATCACTAGATGATTTGGCTGTGGAGGACGGAGTAGTGGGGTGTTTCTGGACTAGGCTGGCCCAGGAGCCCATGTTCTTAATCTTGAGATCCTAGTCAAACAAGAAAAAATCTGATTAGGAATAGGTGGAAAAACTCATCTATTAACTCCCAGACCCACATCTGCGTTAAGTTGAGAGAGAAGGAAAGGACAGGGCTTGAGAAATTCTTTATGATATTTTAACAAATGATCATAATGGACACTATTCAATAATTTCAATAGTGGCAATGCGTTTAGCAATTCATTCATGAAACCATGAAATTTTAGAACTACAAAGAAACATGAGAGGTGATCTAAGAATAGGCCACTCTTACTTCAAGACTAAGCTATTCTCCACCTCCTCCCCAGATATATGTTAAGAAGCTCTTCCCAACAGGTGGTTCAGGATTTGAAGAAAGTGTATATTTGCTAAGGCTCCATTATTTTTAAAAGAGCTTTACCTTTTTGGGAGCAACTGGGGTTTTGGGCTCTTGCTTCTGTTTGTCCTTGTCTTGTCCCACAGGTGGGGGTGCGCTCTGTTCAGGAGGCCGGATCACAGGTCTGCCCACATCTAATGGCTTTATTTCAGGCCCTAAGACACAGAGGGAAAGGCTGAAAGGCCAGCACTTAAGATATAACACTGAACTTTAGTTTGATTAGAGGAAGGAGGTAGGAAAGAAGTAGCAAACAAACTTACGTTGAGGAATGTGGACAGGGGCCTTGATGTTCTCAGGATGCTTGGGAGGATCCTGTCGTAGGGAAGGGCCAAAGGGCTCATTTCGGATGATGGGTGAATGGATCTTCTCCTCCTTCACTACCACCAGGGGTTGGGACTGCACTACTGAGGCTGCTCTCAGCTCCTGAAACAGTATTGTCATTTGGAAGGTAAGGAACTGAACAGACACCCTCACATTAGCTCCCAACCTCAAGCTTTTTACCAATAACATCTATTACTCACCTGTTTCTTGGGTTGGACGTTTTGTTGTGGTGGAGACTGGTGAGCTAGCCCCTGGAACGGTGGCATTTGGGGGGAATGCATCATGAGTGGGGAGGGAGCTTCTCTTAGATGACCTATAATAGGGACACACATCAAAATCAGTTAACAGAATAAAGAATTATACTAACATTTATTAAAGGGGAGCTCAAAAGGAACAACTCCGTAAGACAGCCAGGTTTTTAAAGGAAAAAGACTAGGAATGGTTAAGAACTGGCTGACTAGCCTAGTCCTGCACTGGTTTGCTCCAGTAGAGGTGACCACATTTCACAATAAAAGGAACTATTGGGCAAATTGTTGAGCTGGCATTTCTGAATTGAGCTTTGGGTACAAAATAGGCTCCAATCCTTTTGGCTAAATTTTAGGAAAGGGAGAAACGTAGACATAACATACAATATAAGACACCTGTGATGAAGAGAGCCACCTGTCCTCAGAGAGGGGACTTTAGAAATCAAGTATGGATCACAACACAGTATTTTCATCTTTTTTTTTTTTTTTTTGGTTGTTTGCTTGCATTTCATTTTCTTTATTTTTTTCTTTTTGATCTGATTTTTCTTGTGCAGCACACATAATTGTATAAATATGTATACATATCTTAGATTCTCTCTCTACACACATACATACAAGTATAAACATGTTTAACATATATAGGATTACTTGCTATCTAGGGAAGGAGGTGGGGGAAAATTTGGAACTTAATGTTTTGTAAGGGTCGATGTTGAAAAATTATCCATGCATATGTTTTGAAAATAAAAAACTTAAAACAAAAAGAGTTAACTCATATTAATGGAGTTTAGTCTGTTTCTGAACTGCTGGCCATGTTATAAGACTCCAGGACCTTGAAGGCCTCACTGGTTCACAAAAAGCTGCAAAAAGACACTTAAAAATGTGAACTAAATGACTAAATCCAAAACATCCTAGATTAGCCAAAAGAGCTGGTCCACCTACTCCACCTGTGTGCTATTACAACAAGTCTGAGTTCCAGAATGGCTACTTCATTTTCATTTTCTTTTGGAGAATGTTAACAGCAAAGATAGGCTCTTACAAACAAAAACATCAAAGAGGTCTAAGGTTTCCCACTTAAAGATTCAATAGACAGATGGGATGGCCTAGTGATGACTTGTGGTACTGTTGGCTTTCAAAGCTGGAATTGGTGCCTTTTATGTACAACAACAGAGAATGGTACTCCCAGTGCTTAATTTGGAAGGCTTTGTTCACTCATGGAGTGAACACTGTTGTATAATCTGATCACCATGTCTCTAAAGAAGTACTACTGACAATTCATCATTCATTTTCATTGCATGCAAGATCTCATGGAACC
Organism: Antechinus flavipes; assembly: GCF_016432865.1. Lineage (NCBI taxonomy): Eukaryota > Metazoa > Chordata > Mammalia > Dasyuromorphia > Dasyuridae > Antechinus > Antechinus flavipes. The sequence goes on from NC_067398.1 coordinate 665,482,506, forward strand.
AGTCCTAGAAAATTCACTTCCCACCCCCTTAAATACACTCAGGATTAATTCTGTATGTCTGGTGATAGATGGTACAGCTTCTCATATTCTTCTCTACTAATTTCACTGCTAAATCCCTTGATGCTTCCAATGTTATTTAATAAGTAAGAATTAGGAATTAAATGGATAGTGATGATAGGTGGAACCATGTTAAAACATCATATCCCTGCTGAAGGGACGGTGTCATGCTTGATGAGATACAAGAACTGAAATATTTTTAGAAAGTCCTGTACAACTCTTATTTTTAAAATAGCCAAACAAGCCCAACAAAGTTATGCAATTTGTCCAGAAATATAAGACCGCAGATGGCCTGACACTGAGATTCAGTGCTCTTTCAATGGTCCAGGATATCAGTCTCACTCTTTTGTGTTAAGCTCTTACCTCATTTTTATTAACAAGAGACTAAATGGTCAGCAATACACTAGTGATATGCAGGTTACGTGGTGTACTTCCTTAATCACAGGAGGTTAACTTTGTCAGCATCTCTCTCCTACAGGGTTAGCTGTGTTATTGTTCAGAAATCAGAGACCCAAACGGAGCAGAAAATTAATAAATAGCAAGTTCTGAATCAGACTAAGAATCTAGTCAAGTGGTTCCCTATGCCTTGCCAAAAAAGGTATTCCCTATGGCATTCATCAATTTTTTTTCAATGATGTGAACCAATAAAGGCAAAGATAATTTGTATTATATTTATAGATGACAGAATGCTAAGAGGGAGAGACAGCTAATATATGATGGTCTCCTAAAAACATCCTAAAAATTTTTAAACGTTTAGAATATCAGGTTTAAATCTAATTAAGACAAAACTTAACAAAAATAAAATTTTGACATTAGTTCAACTAATTAACACCATACATATATAAGAGAGGAGAACCATAGCTAGAAAAAAGATAGGATGATCAAATAATCTAATATAGTTTCTGGCTGCATTAAGGAGAAACTGAAATCCAAGAATTCTGTTAAGTGTCAGAGAATACTTGAAGGATTGTGTTCAAAGATGGTTCTCATCTTTTTGGAAGGGAGTTATTGACAAGTAGGATGTCAACTAGGATGAAGTTTCCCAAATATATCACTTAAAGTCTGAAGGATTGTCATGAGGAAAAGAGATCCACCCTATCTGGCTTGCATCCACAGAGGGCATAATTAAAACAAGATTGGCAGATGAAAACTTCCCAGTATTCAGTGCTATGCAATAGTGGATAGGGCTACCTTTGTGGTTTCTTCTCACTAGATTTTCAGGATCTTTAAGTCAAGACTAGCTAGACTAAAATGACTACCTGACAGGGTATGTTTAGTTACAGAAAGGCGCAGATGGGCTCTGAGGCTCACTGCATCTCTGACACTAAGTATGTTGGTACATACTTAAAGAGTATTCCTTCCAATACTCTATGAGTTTGTATTACAACCCACCCAGAAGGGGAAAAAAAACAAGCAAAACACCTAAGGTTCAATAGTCTACAATGCTTAGAATTCTTGCAAATATTCTGCCTTTCTCCCTTCTCACTCCCACATGTCCAATGACCAAAAGCAAAGAGTTGGTACTATTGTTACTGTTACTTTTCTTTGCTTTTTAGAGAGGTGGCTCATTGGTTTTACTTTACATCCTCCCTTCAACTCCTCTTTCTCTTCATGTTCGATCAACAAAATTGGCCTTATAACAAAGGCCTCATAAACAAAATATTTATGGCAGTACTTTTTTGTAGACGCAAAGAACTGGAAAAAGAGCCTCTATTTACTATGTTATGGTTAAACAAACTGTGATGCATGGATTATTATTACTGTGTTATAAAACATAATATAGGAGAATGGAAAGACATATGAAAATCGATATAAATTAAATCAAGCAGAATCAGAAAAATATCAATGATTAAAAACAACAACAAAGCACTGGAAATCAAGTGTTTTTAAATCAATAATGACTAAGCCTGAACCTAAAGAAGAAATGTGACAGGTTACACATCCCTGACTTTTTTTTGCAAAGAGGGGGACCACTTTTTTTTTTTTTTTTTAGCACACTATACTATCAGATTTTTTTTGGATATGTCGATTGGTTTTGCCTTCTTTCCCATGTTTCAGAGCCAGAGACTTACATTGGGCTTCTGAGATTAAAAAACAAAACAAAGCAAAACCCAGGAAAATTTATTGAATAAAAGGAATGACACAGTCAGATGTACATTTTAGGAAACTTTGTGATAAGATTGAGAAAGCAACAGATGAGGCAGATCAACAGCTAGCATTATCGTAGCATTCATAACAACAGGCTTGGTGAAAAATGAGGGAGAAAACTGAGTAGAGAGAAAGGGACAAAATCATAGAATGAGGGTGAGATGTTGAGATCTGGTACAGAGGTTAAGGAGGTGTGGAGAGAAGATGAAAGGGAAGTATCTATGATATGTATATACATACAGTTTGCAATGTTCAACAGATAGTGAGGTTTAACTCAAGAAAGATAAGAGCCAGATATATAAATCTTAGTGTTTTCTGCAAAGAAAATTGCATGGAAGCTGATGAGGACACTAAATGAGGAAGAGAAAAGTTTATACTAGACTTAGTGCATGTCCACAGTTAAGGAGGCAAGATACAAAGGGAATAGAGAAGCAATTGTCAGATATGTAGGAGAGCTAAGGACAACTATTATGAAAGTCCAAAGAAGGTTATCCAGGAAGAGAGGTTTCCTAGTCACCTCAGTATCAAATATTGCAATGCAAGTGAAGTTAATGATGGGGATTGAGAAAACACCATTGGAAAGACTTGATTTAAGCCTTGACTTTAAGCCAATTTCTTGGCTTCTGAGTACCCTATGACAGCTATAAATCAAGTTGCAAGAAAGTCATTTCTACAATATATTAAGAATGAAGTCAAATTTATAAGAATACAAGTCATTCCCCACTTTGATAAAATTGTCAAAGGAAATGAATAATTCTCAGATGAAGGAATTAATGCCATCTATAGTCACATAAAAATGCTCTAAATCATTATTAAATAAATGCAAATTTTAAAAATTCTTTTGAAGCACTTCACACCTATCAATTGGCTTAGATGACAGGAAAACAGAATGATAAATACTAGAGGGGATGTGTGAAAACTGGAACATTAATGCATTGTTGGTGGACCTGTATACTGATCCAGCCATTCTGAAGAATAATTTGGTACCATGCCCAAGGGGCTCAAAAACAGTGCATATCCTTTAATTCAGCAGTCTTGTTCCTGGATCTGTATCACAAAGAGATCATAAAATAGGGGGAAAGAATCCTCATGTGCAAAATATTTTGTAGTAGCACCTTTTGTGGTGACAAGAATTGGAAATTGAACGGATGCACATCAATTGGGAAATGGTATATGAATGTAATGGAATATTATTGTTCAATATCTACTGTTCTAATGATGAACAGGTTGGTTTCAAAAAAGCCTGGAGAGACTTACATGAACTGACACTAAGTGAAATGAGGAGAAGCAAGAAATTGTATATAGTAACAGCAAGATTAGGTGATGATCGACTATGAATCTTGGCTCTTCTTAACAATACAGTGATCCAAGGCAATTACAATAATGTTGGAACAGAAAATGCACCTGCATCCAGAGAAAGGATTGTGGAGACTGAATGTAGATTGAAGCATGCTATGTTCACTTTTTTTTGGAATTGCTTTTTTTTCCCTTAGTGGTTTTTTCCTTTTTTTCTGATATTTCTTTCACAACAAGACTAATATATTTTAAATTACAATACATGTATAATCTATAACAGATTGCTTGCTGTCTTGGGGAGAAGAGAAGTAATGAAGGGAGAGGGAAAAATGGAATTCAAAACCTTTACAAAAATGAATGTAATGGCATTATCTTTACATGTAACTGGAAAAACAAAATATTACTGAAATTTAAAAAAAAGTGAATGAATAAAGGAATACAATCATCTTAACATATCACTAGCTATTGCTTTTGCTGCAATATTCAACTACAGTCATGTTTTTAAATTAATAAAATCAGTAAAATAAAAATTTTAAATTGTAGGGCAGATGACTAAATTATTGGCAAACATTTCAGTAAGTAAGGTTTCAATACAAATGTGGTAGAATTACAGACTGTCAGAGACAGAAGAGAACTCTTTAATCTAAAGGCCATTTAATCTAATTTATACCCAATAGAGAAAATTCCCTCTGTAAAATTCTCAGAGAAAAGGTATGATAAATTACAAAACTGACAATATATCAACTGTTGAAGACCGGAGACTTTCTGTGAGTCTCAAATACATAAAAATGTAATGGCCCAATGGCATTCTTTAAGAGTTTCAACTTCTATACATATTCAATTTACATTATGCATTTTATTTTGCTGATAAACCATAAGAAAAGTTTAATTTTATTTTTGTGAAACTGTTGAATTTTGCTGTCTCAATATTTCTCAGGTTATCACCTCCTTACTGATTTTGTTCCTTTCTGGGTTGGACTGAGTAGCTCTATTCTAATAAGCCTGAATTATCATGAAGCAGCTCACTTTGGGTCTGATTTACATTATCAGTCAAAAGTTTTCTTTTTCCATTCAGAAAATAAAAAACCTAAAATCAATATACAAAGTTTATAATGCCTAATCATCATTCCATTCTCATATGTCAATAACAGGAAATAACCTTTTAGGCTAATCAAAACAAAACGAATTTTCCTATAAAGTCAAGCCTAACCATGTCAGTCTCACACTCACATCTACAATTAAATATAAAATGGTCTTTTTTGGCATTTAAAACTCTACTCCTACCTGACTCCCTCCTGTTTTTCTATTTTCACACCCATGTATTCTATAATTCTTGTTACACTGGCTAACTTGCTGCTCTTTACAAGAAGAAACCTAACAGACCTCAGCCTAGTGATCACAAAGAGATTTGTAACTCGGCATTCATATTCTGATTTCAATTTCAATTTCCTTATTCTCATCATTTTTTAATTAGCTATAAATAAACCCTATATTTTAGCCTAATTTCCAGTCTACCTACTTACATGCTGTGTGTTGTCCAACTTGGGATGTTCTATGCTTATCTTCTTCCAGAAAAAAATTCCCACAAGTCCATATAATTTACACTCATGGATCTTATTAAGAGTATACATTGCACAGGTGTTCTAGAATTACTTGTCCAATAAGCAAGAAACATGACTATGTCACAGGGAAAACCTAAAAAAAGCTTTGATATTAGTCTTATTCTTAAGCACCACTGCATCTCTCCCATGATGTTTACTCCCCTTACTTGGCACTTACTGGTTGTGTAGGGGTCAGACTTATGGTGCCGTGGTGAAGGATGGTGCTGGATGACTTGCTGAGGCTTGGCTGGCTGTGGTGGTGGTGGCTGTTGCCCTGGAGGTGGGTGGGTTGGTTGCTGGGGAGGTGGGGGTGGCTGTTGGATATGGGGAGGAAATTGCATGGGCTGCATGTGCATGGGCCGTGGTGGGGGTTGGTGCTGCTGCTGCTGCTGCTGCTGCTGCTGCTGTTGCTGCTGCTGCTGCAACTGTTGCTGCACAGAAGGATGGGCTGGAGGTGGTAGGGAAGGGGGAGGTTGGGATTGCACCTTCACAGAAGGGAGGAGAGGTGTGGTTGGCTGCACCTTCTGTAGCTGTTGTAGGTATATCTGCATCTGCATGGGAGTGAGAGGTGGGGTAGGTGGCTCTTCATCCTCTAATAGGACTTGGGGCGGCTGAGGCATAGGTGGCTGAGGGAGAAGGGGCTGCTGAGAGAGTGCAGGTGACACAGCTGGGGGACGGGCTGGCTTGGGGGGCAGGGCAGCAGCTCGATTGCTAGGCCTAGAAGGCTGCTGGGGCAGAGCATTGTGCAAAGCTGGAAGAAAAGAGCAAAAATTCAATTTCAGGCAGCATATAATCACTAATACCTCCTTTTTTCTCCCCTGCTGGTTAACACACTTTACAGAAGAGTAAGTTCTTACTAGCAAGCTGGTCCAACAGGTAGCACCATTATGATAGGACCCTTTGGGAACCCTTTTCACCCTCCTGCTCCATTACTCACTTACCTGGAGGAGAAACTACTGCATGCTGGTTGAGATGAGGCGGAGTGCTGTGCTCAGGTGGCTGGGGGAGGTGGGGAGGCAGCTCCGTTTGGGAGAGGTGTATGATTGGCTGGGCGAAGTGGGTGATGGGGTCAAAGACACTCCCTGGGAGTGAGTGCTCGAGGACTGGCACCTGGGCAGGGATGAAGGGAGGCGGGGAAGATTTTATCGGTGGGGCTGTCTGCTGAGGGATTGAGGGAGGGGCTGGGGGTGGTAGGGGTTGCTGTGGTGGTGGTGGCGGCTGCTGGGCTGGGGGCTGCTGTTGTGGCAGTTGGGTCGTTGGTGGCGGAGGCTGCTGTTGTGGTGCCTGCTGATGGTGGTGATGGTGGTGCTGAGAAAAAGATATTAACAGGTAAAGAGTTAAGCAAAGAATAGCTTTGGACTCAACCCAGTCCAGAATAGATTGCAAGACATGCATCCTCAAAGGCAGAAGAATCACAGCAACCCCCCTTCCAGAAATCTAAGAAAAGGTTTCTTATTCACACAGATGGATCATTTCCAGTCACTTACCTTCTTTGGTTCCCGTCCAGGATGCCCTTTCTTTTTGGATTTTGGTGCCATCTCTGCAGATAAGAAAAGAAGGTAAGTCTCTCTGGCTGAGTGTTGGTTGGGTTATAGGTATGGGGTAGTGTACTTTAAGATAGAGCCAAAGCACTCAATAAAAATGTTGGGTCGCTGGATTTATCTGAGAGAAAAACTTGCTGGGATGAGTGAGGCTAAGGCTTGAACACAAAATCATTATCTTATTAGCCCATCAGAGAGAGGGGGGCTTTCAGAAAACCAGATGGGGAGACTTAATCAAGGATTTAGGACATGACACGGCTGCCACTGCCACCAGAGGAAAAAAAGGTTCCTTCCCTTTTCCCCATCCCCCTTCAGTTCACACTCCTCTTTGAATCTGTTTTCCCCTACCCTTTCTTTTACTTCCACAAAAGCCAAAGAACCTGCCAAAGTGGGCCACAAAAGAGAGAAGAGAGAGAGAGAGAGAAGACTCTCATCTTCCTTGCTCAGGCCCCATTCAGAAGCAGAGCTCACTAGTCTCCACAGAGTAACTTCAGCCAAAGTACTCCTCCCCACCCCTCATCCCTAATTTCTCTTCTGTTGTCTCTCTTTTCCGAGGACCAAAAATCCATGACAAGGGAAACTTAAGCTGAGGGTTATTCCAAACTTTAAACATGTCAAACCCAATAGAGGCCTCCAAATACCTGCCAATGTCAGCCAGTTCCTTAGTCATGGAAGTCAAATAAAATAGCTACTTCTGAGAGGGCCCCATAAATCTATGGCAAGGGGAGGAAAGAAGCTGACAAATAGGAATGCTAATAAGGACTCCACCAAAGTAAAAGTACACAGCTTCTCAGATCCAAAGGAAAAAAAAAAGTGTGACAGAATAGGGTAGCTGCCTGGGAGTCATGGGACTTAAAAAAACCAACAACCAAAACCACCACAAAACCAAAATCTTGTAAGAGAGCATCTTCCCACCCCCACCCCCCAGTCACTGTTTTAGGCTACAGATCACAACTTTACCTCTACTTCCTGGTAGAGTGGGAAAGGTTCCTATACTCCCAATAAGAGTGAACTGTTGAGGACAAGTCTGGAGTCCTAAAGATTGTTTTCCTCACCCAGTGAAACAAGTGCCTTTGAAGAAGAGACTGTTTTAGTTGTCGTATTTATATGCCTAGTGCAGAGAATAGTGTTTGGTAGTTGATGAATAAATTTTTGTTGAATGATATGCCCTTTCGTCTCAGTTGATCTCAGTGTCCAAACTTAAATTTTATTTTCTTCAAACCCATCTTCCTTATAAATATTAGTGATAATCCTAGAAGGCTTACAAATAATAAGTCTCCTGGCCTATCATGAGTGGGGATCAAACTCATATAGAAATAAATAGCTCTATGTGGACTTATCTCAAATATATCTTCTTATTATTATTTATCTTATCAAAAATTTCCCAGTTCCGGTTTAATCTAGTTCACTCTAGGTGGCATATGACAGTTCTGACCCACACAATGAGCAGACTTGGTTGGATCCAGAGAACTCTTTTGAGTTACCTCAACAGTCCAGAAAAGGCACCCAACTTCCCACTAGGCATATTGCTGCTTGTCGGGAGTTGGTCCACAGGTAGCCCAAATAATGCTTATGAAAAAGGCCACCGGAATATATCATGCTAGACTTTGCTAGTCTGTTTTTCTTGTTTTGTGCCACTGTTTTGTCTTTCCAATGAGACATCAAGCTTTTAAAAAACCAAAGAAAGTCTTTTGTTTTGCTTTTATCTCCCTCAGTTCCCGGCCCAGTGGTCTGCATAGCCTGGTGGTACTTTTCTTTTCTAGCCTTTTCCTCGACTGTCACCCAATCACTAGTCAAAATGGATGATAGTTTGGCTCTCCTTTCTCTAGCCTTAAGACTCTCCTTTCCCTCTTATTTACCATTTAAATTCCTACCCATCCTTTGAAATCCAATTCAAGTTGCCACCTACTTCATAAACCTTTCCATGATTTTCTTGAATATTAATAAGGTTCCCTGGCAGACATCATGCAAGTCTAGCAGTGAGAGATCTAGTAGAGAGAAGTAAGCATAAAGAAAGGGACAGAGAGGCTGTGAAGGTAGAAATGACAAGATCTGGCAAGTGAATGGATATGGAAGGAATTGAGGAAATTAGAACAGCATGTGAATTAACTGTGGGAATTGAGTAAATCATACTGACATCTTATTACTCAACTTGAGCTACCTCAATTCCCTTTCTATTCAATGATGGCTCTTAGACTAATTTCTTTTATTGAATTGTTTTTATCTAGCTTTGCCTGACTCAGAAGCTGGACCAACTCTTCTTTCTTAGAGACTCTTAACTAAGAACCTAGATTATACTAACCAGAAACCCCGGGCAGATCCAAAAACTAATGCAAGGAATTTTCTTACAATTAGTTGTACATCTTAGCTCTCTTCAACAATGAGATGAGTCAAACCAGTTCCAATTGTTCAGTAATGAAGAGAATCGGCTACACCCAGAGAACTATGTGAAATGAGTATGAACCACAACATAGTATTTTCACTTTTTCTGTTGTTTCCTTACATTCTTGTTCTCCTCAGATTTTTTTTCCTAGATCAAATTTTTCTTGTATAGCAAGATAACTATATAAATATGTATACATATTTTGGATTTAACGTATATTTTAACATATTTAACATGTATTGGATTAGCTGTCATCTAGGGGAGGGGATGGAGGGAAGGAGGGGAAAAGTTGGAACAGAATGTTTTGCAAGGGTCAATGTTGAAAAATTACCCATGCATATGTTTTGTAAATAAAAAGCTATTAAAAACAAACAAACAAAAAAAAAACCCCAATTAATTATACATCTCAAGTAACCCATATGTTTTATTTGAAAACTGGCCCTATATTAGTCGATCAGTTACTTGTTTCCATGTTCCTTGAATTATATATAGACACTTAGGGGAAGTGGGAAACCTCTTTTTCTGATTAGGGAATTGTAGCTGTTCACTCTTTCCTTCCCAGTTTAAGAGTCCCTAATCTTTTCTCCAATTAGAAATCAGATTTCTTAGTTTTGTATCTGGTTAATGGTTTTCTTTTAATTAATTATTCTTTTCTTTTCAGGAGTCCTTAACTTAGGGCCCATGAAATTAAAAAAAAAAAAAAAAAAAAAAAGGAAGGGTGAGGGGTGTTCTAACTGTATTTCAAAATAACAGATTTCTTTTATAATACTATGCATTTAAGGAGGCAATAGGTTTTAGATTAATAAAGGAAAGAACCATAGATCTTGTCCAACCCCCATATGAAAGATCCTAGCAAGTTACTACTTTATGCCATAAACATTGGGATTACAAAGGCAGGCAAATATCAGTACTGGTTCTGAATAAACTCAGTCTAATAGGGACGGAGGGTGGGATGTTAAGTGGGGAAAGATAACATGTAAACAATGTACAAAGAAGCGCTATAAAGCATAAACTTGTGGTAGTCTCAGAGTGAAGAAGACACCAACATTAAGACGTATTTGGAAAGGCATAAGATGATCTACTTGAACACTTTTAAGTAGAGTGCTCACCATCTCTCAAGAAAAGTCTATCTCACTTTTGGACAACTCTTAATTGTTACCTTCTTCCCAATATCAAGTTTAAATTGTTCTTTATTGAAGGCAGGGGTCCTCTCACTCATCTGAGTTACCACCTCTCTGTTAATCAATTTAATTGTTATATTTCCAATATAAAGATTATTCTTTCTTGGGAAGAAAAAAACAGAAAAAAATTTTCTGAGCAGTTGCCCTATCTACCCCAAGACAGACATTTTGTATGTAACATGTTTGAGATGTTTATAAAACATTCATTAGGTAGTTGGGGATGTACAACTGGACCTAAGGAAAATTAAAAACAAAACAAAACAAAACAAAACAAAACAAAACAAAACTAAGGTTTACACATACAGAAATAGGAATCCGCTAAACAGAGAAAATTAATCACAGAAGCTTATAAAGTTATCACTGTCAAAGAGTAGAGAGAAAACATGGACCCCAGACAAAGCCTTGGTCATAATATGGCTATGAAATCAGTAAAGAAACCTAAAAAATAACAGTCTTTCAGGAAACAGAAGACTGTCTTTGAAGAGAACTTCAAATCTTTTGGAGATAAAGAAGACTAAAAAATGAGAAAAGGTCATAAATTTTGGCAAATGACAGGTAAAAGATTAACAACCAAATTGTAAAGGGTTGAAAAATGAATGAGAGGAAAGGAAGTGGAGGCATAAGGTGAAGACTCTCCCTTTTCTGGGAGGAAAGGCATGTTTACCAAAATCTGTGAATGGAAAAAAAAGTCAAGGGAACATCTATCCCTATATTCACAAATCATTTTATTAGGTCGAAAGATGGGCAGAAATTTTAAGATCATGTTTAACTTAAATTTTGCACTCAGGTAGGAAAAAATGTGGGCAATGGGGAAATAAGTACAATGTGAATATAAACCAATGAATAATCTAAATGCTTTTTTAAAAAGATGAGGTACATGTAAACATTGTTAGGAGAACCACAGAGTCTTGATCAAAAGAAATAATAGGTAAACTTGAAGCTAGCTGTATGTATAACTTCTGGGTCTTAAGATTGAGTTTATGAATAAACTGGAACCTGTTCAGGCAAAAGTCACAAATGCCAGAGGAAAAAAGTTGAAGGACATAATAGCTATCATTAAACATAATTAAGTATTTTCACGTGGAAAGGAAGATTTTTTTTTTAACTTTGTGCATCTTTCAAGTTCTGAAATTTTTTCCAGTAGTAAATAAGAAGGAAACTAGAGGATTACGGGGAAAATATGGGGGGTTTTGTAAACCTTGCATATAAAACTATCTGCAATCTAGTTCTAATTTGTCTTTGTTTCTTTTTGGTCTCACTAGCTTAACATCCAAGTTAGATACATTTTAAAGTCTAGTAGAGGACAGAACAGATAAGAGAAGAAAAATCTGGGAAACTAGGTTATTTTAGTCTAATATTGAACAAATAAATTACTTAGGATTCAGTGATGGCAGTAGGAAAGGAAAAGAGAAGATAAATATTACAGACATTATAAAAGACAAATATGAAAGGATAAAAACTAGATGCCCATGTTATGGCTAAATAATCACCAGCATTTAAAGCTACCCTAGGTAGGCAGATAGGCATATGGAATACTGAAAGGAAAATAAAATGAGTATAGCATAGAGCCTATACCGTTTTTCTCCTTTTAAAAGAAAATTATCAAATAGTTTAATAAAATGATTACAGTAAGACAAATGAGGCAGGGTTTTTGTATAGAATTTTTTTTTTTTTTTTGGCTTAACTTTGCTGTGTCACAAAGGAGAGCATAATAAAGAGGGTGACAGCACTGATACATGACTGATGTAAATTTTTTAAAAAGACATCAAACTTTTTTTTGAAATATGTCAGCTTTTTTTGATGTTTTCCTACCCAAATGGTAAAATATGTTTATTCCAATATTCCATGGTAAGGTATTTGAATTTTTAACATTACAAACTTTAGATTAGGGGCAGCTAGGTGGCATAGTATTAGATAGAGCATAAGCCCCGAAGTCAGGAGAATCTGAGTTCAAATAACTTAACACTTCCTAGCTGTGTGATCCTGGGCAACTCACTTAACTGCCTCAGTAAAAAAACAACAAAAACACCAAAACACATACTTCAGGATACATCAACATTCGGTTCTTATCAGGATCAAAACAAACTAATACTCTGTTAGTTATAAAAATAAATGGGTAAAAAGAGTCCTATAATGAGATTCAGAAATAAGGATTCTAGTCTAACTGGAACTAAAGTAATACTCTGTTAGTTACAAAAATAAATGGGTATAAAAAATGCTGTTAATGAGATTCTTTGTCTAACCCAAATGATGGCCACGTCAGGGAAAAACAAGATGCCAAAGGGAAGGGTCTTAACCTTTCTTTTATGTCACAGACCCTTCTGGCACTTGGATTTAAGCCCACTAACCTATCTTTTCATAATAATTTTTAAACCAAACAAGTTAGAATATCTATAATACAAGGGAGATTGGACTAAATGCAAAAGAGAGGTAAGTATTTTACCTTTCTGTCACAGGCATTCAAAAATATTTAGTGAATGAAAGCCTCAAGATAATACAAAAAAATTTTTTCTCACTAAATAAACCCTTGCAGAAAAGCTGGGCTTTCCAAATGGTGGAGAGAGTGCAGTGGAGAAGGAAGAAGAATATAGATGCAGAACTAAGTTGGCTAGGTAGATTATTAAACTCTGTAGAAAAGGGATGAAAGAAGCTGTTAAAAACAATTTCCTATAAGAAAATGGAAACATAAGGGTAGTGAAAATAAACAAATTCACTAGCTACTGTAGCTTCCTAATCCCAATTCTATGAGAATATTTAAGGCATAAAACAGAGTTGCAGTAGAAAAGTACTTTACCCAATCAAAAAGCAAACAAAATAGTCTATCTGGAAAATAGATTAAAAACAGAATTTAGTTTCAGCAATTCATGAAACTAGAAAAAGTAGCACAGAAGACACAACTAAGATCTTAGTTCCTGTTCAACAATCAGTAGGTAGTTTGAGGGGATCTATTACAGGCAACACAAAAAAAGACAGGTTCACCTCCTAGAATTATCTGGGGTATTCAACATTGAAAACATGAACAAGTTCTTTGCTGTGCCACTACTTAAAAGGAAATGACAGGTTTAATGAAACACTTGGTGCTTTGAGAACTTGAGGAATGAGGAAGTGCAGAATGAGGCTAGATTGCAAAAGTATAAGATACATAAACATGGATTTCTGTAAGGAAGTTTAGTAGATACACTTTTCAGAACAAGAAAAAAAGCTGTTCATGGCAAATGGGAGACAAGGTTGCATGACAGACTTTTACAGAAATATTTTGTCAGTGATACAGAGAAATTAACCTTGTTGAAGCTAAAAGAAGGAAATGTTTTAAAGACCAACTTAGATAGCAAACTTTAGAAGTCTAAAGGAAATGGGGACCAAAACAGAATCCCAAGAGTACTGAAACGTATCATTTAATAATACACATACAAAAACAGACTCCATTCACATGAATGAGACAGTTAAAGTTTTCTCATCAGATGTTTGATTCAAGACCATAAAAGGGTTTATTTTTAGAGTGAAAATGCCTTCTTGTGGACTCAAAAGAAGAAGTTGATGCCTTTGCTGGAGACTTCCTCCTAAAACCATTTCAAAATGGGAACCAAGAAGAGGAAATTATTGTCCAAATACTTTAATCATATTTCAAAGTAAATAAAACAATAAAATTTATGTACAGAATGTGTAAGCATGAAACAAGTGGAGGAAACTGAACATTCATCTTTTAAACTCCAACTACATAAGAGAGAAAAAAAAGGCTATACTTTACCTACTATTTCAGTAACAACAGCATTGAACTATGAGTGAGAAAATCTGGTTTCTTGTCACTCAGTATATAACCGTGAGATCATCTGGTACAATGGGAAGGGAAAAGAGCAAGAACAATGTATCTGTAGATAGAAATTATGAGTTCAAATCCTGTGTGTGACACTATTTTTCTGCCCTTGGATATTAATTTGATCTGACTCTTAATTTTCCCTATTAAAAAAAAAGGTTTAATTTCATGTCTCAGGAACCCTTTCAGGTCCATATTTTTGCTCTCATGATCTACACATTAACCCAGTTCATTTCTGAAAATGAGCAGATGGGTCTATAAAGATGAAGTTACTTGCTAACAGCACTACTTAAGAGATGTATAAATGTTGACATTCAAAATTATTTAGTCAGCATGTTTTTTATTATATAGTATAAAAAGCATAGGAAACGGATATAGTAAAGCTGGATTTGGATTGTGATGCTGCTGCAGTAGTTGCTTCTTTCTAGAATCTTTTTTCAGGAATCTCTAAATCCTCTGAGTCATACTACACTAGACAAGCTACTTCCCCTTTCACATATTCATGCTCTGTTTATCTCCCGGAGAGATGGTGGGTTCAATAAGAAAGTACCTATTTCATCAAATCCTAAGACTTTGTAAAACTAGTCCTACATTGGCCATTTTCAAACAATTAAACCTGAACAAAAAAGTGTCTTCTACAATGCAACACTAGAATAATATTGACAAGCAGTCATTGTCATTGTCCCTGACATGGAGCCCAAATCTTTCTTTGGCAGCTTCTTTATCATCATGTTCCAAATACTGTCACCTCTGGAGCTAAGTAAAACAAGTCTAAGCTCTTTGACAGCAGACCAAACACTTGAAGACTAGTAGCACTATTTTTAACATTATTACTTTTATTTATTTTTTTACATTTAATTCACTTCTCATTAGCAGTATTACCATCGTATCCTATGAATCCTTCTTTGTACCAAATTAAAAAACCAACAAATTGGCCGTAATTCAGCCATTAGTCTTTCCAAACCTTTTCCTTCAACTTTTCCTCACATGATCAAGACCGGCTTAATAGCCCCTTTCTGATAATGTCAAGCTTATCAATGTTCCTTAAAAGTTATATTCAGAATTTTAAACATGAAATTATCATGTCTTTCCTTCTAAATGTCATGCTTCTTTTATAAGGCATGTGAGTTTACAATGGCAGGTATATAAAGCAGTAGATAAGAGCAATGAGCCTGAAGTCTTGAGTTCAAATTCAGTCAAATTCAGACACTGACTAGTTGTATGACCTCGAGCAAGTCACTTTACCCTGTTTGCTGCAGGTTCCTTATCTGTAAAATGAGCTGGAGAAGGAAATGACAAACCTTTTCTGTATTTTTATCAAGAAAATCCTCAATGGGGTCAACTAAGAGTTAGGCAACAAGACTGTTTTAAGTTAACAAGTCAACAATGTGACAAACATCATACACTACTAATCTATGTTAAAAATGTAACTCATGAAAACTCTTTAGATATTTGTAGGAAAAATTGCTACGTTGGACATGGCACCCTAATCTGTATCATTTATTTTTAAACTTCATAAAATTTTATATTAGAAGTTAAGGTAAGCAAACAATGAATTTCAATTACCTAAAAATGTTAATTTTTCAGTTGATACTTTGTTGAATGCTATCTTTTTCAGATCTTTCCCCACCATAATGGGAAAGGATGGGACTCTCAAAGAAAACTCAGGTCCTGAGAAGATGAGTGCCTTATTTGGAGATGAATACTTATGGTGCACATCTAGCCTAGCCTTGGACACAAAATCTAATGCTATTTCCATTGTGCCAGGCAGAGTTAATTTCATTATAATATGCTATTATAACACTGATGATTGACAATTTATGACTATTTTTTCAAATATGTTAAAAGCAAAAATGTAAAGAATTTAGACTTGTAAAAAAAAAAAAAAAAAACCTTAATGATTAGAATGAGACAAAAGTGGATGAACTGCCTGTCTCAAAATGTAGTTGGTTCCTCTTTAAAGCTAAAGTTAATGTTGTAGAAAAGATCTCTGTTTAAGAACCTAGGCTATAAAAAAGCTATAAAAGCAAGCATATTCTTTGACCCAGCAATACTGCCACTAAGTTGATACTTTAAAATGAGAAGGAAGAAAGAGGGGGGAGTAGGAGGAAAAAGAAGAAAAAACGGATCCAACATATATAAAAGTATTTTAACGTTTTTAGTTTTTTGGTTGTTAAAAAAAAAATTGGAGACTTGAGAGAATGATCATTACTGGTGAAAGGCTGAACAAAATTATATTAGAATATACTAGAATACCAATGTGCTAAAAGAAAGGATGAAAATTGAAGTAGAACCAGGAAATTTATACAATAACACCAACACTATAAGGATAATCAATTCTGATGAACACAATGACCAACCACAATTCCAAAGGACCTTTGATGAAATAAACTATCCATTTCCAGATAAAGAGCAGATAGAGTGAAGATGGAAGAATATTTTCTTGTCTATCTTTCAGACATGGATAATGTGAAAATTTGTTTTGCATTGTTTATATATTTTTTGTAATGTTTTGTTTTTTCCTTCCTTTTCAGCAAGTGAGGGAGTAGGAAAAAACAACTGAAAAGAAAAAGTGAATTGAAGACGACATACCCCCCTTCCCCAAAAAGAATGGATTGAGCTTAAATAGCCTCTAATGTCCTTTCTAAGCAGATTTTACGAAGTTTGTTTCCCTATTTTTGCAAATGAAAATAATGAGGCCATATCTCTCAACAGATTAAAATACTCAGGAATGGACATTTATCATCTTTATATCTTTTACTATATTTTGCCAAATTGCTTTGGAATGATATTTTATTACTTTGCAATTCGATCAAAGTCTAACTTCACAATCTCTCATGGGTAGATTTTAACCGGATAAAGATTTGAAGCATCCCTAAGAATGGAAATTAAAGAAAGCAAAGTTAATAATAGAATTTAAGACTGTTTAAGAACTTCCATTGTAAATAGCAGCAAGTTCATATGGGAAGGTAAGGATAACTAATCTTCAAGTAGAAGAAAGAATTAGGCATAAGCATTTTTTAGAAGGTATATGTTAATCTACAAAATCAGTTCACATTTAAGAATCTATAGTGTATTTATAATGAAGAAAAGAAAAATAAGAAAAATGGTAAAGAAAATTTCACAAGATCAAAAGAATTTCCAGAGTAGGTTAGATGCATGTATTTTACTTTAAAAAAACAGGAAATGATATGTAAAAAAAAAAAATTACAGTTACTAAGTCTAGTTACTAGATAAATCTCAAATAATTGGATGTATTTTGATTTTTCCCTTAATAACTGGCCACGGATTCATGAAGCTATTTCACTTATGCTTAAGCACCTTCATATTTTCTGGTTATACATTTTCAATGAATTTCTTACTAGTTTAGCTATCAATGAGGGAAGATACGGTCCTTCTTTTTTCCTAGTAATCAAACTAGCAGGTTCCTTCAACTATTACCCATTTGATTAATTTCCAAGTCTCTATCTTTATTTCTAACCTCTCTTCTGGGATCCAGACCCCCCCATTTCTAACTGCTTATTGGCAATTTCCTCTTGTGTATATATATATATACATATATATATATATATCCTTTGCATATATATTAGCTTAATAAAGTCTCTCTCTCTCTTTTTTTACCACCATCCCTCAACTTGTAATTCAACCACTTTAGTATGTATTGTGCTGCAGAATTACTGTTAACAGTATATTCTTGATAGTTGCCTTGCAAACTTTATTTTAAAAAAACAAAAAAAAACCATTCCTTTGACCCAAAAACCTTCAATTAGAGGCCCTGTGGCATATAGTGGGAAAGATCAGAATGACAATCCTTGATTTGCTACATACTATTTGTGTGATCCTGGCATCTTTCAATGTTAAAGGAAAGGACTGATACCTCTTAGACATGGAAGGTCTTCCCATCTACAATTTTTTTTTTTTTTTTTTGCTGAGGCAATTGGGCTTAAGTGAGTTGCGCATTGTCACACAGCTAGATAGTAGTGTTAAGTGTCTAGGACCAGATTTGAAGTCACCTCCTGACTTCAGGGCTGGTGCTCTAAACACTGCATCACTTAAACTGCCCTGCCCCCTCTTCACTTTTTTAACTAATGAAATACTATCAACACTTTGAGGCTCAGTTCCAATGTTACCTCTTCCTTGAAGCTCTCACTCCCATTTCTATTCTCTTGAATTTTACATTAGTTATTAAGTAATAACATGTTTTATTCCACACTATTTGATGTAGGCTCCATAGAAGTAAAGCACATATTTTAATTAACTTGCACAAATGGCAGAGAAGTTTCTGGGCTAAGGGACCAACTAAATGTTAAAAAGAGACAGTTCCATTTTCATTAACATTCACTATTTCTCTACTACTCCTGGGAAGAATTATGGGCCAAATGGTAAGCAGTTGAAGCAGGCAGGGGACATGGAGAAAGGAGGAGGAAATAAGATTGGGGACAGAAGGGAAGGAAAAAAAAAAGGGGGGGGGGAGAGGGAGGGGAGAGAAGAACCAACCATGATAAGATAAAATCTTCATGAACTGATAAACTACAAATCTTGAAATTCTCATTCAGAGATAGCTTTCCTCTTAAGAAAAGGAAGCACAAATTGCTCCACATTTTCATTGAGCCAGGGGCCTATGCTAGAACCTCCCTTCTGTTACAGAGACTTTGCTATCTATCATAAAGTCACAAGTTCCAAGTCACAAACAAAAAGTATGTTAAGAGGATGTTAGAAGGAGTGTGTTAAACCCTCAAAGAGATTACAAAACTCAAAAATACACACAAGCCAATATATATGAACTATATATAACCAATGGCTGAAGAAGCACAAAATCCTATGGAGCCCAAAGATAGCACAGAAAAAGAAATGCCAGAATGGTTCAAAAGAGAAAGAAAATCCGTAAGAGAATAAATGAATTTCAGAAGTTATGGTTCTCTTATGCCCAAAGGGATATATAAAACCATGCATACTTTTTGATCAAGTAATACTACTATGTCTGTCTTCCAAAGATGTTAAAAAACAAAAAGGAAAAGGACCTAGAAGTACAAAAGTACTTACAGCAGCTTCTTTGATGAAGAAAAAGAATGGGAAATTAAGAGGATATTTGATCAATTAGGGAATCTCTATGTTAAATGTTATATGTGATTATGATGGAATACTATTGTGCTATAAAAAATGACAAGTAGGATGCTCTCAGAAAAACCTGAGAAGAGTACATAAATTGGTGCAAGCTGAAATGAACAAAACCAGGAGAACAATGTACACAGTACATTACAGCAGATTAACTGGGAATTATTCGACTATTCTCAGCAATTCAATAATCTAAGACAATTCTGAAGGACTTAAGATGAAAAATGATGTCATTGATCAAAAACTATCTTATAAAAGCAGCTATCTTCAAAAGCATTGGGTATTATCTAAATTGGCATATCAATGGAATAGATTAGGTACACAAGACACAATAGTAAATGACTACAGTCATCTACTCGTTGATAAACATAAATACTACAGCTTGGGTTAAGAACTCACAATCTGATAAAAAATTGGCTGGGTAAACTAAAAATAACTCCCTTTCCCCCCCCCCAAAAAAAACATAAAACCAACATACAAACAAACAAAAAATAAAACAGGGCAGAAACTAGATATAGACCAACATCTCACACCTTATAGATAAGGTTAAAATGGGTTCATGATTTAGACATAAAGGATGATACCATAAAGCAAATTTGGGTCAGCGAGGACCTCAGTTCAAATCTGGCTTCAGACACTTAATACTTCCTAGCTGTGTGACCATGGGCAAGTCACTTAATCTCAATTGCCTCAGGGGGAAAAAGAAGAAAAGAAATAAAAAAGGGCAGGGGAAAATAAAATCTAACCAAATTACCGGCAGGAAAGAGAAGATGAGAAATTTTGAATCTGCTCTGTAACTGAAAGAAGGAAAAAAACAAAATGAGAAAAATGAAAAATTTAAATGGAAAAGTACCCCTTTCTTTCCCCAGAGTAGATAAAGGACTGACAGAAAAGAGTGAAAAAGTGAGGAGTGGGGTGGGGTGGAGGTTTAAGGGGAGCCTAAAGAATAAGGCTGCACCTGAGAAGATTAAGCAAAATAAAACTTGAGGACAAAATATTGAGTTTAAAGATGAAGAAAAATTGAAAAAGAACATTAAAGAATAAAATAGAGGAATATACAAATTGAAATTTAAACGTGAACAGAAAACAAAACTTTGCCATTTGTTGCTTAGAAGAAACATCTTAAAAGTAAAGACATACAAAAGAATGAAAATCGAGAAGCTGGAATAAAATCTACAATAAATCTGGTAAATGAACAAGAAGTATAATCATGCTATCAAAGAATTCACAATATCAACAAACACAAATTATATTATGCTTAAAGGGACCAGAGATAATATCAATACTAAATAGATCTACCAATAAAGAACATCTAAATTCATAAAAGAAATATTAAAAGGGTGGGGGGGGAGGGAAACCACAATGTAACAGTACATAATGAGGCTTTTTAGATGTGGAAAAATCTAAGAGATTTTTAAAAATGGAAAATATAGAACTGATGTATTGGATCATTTATAGCTAAAAGATTTATGGCACTTTCTCAATGGGATCCACTAAATAATATTCAATTTTTAAGCACCACATAGTACTTTGACATAAACAAAGTCTTGTATTAAGGCATAGAGAAACTGCAAATGAAGTGAAAATGTCCAGCACATGCTTTAGAGGCCATACGAGAATAAAAATTATCGATCTATTAAGAGAACACAAAAGGAAACGGACCTAAATTGAGATCTACTAATGAAATCCTAAAGAAAGGAGCATGTCAAAGAACAAATCACAGGAACAATAACTATGTGAAGGACAAGGATAATGACAAGACAACATATCAAAATTTCTGGGATGCAGCTAAAGCAAGCTCAGAGGAAAAAGTATATACCTAAAAAAAATACATTAAAAATGAATTAAATATTCAAATTAAAAAAATTTAGATAATGCTAACAATAATGTCGGAATCATAAGTCTTTCAGAATACTTGCATATATTTCATTTGATTCTCCCAACAACCCAGTGAGGTCGGTGTCATCTCCAGATCAATGAAAGAGACCAGACAAGAATTAGAAATAACTGACTTCAGTAGTTACAAAATACCCAGCAAAGTACTCCCTATTTATTAATAAGAATTGCTAGGAAAACAAAGCAGGCAGAAATTGGGTTTAGACTGGAAATCTGATAATAATAATAATCTTTTTTTATTTTCAAAACATATGCATGGATAATTTTTCAACATTGACCCTTGCAAAACCTTATATTCCAAATTTCCCCCCACCTCCCTTCCTTAGATGGCAAGTAATCCAATATATGTTAAACGTGTGTGTGTGTATGTAGGGAGAATCCAACATATGTATACATATTTATACAATTATGTATGCTGCATAAGAAAAATCAGATCAAAAAGGAAAAAAAATGAGGAAGAAAACGAAATGCAAGTAAACAACAACAACAAAAAAAGAATGAAAATCCTATGTTGTGATCCACACTCGGTTCGGTTCTCAAAATCCTCTCTCCTGCACACAGGGGTTCTTTTCTCTCCTTTATGATTTCTTTGGGACACCCAATAGTAACACTGCTGGATCAAAAGTTATGCCCAGTTTTATAACCCTTTGGGAATAGTCCCAGATTGCTCTCCACAATGATGGGATCATTTCACAATTCTACCAACAATGCATTAGTGTCCCAGTTTTCTCACATTCCCATCAACATTTATCATTATCTTTTCTTGACATTTTAGCCAATCTGAAAGGTGTGGGGCGATACCTCAGAGTTGTTTTAGTTTGCATCTTTGTTTGTTTCTTTCTTAAGTGTCTTGAGACCAAATTTGAACTCAGATCCTCCTGACTTCAGGGCTGGTGCTCTATCCACCTAGCTGCCCCAGTTTGCATTTTTCTAATTAATAATGATTTAGAGTACTTTTTTTGGATAATTACATTTTTAAATTTTCAAAATATATGCTAAGATAGCATATTTGTATTCCAAAATTTTCTCCCCCCCCCCCCTGCTCCTTTCTTCCTAAACAGAAAGCAATTCAATATAGGTTAAACATGTGTAATTCTTCTAAACATATTTCCATGTCTATCATGCTGCACAAGAAAAATCAGATCAAAAAGGTAAAAAAATGAGAAAGAAAAAAAAAAAGCAAGCAAACAGCAAAAAAGGGTAAAAAAACTATGTTGCAATCCACATTCAGTCTCCATGGTTTTCGCTCTGGGTGCAGATGGCTCTTTTCATCACAAATCTATTGGAATTAGCTTGAATCACCTCATTGTTGAAAAGAGCCAAGGCCATCATAGTTGATCATCATATAATCTTGTTGCTATGTACAATGTTCTCTTGGTTCTACTCACTTCCCTTAGCATCAGTTCATGTGTATCCAAGACCTCTCTGAAATCATCCTCCTGACCCCCCCCCCCCACAGAATAACAATAATATCCTTTAACATTCATATGCCATAACTTATTCAGCTATTCTTCAAATGATGGGCATCCACTCAGTTTCTAGTTCCTTGCCACTACAAAATTTTTGCACGTTTGAATCCTTTTCCCTCCTTTAAGATCTCTCTGGGATACAGGCCCTGTAGAAACAGTGCTGGAATAAAGGGTATGCAGAGTTTGATAGCCCTTTGGCAGAATTCCACATTGCTTTCCAGAATGGGTTGAATCAGTTCACAACTCCATTAACAATGCATCAATGTCCCAGTTTAACCATATCTCCTCTAACATATATCATTACCCTTTTCTGTCATCTTAGCCAATTTGAGAAGTGTATAATGGTACCGCAGAGTTGTCATAATTTGCATCTCTCTGATTAAGAATGATTTAGAGTATTTTTTCATGGCTAGAAATGGTTTTAATTTCTTCACATGAAAATTGTTAACAATTTGACCATTTATCAACTGGAGAATGGCTTGCATTCTTTTAAATTTCAGACAATTCTCTATATTTTAGAAATGATACGTTATGAAATGTAATACCAAATTAAAAAAAATTAAGCAGAAATCTATTTTATCGTATTTTAATTTATTCTTGGGGAGAAGAGGAGGCAGACTAGGGTCTTTCTATCTTATCTAGGCTGGAAGTGCAGCAGTTACTTATTAGATCCTAAACTCAGTGCTATTGGTCCTTTTATGTCTGTGTTTCAAACATAGGCTGGTTTGCCCCTCTCCTTGGGCAACCTCATAGCTCTCTAATCCTGGGGCTGTAGTGTGCTAGGCTTAAGGTGGACAACTGATGGGATTTCCAACTCCTGTATTGAAGAAATCTAGCATCTCTGGCAGGGACTATAGGAACATGTCACTATACCTGGCAATAAAAATACCTTAAAAAAAATTAGTTGCTAAATGAAGGACTATTCCATCCTCATAAAAACTGAACTATAGCCATCATCCTATAAATCAGTCTCTGCCCAACAAAACATCGAGAAAATTCATCATGTAAGACTATAGCAGCCTTTGCCTCCCACCCCTCCTTCCCCTCTTAAGGGAGAGCTAGAGAGACTTGAGGTTATTGTGAAGTTGGGCATGAAGGTAATTATTAATAAATATTAAGGAGTTAGGCTAGCAAATTCAAAAAACAATAACCCTGGGAATATATAAAACCAGTTATAAATGAGGCAATAGCTGTAGTTATTGTTCTCAATAATTGAACTGAGGTTCTAATCTGTCTCCTCAACTTCTAAATGTTAAACAATCTTCACCATTTATCTCCCACTGTAATATTCCATCTGAACAAAGCCAGGTCTCTCTCTCCTTTCAGGTACTGCCAAGCTTATGTTTTGTATATATGTATCCTGAGTTCCCTCACTGTCCAGTCATTTCTCTCTCTTTTTAAAATTTAGTATTTTCTCTCTTCTTCTCCCTCCCCCCGTTATATGTGGAAACAATTTTTAAGTTATTTTAAAAACTTTTACATTCCAAATTCTCCCCTCCCTATCCTAAGCAATTCAATACAAGTTATACATGTATAATCATCTTAAAAAATTTGTTAATCTGGGTCTGTGAACGTTTAAAAAAAAAAAAAAAAGAAATATTTTGAGAAATGTACTTCGATGTGGTTTCTTTTGCAATTCTATGTAGCTAAATTAAAAAAAAAAAAAACATTCTGAAAAGGAGGTCCGTGAACTTTACCAGATTGCTAAAATGGTCTTTAACTTTAAAGAGGTTAAGAATCCCTATTCTAAAGCAGAGATGTCAAACATTGAACCAATCGCCATGAATGAGGCCCCAGCTAGATTAAAATATAGATGGGAAGTATTGTTAATATGGGGTTTTCTAAGTCAATATGTAATCCACAATGATTCTTGTATGTGATTTAGTCCACTTCTTTTTATTTGAGTCTGATACCACTGCTCTAGAGCCCAGCTTCTTAAACTGTAGGTTGTAACCTTGCAACAATATGGGAGTCACAAAATTATGATTTATTATCAATAAATGTCTGATTTATGTACCTATTTTATGTATCCAGGGCCACATAAAAATTTCTCTGGCAAAAGGGGGTTGCAAATGGAACAAGTTTAAGAAGCCCTCATCAAGAGGACAAATACCAATTTTGGCCACTTTCTGCTTTAGAAAAAACCTTGGAAAAAAATTCAGTCGAGTGGTAGTTTATTATTTGTGACCAAAATTAAGAATAGTTTTCTATAACAATTCTCTACTATCTTATACTCCTTAGTCCTCAAATCTTAAGTAGTTCTTCCCTCTCCCTGACTTTTATATCCTATTATTCCATGGGAATATGTAATTAGAGGGAATATTTTAACATTTCAAGTGCCAAAAAAGTTCTTCTTAAACAATAATACTATGAAGGACCCCTACTGTTTTGTTATATTTAATTTCAAAGTGATAAACCTCTAAGAATATTTTAAGAGGGTGACATTATCCTAGGAGAACACACAGCTCAGAAAAATCAAGCTCTGAAGACAGATTATGTAGTATCGAGAGAGGTGAGGTGAATATGCTTTGCAGTCTGCTCTGGAAAACACTATAGAGCTCCCTCTGGCTCTAAAACCAAAAAACACACCACTCTGATTTAGTTTTAGTAGGCGAAGGCCACTACCCCAACTCCCAATCCCTACTTGCCCCTCATGGATTTCATTCTTTCCCAATAGGCAAAGGCAAAAATACCCACCACAGATGGGCAAAGAGTGTGCGCACACGTGTGTACACACACACACACACACACACACACACACACACACACACACCCTTCAGAGGGTGAGCAACAAAATTTTTATAAATTCTTCAGGCTGGTGGGAAATTTCAGATGGATTTTTAGTAAGAATCTACTATGTCTTCTTGTTGGTCTTTTGGTTCAAATCTTTTCAAAACATCAAGAATTCCACATTTCCCCTGAGCTATTAAAGACCTCCTTCACTACGACCCCCAGTCTAAATCCCCTTTTCCAGGCCCCAATCCCTCCCCAACCCCTTCCACCCTTCAATCCCCCCTCCCTGTGGGAAAAGGAAAGCAGATGATGAAAATAGCTAGACCATGCTTGCATCCTACAAACATAAAATTCAGTTTGAGATGAGAAGTCAATATTTCCATCCCCACCTCCACTGCTGGCTTTTTCACATGAGTGAAAAAGCATACTAAGTTTGGGTTAGAAGTTGAATAGGATACACCTTTAGAAACAACTAGAAAACAAGGTTTTGAATCAAAGGCCACAAAAAGATTGGTGTGTGTGTGTGTATGTGTGTGTTTTGCTTTCTTCAGTGTTACCCTGTGTAAGGGGTAGGAGATGGGAGGGGGAGATAGGGATTCAACATTTCAAAGATTATTAGTGCTCTCTTGGGAATTTTACCCATCTCTGCTAAAGCTGGAATTCAATGCTGCATGAAAGCACAACTTTGGTGGAAAAGTAAGATGAGACTTGAAAGCAGAAAATAAATTCCATAGAGGAAAAATCCTCCCTCGATAGCCCCTGAAGAAAAAAAGCAAATCCAAATTTACAACAGCTACCCTCTTTTGCTTCTGTAGTCATGAATTTCATTAGCTTAGGAATGGAAAGCCAAGAGTAGGTCATCAAGCTGTCAATCCCCTCACTTGACTCATTAGCAGGAAGCCCCAGTTACCATAGGTTAAGTAACGCTGTCAGACTGTTACACCCCAGAGAGTCGAAAAGCGTCTAATGGGAAAGACATGGGAAGGAATATGCATTCTAACAACCCTACTGTTTCTATATCATCAGTAGAGCTGGATTTCACATCTGACTGAATAAACAAGCACACATCAAGGCAATAACTCGGCTCAAAAGGATGTGATAAAGTTGTCCAATGATATTTCATGCTGGTAGGAAAAAGACTTCCCACTGTCTATGGCTTGTATGTGGCTTTCCAAATCATAGACTCAAACCTGATTAGAAATCTCTTACTTCACAGAGTAATCTGACTCCACTCATTCTCTGTATTTGCCAAGGGATGCTCAGCATAGGTTGCTCCTCCCTTCCCATTTTGCACTTCTATTCCTTCTAAAGTTAATGATCTGTCTCTTGGTGGCCTTGTTAGTTAAGCTGACCCCTAGCCTAAGAGACAAAATATTCCTTTCAAGAATTTTAGCTCCAATCTAGATAGAAACTCTAGAACTAAAAAAAGAAATGGAGAAAGTGGGGGAGAGAGAAAATTTCTAACTTAAAACTCTTTATCAACTAGCCACAGAGAAAAAGAAATTTGATAGAATTTCTATTTGGAAAAGACTACAACTGGATCTACACAGAAGCTTAGTTTAAAGGGAGGGGATTTATAGTAAGCATGCCATCTTGTGCTACATGAGGTCCCCATTTGGATAATACATGTACAATGAGAAATGCCTTGGGATTAGCAATGACAGAAGCTGAGTAGCATAACTTGATTACACAAATAATGAAATTTGCTGGTGTTTTAAAAATTGCTTATAAAAGCAAACAATCAGAATGCATAAGAAAAAGTCCCCCAAAGATAAACTAAGGTGGCTAAAAGATATAAAAGCCCAAAATAGGGACGGTGACCCAGGAAAATAGAGAAAATGGGCGTCAAGGCAGCCAGTGTGTCAGTACAAAAGTTGTTGGAGTTTTAAAGATAACTCAAAGATCATAAATCTCATTGTCCTCCACAAACCAGGACAGCTGTTCCCAGGATTCTCAGATTACTTATTGCACAATCTTCTTTCCCTTTTCCCTTTCTTTAAAAAAAAAAAAATTGTGCTAGCAGCAGCCATAGAGCTCTGCATAAGCTGCCAAATTCCTTCCCTCCTCCCTACCCCTCAAGGAAAGCAAAAGTCTTCACTGAACCAAGGTAGGAAAGATGAACTAAACATCAACTAAAGAGGCACTGGAAAGGCAGAGACAATGTTATTCCATGAAAAACATTATTTAAGGAAAAGCAAAGTTGATTTTTAAAAAATATGACTCTTCAGAGAAGAGAACAAAGACAAAATTCTAAGGAACATAAACCGGATATATTTTTAACATTTAGACAAAGTGCCTGGGATTGCAAATTAGCAATAAACCATTTATGCCTATTGTCTGTAACCTTTACTAGATGCATTTTTAAAAATGATCAAGTATCCTGATGATTACAGATTTCAGAGGTTTTAGTATTTTGAAGTCCTTTAGAGAAGGAATATATTACATAATTCAGAAGTGCAAGACTTTTTCTTTGTTTGAATTCCTAGAAACAATATGCTGAAAAATGAGAATAAAGATTCATGTAAGATTTGGCTAGAAATAAGAGCAACATGTCAGGTAATACTAAGAATGTTAACTGGATCCAAAAAGTAGATCTTCAATTCCTAAATGTGACTTGAGTAGAGAGTAAAAAGCAGAAATAATACTTGAGAAAAAAGCACAGCTTTTAAATAGTACAAATAATTCCAAAGTTTGGCAAGGACTCCATCTACTGGTAAGCCTAAAAAGCCTTTAATGTCATTCATAGGAACAGGTAAATTTAAGAATTAAGCCATAAGGGTATGTCTTGTGAAGATTAATTTCCTAGGGATGATGAAGATATAACCTGACCCAAAAAAATCTAATACATATTTGCAGATCCAAAAGCAATGGCATTTTTTTTATTGAAGTAGATTTAGAGAATTTGATGAAATGTTTTCACAGTCCTGACCACAGAAACGTCTCATTCTTCTCCCCCCCCCCAAATTGTATTTCTTGATCTATTGTCAGATGTGAAATGTTTAATAAAACACATACTTATCACATCAGTCATACATAGTATAGGCACTGAGATATGCTTGTTGATTTGACTTAATATACAATGTTCCATCTACTAAGGAGTATTTCACCAAAATAATGGTAACTGTAAGTATCAATGATGCCCAATTTGCTATCTATTAAGAGCTAAGAGGGTCTTTGGACCAGAAACTTACATCTCTAGCACCAAGGCTATCATTAAAACAATATGAACAGACTAATAAAAGAGACAATGATAACATATTTAGAAAGAAGGAATATTAAATATCATCTATTAGATCACTTTTATTTTATAGATGAGGAAAATGAAACTCAGAGAAGTACTCTTTTGGTGCCGAGAACTAACTAGTGATATCAATCAAGAAAAAGTTTTTCCATAAAATATAGCCTATGAGATATTTGACCGAAAACTTTAAAGAAGCTTAGGAACTCTTAACAGGAAGAAAATATAGATGAGAGCATTCCGGGAATAGGGAATAGCTTTTTTAAAAGCATGGAGAGAAGATATGGAATGTTATGTATAAGATAACAACAGGTCAACCAGTTTGGCTGAAACACGATATACATGAGGGGAAATATTGTAAAATTGATCTAGAAAGATAAGCTGGAGCTAGATAGGAAAGGTGAGAAGAGGAAACAAGCATTAATTGTGTACTGTGTGTCAGACATTGTGCTAAGTGATTCACAAATTCACAAATATTCTCTTTATTTGATCAGAGGAGCTTGCATTCCTCCCCCAGCCTCAAAGGTAATAGGAAATCAATGCAAATTCCTGAGCAGGAGAGTAATGTACTTTTAAGAGTATCAATTTGGCAGATATGAGGAAGATGGATTAAAGTACTAGTTCTATATTTAACAGTCTAGGTAGAATGCTAAGGCCTCAAAATAGAGTGTATTAGTGGAGAGAAAGGGAAGAGAAGAAAAGGGAAGAACTAAAGATGAGTCTGAAGTTGCAAGTAAAAAGACTAAAGACTGAATAGCATCCTCAATAAAAATCAGCAAAAAAGGACAAGATATTAAATTGTTTTGGATATGTTGAGTTTGAGTAAACTATAAGATCTGCTGGTTAGGATAATCACATGATTATTGAGCAAAGGAAACTAAGTAGAAATGCTTAGATCAGTAAAAGAACAACCAGAAGAAGACATTATTATGAAAATCCATAATGAGAGACACTAGAAAAGGGGATGATCAATAGTGTCCAATACAATAGAACAATGAAGACTGAGAGAAGATTTCTGGATGTAGTAGGTAAAGAGATGGTAAGTAATGTAAGCAAATCCAGTTTTAATGGAGTGTCTGGAATTCACATTGTAAAAGACTGAGAAGAAAATGGGAATTAACATATGAGAAGGTACTCTAAATCACTATTGATTAGAGAAATGCAAATTAAGACAATTCTGAAATACCATTATACACTTCTCAGATTGGCTATGATGACAGAAAAAGACAAGAACAAATTTGGAGGAGATGTGGGAAAACTGGGACACTAATACATTGTTGGTGGAATTGTGAACAGATCCAGCCATTTTGGAGAGCAATTTGGAACTATGTTCCAAAAGTTTTCAAACTGTGCATACCCTTTAACCCAGCAGTGTTTCTATTTGGCCTATAATCCAAAGAGACCTTAAAGGCATGTGCAAAAATGTTTGTGGCAACCCTTTCTGTAGTAGTAAGAAACTGGAAACTGAGTGGATGTCCATCAGTTGGAAAATGGAGTAAGTTATAGTATATGAATGTTACAGAATATTATTGTTTTATAAGAAATGATCAGGAGGATGATTTTAAAAAGGCCTGGAGAGATTTATATGGACTGATGCTAAGTGAAATGAGCTGAACCAGGAAATCATGGTTCACAGCAACAAGATTATAAGACAATCAATTCTGATGAAAGTAACTCTTTCCAACAATGAGATGATTGGTGCCAGTTCAAATGATCAGTGATGAAGAGAGCCATCTACACCCAGAGAGAGGACTGTAGGAACTGAATGTGGATCACAACATAACATTCTCACTCTTTTTGTGATTGTTTGCTTGCATTTTGTTTTCTTATCATTTACTTTTTTGGATCTGATTTCTCTTGTGCAGTAAGAGAATTTTATAAATATGTTTATACATATTGGATTTAACATATTTTAACATGTTCAACATATATTGAATTGTGTGTCATTTAGGGAAGGAGGGGGGAAGGAGGAAAAAATCTGAAACACAAGGCTATGCAAGGGTCTCATGTTGTCATGTTTTGAAAACATGTACATATGCCTTGAAAATAAAAAGCTTTATTAAAAAATAAGAATTAAGGAAACAAAAGCAATCAGGGAAATAAATTGCTTTTAGACAAATATTTAAAGGTAAAATAAAGAAAGATATAGAAAAAATATTTGCCATCTATTTTTAACACTTTGGGGAAAGAGCTAAAAACAGAAATTGATATTTTTAAATGATCATTTAGTTTTTATTTATATCTTAGGAAACAAGGATAAAGAGTTTTAATTAAGCTTTTGATTTAGGACTTATTTACATTACCATGCTTGAGTTACAGCTAAGTCTCTTTTACTAAAAAGCAACTGAGATAATGAAAAAAATAACCACAAGGACTATCATCCTGTAGGAAGATTGTGAAGTCTAAATCTCACATCTAAGTCACACTTTACCTTTTATCAATAGTGCTATACAATTGCACACCCAACTAAAATATAAAAAAGCCTTCAAAATTTCACAAACAGATTAAGAATATGACTTGTAGGTAAATTACTTCTGAACATCAGATGACAGCTGGAAAAAAGCTTAGAATCCTAAATTCCTTGGCAAGATATTTTATGATAAAATAAATTATCCCCAAAAGATGTGTATACAAAATTGTATATAAACAATCACCTCAGAATCTTTTAAAATGTGAAATCTTCAACTTTCCTTTTGGGGTAATTCTTTTATAGGGAAGCATGAAAACCACCATACTGATAGGAAATATTTATCAGTATTTCTATTAATTCTATATTCAAAATTCCTAAACAAAGCCCTGCACTATATCCTTTTTCCTATTTACTAAAGGTACACTGGGTGAAAGTTCAGGGAGGAAGTTTGTTCTTCTTAAGGAAAACTATGGGTCTTTTTCTTAATCTACTTAAGAGTTGTACTCTCTTTTTCCATACTTTGACCAATCAGAGCTGAGGGCTTTTTTTGGTCACAGACCCTTTTGGCAATCTGATGAAGCTTATGTATCTCTTCTCAGAATGTTCTTATATGCATGGAATTATAAAAGAAACCAATTAGATAGAAATGCATCTATCGAACTATTAAAAAAAAAAGTTCACAATCCTCAGGTTAAGAACCACTAGATTAATGAAAACAATAAAGGGAAAAAAAGATGTCAGATTATCTTGAGGTCACCTTTGACCAATTGGAAAATGAAATCTCTTTTGGAGGCTATAGTCAAAAAGGAATTGAATGGGTTTTAGGGAAATTGTTTTATAAGGATGGGTCAAAAGTTAAATGACTATTTCCTTTTGATGAAGCAAACTGATAATTTTGATTTTGATAAATTCTGTACTCTTGTTCAATTTTGAATATGGAATGTGTCTATTACCTGGGAAAGCTGGTATATTCTCTAACTTCAATTGATAGATTTTAACAAACGTTAGATTTTCAAGGGCAGGAGGGAATTATCATTTAAGTACTTTTAAGTGAGAATAATACAGTGAGGTTTTGTTTTGTTTGCTTTTTGTTTTTTTGGATATATGAAACTTAAATCTAAAGCCAAGTAAATGGAATCATAACATGATGAAGCATCAGATTCAGGGATAGTGGTTCAGAATGTGAAAAAAACCACAAAAGATGATCATAGCCAAAAAGTTCTTTTATTTTTATAAAAAGGGCAAAATTGGACAGATCAAAATGAATGATTTAGCAAGCAGTAAGCTTTGAGTGAAAGGAGCCATCTTAAGATAAAAGGGAAATGGGAAGTTAAGAGCAAGTTCTACAATATATGGGAGGAATTAGGGAGGGTCCAGCCTGTGATTACATCTATGCCAGTAATAGCATGATGGTAACACAGGAAGTGAGATGTTAATATAGAATAATAAGGCAACTTTGGTCACAAAGGTTACTTGTAGGGCAAGAGTATCTCTAGTGCTCCTGCTCAGGGGAAGGAAGGGTCCCTTATCTGCAAGATCCTTACTGATTTGGAGGTTTAAGCATGCTTTAGTCATATTGACAAGATAAAATAGTCCCAGGAATGTGGTCTTCTTTCTATGTGATATGGTTAGCAATGGTGAGAGTTCACATCATTCCTAAGTATTGTACCACATCAGAACTAATAGACATATTATATACCTCATTTTAAATGCTATTTAAATATTAGTTTCATATAAACGAGGATTAAAAAAATTATTTTGCTAGCGAATAACTGGTTACACAAAAATTGTCCTGAGTGAAATTAGAATCTTTTTGACAGAGCTAGTACCAGAAGAAGGCATGTTCTATTTTAGGAACAACAAGATTACAATAAGGTTTAAGGGGTTTGAGTTATAGTCTTAACAACATTACTATATAATTTGGAGAATTATATAAGGTAAAGTTGCATAATAGTTTCCCAAAATGGAACAGGAAAAAAAAGACTGTGATCAGCATGATAGTAAGGGATCAATGACATACTGAAAAAGAAGATAAATGTATCTGAAATCTTCAATTGGTTGCAAAGTGAAACGAGCAGAACTAGGAGATCATTGTATATGACAATAATAAGATTTTATGAGGACCAATTTTGATGGACATGGCTCTCTTCAATAATGAGACAATTCAGACCAGTTCCAATGGTCTTGTGATAAAGAGAGCCATCTAATTCAAAGAGAGGACAATGGGAACTGAGTGTGCCTCACAATATAGCATTTTCACTCTTTTTGTTGCTGTTTGCTTGCATTTAATTTTTTTCTAGTTTAATTTTCTTGTGCAGCAAGATAATTGTATAACTGTAACCTATTCAACATGTAAAGGACTGCTTGTCATCTGGGGGAGGGGGTGGAGAGAGGAAGGGAGGGGAAAAATCGGAACAGAAGTGAATGCAAGGGATAATGCTGTAAAAAATTACCCTGGCATAGGTTCTATCAATAAAAAGTTATTAAAAAAAAAGATAATTGTATAAATATGTATGCATATATTGGATTTAAGAATATTTTTTACCATGTTTAACACATACTGGACTACTTGCCATCTAGGGGAGGGGATAGAAATAAGGGAGAATAAATTGGAACACAAGATTTTACAATGGTTAATGCTGAAGAACTATCCATGCACGTGTTTTGAAAAATAAAAAGCTTAATAAAGAAAAAAATAAAATATTAAAAAATAAAAATAAAAATCTTCAATTGTTAAAGAAGTCATTCAGAGACCACTTTAGATCAAGATCATAAAAATGGAATTTATTTTAGGGCTTCCCTACAATCTCTGTGTTGTAAAGAGCTCAAAAAAACCTCTAGTTTCTTTTCTCCCAGAAATAATTTTAATGAGGGAGGATAATATGAGCATAACTTGGCATATTTAAGATACATACATACATACAAAAAAAAAAAAAACAACAAAACAAAACAAAAAAAACAACAGAAATTAACTTTGGAGAAGATTCTGAAATACTTCCTGAAAAAAGGAATTTGACTCAAATATTAAAAGGAACTCTGAGGAACTAAGAAGAAAAGGTGAAAAGGGAGAATATTCCATGGCCACTTCAAATGCAGGAAATGAGAAGTAACTAAGTGTGGATGGAAGTAAAGTATAAGAAGACTAAAAAGATAGGCAGAAGGCAGGTTATAAAGGGAGCTTTCATATAATGGCATTTTATATTTGATCCTAGAGCTAAGAGGAATCTTCTTGAGTTTAATGAAAGGGGTGGGAATGAGGATTGTATATGGCATGATCCAACCATTTGGAAAAATTACTTTGCCAGCTATGTATAGAACAGACTGAAAGGCTGTTGCAATAATTCAGGCAAGATCAAGGGCCTATGTTATACAAAGTGCTGGGGCTATTTAACAGAAAAAAGGGACAGAGTCTAAGATGCTGTGTTAATATAAAAGAAACATTCATTAAATGCTTGCTTATGTGTAAAATACTGTACTAAGACAAGAGAGTTATAAAAAAGACTGAGTACATATCCTCCTTAATACTTCCAAGAAGGGGGATGTAAGAATACTAGCATAGAAAGGTATCTAAAATGATCCATTAATTTTAGAGTTAGCATGAACATGCTAAGTAATTTAGTTCAACCTCATAATTTTAAAATTTCTGGAATCTAAGGATCTTGGAAAATCCCAAGAGTGGAGGCTGGAAGATCTTGGAATATATTGTAACTAACACCAAATGAGTTGTATATGAGGACCATTATTAGGGGAATGACAAATGATGAAGTTGGGAGATATTGAGATCTAATGGAAATGTAAATGACTGAAGGTGAAAAAAAAAAAAAGTTACCATTATAATCCCAAGTGAAAGATATTATCTGAGCTATAACCAGGGGAAAAAGCAGCTTAAAATGGCCACTTTAAGGATAAAGGTAATGAACAGAATTTTGGATATGCAGAATGTGAGGTATTTGTTGTCCTCCTCCTAGTTTCCTTGAAGAAGATGCAGGAAGACAATAACATTTACAAAGCATCTACTATGTGCCAGGCACTGGGTTAAGCAGTTTTGCAAGTATTATCTCATTTGATCCTCTTAATACCCTATGAAGTCAGTACTATAATTCTCATTTTATAGTTAAAAGAAACTGAAGCAGACAGGTTGACTGACTTGTCCAGGGTCACAGAGCTGTTTGTTTGTAGCTGACACATTAAGTGTGAATGAGAATGGCAAGATAATGTAAAAAAGAAAAAAGGGCAGACAGTAGAAATTTGAGAAACACCTCTTTTCACACATTAAGATGACTCAGTCAATGGAGAAGTGAAAATATAAGAAGCAGCAAAATGTGGTATTTTAGTGGTGCTATAATGTTAACAATTAGCTTTTAAAACTTCTTGTTGTGTGCCAAGAAGACACAGAATTACTAACAAAACTTTCTCTGCCTGTCCTCAACAAAGAGCTTAAATTTCATGCAAAGAATACAGCATATATAACACAAGGAAAACAAGGAGAATTATGAACAGAAAACAAATGGATGCAAATAAAGATGGAGGATAAGGAAAGGCTTCCTATTAAGAAATAGAATCTAAAGGCTAGAAATAAGGTAGTATGCAAAGTATGCAAGCACTGGACGTGGCTTTGTAAAATATAGAGATGGAAGACTGAATATTAAATCTGGGGGCAGCTATCATTATAATTTGGCAACTGAGTTTGAAATGAATGGTATGAAATAAAGCTAAAAGGTAGGTGGGAGTCATATTGTGGAGGACCTTAAATGTGAGGCTAAAGAATTTGTATTTTTATTTTCAAGCAAAGGCTCTTGAGCACAGGATTGTTATCATCAGAAATCTATTAAAATGATATAAATAAGGAATGGTGCCTGGAAGTAGAATTTAATGAGGGTACTGACATAATCCTTGTGAAAATTATTATGACCTATTACTATTTAGCAAAAGAAATTTTGCAAGTCAGGAATGTGGGAGTTGGAGAAGTCATAAAGAATGGAGATAGAAAAGGAAATTATGGATTTTGTCAGAGGGCAATGTCAGTAAAATGGTAGAGATAAATTAAGATAAAAAGGAAAGAGGTTAAAAAAAAGGGTGAGCAGTGAGAAATGGAGGCATCAGGTACAGAAGAGGTTTTGGAAAAACAGTTTGGCAGATGGTAAGAAGCCAGTGGCAAAGACATTGAAGACGAACAAGAGAAAGGAAATGAATATCAAAAGTCCCAATAAGAGTCAGAAAGAAATGGATCAAAGGAATTAGTTTCTGAACAGGAGAAAATATCTGTGATTGAACAATAGGAAAGATATTGACAAAGATTGAGAAATGAAAGAGAAGTGAAAGAATATATGCCTGCTGGCTTCAGTGTTGCCAGTGAAGCAGGAAGTTAGGTCAATTATATTAACATCAAACTACGAGGAACTGGTTAGGATTGAGACATGAAAAATATATGAAATAATCTGAAATAAATTGAGGAGACAATAGAGGCACAAAAGCAGGCTTGTTTAGCAAACAAATGAGAGTCTCACTGAAGTTATGTATTAATAGTTTATGGTAACATGTTGAATTTATTCTACGTCTAAAAATAAAAGCTTCCTCTATATAAGACATTCATGGTTTGATAAAAAATCCTCTCCTGTTCAACAATAAAAGGAAATTCTCTTATTTTATGGTTTATGGTAAATAAACTAAAAATAAAACAATAAAAACACATTAAAAATTAATTATTTATAGTAGTAATTATCCAGAATGAAGAATTCACCAATTGGGGGTCAGCTCTTCTCTTGCCCTAAGGCCACTAAGTTGAACTATATGTTGAACTGTATGTTCAAAGTTATGTTGAGGTCTTCATGAAACACCCACACATAGAGATCTTAGTGGTAGGGTTTGCTTTTGATAGAAACTACCTTGTTCCACTTGGCTATAAGCAAAGGCTGAGCCCAATATAGTGGCTTAGGACCTGAAGACAGAAAATGGGGGGCAGTTGATGGCCTACCAAATGTCTAATAAGAATGAGCAGAGTCCATGTCCATACAAATGATTTCTACTTATTCAGAAGACAGTGTGCTGAACCAGCTTGTGAGCATTGATGCTTAAATTTTCAGTGAGAGCATCTATTCCTCAGAAATCAGCACATGCTACAAAATCAGGTTTGATTTACTGTTATTTTGAATGTCTAAACTTCATAAAATGATAAGAAAAAAGGTTAATAATGAAGATTAAACTTAAAAGTGTGCAAATACATTCCTTACTCCTGAGCTTGTCACCTACTCTGGAATCACTTATTATATATTCCTGCCATATGTAGCCCTATTGAAACAATTGCTGTAGTTATCATCTCTTGGACTTGTTTATCCATTGTAAAATGGAGGGACACAAGTAGTGTACAGAATTCAGGGATGTACAGATAATATTATCTGCACAGAGACCCTTTTACTTTTAACAAGCATTTTATGATGTCAATCCCTTTCATCCCCACAAGTGCGTAGTACCAATGTTCTATACAATGACACCAGACTTAAAATCAGCAGAACATACTTTGATCATTACCCTAATGATAACGATTATCTAATGTTTTAATATAGGGCTGTATGACTGACCATATACCATCATAATGATTCTGTGAAGTAGGCAGAAAAGGCATTATTTTCCCAACCTATGTAAGACAATTAAAAAAAAAAAAAATCAATCAGAATCTAGGAGTTCTCTAACAAGCAGGATGGTGTCTAAGAAAACTGATCTATAAAAATTAACCTATAGCTGGGCAGCAGGGAGAAATCATCTGTCAGAGAGCTGGTGATAGACTTCAGATTTCTAATGTCACAAACCAAAGAGTTAACAGTTTGCTTACTGTCCCTGTTCTATTATCATCATCCTCTGAAAAGCAATA
Source organism: Antechinus flavipes (assembly GCF_016432865.1). Taxonomy (NCBI): domain Eukaryota; kingdom Metazoa; phylum Chordata; class Mammalia; order Dasyuromorphia; family Dasyuridae; genus Antechinus; species Antechinus flavipes. Next base: position 665,520,256 of record NC_067398.1, read on the forward strand.
TCAAGAAAGTATTGAAAACATTTGTATTGATCATATGAAGAGTTGTAAAGATTGGGAGCCTTTAAATAAGCTGGATCTAACCTGTTTCTGAATCATCACTGTCAGAAGAGCTGGATTCACTGGTGCTCTCAGACTCTGAAGATGAAAATCCCTTCATCTTAGAGGACCCCGCAATCATATCCACTTTCTCAGCTGCAACAAGACAATAGGAAATAAGTGTACAACAAGAATAGAGACAATTAAATACTTTTTAATGTGTACATTTCTAAATGTGTACCTTTCTAAATAAACTGATAGGAAGGTAGACATTTCAATCAAGTTATAAACAACTACTTAGGAAAAAAGGAAGCCTAAGGCTTAAAAAAAAAAAAAAAACCCCAAAGGCACTATTGCCTTGAAAAAAATTAAGAGCACCAAAACAAGATGATACAGAAATTTTAGCTAAGGCTATGATTACTAAATTCATTTACTGCAGTTTACCTTATGGCAATTGTTATTGGGGCCAAGTACATATGTAATACTTTCCCTAACTTTCAAAATTATTGTCTCTTCATTGGGGATTCAGACATTATGAATAGGTTACAGTGCAGACAGAGTTTAATTTTTTTTGTGTTAGTGTTTAAAACCTCTTGCTATTCAAATACTTTTGGAAGAGTAGAAGGTAGCTAATCTATAAAAGAAAAAGTTGCCAATTTCAGGTCAGGCATTATGTCTTGATTTAATCTAATACCAATTTACTATTTTTAAGAGAGGAAAAATGGAGTTAGGTTAAACTCTGAGCAAGCCTCATCACACTTTAAATGAGTAGAGACAAGATAAGATTTTGAGAACTATTTAAATTCCTGTTGTGTTGTTGTTGCAGTAAGCAGGATCTGTATCTGATAAGTGAAGTCAGCATCTGACTCTACTATAAAGGAAATTTAACCTCTTAAAACTAATCTTTATTAGTGTTTATCATCATTTTTAATGACTCTGAATTCGAACTTTGGATCAAGCTAAAGGTTTCTAGAAAAAGTTATTACAAAAATAATTAATGTGTATAATAAATTAAAATCTGGGTCTAAACAAGAAATTTTTGGGGTGGGTGTGGGGAGAGAAAGAGCGGGAGATGAGAGTCATCATGTTGACCTTTATTAATGCAAGATCTCTCTCTTGAGCTAAAACAGTTAATTATTTACAACAAAAATGCTGAGATTCTAACACTAGCAAAATTCAAAACACTAGCAACTTCTTTAGAAAACACTATAAAAGATTATCAGCATACAGCTCCTAAATACCTGCTAACATTTATTTGTACACAATTCACTGTGAGCTCTAATGAGAAAAAGGAATGGGATTCTTTTGAGAGGACTTTTCTTTGAATCCCCAAAGTATGCATAGTGCTGGCATACAATGTCTTTTTAGTTCAGTGGTCTTTTAGTCTTATCTGATTCTTCAGAGACCCCATTTGGGGTTTTCTTGGCAAAGATACTGGAGTGATTTGCCATTACCTTTTCCAACTAGTTTTACAGATGAGCAACTGCTCAGAGTCACAAAGAAGGGTTGAGGCTGGATTTGAACTCATGAAGATAAGCTTCATGCACCAACTATTTGCCCCTAGGTGACTTACAAGAAACACATAAATACTTATTGACTTGAGTAGTGTATTTGGACAAAGAATATTAAGACTGCTAAATTTCTAATACATCTATGAGTGTAACTTGCATGCCAATATCATTTATTGTCCATCTGCCCATGACACCCCTCTTGTTTCAAGATATTTTGCAGCATATATAAAAGAAGAAAGGAACATCAGATCATTAAAATCAAAATAGAACCATAATAATAGGTTCAAAAAGATACTTATAAACTCTCAGAGAAGTACATCAACATAGCTATAATCCTTGTGGTGAGGCTTGTTTTATAGTTGAATGGTTACTAGTTGTCTTTTTCTTGTGAAAGACATTTCTAGCCCAAAAGTGAATCTGAATTCAAAAATTCTAGGTACAGAAGATGCACATTTAAAAAATTAAGTCAAGCTAGTCATTTAATACCTAATTGGCAGATAGTCCCCCCAAAACATAAAAAAAATTGTGAAACATTTATTTATGGTGAAGATCAGAGTATAACACTAAGCTCCAGATAGTGGAGTTATATATATACATACATACATACATACATACACACACACACACACACACACATATACATATATGGGTGCATGTATCTGCAGATGTCCATACATAGGGCTTTCTGAAGAGGCTAGAAGGGGTAGAATCTCTGGGAAAGAGGAGACCCCAAAAAGCAAAAGACACACAGACACCCAAAAAAAAAAAAAAAAAGTCATTAGGAGAATCTAAAAACTGACTTGAAAGTATTATTTTCACCAGTGAACTGTCTCTTGACTGGTAAATGATATTTCTAGTTTGTGATCTCATTTGCTCTATATGTCTGTCATCCCAGATAGGTATACTTGCAAGACTAGAAAAGGTACCTTGAGGTTTCCTCTTTTTCCGCAAACATGAAGTGACATAGCGCTCTAGTTCTCGTAAGGTAGAAGGTTTCAATGTCTCAAAGTCGATTTCAATTTCATCTGGGTTGGAGTTTTTCAGTGAGGGTTCCCGGGACTGGATGATATGGACAACTCTGCCCAGCTTCTCACCAGGAAGCTTGTTAATGTCCAAACTCAACTGTCTCTTCTCTTCATAAGACATTGGCTTACATTTGTCCTCTTCTTCAGACTCATAGGTGGGCGGGGGTTTGTTCTTCACAGGCATAGGTTCCTTCTTGCTACTTAAAGAACAAAGTGGCACATTGTTAGAAGAAGGCACAGAAGAGAAAAAAGCAGAGTCTTTAATACAATCTAAATGATTCAATCTTAAACAGTCGTTACAGAAACTACATTGACAAGTGTGAGGGGCTTTTTGTTTGTTTACCTACTAAGGCAAATGTACCCAACTTCCTAACTTTTAACTTTTTTTTTTTTCTGACTAAGTGAAGATAGCCCCCCTAATAACTAATTAAGGAGAGACTCTTCAAGAGATTAGAAGGGCTACCTTCTGAGACCTTTCTCTATCTGACTACCTTTTTTACTTTTGTGAACTCAGGTTTGTTGGTACTTCAATTACTATCTTTTAAAAACAAACAGGCAAGCAACTGAAAAATGCAATGAAAGCTCAAGCTACAGAATTGTCTCAATATGTAGTCATTTTAGGATTGGGGTGAAAGAAACCCTCAAAAAAACCCTACTTCAACAGGACCATTAAATAAGAATAAACCTTGCCCCTCCTTCCCCACAAATCAACAAATGGTCACTCAAACTCATGAACAACTGAACCAGAGGCCATGAAGTAGCCTCTAATTCTTTAGATTTCTGGGTTGGAAGGTAATCATAGGGAGATTGCAGTCAGTGGTTAATGGGCTAGTAGGGATTTCCTCAAGTTAATCTTAGTAACACTGAAGTGGGATAACTAATAACCTAGCCAAAACTAAAGAGAGAGAAAGTGCTTGTAAAATCAGCCACCCAGTATGAGTGATAGGGCTCTCCTGGTTCAAGGTAGGTTCCTTTCTCTTCCTTCCAGTGGCTTGAGTCACAGACCTGGCATTGTTGTTGCTGCTGTTACTTTTCTTTGCCTTTTTGGGAGGTGGTTCCTTTGCTTTGCCTTTCTTGTTTTCTTCCACTTCCTCCTTCTTTTTGTGCTTCTCTTTCTTCTTCTCTTTCTTGTCTTTCTCTTTTTTCTTTGGTTTGTTTTGCTGAGGCTGGGAGAGCGCAGCAAGTTGCTCATGAACTGCCTTGAGCTAAGAAACAGACAAGAGGTTTATCATAAATATTTTCCACGATATGCTCTTCTCTCTGTCCTTATCTTACATAGAATCAGACGGAGAAAAGTCTAAATACAAGTAGCCATGTTTGATGTCAAGAAATGAGGAAGAATAAAGATAATAACTGAAATTGGTAGCCTTTTTAGGAGCTTGGTTAAGTAGCAAAAGCCAAAGGGGACAGTGACATTCCAAGTAGAATTGGAGGGAGGAATATGGTATAGGTTTTTTTTCTCAAGAAGATGGGGTTTTCTTTGCTCTAATAAATGCTCAAAGAGGTCTGAATTGGGTTTCACTCTCCCTAGGAGGACCAAACAGAGAGAAAATAAAGAACATATTTAGAATTTAACCTGTATCAGATTTTGTCTTGGGGAGGGGAGAGGTACAGGAGGAAGGAGAAAAATTTAGAACACAAAGTTTTACAAAAATGAATTTTGAAATCTATCAGAAAAAATGGCTAAAAAGAGCACAGGAGATACAGAGATGATGTAGTAAATCAATCACAGTTGTAACAGATTAGAAGACATAAGGGAGACATGGTTACTATAGGGTAACCAGGGTAAATGCTTTCCTGGTATTCATGACATTGAAAAAAATATGTTCTCCCTAGAAGTCATACCAAAGAGTTCTTGAAATCTGCATTGCATGACAGGAAAAGGCTTTACTTAATTGTGAGGCTAAGAAGCACTAGACAACTTCTAAGGACACTCCCACTGATCCCATTTTAATCTTAGAAGAGTATTCCTAACTTGATCTCAGAGTAGCAATCTGCAAAGTACATAAAAATATAGATTTTGAGATAGTTAAGAAACATTATGGTTAGTTTCATGGAATAAAAAACTCTATCCATTTAGGAGGAGTTCACTCTGTGTCACCCCTACTCAATGAATTAATCCCAGATTCAGCTAGCAGTTAGCAGTCCTCAGCTGGAATGCCAGTACCTGTTCCTGAAGCTCTGCTAGCCGCTGAGCTCGCTCCTCCTCAGAGTCATCAGTTGAACTGTCACTGTCTGAGGAGCTGTCACTGCTGCTGTCACTAGATGAAGGTGGAGCTACCACCTTGGTGGGTGGTGGTGCCACAGGAGAGGACACAGCAACCACTGGCTCTTCAGGCTCATCAGGCATCTTTGCAAAGCGCATCTCAAACACATCCTGAATGGAAGAAAATAGTTACATTAATGGGTTGGCTTTGCAGACTCAAAGGCAACAAACTAAGAGAACAAATAACTAGCTGTGGTGAGCTCTTGCCAGAAATACCCATAGAAGAGTGAGAAGCCTATAAAATTCTCTTTCAGAATGAAAGGCAACATTGAGCCAAGAGTAGGATGAAGAATTAAATCATCTGGCAATAGTTTTTTGAAATCCCTCACACTAAAACATAGGCATTAAAGAAATGGCTTGTGGCTATGGCCGAAAGGCAAACTTTTCTTGTTTTTGATTTTATTCTCACACTTGGACTCACTATCAGCAAACTGTGCTAATTTGCTATGTGTTCAAATGAGGTTACTTACCAGGAAGCTATTTGTTTATACTCATCGGTTATCAATTAATGAAAACTAAGGAACACACAATGAAAATATATGACAGAACTAAATTCCTTCTTTCCTGACAAATGTCTCTGTTCTGTACTTTTAACATTATTAAGTGATGCTAACATAATCCTGGAAGTGCTGCAATTCCTTAAACTTGGGCTCCTAGTTCCCATATTGATATCCTAGGCAATGATAGAAAAGAATAATTTTGAAAATATGTTATGATTAGGAGTTAGTGAGGTATACCAGGAAAGAGCACTAGAGAAGGCAACACCTGTGGCTTTAGGTCTGGCTCTAGTGGTAGCACAGTATGGGAGCTTGGGCTCAAACTCCCAGGTACCCAGTGTATTCCTTGGTAAAATGAAGGGACTAAATCAATCAACAAACATTTACTGCATGTTCCAGGAACTGTATTGCAGATACAAAGATAAAAACCAAACAGTCCCTGTCATCAAAGAGCTTACATTTATATATCTATATACACATCTGACTATATGTAAAATATATTGAATAGTAGACACACAGTCCATCATCATTTAGTAGCATCTGTTACAGCATAAACACCATGGAGAATACAGGGTTCCATGCTAATATTTTATGTTAATGATAACAATGGATGTACATTATAAAGCAACATATTTGGAATTACTACAAGGAAGCTATTATTTAGCAGCTCCCTTATCTACAATGTCTTTTTATAACCCCTCAAATCCCCACAATATATTATTACTATTATTATATCTAGAGTACTCTGCCTCTAGAGGGGAAATATATTTTATTATTAGTTCTTTAAAACATTCAGTGGTTTTTTCCAAGAATTCATCCTTTATGAGAATTTTTTTATATATACTACTGTACCAATTGTGTACAAACATGATGTTTTTTATTCATTCTGCTTGTTAAGTTCACTTCTCACTGTACATGTATATTAGATTATAGCAATGTAACGGAGAGCAATTTTGTTTCATTTTTTGGATACTATTAAAACACCAGCACTGCTTCGAATATTTTCATAAATAGACCTTTATGTTTGAATTCCTGGGGAGTTTAAGTCCATCAATAGGACAACTGTGTCAAAAAGGCACAGAAAGTTTATATCTCTTCTTATATAAATTAGCATTGCTAACCACAATGAGTGATCCATTCAGCTGTAATCATAAGTACACTATGGTTCTTCCTTAAATATATAATAATGATAGTTCCTATTTTTTTGCTTGTCTTCCAAGCCAATTTGCATGGTGTTATATAACCTGACAGGTTGTCTTAATTTGTGAGATGGAATATATTATCTTGTAGTCATTTTATTGCAATATTTTGAAATCTATTCATATCTTAGCATACCTATCTACAGGGACTCATATATGTCTCCAGTTTCTACTAATATAATTTGGATAGTAAGATTTTTATTAGTACTTTCTCCATCCTATAATTTCTTATCTAATTCCAATTTCATCAAAATTTAATGCAAGCTGATGTGGACATCAAATTACTATATTTATTTACACTTTTCCTTTATTCCTATAATGTATTTTATAGATACTTGTATTTATACAAATCAAGTATATACCATGGTACCTTAACTACTGAATATTTTTACTTATTTTGAAGTTTTTACTGGCACTTTCTAGCCAACTTGCTAAAGCTATTAATCATGTCAGTTGATGATTCTCTAGGGTTCTGCCATAGAAAATTTTATCTACCCTTGGTTGATATTTATACCTTTAATTTTGGTTGTCTTGATTTTATAATACTTTAATATTTACAAAGCACTATGCTCACTATTTGACATAAGGATTTGAGAGTTAGAAGTTAGTTAAGTGTTAGAAATGAATTTGAATCCAAGTCTCCTCTAGGATCCAACTCTAATGGTTTCTCATAAGTAGGCTTCTCAAAAATGGAATGGTTCCTTGTCATTTAAATTACTCAATGATCACCTATTAGAAATTAATGGGAAGTTGAAAGAGAAGATTTTGACTTTTGCAACCCTGAAATTCTAAGAGAAAATGAGAGCCAAACACTCCTCATAGGTGGCATCTTTCAGTTTTGTATTATACTTGTCCATTCACATACTCTAAAAAATCACAACACACCTGGAAGCTGGAGAGTCAACACCTGAACTGCTAACATTGCTGGGAGCAGAAGAATCCAGTTATGTTCTGTGCTTACCTCATCCCAGCAAAAACAGTTCTGCAATTGGAACCAAGCTGACTTGGCTGCTAAGATCATAAATTCCATTTCTGCAAGCCAGTAAATGATTCAGAAAAATAGAGTGCAAAGAGGTTGAGAGAAATGGGATGATTTTCTAGTCACACTTTCATCTTAAAAGAAGACTATTTCCTACTGTAGTCTCAGGATAGGGAGCTGAAAAGTGCATAATGGCAATGAATGATGACATAGGAAAAAATAAAATGGTCATAATTGGATCAAAGACTCTCATCAGCTGCTCTCCTAACAAATTCGTGAAACCTCGATCTCCCCAAACAGTGATTAAAAGCCTTTAATTATGGGGAAAACATTATCTGAAACAGTGTACTTCATTTCTAAATGATAACTGAGAAGTGCTCAAAATCTCTTTCCTTGTATCATCCATCTACTGGTCCTAGTTATCTCCTCTGGAGCTGTGGGGAATAAGTTACAGTCTTCTTTCAAGTAAATGCCAAACTTGAATGAAGCACAAACTTCATCACCAAAGATCTGACCTTGATGGTTTGGTTCCTTTTCAGAATAAGTACCTGCCAGGCTAACTTCAAACTGAAGTCCTAGTTGTTCCCTATCCAGTCTTGTATGAAAGCTTTCAGAAACAGCAATTTCCTCAGCTTCCTCGTTTGTTTCCTTAAAAAAAAAAAAATCTCAGGGAGAAAACCAAACATATTCACATAAAACTCTAAATGGGTAATGACATTTAGATGTATTCAGAAAGAATATGTATAAAAATAGGAAAGAATAATCATGTGAGGAGCAGACACATAGTGTCAATTACTAACCAGAAAGGAAACATGCAAAAGATATACAGAAAATTAACAACTGCAAATGAAACTATATACATTTTTTAATGGGACTTAAAAATACTTTCCAGAGATATATTTACATAAGCAACTATCTGAGAATTCCAGCCTAGTCAACTTTGTCCTGGAGAAAATAACTAATTTCTGCTGGTTCATCTATCTTAGCTGATCACAACAGTGCTATTTCTGCAACTCAAAAGAGACTAATAATCAACTGGCTGCAGAATTATTCAAGAACACTTAAACTTCTAGACTATCAAATAATGTAGACAGCCATTTCTTCTGGCATAATAAGAATGCCCAACTAGAAGTGCTGCCAATTTCACAGAGGATAAAGGCTAACAAGACACTAGTGTGATTAAGATGGAAAGCATGTGTTAGAAAGAGCTGATAGTTTTATTTGATAACAGCAGTAGAAGAGGCAAAGAATAAAAGAAATATGAATGCTGAACCAAAGCAACTAGTTATGATGGACTTTAACTGGCTCTTTTTACACACTATGAGCAAAGGTCATTTCCAGGTAAATTTCCCAGTCAAATTACAATTCTTCTATTTCCTTTTCTTTCTCCAAAAATAATCAACATCCACCAAGAATCTACCATTTGTCTAGCAGTGGGGTTACAAAGACAAATATTAAGTAGTCGGTGCCTTCAAGGAGTATATTTTCTTGAGAGAACCACAGGTACATAAACAAGTCTTGACCACACAGGGTAAAAACTGTAACAAAATTACTAGGTCTGGACAAGAGTCATTAAGTCATAGCTGGGTTGACATACCTATAAGAAACGCATATACCAATCAAATCACAGATTTATTGGGATATTATGAGTAACTCTCCTTTATGAGAGCAGGTTTTAATGGAATTTTGAGATTACATTAACAAAATTATCTGCCTTTATTTTCATTAAGCATTGTTCTGGTGGCTCAGACTTGAATCTGAAAGATTATCCTTGTGATAGTCTGGCAAGTCTAAAAAGACTTCAGGGTAAAATGGCTTCCTGAACTGGGATTAGATTGATAAAGTGCTACATATTGACCTTTGAAGAAAACCTAAATTTGCATTAGACTGAATAATGGAATAAGAAATCCAACAAAAACCTACAATAAATGACTTCTTGCATTCCAAAATCATCTAAAAAAACCAGAGAGAAAGAAGAAGGAAAGCAAAAGGAAAGAAAGGCTATTTAGCAAAGCTTTGTGTTCAGAGGCATAAAGAGCAGAGGTGGCCCCTGAAAAGACTTCCAGACAGAACCTTATTTTTGTGATGAAGAAAGACTGAGGGGATGGAACATAGTTCACAGCATAGTATTTTCACTTTTTTTGTTGCTGTTAGCTTGCATTTTGTTTTCTTTCTCATTTTTTCTTTTTTTTGATCGGATTTTTCTTGGGCAGCATAATTGTGGAATCATTCAACAGGTAAACGGAAGTAGAAGGGATAGAACACCAGGACCAGAATCAGAAAGGCCTGAGTTTAAATTCAGTCTCAAGAAAACTACTAGCTGTGGTCCCTGGGCGAGTCACTTAACCCTGTTTACCCTGGGTGCTGGAGTCAGAAATGACTGAAATAACCACAAAACAGTAAGATTCTCCAGCACCTACAAGGAAGCTAAACAACAACCAAAAAAACAACCAACAACTAGATTTTCCATAATGTGTTAAAGACCCAATAACGCCTTCTAATACATGTAAGGAGGCTAAACAGGAAGGAAAAAACCCAACAATAAAGAACAAAAAACAACCAACAACTAGATTTTCCACAAGAATGACATGAATGTCTAGAAAAAAATGAAAAATAAAGAAAGAAGAAAAATTCAAATTCCAGAGGAAGAATTAGAAGAATAGCTTAGAAGAAAAGTGGTAAACCTCACCCAAGAAATAAGATTCCTTCAAAACTAGAAGAGACCAAACAAAAATCAGAGACTCGATGGGATAGCAAGAAATAAATATTAGAACAGAATCAAAAGAATAAAGAAAATGCAAGACAACCAAAAGACAACCAAGTCCAAAATATCAGAACTGGAAAAGATGTCAAGGAAAGGATTTTTTTAAGGGGGAGAAAGAGGAGAAAAGAAAATCCCTGGACATGATTTTTAGAAAAATCACAAAAGAAAGCTGCACACAAATATTAGAATAAAATAGCAAAGATAAGATCATATCGTGAAAGTCTCAGGGATCTCATAGCCAATATCCAAAGTTCCTAGAAAGAGAAAATACTGAAAGGGTGTAAGGAAGAGGAAAGAGAAGATAGGAAGAAGGGGAAAAAAAAAGTTTTAAATTCAAATTTATACACAAGAACTAGCAGTAGCTACCATATAAGAAGAAATCTAGGAAGACAATACTCTAGTAGGTAAAAGACAAAAACTTACAACTGAGAATAACATCCTGAAAAACTGAGTATTGTTACAGAGGGAAAAATGGAACTTAAATGTAATTTTTGAACTATTCTATCGAATTATTCTAATAAAAAGAATATAACTGAGAAAAAAACTAGGAAATCTTAAGAATCCAATCAAACCTGAAAAAGAAAATGTTAATATTACTAACATCTGATGAGAAAACAAGAAACAAGTTTACTTTCAAAACTTCAAGGTATTTAAAGGACGTTGACAGAATTTATATTTTTAAAAAACAGGCCACTGGGCAGATTGTTCTGTTGTGAAAACTAAAAGAGATGGACAGGTGAAAGAACTATATACAAGTATAGAAAGAAAGAATAAGCGAGTATTTTTCACAATTTGGGTGATGAGTATACAAACAAAAACATGGAGGAAATAAAGCAACAGATGAATTTCAATAATATATAAACTTTTAATATAAATTCTGACCAAAGTTATGTTGAAAACACACATATGCATGCACACATAATACTGCAAAAGAAACAGACATAAGCTAAAAAAAATTCCTATTTATGAAAAGGAAAAAGGAAAGCAAAGATCTCAAGTGTAAAGGAATGCTTCAGATTGTTTCTTAAGACAATTAGGGAATCACCAATCAAATTTTGAGATATGAATGCAATAGAATATTATTTTACCATAGCAATAAATACATTTTACAGAGAATCCAGGAAACTATGAACCGATACAAAGTCAAGTGAACAGAAGATGGAGAATGTAGTGAATTGAAAAACAACAGAACAAAACCCAACTTTCTTTGAAAAAAAGACTGAAGAAAGACTTATTAATGCAGTGATGAATCATGTCTCCAGCAAACTTGTGGTAAACCATATTACTCATGTTTTGAAAGAAAGGACTGGGACACAATGTACAGAAAAATTTTCTTTTTGGACATGGCTATAGCATGGATTCATTTTGCTTGACTACACTATAATAAAAAAAATTCTTTTTAAGATTATTAGAATATCAAAACTTCAGAATATTATTAACCAAAAAGGATATCATTGTGACACAGTGGTATCACAGTTTTAATATTTTTGAAAATGCAAGCAGAAGCACAGATTAGCATGACAATTTTCAGAGCAAAATATAGAATTTTCTTTTATAATTAAAAGCAGGCAACATGAAATAGAGATTCAGTACCCACAAAGAATTGTCTGTGTTCTGCTGGGTAAAGTTCAGAATAATAAAGTACCATTAAAAAGTTTCAAAATATACACCCACATTGTTGGAATGTATGACTGCCATAGGAAAAACACACTTATAGATGCTGCTTGTGAGCTTGCCGCTGCTTATTTATTTATTTTTTAGGGGCTGAGATAACTGGAGTTTAGTGACTTGCCCAGAGTCACACTGCTAGAAGTGTTAAGTGTCTGACACCATATTTGAACTCAGGTCCTCCTAACTTCAGGGGTGGTGGTCTATTCACTGTGCCACCTACCTGCTCCTGAGTTTGCTTTCTTATTCTACCCAGGTGACAATTTTATTTTGGTCATACCAACTCTCAAGTCATCTAACCATCAATGAAAGGAGTTCCCATGGCAAACATCATCATGCCCTCAATATTGAGAATATGCCAATTAAAATAATAATGAGGAACATGAGGCCAATGATAATATCTAGCATTAATATGCCACTTTTAAATTTATTCTAACAATCACCTGTTACCTTAATCCTCTAGGCTAAGAACATATTATATTTTTAAAAGCTATATCCACTTAAATCCCCAGACTTTTCAAAGAAAACTGTTGTGTAACCATGTGTCTCTCATCTTGTACTTGTAAAAGTGATTTTATTTTAAGATTTTCTATTTACTGATATGCTGCACACCTATCTGAAATCACCAACAAGCATTGCATGTCCTTTTCATAGTGGCAAGGAACTAAAAATTGAGTGGAGGCCCACCAGCTAGGAAATGTCTGAATAGGTTATGATATATAAATGTACCGGAATATTATTGCTCTATAAGAAATGATGAGTAGGGCTGATTACAGAAAAGCCTGCAAAGACTTACATGAACTGATGCTAAGTGAAGTGAGCAGAACACCAAGAGAACATTGTACACAGCAACAACAAGATTATACGATGATCAATTCTGATGGACGTGGCTCTTTTCAACAATGAGATGATCCAAGACAATTCCAATAGACTTGGGATGGAGAGAACCATCTGCATCCAGAGAGAGAACTATGGAGACTGAATGTGGATCAAAGCATAGTTTTTTCACCTTTTTGTTTTTCTTGTGTGTTTTTTTTTTTCTTTCAACTTTTGATCTAATTTTTCTTGCGCAGCATGATGAATATGGAAATATGTTTAGAAGAATTGCACATGTTTAACCTATATTGGATTGCTTGCTATCTGGGGGTGGGGGAGGAGAGAAGAAAGGAGAAAAATTTGGAACACAAGATTTTGCAAAGGTGAATGCTGAAAACTATTTTTGCATGATTTGGAAAAATTAAAAGCTATTAAAAAAAGATTTTACATTTACTTTCATAAATTTCATGACTTCTAGCCTGTTGGATGCAGACATTCTCATTCAATGTATCAAGTATTAATCACAGCCTTTTTGGATTTGATGAGCATGTCACTGATGGGAATGTGACTGTTTCCAAAATACAGATAAATATGGTAAAAAGTACAAGATTTAAGAATAGATCGCCAGGACTCATATTAAATATAGGATTACCTTGCAAAAACCATTACAATACAAACCAGTAACAACTATTCTTTTGAATTTTATCATGAAATCATTTATGAATACACCCCATTTAATATACTATCATCTACAGCCCATATTTTTCTTTGAGTACAAGGATAATAAATGAAAAATTTGTTAAAAGCTTTGCTAATTTTCTTTTATAAGGGCCTAATTTCTCAAATATATACATGTATATTTGGTACTAACTTAATAAAAATAAGCTATTCTCATTGGATATGAATAGACAGTTTTCTTTTGAAATTAAAATAAATTAGAGCCAGCTATCTGATGAAAATGCACATTAAAACAACTGAGGTATCATCTCTCAGACTTGCTATTATAACAAAAGAGGAAAATAACAAATGCTTTAGGGAGGAGAAGGGGGAGGAATGGGATATTAAAATAGGGATACTCACATACTATTGGTAGAGTTGTGAGCTGGAATCTGGAGAACAATTTGGAATTGTGCCTAAAATGCTATAAAACTGAAGATAAGTCTTTGATCCAGCAATACCACTAACAGATCTGCAGCTAGGTGCTTATATATTATTACTGTACACATCTTGAATTTAACTCTGTTAATCATATCTTTGTGGTATTTAAGAACAGAATCAGAAGAACATTGTTCACAGGATTAGCAATATAACACTGTTAACTAATGAAGACTGGTTATTCTGATTAATAAAACAATTCAAGACAATTTCAAGGGATTCAAGATGCAAAATGCTATCTACTTACAGAGAGACAATTGATGAATTTCTGAAGTATGCACTATACCACATATTCCCTATGCACTGTACCTCAGATTCCCTCTATGAGCATAAACAAAATATGTAAAGTGACTCTTAGAAAATTCTATATGAGGACATGTCATTGCTCAAAAGCAGGTTTTTCTCCTATCAAAGTGTATAAGTGTAACTGATGCTGCTGGAAGTGCAAAAATGATTAAAGAAAATGGAGAATTTTGAGATTTTGATAATCAGCATTTCCAGTAATTCATTAGCTACAAATGAATTAACTTTTTTGCCTCAGTTTGCTCAACTGTAAAATGGAAACAACAACAGTGTTGTCATATAATTCAAATGAGTTATCTGTAAGCATTTAAAAAATGCTATTTCATTCCTGCAAAGAACTTTAATAAGAGCCATGTAGCTCTGGAAAATCTCCACATTAAGTAACTGTGATAGTGCTAGAAGTCTTTACTTATGGTCTGTGCTTCTGAAGGAAAAAAAGTCTGGGCACAGAAGCAGAGTAAACACAAAAGAAAAATAATTTGTGTTTTCTGTCCTTCATATATCTAGAAAACTGGGTATAGTTAACGTCCTGGTTATTACTATAACCCAAACTATAGGAGTTGGAAGAGAAAATGACCTTTCATCCAAGAAAAGCTAAAAAGGTTTGTAGAAAAATAACACAAAACAATCCCTAATGACCAGTCTGTAAGTACTGAACCAATACTTCTCCTTCCCCCTTTTCTCAAATACAAACTGCACACATGTGTTGAAGACTAAAAATAATTGCACCAAATAACTACAATTCCAGAAAGGCAACTAATCAAAGAACAAAGAAGGGGTTGTTACTGAAAATAAATAATTTTATATGATTAAAATTGCAGTCTTGAGAATAATCCTTTTTTTAAATGAGCTGCTATAGAATATAGAGATCCTCATTTTGTTTGGTGTTTTAAGTTCAAAATTAAGCAATCTTTTACAAAAACAAAAAAGGTCACATATATTTATCTCAGGCAATGACAAATTAGGTAGAAAGCATTAGTTTTTCCTCATGTATTTTTCAAATGTCAACAAAGTAAAAATTTGTATAATACTAAGTAAATACAATGATGGCTGAAAGTGCCAAAAGATCAACAATTTCTGCTTGTAACCAATGCTTCATTTGCAGTCACATAAATGTCCAAAAATAGAAGAAATTTCAACTTTCCTCTATACTCTGTTAATATCTTTAGCTGAAATACTATTTTTCCACAGGAGAGAAGAGCCATCACACTGTTTTAGCTACACATTGAGAAAGTTAAAAACTGTCAGCAGATTTCCAGGAAATCAGCATACTAACGACAACCTCAGATAAGAGAAAAGCTTCAAAATGATACAGATAACAGAAAAGGACAGAATTTTGCATTAAAAACTTTATAAGCAAATAATACCTTTAATTAACATGTAAAAGTTTTCTATTTGGGTAATGTTAATAACATTCCTTAAAAGCTAAACCTATGAAAGCAGTATCCTATTAATTTAGACTCACTTTTGATGATAATGTTATTGATTTTAATTTTTTTCGTCATATTATTGTTCTATAAAAAATGATTTTAGAAAGGCTTGGAATGATTTACATGAACTGAGTGAAACACAAGAACCAGGAGTACATTGTACATAGTACCTGCAAGAATGTGCAATCATCACTCTTGGTTTTTCTCAGGGATTCAGTGATCTAAAGCAATCCCAATAGATGGAAATGCCATCTGCATCCAGAAAAAGAACTAAGGAGACTGAATGTAAATCAATACATGCTATGTTCACTTTTTTTCCATTTAAAAAAATTATCTCCTATGGTTTTTCCCTTTTGTTTTGATTTTTTTTTCTCCCAACATGATTCATAAAATAATGTGTATTTAAAAAAAAAATTGCTGGGAAAAAGAACTCTAAGAGGGCAAGCTATCCCCAATCTCATCTAATCCCCGCAAACCCCAAAACTTTCAATTTTACTCTAGCCCTGGTAAAACATGGGCAGTAATCAACATCAATCACAAATTAGCTCATACCTAATGGATTTTTGCTCATCTCTATGAGGATTTCTATTCAATTCTAGGAAAAACACTATGGTGTTTAATTAAAAAACACAAAACATTTTAAAGTGAAGAAATATTTTTCTACCATAAACTGGTAAGTAAATTCAAATTCTTAGAAGGTAGTCTAATTGTAAATGCTTAAAATATATGAGTGAGGTTTGATTAATGTTATGATAGGCCTTTTTTCAAAAGTTTACCTAATAAAGATCCAAGACTTGATAAAATCAATTTTATTTTTTATTAATGTATTACTTATTAATTTTGAAAGAAATTGGGGCTTGTAAAAGGCAGAGGTAAAGAAGTAGAGTCTTCCAGGTATGAGAAATAGCCACTTAACAACCCATTAAATTTCACTTTAATAGGAAACAAATCATTTATGTTCTGTTATTAAAATTTTATTTGTATATGAAAATAACACTTCTGAAATACGGAATAAAGTTTATCCCTCTCCTCAACCAGGACGAGACCAGAATATGCAATATGCAATGATGTAATAATATACGAAAGAGTAATGGGCTAGGACTTAGAAAATAAGGGTCCTAAATCTTCTTTGGTAGCTTCATAACCACTGACATGTAAATTCATCTCAAAGCCTTACAGTAATTCATCTGAGAAGTGAAGGAGAATGTTTTGGATTATTATTTCAAAGATCAGAGGATTTAGAATTAGAAGACCTCTAAGAGATCATGCTGAAATGAAAAAAAGCCTGTTTCCATGTAAGCAAGGAGAGCTAATAAAAACTGGACTAAAACTAGAAGTACTGCGGGTTTAAAATAAAATCAGTTTCAAATTGTTGCTAAGAGAAATCAGTTAAGAATTTTGCAAATTAATTAATAACAAACAAAAAAGCCCAGGGTGGAGGAAATATTCTTTACTCCTAGAAAAAAGCTAAGTTTCCTGATGAATGAGGTAAAAGGGGATAGGTTCGATAATATTGGTTTCTCCAAGAAAGTAAAAGCTAAATACTGGTTTTTATACAGAATTTTGACAAATAAGGAAGAGAGATACACATGATCTATCACAGCAGAAGTTTCTAAACTGTGGTATCTGAAGAGATTAAGAAAAAAATATTTAATATTTTCAAATATAATTCCTGAATATATCTAAACAACATTCAAATAAGTCAATAAAAACAAGACTGCAACAGGAAATGCATAACAGATAGGGAGTATTACTATCTCAATTCTTATCTTGCCTCCCTTTTATGTCTACTAGAGGGGCTTCATATGCAGCCTCAGACTTCTAGGATAAGGGAATGAGTCTAGAAGTATCTGGGAAAGTGGTCATATACTACACGCTGAAATCCAGATGTTTCTTAGAGCAATTTAGAAGAGGATGGGGTCAAAAATCTAAATCCTTTTTCTTATTAGTCCTATGTATGTATGTAAATGTGACTGAGTTTTTAGTAATTAAGTCTAACTCAATCTAAGCTTTGGCTGACTGTCATGTGCAAAGCAAAATAGATCAGGCGTCAAACACAGATTGTGGATGAACTAGTTAAATATGTAATTGTTAAATAATAATCAAATAAAAATATAATATAGTTAAGGCTAATATATAGTTTTCTAAGTCAACAAGAAGACCTCAAAGTTCTGATCCCTACGTATAATTTGGTAGCCCATTTCTAGTGTTTGATAACACTAGAAGAGATGAAATATCTATCACTGAAGAATCAATTTAGCTAAGTGACAAGTTCAACCAAAAAAACCCGGAAGGCAGAATGTACATAGGTGACAAATCTACCTGGATTTATTTGAGGGCTTCAAGAGTGGTCCTATTTTTTGATACTTGGGAAGATTTACATGTCAAATGGAAATGTGGCTGTAAGGAAATTCTGCATTGATATAATTCTGCATTGATATACTTCAAAGTTTTTCTAAGTTTCAAATACTTAGGTCATCCAGCAGACCCCTTCTTCTAGATATTATTTTGATTTGAACATTAATAAGAGAGCCAATTAGACAGAGGATGCCCAGATTTAAAATACTTTTATTTATTCTATAAAGACACAATTTTAAAATAGAATTCAATTGATTCAAATAACCCATTATTAAGTAACAATTATGCTTTAATCCCAGTTCCCACTCTTCCATCCCCAAATCCATAAATACAAGAGAGGTCAAGTCTCTACCACTTTGTGGGTAAATTTCAACACATACTGTTCGTTACTAATTCTTCCACTTCCAAAGATCATGATCTTAAAAGATAAAAGAAACTAAGATACAGAAAAGTAAAGTTTTTTTTGTTCAAGGTCATATCATTGTTAAGCAGCTGAGCTCAGGTCTGAACTTATGTTCTCAGGTTTCAAATTCAGTGTCTCCCTCTACATGCTGTCTCCCATTCTGAAATCTTTCTATTCTAAATCATTATAGCAAAAAAGAAACATCACTCAAACTCACAATTCTTGAGTAATTAAAATTGTTTCCAAGTTGTTTATCTATTTCAACTAAATAGGGAAATCATTAATATGACATTCCCTAAAATCCTCACCTGAAGTTTCCGTGCCATGGCTACTACCTCATGGTCAGGAGGATTGTATTTGTAACAATTAGAAAACATCAATCGGACATCTGCAGCAAATTCCTGAGCATCTCTGTACTCCCGGGTCTCCAGTTTAGACTAAAGAAAAATTGTTACAATTAATACCATGCAAACAGAGACAGATAGACAGACAGACACACACACACACACACACACCCACCCCTAAGGCAAAATGGAAAGGCCAACTTTGAAGGAATATGCCAAATTCTACTGCATATTTAATTTATCCTTAAAGAATATCCATTAAGTTATCTTGACACTTGATATTAGTACTCTGCATTTGAATTTCCAATAGTAAGGGGCAGAATCAACTGAAAAAGACAACTATAACAATAATTTTCCATGTACTTGCTCTGAAAAACTGTTCTGAGCTTCTCAGCATAATAATGCTTCTGGATAATTATGACAACTGGATTAGAAGTCAAAAATATAATTTCTAAGTTTTGTTATGGCTATTGCTTAGCTATTTGATTACAAGGCAAATCCCTTTGCCTTGCTAGCAATTTGATTACAGGCAAATCCTTTTCCCTTGCTGTGCCTAATTCTATATCTATAAAACTGATTGTAACAAAAATAACCAGAAAAAGAATTTAGGAACATGGGCAAAGTCAAAGTATAAGCAAAGTATGAAGTATGTGAAAATGAAATATGCTTTAAAGAGTTTAACACAGTAGAAAAAATATTGGGCTTGGAGTTTCAAGGGATCTCCGAGTTTGAATCCTGGCTCTGGCAGTCAAATCCAGGATGAAACAAATCCAATTTCTACTGTATTCACTATAAAATGAATTATAAGTGGCCTAATAAATATGTTAGGCCAGCTCACATGGCTTTTTTGAAGAAAGCTCTTTATATGTCTTATAATCGTGAGCTATCCAAGACACATATTGAAGCACCACTAGTCGATTCATCACATTAAGAGAAAAAAATAAAACTAAAAAAAGTACCATTCTCACTGTCCTATGTTCAAGAAAAGAGAGAGAAAACCTGACTAAAATATTAACTGATAAATCAGCAAACAGGGGCAACTCATTTTATCAGAGAGCTATCCCAAAATAGCCAGCAGGGGGAGCTAGCTGATGGTAAGCTGGAAACTTCAGCAACTTTACACATAACTGTCCAGATACTAGAAAGTGTCATGGGTGAATATTGTTGCCACATTATTGAATTAGGTCTATTTAGGAGATCTCCTGAGAACAAAATAGTGAAGTATTAGTTAGTAATTGATCAACATTGTGCAACTGCAGCTCTATTAAGAATTTCTCAACAGGTAAAAAATTAATTGTCCTAATCCACTAAAATGTCCTAGTTCTTAGTTCTCCCCACTCAAATTATCTACACACTTCTGTCACCTAAACAATTACTCACTTTGATTGTGCTCAGGTCCATTGGGTGCTTGATAATATCACAATAATCATGCAGGCCTAAAGCTTCTACATCCACAGGTTTATAGAATGGCCAAGCATAGGCTGCATGTTTCTTGGCAAACATCTCCTTGATGATGCCAGTGCAATATTTTAATTGCTCTGACACTTTATTACTCTTCTCTACTGTATGTTGCTGGGAATCTGGGACATCCTTCTTTGGAGGCTTTACTGGGCGGCTACTTTCCCGACGGGGGCCCAGCTTTGTAGATTTGGGTTCCGTGGGCAGTGAAGGTGATTCATGAATGGGGTCAATGGTGGTGGGTGTGGTGGTATCTGCTTTCCTCTTCACCCCTTTTTTTGTCTGGATACAAATGACAATATTAGAAATTGAGTCAATATATGATCACCCTTGAGTTAAAAGCCCCTTCAGCCTACCAGAATGCTTTTCCATCTCTATTCTACTACTTTAAAGATATTCTTGTTATGTACGAATTCAGAACCTAACATCTATGGAAAATGCGATGGTCAAAGGAGAAAAAGTAGCAGTTTATTGATAAGAGATGTCTATATGGCTATGAAAAAAAATATTAAGACTATTAGATTTCAATATCATCAGTAAATTTTTTGAATTATAAAACTTTGGGAGGGTAAAAACACAATCTCTAAGTGTCTTAATTTTACTTTCTATTAACTGATTAACAAAGTTACTCACCTTCACAGGCTGTGGGGCAGTTGCAATGATGGGTGGGTGTGTCTGAATTGGCTGAGGAACCTGAGGGGGTGGTGGTGGTGGGGGTGGGGGTGGGGGTGGTGGAGTTTGAAGTGTCTGGGCAGGCACCACTGTCATTGCTGGAGTCTGGATGATAAGATCAGGGGTTACAGCAGGAAAGGAATGAGTCGTTTGTACAGGCGGAAGATTCTGCTGAGGGGTCTGTGTTTGGGGTGGGGTTGATGCTTGAGTTGTGTTTGGTACCACTGAGGCTCCAGGTTTTGATGTCACTGTCAAAAATAAAGGAAAAGAATGGTTATATGCAATTAAAAAGCAGATAATTTTGGTTTGTAGGTATAGGAAAAAAGATTAAAAATACTAAATACAAGCAGTACTCAACACGTTATTATACAAAAATTGCTCAAACACAATACTAAATCTCTGGATTTTTGAGAATACTCAAGACAATAGCAAAATGCAGCATGCGTGATTTTACAAAAGTTTTTATACAAATCTGTGACCTCCTCCTCAGGAAATTTATTATTTCCCTATGATCTTGAGACTCTTTCCTGAAGGTTATTTCATAGAATTATCTTTCAAGCTGCTTGAGGGTCTAGACTGTGAGCAGAAAATAGTGTCCTTAAGAAAGCATGGTTTTTCTATGCAGAAATACTATCACTTAAAATTGGTATTTCAAAAAGTACTTTTGAATCAGTTGGATAAGGAAATATCCCAAGTAAAAAAGAGACAGTAGCTTTTGCAGAAATAAATACAATTTATTAAATGACAAAAACCAAACAATTCTTGATTTTAAAGATTTAACATTCTAATAGAGAGACAACACACACACACACACACACACACACACACACACACACACACACACACACACACACATATACACACACACACATAAAAAGTTTTTAGTGGGGTATTGGGGAGAGAGGGTGGATGAGGAGGATGAGGGTGGGTGGGGTGGGGAGAGAAAAGACCAGTTCAAGCAGTTGTGGGGATCCAG
Organism: Antechinus flavipes; assembly: GCF_016432865.1. NCBI lineage: Eukaryota > Metazoa > Chordata > Mammalia > Dasyuromorphia > Dasyuridae > Antechinus > Antechinus flavipes. Next base: position 665,542,116 of record NC_067398.1, read on the forward strand.
AAAGGCATCAAATGGGTGTTAACACCTAAACTATGCTTTGAAAGAAACTGAGTATTTTAAGGGTATAAAAATGAGGGTTCATAAGAAATTTACTGAAGTTATTTTGGAAAACATTTCCTTTTTCAAGGCTTTTCTTTAGCTTAAGTATTTTCTGCTCCCCTTCAATGCTGGTCTTGGATAAAAGCCTGGGAGTTTTATACTCCCATTTCTACTTAAAAGCACTGTATTCTTGTAAACGGATGGGTAAATTCAAAGTTCATTTTAAGCTTAATCAGACAGTTATTTTTAAAAAAAAAAATTAAGAAAAGAGTGCTCTCTGGCAATTAAATGCATAATTTTCATTATTAAAACTTAATTAAGAGCCAGAAAATACTAAACAGTTTGCCAAATTATGGTTGTCTTCCCTGTTGGAGAGAAGTAAGTTCCTTGATGGCAAGCACTGTTTTACTTGTTTTTTTCTAGTAGCTACTACAGTACCTTCTACACAATAACTGCCTGAAGTTTGCTGAGTTCAGAATTTTTAAAGTAAAATTTTGCTTTCCCTAAAAGCTTTTTTTAATTAAGAGCTTTACCTGGGGGGAGGAGGGAAGAAAGAGGGAAGAAGGAAATCAATGGAAATGGGTAATATGCACATGTATATATTGAATATAAAAGACAAAAGAAATTATTTAGTTCCAATTTATCTAAACCAATTCTACAGGCAGACATATGGCGGAGGAAAAATCTCTCCACTACCAATTCTAGGGAAAGAAAGCCAATTTTCCTAACTTCTGCAACATTATGAAATACTTCTCTACCTAAGCTTATGCAATCCTAGTTTTAGAATTAAAGAGTATAGAATTAAATGCATGTATGCACCCAAATACATATAAAATCAACATAATACAAAAGATTTTATTTTTGCCATTCTTGTAAGTTGCTTTTTGATGTTCTAGTAGCACTTCCACCAGGTAGTTCATTGGAATGTAGCACCACCCAAACATTCTAACGAGCAACAGAGTTGAGTTTAAAAGGGAAAAACACCTGATTGTTAAATAAAACACACCCCAATTTTCCTTGGAGTTGAAATATTGTCAAAAATGGTACTTTTTATTAGTTGGGGCTGCTAGTAGATATAGAAAAGCAACAATTTTAAAAATAACTTTTACATACAATTAAGAACTGCAACTAACAATTTAAAATGCTCTATTCCTCCTGGTGAACTTTTGAGTTTTGAGGTAAGCCAACATGGAGGATCTGAGGAATAAATAAATAAGATATGCATGCATGTATACATGTACATACAGATAATGTATGCATGCACACATTCACATTTCCAAATTAAAAACAAGCATCATAAAATTAAGTCTCATAAACCAGGGGGTTCCAATCTTTGACCTGCAGCTTATTATTTGGTTTCAGGAAATTCTATCAGTCGACTTTTGTCAAAAATAACATAATACCAAACAAGGATTGATAAACTTTTACCAAAAGGCTAATGATATATCACAAATTTAGTCAATGTCTCTCAACTTAAAACTAGTATGTCATGTGGAAAAAAATATGTATAAGTTCAATAAGAACACCAAATTCCTGCTCTCTCCCATGAGCTTAAAACAACAGAAGATCTCAAAGGCAACAATTATGTTTATTTAGGGGTAACAAATTCCCCTCAAGATTTTGGCATCAAAAATAGTACTTCAGAACTCCCTCAAAGAATCCCTCCTACCCCCCAATTTAATTCTTAAAGCCTAACAGGAGAGAGAGGAGAGGGAGAGAGGGAGAAGGAGAGAGAGAGGAGAGGGAGAGGGAGAGAGAGAGAGAGAGAGAGAGAGAGAGAAAGAGAGAGAAAGAGAGGGAGAGAGAGAGAGAAAAGTGAGAAGAGAGAGGAGAAAGGAAACAGATGTGCTATTTTTCAAACTTTTATAACTGAAATGAGTCACAGATTGCCAAAAGCACTAGACTTTTCAGTTTCCCACATAGAACATTACTGAATGACTGTTAGATGTGTAATGTGGGGTCGCTCCTGGAGCAAAGAAGGGAGTGTCTGAGGCGGTCAGCACCAGTTACTCTACCTGCTTCTTTCCTCCCACGTCCTCTTCCTTTTGCCTGGACTATTACGATTTCAGTTTCTTCTGGGGGCAATTCAGAGATTTTCTGCAAGAAGAGCTTCTCTAGAGCTTCTGCCATTAAGACTATGTCATCTCCTGGCTGGATTAACGAGACACATATGGTGAGTGAGTCAGGTAGCACTGTCCACACCATAGCAAACCAAGTGACAGCTCCGTACCCAGCACTCCAATGTGTACAGCCCCAAGATCCAGCACCCTACACTGTTGCTTTTCTAAACATTATGCAATAACATTTTTCAAAAAGGAACCCCAAGTTAAGAGACTCTTTTCCTCTTCTTAATTTTCCTAGTTAGGGTCTTTACTAAGGACATCAGCTTATCACAGTAGTTCTTGTCTGTGCCCTTTCTTCAACTGTGACTCTGAGGAATGGTTCTAAATGAGAAGATGTCACTAGCTTGGTAGAATTGAAAAATGAATTTGGCATTTCAAAATTTGGGGTAAAATTCCTTCACTAACACCAGCTGTAGAACCCCAGTGAAATTTCCCTTTTCAGAAGCCTCATGTTTCTAATCTGTATAATAAAAGACTGGACTAGATGAGCTTACAAATGTCTCTTTCAGCTTCCGTGATAAGTGCTAAATAGTAATATTTCTGTAGTACACACAATATTAGGCAGATACTGAAGTCTGTTTCTCAATCTGGTGATTCTTTTGCAATCACAAGACTTGAAATCTGTATATGCAGTTCTTAAAAATCTAAGAGGTACTTACATTATCTCTCTTACATTGTTTTAAAATAATACCTGGGAAGGGAGAAGGTAAAGAAGAGGAGAAAAACTATTTACCAGTATAGAACATTTTCTGTGGGGATTATTTTCAAATCCAATTGATCAAACAAACCCATCTCTCCTCTCTTTTTGGAAGGGAGACTAGAGTGCTAAGGTTTTCCCCGCTAAATTCTGCACTGAAATGAAATGTAAACAGGGAAGATTCATTTCTCTGTCAGGAAGGAACTAAGGCTCCTGCTTCATAGATGGACAATAATGAAACAAAAATTTTTAAATGGCCAATTCTGTAGAAACTGTAGGAATCTTGAGTAACCATTCATCTGAGATTGCTAAAAATTCTGCTCCTGTCCCTGCTCTTTTTCAGTTATATTCTTTTCTATTGAGGCAGTCATTAGAAAGAAAGCTTTTAAAAAAGAAAATATTAACATATTACATTATCTAAATGAAATATATTACCAAGAACACTAGACAGGGAGTCAGAAGGTTTAGATTTCTATTGTCTCCATGCATTTACAAGCCTGTATGATCCTGAGCAAGTCACATCACTTTTCTGAGCCTTATTTTATTAAATGAAGAAGCTGAACGAGGGCATCTCTAAGCTTACTTCCAGTTCCAAATTTTATATTCTACCATTTTAAATGTCATCAATATTCTTCTTATCATTAACCTAACAGAAAGGGCATGGGGCAGAATAAGAATTGAAAGGGCACCAGAACATAAACTCAAGACTTTAATTAAAACACTACCATATCATTAAGTAAAACCTCATCCTGGAGGACACCCAAAATCAAAGAAGTCACATTAAAATTTATTTTAGACACTCAACATCTTTCTACCTATTATTCTAAGAAAGACTATGTGAATAATCACTTGAGATACCAATGGCTAAGCCCAAAGTAATCCTATCTCTTGAATTAATAAAGAAAATGAACCCACAAAGAAACCCAAGGAACAAACCCGTCAAGTGACAATGGACCCAAAGATTTCCCTTCAGAAAGGAGCCATGGAGATCCTACCTTATTGTAGATGTAACAATTTGTAAACATCGTGTTAAAGTCCTGGATACATTCATGAGCATTCCAGTAGTAGTTATTCTCCAGGCGCTTCTTGATTGTTCCCATGTCCATAGGCGTTTTAATAATCTTATAATAGTCCTAGTGAATAAAAAGAGTTTTAAATGTCAATACAACATAAAGTACAGATTGCTTTGTTTCCAGTCCATAGTAGCCCACTGTGAGTAGCTTGAATTCAAACCCCTAGAGAAAGGAGAAGGGAATAGTTTGGGTGGCAGAAATTGTGCAGACAATTTTTTAAATATTCATTTTTGCAACATTTTAGCACATTCAATAATAGAGAATACACAGATGCAATGCCTTTTTTTTTGACCAACATACAAACTAACCAGCTAATAGCACTACGTAATGCTGATCTTCCACAGTCATCCTCCTAGTTATACCTAAAAGAACCCTTGGAATGATTACACATCACATATACCACTCCAAATCAGAAGTAGAATGAAAAAAATGAAAAGGCATCAGAACTCAAAAGAGAAGCCAAAGTTTTAATTTAATTTCTAATATGTACAAGGCTTGTGTGTGACTACACATAGGTCATGTAAACTTTAGGTTTTTTATCTATTAAATGAATATAACACACTCACAGATTTCTCCTGAAGCTCCTATGAAATAAACAACGTACATCGTCAAGTTAAAGGTGGCTATATATGTCACCAAATAGACATTGGATTACTTTGCATTAATTTTTAAAATATTTTGTACTTATATATTCATTTGTGCTTTTTATTATAGATGCATATGTTTTCCCTGGCAAAATACAAACTTGAGCACTGGTATTACATTTTTAAAATGACTTGATGTTCAGAAGATGGCACATAGTAGTTACTTTTTTGAAAGAATCTTGATAACTGACTAGGTTCACAAGTCAAGGAGAAATTGTCATGAACAAGGAAGTTTCTGCTAAGTTTTTCTAGTGGCACAATCAATAACTAACTGGATTTGACCATCACACTGGAATGGTTTGCCCTTTCCTTTTTTAAGCCATTTTACAAATGAGGAAATTAGGGCAAACAGGGTTAAGTGACTTGCCCAAGATCACAGCTGTTAAGTATTTCAGGCTGAATTCGCACAGATTTTTCTCACTCCAGGGCACTAAATTAAGAAATGGGTCTTTGATACCTGGCTGCCCCTATCAGATATCAAATACCCATTTCTTAATTTGTTTTGACTATACTTAGTAGTAGAGTTTAGAGAAGTGGTAAATTTTTTTAAAAGTATGAATATAATATTTTTTAAAAAGATTACACAAGAGTATTGTTAAAGAGAGACATTGGAAGACAAGAAAGATAGTGAGTACAAGTAGCTGAAGTGAAGATCTCTCATAACCTTAAAGTAGTTCAAGCCTATAGGCCTAAGTTTTGGTTTCTTGAAAATCATGTGGTAGGGGAGGGATAGAAGGATACAAAGATTTATAACCTGTCAACATTCCAGTTCCTAATCAGGGAACACAACATATGTAGCCAATCAGAATATAAATGAGAGGTACTGGGGGTGAATCTGTTTTTTTTCTTGGGATACTCTATATAAAAATTGCAAGTGGGCACTGGTGGGCGGCTCTCTCCTGGCTCTGGACACATCCCTTTTGCTCGGAGTCTGGATGACTGCCCGGCCCTAGCGAGATTCTTATAAATCTTTTGTTCTATACCTTGAGACACCCTGAGAGTTTAATTTTGGATAAAACCGTCCCATACAATAGGAATTTCAAATAAGGAGAAGCAAAGAAGTATTTGTAGGATGGTGAGAAACTGTTTGATCAAAACTTATTCTCTATGTTGGATAATAAGAAAAGGTAATAAAGTTATAGGCAACTATGAATTTGGAGCTTTATTTCTAATTTGCTAAGAAAAAGGAAACTAGAAAATATGATTAATTGCATTAAAATGTCAGTACTAGCCAACCTTTAGAACTTAAAAGTGCTATAATTCTAGAATTATTTATTCAGAATGATTTCCAGAATCTGGTAGAGACTATCAAAAGGAATAGCCACAGAGAATTAAAGACAAGAAATTAGAAGAACTGATCTCTATCTAAGCTCTGCCACTTACTGAGAGAATTGTAGTGCCAGACAGAGGCAGGAAGGTTACATATGGTCTGAAGGTCAAGTTCAGTTCCCTAAATTTGTTAATATGAAAAGTTAGTTTCCAAAAGAGTAAACTGACTTTCTCAAGAGAGAAAATAGCAAAGGAAGGATTGAAATTCACAATCTTTTGACTCCAAATCTAGTTCTTTCCATTCTACTGTACAGTCTTAAATATCTATTTTTTACTCTCACAAAAGCATTATAAGTAACATCTTATAAATAATAGGTTCAACTACAAAAGATGAAATAGATGCTTTAGATTACATGAAGTTATGAAATTCAAGAGCTTTTATACAATCAAAATGATCAACTGAGACAAGAAGGGAAGAGGTCAATTGGGGAAAAATTATTTGCATCAAATATTTTGATATGTGTACAATAAAGATAAATGGACAAACACCAAAAGAAAAGGTACAGCCTATTAACAATAATGTGACAATGTCCCAAATATCACTAGCAATTGAGAAATGCAAATTAAAACTCTAATGTTTTACCCTCATCTTTATCTAACTGGCAAAGATAAAAACAAACAAACAAAAACCACCCAAGAACTAAGTGCTTGGAAGAGAAATGGAAAAATGCAAACACATTTTGGTGAAGTTGTGAATTGGTACAACTATTCTGGAAAACAATATTTAGCAGTACATTTTGTGGTAGCAAAGAGGGTGATATAAAAGTGAAAACCCATGTATAAAGTACAGATAATAACAATGCTAAAGATAAAGTCTTCCCTCTTCCCTTCCAAATGAAGATGTGAAAGTCAAAATTGTTATGGAGATCATTGGACTCAATGACAGTTATAGTTCCAATAAAAGGGTAATAGTAAGTGAAGAGATGTTTAAGATGGTATCTGAAAACTGGATTTTAATTTCTGGACCATATATTAAAACATTAGAAAGACAAGATTATGGTGTGGAGGAACAGCCCACCTGACTTAAGTCCTACAAATAAAGAAAGAAATAAAGGAGAAAATAAAAGTCTAAAAACCTGTGGCTACATACTATAGCAAATGCACAAAATTAACTGTAACAAAGCAGATGAAATAAATCCTACTACACAGAACTGAATTTAACTTCATTGGATGTTGCTAAAATTTGATAGGATGAGACCCATGAATGGAATATTTGGCTCTTAAAGAACATACTAACTTTCAAATATACTAGACAGACAAAAAATAAAAAGGTCAGGGGAGAGGAGAGAATATTATGAGTAAATCTATATGCTACAGAATTCATTTCAGTAAATCCAGAAACAGGAGCAAGGAAGCATGATAGAAAACACCGGGGTGAAGATTAGTGAAACTAGAAACAAATGTTACTGTCAGAATATTCTAAAGACCTTCCAAACAGCATAAATAGGACTGCAGGAAACAGATTACTAAACTGGCACAGAGGCATGTTATTGTAATTACAGGGTATTTCAATTATTGAAACATCTGCTGAAACACTCTGAGCCAGAAGCAAACCAGCTACTATTTATTAATTTGCCTTAATGATTATTTAATCTTTTAAAAAATGGAGGGAAGCGGAGTATCAATATGGTGAAATAAAGGTTCCAAAACCTCTAAAATACCTGTGAATAATGACTGTAAACAACTTCTAGAATGGTAAAATGCACAAAAAACCTGAGTGAAACAATTTTACAGCCCAAGACAACTCAAAAGGTCAACAAGAAAGGTTTGTTGCATCAGGAGAAGAGTGAAGTACACAAGTCTAATCCCCAGCAAACCAGGAACAAACCTTGGAACCACTGAATCAGCAATGGTAGCAGCTGCTTTCAGAGTTCTCAGTCCACAGATGGAAAGGGGTTGAACATGAGGTCAGAAGGAGATTACAGAGGTTTCTTTGCTGGCACTGGGGGCAGGATTCTATCACTTTATCCATCCCCAAATCCATGTCCCAGTCCTAGGGTGAGGAGAAACACTAGCATAACAGAATTGCAGCTTCAGGACACCTTCATCACAGTTCCAGAGAAGAAAAAAGTGAGGAATGGCTGAACAAACTGTGGTATGGGACTATGATGGAATACTAACTGTGCTAGAAGAAATGATGACCATGATTACCTCAGAAAAACCTAGAAGGTCTTCCATGAGCTGATGCAAAGTGAAATGGACTACAAATTAACAGAAATACTGTAAGATGATTGGCTGTGAATAACTTAGCTACTCTCAGTAATACAATGATCCAAGACAACTTACAATGAAAAAATGCTATCCATTCTCAAAAGCCTTGATAATGTCTAAATATGAAAGCATACTTGTTTTACTTTCTTCATTTTTTTCTGATCTGTTTTCTTTTAAAACATGTCTATTATGGAAATATTTTGCATGACTACACATATATAACATATATTGAATTACTTGCTTTTTAAATGAGGGCAGGAGGAAGGAAGAGAAATTGGAACTCAAAGTTTTAAGACCAATAATTAAAAATAGTTTTACCATGTAATTAGGGAAAAATAAAATACTAAATAAATTTCTAAAAATAAAAGGATAAAGAAAGATGAAAAAAGTGGAGGAAGGAGAACAGTTATTTTAGATTAGATTCTGACCAAAAATGAAATGGTTGGTAGAAAGGAAATAATGGGAATCTTGGAGATAAAAAACTGACACTTTCAACTTAGAAGGAAATTTTAGTAATGTGACATTAGAAATAAGATTTTATAAAAAAGAGTACAAGGAGGATTTAATGGTGTAAAATTGAACACTTCTACAGGGAAGTCTGTCAAGAGCAGAATCTTAAAAGATGAAATGAAACTGATAAATTGGGGGGTGGGGAGAAGGAAAAAGATCGGGTGGTATACAAAGGGCCTGATTTGATGTACAAAGATGTCAGTGACGGAAGGAAAATAACTGAATACTATGACCCTAACCTCAAAAGAAAAGATAAACATACAATCAAAGGTACAGAGTATTCAGCAATGACTATAATCTTAAACTAAATGATTTCAATAGTTAAAAAAGAAGTCTTTCTTCTCTGGATCCCCAGAGTTGCTTATAGAGAATGCAGGCTCTTATGATCCTGCTTATCTATATCCTGAAAAAACACACCACACAACAACCAGGAAGGAAAAACATCATGATCTAATCCTCAAAGAAAAGCTTTCCTGGGCTTCCTCCTGCGCCCCACCTCCCCCACCCCCTTCACTCCTTCTACTTATCCCTGCTGAGAAACACTTACATGGATATAAATGAAGGGAAAATGTAGTAAAATCATAAATTAGAAAAATTCAGAAAATTCAAACCAAAGAATAAACCATAGGAAAACTTTAAAAAGATTATTTATAATTCTAACAGGCTACTGTATCATTTCTTTTGTTTTTCTGTTTTCATCTTCATGCCTCAGTGCTATTGAAAACAATATTCTCAAAGTTTCATTCTCATGTCCTTACACTGTCTCCAATCTACCCTTTCCTTATCTCTAATTGTTTTCTTAATGCTATTTCAAATATGTTCAAGTCCTCTCACTCCTCAAAAAAATTTTCATTAGATTCTACAATCATCAAGTTATAAACGAAGTTTTTGCTTCCCTTTCTTACTTTGAAAAGACTATAACTGCTGCTTTTAACTTGACCTCCTCTCACTCCTTACCTGTGAAATTTGATTTCTGAGCTAAATGCTCAACTAAAACTGCTCTTGCTAAAATAGCTAATGATGTACTAAGTTGCAAAATGGGATAGTCTTTTCTTAGGTCTCATTCTTTCCAATTTATTTGATGCATTTGATATACTGCTGACTAACTACTCTTAGGTATAAGAACTATCTCTTCTCTATGTATATATGAATAACTTTTTATTTATTCTTCTTTCTGTTCTTTCTCCATCCTTTTTTTGGCTCATTGTTAATAGACACATCTGTAACTATGGATACTTGCCAAGATTCTGTCCAAGGCCCTTATCTCTTATTCCTCTATTTTCTCTCTTGCAGAATTACTCATGAATTCCCATTTAACTATCACTAGTACAGAAATGATTCAGACACCTGGATATCCAGCTCTAGTCTCTCAAGAACTTTAATCCTGGAGTAACAATCATTTATTAGACATATCAGGATCAACATGTCCAAAACTAAATTCATTAATTTTTCCAGTACAACCTCCCCTTTTAAAAACTTTCCTATTTCTGTCAAAAGCAACACCTTCTGATATCCTAATATCTTAAGAATGGAATCATCTTCTCAGTCTCCTTCACCTCATACATCTATCTAATTAATCGACAAATCTTGCAATTTCTACCAACATTTTTTCTCATCTAATCCCTTTCTTTCAACTTATATAGTACCCTAAATCACTTTTTGCCTAGATTACTGTAAGTTTTTAAATTGTTTTTCCCGTTTTCTTTCTTTTTTTTTTTTAAACCATTCTGCTTCTTGCTACAAAAAGATTTGTATTGTGCACAAATATGACCATATTATCCTCTTCATAAACTCTAGAAGCTCACCTACTGCTTCTAAAATAAACTATAAACATCTTTATCTGTTAACCCCTTTCGTAATTGTCGACCATTTTTCTAGACTCACTGGGCAACTGGTCTCAGTGTCCTTCACATACCTTTTCCATCTCCATGCATTTATACTGGCTCTAACCTATTCCAAGTATGAACTTCCCTTTCACTAGCATTTCATAGAATCCTTCTTTTTATCAAAGACAGAGCTCAGTTGACAGCGTCTATAATGAACCCCTACATTCTACAATGTTAGTACAAACACTCCCAAACTAATTCTTCGTTATTTTGTATTTTATTCTGTAAATGCATTTGGATTTTTTGATTTTCTCATTAGAATCTGTTTCATAATTGTAGAATTTAAGTTTCCGTTTCATGTATTCTCCCAATACCTAGAATAATATCTGACATACTTAATAAATGCTAGTTAATTGATATAGCAACTCAAAAACCGCCCTAAAATCACTCAGATAAATAGAATGGCTAGACTTTTAAACTCTTAGAAAATTATTTCTCTGGGACAGGTCAGAAAAATAAATATAGAATGAGCATTCTAGTTGTTTTAACTGGCTAAAATGTGGCAAGCTGAAAGTGTTCAAGCCACGGTACTTACAGGGAGGTTTAGCTTGACTGCATCCACAGGCTGTTGAAAAGGCCACGCAAACTGATGTTTCCATAACGTCTTAAGCACCACTTTGAGCAGATATTGCAGTTGGTTAGTTTGTCTCTTGGGTTTGTTAGGATTGGAAGTCTCTGGGGGTGGGGGATTACTGCCTGCAGTGCTGCCTTGTTGGGGTTGGGCCTGGGCCTGCGTTGTAGACATTTGTGTAGTTTCTAGTCCATCCCCCATTACTGGTAAATTTCTCAGTCTTGTCCCAGGGCCACTCTCCACAGACATGCTATTGATCCCATTGCATTCTCCACTAGGAACTCTGCAAAAAAGAAAAGAAAAAAAGAAATGTTAACCATTAATTTTATTATACAGACTGAACAACCCCATAAAACCTACAGAACTATGTCAGCCAAATCTCTAGGGTAATTAGTTTACAATCCAGTTCCTCCATATTTAACTAATAAAGGTAACAGGAAAAACAGAAAATTTCAAGGATTTATTTGGTCAGCACTGAACACTTATTGCATATGGTTAAAAAATTCAGTAGCAATGACGAGGAAAACAGTATGTATTTCATGTATGCGATGCTTTACAGGGAAAGATACTACATGCTTATACAGATTCCAGAACGGTTGGGCAAACTGTAGTATATAAATGTAACTGTATGTTTTGTGTCATAAAAGTGACAACTAGAAAAAATGCAGAGAAAATATAGGGAAATTGTATGAAATGAGTCATAGCAAAGGCAAAAAGAACATGGAGATCAGTTTACATAATATTCATAGTAACAAAAGAAAATGAACAAAGTTCTATATTATTATAGAACTCTGACGAGAAAAACAACCAATTATAACTTTGGGAGCTAAGCCACAACAATCCAGAAGACCTCTTACACCACAAAGAGATTTAGGGGGGGAAAAATCATATGTGTAAAAATGTTTATAACAGTGCTATAACTGTTTTTTTTTTCAAACCCTGGAAACTACCACCTATATGACTGGGGACTCAGACCTCCATACACAGGAGAAGGCTTAGAGGCAAAAGCAACAAACCCAAAAATTAATAGCAAGGACAATAAAAAAACTATCATCATTTCCATAGAAGTTTTAGTATGGACTCTGACCATAACCTATGGCATGAAAAATCATTGTTGTATTTTAACTACAAAAACTAATGACCAATCTATGTAAGACCCACGCACTTATAAAAATCATCAACCACTCATTCATCGACTTCCCTGCACCATCTAACATTTCTGCCTGATGAAACTTTGGGTCCCTATTAGGAGTATGCCTAATCATCCAAATCCTCACAGTTCTTTTCCTCGCAATACATTATACCTCAGACACCCTTACTGCCTTCTCCTCTGTCGCCCACATCTGTCAACCATGTCTGACTAATCCACAACCTTCATGCCAACAGAGCCTCAATATTTTTCACATGCCTCTTCCTTCATGTTGGCCAGGGAATCTACTACGGATCTTACCTCTACAAAGAAACATGAAACATTGGAGTAATCCTACTTCTGACTGTAATAGCAACCGCATTCGTAGGGTGTGTAAGTACCCTATTGCTGTTTGAGGTGTAAGAAATTATGATAAGAGACCAAACAGCCTATTGCTTATTTAGGAGTAAGAAATTGTAAGAGACCATTTCAAAAAAAACGGGAAAGAATTAAATGTATTGATGCAGTGATGTGACCATAACCCAGAAAACGATTTATAAAATAACATTTTAAATAAAAAAAATTGGAAGGAATTAATGCAATGAGCAACCATCAATTCCAGAGGACTGATAAAGACACATCATACCTAAGTCCTGATACAGAGAAAATGAACTCAAGGTACAAGATGAGAGTTTTAAATCCCTCTAATATGATAACAAAGATGTTGCAGTGGCACAATAAAATACTAAAAGAATAATAAATAAACCTTTTAATATGCTGGCAAATCTTTCAGGGAGGATTGAGAGAAAAACAATGATGAGGAGGTACAGATCAGTTATAAACTTTTTAAATGGAGGAAATGCTGAGATTAACGACCTCATTATAATGTGTCATCCATAGAATAGACTCACCTACAGGTTTTTTAGAGTAATTTTGATTTTCTCTCATCAAAGAAATTAGAAAAAAGAGGAGACAGGGAAAGAAGTTATATATTATTTAAGAAAATACATTACTACATGACTAGAAACTGGTAAATGAATGGATGCCCAGCAATTGGAGAATGGTTAGGTAAATTGTGGTATATGAATGTTATGGAATATCATTGTTCTGTAAGAAATGACCATCAGAATGAATACAGAGAGACTTGGGAGAGACTTACATGAACTGATGCTAAATGAAATGAGCAGAACCAGGAAATCATTATACTTCAACAACGATACTGTATGAGGATGTATTCTGGATGTATCCAATTCCAAATTACTCCCATTTCCACATTTTCCCTTTTAGGAAAAATCTGTCTTTGAACTTTTATATCAGAATAAATATATTTGGAAATAATGGAAATCATTACTTCTAGAAGTAGATTTCTTCGACAAAGAGAAGATCTAACTCAGTTTCAATTGATCAATGATGGACAGAAGCAGCTACATCTAAAGAAAGAACACTGGGAAATGAATGTAAACTGTTTGCATTTTTGTTTTTTCTTCCTGGGTTATTTTTACCTTCTGAATCCAGCTCTTCCTGTACAGCAAGAGAACTGTTTGGTTCTGCATACATATATTGTATCTAGGAAATACTGTGACATATTTAACATGTATAGGACTGCTTGCCATCTGGGGGTGAAGGAAGAGAGGGGAAAAGTTGGAACAGAAGTGAGTCCAAGGGATAATGTTGTAAAAAATTACCCAGGCATGGATTCTGTCAATAAAAGTTATAATTATTGAAAAAATATATATGTATGTATATATATAAAAACTACAGAATAAAGAACCTTGTAACTCTTTGGGATGTATATTCATGCTTTTAGTCTTCATGGTTCTGTGCAGCCAAATCAAAGTGTTCTGTTACTATTACTATTACCTGCTTGTCTTTTGCTACTTCAAAACAGTAGTTATATTTAATTCCATATTGTTTTTTACTTCAAAACAAGTTTAGGATTGATGAGCATTGTACAACAGTTTTTTTAGATTTCATCATACCCTTTCAAGAACTCTTACAGATTTCTTTGAGATATCCTTTAAAAAAGAACTATAATGGAACAAATTATATATCATTAGTGGGGAAGTTAAGAGCAATCTTGATTTAATCATATTCTATTATTTAAAATGAATGTTTATTGAACACCTTTCCATGCAAGTCATTTTAAAAATACAATGATGATCAAAAAGTTCTGGACCTTCTAGAAGATAAACAATTGGAATGAAAGATAAAGTATTGATCTATAAAACAGAACAGTAAAAAAAAAATAATAATAAAAAATCATGAGTAATTACTGTAAGTAGGTATTCAAATGGAGAATAAACATGTATATTATCTCATCTGATATCATCATCTGATGCTTATAAATGTACCCATGAGATGCTTATTTACAAATCAGAAAACAAAATCTCAGTGAGAATCTCACTCATGATAATAATTAAGGAGTATAGTAGAAATTGTAATGTAAAATCAGATCTCTTCACCAAGACCAGGGAATGTGCTCCTTTTATTCCCAAATGGCTAGCAAGCTCTTTGCTCAGAGACAGATGAGGCACAATTTGTCATATAACACATAAAGTGAGAGTCAACTCTTAGATGTTAAGATCCTGGAAAACCTGTAGTTAAGTACTCCCTACTAATTCAAGTGGTATAAATTTCCGCCAGGAGTAGGGGATTAAAAAAACCTAGTCCATAATTTCTGGAAAGAAGAGGAATGAACTTTCAGGTCAGAGTGGAGTCAGGTTCTGAGTTCCCACCAAAAACAATAACTAAAAAATTTCTCCTTTTAGCAGGTAAATATTTTTATAAGAGGCTATCTACATATGAAAGGATGACTTAAGACAGGAATCTGTCTTTGAACTTTTGTATCAGAATAATTATATTTGGAGATAATGGAAATCATTACTTCTAGAGTTCAGTTCAGTTAAGCACTTGACTTGAATATATACCTTTTGAAATTTTGTGCTGTTAATGCTCTAAAGCAGAGACATCAAAACAGAAAGCTTACAAATGCAAAAAAGCAGATTAAAATATAATAAAATAAAACAATAGAAAATACACGATAATATGTGCTTTTTAAGTCAGTCATTTTCTGTTAATATAAAAAGGATGAAAAAGATGAGTGTGGAAGAAATTATGCAATTAATGTTAGTGAAATGCAGAATCAATAGTTTCAACAAGTATGACTGAAAATATTGTTGTGAAAAAAGTTCTTTGTAAACTTTTGTCATATCCACACAACCCACCTATACCCACACACCAATTTAAGTTGTTATCATAGTTATAACACTGGAGTAGAGAGGGAAGTAAAAAAAGTCAGGAGTATGAATCTAGACCCTTGATAATTCCAGGATGGTTCCATGGTATTTCAAATTAAACAAGTTCTAAAGAAAACTCAACCCATTTGGTCCCTAAACTCTCCCTTCTACAAATTTCTCTATTTCTGTTAAGGACACAACAACCTTATAACTGCCAAGATTCAAAACTTTTAAGTCTATATTCTTGACTCCTCTCATTTTTCTATATCAAATCAGCTGTCAAATTCTGAATATATACATCACCATGTCATTATTCTATTCAAAAAACTTGTGAGTCTACTGTGTCAATTGATCCTGGGATAGAATACAAATAATCAGCCTGACGTAGAAAGTTGCCTTTACAATTTGACTACCATCTATCCTATTTCAGTCCAGTTCCAAATTACTCCCATTTCCACATTTTCCCTTTTAGGAAAAAAATTGTCTGTTGCAAGCTACTCTTAATATAGAGCATTTCATCTCCTGCCAATGTATTTCAATTAAAAAGGGGGGGGGGGGAGGAGGGAAGGAAAAGGAAGAATATCCCCTGAAATGTACTCCTTCCTTTTTTGTAATTATTATTATTTGGGGGGGGGGGGGGGTAGAGGACGACCTGAAGCAATTAGGGTTAAGTGACTTGCCTAGGATCACACAGCTAGGAAGTGTTAAAGTGTTTGAAGCCAGATTTTAACTCAGATCTTTCTGATTGGTGGTACTCTATCCACTGAGCCATCTAGGTGCTCCTCCTTTCTTGTAATTTTAACTTCTTTCAAATCACCACTAAAATGAAGAATATAGTAATACTTATATCCCACAAATTATTCTAAAATATTTATAAGAAAAACATCCTACCAAATTGCTTTTATGAATCGAATATAATAGTTCCAATAAATATTTAATACTGGGAAGGATAACACAAAGAAAGAAAACTACAAAGCAAAATCATTAATGGAAATAATTTAAAGATTTTATTTATTCTTTAAATAAAAGACTTTAGAATTTATTCTAAAACTAATTCACTATAATCAAGTGATTTTTACCAAGGACATAAGGATGACTCAACATTAGCATAAACAATTAAAAAATATATATATATAAAACCACATATTACAATAGTGTTACTGTATTTACACAATAAAGCAAATTGTAACAATGATCAACAGTAAAAGACTAAGTTACTCTGATCAACAAAACAATCCAAAACTTATAATGAAAAATGCTACATCTAAGTGCAAAATGAAATGTAATTAACTTCTTGCTTGATTTATTTATTTTTTAGATTTTCTGGCTATTGTGTAAAAATTTCATCAACATAGTTAATATAGAAATATGTGTTGCATGATTTCACAGGCAGAAATGACATCATTTTGTCTTCTGAAATAGGTTGGAGAAAGGAATGGAGGTAGAAAATAGGGAATTCAGATTTTTTTTTAAAAGAATGTTAAAAAATAAATAAAAGTTGAAAGCTGCATGACATATTAATAAATCAGGAAAACTACTTTAACAATTTTAATATTAAAAAATTTACAAAGCACAGGCATAGGATTTTTGCCTGTCAATTTGACTTGTTCCATAAGACCCTTTTTTCCCTTCTGACACTGCCTTTACTCCAATGCAGGGTTCCTAATAACCTCATACTAAGACTATTGCATTAGCCTGTTCTGTGATTGTCTTCCTCCTCTCTCTGACCTCCATTCAGTTACTAAAGTAATTTTTAAAAAAATACAGGAACAACCATGTTACAATACCCTTCCCTTAACCCTACTCATAATTCCCAATTATACTCAAACTCCAGAGACAAATAAAAATCCTATTTGGCATTCAAATTCCTTCATAGTCTATAGATCTTCTTACACATACCTTTTCTCAGTCTTCTTGCAACTTACTTTGGTGACTCCAGTGACTCTATATTCTACAAGAAAGACACTCCATCAATTTGCACATTTTCTGATTACCCTATACTTGGAATACTTTCCCTCATCCACCTTGCTTGCTGACTTTCCCAGCTTTCTTTTAAGTCCCAAGCAAATCTTATCTTTTATAGGAAACCTTTCTCAACCTCTCTTGATTTTAGTGCCTTCGCTTTATTAATTGTTATAATCTATACATTTGTCAACACGTCTTCCCCCGTTAGATTCTAAGCTCCTCGAGGGGCAGAGGATACCATTGTTAACCAATTTCTTTTGTATCTCTAGAACACAATGTGCATAATAGGCACTTATTAAATGTTTGATTATAATCTTCTAATTTTAGATAGGTTGGTCTATCACAAAATCACAAATATGCAATACAGTTCTACATGACAAATATTTGGGGTTGAGAGGATCTTCTAGTGTCTCTGGGTTACAAATCAGTTAAGTATTTAAGCAGTTCATACATGTCAGATACTGTTCAATGTACAAAAGAGATGTCTGCACAAGCCGACAGTAGGATGGGGAGAAGACATGCAAGTAGCTATGCCCCAACAAAATATACAACTGGAGATAGTCACAGAAAGTAATAATTAAAAAGAATTGTATTAGGTGGGATTTTAGCTGGGGCTTTAAGAACCCAGGAAAATAAGGAAGCAAAGATGAGATAAGAAAGAATTCAAGAAATGCCCATAGTAAAGAAAAAAAGTGTAATATGAAATCACAAAGAGACTAAGTATCACTAGCTCACAGAGCCCACACATGGGGGAGTGGAAAGTAAGGTGGAAAAAGCTGGAAAAAGCAGGAAGGGCTAAGATTATTTAGGACTTTAAAAGTCAAATCAGGTTTCATACTTGATTGTGGAAATGGTAAGGAGTCACTGGAGTTTACTGACAGTGGAAAGAGGGATTAGTGATATGATTAGACCTTTATTTTTTAAGAAGATCAATTTCACAGCTAAGTGAAGGACAGACTGAAAAGAAATGAGGTAGGGAGATCAACAATAGTCCAGAACTGAGGTGATGAAGGTCTGCAGAGTGATAGCAGTCTTAGAGAAAAAGATGTTATGAAGGCAAAATAGACAAGACTTTAGTCACTATTTATCTATGTATGGTGAGAATAAGGGCTTGAAAATGATACCTAGGTTTCAAGTCTGTGTGACAGGAAGGATGGTAGTCTCTTGATAGTGACAGAAAAATTACAAAGAGGGGAGGGTTTGAGGGAAAATAAGTAAAATTTTGGAATGCTAAGTTTAAGGTATATAAGTGACATCCAAACTGAGATGTTCACTAAATAGGAAGAGATGTAAAACAAAGGTCAGGAGAGAGATTAAGGCTGAGAATCACTTGCACAGGACGGATGATAATAAAAACATAGAGGTCAGCTAACCTTTCCTGTAAAGAAGTATAACAGTCTTCTAGGCTTTGTGGGCCAAGAGGTAAAAATCAAGGACATTATATTAGTAATTCACATAAACCTAAATTCCAAAGGCATTCATGTTTGATAATAGTGGGGTGGTTCTTCTCTATTAGAAAAACTTCAATTTGGAAGATTGACTGTTACCCCTCTTCTTCTATTTTGACATGATGGATATAACTAATAATAATAAAAAAAAGTGCTACAGAATGGCAACTCACACAACATTGTCGTTATATTAACTTTAATATTGTGATTTGTAGTATATCAAGCAAAAGTGCAAATAAATATCATTTTCACATTTGGTTTCTGTCATATCTACTCGATTCTCCCAAGTATAGTGCAATGGCCACCATAAAATATATAAACAAAAGTCTGGCTGTGTTCCAATAAAACTTTATGGAAATTTTTATTTCATATAGCTTTCATACTTCATGACTATTTATTCTTAAAATTTTCTCTCCAATCATTGAAGATGAGAATATGATCCCCGGTATATAAGAGTACATAATGCAGGATAAAGTCTTAGTGGGAGTCTAAGAGGCTCTATTAAAAGAAGACTTAGATAGCAAGGAAAATAAGGAGAGAGCAATAGTAACAGAACATGGTAGGCACTCAAAGATTTATAGAAAGAAGTCATAAGGTCTGTACATTCTACGATAACCAAATCTTTAAAGAGCAATGCTAAAACAGTATTCTTATTTTCAATCAAGATAGAAATGTTTATGTGAATTCATGGAGGGAATATCCATACCAAGCACAGAACAAAAATACTGTCTATTGGGACTGTATGTACTAGGTGTCAGAGGAAATGAGAGGCAGCATCACTTACAAAAATAGCCAAGCCTACCTCCCAAAGGGTATGCATATAATGATCAACCAACCAGTGCAGTAAGATGTCAAATTCCACCTTTCAGAAATATCTCAGTTGTAAAGTTTGTTTTCAACACATCATCATACTAACACTTCTATAGTGACCGCCTTCTTAAAGCTGTGCTTATTTTCAACTTCTGAGTCTGGCTAATAAACATATCAGCAAAGTTGTAACCTGGGAACCTACAAGAATCTATATATATAGATGCCAAATATATTTCCCTCTTTCATCCCTTAATGGCTATAGCAGGTGTAGAATGAGCTACTCATTCTACTATAGATCAATGAATGTCTTGTAAGTTAAAGCTCATCCATCTCCTTTTTCATTTAAGATGACCATCTATGTAGATGGTACCTCAGTGTTACTCTCCTGCCAAATCTTGTAATTTCTAACTCAAGACCTCATTCACATCTGTATCCTTCTTTCTATTCACATAAGTTCCAATCTAGTCTCAAACCTTGTCACCAAATTGTTCCAAAAATCTCACAGCCTCAAGTCATATATCTAATATATTTCTCTGCCTTCTAATTTTTGCAAAGCATAGGTTAATTTCTATTTTAATTAGTAATTTAATTATAATAACTATTTTGATCAATTTCAATTTTAGCATTTTATAATATAGTGATAATTTGGAAGGCATAAAATTTATAAGCATATACATATTGAAATTGCACGATCAATTTTTTTTTTTTTTGGCTAATAGGCATGTGATCAAAAAAATTTACAAGTCATGCACTGACTTAAGAGAATAGTTGCTAGAAAACCATGAAGACTTATTTCTCTGAAATACTGAAATCATTCTTCCACTTACCTCCTTCCCCAACACTAGATGCAAAGTGAAATAAGATAATAGCAATATTGTAATGATAACCAATCATTTTAAAAAAAAACAACAACAACTTAGCTATTTGAAACTATGCCCAAAGGGCTGTAAAACTGCGTACCCTTTGATCTAGCAGTGCCACTATTAGGTCTGTATAAGAAGCAAAAAGACTCACAGGTGCAAAAATAAAAATGTTTGTAGCAGGTCTTTTTGGAGCTGGAAAATGAGTAGATGCCCCTCAATTATGGAAGGGCTAAATAAGTTATGGTATATGAAAGTAATGGAATATTTTTGTTTTATTAAAAAATAATAAATAGGCTGATTTTATAAAGGCCTAGAAGGAATTACATGAATTGTTGCTGAATGAAGCAAACAGAACCAGGAAAACATATATAATAACAGTAGGGCTGTGCAATATTCAACAACTATGACAGACTTGGTTCTTCAGAGGTTCAGTGATCCAAGGCAATGCCAATAAACTTTGGATGGGAAATGTCATCTGCATCCAGTGACAACCATGGAGACTGAATGTAGATTAAAACATGCTGTTTTTACCTTTTTCCTCCTAGTTTTTTCCTTTTGTTCTGATCTTTCTATCCCAAATTGATTCATATGGAAATATGTTTAAAAAATCAATGTTCATGAATAATCTTTAAAAACCACAAATAGAACACAACCCCTATGGACTGAGAAAATCACACATAAACAAAAAGACTTGGCTACTTTGATCAATGCAACAAATGATGCATGACAATTCTAAAGAACTCATGATGAAAATGTTATCTACTTCCAGAAAGAACTTTGAGTACAGAATGAAGCTTCTCCGCCCCCTCTCCCCTTTCTTGGCAACATGGCAAACCTGGAAAGACATGGCATGACTTGTGTGCATATCTTATTCTGGTCTCCTTAATGGGTTGGATGAAGAGAAAATTTGAAAATTAAAAATAAAATAAAATTGAATTAAAAAAAATAAGTGCTTAAATGTTCACTGAATTCTATCTTTCCAAATAGAGAAATAATTTTAGTTTCAAATTAGTTTTAGTTCCTTAGTGTAAGGGCACACGATTACTATGACTCATTCACACCAAAGGACTGACTCACTCTGTAAGGAAGCCTACCAATGGGCAGTGCCTAATGAATAATCTGAAACCACCATAAGAAATCATATTTTATGCACAAATGGATGTCAACTCATCCTTCCAAAGATTCAGATCATAATTCATTCATGCTTGTCCATGCTGTATATGACTTTTTTGCATCATTTATAACCAAACTTACTAATTTACCCAAAGGATGTGCCTCTTCTACTTCAATATCTATATTATTGGACCCTCTGAGATATATATGATGTAATTTTTCTCCCATTGACACTTTCGCTTTTTATTCTGGTGATACTGATTTCTTTTTGTACAAAAGCAATGACTAAACACACCCCTGTAGTCTGAACTTCCCTATCCTGCTAAAGAGCATGACCATTCTTATAGTGACCAAGTTTCAGAACACTTCAGTTACACCCTGAAGTCCTCACTCAATCCTTGTGTCAAATCATGTCCATTTCTATCTCTAAAACATCATTTGTTGCGTACTCCACTCCCTTATCCTCATTTAAATACAGTATGTCTGAGTAATTTTAAGATTCAGATGACAGTGATATCCAATAGAACATGGCACAGACATAAAAAACTAACTTTAAAAATTTTTTGTACAAAACAAACCCAGGTTTCAATGCAAAAACCAAAGAAATTCTTAATTTTCTAAAATAAACATGTCAGTATCAACCTTCCCAAAAGCTGAACCAGACCAATACATCTGAAACATCATTATCATTTCTCAATTTCTTCTTAGTTACTAAAGGAACTACTAGCTTAATTTCTTTTTTACTTTAAGTTTTTTGTTCTTTGTCTGTACTTGTGTTCACTGGTCACAATTTAGTGGTGTTATTTAATTCAGGAAAGTTGTAAATTTGCCTGAATTATCTCAATCATCTCATACAAAATCCAATCTTTGGGGAAATAGTATACCATATGCACTGCAAAGATAAACTACAATGTAAAATAACAATTCACAATCAGGTATTATTAAACACTGCAGTACTTTCAAGAGCTAGAAAAATATTAACTAATATTCAGAGATGTCACACTGAATTTCAGGCTATTAATGTGGTCTCTTGCATGATCACTTTAAACATATGACTTATAGAGTACGCCAAATAGAGAATGATTCACTTCAATATGCATGTATGTTTCCTTCTTTTTACTTACAGTCACCAACCCAGTTCAAATTCTCAAGATCTTTCACATGAACTACTGCCAACAGCTTTCTAATTGGTCTTAATTTTTTTCCATCTTTCTCCAGTAACTCTTCATAACTTGAATCCTTTCCTATTTTTGCCAGTTTTTTACATATTTCTCAATATTCCTACAATCTGAAACTTCTATCACATCAGATGCTACATCTCCCATCGGTTCCTTTGAATGCTTGTTCCTCATCTCTATCTTTTACACATTTCTTCAAAAAATAAGCTCAACTACAACATAGTATTTGCACTCTTTCTGTTGTTATTAGCTTGAATTTTTGTTTTTCTTCCCAGGTTATTTTTACCTCCTTTTTAAATTCATTTTTTCTTGTGCAACAAGACAACTGTATAAATATGCATAAATATATTGGGGAAAAAAAAAACCTCAAACTTTCAAAGATGAATCTAATCTATACCACGAGTAAACTCATGATTATTCTTGAGGGCTAATGATTAAAAATATGCTGCCCAATACCAATGAGAGTTCAGAGTATAAACTAAGCAAAATTTTTGAACATGACTGGGGGGGAGGGGAGGAATTTGTTTCATTTTACATATGTTTACAGAAGAATTAGTTTTCTTACTTTATCAATTTGGAGAAGGGAAAAAAGAAAATGGGAGAAATTCGGTCTATCTTCATTTGAAAATAAAATTGAATTTTAAAAAAAGAAAAAAAATTGGACTCTGATCACTGCAAAGATAAACTACAATGTACTAAAGAGCTAAATGTGAAGAACCTATCTTCCTGTCAGAGATGCATTGTACTTAAAATGATGAATGTGACATACATATGCTAATATGTGTAGGAATGGTTTGCATATTTGTTGAATGCTTTATTTTCATTATTCAAATGGGCTAGTAGCATTTCTTATGTTACATATATAACAAATATAAAAAGTTAATAAAATAAATATAATAACCATGTTCTGGAGGGAAGGATATATATAAATTAAAATATAAAAAATAGTACTTTTTGTAGTAGCAAAGAACTGGGGAAAAAGTAGATAGCCATTGACTGGATAGCAAACTGTGGTACATAAATATAATGGAATGTTATGACACATTAAGAAATAAGAGTAGCAGCTAGTTGGTACACCAGCCCTGAAGTCAGGAGGATGTGAGTTCAAATCTTACCTTACAGATATGTAATACTTCCTGGCTGTGTGACCCTCAAGTCACTTAACCCCAATAGCCTCGGGGGGTGGGGGGGAGGAGGAGGAGAAGGAATGTTTAAAATAAAAAATAATTTTAAAAAAGGGTGGGGGGGGGAGAAAGATGTCTATGAACCAATGCAAAGGAAAAAGAAAGAATAAAAAAAAAATAATTCAAAAATTAAGAAACAAAATAAATAAATAAATAAATAAATAAATAAATAAATAAATAAATAAATGACCATGTAACATTCTGTGAATCTGTATTAGTTAAAAGATTTCAAACTTGGAAGGGACCTCAGCAATCATCAAATTCCACTGTAATTTCCAGAGCAAGTAGTCATCCAGTCTCTACTTACTTAAACATTTCTAACAAGAGGGATTCATCTAGGGAGAGCTCATTCCAGTTTTGAACAATCATTTGGAAAATTTCTCCAAGAGTAAGCCTAAGATGTCTTCATTGCAATCTCTACCCATCGATCCTAGCTCTGTTTTCCAGGAGTAAACCGAACAAAATCTAACCTATTTTCTGCAGAACACTCCCTCAAGTATTTGAACAAAGGTATTATGCCTCATATATCCCTCTCCTCCGCCCCTAGCCATCAGCAGTTTTATCTTCTTTAGGCTAAATATGTGAAGTTTCATATGTCATAAGAAAGACCTACTTTTTAAACCTACTAATTGTACTTCCTCTGGACATTCTAGTTTGTCAATATTCTTCATCCAAAACTAAATATTGAAAATGAGATCTGGTAAGGATAGACAACAGTGAGCTAAACACTTCCTTCCTGAAGTTTTGCCTACAACTACCATTAGCTATTTTGACAAATATGTCATATGGCTTACTCAATACTGAATCTATTCTTTTTTCAGAACTTCTGCCAACCTGTACCTCTCCTCAACTATATCTGGAGTAGACTTTTTATACTCAAATACAAACATTTATCCCTATTTCATCCTACACTCAAGCCCAGTGCTCTAATTTGTCAAGCAACTTCTGGGTCCCTGAAACTATGGTCTAGCTTAGCACTTACTATATGTCAGATACTGTGTTAAGGACAGAGAATACAAAGAAAACAAAAAGGCAATGCATGCTCTCAGGAAACTTATAGTCTAATAAGGGATATGCAACATGGAAACATTATCAACAGAGGAGACACTTAAGGACTATTAGGAAAGGCTTCTTGCAGAAGACTTTAACTGAGACTTGAAGTGAAGAAAGGCCAAAGAAGCAGAGATGAAGATGAAGAGAATTCCAGACATGAGGAGTAGTTAGTGAAAACGTAGAGAACAAGAAGATAGAATTACTCGTATAAGGAATGAGGCCAGAGTATTGTCTGACAAACAGCAAGGAAGTCTGTGTTTTTGGATCAAAAGAGTATGTGGAGTACAGAAGGACTAAGAAAGTCAGAATTTCATTTTAGGAAAATCAGTTTCACAGCTAAGGGAAGAATGAATTGTAATGACGAGGATCAAGTAAAAGGCTATTGCAAATAATCCAAACATGAGGTGAATATATATGAAAGAAATGACAATATGTGGCAATTACTATATGTTTTGGCGAAGAGGAAGAAGCAAGAAGGGAGATGTCCAGCACTCTATCCACTAAACCATCTAGCTATAACTTTCTATATAAATACTTTAATCCTTTAAAGATGATAAATACCAATAAAACAGAATGGTATATGAAATGAGAAGTTTGAATAATACTTTGAGGTTGAGACTTGACCTGTACATATCCAGTATATTTTAAAATTTCAGAGACAAATACTGTCACAAATTCCTTATACTCCAGTAGTTAATGAGACCAGACTTTCAATTATACCTTGTATTTATAAAACCACGTAGGTTACGCAAAATGATACTATCAAGTTATTCTTGACATCTAACACAAATTTTAAGACTAACTATAGAGAGGAAGATGGAAAGTAGTCAGAAAATTCCAAGCTCTCCAGATTTACCCCACAAACACATGGCAGGGCAAACACAGAGCTGGTTAAAAAAATTAAATAAAGTTGGGCAGAATAACTTCTCCCTGAGACAATTGGAATATGATCTGTTGATAGAGACCACTACAGAAGTTTTGGCCATGTGAAATGGTAAATACCTCTAGACTAGTAATACTGAAATGGGAAGCAGGGAACCCTGCCAATAGAGGGGTTGGGAGGCAGCCTCAGCCCCAGTCCCAGCAATTTTCATCTCCTGAGCTGAAGGACTGGGAGTGTGCATGCATAGTTTTTTTGTTTTTTTTTTTTGTTTTGTTTTGTTTTTTTTTTTTGGGGGGGGGGAGGGAGAAGGAGGAAGAGGAGAAGAGAGAAGAACTCGAGATTAAGGGAATGGCTTTCTAATAAGAGACTCTAGACCTAGCTCAGCTGTTGGAATAAGACTCAGCAGGGAAGGAACTAGTATTTGTGGTGCAAGTTGTGGGCAGTATTAGGAAGGCAAAGTTCTTGGTTTGGGTTCCAGACCAGAAACATCCTCCCATAACCTAGAACAAAATAACAAGTTATTTATTTATTTATGAGAAAGATCCAAGAAAAAGAAGATTAAGAAAAGAAAGTCAACCAACTAGAAAAGATCCAGATTCTTAAGGAGAAAAAAAATGACTCCTTGAAAATTAGAACTGGGCAAAAGCCAATGAAGTTATGAGATCAATAAACAATAAAGAATAAATTCATAAAAAATTAAAAAACAGAAAACACAAGAATAATAGACAGTTACCAAAAAAAAAAAAAAAATAGAATCTTGGTATACTACCACAAAAAATAAATGAATAATGATAATTAAAGAAAACTATCCTTAAATGTTAGAAGGAAAACTAAAAATGGAGGGGGAGGAGGGAGAAGAGGGTCAGAGAGGGAGAGACACACACAGAAACAGAATAACCTGAAAGAGAGAGATCCTATAAGAAAAACCTACATGAACACTATAGCCAAATTCCGAAACCCTCAAATCAAGGAGAAAATATAATGGATCATAAGGAAAAAATAATTCAAATAAAGCAGAGCTACTACAAGTTAGAATCACATAAGACCTAGCAGCTGCTACATACAAAGAGAAAAGATCTTTGGAACACTATATATGGAAGAGCAAAAGAACTAGTGTTGCAGCAGAAAATATTATACCTAGCAAAGATAACCGTGGACACTCCCTGCTAAGGATATTCAATGAATTGCCAGATTTTCATAATTCTGATGCAAAAGATCTGAAGTTAATAGAAAATTTTCCATGAGGAACATAAACATCAAAAACTAACTTTTATGTAATTAATTCTAGTCCTGATCTTTATTTTATGTTTGCATATACTTCCTGATTCCCCTGCTTATTTCTATCTGCTACCTTGCCCTCCTGTTATTTAAAATTACCACCTATCCCTCCAAGATCTCTCCTTTATCCAGCCCATTCTCCCATGAGACCTTTTTGTAACACTTTTTTTACTATTTAAAATGACAATAATAATACTTGCCTCAGACACTAGCTATGTGACCTTGGGCAAGTCACAAAGAGTTGGGCAGCTGAAAAATGACAAAAAAAAAATTATTTGTGTTTTTTACCTCATTCAGTTGGGAGGGAAAGCTCTTTCAAAACCTGAAAAAACAACATAAATATTAGCTATTGTACTTTGTTGTCCGGTTTGTTTCAGTCTTAAGCAACTCTTTATGACCTCATTTGGGGTTTTCTTGGCAAAGATAGTGGAGTGGTTTGCCATTTCCATCTTCAGATCATTTTATATAAAATGAAACAAGTAAAACAGTCACGTGACTTTGCACTAGGGTCACACAGCTAATTGAATATCTGAGTTCAGATTTTAACTCAGGATGATCAGTCTTCCTGAATTCAGATCCAGCACTATATATCACAATGTATATATAGTTGCCACACAAAATTATTATATTAGAAAGAGAGAAGGTCAAGATTAGAGAATCTGGGTCTTATTCTAGCAAAAGCAACCCAGAATATTTTATAATTTACAATATAACTTCTAAAAAAGTTTCATTCTTTGAGAACTTTAAAGGTTCTAAAAGGAAGTAAAGTTTAGTTCTTGAATATTATATTCAGAGAAACTAATGGCATGACAAGTGTACCAATTTGGTATATTTCATTTAATTAAAAGTTAAGGTTATATTATAAAATATTTTGGAACACATAAAACTGAAAGAAAATCTGATGAGAAAGATTTAACCTATCAGATTGGAATAGAGCTCCTAAATAATCCTTATAATCAAACTTGAAGTCTGACAGCGATGTGATATATTACAAGCCTTACTAGCCTTATTCTGCAGATGAAGAAACAAATGAGGCACAGAACATATTAAGTAATGCAGATATTTGAACTCCAAGTCTCAGTCCAAGTTCATTATCACTTTCCACTATACCCTACATACACCCCCCCCACACACACACCAGAATGGAAGATCCTACCCCTACCCCCCACCATGTATACATATATTTAAAAAACAGGTTTCTCCCTATAAGAAATGTTAAGAGTGCCTGTGCTTTAAGATTACAAGCTAGTAATTCCTCAATGACATAGCTACATAGTCAACATGCTTGTTCAAATGCTCAATGCATTACTTAAAATGCCAATTATCCTGAACCATTCTACCCTTAGAGTTCAACCAAGCTGCAACACAAAAACAAACAGCTAATTCATATTCTTAGCAGATCTTCCCTACTTTAATTGTGCAATCTGTGTCAGTAGGGAAGCACAAATAGGATTACTTTTCCATCTGACCGCTTTTAGGCAACTGGTGAGAATAGTATTCATGTCATCAACCAGACTGCATTGTCTGGATTCAATCCAACGATCATAATGCAAGATTCTGCAATTATAAACTTTAATCCTTATTCACAGAATAAGGTTGCATTTGATCTGACATCTACTACCTGTAGTTTCCCCAGTACATAGTCCCAATGAGATAATTTTTCATAAGAGGGACATGTAAAACTCACTTCATTTTTCAGTCAATGAAAGGTTATATTATAAGCATTTTCCATAATGGAACTCTAAAAACAAGCTTTTTTCAGTTAATTTTACCATATCACTTCTCTGATTTAAATTTGCCATGCAAATAATTTACACCATCTCTTTAGGAGACCCCTAAATATCTAAAATGGTGAGCATGCAATAGTCAGCGGAAATCTAATCTTGATGTTGTTGAATACAACAGATAGAAAATATCCCGCTAAAACCTATCAAACAAACGGTCATTCAATCTTGGAAGAAGAAATCCAATGTGAAAGAATTATTTACTGAAGCAATTAATTACACTTCCACACAACTATTACCAAGGTTCAACTTAACATCTGCCTCTATAAAATCTGAGTCTTGCCCTTTAGGGCCAAGTTAAACAAGTCCAATTCGGGCTTATACCCCAAAGAGATACTAAAAAAGGGAAAGGGATCTGTATGTGCCAAAATGTTTGTAGCAGCCCTGTTTGTAGTGGCTAGAAGCTGGAAAATGAATGGATGCCCATCAATTGGAGAATGGCTGGGTAAATTGTGGTATATGAATGTTATGGAATATTATTGCTCTGTAAGGAATGACCAGCAGGATGAATACAGAGAGGCTTGGAGAGACTTACATGGACTGATGCTAAGTGAGATGAGCAGAACCAGGAGATCATTATACACTTCGACAACGATATTGTATGAGGATGTATTCTGATGGAAGTGGATTTCTATGACAAAGAGACCTAACTGAGTTTCAATGGATAAATGATGGACAGAAATAGCTACACCCAAAGAAGGAACACTGGGAAATGAATGTGAACTATTTGCATTTTTGATTTTCTTCCCGAGTTATTTTTACCTTCTGAATCCAATTCTCCCTGTGCAACAGGAGAACTGTTCGGTTCTGCAAATATGTATTGTATCTAGGATATACTGCAACATATTTAACATATATAGGACTGCTTGCCATCTTGGGGGGGGTGGGGGAGTGTGGGGGGAGGGAGGGGAAAAAACGAAACATAAGCGAGTGCAAGGGATAATATTGTAAAAAATTACCCTGGCATGGATTCTGTCAAAACAAAGTTATTATTAAATAAAATTAAATTAAAATTAAAAAAAAAAAACAAGTCCAATTCCTCTTCTATAAAACAGCATTTCAAAGGCAAGCTTCATACTACTCAATCAGAATATCCCACCCTACTAATAAATCCACTTTTCACAAAGTTCCGAAATTCCAATCATCCCAAATTCCCTCAATTTACCCTCACATAATTTCAAGATTTTTATCCATCTAAGCTTATAAACTAGACCTTCCTAAGCTGTGGTGCCTAGAACTAAATAAAGTACCATGCATGTGGTATACTAATCTCTCCCTAATATTGGACTAGGTGTCTGGTGAAATAATTTTAGATTGCATTAGCCATTTTTGTGTGTCATAGCAAACTGTGATTCATTCCGACTAGCCTCATTACTTTTATCTTATATAAATGAACCTAAGCATAATAC
The DNA here is from genome assembly GCF_016432865.1 of Antechinus flavipes. Lineage (NCBI taxonomy): Eukaryota > Metazoa > Chordata > Mammalia > Dasyuromorphia > Dasyuridae > Antechinus > Antechinus flavipes. Next base: position 665,572,532 of record NC_067398.1, read on the forward strand.
TTTATATTTATGCCTATTTAATTTCATCTCATTAGATTTGTTCTAACATTCTAGGCTGCCAAGATCTTTCTAGAAATTTTTAATCGCCAAGGTTCATTCTCCCACCCAGAGTAGAGTCATGTGCAAATGTAAAGCCTATCACCTATGTCTTTTTAATAAATTAATTTAAAAAAAACAAACAAAAACAAGTCCACACCGGGCAAGTTTAGATCACACAGATACATCTTTTCAAGCTGAAACATCATTCATTACTTTGTGTGTGATCACTCAACCACTTCCTAATTCATGTAACTACATTATTATTTAGCCAATAAATTTTATATAGGAATGGCATAAAAAATTTAATAAAATGCTTTGCTAAAAATATAAGTTAATTATTTCTATAGATATATACTACCTTTTCTATTTTCAAAGAAACAGCTAGGCAGTACAGTAGTTAAGAGTACTTGAAAGAGTAAGGAAAGTATGAGTATCTGCCTCATCTGTATATGGGGATAATAAGAGCATCTACCTCCTAGAGTTATGAGAAACAAACAAGATACTTTTTGTAACAGGATTTGCAAAGTACCTTGTAAACATTAAAGTGATACATAAATAGTAGTTACTAGTGTAACAATTACAGCATTCGGCTAAATTCTGCTAGTGTGTCATTTCCTTAAGAAGGAAATAAGCTTAATATAGCACAACATGTTTATAATGAAGCTGTGCTGACCCTTTATGGTTCGATTTTCTAGGTGAATGAAGAAATTTTTATCAAGTACTTTATACTGAATATTTTGCTCAACACTACTGAACTTACAAATAAGCAAGATGGACACTGCCTTCAAGGTGAGGGATAGTGATTATGTCCAAATGTGGAGGTATGGTTTAGACATGTCTGGGAAGTGGTTTGAGTGCAGGGAAATTAGATGAAAAGGACAACTACCAGAGGTTCAATTGACAAAATTCCCAGCGAAAAAGGCTGGCTAGAATGAAGGCCATATAGTTGAGAAACTGTTCTACAAAAACATCATGAATCAAAGGCCAGCATTATGACCCGATTCTTGAATTCATCTATTTTATCTTTCTGACCCAAATGAAATGAATGTGGACAATATTGCTTCCATTTCTGCCTTTGTTGATTTTCATCCAAATTTTCTACTAAAGCTTTCTAACATCTACTTTTGACATTTTTAAAAATATATGTTAGATTATACCATTATCCTTTTCCTTTTGAATATATAATCTCTTTTGAGTGATATTCTTTTATGTATTATGTCTCATCATAGTTCAGTAATAGGCATGAGTTTACATTTAACTTCTTGTATTAGACTCTCTAACTCACTTATTTCCCTTATTCTGTGTATTTTGTTCTTCAGCGGACAACAGAATACGAGAGATTAAAGAGAAAAGAATAGGAGACAAAATGTTATCAAACTGTGCATACCCTTTGATCCAGCAGTGTTTCTACTGGGCTTATACCCCAAAGAGATACTAAAGATAGGAAAGGGACCTGTATGTACCAAAATGTTTGTGGCAGCCCTGTTTGTAGTGGCTAGAAGCTGGAAAATGAAAGGATGTCCATCAATTGGAGAATGGTTGAGTAAATTGTGGTATATGAATGTTATGGAATATTATTGTTCTATAAGGAATGACCAGCAGGATGAATACAGAGAGGACTGGCGAGACTTACATGAACTGATGCTAAGTGAAACGAGCAGAACCAGGAGATCATTATACACTTCAACAACGATACTGTATGAGGACATATTTTGATGGAAGTGGATTTCTTTGACAAAGAGACCTGAGTTTCAATTGATAAATGACGGACAAAAGCAGCTACACCCAAAGAAAGAACACTGGGAAACGAATGTTTCATGAGTAAGAGCTGGGGAGGCAAAAGGTGGGAATAATCTAGAGCTGAGGTTTGCCAAAAGACAAAGGAACACAGGGATTTGAGAACAGGAGATGGTGTGGCATTGAAATGTTTAATGATACTGGGAAGTGAGAAAGTTGTCAAAGAAAGTATTGAGGAAAGAGCCTGACAATCTCCAAAGTAGTATGGTTTAAGGAGAGAGATGTTTCTGTGGTCAGATAGAGAAATGTCACTTTCTAATTAAGGAAGTGGAATAACTATGGGTGGTGATGAGATCTAGTTTTAGTAGCTAAGGTGGAATGGAAGAGTAAGTCACAAGACACAAAAAGGTTGATAAATTGAGAGAACATTAATTACATATTAATGTGTGTATGCATATGCACACATACACATCCATACATACATTATATTCCAAATATTTTATATCTAAAAGAGCACTGGATTAAATGGAAAATCTTATAGAATTCAAAACTCTACCTTTTAGGTGTGTGACTGCCTTAAAAATAACAAAAGAAAACTATTTATTTACCTCTAATAAAGAAATGTTTTTTTTTTTTTTTTGCTCAAGTTTAAGAGACAATTATACCTCATAGTGATGATCTTTTTTGTAGCCATGCTAACAATAAGAGAGAATATTGCTTGGCCAAATTTTATCCTTCACTAACAGTAACGCATGAAATAAGTTATGCTTGTTTTTGGTTTCTGAAACTAGGGTAATCTGTCCTAAGCAAAATGGAAGTTTAGCATAAAATCTTAAGATGTGAGGGGTTGGTTTTTTTTAAACCACTTTGATGAATAGCTGAACTTATTTATTTTGTAAAGTTTTTGTTATTAGTATGACCCTTGGGCCTTTATTTTGAAGCTTAATTTTAAAAGAGGAGAGGAGGCATTGCAAGGGAAGGGGAAAAAGGAGGCTGCATGACAGAATCCAGACTTCTAAAAAGAACAACAGAAAGTGTAAACTATAATATTTTTCTGATTTCTGCATCAAAGAATTTAAATAAATTTATTATGGAGTTCTTTTGATTTAATATTTACAATTAACCTTCATTAAGACTCATAAGAAAGGAAAATGATTTTTGGAAATGAAATAAATGTTTAAAATCAACTTAGAAAGCTGCATATACCTTACCTTAAGAATCCATTAAAAGGTAAGCATTTCTAGAACAGAGACTATTGTTGTATTTGTGTAATTCCCAGTATACTTTATAGATATGAGACACAAATTGCAAGACTATTTGAATTGAATCTGACACTAATCAAAATAAATTAGGAATGATTTAACCAAAATTGCAGATATACTTTTTTAATGCTCCAATTCACATATGCCAGTCAAGTTCTAAATTATAGCAAACATAAGCAGTCAAAAATACAGAACAGAAAGGGATATTAGGAGATTAATCAATATGAAAGTTAATACTTCTTCCACTACTTTTCTCTTAATTGGCTCTTCCTGAAATGCCATTGGAAAATAAAAATGGGGCTAATTATCTAAGATTTTTAAAATGTTTATCATTTTCATGCAGGTAGTGGGAGAAATAAATAAGTGGCAAAAACTATTGATGAAGATTCTAAAAACTGAAGACTATGAGAGCATGTTAACATTGGAGCAACTTTTTTAATGCTGTCTCAGGTGGATAAAAAATTGAACACATATACACACATGCACGCACTTTTTATAAGACTGACATAGCAGATGAGAATTCTCTAATTTCATTGAAGAGCTAAGGAAGATGGCTTTAGAGAAGGTAAAATCTGGATAGCAGAGCAAAATAGATAAGAATTCAAAAGGAAGGATACAGTGGAACAAGTTTTTGAGACCATGGATTCTATGTTCCACTTTTGCTAGTTTTTAAATGAAAATTATTTTGGTAAATTATTTTCCCTTATTTTATAATTTTTATGTAAAGTAAGAAGTTTTGTGCAGATGTCATTACTGTCCCTCATACCGACATGATTAATATTTTTATACTCTACCATCCAAGGAAAGTGAAATATATGTTAAGTGGTGAGTAAGCAGCAAATTGGGACCTGGGCTCAAATTCTACCTCTACTACAAACTAGATTACTGAGTATGTGACAATACATAACTCATTTAACCCTTGAGCTTCAATTTACTTAATTTTCTTTACATGAGGGACTAAACCTTTCTAAGAATATTATTTTTAAATGCATAAAATAAATAGGTTCACAAGGAAACCAGCTTTATTAAAATGTTATTAAAAGATTTATAAAACCTCAAGAATTCATGGCCCCCGAGATTAGATGTTTTTAAAGATTTTCTTCAAATTCTAGAATCTGAATTCTAGACCAAAAAGCCCCAGAGATAACAACTGAAATCTAGAGAAATAAAATGATGTGACCAACATTACATAGCTAGGTTACTGACAGAATTAGAGCTAGACTGAATGTTTTTATTCTCAGTGAAGGCATGGTATAACTCTTACTGAGGACTACTCCTAAATCTACTGCATAAGACAAGATGCAGACCTACTTCTGTTGTCTTAATCAAAGTGGAAACACTTTTGTTGACAAGAGATTTCAACAGATAACAGCTAATGTGTACAATGCTAACTGTGTGCCAATAACTGTGGTAAGTTCTTTCTATTATCTCATTTGATCCTTTACAACAAATATGGGAAAGTATTTTCCCTCTCCATTTAACAGATAAGGTCACTGAGCCAAAGAGATTTAATGACTTGTCACAAAAGTAGCTAGTTAAGTATATGAGGGCACATTTGAACTCAAGTCATTTTAACTCTCAATCTAATCCTATTCCATCCCCTACTGAAGGAAAACTAACTTCCTTTTTGCCAACTAGTATATATCATTTGGGCCTTGGGGAAGGCAGTTGTCTAAAGCATTCAAATCAAATTAACTATTATGGGACAAAACAGGATACTATTTTTAATTTTCACTTTAGAACTATTCAATTTTTCAAGTCAGATTTCTGATTAAGGAAAGAAGATGGCACATACTATTCTTTCTCAAAAAAAAAAAAAGGGGGGGGGAGGGAGGGAGAGATGTGCAAAACAAAACAAAGAATAGAGCTTCATTCATGGTTTAAACTTCAAGAGAAAGGATTCAAAATTTTACTAGCTGTCTCAGTGTCCCCATGTGTAAGAAGGGAATGACCTAGATGACTTCTAAGGTTTCTTTTATCACTGATATATAATAGTGTTGGCTCTGATCTCCAAAGTGGAAGGGAGGGAAAAGAGAGGGAAGAGAAGGGAGGACTAGGAGTAGTGGCGTAATGAATAGCCTGATCCCAAGGTCTATGTATAATCAACTAATATGAATATAGGTTGCCTGCTACCCCTCTCCTAGTTAATCTTCAACACAAGCATAGCCATTCTTATATCTGATCCTTTTCCTCTTTGATGAAAGCTTCCAACTCTTCTTTTGACTATGTCAGGATAAGGAGATAGGAATGAATTATATTCTACATACAAAGATCTCATTACATCATTATTCCCATCAACTTACCCCTATTCCAAATTTTCCTACAAATGTCAAGCATACTCGCCATGCATTTACTCCCCCAACATGAGCTGGCAAAAATTTGTCATTTCTACCTCACATTTCTGAGATCTGGAAAACTCTTTTGGTCCCTCCCTTCCTACCAGAGAATTTGCATTTTTTTCTTTTATGAGGACTTTACAGTAAATTATGGTAAAAGTTAAGTATTTGGTTCTAGGCTCTATATAAATCAAAGAACTTCTTCAAAACTCCTCCAAAATTCGCATTTACAGTAATTTCTTATGCTGAACCATGACATATTGAAATTGCAATGGGGAAAATTACTATGTTTATCTTCCAGTTAGGAGTCATAACTGGTGCTTAAAAAAAAAAAAAAGTTAAACCATTTTGAATATATCTGAACTTTTTTTTTTTTTTTTTTTTTTTGCTAATTTGAGTATATAATAATATTGGGAATAACATAATATAGTAAGTCTAGTGTATCCTATAAAACAACTAAATTCTTAATTAAGCAATGCTTTTTCTCTACAAAGAAAAATATTTAGATCAGCTTGAAGACTGAATAACAAAAGTATAAATTAACTGTATTCCAAACAAGTCAGATGGCAAATGGAAAAGATTCTAGGAATAACACTTTGAAGAGGACATTGACAAACTGGAATATAATATATCCAGGTAAGACAAGAGTTTCAATGATATGGAAGAACCGAGTTTAATCTGGTTAAGTAACAACTTAGGAGGTTCTAAAGAATAACTTTTCCAGCAGTTGAAGAACTATTATATATAGAAAAGAGATTAGACTTTTTTTTTTTAAGTGGCAAAGAGAACTTTAAGGGGAAGTTCTAGGGAGACAGATTTGAGCTCAGTGGTTTATTATATAGTAATATAGTAAACTGAAAATGGAAATCTTCCTGGTAAGGTTGAAATTCTGTCATGGGATATGTTCAAGCAGTACCTATAAAGCATTTATCTATATGGCAGGAAATTCTCCCAGATGAATTCTCAAATCCCTTCCAGCACCATAATCCTGGAAGGTATTGATAGAGGGCGATTAGAAAAGAATATGGTGCAGTTGGAAGAGGTATTTACACTACAGTGCTAGGAAAGACTAGAGGAAATAACTCCTTGCCTAGCAGAAATGCAAAGTACATAATTTTCAAAGACCCCAGATTTCACTACATATCACTACTAGGGTTTACTAATTAACAAAGATCATTTTGAAGGGTCAAAATACCTCTATTTTCTGCAGTTATCTCTTTTCTTTCCCTGATCAGAAAACTAAAAATTTTAAATGAATTTTTTATTTTTTGGTTACCTTGAATACCCACAGGCTTTGAGGTTCATGTGTTTTTGACATCTGAAAAGGTAACTTAAAGTCACACAATCAAGAAGAATTGATGAGAATTCTTAAGATGGAAAAGGGCAGAGCTCTCAGAGTATCCTCATCAATGAGCAAAATAAAATCTTTCATTTAAAAAAAGGGAAAAAATAAAGTAGTGCCTATCTGCTGAGGGGAAAGAAAAGTCAAGGAAACTTAACAGTGTTTCCACAGATTCTCCTTTCAAAGGGCCAAAACATTTTCATATCTAAGCTAGGGAAAGTAATGTAATACATCAAATGCAAAGGCAGAAATAAACCAAAATTTTAAAAGGGATTAGAATAAAACATGCTTCTGAAATCGTCAAATAAAACAAATGCTTAATTTCATTTGCTCATTCAAGCTATTGATACTTAAAAGTCCAAATGAGAATGTTGAGCTAAACAGATTGGAGAAAGATTAATGGCACATGATTTAAGATGGGTAAGACCTGGTTCATCAGAAAGGAAGGAAAGAGGCATTCTAATCATAAGAGCAATGAGCACGTAAACAAGTTTAAGAGTTGTCTAGTGGTGATAAAGACCAATTTTGCAACAATGGCCAGAAAGATTCCTTTAGGATAGAGAGGTAAGATAGGTAGGTAAATGATTCAGATTTATAAGTCTGACTTCTAGTTATGCCTAATTGTGACTAAGATATGATCTTTTTAAAAATCTGCATTGCCTGAAAACTAGCTAATGTTTTAAAGATGGAAGTTTTAATGGTTGTGCACAGAAATTGAAAATATGTATATAACAAGTATATTAGAGAGTAAGTAATAAAATTCCTGACCTGTATAATGTGAAATCTCCTCACCAGTACAAGTAATGACTTACTGAATTTCCTATATTCCTCCACCAATCTTGTTACCAAAGAGATCCACATGAAAATAGGATTTTGGTTTCCCCAAAGTTCACTGGTTGTCATAGAAATGATTGTTATATCAAAACAACTTGCATTTTCAGGTGAGAAATGAACAGATGCTGAAAACAAACACAACCCATACTATGTCAAATATCCAACTAAGTTTCAAATATTGTTTAAAAAAATAAAAAGACAAAAGATATTTAACAAGAAAACAGACCTGTCTTATTCCTTAAAATGAATGCCAGAAAATAGAACATCAGGGTAAGCAAAAAAACTAATATACAAACTTTTAGAAAAACACTTAATTTGCTTTTCATGCAATGTGCAAACAAAACAAAACTCTAGACTCCAAAGGGTAAAGAAATCTCAACAGAAAACTGATTTATAGGTCATATAATTTTCAATTGGCTATAGGTATTGATTAGACTATTATAAACTTCAGTAAAACATTTAGACCAGTCTGCACATACTGAATCATCTAAATTCCTACAGTTATGTGAAGGATGTGACAAGTCTTCAAGAAAATTTCCATTTTCTATGGGGACATAAAAGTAAATATTCAACATGGGCATAAATTAGCTCACTAATTTCACCCCCTCAATTCTCTATAAGGCAATTTTACATGAAATATCAATTTGCTCATAGGTTAAGAAATAATTAATTAGATTACTTCCTGGAGGTAACTGGAAGTTGAGGTAACTACCTTACATTTTCTTAGTTTGCTAACCACAAAAGAACAGAAGAAAATTTCAGAAAACTAGCATTTTGACTCTCCAGTATCTAAATTCCTCGATGAATAATTTTAATCTTCCGTTTTGGAAATTATCTAATGTATGCATAGAACATTTATGGTCTAATTTCATTCTGTATGTGTCAATTTTTTAGATCTATTTCTTGTATATACAGCTTATTAAATTTTGTTTTCATACCCATTTAGCAATAGCTTGCTTTATTGAACTGTTTAATTCATATTTAAGGGTATGATTACTGGGCTCTCTTAATTTCTTCTTTTTCTCTATTTTAAAAAATGATCTTAATGAAAAACTGCTTGATATAATCACCTACATTCTCCAGTAATGTAATGAGATGGCCCAACTACTTATAAAAACCAACACTTCTAAGAAGTGTCATTTATTCCCTCTCCCTTCCATCTTCTCCAGCGGATTGTACCCATAATCATTCACTCTCAACCACCTAGTAGTTCTATCCCCATAGGCCTTAAAAATGCCTGAATTGTTAAAAAAAGCAAAACAAAGAACAATCAGCTTTTTTATATGTGCATGTCCTTTTATATCCTACCATTCCATCAGGGTATTTATTGTACTATATCTCAATTTAATCCGGGTGTGGGGAAGGGGGTGTGGAGGGAGGACTCCTCTCCCTTTCATGTACATGTTTGACTGTTTTGCAGCATACCTTCCAAACTCAATACTGAATTGAAACTACTCTTTTAAAATACAATTTAAGATTTACATGAACTGATGCTAAGTGAAGGGAGCAGAACCAAAAGAACACTGTACATAGCAACAAGATGTGATGATCAATTCTGAGCGATCTGGTTTTTGTTAACATTGATGGGATTGACTCATGACAATTCCAATTTCCAATGCAATAAGCCATTCACATCCAGAGAGAAAAACTATAGAGACTGAATGTGATTCAAAACACAGTATTTTCACCTTTTTTTTTTTTGGGGGGGGGGGGAGGGGAGGGAGAGGCAGGGGGTGATTGTTAGTTTGTATTTCTTCCCTGTGTTTTTCCCCAATTTTAATCTTATCTTTCTTGAATAGCATGACAAATATGGAAATACAGTTAGAAGAATTGACATGTTTAACCTATATCAGATTGCTTGCTGTGCTAGGGAAGAGGAGAGAGAGATGGACATAAATTTCAACGCAAAGTTTTGCAAAGATAAATGTTGAACACTCTTTGCATGTATTCAGAAAAATAAAATACTATTTAACTTTTTAAAAAATTACAATTTAACTGAACACCATGATAAAGTGATGATTACATTTGGCTCCAAAGTAGAAACAGAAAATAAATCTCACTTCTTTAAAGAAGCAGTAAATTATGATTATGGAACAGTGATGTCAAATTCAAATAGAAATGGATTCTTGTGGAAACATGCAGACTTAGAAAATCATAAATTAACATAATCTATGTTGCATTTTTTAAATTGGTCAACATTTGCCAATTATATTTTGATTTTTTTCCCCTTCAAAGTACATGAAAAACATTCAGAAGTCCTAGGTTAAAAACTCCCATTTCAGAAAGAGAAACAAAGAATTCCCTTTGATGCTACTTCCAATTAAAAAAAAATCACCAACTCCCCAAATGTTCATATTCCAGAAAGCATTTTTCGAAACAGCCCACTAATAGCTATTCTGGAAAAACTCAAAAACCTACAAGTGTTGAATAAAAATATAGAAGAAATGTGTGATGGATATGGGTAAAAGAAAGTGTGATGTTTAATGTGTTTCTGCATTGACTTCCTAGGTTGAATGTGGTTTGGATAGCAGAAATAATGATGAAAAGAGTAATTCTAGATAAGGATACCATTATTTATGAGTCTCTCACTATAACATCATCCTCAAATCTCAAGCTTTGAAATTGCTCCATAGATGAAACTGTCTGTTTTTGATAGCTAAATTCTCAGTGCTGAGATACAAGGAAAAAGGTACAAAGTCCCTGCTCCAAGGGAATTTTCATTCTAGTCACTCAGTCAATAGTCATTTATTTCATACTTGCTAATATTGTTCTAGGCTCTAAGGAGAAAAAGAAAACCAAAATCACTGTCCCGTTCCTCAGGGATTATAAGATAGGTAGAAATTAATCAAAGAAAGGCATTAGAGGAACAGAATAATGCCTCCTGCATAACATGATACTAGAGCCAAAATGGCTAAAACTTTCCTTCAGGAAAGACAGGAAGGAAACAGGACAGGAATAAAAAGGGAGAGCATCCCAAACATGGGGAATGGGGAATAGCTAGCACAAAGGCACTGCAATTAGAGTTGGAATGTCTTATGCAAGGAGCTTGAAATAAGCAGGCAAATATCAGCACATCTAGATGTAAAGGGAGATAGGAAAGGTAGGAAGAAGTATGTATATATATATATAAGTATGTGTGTGTGTATACATGAGCATCTCAGCTAAGTTAGTCAGTCTGACCTGTGGCCTCCATAGCACTGGAGAAAGACCTGAGGTGAAGAGACTTGGGACCTCCTGGGGAGGTCTTGGAGGTGGAAAAAGCTAAGAAGTAGAAAGGTTAAATTTACTGACTGAGCTCAAGAAAGGCCCTGGGACAGAGACAAAGTGAATTGGAGGTGGGGAGTTGAGACTGGAAGTTTTACCATAGCTCAATAATAGGCAATAATAGCACTACTTGAAAGATTGTTTCTGTTCCAACAATGACTAAGAAGGTAAGGCCACTTAGTGGGAGCTCTAAATATTACAGGTATCCTATGTTACTTAATCAACAATGTGTGGTATTTGTTACTTCATCTTGTAAATTCAGCATTACTTTACAGAGTATCTATCAAAACTTTCTTTTTTAATTGAGCTTTTCAGATTGAGGAGTCTGTTGTGAACAAAGGTGTCTTTAATGCCTAAAGTATGCTTTCCCTTCTCATTCTGTTTCTCCTGGCTCCATCCTGACATTACATTTTCCCTGGCTGTCTCCTATGCCAGAAATTGTTTTTCTCCTTACTCCCACCTTCTGTATCGTCATAATCTTTGTTAATTCTAAAGGTCTTCATTTCTTATATGACTATAAACTCCTCTGAACTTCATCATACCCACAGGGAATCACAACATCTTGCAGAATCGTCTAGATCCTGGTATACATATCTCATGTATATCCTTTGCTCCCCAAATCCCTCTAAATGGACAGTAGGAGGAAAATCTCTTCTTCAAGTCTCCATTTAAAGAGGGCTTCCAAGCTAGCCATCTCTTTATTTCCTAGCAGCTTCACTCCTTTGGCTATTTTCATCATGACCCTGGCAACAGACACACAGTACAATAAATAGTTAAGAATTTGCTGATTGATCCCTCCCAAAAAGCAGGGAGAAAAAAACCCAACATAAACTAATAAACAACAAGCTCAGAAAAACACTCTCCTAAAATACACGTTTATATAGCACAAGTAGCTTTAGTTATAACATCATTACTATTAGACAAAAACTGCTGCTGTATCACACACTTTCAATGTTTCATCTGTCAAAAAGTTAAAATAAGTAAAATTTACCTGTTCTAATCCTTTAGGAAACAAATCTTTCATTATTAGGACCATTAGCTGGGTGTGAGAAGAACAGCAAAATATTAACCTAGTCTAATAATGCCAAGTTCTGCTCTTCTACTGATGTCATAAGCCAACAACTCTATTCAAAGAGAATTCTTTGTTTAGTTTATAAATATAAGTAATCTTTGCTCAGTCTTAATTGGCTCTTTATGACCCCATTTAGGATTTTCTTTGAAGATACTGGAGTGGTTTGCCATTTCCTTTTCCAGTTCACTTTACAGATGAGAAACTGAAGCTACCAGGGTTAAGTGACTTGCCCAGGGTCACAAAGTAACTGACAGGCCACAGTTAAACTCAGGAAAAAGAATCTTTCTGACTCCAGAGAGTATCAGTAGATAGCTGCCACCATGCAGCTGCACCAAAATTAACCAGTCAAAAACATTACTAATAAAAATACTAATGATGTTTAACAATTTCCTTTGGTTTTCAATGGTCCTAAAATGTTTGGTGGTAGTGATGGTGATGGTTTTTTGCATTTATTCAATAATTGTTTTATTAAGCTTCAACTCTGTGCAGGGCATTGTGTTAATGGTTGGGGATACAAAGAAAAGCAAAAGGCAGTCCCTCTTCTCAAGGAGCTCACAAAGTAACATTCCAACAACTATGTACAAAGAAATATATACAGGAAAATTGGAAAGAGCAAAGAGAAGAAAGGTGATACTTGAAAAGATTTCCTGGATTTCAGTTGAGACTTAAAGGTAACAAGGAAGCCAGGAGGCAGAGATAGGTAACAAGGAAGCCAGGAGGCAGAGATAAGGAGTAAAAATTCCAGGGAAGAGGACAACCAGTAAAAATGGATGTAATGGGAGTTGTAATGTTTTGAAATAACAATATAGTCTGTTATCACTGGATCAAAAAGTACATGGAAAGAATTAAGAAATAAGAATAGTAGAGAGGGGACTAGGTTATGAAGGACTTTATATTTGATTCTGCAGGTAATGAGAAGCCACCAGAGTTTATTAGTAAGAGATAACATACTGTCACTTTAAGCCAATCAGTTTGACAGCTGAGAGGATGATGGATTAGAAGTGAGCAAAGACTTGAATCAGGGAGACCAAACTATTGGCATAAGCCAGAAGTGAGGAGATGAGGGACTACAACAATGAAGTGGCAGTAGCACAAGTCAGAAGGGGGCATATATAAGAGATTCCATGAAAGTAAAATTGTTGTCCTGTGCAACAGATTGGATATGGAAATTAGAATTATAAGGATCTATAACTAATTATGCACTAAAAGAACATGTTTGGTCCTTTAAAAAAAAAATTGCTCTTTTCTTTTTCATTTACAGAGTTAGGAATTTATATAAGGAAGTTATATAACTTGATAATTAATCAAAAGAAACGGAAGTGTTTTCTATGTTATAACATAAAAGAACAATATATTATGAATAGAGCAACAAAGTAGTCAAAAACAAGATAAAGAAACTGGGAATTATTTAGGCTAAAGAAGTAGATGCTCTTTATGTAGAAGAGATTTCCATACAAAGTAGATTTCTTAGTACCAGGACCTAGATTTAGCCATGATAATAACAACAACAATGTTCTTAACATTTGAGCTATATAAAAGCTGGACAGGCTGTTTTGGGAATTACCGAATTCTTCTCAACACTGAGTTTTTAAGTAGGATTCAAGTGTTTGTCAACATGGCAAAAAGGATTTTTTTTTTTTTTTAAATCAGATCTAGTTTGGACTAGAGAAGCTTTCAAAACTAGACTTTGAATCTATAATTTAAATGGAAATTTCACACCCTTTCAAATCAGAGATGATGTAAGAGGCAGACAGATTTGTCTTAAATTTCCCATGTGGAATTGATTGTAGAGAGACTCATAATTTTACTCCAATAAAAACCAATTCAATTAGGGTGTGAGACTATACTTATACAGCCTAACATTCCATTCCACCCCACCCCCACAACATTTTTGCAATCTCATATTTCTATTAAGAGAAACAACTAAAAAAGAAAATTCATTTACAGTCAATGGTATCCTGAGTTTGCCTCAACAAAGTAGAATGTGTAAATCATCACAAGTTTTATTGCTGCTGTTCCCACAGAGATGCCACCAGTTATTTAAGTTCAGGTTGATTGACTAAAAAGATGTAATCGTTTCAAAGAGTGTGCAATATATATACTTTGTTTATCACAAAATATTGGGAAATTAAGGAGATTAAGTTGATTTCTTAATGTCCCATTGAGGATTTTCTTAGCAAAGACACTGAGAAAATTCACCTGTTCAGGGTCATAAAGCCAAGGTCTGAGTCTGGATTTAAGCTCAGAAAAAAAAAAAAAAAAAAAGGCTTCTTGAATCCAGTCTGACTATCTATAGCTGCTATACATACACTGATGATGTTCTAATTATAAGAAATTCTTTCTTCTTTATTAGGAATTGAAATGTAATTTTATGCAACTTCACTAACTGTTACTAGCTTTAACCTGTGTTTGTGTGTGGGAGAGGGAAGAAGGGGAAGATATCAAAGATAAATAAATTATTCTCTAACATTTCTGATTGATTTGTTTTCATCCTTTTAAATAAGAAAAATTAGACAAAGGATAACACCATTAAGAGAGCAAGAAATATTTTACTTGTCAGATCTATGGAGATGGAAAAAATTTATGACTAAGTGAGCAACAGTATTATGAAATACAAAACATTCAAATTCAATTGCATTGCCCTGTTTATAGTGGCTCGAAGCTGGAAAATGAGTGGATGCCTATCAAATGGAGAATGGTTGAGTAAATTGTGGTATATGAATGTTATGGAATATTATTGTTCTGTAAGGAATGACCAGCAGGATGAATACAGAGAGGACTGGCGAGACTTACATGAACTGATGCTAAGTGAAATGAGCAGAACCAGGAGATCATTATATACCTCAACAACGATACTGTTTGAGGATGTATTCTGATGGAAGTGGATCTCTTCGATAAAGAGAGCTAATTCAGTTTCAACTGATCAAGGATGGACAGAAGCAGCTACACCCAAAGAAAGAACACTGGGGAAACAAATGTGAACTATCTGCATTTTTGTTTTTCTTCCCGAGTTATTTTTACCTTCTGAATCCAATTCTCCCTGTGCAACAAGAAAACTATTCAGTTCTGCACACATATATTGTATCTAGGATATACTGTAACCTATTCAACATGTAAAGGACTGCTTGCCCTCTGGAGGAGGGGGTGGAGGGAGGAAGGGGGAAAATCATAACAGAAGTGAGTGCAAGGGATAATGCTGCAAAAAATTACCCTGGCATGGGTTCTATCAATAAAAAGTTATTTTAAAAAAAATGAATTGCATCAAAAAGATTTTTGCAAAAACAAAAGAAATGTAATTAAGATTAAAAAGAAAGTAGAAAGCTGGGGAGCAATTTTTATAGCAAGTTATTCTGATAAAGGTCTAATTTTTTGGATATATAACAAAGTGAGTCAAATTTATATTAATAAAAATTATTCCCCAATTGATAAAATGTCAAAGGACATGAATAGGCAGTTTTCAGATAAAGAAATCAAAGTTACTTATAGTCATATAAAAATGCTCTAAACCACTACTGATTAGAGAAATGCAAATTAAAACAACCTTGACCTTATATTTATCACAGACTGGCTAATGGGACAGAAAAGGAAAATGTTATATGTGTTGGAGAAGGTGTGGAAATTGGGATACTAATGCATTGCTGGTGAAGCTATTCTAGATTGTAATTTGAAGTATGCCCTAAGGGTTATAAAATTTTGATGTAGTAGGTCTGCATCCCAAAAAGATCATTAAAAAAAAAAAGAGTAATTTATAAATATACTGCACATGTATAACCTATACCAGGTTGCTTGCCATTTTGGCGAGGGATAGGGAAGGGAGAGAAAATTTTGAACTCAAAATTTTACATGGAATTGTTTTGGGAAAAAAAGTACTATTTTTTAAAAGGAGAAAAATCATATCCAGAAAGACCAATTGACACATGTGCACAGAAATAAGATTAGATGATTATTATTTCCTCAAAGTAGTACATCAAAATTGAACACAATCCTAACAAAAAGCATCAAAATAATGACATCAGAATGACAATCAGAAAATAAAAGGAAATGTCATCTTTGGTGCACTGTTGAATTGGTTATCTGTCATTTTCTCTTAGTATATTCCAAAGCCATGAATAAAATATAGGGAAATAACAACACACACACACACACACACACACACACACACACACACACACACAAATATACATACATGACAGAAAAAGAAATAGAGATGAAGGGGTGCACAATCACTAAACTAATTGAAGGAAAAAACAAACTTGTAGGTGAAGGGAAGGAGAGTATCTCCCAAGAATTTGGTAAGGCCAGTACAAAAGGCACAGAGAAAAGTAACAGAAAGCATAAATACATGAAAAACAGAGATAAGGTCACTGGCACGATTAGTCTAGGATGGGAAGTTATGTTCAATGAGGGGAAACATAGATCAGACAAGATTGCAAAGATAAATAAGTTTGAAATACATAACTTTGATCAATGCAATGATCAAATATGATTCCAGAAGATCAATGAACTGGTCAGTTGCTTGTTATTCTTTGTTCTCAGACAGGACCAAAATGACACCATTATGATAAGAGTAGAATTACAGTATGTCCGACTGTATCTGATCAGACCAATATGAGCTGCAATGATCAAATATGATTTCAGAAGATCAATGAACTGGTCAGTTCTCTTTGTTCTCAGACAGGACCAAAATGACACCATTATGTTAAGAGTAGAATTACAGTATGTCCGACTGTATATGATCAGACCAATATGAGCTCTGAATGCTCTGCCACAGGGAGGACACAAAAAAGTCCCTACATCTGGGGTGGACTTTTAAACTTTGTGCATCTTGGGTATCTTTTGAGCTAATTAGCACACCAACGTTCTCCATGCTGAACAGGATTATGCCAGACTCTACCATGTTATACAATCAATTCTGGAGTTCTTAAGACCATGAGAGCATCCTGATATTGTTTTTTCTGACCAACTTATAAAGAATGTGCCCTATGTGAATTATTCATAAAATACAGTCTTTTTGACAAGCATACATATGGCATGCAAGTAATGTGTTCAGTCCAATGAGGTTACAGTCTCTGCAGCAGAATCTGAATACTTAGCAATTTGATTCGAGAAAGAACTTCAATGTTTGCTATCTTATCCTGCCATGTGAACTTCAGAATCTTCCTGAGACAATTCAAATGGAAGCAATTCAGTTTCCTAGTGCAGCACTGATATACTGTTCAGGGTTCACAGGCATAAAACAATGAGGTCAGCATAATGGCTCTTTAGACCTTCAGTTTGGGACTCAGCCTAATACCTCTCTTCTGTCCCATTTTCCTTCAGATATTCCCAAACACTGAGCTAGCTCGGGCAAAGTATGTGTCACCTCATTTTCAATGTGGACATCCCTGTAAAGTATACTGCCAAGGTAAGTGAATTTATTCCTATCATTCAAAACTCCATTTGCTGTTACCAATGGATCCACATATGAATGGTATGATGCTGGCTGATGGAGTATCTATGGTTTCTTCGTGTTAATTAAGCCAAGATTAGTATAAGCAGCAGAGAATTGATCTATTCTTTGTTGCATCTCAGCTTTGGAAGCTGCACTGAGAGTACAATCATCTGAAAACAAAAACACATCATACACTTGTACTCCTACTTCAGTTTTGGCTCTAAGTTGAAGAATTTACATCAGAACAGTAGCTAACTTTGATGTCATGTTTATCCACCTCTTCACAGAGGTGATGGATTCAAGATGCAGAATGAGGGGACAGCACAGAAATCGGTTTTCTTCACTCCAATAACAGGGGAAAAGGGAAAAATAGAACGAGTGTGTGATGCACGTTACTTATTTTATGTCTTTACAAACTGAACAGAAACATCTACATTTTTTTTCTAAAGGCAATAAGATGTCTCTGATTAAGGGAGTCACATGGTCAGATCTAATTATTTTGGCATCAGTTTGTAATGCTCAGTACATAAAAATTCCCACTGGAATGGGAAGACATTTGAGGAGATCAATTAGTAGATTAGCTAATCACTGAAAAACTTTCAAGCCCTTACTCTGTTAATAGGCTGTTACAGTAATCCAAGTGAAAGGCAATAAGGGTCTAAACCAAGAAAATGTCACAGTTATGAACAAGTTTTTGTCTGGCATAACTACTGTTCCAAGTACCATACTTATACCGATAAATAAATAAAGTTGGAAGTTTAAGAACAATATTAACTTATTCTCTATTAATTTCCCAATCAGCAGAGCTATGAAAGAGTTGCCCAAATGTGAGTAACATCCAGGAAGCTTGATCATTTTAAGATCTGGATAAGCATATCTATTTATATATTCATCCAAATTTTTATTGGTGTCTTGAAGAGACTTCTCATAGAGATTGAAGAAGTAGGAGTTAAAAAATATTCTGTGCTCAAAAGAGCTCAAGTTTTAAATGAATTCACTACCTTTTTGCCCAAACTCTACCCTCTTCCTAATTTTCCTGTTACTGTTGAAGGCAACATCTTTTTTCCTACTCTCCTAGATTCCCAATAACAAATACCATAATCAAATTATTCTCTTTCACCCTTATATATCTTATCTGTTAGCAATTCCTGATGATTCCACCTTTATAATAATAAAAAAACAAAAACAAAAACATTCTCCCTTCTTTCTTCTAAAACTGACAGCATTCTTGGTACAAGTTTTCATCAACTCAACCAGGAGTAGTGCAAAAGCCTACTGATTGGTTTTATTATATTCCAGGACATCCTCCACTTACTTATCACAGTGATCTTTCTAAAGCTCAGATTTAGCCATGTCTTTTTCCTTTATCCTCCCCTCTCCCCAACTAATCAAGTTAATGCCTCCTTGCCTCCAGGATCAAACAGAAAATTTTGTATAACTTTTAAAGCCCTCACAACATGGCTCTGGCTCCTTTCTACATTTCTAATTCTCCTTGAATTCTACAATCCATTGGTCTCCTTGCTACTGCTCAAGCAAAATTCAATCTCTTAATTCATACCTGGAAAGTCACACTCATCTCCTCTCCAGCCTTCAGGTTTCCTTCAAGTCTCAGACAAAATTGCACCTTCTGTAATGGAATATTATTGTTCTGTAAAAAATGATGAACAAGCTGATTTTAGAAAGGCCTGGAAAGATTTACATGAAATGATCCTGAGCATAAGAAGCAGATCCAGGAATACATTGTACACAATAACAGCAAGAATGTGCGATGATCAACTATGAAAGACTTGGTACTTCTCAATGGTTCAAGGATTCAAAGCAGTCCCAAAAGACTTTGGACAGAAAATGCCTTCTGCATCTAAAGATCTAAAGAGAATGAACTGTAAATCAACATGTATATGTCACTTTTTATTTTTTAAAATCCCTCCCATGGTTTTCCTTCAACATGATTTATAAAGCAATGTATCAAAAAAAAAAAAAAAAAAAAAAAAAAAAAGGATCTTCTGCAAGAAGTCTTTCTTGTCTATGTGTTGTCTAAATCCAAAAAACTTCCCCTGAGAATTCTTCCAACTTAATGTGTATACACAGTTGTCTGTATGTTGTCTCTCTTATTAGACATTATTCTGGGGCAAAGTTTTTTTTTTTCCTTTTTTATTTCCAGAACATAGCACCAGTAAATGATAGCTCCCCTTTCCTTCTATCTCAGTTAATTATGTGTCTAAAAGTCAAGCCAATTTCAAATGAATTGTTATTACATTGATATTTAGATTGTTTAAAGAATTTGTCAAAAGCTGTTTTAAGAATTTATTGTTTTCTGATGGACATGCCCTCTTCAACAATGAATTCCAAAGCTACACCCAGCAAAAGAACTCTGGGAGATGACAATGAACCACTACATAGAATTCCCAATCCCTCTATTTTTATCCGCCTGCATTTTTTTATTTGCTTCATATGCTAATTGTACACTATTTCAAAGTCTGATTCTTTTTGTACAGCAAAATAACTTTTTGAACATGTATACATATATTGCATTTAACTTATTCTTCAACATATTTTAACATATATTGGTCAATCTGCCATCTGGGGAAAGGGGTGGGAGGAAGGAGGGGAAAAGTTGGAACAAAAGGTTTTGAAATTGTCAATGCTGAAAAATTACCCATGCATATATCTTGTAAATAAAAAGCTATACTTAAAAAAAATTATTGTTGATTATGGAATATTATTGTTTTATAAGAAATGACCAGCAGGATGAATACAGAGAGGTTTGGAGAGACATACATGAACTGATGCTAAGTGAAATGAGCAGAACCAGGAGATCATTATACACTTCAACAATACTACATGATGATTAATTCTGATGGATATGCTCTCTTCAACAATGAGAGGATCCAAATCAATTCCAATTGAACTGTAACAGAACTAGTTACAGCAAAGAAAGAACACTGGGAAATAAGTATGGACCACAATATAACATTTCCACTCTTCTGTTAATGTGTGCTTGCATTTTAGTTTTTTCTTCTCAGATTATTTTTATCGTCTTTCTAAATCAGATCTTTCCTGTGCACCAAGATAACTATAAATATGCATACAGCTATTTAACGTATACTTTAACATATTTAACATGTATGGGACTACCTGCCATCTAGGGGAGGGGGTGGGAAGGAGTGGAAAATTTGAAACAAAAGGTTTTGCAAAGGTCAATGTTGAAAAATTACCTGTGCATATGTTTTGATTATAAAAAGCTATAATAAAAAATAAAATTAAAAAAAAAATTTACTGTTGAGAACCAAAAAGTGCTGTAGCATTCGATATTCAATATTCACCTCAAAAAAACCCGAAGCAGATTCCATGTATATATCTAAAAACTGCAGTAAAATCAAAGTTGAGATAATCATTTATCTAATATTAGAGAGGGAAAATGTTTATTATAAGAGAAAAATATGAACAAAGACTATTTATATTTCTTATAAAACTCTTGATCAATTCTGATGAGCATGACCTCTTTCCTTACAATGAGATGATTGATGCTGGCATCATTCCAATGATCTTGTGATGAAGAGAGCGATCTACACCCAGAGAAAACTGAATTGTCATAACATAACATTCTCACTCTTTTTATTTTTCCCTTGCATTTTGTTTTCTTACTTATTCACTTTCTTTTTTTATCTGATTTTTCTTGTGCAGCAAGAGAATTGTATAAATGTTTATACATATTGGATTTAACATATTTTTAACATGTTTAACATATACTGGATTGCTTGGAAGAGAGTAGGGGGAAATAGAAGAAAATCTGAAACACAAGACTATACAAGGGTCAATGTCAAATTATCTGTGCTTTTTTAAAAGCTTTAAAATTTAATATATATATGTCTTTTTTTCATATTACATTATCATTTTCTTGAGAGCAGGGAATGTGTTTTTGCCCTTTTTTGTATCTTCAGCATAATTACAACTATAAAAGCACTGTACAAATACTATTATTAAATAAGGACACAAATATCACCTCTTTTTTTTGGGGGGGGGGTGTTGGAATTCTGAGTCTTCACTTCTAATGAAAGTGAAACTAAATAACTAATAAATGCCAATGAACAGAGAAGCTTTAAAATCTCCTAGGAGTGTACTGACAGAGTTCCTAATTCTTTGCACAATTTCACTTAATTTAATCCACTTTTTAGGATCAGTTAGAAGTGCCACATATCTTTGAAGTAATTTAGTTCAACTTCCTTAACTTAAAAATAAGAAAGCAGACCCAGAAAAGTTATGTAGTTGCTCAGACCACTCAAGTAGTAAATGACAGAGTTGACATAGGGACTTAAAAGTCTTCTTCTAACTCCAAATATAACATTCCACTATGTCAAGATGTTAAACAGAGACATATACCAAAGTCTACCAGAAATGGACATTAAATTACACTTATTCTACACTGGGAGAGGTGAGATTGGGAAGAGAAGTAGGGCATGGTGGTGCCAGCCAAATAGCCTGCCCATCCTATCAAGACAAATACATTCTACACTTAATTAAGAATTAAGAAAGGATTAAGATGGGATTTTACACTTGAAAAATATAATGGTATTTAAAACTATAAAAAGGCTTTTCTTAGCTCATTGGTATACAAAAAATGGAGCAGGCTGGATTTGGCCCTACAGGCCAGAATTTGCCTACTGTACCTTCCTCACTAAATCTATAATTTAAAGTATGTATGACTTATCAAGCAATCTGCCTTCTACATATTTGTATGACCTCTAAGTAGTCAA
This sequence comes from Antechinus flavipes, assembly GCF_016432865.1. NCBI lineage: Eukaryota > Metazoa > Chordata > Mammalia > Dasyuromorphia > Dasyuridae > Antechinus > Antechinus flavipes. The sequence continues at coordinate 665,594,603 of NC_067398.1, forward strand.
GATAACATTTTACTCTTCTCCAAGGATGCTAAGTGATATGCCACAATAATTGCAATTAATTTTGCTTATTGTTTAGAACAAGGAAAATTAATGAATGAGCTAGACTGAATTCAACCATCTCTTTGTTAAAAGATTCTCAGATCTACTTATTCAGCCCTAATCTCTCTTCTGACCTCAAGTCTCTCAATCTTAATTCCCTATTGGACATCTTAACCCAGACAGCTAATGTCAACTAAATTCATCATTTCTCTTCCCAACACATCCCTCCCTTCTTCCCTCAGAACAGCTTAACCTTCTCACCCATCTACATGTCACATCTTGGCCACTCATCTCATCTTCTATATGCAGCCAATTCCCTCTTGTTTTTACTTTCATACTAACACTATTGAACTTACTACTCTTCTCTCACAGAATGATATTCCAAAGTCCCTATCATTACACACCAGCGATACTTTCCATCAATGGTCTTTAATGGTCCTTAATATTAACAATCATTCCCTATACAGAGCTCCAATTTATTGTGTTTACAACTTATTTTTATATTGTTTGCATATTCTTTCCCTAATTAGAAAACAAACTTCCTGAAGAGTAGAATCTGTTTCTTGCCTTTCTATCTCCCTAGGGCTTCATATAATGTAGGAAGACACTTGATAAATGTCAACTGACTGAGTGATCTTAGTACAGATTACCCCTAAATTTTACTTCTTTCTTTTTCTTCCCTATTAGTCAGAGAGCTAAAAGCCTTACATTTTTGTTCTTCTTGTAACTTTGCATTTTGCCTGGCACATGGAAGGAATTTAAATTTTAATTGCCTTATCTAAGAATCAAAACATTTGATTTATGAACAAAGACTTAAAGGATTAAAAAATATTATAAAAGTAAGTTATAAATCTTTAACTTTTATAATACTTTTCCTGATTCTCCTTAGTGCTATACCTTCCCTGAAAGTTCATTATATCAAATTTATACTGTACATATCTTGTGTCTTTTCTATTAAGTTCTTGGCGCTTTGCATTTTTATTGTTTGGTATCCCTAATGCTAAATAATGCCCTGCACATCAGTAGGAACCTAATAAATGTTTATTGATTTGAACTAGGAACAGAAACAATTTATTTATGGGAAAAGGCAAAAAAAGATATCCTTAATAATTCTAACATCAATTTAAGATCAATGCTACATTAATGAACTAATGTTTTGTTTTTTTAATGATAGTTGATGAAATGATTTTTTGTGGCAAAACTGACACAAATACTAATATTCCCACTGAATTCACCTTAGGATTTATAATCCACAAGGCACAGCTCAAGTGCCATCTTCCCCCAAAGTCTTTCCTGCCATTTCTGCTAATGCATTCTCTTAATTTACTTAGCATTAACACATAACTTAATACTTCATAGTTATAAAGTGAACTTGAAGTCAGAAGCTATTTTCTTTTTTAATTTTTATTCCCAATGCTTTGAATAAGTTTTTGTTGAATGAACCACATCCTTTCCCCAAATAATTATATTTAAATTGGGGGGGGGGGGGAGAAAGCCTGCTTCCCCTGGGAATCCAGAGAAGCAAAATTAGAATCCAGATAAATTAATTGGGACCAAAGCCCACTCAGCCTTTCTGTGGTAATGTGAGTTATGATACTATGAGCCAAATCTTGCCTGACACCTATGGATAAGTGACTTTCTACAAGTCACTTAGCATCTTTCACATCTTCTGGTTGACATTCTAGACTTTTTTTGATGACATCTGCCCTGGGAGGCAGATGCTTCGTCTACCTGACAGGATTACTACTTCCATATCTGGTAGATAAAATTAAATAAAAACACATTGATTATTTTGTAAAATTTAATTTGCTAAAAGAATGATCAATTATTCCAAAGATAACAGATTTATATTACATGTTCATACAAAAAAAAATTATTTTTTGGGGGAAATTCCTTATGTAGTACACTTCATTTCCTAATGAATATCTTGGGAAGATACTTTTATTATTCATCTTATTTTGCTCATTCAAGGACTATCCTGACTTCATCCCGGGTCTGCTATTTAGTTTTGCACTACAATCAAAAAAAGGAACAATGCTAAAAGAGTATACCTTTTAAAGACTTTTCTTTCAATAAATGTTGAGCCTACCTTTTTTTATTTGGTAGGCAGGGAGACATTTTAAAGACTGAAATGTTATTTTAAAAAATTTAATTTACTGCTTAAGCTTTACAGACAGACTCCTTGAGTTAGCAGATATCAATTAAAAATTCAAATCTTCATGTAGTGATACTCTCCTCTCCCCTCTTTTTTTAACCATAGTCATAACCCACTATTGCTATTTTAAAAAATTAAATAACACAATAATTTATTTAGCTCATCTTTTATTCAAATAAAATTAAGGATTTATTTCAGCTTTTAAAACAAAAACAGATAAAACATACAGATATTTATTTATAAAATACTTTACATAAAAATATTGAGACACCAATTTTTCATTATAATCATTTTTTAAAAGTTGCAATTTTTATACTGTACTTATTACCAAAATCAATTAAGCAATTGGTATTTTTTTTAACACCCACAGAAAAACTACTAACCTTAATAGTTTTTACATATTTCATATTCAAATGCAGCACAGAATGAGTCAAATTTACTTTATTTACATATTCCACATTAACCAATTGCTGCCTAGCCATTTCACTGTCAGAAAATTTACCTTGTTAAGTCTTTTAGATATTGCCTTTAAGTGTATTTATGCAGGTTATAATTGCTTTGTATCATTTCCTTTTATTCTCCTCAACTTCATAAGGATGAAGTCAACTTTCTCCTTGGCTTTATTATTTTCCTCTCCCCAATACATTCTCCACAGCTGCCAAATATAAAATCCTAAAGCCCAGATATGACCATATTATTAATTTTCTATTCAATAATTTTCCAATGGCTCCTTATATTGACAGGATGAAATACAAAGTCATATCCAACCTGATTATGACCTTTGTTTTGCACTTTATTATACGTTATTCACATCCATGGTGACTACTAAGAGCTCAATAAAGTAATCACTTATTTATGAACTCTTTGGTTCAATCAAAGTGGCTTTCTTATTGTTTTTCTGTGTAGCATTCTAATGCTGAAGGCTTTTGTATAAGCTATTTCTATTAAGCTTCCAATCTCATGCCTGAAAAGCATTCATTTACCATCTCTACTACCACTACTACCACCCCTATATTTTGTATTTATTTTGTGTATTTTAAAGTGTATATGGTTTTTTCTATTAATGAAGTAAATTCTTTGTTAAAGAGAGATTGTTCCATTTCTTATCTCCAAGGAAAATGCCAGGCATATGTTCATTCATAATCAATATTTGTTTCTGGATTTAAGTACTTTGTTTATACCACTCAGATACACTTTAGTCTTATTCTATATTATCACATTAATTAAGATTTCTTCTCTCCCTGAGCATAACCTGTTGGAATCTTTACAAACTGCTAACTAATTAGAGTTGATCTAATCTTACAAGAAGATGTTTTGGGCCAGAACCTGAAACAAGGTACTAAGTAGAACTAATTAGTACAATGCTTGTGTTTGCACCTTTACTTATTGGAGTTCACAAGTATGCCAGCTTCACAAAGTAAACTTTGGTCATGACCATCCTATGTTCCAAAACAAAAGAAAGGGGGAAATGTTGGAATCCTTACAAATTGCTAACTCATTAGAGTTGATCTAATCTTACAAGAAGATGTTTTGGGCAGAACCTGAAACAAGGTACTAAGTAGAACTAATTAGTACAATGCTTGTGTTTGCACCTTTACTCATTGGAGTTCACAAGTATGCCAGCTTCACAAAGTAAACTTTGTAACTTTGTGAGTTCACACCTCCCTTCAAGCTCTTTGGGCCAGAGAGCATTATGGGAGAAAACCCACAATCCCTCTCTCTCGTATCCCACAATTCATCCCTCTTGTATAAAAGAAACAGACAGAGGCTCTCGGTCAGATTTCAGCAGAATTACGCCAGAAGAAAGCAGAGGCAGAGGCTAACGGACAGAACCTTTGGATTCTTCAGAGAGATAGACCTCTTAAGCTAACCGGGCTATATTGGAGATAATAAAAGATCTGAACTTTTATCACTATCTATCACATTTTGGCGCCCGAACAGGGACTGACAAAATCCTGATTCCAGGGAAGGCACCCAGAGAGAACTTTTATAATATTTTAAAGAAGAACAAGAACTCCAACAACAACCAAATCTTATTCAAACTTAAATTCAACTATGTTACCAAAGAGACATCCCTGACAGTATCCAGGATTTACCAGTGAAGTTTTTCACCATGTTAACCTTTCATCATTTCCTTCTTAATTACAAGACTATGTAACAAATATAATGATTCCAAGAGGTGGTACAACAATTTATAAGTCAAGCATTTATTAAACACTGAACACAAAAAGATAAGCAAAACTAGTTCCTATGCTTAAAGAAGCTCAATGAAAACAACTATCTACAAACAAAATATATACAGGTTAAAACAGAAATAATTGTAGAAGGTACCAGGACTAAAAGTTTTGGGAAAGGTTTCTGAGAAAAGCATTAAATCTTAGTTTGAGACTTGATGAAATCAAAGGCAAAGAGAGACAATTCCAGCCAGCGAAAAGGAGTCAAAATGCAGTATCTTTTTCAATAAATTTTAGGGATCAATAAAGGAGCTCAGTGTAAGATTTAAGAAGATTCAAGCTACGAAGAAGTCAGGTAATGAAGGTTTTTTAAAGTCAAAGGATTTTAGATTGATCCTAAAAGAAAAATGGAATCAGTGGAGCTATTTGAATATAAACATGATCAAGGCTTTGCTTTAGGAAGATCAAACCTTTAACAGCCAATTAGAGGACGAACTAGGGCAGCTATGTGGAACAGCAGAGAATGTGACCTTATGTCTTCCTGACTATAGGCCACCTATTCTATCTACTGTTTTACCTAGTGACCCCCCTAATACTACAGTTTAAAATGAAAGTTTTAAATTTCATGCACAAAAATGTTCATTTATAATTTAATCATCTAATCCATTTCAAGTTTAGCAAGAATGATTAGTTAGAACTAATGTTATATAGGAAAAAAAATTTATTTATCCTTCTCTTTTGATACTGGAAGTTTCTTTAGAAAGCACCTAAAATTCCTGACATTAGTCTTGCAGTGCTATTTAAATGTAGCTAAAGGATGTGATGTGATACAGAAGGAGAAAAAATAAAAATTACTTTGGAATAAGTATTCTTAAGAGAACCAGTAAGTCTACAAATCTACTATCTCTTCAGGTATTACAATCTAATTTCCAAAATGATATTACTTTTTGACCTATAAAGGCTTACCTCTTAAGATTCATAAGTTTGTAATACTGCTATCGCTGAAAAATTCATTATCTTGTAGTTCATGTTATGAGTACCTAACAATACTTTAAAATTTTTCACCTTGGTAAAACACAGGTCCTTTCAGGGCTTTTACTCCACAAACAGAGCCTTCTAGAAAGTGCATGAAGTCATCTCTATACCATAATAAGGCATCATAGCATGGGATCCAAAGATGTACATTAACAAAACGAAATGGGGGGGGGGGGGGAGGAGGGGAGGGGAGAGGAAAGGAGGAAGAGGGGAGGAGAGGGGGAAGAGACACTGCCTCACTTTAAATGCCCTGTTCATCCTGAGATTAACACAAGCAACGTATATTAGAGAAAGACTGATAAATGGATGTAAACGTTAAAAAAAAAAAAAAAAAAAAAAAGAAAGAAAGAAAAGAATAGAAAAGGGATCCCAAAGTTTGGTTCTTACTATATGACTATGAACAAATAATTTAAACATTTCTGACTTGTTTTTTAAAAGGGGGGAAAGGAAGAGAAGGAGGAGTCGATTAGGGAAGTCAATCCTTATATTACTTATCTTTAACTGTTTATTGTCAAGAAAGAGCTTTATTAAAATCATTTTAAAAAAGGACTTGTATTAAAACCATTGTAAAAACAAAGAAATGTGGGTTGCTACTGTTGGAAGTTAAGATTTGTACTTTGCCATTTCAATTTCAAACTACTGCTCTAATGAAAATCAAATATGAATTATTTTTCTATGTAAACAGAGATGTATGAAAATTTCATTTTAAAAAAATATCTATTATCTTTTTCAATTCATATCTAATGCCTACAAGAGAAACAAAAAGAGAATCATTCAGGATCCCTAATCCACTAATATATGAGAAAGAGTCCTTCAAAAAAGAGAAAAAAAAGTATAGAAGATAATATATGGAAAGATAGCTTTGACATTTTCCTATTATGTCTCGAAGAGCAGCAAAAGTTAGTGTTCTGAATATGACTTTAAATTTTTAAAGGTAAGATGACAAAGTAAAGATAGGAACTCATCTGATCTCTCTCCAGAACCACTCATAATTCCTTTAAATGACTCCATTCTCATGGGGAAAGAAAAAAAAAAGGAAACTGAGAGGATGCCCATTGAGAGGAATGGCTCAATAAACTATAATATGTGTTTGTGATAAAATATTATAATCAAGGAAATAATGAGCAGGACAACCCACACACCTGTAAAGGCCTCCATGAATTGAAATGTGCCGTATACAAAGTAAAAGCAATGTTCTGGGATAACCAGTTATAAATGACTTTGCTACTCTCAGTAATACAAATTATCCATGACTATTCTGAAGGATTTATGATAAAAACTTATATCCATTTCCAGAAGGAACTGATTGTGTCTTATTTAAATAACAGATTGATGGTGCATTCTTCTCTTTCTTTTTTAACAATTTTTATTGAGGATTTTCATTTTAATTAGGATGGGAGATCAATGTTTTATTTTACAATTTTGACTTTATGAAAATGTTTTGCATAACTTCACAAATGCTTTCTTAATTGTGGGTGGGCATAAAGGAGAGAAGCTAGAACTCAAAAATCTTAAAAACAAATGGGAAAAAAAAGGTTGTTTTGAAATGTAACTGGTCAAAAATATTTTTAAAAATGAAATATAAAATAAAAGGCAAAAAAATTTAATGACTCTAGACTCTAGCACATTTTCCAGTTGAAGACAATTTAGAAGATCAGTAGAAAAGGTTTGTAATACCAGGTGGGGAGTCTAGTATGCAGTCCCAGTGCAGACTGCAGCAGCACTGCCCCATCCGCAGCAAAACAGGAAATGGCCTAGAGGTTTCTAAACAAATGCCAGTAATGCTGGCTTCCAGACCTCTCAGCTGAAAGACACTAAAGAAGATTTGGAAGATCAGCAGAAGTCTGTGGCAAAAGGATGGGAGTTCAGTGTCTGATTCCAGCACAGGCTGCAATAGTGACTTGCAAGATTGGCAGAAAAGATTTGTCACTAGGGTGAGAGAGCCTATGGAAACCAGCAAACCAAGAGTGGGTATGGGCAATAATAATGGCGACAACTTCCAAATACTTCAGCTCACCAAAGGTGTCTTCATTAGAAGTAAGGAAGACTCTGTTATTTTGGCACACTAGATCTTACAACTAATAGTGGTACGGGGATAGTCTTTTAACAGTTCCAGAAAACAAAATAGGGCTTGTGGTGAGGTCCCCAAAAGGATCTTTGAAAACGGTTGCAGAAAAACCCTTAAGTTTGGAATAGTGCATCCTCCACTCTGGAAACAGCTCTTCTTAAACTGTTAAAAGCTGAGTAACAGCTAAGAACATGAGCCAAGTTTCTGACTGTAGAAAGTTACTATGGTGACAAGGAAGATCAAAACACACTCAGAAGATTTTATAAAATCAAAGCTCCTACATCCAAATCCTCCAAGGAAAATAAGGCCATGGAAGAGCTCAAAAAGGATTTTGAAAATCAAATAAAAGAGAAAGAAACTAGAATTCAAAGTAGGGCAAAAGGAAGTACAAAAAGCTAATGAGAAGGATGCCTTTAAAAAGCAAAATTAACCAAAAACAGGGAAGAAGGTACAAAAGCTCACTGGAAAAAAACCAAACAAACAAACAAACAAACAAACAAAAAAAAACAAAACCAAAACTCTTTAATTAGAATTGAGGAAATGTAAACTAATGACTATGAGAAATCAAGATATAATAAAGCAAAGAACACACAAAAAGAAAAAAAAATTATGATCAAAATGAGTCTGGACACTTTTTTTTTTGCTGAGGCATTTGGGGTTAAGTGACTTGCCAGGGTCACATAGCTTGGAAGTGGTAAGTGACTGAGACCAAATCTGAACTAAGGTCCTCCTGACTTCAGAGCTGGTGCTCTATCTACTGCACCATCTAGCTGGACCCTGGACATTATTTTTCAAGAAATTATCAAGGAAAACTGTCCCGATAATCTAGAAATGGAGGATAAAAAAGAGGAAATCAAAATAATCTACCAATCATCTCTTAAAAGAAATCCCCAAATGAAAACTCCAAAGAATATTAAAGCCAAATCCTGAAATTCCCAAGTCAAGAAAAAAATATTGCAACCAAGGGGCAGCTAGGTGGTACAATGGATAGAACATCAGTCCTGAAGTCAGATGGACCTGAGTTCAAATCTGATTTCAGACAGCTGAGTGACTCTGGGTAAGTCACTTAACCCCAATTATCTCAGCAAAAAAGAAAAAAAGAAAGAAAGGAAAATATTGCATGCATCTAGGAACAAACAACTCAAATAGAGTGGAACCACAGTCAGGATAACACAAAATTTAGCAAGTTCTACATTAAAGGACTGGAAAGCTTGAAATGATATTTCAGAGAGCAATGGTCTGGGATTAAAAGGAAAAATAACCTAATAACCTATCCAACAAAACTAAGTATAATCCTTCAGGAGAAAGATTAAACATTCAATGAAAAAAAAAACAAAAAAACAAACTAAGCATTCCTGATTAAAAAACAAAAAGACTAGAGCTGAATAAAAAAATCTGATTTTCAAATACAGGATTTAGGAGACGCATAAAGAGCTAATTAAGAAAGTGATATAAAAAAGGGACTTAAGGTTTACCTGTTTACATTCGTACACAGAAGGATGATATTGTAACTCATTAGAACTTTCTCATTATTATAGTGGTAGAAGGAGTATATATAGACAGAGGGCACAGGTTTGAGTTCAATATGGAGGGATAATATCTAAAAAAATAATAAATTAAGGAGTGAGAAAGGAATATACTGGGAGAAAGGAAAAGGGAGAAGTGGAATGATGTCAATTATCTGTCATAACAAGAGGCAAGAAAAAGCTTTTAACTATGAAGGGGAAGAGGAGGAGAGGATGAGTGAGTTAGTCTCATCAAAACTGGATCAAAGATAAGATAGCATACACACTCAATATGGATATAGAATTTGATCTTGCCCTGCAGGAAAGTAGAAGAAAATGGGATACACAGAAGCGGGTAGGATGATACAAGAGGGCATATTGGGAAGGGAGTAGTCAATGGCAAAACACTTTTGGGGGAAGGGCAGGGTGAAAGGAGAGTGTTCAGAATGAATACAAGGAAATAGCGATAGTAAATGTAAAAAGAATTTTGAAGCAAATTTCTCTGATTAGACCTCATTTCTTAAACATAGAGGGAACGGAGTCATATATAGCCACGCCCCAATTGATAAATGATCAAAAAATAGGATCTATGCTCCAAAAGGCTATAAATTCATGCATATTCCAAGAAATTTTTTTTTAAAAAAGGAAACAGACTTATGTGATTATGATGGATTATTATTGTTGTGTGGGAAATGATGAGTAGGATGCTCTCAGAATAACTTGGGAAGTTAATTCCCTTGTCAACTTTCTCTTCTCCTGCACCCCAATTTCTCACCCATCCTCCACCCCTGGCAAGCTACCTTCAAGAGAATTATTTTTTATAGGCTCATTTAAATGCTTTCTAGATTTTGCAGATTGACCTGAACAACCACCTTATAGCCAATCATTTAAAAAGGCTTCAACAGCTATACTATCCCAGTTATAGGACTTTCATTTTTTTAAATTGTATTGATGGGTGTTTATTGCTAATATAGAATGTAATTAGATGTATGCTTTTTATTTAATCAAAAGTTCCCCTCACATATATTCTTTGTTGTTGCTGCTAGTTAATTTTGTTTGTAAAAATCATAGTTAACCATAATTCCAGAACTTCTGTATTTTTGAAGAAATTAAATTTTGTAAAAATTAAAACGATTCAGAAAATCTTCTGCCCTTCTAATAAAAAAAGTATCTTGCATTTCCTGTACATTCAGACAAGTAAGTCAATGGTTTCTCCAAAGACATTCTACAGAACTTCATTTCTTAATAAAACTTGACAAAAAAAAAAAAAAAAGAAAAAGAAAACTGGAAAATCCCCCTGAACTCAAGCAAAATGAAATGTACTGTATACAAAGTAATAGCAATGTTCTGGGATGATCAGCTGTAAATGACTATAATTTTCAGCCGTACAATTATCTACAATTACTCTGAAAAGACTTATAATGACGAATCCTATTTATACCCAGAGAAGAAACTGATTGTGTCAATGCCGATTTATGTATACACCTGGCCCTCCACTCCTTTTTAGGATGGATGACCTATGTTTTTCTTCCATGACATGGTATTTATGGAAATGTTTGCATTAACTTCACATTTGGTTTTTTAATGGAGGTTAGGGATGGGGTAAAGGGAGATAATGTTTTAAAAACAAACATTAAAAATTGTTTTACATATATTGGGTTACTTGCCATGGGGGAGTGAGAAGGGAGGAAATTTGGAACACAAGGTTTTACAAGGGTCAGTGTTGAAAAAAGCTTATTCAAGACAGTCTAATAAAAGAATGAACTACAAGAAACAAGAATGGTACTGACAAATTCCACAATCTATAATTATGGCAAAAATTAAACAATCAATCAATTAACATTTATCAAGTACCTACTATGTGCCAAGCACGCTGCTAAGTGCTGGGGATTCAAAAAGAAGGCACTATTCCCTCAAGAAGTCTAATGAGATAGACAACATGCAAACAAGCCATATAAAGAATAAATAAAAAAGGGAAGGCCCTAGAATTGAGAGCTTGGAAAGTTTCCTGTAAAAAAGAATTCTGTCTTTTTTTAAAAAGACAGAATTTCAGTTGAGAAACTAAAGAGATAAGGAGGGAAAAGTATTCCAAGAGTAAAATGTTGATGGATTATCTTGTTTGTGAAAAGTCAGATCAATGTTATTAGATCACAGAGTAAAATGAGGGAGAGTAAGGTATAGCAATACTGGAGAGTAGGAGGGGACTAGATAATAAAAAACTTTAAATGCCAGATGATTTTGCATTTTATCCTGGAGGTGATAGAGAAATATTGCAATTGAATCTGGGGAGCAACATAGTTGAAACTGCACTTTAGAAAAATGAGTTTGGTGGCTAAATAGAATGGGAAAAGACTTGAGACAAGCATACAAAATTACCATATGGTCATATTGATAGACATGAAATGTTGGAGCCCTCCCTATAGTCTCAAAGAAAAGAACTGTTATAAAGGTGCCATTGACAGGTTAAAGAATGGCTATTAGGTAGTGTATGGATGGGTGGGGTGGGGGCATGGAGAGCGGTAAGTGGTGGTGGTAAGTTAAATAGTTAAGAATGACACTTAGATTATGTTTAAGGGACTGGGAGGACGAAATTGTCTCAATAGTAATATAGTAAAGGGGGGAAGGGTTGGGGTGCAGGGAGTGTGTGGGAGAATAATGAGCTCAGTTTAAAACATGTTGAGTTTATGATGTTAATTGGATATTCAGATTGATATGGGAAAGGTAGAGGAGATGTAGACTAGAGGTGAACAAAGAGAATGAATTAGGAAAGGCAGATTTGAGAATCATAAGCATAAAGATGATTAATTATTAAATCCATGGGAGCCAATAAGATTAGACATGAAGTAGAAGAAAAGATGGTCCATGGCTCTGTGAAACATCTTAGTGTGTCAAGAGGACAAGATCTAGATGAGGATGAAGATCAAGCCAAAAAACATGTAAAAGGAAGGCCAAGAAATAAATCAAAACAAAATATAATGAAAAAACAGAACAGAATATGAAACAACAGAAAAACAACAGATCTGGAGAAAAGAACAGGAAGAGAAAAATATAAGAATAACTGGAAACACCTGAAATCTATGACCAAAAAAAAGAACTTTGATACAATACTGTAAGAAATAATCCAAAAATAACTGTCCTGGAGGGGCAGCTAAGTGGCCCAGTGGATAGAGCACCAGCTCTCAAGTCAGGAGGATTCGAGTTCAAATGTGATCCAAACATTTGTGATCCAAACATTTAACACTTCCTAGCTGTGTGACCCTGGGGAAGTCACTTAAGCCCAATTGCCTCAGGGGAAAAAGAAAGAAATTGTCCTGAAATGATAGAACATAAGGGGAAAATAGGAGGAAAAAAATCTACCAATCACTTCAAATACATAGAAATATTATCGCCAAATTTGGAAACCAGATCAAAGAGAAAAATTTGCAAGAAACAAAAAGAACAATTCAAATATTCTGCAACTATAATTAGAATTTATACAGGATTTATTAGCAACCACAATGGTTGGATGGATTGACAGTTAAAAACCTCAAGTCCCAGAATAATATATACTATCAAAAGACAGGCTGCAGCCAAAAATATCATAACCAGCAAAATTATCCATAATATTGAACAAAAATATAGACAAACTGTTTGAAATGGACATGCACACCATATGGTCAAGGTCAACATAAGTAACTGAGTAGTTCAAAAGAAAGACTGGGGTAGAGCTGAGTGTGATCTGATTCTAAAAAGCAAAACTATCTAAAAAAGGAAAATTGGAATTATGTTAGACAAATGAGGTGCAGAGGAAGATTCAACACAGTAGCATTAGAAGAGGGTGACAGAAGTCTCATTTTTGAAAAGCTATTCACATTGGAAATGGGTTAAACAAGGAAAAACTCTCTCTCTCTCTCCTTTCACTACCCTCCAAAATCCATAAAAAAAACAAGCAGGGAGAGAATCAGTAAATATATAAATTTATGGCAATAGGACAAGGAGTGTAGACTAATGGGCAAGGGATAAATGACAAGAATATGGAAGGAGGTGTAGTGTAGATTAGTGTAGATTAATGGGAAAAGGATAAAAGGTGGCATAAGATAACGTGGGGTAAAGAAAGAAGAGTGAAATAAAATATGTAGATTAATGAAATGGGATAAAGAGGGAAAGAGAAGATAAGAGGGATCCACGGATAGGGGAGGTTAAATAACAGCAAGGCAAGTTAAGGAACAGAATTGAAATAAAAGTGTTATCAGGAATAAGAAATAAGAGATAGACATAAACACTACAACAAGGATGTGGAGTAGAATTTATGTAAAAACAAAACAAAACAAAAAATACTCCGATAAAGTGGGGCTAGTCATTGGATCTTAGAAGACAAAGTCACACTTAAAAGATTCAATCAAGAGAGAAATCTATTTATATAAGACATATTGTTTTAGATAGCTGTTTACATATGGGTATGTATCTGTGTATATCTGAATATATATGCATGTGTGTGTATACATATAGATAGATATAGATATAGATATGTATGAATGGGATGTTCTGCTGGGCACTTTGACGATGTTATTTGATTTTTTTATTTTCATATTTGTTTTATCTCATTTTGTATTCAGTTCAATGAAAAAAATTTAAAAAGAATCTTAGCAATCATTTTCTTTTGCTTAAAAATTCATTCTAATAATCAATCCAATTTAATAAGAAATAGCTATCAAGGTCCTGGATCAGTTTTGAACGACTTTCTTCTCTTTTGTGAAAATCAGGACTTCTTCCCTTCCTTGTGGATGAATTTTAAAATATTAGATATTTGCTATCTGCCAAGCCCTGTATTAAGTAGAAATACAAAAAAGATAATCCCAATTTTCAAGGCAGTAAACATAATAAACCGGGAGACAGCACATAAAGTGGGAGTGTGTGGTAGAAGCACTATAGCCTTTTTCCTCTTCAAGGAATTCTCTTATTCCTCAAAAAAAAATATCAGCAAATCCAAGTTCTTTCAATGCTCTGATATGTAGTTCAAGTGGACCAAATCCAAATGACTTAATCTCATTAAGAAGAAGTGGCTCTTTTTTTCATCTATTCATCTTGGTTTCCAACTTCCCAATAATTACTTGTCTTATCCCTAAAGTTGAAGATCATTCTCTTTGATAAACAAAATCAAACTGTATGGAGTAATTCTTCCTCTAAAGTTTCCATTCACAATAAGCAGGTGCCCTCTACCTTTCTCTTGTCCTAAACACAGTGTCACTTTCCCAATCCTTTCTGAAAGAACTCTTTTTTTTTTTTTTTTTTAATCAAAAGCTTCCGCTCAGGCTGTTAGACTTTCTGACAATATTCTCATACAAAGATGATAGTCATAGTATCCTCTCTTTACTTTCTCCTGCTATACATATCTTGTATACATTATTTTAATTGGCAGATGACTGCCCCAGGAAACTAATATTATCTTTTTAGAGATATATTAACTATCCTGCATCACCAGAATTTCATTACAGTGAGCCTCTATCCCATTTTAAGCTGATTGTCCAGACAAAGTACTAAATGCCACCCCTATCTTGCTTCTGAGCTACCTTGGAGATTTTTAGTTTTTTTTTTTTTTTTTTAACCACCTATCTTTTTATCAAAAAGTGAATCAGAAAAGAAATGCTTCTTAGCAATCAAACTACAACTGGTAATATTAATATTTAAAACTGTTGGGAGGTATGAATGGCTGAAAAAGTATTGGGAAATCTAAATTTGAGTCTTAGCTCCTAAATGCAGTAATTGTGTAACTGCTTCCATATCATAATCTTGCTAAGCCTTAGCTTCCTCAGCTGTAAATAAGAGCAATGATAAAATTGACCATCCAGATTTTATTAAGTGTCATGTGCCAGACATTCCTCACCTCACATAGTTGTTAGGAATAAAGTACTTATTTTCAAAAAGAAACATTTGTAACAGGAAAAAAATGCCTTTATGTCCAGCAGCTTTAGAATGCTTAGGTAAAATGACAGCTTATTAATGGAATGGAAGCAAAAGAATTTTCCTAGAGTCAGTAGTCACTCCCTGCACAATAAGCATGAGCATGCACAGACCCTAGCCCCTCTTTCTCTAGGATCAAATATAAATTAATCTGGCATTTAAAGTCCTTTACTACCTGGCTAAAACCTAACTTTCTGGCAGGTTCCTCTTTAACCCATTGCAAACAAACACACTGGGTTCTCCAGAGTTAATAAAGCATTTCACTGATGTTCAACCACATCTGAAATGCCTGGTTGGACGAATCAAAAGCTGGAATTAAAGTTGCTGGGAGAAATATCAACAATTTCAAATATGCAGATGATACCAGTATGAAAGCAGAATGTGAAGAATGAAACCTTTTAATAAGGCTTAAAGAGGAGAGAGCAAATGCTTGCTTGAAGCTTAACATCAAAACAACTAACATGACAAATGGACCCATCACTTTCTGGCAAACAGAGGGGCAGAAGAAATGCAAGCAGTGTCACTTTATATTCTCAGACTAAAAAATCACTGCAGATGGCAACTGCAGAGATGAAATTAAGACAATTTGGTTCTTTGGAAGAAAAGCTATGGCAAATCTGGTTAGCATACTTTGCCTACAAATGCCATATAAATCAAAGTTATCAGTTCCAATGGCAATGTTTGGCTGTGGGAGTTGACTATTAAGGAAATTTGAGCATTGTAGAATCAATACTTAATTGCGTTAACAGAGCTGAATGATGGCCAAGAGATCATATCAGTCAATATTCAAAGAAAATAAATCAGACCACTCATTGGAAAGACAAAAAATGGAGCCGAAGCTTAAATAAAAAGGGCCTGGAATGTTATGATTCAAAGGGTCATGACTGAACATCAGAATTTATCTTCTGTGAGCCAAGGGAAAAAAACACCTCACAACTGCATAAGTACTACAAGCTCAATCAAGTCAACATAAAAATAAAGGGCAAGGGAGAAAACAAATGCATCATTTTAAGGATGTCTTGGTTTCAATTATAAAGTTGGAGCAATTTTAAGCAACAACTTTCTGGATATTCTCCAAACTAAGAATTTGAATTACAAAACATAACAAGGTTTGCAAATATCTACCTGTTGAAGCTACACAACAAAATCATCCGTCAGCTACAACCCTGATACTAATATTCACCAGTAATATAACAGAGGGATAAACCCTAGTGACAAGCTTCCAAATGATAGTTGATTTGGGAGATTCCAAGAAGCTCAAATAGGTTTATAATTTAAAATATACTACTTAATACAATGGTAACAATTTTTGAGCTGAAGACATTAGAAATTAGTGAATCAGAACATTAGAAGATCATTCTAGTTCAACCACATCATTAAAAAAAAATAAACACAAAGATTAAAATTACTTTAAATGGAAAAGTATATACCAAAAACCTAAATCTTTAAAGATCTGTTTTGTGGAAACCTGTCTTATTTGTAAACAATAAAATTAAACATATTTTCAGAATAAGTCTCACAAAAGTATTTAATATTTTGATGGCTTTATAATTCTGATCTTATTCTTTGCTTTTTTTCCCCCTTTTATCAATCTTCCAAAGATTTATTCTGACATACAGTCAATACTTTTCCCTAGATTTTTAAATATTTATTTAAAGGCTATTAAATTAATATTTATTATTCAAGATGCCTATTTATCACTCTGATTTGTGCTTTCTTTTTTTTGTTATTTTTTCTTCTACTTGCATACAAGTCGTATTGATGACTTGTTTAAATCATCAAGTGTCTTTTCCATTACTCATCTTCTGCAATTCTGGTTCTATTGGGATTATGGTCTTCTATAACTCACAGTTGGTTGACACTATCTCTTCAAAAAAAAAAAAAGGATGACAACTAAAAACCGCTCACTGAAAACACTTCTAAATGATTCAATTGTGATCTAGCCAATTCATATTCAATTCTGGGCCTAAATTATGGTGCATTTATACTATCTCTTGATGAACAATGAAATGTCCTACTCCAACTGCCTATTGCAACTATTCATCCTCTATCCATTTGTTTTGTATTTGTGTGGATTTGTGAGACCCACCTTTTTTGAAAGGCTATTCATTTCACCAAGGAAGTCTCACAGACTATGTACTCCAAAGGGAAGTCACATCCCCACTTTGATACACAATGAAGATGAAGGAAGACACACACACACACACACCACACACACACACACACACACACACACACACCACCCCACAATTTAAGGAGGAGTCTGCAGAGGAACAGTGGGGTGAAACAGAGGAAAGTGTCAGAAAGACCCAAGTTCAAATTGGACTTCAGACACTTATTAGTTGTGTGACTCTGGACAAATCGCTTAACTCTATTTGCCTCAATATACTCACCTGTAAAATAAGCTGGAGAAGGAAATTTTTCCAGTATCTTTGCTAAGAAAACCCCTAATGAATCAAGAAGAGTTGGATAGGATTGAAACTCATTCTGAATGATAAAATCCAATTCTGGAATTCAAAACTTCGAATTATTTCCCCTCCAATTCCTCCCAATTTTTCAGTTTCTTTTTCATGTGTTGTCTTCTCCTTTAGACTGTGAGTCCTTCAAGGGGAGAGACTATATTATGCTTTTCTTTGTATCCCCACTTATACCCACAGTGATGGATATCTAGTAGGTGTTTAATAAATGTTTATTGACTGTCTCAAACTCTATCCCTCAATGAAAACTTGTCATTTTGTACTTTAGCAAATTCATTTAATTTTTGGTTCTCAGCAGTTCCAAAAACAAAATTTTAAGATTAAAAGGAGTGAAAACAAAGAAACAAAAAAACAAACAGCAACAAAAAAGATTGAATGGAGTGACAGTTCTTATTTACATGTAATTTTAACATTTGCAAATCACTTTTACATAATTATTTTATTTTCACCGGCTCAAGTAATATCTCCATTTTACAGATGAGGAAATATACTCAAATTAAATTTGTTTTCACACACACACACACACACACGATTATGAGAAAGTGTGACTCCCAATTAAATCTCTTGACTCAAAGCCTAGCACTAATTCTACCTCTCTCAAAAGTCAATTGTATTACCTAATATTAAGGAGGTACACCAGAAAGTACCTTTAAAATTTTTTTCTCTAAAGTACAGAAACTTATCATAAAGTAAATTTGCAAAATCAAAAAGAACAAGCTCAGACCCAGAGAGATATAATTCCCTCCCCTGCCTCCAAAGATCCATGGTTGTGAAACTGATGAAGTTTAGATTTAGGAACCAAAATGAAATTAGGGTTTCTGGTGGTCAGGGAGTTAAATGAGGTCTAGTGGCAGGTTTGGGGTTCAGGGAACCAAATGGAGGGATTTGTCTCCCCTGCAACCCTTTAGGATTCGGTGCAAGGATAGGGAGTTTTGGGAGCTCCCTTCTGGTGGCACAGAGGTTTTCTGAAAAGGAATTTACAGACCCAAAAACCTAGATTGATAGAAGAGGTTTATTATGGGGATTGGAAGCATAAAGTCTGGTTAGAGAAATAGGTGAGGATAAAGAGTGGATGGCACTGGAAAAGAATATTATTCCAGCGGGCAGATCTATGGAAAATGGAGTTTTGCACTGAGAATGAGAGAGTTCTCAGTGAACAGAAGGCCCTGGCAGTAAAGGGGACTGCCAAGGTCCATTTGCAAAAACCTTAGTTGATGGAAGCTCATTATATTGGTTGTCTTGGTGGGGGTTGGGAAACCTGAGCAGATCATCAGAATGGGGGCTGGGACAACCGGAACAGATCAAAACCTGTAGGGACTGGGAGAGCCCAAGTTGATTCAGATCTAGAGGAGGCTGGGACAAGCCCGGATCTCCTATTGGAATTCAAAGGGTGCTTTTGACCAGGATTTGTTCATCAAAGGCCCTGGCATCCTGGACTGATAATGTGTCGGCCAGGAAGGGTTGGGAATCTGAAAGGAATCACAAATCAATATGAAATACAGTTTCTTAAAGGGACCATAACTCACTTCAAAAACTACACATGTAATACATTATATATCATACATATGGAGAAGGGAGGAATACAGGGGTAAAAAATAGATGGTGAAATTACAGTAATGAATTTTAAAATTTGGTTACCTTTAAAACCCCTAAATCGCTGGATACATTAGTCATTTTACTCTGTATACTACATAATCAGGTCTTGTTTTTAAAAAGTCCTCTGAAAATTGCTCTTCCCTCCCCAAATTTCCCCTGATTTCAGAACTCTTTTCTGCATTAATATTTTTTTCCATAGTTTTGTTGGTGTAGCTGCCATATGTAGGTACATAATATGACAAGAGTTATGTGTTATTTACCTATCTTTAGTATCCATTACTTTTTATAGAGAAATACTTAAAAGATTTGAACTAGGGGAGATTTCAGGGAATGATATGAAAAAAAGTATGGACCAGCATGAAAGACTATTGTCTTACCTAATTTGAAATCACTGAACTAAAATGAGAGTATATATGTGTGTGTGTGTGTGTGTGTGTGTGTGTGTGTGTGTGTGTGTGATTTGAAAGCCTAGTTCAAATGCTTCATCCACAGGTGATTTTATTACTTGCTAAGATCACAAAGGTAGTAAAAGGCAAGAGTGAAATGATTTGAAGAAAAATCAGAATAAATGGTGGAAGGAGTTTGAACTTTATTCTGTAGAAAATAAGAAAACAAAAAAGGTTCTGGGCTGAATTAATTCTATCTGTGATAGGGATTCTGACATATATGCTGTGCTATCATATAGAATTGCTATCTATAACCTTGAGTCAAATGCCTTTTAGAATTCATAAATGTACAAGCATGGGAGGATTTTACTATTACCAATACTTCTCCATGAACTTCTAGACCATATTCTGTGAAAGCTAACTCAAGTACTATGTAGGCTTTCTTCACAGCTAACTGGTAGAGTTCTCTGGGGCTTCTGAATTAAAGAAAATATGTGATATAGTGGAAAAAGATTTGGAGAACATCTGAGTTCATCTATCAGCTCACCCAGTAAGCAAAATAGCCTTTGACAAATAACTCGATCTCAATTTCTTTAACTGCAAAGTTTGAGTTATAGGGTCTATGAGATCTCTTCCAGTTTTAAATCTATGATCCAATCATATTAAAAAAAAAAAACTTAATACCCCCAAAAACCCTAACAAATGATCATAATAGAAATTTCCACAAATAATAATCATTTCCTAGTAAATAATATATGCTACCAATCTTCAAATTTTAACATAACTGATATATATTCTCTGCTTCAAGTGAAAATCCCTTTCCAGCTTCTTCAAACCAATAATTCTCAATTTCCTCCCCATGCAAAATCTTTGAATTTTTCATTATTTCATCGGCTCGTTTTGAATTCCTGGCATTCCCATTCAGTCCACTTGTTTTCAACTGTATTCTTATAATTTTGGTTTTTAACCTCAACTTATCCTGGGAATAATTTCAGCTTTTTTTTGATGACTTATTTATGTGTTCTGTCTTTTCAAGTTTAGTATTTTCTACCCCCAGCACTTCTTTTTGCGTGGAATAAATTTCTGAGCAGGGTTCCTTTTCGCTTTTTTCATATATGATTTATTTCACAATTTCTATTACTATTAATTGCTTTCATCTTATATATGAAAAGTTTAAGGCTCAGAGATGTAAAGTTTCTGGCCTACCACCACATAGCTACTCAAGTGACAAAGATGGAATCAGAGGAGGATACTATTAACACATTTTTTCCCATCAACTTTCAAAATATTGATGTAGGGCTATGACAAACAAGCCTTTTACAATTATGTATAAATTGAGTGTCTATGTGACATGAACGAAAAGCCACAGATGCTGAAGTGCATTTGTTTCAGTATATGAAGTTCTGAGAAATATTTACAGACCTTTTTTCTCGATGTGGTTCTCGATTTCTGTATAATTTAAAGTTGCTCAACAAAGGGAGGACCAGAAAAACGAGATATAACAATTCCTCTTTTCTTGGGGGGGAGAAAAAAAAAACTAACTACTAATATAACTACTAAAAATACTACTATTTTTGCTAAAATAATAAAAACTAAAAATAACTACTAATATAGAACAAGTTTGAAGAATTAAAAAAAAAGTAATGACATTCTTATAGTACTATAAAAATATCGTTACACAATTCCATGTACAATTTGTGATACATTCAAGAATATGTAATGTTTTCAGGGGCAGCTAAGTGGTGCAGTGAATAAAGCACAAGCTCTGAAGTCAGGAGGACCCGAGTTCAAATCTGGTCTCAGACACAACACTTCCTAGCTGTGTGATCCTAGGTAACCCCCTCAGGTAATTGCCTCAGGAAAAAAAAAAAAGACAAAAGAATAACTTTCCCCCCAATAAATTCATACCATCTTTTTATTGTTAATGGAAAAGATTTCATATCTACTATGCTTATGCTGTCAGTCATAAAATTTGGAAAGGACTCTAACGGTTATCCAGTCCAAAATCCAATGTCAACTGTTATCCAGTCTAAACTTTGCTCTTATTTTTAATCTGACTGTGAAATTCTGTTGCTCCTTAATCCATTTACCCTACTAGCTCCTTGCAGAACTCAGTTTTGCCTCCACAAACAAAACTAAATCATTTCAACTAAGATAAAAAGTAAACTCTCCCACAGTCTACTCTGGAACACTGGGTTATATTAGCAACATATTATGTCGATCCTCTGGTACAGTAACTGCCTTTAATTAACAAATCACATTATGTCAAATAATGAAGCAAACATTTATTAAATATGTACTATGGACCAAATACTAATGAATGTTAGGAAGCTGGGGTTCAATAACAGAACAGTCCTTGTCCTCAAGGAATTGCTATTTTATCAAAGGAAACAATTCAGACCTATCAATACAAAACCACTCCTCTATATGTATTTGTTTGTGTATATACACACACACATACAAAGTAATTGCAAGATAATGAAAATAAGAGGCACTAGCAGTAAAAGTTATAAAGAAAAGGTGTCTTGTAGGAGATGGAAATTTGAACTGAGCTTTGAAGGAGAGGTAAGGAAGGAAAGAGTTTATCCCAGCACAGGAAACATCTGTGAAAAGGCACTAAGGTGTGAGATGAAACTTTCTATGAAAGTGACAAGGTCACCAGTTTGGCTGAAACACAAGACTGCATGAAGGGCAGTAATGTATATCTAAAGGTTGGACAGGATGAGAAGACTAGAGGCCAAACAGAATTTAGCATTTGATCCTGAAGGCAATGAAAAGAGAAACCAGAGGCAGGAAAAACACTGAAGAGATACTACAAAACAATCTAGGCAAAGGGTAATAAATAACTTCTAAATTCTTGATGAAATATCAAATCATAATAATTAACTTATATTTATAACTAGCTAGAAGCAGTGTATTATATTTCCTAAGTAATGCACTGAAACAGCAATATGATTTTTTCTCTACCTCCAATCTCTCTTAATACTTTCAAGTCTAGTTCTGGAAGCCAGAAGATGGAGGGAGGATCTTGCTCAAGAAACAGTAAGGATATATCAGTGCCATTAGATCAGAGTATACAGAATGTTGGAGAGGATGCGGGAAAACTGGGACACTAATGCATTGTTGGTGGAGTTGTGAATGAATCCAACCATTCTGGAGAGCAATCTGGAATTATGCCCAAAACATTATCAAAATGTGCATACCCTTTGATCCAGCAGTGTTTCTATTGGGCTTATATCCCAAAGAAATACTAAAGAAGGGAAAGGGACCTGTATGTGCCAAAATGTTTATAGCAGCCCTGTTTGCAGTGGCTAGAAACTGGAAAATGAATGGATGCCCATCAATTGGAGAATGGCTGGGTAAATTGTGGTATATGAATGTTATGGAATATTATTGTTCTGTAAGAAATGACCAGCAGGATGAATACAGAGAGGACTGGCGAGACTTACATGAACTGATGCTAAGTGAAATGAGCAGAACCAGGAGATCATTATACACTTCGACAACGATATTGTATGAGGACATATTTTGATGGAAGTGGATTTCTTTGACAAAGAGACCTGAGTTTCAATTGATAAATGACAGACAAAAGCAGCTACACCCAAAGAAAGAACACTGGGAAACGAATGTGAACTATCTGCATTTTTGTTTTTCTTCCTGGGTTATTTATACCTTCTGAATCCAATTCTCCCTATGCAACAAGAGAACTGTTCGGTTCTGCAAACATATATTGTATCTAGGATATACTGCAACATATCCAACAAATAAAGGACTGCTTGCCATCTAGGGGAGGGGGTGGAGGGAGGGAGGGAAAAAAAAATCGGAACAGAAACGAGTGTCAATATAAAGTAATTATTAAATAAAAATTAAAAAAAAATCAGAGTATACAGAAGGGGAGAGAGATAAATGAAGATGTAAGATGACTGCAGAGCTAGGAAGGGAACATGTTAGGTCTTTGAATACAAAGGAAGAATAATAAAGAAAACTAATGACATCATGATACTGGGGATCAAGAAACTGTGTTCAAATTATGGCTGATCAGTCTAAAACAAGCTCTACCACAGTTTAGGCACAAATAGTTCAACTGAAGATTTGGGATGCAGATGTCCCTAGGTTTCTGTATCTTGCATTTTCTTTATGCTACTACAATTCTGCTTTGCTCACAGAGTACTGCACCTTCTCTGATGTGATCAGACCTGTGTCAATATATCTCAATTAAGGTCTTCAGAAAAAACTTGAAAGTGTCCTTGTACTGATTCTTTTGTCCTATGGAAGTTCTACTTAAAATAATTTTTGAAGTTGTGTTGCTACAGAACAATTTGAATATTTAGCAGTTCTTCATGAGAAAAAACCTCACTGTCCATCACTAAGTACCTTATCTGGCCAGGTATTTTCAGAATCTTCCTAAGGTAATTCAAATGTAAGCAGTTGCATGGCATGGCACTGGTAGATTTACAGATTTCACAGACACACAACAAATCAGCACAATGGGTCTGCAGGACTTCCAGTTCAGTATATATAACCTAATTACCTCTTCTCTCCCAAATTTTCCTTCAGAGCCTCCCAAATGCTGAGCTAACTCTGGCATTGTGCATGTCAATCTCATCATCTATGTGGACATCTCTGGAAAGTAAGTAAACTTACAGCATTAAAAATTTCTTCATTCACTTTAACCAATGGGTCAACAAATGAATGATGTAGGGCTGATTGCAGTTTTCTTGGTGTTAAGTATCGGGCCCAAATCAGCACAAGTGGCAGAGAATCAATCCATACTATGTTGCATCTCAACCACACAAACTCCACTGAGTACACAATCATCTGAACAAAAAACTACACCAATTCTGCCTCCATTTTTGTCTTGGGCTATAATTTTTTCAAGGTAATAATTTATCATCAGTACATTCATTATCCCCATTGAAATTGTTTTGACTACACTGCTAAAAACATAATGCTAAAATGTATGAGAGCAAGCATTCACTCCATTAGTGACTGGGAAAGCAAGAGAACATCATCCATTATCCAGGGCACATGCAAGCATGTTATTAGGAAAACTGGTACACAATACTGCTAAATTTACCCGAGCAAACAAATTTTGCTATGGTCTTCCACAAACCCTCAAAACAGCCAATGAATGTTGTGTACAAGCCTCTGTTTTGCTTCTGGCATTTCTCCTAGGGTTCTTGGACAACAAACACACCACCTGTTCCTCCACCCTTTCAAACCAAACTGGCTTCTGCGTAAGTTACCATCTTCCAGGTGAAGGAAAAGCTGATAAAGGAGGACTGATAGAATCTTGCTGGTAATGAGAGACAGATAGATTCCCTTCCCCTGCTGTGATTGTCACAGGATAATCTATTTTCTTTTTAGAAAAGGACAAAAGAGTTATCCTTGGTCTCCTGAAGGATAACCTGAAAGATTTCAGTCAGTTTCTGGATAAGCAATGGACCCTATCCTGGGATGGAATCAGTGCCAGACATTTTGTCACAGAAGAGCGTCTAATGACATTCAATACCTCTTTTTCAATTGGAAATTTAGTAGAAAGAGACTGACTTCAACCTCCAGTATATGGTCAATGACTTCAGCACTAATGATGATCTATTGAGAACACTATGGAAGTGTTCTGCCCATCTGCCCTACAAGGTCATATTCTTATCACTGATAAAAGTAATTCTGAGAATCATCTGCATAGACATAGAAATGGTGATGAAATTCATCAGAGCCGATCTGATGTGAAAATAGTAGACAGAATTTTAATATAAATTGCTAAACATGGGAAACACTGGCACAGATCTGCCCAAAATGGTATGCCCACATCAAAGAAGGCACTGTGCTCTATGAGCAAAGTAGAATCAGAGTAGCACAAAGGAAACATGAGATGTGCTTATTTAGAGACATTTCCTCCTCAATTGATCAAATGAACTATTTATGCCCCACAGAAGAGTCTTCTGTGTTTGTACTAAGAAAATCAGCTACAGATGAACATACTGTACCTTGACCCCAACATCATGCAACAGCAGTAGCAGCAGCAGCAATAGCAGAAATATAGTATAGAGAGAAAAGAGAAAAGGGGAAGCTCAATATAACGCCTAGGAGTGATGTGGTCAAAGGAAAGGTTAGGAAGAGAATCTGGATGAAGTAGTATATAATGGAGCAACATTGACATTGTTAAAGGCTTTAGAGAAGTCAAGGAGGATGAAGATTGAGAAAATCTATTAGATTTCATAATTAAGAGATCATTGGTTATTTTGGAAAGAGGTTTTAGTTGACAGATGAGGTTGGAAGTTAATTAAGATTTAAGAATTAATTAAGAAGGGAGTGAATAGAAAAGGAACTATTATTTTCAATGGGGTTTGTCAAAGAGAAGAGATTATGATTTGACAGCTAGCAGGAATGGATGAGTGAGCATTTGGGGGAAAAGAGACATGAATGTAGGCACCAGAAAGTATTAAGCGAGAGGAAAGAGACTGAAAATAAGAAAGAGTGGAAATGCTGGAGGGGACAATCTGCTAAGAAAAACAGATTAAAATGGTATCTTTAATTTATATACATATATATGTATACATACTATATACATATATATATAAAGAGAGAGAGAGAGAGAGAGAGAAAAGAGTTTGCATTGGCAAGGAGTGGGGTTATTTCTTCAGATGAAACAGAGGTAAAGAAGGGGAAAGTTATGTGAATTTGAGCTATGTGAGATGAGGAAGAAAGGTGAAAAGAAAACACTGAACCAGTAGTCACAATTTATGCAGTGAAATACAAGTCCATGATTAAGAAGGTAGAGAATAGGGGAACCGGAGGATGTTTGAGGGATGAAAAGGTTTCAAAAAGTCACTTTGGTGAATGGAATAATGACCCAATTATGAAAGTTTAAGATTGTTTGCTCTACTGAAAGTCTACTTGAGATTATATTGCATAAATTTGTAGTGGATCCAGTAGATAGTTCATTTTCTCCAGCTTTCTTCACTAACATGTGAGTAAGAGCTAAAATGAACAAAATCAGGAATAATCCAAGACAGATTTTGCAGAACAAGATTGACGACAAGACAAAGAGGTAAGAAATCTGAAGAGAACTGTAGAGTTGTACTGGTTTTATCAAAAGATCAAGTTGGGGGAAGGGAGAATGCAGCCACTGAAAGAGTGATGGCCTGAAGAGTTCAGGGATTGGAAGTCATAGTAAGAATGATTTGGAGTTAGAAGGCAAAGGATAAATGAAAACAGATTGTAAGGAGCAGCTAGGTGGCACAGTGGATGGAGCACTAGCCCCAAAGTCAGGAGGACGTGAGTTCAGATGTGGTCTCAGACACTTAACACTTCCTAGCTGTGTAACTCTGGTCAAGTCACTTAGCCCCACTTGCCGTGGGGGGTGCAAAGGAAATTGATTGATCAGATAAAGGAATTTTAAAGTTCACAAAAATAGAAGTGGCATATTTATGGATCCTGAAAAGCTAGGACTATCTTTGGGTGTACTGATACATAACAGAGGAGTATAAGGGAAATGAGTAAGTTGAAAAACTGGAAAGTTAGGGTGTTTGTTGTTGTTCAGTTGTGTCTGACTCTCCTTTACCCCATTTGGGGTTTTCTTGGCAAAGACACTGGAACGGTTTGCCATCCCTTTCTCCAATTTATTTTATAGATGAGGAAACTGAGGAAAACTGGTTAAGTGACTTGTCTAAGACCACAAAGGAATATCAATAAATATAGTGGAGTCCTTTAATATGGGAAAAGACGTTAAGGAATAAAGACTGTAAGCTGCGAAGTGAACTCACTGATGAAAGGGCAACGTCTTGGAAGTGACAGGCAAGAGCCACAAGAATTTGACTGAATGAATAAACATGGGTTATATGAACCTTAAAAGAAAAGTTCACTGATGGTACTGGATGGCAGAGTGTGGATGTGGCAATTCCAATTCCCCCACTATGATCGGTGAATAAGAGAGTACCTGTGAGAATACAATCAGTGATAATGGTGCCTAGAAAGCTGTATAATCTAAAAGAAATGAGGTCTTTGACTACAGAATAAAGGAGCAAGAAAGGAAAAATAATTTTTGTTACCTACAAAACAAGCATTCCACAGCACAGTGTTGGGGTTGGAATATGGGAGCAGTTGGGGGATGCGGAGAGGCGAAAACAAGAATAGTGTGTTCAAAATCCAGTTCAAAATCACTTGGCTACACAGGGAATTTGATCCACAGACTACAGAAGTGAGTTGCCCTGGCACAAATAAGCTGTTTGTTGTGGGATTTGGATGTGTCAAGGTGTGATCCAGTGACAGCCTTTGGAAGCCAGAAAGCTAGCCTGGGCAGTGCAGGCAAGCCTATTGCTCCATAGTAGTCAAATGGTTATCATAGTTGTAGGTGATGAAGCCTAGATTAGAGTGACAGCAATGTAAATGAAAAGAAAAAGACTGATGTGAGAAATGCTACAGAGGTAAAAAACAGAAGTCTTAGCAACTAATTGAATTTATTAAGTTTCGAAGGGCCTACCCTTTGACGGAAAGAGTTAACTTCAGTAAAAGAGTGGATTTGGGGAAAAGATAATGAATTTGGTTTTGGACATGTTAAATTTGAGAAATATCTTAGGAACAGCCTATTTAATAGGTACGTACATGTGAACTAAGGACAGAAGCTGGGTAGATAAAATGCCAAGTTATTCTGCACAGAGATAATTAAACTCATGAGAACTAAAGAGATCCCCAAATGAAATCATATGCAGAAAGAGACCCATGACAGAGTTTTGAAGTATATTTGGAGTTGATGGGCATGATATAGATGAAGAAATTGCAAAGAAGTCTGAAAAATGGTCACATAGGGAAAAAGTAAAACCACAAGACTAGCTGAAATAACTACATATACTTGCTCTAGAAGAAATGATAGCTGTTTTCCATCATCTTAAGTTCTGGTTGGCTTCAGATGACAAAATTAGTAGAATTTACAAAGGTTTAACATATGAGTTGGTTCCTGCACATTCTAATGCACAATTCTTTTCGGGCATAGTTTAGATTAGAAATGAACTCTATTGAGGGTTCTCAAATTCTGTAATTCATCAAAATACTATATATGCTCACCAATTGGAGAATAGCTGATATTAAGGTGTTTGAATATAACAGAATATCACTGTCATAAGAAATCATGGGGAAAAAAAGATTTCATAGAAACTATGGAAGTATGGAAGACTGTACAAACTATACTGTTAAGACAAACATCTTTGAAGTAATATAATTCTGACAACCACAATTCTAGAAGATCAATGATGAAGCAGGGGCAACTAGGTGGCACAGTGGATAGATTGCCAGATCTAGAGTCAGGAAGATTCATCCTCCAGAATTCAAATCTTGCCTCACTTAATAGCAGTGTTACCCTGGGCAAATATTTCACCATTTGCCTCAGTTCCTCATTTTTAAAATGAGGTGGAAAAGGAAATGCCAAATTACTCCATATCTTTGCTAAGAAAACCCCAAACAAATGAATGCACAATGATAAAACACCACCTCTTGATAAAGAGGTAATGTACTCAAAGTGCAAAATGACCCTTTTGGATAGAACCAACGTGGAAATTTGTTTTTCTATTTATTACAAGAGGTTTTTCTTTTTTCAATAGGGTCAGGGGAGAAGCAAAGATTTTTTTAAATTGAAAAATAATTTACTTTTATAAAAATGCAACCTAAACATGCTCCAAATCACTAATTGTGAGAGAAATGCAAATCAAAACAACTTACACCATACAAACTGGTAAAAGATAGGAATGGTCAATGTTGGAAGGGCTGTAAAAATACTGCAACACTGAGATAAAGCTGTGAAGTAATCTACCAATTCTAGATTTGAGTTTGAAATCATTCAAGAAAAATTAACTTTTAAAATCTTTACACCCAACAATCTCACTCTTGAACATCCAGCCCCCTCCCCCCGAAAAAAAGACTAGTAAGTCCAACAAACAGCAACATTCTCTGCTGAATGTTGCATATTAACTGGGAAAATGCCATCAGTTCCATCATAGGATATATTCTATTATACTGATTTTAAAACATCTAGCCATTTTTCTTCTTTAAAGGATTTACAACCAATCTAATTTTAGATATAATGCAGAAATCCAACAACTATGCGAGATTGAACAAAAGTAAAAAGATATAAAATTTAAGTCCCCTTTAAAATGAAGAAGGGCATACGCAAAAATCTTGTAAAAATGGCCAACAACACTAATCTGAAGACCAAAAAAGAAAAGAAAAGAAATAAAAAACTTAAATTCCAGAGACTTTTTTCCTTTTGGAATAATAAATAATTTAAAATTTGTTTTGAAGTCCCAAATGGCCTCATTCAAATTTCTATAACCTTATTCTGAAAAGTTGGTGAGAAAAAAAATTAATCAACAATACCCTCAGTTTAAAATTCAATTTAAGTCAGCAAAGTCAACAAAATTATTCTATCACTATATTTTAATGATCCCACATAAAGATGATTTTTAAAAATAAACAAACCTGTTATGTTTTAATCACTGTACTTTTATAGTTTTAAACCCCCTCCCCTCCCAAATCATTATGCTTCACAAAGAATCTTATGGTGATTCTAAGCACTAATTTCCAATTTTGGAAGAAGGCAGAAGAAAGCTAACACCAACAACCAACTAATACCAGTGAAAAAAATCAGGTGTTCACAGCTTTGTTGTGGACAAAAAAGCAAATTTATTTATTTTTTTCCTTTTGTGAGGCAACTAGGGCTAAGTGACTTGTCCAGAGTCATACAGCTAGGAAGTATAAGTGTCTGAAACCACATTTGAACTCAGTTCCTCCAGACTACAGGACTGGTGCTCTATCCACAGTGCTATCTAGTTGCCCCAAAGCAAATTTAAATAGTCATTGGAGGGAGTGAAATTTGGGAACTGTGATCCTTAACAGATAATCCAAACTATGCTAAAGAATATGGTGGAAATAAATATTTTAAATAAATTGAATGGCCTGTGTCAAGATTTTTATTCTAAAAGTCTGATATTCCAATTATCTACTAAGGATCTCAATTGGATTAATTAAGGAAGCAAATTTAATTCCTAATGCAACACATTTTTGCTTTTTCTCCAGTGATTCGGACAATATGTTCACCTAATTAATCCTTTTATCCCTTTCTGCCTTCACTCTAGAGTTCACAAGATATAGAAAAAGGAAAGGGAACTGAAGACTAAACATAATAGCTCAGGAGATAGGTCCAAGAAGACACTCAAATCCCCTATAATTTTATTGTATACTTTTTGAGCTTATAAATTTTGACCAAATTAATTTCAATACTTATTATGTACAAGGCAATCCAAAAAATAAATAACTAAAATCCTTTGTCTTCATGGAACTTATTTTATCCAACTATGTTAGAGGAGAACCAGAAAATTCATATGGTCAGTAGGGTGAGATAACTGATAACCAGAAGATTGAACTATTCAATTCTTTACTTTTTCAGTTTGTTTTCTCTGTCAAAGGGATAGTGTTTGGAAAGACAAACAAATGGCTTATGAGTTAAATACAAGGTTACTTAAGATTACACTACTTAGCTATTTTTGTTTTGTTCAAGTCAACTGCTCCAGATGAGACATTCAAAAGTACTGGAAGAACTGGTAGATTGGATTAAAAGTGGTGATCTAAAAAAACAGGGTAAAAATGGTCTTAAGAGCAGCACTAGTATTGTTCACTATTGTGAAATATTACTATGTCTTTCAAACATTGTATCCAAATTGATATTGTTCCCTTTTTATAAAACTACCAATGAAAATCTTATCCTTTTCTTTGACTGTTTCTTCATCTTTGCAACACTATTACTATCAGGGTTAGTTGAAAATTGTTCTAAGCAAAGGTCCTTTGGCTGACAAAGAAGCTCTGTAGGTCAATGTCTCTAAAATTGTCTGTAACCTGAATAAAGACATTAAATGTCATAAATTTTAAAAAACCAGATTTAGTGGACAGCAAGATCAATTAGTCAACAAACTCTAGTGGTAATAAAAAATGCTAATGAGATCTCGGCTTATTTTTAAGGAAGGACATTGACAAACAGGAATGTGACCGGCAAGGAGGACCTTGAGGCTAATGCCAAATAAAAATCAATTGAAGAAGCAGCTAGATGGCACAGTGAATAGAGCACAGGCCTGAAGTCAGGACTTGAGTTCAAATCCAATCTCAGACACTTAATACTTCCTAGCTGTGTGACCCTGGGCAAGTCACTTAACCCTAATTGCTGGGGGGGGGGGGGGTAAAGGGAGAATCAGTTGAAAGAACTAGAGATATTTAGACTTAAGACTTAGCAGTGACATGATAGCTGTCTCTGAGAATCTGAAGGGTTGTCATGTGGACAAGTATTTAAAACTTATTCTTTTTAAAAATCAAAAGGCAGAACTAGGAAAAACAAGGAGAAGCCACTAAAATATAATTTTTGATCAATGTCAGGAATGCTTTCTAATCAAAATTCTTAGCTGCTTTTTATTCAGTTTTAAGTCTGATGGACTATAAGATCCCTTTCTAACTTGAGAGATTCTGTGAACTGAGAATATTAAATTGGAAGGGCTATCAAATATAAGTTGTCACAACAGATAGAAAATAGATAAACAGAAGCTAACTGAATGACAAATATAAAGTTCTAAACCTGGGTTCAGAAACAGCAACTGAACAAATATATGAATGAGTCAACAGCATAAATTACAATAGTAAGAGGACTTCATCAAGTCCAGTATATATGTATGAAGAAAATTCTACACATGGTCACTCAATACTCCTCTGAAGAATTCCAATTTTGGAGAATTATCTTCTCTGATTGCTCTTTTTACTTTGGGACAATTGTAATTCTTAAAAAGATTTACTTCACAATGAGACAAAATGCGCATTTCCATAAGACCCTACTTCTTCCAGAAGCCAAGCAAGTCTAATTTGTATTCTACATAATCAGCTCTATGATCTTATTTTTGTCATATGCAAATATATGTGTGTGTTCTTTTTTTTTTTTCTATTTCTGTTCTTAAACTTAGGATTTATATTTTATGGTTATTAAAAAAAAGAAAAGTTCATACTTTTTAAAGGATTAGCTTAAAAATGACGACTTTTAGGATTCTTATTCATTCTCAACATCTTGTCCATAGTATATGGGACAATAAAAATCTGTAGTTTGATAAGACTGCTCTGTTATGATCCACATACTTGGCTTCCAAAAGGAGAAATCAGACAGCAGTGCCACTCCAAAACTCCTAGCTAAAGACACCAAATTTCTAAAAGGTTGAGTTATAAACTTCAACCCATATTCAAGTATATAATTTTTGAGCCACTCTTAGTAATTTGCCACCATTGTGATTTTTTTTTTTTTTTTGGCCATTCCTGTGATAATTTACCAATTTAAAAAAGTGCATTTAAAAATGACAACAGAGGCAGTTAAATGGTTCAGTGGATAAATTAGTTGCCCTGGATTCAAGAAGATTTCAGTTCAAATCTGGCTTGAGAAGCTTCTTAGCTGTGATGCTGGGCAAATTATATAATGTTTATATAATGTTTAACTCCGTTTCCTCAACTGTAAAATCTAACAATTATTGTGAGAATCAAATTAAATATTTGTGTTTTTTTTAACTGCTCAGCACAATACCTAGCACATAGGTGAAATAGAATAAATGTTTATTTCCTTCCCTTAACACTTAGTGACAATAAGGACTTCTAATCAGTCATATCTATTGTTCCAGAACAAATGACAAAATTTGTTTTTTTTGTTTTTTTTTTTACCAAATACAACAAGATAATGTACAAAAACTGCTTTATTAACAATTCTAAAGTACTAATGTAAACACATGCTATTATTAGCCAATTTCCCAAATTATTTATTCAAACTCATGAAAATCTAAAGTTGTAACAAAGCTTAGAATGGATTAGAATGAGTTAGTCTACATTTCATGTTTTAAAGTTTAACAGTAATTGAAATTTATATGAGGATCAAATGAGCTAATGTGTACAGCATTCAACAAATCCAAAGCCCTATATAAATGTTAGCTAACATTACTCTATTCAATTAAAACATTTATTAAATACCTATTATCTTCAGGACAGTGTTGAATGATGTGGATACAAAGATAAAAATAAAACATACATCTCCTCAAGGACCTATACTTTTTGGGGCACATAAAACATACAAAGATAAGTAAATACAAAGTATATACAAAGTAACTTCAGCACTAACAAGTGGAAGAACATATTAATATGCTGACCTTTAAGCCATGCTTTGAAGGTACTGATTTTTAAAAGTGAAAGCAAAAAATGTATGAAGTCCAAATCTGGCCGTTTTTCTCAGTCATTAAATGTTCTGATCTCATCTAGTTAGAGTACTGTGTCTATAACACAAAGCTCTACCACCACCTTAAGATGTCTTTCCAGAGTTCTCCCAATAGCTAGTGTTCTCTCTCAACTACTTTGTATTTTAGCAAGCTTATAGTTCAGATTCATTCTTCAAATTTATAATGGATATCTCTCAAAATAGGCTGTAAGCTACGTAAGCTTGAAACAATTCCATTTTTTTTTTGTCTTTGTATAACCTCAGTGTTAAGCACAGTGACTGACATATAGACAATGAATAAACACTTGCTGATTAATTGAAAGATATTATCCCAATAGGATTAACATGATATGCAAAATCAAAAATGACTGGAAAGGTTGGTGGAAAAAAAAGTTTTAAATGCCAGATTGAGGCAGTTATATTTTATCCTAGAAGAAAATGGGAACCATTAAATAGCAAGAGATAGAGTTAAGCTTGTGTTTTAGGAAATATTTATTTGGCAACTGTGTGGAAAACAGATCTGGGGTGACAGTAGAAGCAGGGGACAAATAAGTTATAGCAGTAATCCATTTAAGCAGTAATGAATACCAAAATTACAAAGGACGGGGATAGTGTGGAAGTACAAGAAAGGTGAAGTTGGAGAATTGCTGTATTTAACCCATTTGTTTAATATATTTAACCTGAATTGGTTGCTTACTGTCTTGGGGAGAGTTTGGGGAGGTTGTGAGATAAGGGAAGGAGAAAAATTTGGAGCACAAGGTCTTGCAGGGATGAGTGTTGAAGGCTATCCTTACATTTATTTGGAAAAATAAAATAGTACTGAAGAAATGTGAAGTGAAATTCTTAACCTGAACCTGTTTTTTCTTTAATACCCCAATGTAATTTATCTCCTTTACAACGTCCTAAATACTTGATACTTTAAAAAATTTTTTTTTTTCTGAGAAGAGATCTACAGGTTCACCAAAATTCAAGAGTTCCATGACATAAAATGAATTAAGAAACATTGTTGGAGTAAAGGTAGGATCAACAAGGACTGGAAATGTATTGGAGTATGGAGAGGAAGGAAAAGAAAAACTTTAAAGCTATAAACCGAGGGGGATGGGGGGGAAGGGGGGGGGGGGAAAGGAAGGATAATAGTATCTTCCCCAACAGTGGAGGGAAGAACTTGGAGTTAAGAATGGATTGGGTGGGTGGGAAATGAGCTCCTTGAAGGCAGGGACTATCCTTTTGCCCCTTTTTGTATTTACAATGTTTAACACAATACCTGACACATAGTAAACACTTAATAAATATTTATTGATTAGTTAGAATCCCCAAAGCATTTTGATATATTCTGTTTTGACCTTTACAACTGTTAAGTAATGGAGATGAGTTGTATTATTTTCCTCCTTTACTAAGAGCTAAGAAAGATTACCTGCCCATTCTCAACAGTAAGATTCAGACCAATTCTACATGATCCTAGGTTTAGCATTCATTCTATACATTCTACCACATTCCCTTTCTATTTTCTTCATAAATCAGTAAGGTAATCAGTGTAAGATTTATCATATTCCTTTTTAACAGTTGTTTGAACTAAGATAGTAATTGGCATCTTTGGCATGTTACTTTTAAATTCAATACAATACAAATCAAATACAATTTAAATTCAAGCTTTTTGTCCTATTCCAAGCAAACTCTCCTGTCTGCATGGAACTAAGGTAGTTTTCTGGACTGTACATTAAATGAAAAAAAAAAAAAAATTAGTTTAGTCAATCCGCAACTACAGACTACTCATTTATCTTAGGAAAATACTTCCCCCCTCTATACAAGTAAAAAGAAGTCTAAAATCCACATTGAATACTCAAATTCCTAAATGGAAAATGAACGGTAAAAATCAAACTAAAATCTGAAATATAATTTGGCCCAGACAACCTCAAAAATATTTTGATCACAAGGAGATCTATATTGTACTGAATGACCAATACTGATACTTTATCCCTAAATTAAATTCTTTCAAGATGGAATAACTTTCACTAGCCAATAGTATTTCATTTCATTTTGCATTATAATTTCTGTATGTGTCTCATCTTCCTATTTTTATTTAGGAAATGTTGAGATATGAAAGAATCTCTAGATGATAAGCAAAAGCTAAGTAGAGCTAGAAAAGGTCATCCACCCTAGCACCTTTACTGATGAAGAAATTACTTGCTCAAGGTGATATAAGTAGGTTCAGTTCAAATTCAAGTATTCAGATTCCACATTCAACATACTTTCCATTATTCTCAAAATATGCGCTTTGGATGCATAAAGAGATAGTTATCCACACCTTACTCCTTCAAGGAATGGTTAATTTCAAATTTAAAAAATATATTTTCATCACCTTAATTATAACAATTATATCTGAAAACATGGATCAGTAAAAGACAGATTTATAACAGATCTACAAGTTTCACTGAAATACAATTTTTGCTTTGCTATTTCTAAGACTACAATGAATATTTGTGTAATTTATTCAACAGCTAAAACCCTCATAATTGGAGAATTTAATACTGCATTTTTTTCTCCTACGTTATAAATATATCTTGAACAAAAATCACCATTGCTAATGCATAGAGGACCCTTTAAGAATCAAGTTGTTTTTTTTTTTTTTAATACCCTAGGATAATTCACTAACATCTCACTTATTTAACAATTAAAAGTAAAATTACAATTATTAACTAATTCCCATACCCAACTATAAATTTGAAAGAATGGTTAATGACAAAGATATTCTAAAGATATTTTATAATACAGATGCTGTCAGAATTTAAGTTATTTCTCAAAAAGCAGGGATTAATGTTAAGTTTTATGCACAGAACCTCAGAGACAAAACAAGGTTGGTTTCCACCCAAAGAAAACATTTAATGTTTATTTTTCACTAAAATTCCATTCAAAGTCTAGAATTTAGTATTCTCCTTTCCACTTACATTATTCAACTTATCAATCTATCCATTCTTTTCAAGAAATATTTAAGTCGTTCTCAAGCTTAAAATAAAAAAGTTGCATTTTATAACATTAAAAAATTCAAATATAGATTATCTGAACTGTCAGTCAAAAACCATTTTAAATAACAAACTATACTTTTTTTCAGAATTTGAGAAGAATCCTTATTGCTATTGTTAGTCCACCACAACAATATTCAGAATATTTGAACAAAATTCAAAATTTCTTTAAGAGTCTCCTTTTCTTTTGATGATTCATAAAAACAAGTCACAACCTAATTGTAGAAACATAAGCACTTACAACTGCCAAACAAAATACAGGAGAGAATAATGAACTCGTCAAATTACGACTTTTCCAAAAAAATTTTTTTATAAAGCAAATCTTAAATCTAAAAAGAAAGTAGTCCCATTTAAAGACAGCAAACACTACTGATATTAGACATATTTTAACTGACAAAAATGTAAAGCGAAACAACCTAAGCAGCCTAATTCTAGGCCCTTTATAAAGTCTAAAAAATAAGTAGGCTGTACCAAAAAAATTCACTTTAAAAACAGCCACCACAAAAAAGTCATGGTTATAAGCAAACTGGACTTCAGTTAATCACAGAACCATTTAGGAAAGACAGACGACTCACTCACTAGCCTTAAAGTATTTACTATGTCCTCAAAATCAAAAGATAACTTCTCAGTTCACAAAAGCCTGGATTCCATTTTAAGCAAAAAAAATTTCTTTAAGAGTCTCCTTTTCTTTTGATGATTCATAAAAACAAGTCACAACCTAATTGTAGAAACATAAGCACTTACAACTGCCAAACAAAATTAAATGCCTTGCAACAAGGAACCGAACAGAGCCTTGTCACGGGTCCCAAAACACTCTCCCATTCCAGAGATTTCATCTTTGGGAATACATTTTTTTCCTACCCCTCCAATTCCAGCGAAACCCGAAGGCCCCTCTCTCCACCTGGAATAAGCATTCCAAAAGGATAAGTGGAAATTAAAGAGATCCAGGGAAAGCGCATCCATCGCAAAAGGGGATGGGAGGTCAAGCTGACTCGGCTCCGGCATCGGAGCCCGGCCCGCACAGCCCACCCATGTCCTGGCCTAGGTGTTCGCCACTATCCCGCGAAGGACATCGCGGGTCCCTAAGCCCACGTGAGAGATCTGCAGAAAAGGAAGAAGACCTCGGGCCCAGGGAATGGTAGAACCAAGGCCAAGGCCCTACCCAAGGAGGGCTGGGCCTCAAGCAGATGCCGCGGGGATGAAGGTGTGGGGGGAGAGGGGCCAAACCGGGCCATTACCCTCCCCCCGGCCCCGTCACTGCCGCTCACCCAGGGCAGCAGGCGGAGGCTGTTCCCGGCTGGGCGCCTCCCGCCGCAGCACAGCCACAGTCACAGCGGCCGCCACTGCTTCCTCCTGCTCACTTTACAAAATGGCGGAGGCAGGAAGTGCCATCAATCTCAGCCCGCCCCCTGTCCCCCTCCCTCTCCAGAACTTGGGTCCGGCGTTCTCCGCGCCCCTAGACCGGCCCCCGAGCTTCCAGCACAGACACGCACCCTCCCCCGTCCTACGCGGCCGGCGCAGACCCGGGCGGAGGTCCCCCCTCACGTGCGCCAACGGCGGCGAGCAGAGCTGGAGGGAGGGAGCGAGGGGGAGGAGACGCCGCTTACGCCAACGGCGCAGCGACGAGCGGGGAGACCTCCCCTTACGCCAACGGCGCAGCGCCCGTCCCGGTTGGCTGTGCGCAGGCGGCGCAGAGTAACCCCCGAGCCCGACCCGCTGCGCAGAGGACATAGCGGGGTTCAAGCACTCCCGTTATGGAGGCATGCCGTGCGGCGGCAGAGAGCCTAGAATGAAACTCGCTGAGTAAGAGGGTCTCCCGGTCCCCCCTTCCCGTGCGGCGTCCCAGGCTTCCCCTATCTCCCCCCCGCCCGCGTCCCCCCGCCCCTCGGCGGCGCTGCGCAGATGGCGTAGGTGTGTTTGGCGCACTAGTCCTATTACGCAATGCAGGTTACGTTGGCAGGAGGCGTAAGTAAATGTCTAGAATCCGACAGCCTCCCCCCCAATCACTCGGGACCGCTTCCTGGCCAGACCCAGCTGAGCTTAGTGGCCTGGTCGTAGCTCCCCGCCTGCCTGCTTCCAGCGCGCCGTCCTTCAATCGTCGGTACGTGCCTCCCTCCCTGAAGGACAGACACATTCGCCTCACCTGGGACTAGGCCGCACACTGCCGCCGCCTCTGCCGCCGCCTCCTCCGAGCTGCACGGCGCCGGGGCCCAGCCCCGCGGCCGAGGAGCGCGGTGCCCAGGAGCCGCCGCTGCTGCCGCCTCTACTTGCACACACAGGGCCCGGGCCCAGGCCCGGTCCCCCAACTCCACGGGTACCTCCGGGAGCCGCTGTTTCAGCTCTCGGGAGCAGGAGCACAGAACAAACAGCTCCGCCGCCGCCGCCGCCGCCGCCGCCAGCGCTCTGCCGTCACGACGTACGTATTCGCGTACGCGCACGTCTCCGCTTCACTTGGCCACGCCCCTCTCAAGACGCGGACCCCTCGAGGGCGCGCTTCACGCTGCCCTCGCGCAACTGTTCTCTGTCGCGTCCGCAAGTGGACTGCCTGCGCATAGACTTCTGATTCCGCGCGCAGAGGGAGGGAAGTAGCGAGTGAAAGAAGGTGGGAGGGTAAGGTCCTTTCAGCGGGTATGAGACTCTGCCCTGCTGGGAAGGAATGAGTGAAGAGCCAAAAAACCCAGAAAACCCAAAGGGCGGGTTCAAAACAGCCGCGAGAGAGGAGAAGGGAAGTGGTGAAGGGACAGAAGGAAAGAACTGGAACTGAGGACGAAGAGGAAAGAAAGAGAGGAAGATCAGAAGGGAGAAAAGGGAGAGAAAGGAAGAACAGGAAGAGAGAAGGGAAGAGGAAAAAGAAAAGGAGGAAGAGAAAGGAGAGAGCAAGAAAAGAACTGAAGGACAGGAAGGAAAGGTGGGAGGGAGGGAAGAAAAATGGAAGAGGAAAGAGGGAGGAAGAAAAAGAGGGGTACAAAGAAAGGAAGGTTAATTAAGCTGGAGAAGGAAAAGAACGGGTAGAGAATGGGGAAGGAGTAAGGAAGAATTAGAAGGGGAAGAGGAGGAAGAAACATTCTGGAAGAAATTCGGAGAGAAATTTAAGAGAAAGGGAGAATGAAATGAAAGAAAAGGATAGGAAACAAGGGATCCAGGGAAGAAATGAGGAAGATGGGATAAAAAATAGGAGAAATGAAAAGGAAGAATGAAGTCAGAAGAGGGAAAAGAGAATTGAAGAAAAGTAACAAGAAAGGATGGAGGGGGAGAGGAGAAAAGCAGTTCTTTGAACAGTAGGTGGGGGATAGGGAAGAGGAGGGGAGAAGAAGAGACCTGGTAGGGTGTATAAGGCAAAAGTGATAAAGACAGGAAGGAGGGGGCCATAGTGGGTAAAAAGAGGGAAGGATTGGTCACAATGGAATTTTAATTAGTTTTTAAATTTTAGTAAATTGAAACATTTTTCTCCTTAATCTCTTTCAAACACATTGCTTGACAAATAGAAGTTTAATTTAAAAAAAAAAAATGAAAGACTGATTGAGAAGGTGAAAGGGAAGGAGAGAGAAGAGAGGGAGAAAAGAAGTGAAAAGAATAGAGAGAGGAGATAGGAAAATGAGGGAGAAATGAAAGGTGACAGGAAAGGGGAGGGAGATATGGGGAAGTGTCGAGGCAGTATTACTAGGTACTGGAATTCTTGTCAGCATTGTATTAGAAATGATGTTAATTGAATTTGGAAAAGATTTTTGCTTTTTGTGGATAGAAATAAAGAGTAGGGGAAATGGTATTTTGTAAATATACGCTGGTGAGGAAACTTAGCAGTGAAAGTTGATGGAGGAAGAAGGGTGAAGCATTTATTTGAATTAAAATCAGAAGTGGTTTGGGTGAATTTTGAAACATCACAAGCTTTATGTGAAAGTATAATTAAAAACAGTGATGGGGGACTTCACAGTAATTGTGCTTTACAGATGCTATAAGGTTATTTGTCCAAAGGAAATCAAATATAATTTCTTGTTATCCCTTAAAAGATAGAAGAACCAAAGAATAAAAATTACTTTGGAACAGATTTTTCAATAACCAGAAAAACTGCTTGAGATAAGTTCAAATCAAATTAAATGGTTTGCTTCATGCCAGGGACTGTACTAAATACAAAAACAACCCTTGCCCCAACAACCTCACAATCTAATGGGTAGAGACAAGCTGTGATGCCAAGACTACGTGGATGTCTGAGTCATCAAATCCAAAATAACAGGTTATGTTGCTCCCCCCCACACTCTTCATCTAGCCTCAGTTTCCCCGTCCACAAGCTACAAGTCATCCTGCATTCTTCACTATTTCTGTCCCCTGACATATATCTGTTGCTAAGGTCTGTCAATTTCACCTTTGTAATATCTCTGGAATATACCTCTTTCCTCTGATACTGTTACCACTATGGTGGAGCCACTCATTATTTCATGCTTGGACTATTGGAAAAGCATGCTTTTGAGTCTATCTGCTTGAAATCTCTCCCCACTCCAATACATCCTCTATTCAACCACCAAAGTAATTTTTCTAAAGTGTAAATCTGACCATGTTGTTTCTCTTCTCAAACTCCTGTGGCTCCCTGTTGCCTCCAGGATACAATAATTTCTGTTGGGCATTCAAATCCACTTACAACTCAGTCTTCTCCTATTTTTACAATATTCTTACACCTTATTTACCTCTCCGTGTACTCTGTTATAGACTGACCTTGGCATCCTTGCAATCCTATGAACAAAATAGTCTATCTCTGGACTCTGGTTATTTTCTCTGGATCACCATTTGTTCCCTCTTTTTAGAATGCATTCCCTCCTCATCTCTGCCCCTGACTTCTTTTAAGTCCCACCTAAAATCCCATCTTCTACAAGGAAGCCTTTCTTAGTCTCACTAATTAGTTTTCCTAATTTCCTATTTTCCTCTGTATAGCTCATTTATACATATGTGCTTATTGTCCTCATTAGATTGTGACTTCCTTGAGAATAAGGAAGGCCTTTATTTCCTTCTGTATCCCTAGTTATTATCAATATGCCTGGTAGTAATAGGTGCTTAATAAATGTTTATTAACTTGTATTAACTATAAACCACTGTGCACCAGTATATATGCAAAATAAATTAGAGATAATATTAGAAGGTATAAATTAGCATTAAAGGAAGATGAAGGATTTCTTGCAGAAGGTAGGATTTTTACTGAGACTTGAAACTGAAATAGAGGTGAGGAAAGAGTAAATTCAAAGCTTGGGGGACAGTCATTAGAGGCAAATGCCATAAGAGGTGCAGACTTTGCCTGAGGTTGTTCAGTGGGGGAAAATTCTGTATCGACAGCTCTTTGCACTTTTGGATAGCTCTAATCATTAGCAAGTTGTTCTTCATATTAATTCTAAATTCATGTCTGCAACTTTCTACCCTTTGCTTCTTCTGCTCTTGGAGGCTAAATAAATTTCATCTTTATTCCACATTATAAT
The DNA here is from genome assembly GCF_016432865.1 of Antechinus flavipes. Lineage (NCBI taxonomy): Eukaryota > Metazoa > Chordata > Mammalia > Dasyuromorphia > Dasyuridae > Antechinus > Antechinus flavipes. Next base: position 665,636,732 of record NC_067398.1, read on the forward strand.
TCCAATACTTGTAGGTATGTTTCCCCTTAGTACTCCAGGCTAAACATTCCACATTTTTCAAGTGATCTCCATGTGTACCATACATTTTAGACTTTTCTCCAAGCTGGTACCCTCCTCTTGGATCTCTTCAACTTGTTAATGTCTTTCTTAAATTTTGACATCCAAAACTAAACATACGAAAGAAATTCTGAAGACAAAAACCGGATGTGGATGAATAGTGATCTTACCCACCAATTTAAGTTTGTTAATAAGAAAAGATAAAGGCAAAAGGAGGCTAAGAAATAGAGAATTATGGCAGGATTCTGAAAGATAAGTACTACTTGTCCCAAGTACCAACACAGGGTAGAATTAAAACTTGTCAGGATTGGCAAGATGATTGGATTATGCAGAAGAATTACCAGCTTATCAACTTTTCCTTTCCTTCTGCTTTGTCAAACAGAACAATCCTTTGCCTAGTATGGACCAGATTAAATAAGTAATAGAGGGCTGGTCCCCAAGATCAGTTTTGAGAATTGGCAAATGTAATTATTGAGTCATTATTGGAAACATTTTTCTTTTTTAATTTTTTTTAAAGGAATGAATGGAATCTACAGATTATAAGTCAGTTGGCATGGCTTCCATTCCTGGTAAAATTTTTAAGCGCAGTAGAGGGATGGTTTATGAATATATTTAAAAGTTGTGATCACAGATATATCTAACATAGGTTGACAAACAGGTCGTTCACAAATTCTCCTTTCTTGTTTGTAAATTATTAAAAACTACTAAGAAAACTGGAAAGAGGTCTGATGAAAAATAGTATCCTTATGTTACATACTGTACTTGATTCCACATACTAGTTCCAAATGGATAAAAAATATCTAAGTATTAAAAGGTTACACTAAAGAAAAAGGAAGAAAGCATAAAAGACAAAACCATCCTGCTGATATACAATGTAAAAACTTTAATACAAATGAAAATAATACATTGAGGATGAAAAGAAAATTTTAATGCTGGGGGACAGGGAGGATTCTTTGTATAAAATATTTGTTGTTTTCTCTAGAGGTAATTGACACTAACCTGTGAGATTGAGCCATTCCCCAAACAAATAAAAAGGAAATAAACCAAGGGATTGCAGAATAGCTCAAAAATTATGATATATGAACATAAAGAGAACATTATTGCACTATAAAGATTGATACATATATAGCATCCAGTGAAATGTGGGTAAACTTGTATGTGACTCAATGTGTTATGTACAACAATGTAAAAACAACATAGACAATAGCAAAACATTCAGATACTGTAATAAATGTTAGCATTAGATCATTGTTAAAAATGTTTAAAAGGAGGGGAGCCACTTTGCCTAGAATTCTAAATGATATTTTAGTAAATTTTTGTGAGTGTGCATGTCTTGTGGAGGTTGTTAGGTTATTTATTTATTTTGGTGACGTATATATCAGACAATAAAATCAGTGTAAAAATTTTTAAGATCTAGGCATGGTAAGTGGACTAACTTCCTTTTGCTTTTTGACAGAATTTTTGAGTTAGTAGTCTATCAGCATTTATAAAATTCAGCTCTATTTTAGTTAAGCATTTGAAAAAAGTCCCAGTATTATGGAAAAGATGGAGACAAGTCAAAAAATGTACTAGATCATTCAGCACATAGGCAGATCTGAACATTCCACTCCATTAGAGCATAAACTACTCTTTCAATTAGGCCATTAAAAGAGTTTGTAAAATATCTAATCATAATGAGTACTTTTTGCACAAAATCTATGTAATATCTATGGCATTCCTCTAGTCTACTAGTTTAGTAAATGTATGCAGAAAAGGAAAAGTTTCCTTTGTTTGACAAAGCCATATTGGTTCTTTATGATGATCTGTTTCTTTAGATATTCATGGTCAGAATGGACTGTGAAGAGTGACTGTGAACAATGAGCAGATAAATCAAAATTAAAAATCAAAAAGCTTGATCTTGTGACACATAGGAATCATGTTACTGGAAATCCTTTGGGCACCTATCTTGACTTCCAAGAGAAGATGCTATGTGCTCTCTATCACAGTCTGGCTATCTACATTTTCCCACTGGATTCTAAGTTTTCCTGGATATGTGAAGTGCCTTATGGCCACAATTTGGAAAGCGGTCCCTGTGGAGAAGGAAGGTGTTAGTCATTCCTACCAAAAGCCAGCTTAACTGAAGCAGCAGGGCACTCTGAGAACAAAACAGAAAGTGGCATGTGCTAGAAAAGTTAAACTATCACTTTGGCCACTTTCTTAGGCTGTAGTGAAGACAGTTCAGAGCCCTGAATCCAAGGGCCTTGGGAATAGCAGTGCTGTTGGATGGAACAGTCATCATCCTGGGAAATGATCTCTTTGCAGATAGATCTTAGACTTGTTTATACTGGTGGTGACAGAGTTACTGAAAACCCAAAGAGAGAGATCTTACCAATGGAATCTTTGACAGTGTTAAATGGCTCAGCGTCAGAAATTGATAAAATTTAATTGGTGAAAATATTAAAGATTTTACTTTTCTACAAGTTGTTGCAACATAAAGACTAAGGGATATTTTTGTTTGTTTGTTTTTTGGTTTAGGCAATTGGGGCTAAGTGAATTGCTCAGGATCACACAGCTAAGAAGTGGTATCTGAGGCCAGATTTGAACTCGGGTCCTTCTGACTTCAAGACTGGTGTTCTATCTACTGTGCCATTTAGCTGCCTCCCCCCAAAGCAAAACAAAACAAAGACTAAGGGATGTTTCTGTCTTGCAGCAGAAACATCTTATTTTTGCATTTAAATAGTATTTTTCCCCATTACATATAGTTTTCAACATTCATTTTTGTAAGATCTTGAGTTCCAGATTTTTTCCCTCTCAAACATAGCAAGCAATCTGATAGAAGTTATCCACCTACAATTATGTTAAACACATTTCCATATTAGTCTTGTGAATCAGAAAAAGGAAAAATTACAAGAAAGGAAAAAAAAATTAATAAGTGAAAATAGTATATTTTGATCTACTTTCAGACTCCACAATTCTTTCTCTTCATGTGGATGGTATTTTCCATCACAAATCTTTTGGAATTGTCTTGGATCAATGTATTGCTGAGAAGAGCTAAGTCTATCATAATTGGTTATCGAAAAATTGCTGTTACTATGTACAATGTTCTCCTGGTTCTGCTCACTTCATTCAGCATCAATTCATGTAAGTCTTTTCAGTTTTTTCTAGCAGAAACCTGTGTGTTGTCTCCCCTACTAGAATGTGAGCCCCAAGAAAGTAGTAATGTCTTTTTTTGTGTTCCCCGCACTTAACCAAATAATGCTTTTTGTACATCCTAAATACATATTAATTCATTCAGTAATCAAAGTTTGAATTAGATAATTGTATTCAGTTTTGGTATATGATAGTTGAAATAATCTTAGAACACAGAATTTGGAAAAGAACATGTTTAACTATGCTTTTTAACAGTCTAGCATCTTAGAACAGTTTGTAAAATGAAGGTTCAAGGGAAGACTTCAAAAGGTATGAAGATAATAGAGCATTAATTTTCTCAATTATTAACATTATTATTAAAATGTTCAGGAATTTTTGGTGATTGTATAAGCATAATGAAATCTCTTTGCATTTGCCACCCAATCTGCGAATATATTCAGTTTCATCTCCAACTTCTTAACTCTCCTGTTGAGACCTAATTCCAGGTTGGTACCTTCGCCAAATCTCCAGCTGAAATATTTCTCAGGTTTTCCTAGAGCATATACTCTGCCTTTCTTCTTCCTCTGTTACTCCCAAGTATCTGTTTCCCCCAGTAAAATATATTTTTCCTGAGACCATTAACTATCATTTTAAATTGTATTTATACCCCCAGTGTACAGTGAATGTACCACATACCACAGGCACTATGCTAAATGCTGCAGCTGAAAACAAGACTGCTCTCAGAGAACTCGTGTTCTACAAGAGAAGATAAAACTAGAAAGGGGTGCTGGAAATGGGATGTAGGTCGATGGTATAGAGATGACTACAAAGTGGCATGGAGATCTGAATGTAAACAAACTGAAATACAAATTCACTTAGCCTGGTGTTCCAGAGACCAAAAGTCAACTAATTCTGACCTTCCAATATCATTTACTTTTATTATCTACTTTAACTTAACTCTATTGTGGTAGAACTGCCAGTAAGATCTATAGCTCAAATAAAACATGTAACTAATACTAAGCTTGATATGTATTTAATTCTACTTTTATTATATGCCCTACATTGCATTTGTTCTTTACTTCCTTCACAGCAGATGCTATCTCCACTTTCAATTTCTAGTCATAGAAGGCTCATACATATGCATCTTTATACAAAGATTATAAATAAGACAGCTATTCCTATCTAGAGATGAAACCTATCAATAACTTGGATGATCATAGAAGGGTAAATACCCCTTTATTATCATCCAGAACTTGAAAACCCATTTATGCATTCCTTACATCCAGAGTGTCCTTGTGTGATCCCACTAGAAAGTTATGCAGTAATGTAGAGAGATCCTCAAGCAATGATTTCCAAACAGAGGCCACCAGAATATTTCTAACCTTGAAATATAGTGAGAAAACACATAAATAATAAGCTAAGAATAGGAATGCCTTTGGAATGACAGGCTGTAGGGGTGAGAGAAATTTTATAGCATAATGGAATAATTCACACTAAAAAAATGCAGTACATATCTTCATTTAAAATGTTGAATATTAGTATATAACTAGCATGAAAAAACTCTCATACAACTCTTCTAATGCAAAACATTACATGAAATATTTGAGAAATCTTGCACTAAAGGTAAAGTAACTGTTTAGTATCAATAATAATAATTTATATTTATATAGCTCTTCAGCTTTCACTGCCTTATGAGATGGGTAGTTCTTAGCATTATTCCTACTAAGAAACAGACTTAATTGGATTAACTTACTTGACCATAATCACACAGTAAGTACCAAAGGCAAGATTTGAATCCATAGTCTTTTCCATTATAACAGGCCATCTCCCATAGCCATGGAAGTCCCTAACTTGGGACAAAAAACAACTAACCTCAAAGATTAGAAGTGAGACAGTTTACTAGTAAGGAAACCATTGTTACCTATTAATGTTATTCACAGATATATTTGCAACTCCAGGATTTGCTTTTGTATTGCAGTGGATCCAGACATTTTTCTTGATAAAACCATGGGGACTAATCTTTTCTTATGGTATAAAGTATTAAGGAAAAATGAATAGAAATCTAGTATTTCTACTTCTTGCTTACTGAATAATTATTTATCTTTTATATTGTTTAACTTGTCACTTGTTTCCTTATTCTTCCAATTAGGTGATAAACTACACAAGAACAAGGATCACTTTCTACTCTTTGTATCCTAAACAGTGATTTGCTTATAGAGATTCTATAGTCATTACAAATCAATCATTTTACCTCCCTTCTTTTATAATTTATAAGTTTAGTAATTATTTGGAAAGTTTCATTCCAGGCAGTCAGAATGTATCACAACTCTGGTAGTTTTTCTAATGTGCAAAAATAATTCTAAATGTTTAATCATTCCAAAATTTACATAAGATTAATAGTTCTGAATTTGATTCACAGATTTGGTCAAAGAAGATGAATTTGACAATTGATTTTTAATTTCTGCTTTCAAATTGATAGAATCTCTCATAAAGAAATCAATCTCCCAAAACAGCGGGAAAAAAAAAAAACCCAAAGTGATCCATTTGCACGAAAAACAATTTATAACAGTTCTTTTCATAATAGCCAAAAATAAAACTTAAGGGGAGGTGCCAATTGATACGACCACATAAATTATGGTACGTAAATGTAATGAAATATCGTTTTGCCAAAGAAATGATGAGTTTCAGAATCTATAAAAAGATGTAGAGTGAAGGGAGCACAAACAGATCAATTTATAGCATAAAAATGACATGAAAAAAAAACTTTTTGAAGAACTTTAGAAATTTGAGCAATACAATGATAAACGCCAAATCTAGAGGACTTAAAATGCCACTTATTTTCTACTAGAGAAACAATGGGACTTAAAATGAAGAGACACATTTTTGGAAATAGCCCATGCGGGGAATTATTTTGCTTTGGATTACGCATATTTGTGATAAGGTTTTTCTTTTTCTTTCAATGAAACTAATTAATAAAAGCAGTGGGAAAAGAGGAGAAGTGCTTGGGGGAAAAAATGAACACGTCAGGAACTGTATTTAGTGAGGAAACTATCAAGTTTTATTTTGAAACGATGCTTTATTAATTGAAGGTCAAAAGGAAAACTACAGTTTTATTATTTCTTAAGAAATGTACAACTTTGTGCAATCTTCAACCTAAAACAAAAAAATGTAGAAAGCATAGCATAACTAAGCAAATCTACAGAATACACCAAAGAAACAGCCCTGATGGGTTCCTTCCTCTGAAATCCCATGTCTTCCAGCAACATACTTGAATGTTGCATCCAAAGAAAAAACATCCACGGATTCTATAATAGTGCCCAATAAATCATCTTCGCACATACACACAAAAAAACAAAAAACAAAAAACAAAAAAAACCTTATTCTACCACAATCTCATCTTCTGATTCTGCACCAAAGTTTTCTACATTGGCTTCTTTTTCTTGAGCACTGACAGATACCATGCTGTCTCCTTCTTGATCTAGTTCTCTTTTCTGACTGGTGTCATTGCTGGTTCCTACACATGTATTCCCATTCTCACATGTTGTTTTGCTGACTATTTCTTTTTCCAATGGTTGGCTGGAAATATCACCATTTCTAGACTCACTAGTATCAACAGTGCTTTGTCCCTTGGTCCTCACTTCACTGTTCTCTTGCGGTGCTATTATTGCTTCTTCTCCATCAACTGTCCTGACTGCTGCAGCAATGACCTCTGCCAATACTGCTGTAACAACCTCTTCAGCAGTCTCTTCTCTGTCTTCATCTCCTTCAACATCTGGATCCACTATTTCATCTGTGAAAGGATCTTCACCCTTGGTGAATTAATAAAAACATTGTGACTTGTCATAGCAAGTACAACACAAAGAACAGCTAGAAATCTAGACCTTTAAAATAATCATGATTGGGTTTAAACAAGTGGATCTAGTTAGAAACACTTAAAAAAAAGAGATATTACTTTCTAAAACATATGAACTAGAATAACATACAATTCAAGCAAGACCATATTTGTTAAAGCAGTTACATTAATTTAGAGAAAAGAACTTTTCCCCCAATAACAGTTTTGTAAACATGTATCAACTCTTTACCTCCCCTCCTCCAAAAAAAAATCTGAACCACTTCTTGTGAATTATATAACTTTCCAGAAAAACAAGAGGAAATAGTAAGTGACCTTAGGAAAAAATTACAAAAACCTATACCTAATGGTTTCATGGATAGATTTATATCATCCACTTGTCTTTAATAACAAAGACCAAGACATTATGAATAGACTTAGGGACTTTGTTCTCAAAATATAGGAAGTATAAAGATTCTAAAAACATTTTTTATTAACTTCATGTTCTGGTCCTAAATTTGAAGGCAACTTTCCACTTAAAGGCTTAATTCTGAATCTGATTTGAGTCATTATTTTTACAGATCTTATGGCATCCACACAAACGCTTCAGCATACTTAAAGAACTTTAGGATTAATACCTGAAGGACAGAAACAACAAAGTCTTAATTCTTCAAACTGCAAAAACTGGACTTTCATTAAAAAGACTCTAAATTTCCCAGTAAATGTTATTTGTCAAGATGGTCATTCAATTGACAATGGCTCTTTGAGCTTTTCTTTTCCATAAAAGCAAACTCTTTGAAAGTCCGTGTCTTCTATATTTCAGAATTATTGGGAATTTAACAAAGTGAATAAATGGGATACTTTGGAGCTAAAAGATAAGCCATCTACCCAGAGTAGTCTGAGAATTTTTAAAAGGATTGCCTTAAAAATCATGGAATGGAATATAGACTAACACATTTTCATAGATATACTTTCCAGATATTAAGTTATAAACATATATAACCCTAAGATCTGCACAAAACACATTACTTACTACACTTGTGCACACCTAAAACCCAGATAGATAACATCTTTCTAGAAAATCCAAAAATTACCAAATATTGCATTGTGGGTATGTCCACAATGTTTCTTTTTTCAAAAGATTTGTCTTACCCACTGACATGTCTTCCCCTGTCCCCAACCACAAACCTTGAGGTATTTTTCAAGCATTTTCACTATATGTCTATTGTTCAAGACACTCTTGGCCACATGCAGACTTGTCTTCTTGAATTGTTCAGCAGCAAGCTACAGAGGAAAGCAAACATGGATTACGTTTTGGAAAACTTGCACTGAGTAAAAGGAAACAGATTATAGGCCTGCTATAAAAAATCTAGATTACAGACATTTTGATCTGCATTGATAGAGACAATCTTCTCACAAGGAAATCAATATACTAATGACATGACAAGTCTTATTTAGAGGCAGCTAGATGGCACAGCAGATATAGCACTAGGCCTGGAATCAGGAAGACTTGTATTAAAATCAAATCTTACACACTTAAGTGTGATCCTGAGAGCAAGTCATTTCACCTCTGCTTACCTTAGTAAACTCATCTATAAGATGGGGATAATTATTATCCCCTCAAACACTAACCTCCCAGGATTATTCTGAGTCAACCTGCACACAGTTCCTTGGTTCTAGTAGGCACTATAAAAATATTAGCTATTATCTAAAAACAAACAACCAACAAACAAAAATAAACATTCTTCTCCAGAGGAAAGAAGCAGTACAATTTATTTGGATTCAGAAGGGCATGGTGGTATGAGCACTGGCCTTCTAGTCAGAAGACCTGGGTTCAAATCATTACATATGGCAGGATGTTTAACCTCCGCTGGTTAGATTTTTCTTGTTTTACATGGACATGGAGGAAGAGGTGAGAGAGTGGAAGTTCTTAGGTAATCAAGTCATGGAGGTTGAGATGTTAGGAATCTGTACTGTCCAAGGTCAGCTCTGTGAAATACCATGCTGTGTGCTGCAACTACATGACAAAAACTAAATAGGGGTCCCTGCCTTTAAATACAGCATACAGCATGCCTTAGGTCAGATTATATATTACCAGAAGATGGTAAGGAATCTCTTAGCTTTATATTAGGAAAATCCTCAACCTCACAAATTTCAACTAAGCCTCTGTAAAATGTCAACTTCAAATGACAAGGTTAATTTAGAAAAATAAAAGCTCCCAACACAATTCCTCAAAATAACCACAAGATGTTTTGATAGTGAGAGTATGCCACAAGAATCAAGATTATCATCAACTTATACCTTCTACACCACAATAGATGATTTCAGAATAGGGCAGGGAAGCACTTACACGGCGGTTGTGATTGTGGTCGGCAGAATAAAGATGCCTCTGAAGAAGATGGTGCTGGGCAGGAATTAACATGTCACAAGCCATACAATGTGCAGCTTCAATTCTCTTAAAAAAGTGTTCCTGGCCAATTCCTGTAGATCCAAATGAGGGTTGTTTAATCACTGCTTATGTGTTTAGAGTTGTTCATTTCTAGGGCTCTAATGCCACATTAAATTTGTAACCCTTTCACTTTCTATCCATCTTTCTCATTAAGCTTCTTGATGCCACCTAACTAAAGAACATTAGTTAAAATTGTTTCATGTAAAATATGTACTCTTTTAGTTTCTCAAAAGAGCTTTGGAAAATAAACAAATTTTCTCTACAGTTGTTTGTATGTTTTTCGTCTGCTAAATATGCAAACTATAATCATTTTCCAGCCTTTTAAATTCACTTTATCTGTGTTGAGGCTAACAGAAAATTTCAGAGCATGCTAGATGTTATGATACATATATGGATCTATCTCTTTCACTAAAGCCTCTCTCTCAACTCACCTTTGAAAGGGTCTGGTTTCTGCTTTACGCTTTCTTTCTCAGTCAGTTCCTGACGACGCTTCTCTATTTTCTTATTCCTGTTCACAATGTATTCCTAGAAAGGTCGGAAGACAACATAAAGGGGGAAAGGGCAATTGTGTATAAAAAACCAGCTTCATTCAAAGGCTTTTTCACCACCTCTATGTCCAGCAGTCTGGCAAAGTCTTATCTGTGGATTGTTTCATAATCACATTTGTAAATTAAAAACAAAACAAAAAAAAAATACTGAAAACAGTTATCAGAATATGAAAAAAAAAACATTCAGATGGAGAATGCTAAGTTAAAACCCTAGCTTTAATATTTACATTAAACATGATGGTTTCCTAAAAAAGCAAAACCAAAGGCAGGTTTTGTTCTTTCAGGTCATTTGGCTACTTGCAAAAGATTTAAGATTTAGGACACCAAATTAATTTTTTTCTTTCTGCCTCCTTTTTGGCATTTACAAAATGGAGACATTCAAACAATTTTTTGGCATCAATAATCATCAGATGATCCTCTATGTTACACCTCACCTGTAAGAACTCCACTGTCTTGTCAGGTAGCTTGGTACCAATAAAACGCAGTGTATCTTTATGGAACTTGCTCTGTAGGTGCTTATGGATTTCTTCATCTTTAAAACTGCGAAACTTGCATATAGAACAGGCAAACTGAATCCTAAAATAGAATAAAGAAATATTAACCACAGTAGTGAGCCTGTCAATAATTGAATTTTCTTTCTATACTGGCAAGATATAAATATTATTAGGAGTATAAGGCCACCACTCCATTAAGGGGAGCTGAAGAATCTATAAAGATCTCTGGATAGTTTTTAGGAGATAAATTACTTTATGGATGCTAAAATATGGGGACCCTTCAACAGCATAATTGAAGCTGCCTGACACTACAGACAGTGTCTTAGTTTTCTATACCTCCTTCTCCCCATAGCATCTAACTGAATTTTCTTGAATTGAATAATTTCTTCAGTTTGAATGCATATACAACAGAATGACCTGAGTAAAGGAGAAGGGGAAACCAACTTCTAAGCCCCGCCTTTACATTTCTTTACCTTAGTTTTTTACTCCTAGCAAATGGGATAAAAAGCAAAAAACAAACAAAAAACCCCAGTACATTGAGAATATTATAAACTTAAAACATTCTTGACATTCTGCTCATCCCTTGGCATAGTAAGTTGCTCATTCTAACTCTTCTGCTACTGAGAACTAGTGGAAAAAGTAGTTACAAAGTTCAAGTAATTTTTCAACTGAGCTGTTCCAAGATTCTTCTATTCTTCTCTAACATACTTATTCCAACTATTCCAAAATTCCACTTCAGCTCTAGAATATCACCTATCTTTACTCTTCAAAAGAGTTTATTACTGAGAAAATTAAGACATTACTTCCCTACTTAGTATGTCAAAAACACTCTTCATCAGCAGCCATTCTTTCTATTCTTTTCTTCAGCTTCCATGGAAGAAGTTTTGTCCTAAGCTCCAAGAAAGAGGCTTATTTGGCCATTGTATCATCTAAGAAATAAGAAAACCTACCCCAATCATTTCCTTCTTATTTCTTCTTCAACTTCTAACAGCTCCTTTCCTCACTACTTATAAATAGGACCAGATCTCAAGTATTACAAGGCTTCTTTCTACTCTGGCACACCCTCAAGTGAGTATGCCAAAGAGTCCAATCCCATTTCAATCTTTGGAATCCCCTTTCAATACTTTCCTTTCCTTCATCTTAGACATATTTCTCTTGTGCTCCTTTCATGTTCTGACACCCAAGAACACCTGGATTTCCCTTCCATTCTCCAAAGCACAATATGTCCCTGACCATCCTTTTCCTTTCCCATAGTGGTTATACCAATCAAGCATTAAGTACCTGATATGTATTGAGCATTACATTAGGTACTTGGGATACAGTCAAAAAGGAAATTAGCAGCCAATAACCCCCAAAATTTACCTTTTATTGAACAAAGAACCACATACATACATAACTGTCCAGAAAATAAACATAAAAGAGGATTTCCAGATCACAAGACCAACAAGACAGAAACTTAAGACATTTTCTCCAATCCTCAAGATCTCTCAAACCTCTCCAAAATAAGAACCATATACAAGAGATAACTCAAATTCAGCTTTCTTGATAGACTAAGACACTAAGAAATTTAAATGAGATTAACAATTTAATGAATATCTGCTAACACACCGGTCCCACCACCCACTTGTGCAAGGCTGCACAAGTCAATCTGAGGACTTACAAAAGTCATCATCTCTCCACACCAGCTCCCTTAAAAGTGACAAACCTAAAAAGCAAAAGCCTGTTCAGGCCCTGATAGCAGCATGGCAGCACTTTGGGGCCACAACAAAGTTAAGTAAGTCAAAACTGAAACACAGATTAAACTAGGGCAGGTTGTGTAGCACTCCATTAAACCTGAGGGAAAACAGCCCAACATAAGGCTGGGCTTTGTTCTGTTACCCCAGAAATCATAAGGGACAGAGACCGAGGGATGTGAAGACAGTTTTAAGGTCCAGTCCAAGAAAAATTTCTGAATAAAGAAAATTGAAAGAATACACAGATCGTCTCCATGAAGGGGGAAAAAAACCCTATGCTACAAATTCAAGAAGTAACCTTCAAAAAAAAGACCTTCAAATATAAAGGAAAAGAAATTCAAATAATATAAAGACTATTGTAAAGCACTCAACAGATAGGGCAAGAGGGAATGAAAAATATATCCCAAAGATCAAAGGAGCTCAAAGTGACCTATATTTCAAGTATGAATCTAAAGAAATGTTTACTAAACAGGCAAACCAGAAGAAATAACTCCGCTTTTAAAATATAGACATATAAAAAGGGTAAACAAATATAGCAACTAACAACAACAAAGGAAACCATTAAGATTAGATTGTTTTTTTCTCCAAAATACAAGGATGAAAACAGACAATTCTCCAGAAAACTGTCCCCACTATCATTCTGAATTACTCTATGACTATTTCCTACAAACGTGTCCATCTTTGGCCATCCTATCCCTGCTAGCTTTCTCCTACAATTCTCATCCCTTTTATGGCTCAAGTCTACACACATTTCTGTCATACTCTCTCTTCTCACCAGTCTAAACCCTCACAAGTAATACTTCTACATTATCTAGCTGAAACTGCATAGTTATCAATCATCTCTTCATCATTATGATCTTCTGGCTTTGTCTCAAATTATGGTCCTCCTTGACTTCTTTACATTGGACACATCTCACTTCCTTCTGGACAGTCTCTACTTTCCAGGTTTTATTCATACTGCTTTGCCTTGATTTCCATTATTCAGACCTTTCTCAATCTACTTTATTAGATTCTTAGCCAGATCCCATCACCTAGTCAAAAGCAGCCTCTAGTAACCTCCTATATCCCTTTCTTTCCTTCCCTCTCTATACCTTGTTCATTTGTTTGATAGACCATTTTGGTAGCCTGCTGACATCTATGAATACTCTTTAATACTAAGATTACTCTTTAGTAAAACTAAGATTACTAAGAATACTCTTTAAAAGTTCATAAAATCAAATATAAAGAATTACAAAGGAAAACTATGTCAAAAAGTTATGCATCTTTGATCTACACTACATTTGGTGACTTTCTTGAGTTCTTATGGTGCTATCTCTGTGACATTTCCTGATCTACAAATTCAAGATTAGTCTCTAACCTGAGACTAATAATCATGCATCTTCAACAGCATGGACATGTAGGCAGTTCAAACTTAACATATCCTTAACAGAACACATCATCTTTCTCCCAAAATTCTCCTTCCTTAAAACTTCCCTAATATTGGTAAGGACACCACCATCCTTCAACATCACTGATATCCATAACTCAGCATCATTTTCCATGATTCATTCATATCCATTGCCAAATCCTGTTTCTATTGTCACATCATCACAAACATTTTTTCTCTCCACTCATAGATATAACATTTAGCAAACCTCTCAAATGGGACTACTGGAATACCTTTAACGAGTCTCTCTGCCTCAAATCTCTTCCCATTCTATTAACCCTCACCTTATGTAAATTTAAAATTTTTCTTTTCAAATTACATCCCTTCTTTTAAATTCCTCACTAACATGGCAAACAATTAGGTATAGATTACACACATGCAGTCATGGAAAATACTTCCACATTAGTCATTACAGTAAAAGAATACAGAGATCAAAACACAAAACTAAAAAAAAGAAAGCTGCACAATCATATACTGTTATGACCGCGCTAGCACCCAGAATACCTCAGAATTAGCCGGAGTCAGGATAAGCAAAAGTCCTTAGTCTTTATTCTTAGTCTTTAGAAGCAGGATTGAACAGGATGGAAGCAGAATTTCTGCGATCTCCTTCTCCTTTGTCTACCGCCAAAGTGTGACCCTGGCTAGTCTTACTCCACCCCCTAGTGCCTCCTACAATCCCCTATATACACCAATCATTGAGCCAGCACAGGATAGTGGCAAGGACCAGTTTTCAAGCAAATGCCCATAGAGTATTGTCCAATCAGTAGTTAGCCTCAAGTGCTCGGCAGTCCTGATCTCAATAGTTTCAGCCCTCTACAATATACTACTTGTTCAGCCTTTCCTCATCAATTTCCAATTCTTTGTCACTACAAAAAGAGCTGCTACACATATTTTTATGCAAATTGGTTCTCTTCTGCTTTTTTTGATCTCTTTGGGATAAAGACCTAGTAGTGCTACTGATGGGTCAAAAGCTATGCACTTTTATAGTCCTTTGGGTATAATCACAAATTGCTCTCTAAAATGTTTGAATCACTTCACTCCCTGAACAGTGCCAATTTTTCCACATCTTCTCCAACATTAATCACTTTCTTTTTTAAAAAATATTAGCCATCCCTGTGCAACAAGAGAACTATTTGGTTCTGCAAACATATATTGTATCTAGGATATACTGCAACATATTTAACATATACAGGACTGCTTGCCATCTAGGGGAGGAGGTGGAGGGAGAGGAAAAATCGCAAAAGAAGCGAGTGCAAGGGGTAATGTTGTAGAAAAAATTACCCTGGCATGGATTCTGTCAATATAAAATTATTATAAAATAAAATAAAATACATAATAAAAAAAATAAAAATAAAAACATTAGCCAATCTGAAAAACGATGGGTAGTACATCAGAGTTGTTTTCATTTGCATTTCTATAATCAGTAGTCCTTTAGAGCATTTTTCTTATGATTATGCATAGCTTTGATTTCATCTTAAAACCGTTTATATCCTTTGACCATTTATCAACTGGGGTTTTATGACTACTTGTGGTTTTATAAACTTGATTCAGTTCTCCATGTATTTGAGAAACAAAGAGACATAGTTCATACAGCACTGGAACTAATTGTTCTTTATTAGGGATGTTAGATAAAAATTACTTGTGAATCCATCTGATCCTTGGGATTTTCCTTAGGGAATTCATTAATGACTTGTTCATTTTCTCTTTCTATCTAGTTACTGAAATATTTTATTTCCTCTTCTGCAAATCTGGACAATTTATATTTTTATAAATATCCATTTCATTCAGAATTTTTGATTATTGACATGCAGTTGACCAAAAGAGCTTGTAATTAAGTTTCATTGATGAATTCACTTTTTTCATTTTTGATTGTAGGTAACTTTTAAGTCAAAATAACAATGGTTTATATATATCTTATTTCTCCTCCATAAAACCAGTTTTAAAATTTTAGTTCAACATTTTAATTTTTAAAATCTGTTCTTTAATTTGTAGAATTTCCAATTTAGTCTTCAATTGATTTAACTTGTATTTTTTCTACTTTTTGTTCATAAGAAATAAGAATTTCTTATTCTTTCTACTTATTGATTTGCTCTTTCTCTATTTTATCAATATAAGAATTTAAAGATGTAAAATTTTCCCAAAATAGTACTTTGGCTGCCTCCCATAAATTTTGGCAGGTTGTCTCATTGTTGTCATTCTTTTTAATTACTGATTAATTCTTTGACACTCATTCTTTATTTTTATTCTTTTATTTAGTTTCCAATTAATTTTTAATGTTTTCATGGTCTTTTATTTAAAGTAATTCTTGTTGCAATATAATTTTAAAAGGATGAATTTAATATTTCTTGTTTTCTGCAAATAACTTGTGAGATTTTTATGTCCTAATACACGGTCATTTTTCATGTAGGCATCATGTACTGCTAAGAAAAAAATATATTCTTTTTTATTACCATTCCTTTTTTCCCCCAGTAGTCTATCATAACTAGCTTGTCTAAAATCCTGTTCAACTCCCTAACTTTTTTCTTCATTTTTTAGTTAGACATATCTGATTTGGAGAAGGAAAAATTAAAGATGTTCTACCAGGAAACTTTTACTATCTTTTTCTTCCTATAACTGCTTTAACTCATACTTTCAAGTAGTAAGCTATAACATATTTAGTATTTCATTGTGCCTTTCAGCAAAATTTAATTTCTCTGCTTATTTCTTTCAATGAGATCTATTTTTGCTTTTGTTTTACATAAAATCATGATAGCTACTTCCCCCCCCCCCTTTTTTTTTAAACTTCAGCTGAAGCATAATAGATTCTATTCCAGCCTCTTAACTCTGTGTGTCTGTTTCCTTCATGTTTGTTTCTTATAAACAATATATTGTTAGGTCCTGGTTTTAAATTCACTCTGCTATCTGTTTCTGTTTTATGGCTGAGTTCAATCCATTCACATTCACAGATGTGATTTCTATTTCTTCCCCATTTATCCTTGTCTCTTTCCTTTCACTCTTCCTTAGGTAATTTGCTTTTTTCTACTCCCTCTCCCAATCTGCCCTCTCTTCTATCAGTCCCCTTTCTTTTGTTTTTCTCTTTCTTCCTTTTCCTCCTTCTATAGGGCAAATTAAATTTCTACACCCAATTAAGCATCTACTATTTCTTCTTTGAATAAGGTTCAAGTGTTGCCACCCTCCATATCTTTTCCACTTTACAAGTTTTTCTTGTGCATTTTCAAAAAGATAATTTCTTCCTCTCCGGGCTTCTCCTAGTGCATCCCTCTTTCTCACCCCCTTTTCTTGATACAATCCCATCATAGTCAACTCACATCAATGCTCTCTTTGTATATTCCTAACTGCCCTAACAATGATAAAATTCTTGGAGGTACAAGTAAAATCTTCCTATGTAGGAGTGAGTTTAACTCTCTTGAATCCTCTGTGATTTCACTTTCCTATTTACCTTTTTGTTACTCTTGAATCTTGTGTTTGAAAAGTTAAATTTCCTGAGCAGGACCAGGAGATCATTATATACTTCAACAACAATACTATATGATGATTAATTCTAATGGCTATCTCCAGCAATGAGATGAACCAAATCAGTTCCAATAGAGCAGTAATGAATTGAACCAGCTACATCCAGAGAAAGAACTCTGGGAGATGACTATGAACCACTACATAGAATTCCCAATCCCTATATTTTTGTCCGACTGCATTTTTGATTTCCTTCACAGGCTAATAGTACACTATTTCAAAGTCCAATTCTTTTTGTACAGCAAAATAACTGTTAGGACATGTATACTTATATTGTATTTAATTTATACTTTAACATATTTAACATGTATTAGTCAACCTGCTATAGGGGGGAGGGGATGGGGGAAGGAGGGGAAAAATTGGAACAAAAGGTTTGGCAATTGTCAATGCTGTAAAATTACCCATCATGTAACTTGTAAATAAAAAGCTATAATAAAAAAAAAAAAGAAAAAAGAAAAAAGAAAGTTAAATTTCCTGTTTTAGTTGTTTGTTTTCTATCAGGAATGCACAAAAGTCCTCTATTTCACTAAATATCCATTTTTGCCCTCAAGGATTATATTTAGTTTTGTTGACGAATTATTCTTGCTCATAATCCTAGTTCCTTTGCCCTTACTTCCCTTAATGAAGAAGCAATTAAATCTTGTGTTATCCTCATTCTGGTTCCATGATATCTGAATTGTGTTTCTTTTTTGTTTTTCATTCTGGAATCTCTTTTAGGAGATAATAGATTAATTTCTATTTTATCCTTTGGTTCTAGGATATCAGGATAGTTTTGACAATTTATTAAAAATTACCACATTTTAGGCCCCTTTTTTGAACATCGCTTTCAGGTTGTCCAATACTTCTTAAATTATCTAGGTGTCTCATGGAGCCATTAGTCCAATTCTCATTTTTAAGGAATTATTTTCTTCAGTGAGCTTTTCCAATTGACCAATTCTGCTTTTTAAGGAGTTTTTCTCTTTAGCATATTTTTCTGCCTCTTTTTATCAAAATGTTGACTCTACATTTCTTGAATCATTCATTTCTTTTCCAGTTATCTCTTTTTTCTGACATTTAAATTGTTTCTGAGCTCTTCTATTTCTTGTTTGCTCATTTTTCCTGCCTACTTCTTAATTTCATGTTCAAAGTTGGGCTGTGTTCCTGGAGCAGAAGAGGCAATGTCCTAAGATTTAAGTTTTTATGATAGCTATGGGAAGTGGGGGTGGCAGTGTGCATTTTCAGTTCTTTTAAGGTAGGATGAGTTAAAGATAGCTTTGATCATAGCTTTTCTGGTCTGTGAATAATCATAAAGATTCTTCCACCTTGTAAATATCACCAGTTCCTACTTCTCTGGGAACACAAGAGCTAGCATTCTAATACTCTATTTTCTCTCTAGGACTACAAAGTAGAACTTCAACAAAGTTCCATCAAAGGGTGCCCTTAATAATCATCTTCTGATCAGTTGTCTGACTGCCCCTCCCCAAACTGAAATCTGTTGGCTGAGAGCCGATTCCTCCAGTGGGGTCCTTACTCCCATGAGATAGAACATTCTTGTCAACTTTTTAAAGTATCTGGCTGGAAAATTGTTTAGTTTGGACCTTTTGTTGATTCTGCCCCTTCAGAAAATATTTCCAGGCATCAAAGTTATTTGGAGGGAATTTTGGAAAAGTTTGTTTGAATGCCTGATTTTTTTTTTTTTTAAACCATCTTAGTTCCACCTCCCCACAAGTTCACCTCTCACCCTCTTAACAAACTCCAAGGGTTCCCAGTCACCTTCACATTACACTCCTGAGCATGCAAATGCACGCACGCGCACACAAATAAATACACACACACACACACACACGTACACACACACACACACACACACGTACACACACTTCAGTTTAGCATTTAAAATTCTCCATACTATGGCCCCTTCTTCTTTTTCTAATGTTCTTATATTTTATTGACTCCTGAGCTCTTTCCAGTCCAATTACAGTGGCCTACTTGAAGTTTCTCTAACATCTCACTCCATAGTGTGTCTCTGGGTCTTTGAAATGGGAATTCCCCATGCCCTGAGAATGATGTACTATCACCTTTGCCTGTTAGTTTCTGATTTCCTTAAAATCTCAGCTCAAATCCCATCTTCTAAAAAGGGATTTCTTGGTCCCACTTCCTCTTAAAACATTCTTCATTCAGTTATAGTCATATATTCTGTATTAATTTTTTATTTATGTGTCCCTTCCTGATTAGACTATGAAAATGGATGACTTTTTGCCTTTCTTTGGTTTATTTACCTATTTATATGTGGCCCTCCCCCACTATAATATGAATATGGAAGACTTTTTGCTTTTCTTTATAACTTAGCAAAGTGCTATGTCTCTAAGGCTGGCCGTAAACAAAATCAAGAATATAAACTTTTGCTAAGTGTTCAGTTGGAGGATTTGTTTCATCTGATTCAGTCAGTAATCTTGTCCTGAATAAATATTCCTCTGACCCAAACCCTAAAAAATGTGCTTCTTGCCCTAACACTTTCTAACTGCTTAAACATATATACTGCAGATATTTTTATGTGTACATGTTGCACTTAGCTCCCTCAAGAGATCATAAACTTCTTGAGGGCAGGGTTGTTTGCGTTTTGTTTTATCTCCAAAGACTAATGGAGTACCTAGATTAAACTAGCATGTCTACTGATCCTTTTTGTTTCTTCCTTTTCAATAAAATAAATAAGAATTGATATTCATTACTGCTACCCTTTTTTTTAAATTGGTCCCCTGCTGACACTCTCCATTTGTTCCAAGATTGTCCCAAATCCTTGACCCTGATATTCCATCCCCTGCCAAAAAACTTCTCCTGTGGCATTATCCTCCATGCTATTTCATATCAACCTCTCAAAATCTGCATGTTTCTCTAAGGCACAAATATTGTCTCTTCATTCAAATCAAATTAACTTTTTCTTATTTATATATACAAATAATATCACTTACAAGAATTTAAATGCATAGAACACACTTTATCTTTGTCTTTGTATACTCAGAGCCTAACACAGTGCTTTTCACAAAGTAGGATCTCAGTAAATATTAATTCAACTGAAAGGACATCATATGAAGGAAATAATAGCCATCCAAGGAAATAATGACATGGATATAAGGAAAGCAGCATGATGGGAAGGCAAGAGCATTAGATTTGAACTCCCAAGTACTAGGTTTTAAGTTCAAGTACTATTACTTAGCACCTGTGTGACCTTGAGCAAGTCTCTTAATCTCCCTGGGCCTCAGTTTCCTGATCTGTAAAAGAAAGGAGTTGCCCTAGATGATCTGGGCTAGGATCCACATGCAGCAGCTTCACAGACAGCTCCTTAGCTTCCTTGCTATGGTTAGGAAACCTTAAGGAATTTACTATGAGAGTGAAATGTAATTCCTCTTTTAATCTGTTATAATTACCTGGATAATGTGACAAAGTTGGAATGTTTTGAACCCTGATTGCAATGCAATATGTTACAATCTCAAACTGTTTCATTGTTTCATTTGGCATTTATTGGAGTTTTGGGGGCAAAATCGATAGGAAGGTTCATGCCTTCTAAAGCTGCTTTCCAGGATGAACAGACCAGTTTACTAGGTATTTCTGGCTCAAGAAAGGCTTTTTAGTGCTGATAAAGATCATGGGAATTTTCCTCTAGTCATTGGACCTCAAATAAGAGCCAGAAGAGAATTCAAATGAACTGTTTAAAAATAACAAAGACAGCGGAAAAAGATATCCTAGCTATGTAGTAGCTTTGTGATGGCAAAGAAATAAAAACTCAGGGAGTGAGCCCAATTCACTGGTGAATGGCTGAACAAATTATGTTATCAGAATGTGATGGAATTGTGGTATAAGAAATGATGAACGGGATGATTTCAGAAACACCTGGGCAGACTTTTATGAGGAGTGAAAGACAGCAGAGAACAATCCTTATAACAACAGGAAAGACAACAACTTTAAAAGACTAACAATACTGATGAATGCAAATGAACAAACATGATTCCTGAGAATTAATGGTGAAATATGCTATTCACTACCTGATAATGAGATGATAACTCAGGATGATGAGGAAGACCTTTTTTTTTGGATTTGGCCAATGTAGAGACTTGTTTTTCTTAACTATTCAAATTTGTTTTCTTTTCTTTTTGGGGGGTGCTGGTGGGGGAAGATGGAAGCAAAGTAGGAAAAGGTGAGAGGGGGAAAAAAAGGTGGATTTTCCTTAATTAGCTTTATAGAAGGGTGGCTAGAATGTGTTGTGGTATAGAGATTACTGGGAAAGGGATAAAGAGGGAAAGGATATGGAGAAAGAACAGGGGAGGAATCATGGCTGAAAGGGGCAAGTAATAAATAGTAAAGGTAAGTTAGCAGGGATAGGATGATGCATATGTGTACATATAGGTATGTATTTGTGTGTATGTATGTAAACTTGGATATAGCCATGCTTAATTATAGAATAAAGTAAATAAATAAAGTAATAAAGTAAAAAAGTACACAGCAGAGAACAAAAGAAAAGGAAGCAAAGAAAAGAAGGACAATTAGAAATATAATGTGTTTTATTATTATATATGCTTTCTTGAAATAGAAATTTATTGTTATATATTTTGCTGTGCACACACTTTTTTTTTCTTTTTATCTTTTTCTTGTTTCTATTTCCCATAGCTAAGAGAAACTCACAGGATGAACTTGAAAAATTAATTTTTTCCTATATGTGCCTTCTTTGGAATATATATCATTCACCTGGAATAATTTTTGTTTCAGATTTACAGTAATTTATAAGTTATTATCTTAGTTAAAAAAAAAAAAAAAAACTTCCTAGGACTAATAAAGGAAAGGAAGCACCAAAATGTTTTTGGCCCACTTTCTCTAGAACATATACAATACATCCATTTGAGGCACAGTTTTATATAAAAATTGGCATTTTGATGAATTTATTTAAAAAAAAAAAACTTAAAAATTATTCTGAGCAAATGCATTCATAGTCTTCCTAGCCGCAGTTGGCAATTCTACCAAGCACTCTTGACTACTGACCTATTTAGCTAGGACTCATCATCAGAATAATCATCCCTTGTGGAAGGAGCAATATCTACTAAGACCACAAGCATTTAGAATGGACCAGTTTTTCCCTACAAAGGCAAGAAAGCCTGAGGTTTCACTGGTGTAGACAAATAGGTTTTAAGCCTATGATATGGCTTCTCAATTATAGTAAGGCATAAAACATCTAGCCCAGGAGGAATTACTGCCCATTCTATTTAATAGCTGTCATATTGCCTTGAACTTAATAGAACCTTCTAACCCATGGATGGAGACAGGGGAGACTGCATTTCCCTGTATTAGTGCTGCAGGATTGCCTTTTCATGTTTGGTTCAATGTTACATGGTTTATCAAAGTTTCATTTCATTCTATTCCCAAATCTAAATTACAGGATGGGCTTCAGACTTGACCCAAAGCACTGTCACAAGAACTACTTCTACAGGGCAGATCTCTACAAAGAGCCACTGGTTCTTACTTCCTAATCTCAAACTACTTACCTAGATACAGAGACCCTGAACAAAATAGGCAAAATTAAGGGCTTCAGTATCATATCCCTTTATGTGGTCCTTGGCATTTCCAAATTCTATTTTATTTGTACTAGATGTCACTTACCTCTACAAGAAAGGGAAACAGTGACATCATCAAGAATAACCTTTCTGAAACTTAGTCAAGCAAGGGAAAGTTGTAATGAATACATAATACACAATGCATTTATGCGTAGAGTAATTCACCAAGCAAAATCCTCCTTCAACACCTAACCACGGCACATAAGTTCTCATAACAATATGACTAATGCTGCTTCAGATTGCAGTTTTACTCTAAGGTTGACAAAATATTTCCCTCACCATAACTCTATAGAATTTGCATTATAAGGATTATTATCCTTATTTTAAAAAGTAAGAAACTGAGGTTTTAGAGGTAAAAGTTGTGCAGTGGAGATAACTCCAAAGAGTCATGAAAAATTGAATTTGAATTTTGTCTCCAACACTTTCTAGCTGTGGGACACTAGACAAGAAACTTGGCCTGTGTCTCAGTTTCCTGATTTGTAAAATAGTGATAATAATAGCACTTATTTCTTTAAATGTTTGTGAGGACTGGATGAGATGGCACATGAAATATACTTTACACAATGAGCTATAATATGTCAGAGATCAGATCCAAATCCCAGTCTTCTGAAATCCTACATTCTTTTGAGTCTTCAAGTGATGCTTTATACCCACTAAGCATACAGTACAACAGACACAGTAAGATAATGTTTCAACCAAATGAAGACTTGCCTAGGTAAGTGTAGAGAGTACAATCTGCCAGGTAATGCATAATGGACATAATATCTCAGGGTGAAAGGTGCTGTCCTAGTGGAATGAGGATCTTTAGACATGCAAGTTGAAGAAGTCTATGAAAAACCATTTGGGCAGTATGTCTACCGAAGGAACATAATGAGATTCTCCCAATTTTCTAAATGAAATAAGGAAATATAAATTGGGGAAATGTTTTATTGTTGTTTTTAAAATGTGATTCCCCTGAAGCTTTTTTAAAATACATTAATCAAACAACCTTTTTCTTGTCCCCAACAATAGTGAAAAACTTAGAAAATAAAGGAAATGTGATCATCGAATGCTTGAAAGTAAAAAAAGCACTTTAACAATTTATTCTTATAGGGAATTCTGATAAGAATCACCTACTGACAATCAGTAGCTCTCCTTAAAGTTAAAAGAGATATATATTATTCTTTTAGAAGCAACTGAACTCAACAACTCAGTGTTAAAACTCCTTATTTGACAATTACTGGAAAAACCGCTATGTTTACAACAATATCCCAATCATACAATTTCAAAAGAAAATCAGATCAATGTTATACTTAAGTCAACTCTTAAAGGATTCTAGGGAAGCCAAAAGATGGAAACTGAAGAGTATTCTAGACATAAAGGACAACCAGGACAAAGGAAAGAAACAATTCAATGTGTGAGGAATAGCAAGTCAGCCGGAAAAGCTGGTACAGTACATGAAAAGGAACAAAGTACAAGAGCTCCTGGAATTTATGGAACAGGAGAGTGACATGATCAGACTTGCTTTGGGGAGAGCAATTTGAAAGCTGAATAGAAAATAGACTACAGTGTGGACAGACCTGAGGCAGGCAGGCAGCAGGATGCTATTGCAATAGTTCAGGCGTGTTGCGATGAGGGCCTGTGCCACAGTGGTAGCAGTATCAAAGGAGAGAAGAGTGCCTGTAGGAGAGATGTTATGAAGACAGAAATGACAAGATCTGACAACAGACTGGGTAAGAGATATAAGTATTCTGAGGCACAGTGAGGATGGTTATAATCTGGACAATAATAGCAAAGTTGGAAAGAGGAGAATGTTTTGACCATTCCTGACTTTTTAGATTTCCCATAGTCTCTTGCCTGAAATCCTTCTATTTTCAGTTTCCTTTTAATATTTTGTCTTCCTCCATTAGAATGTATACTCCTTGAGGACAGGGACTTTCTTTTTTTTTGCTTATATTTTTATTCTTAGCACTGACCAGAGTACTTGGCATATAGTAAGTGACTGTTGTGTTTTGGTGAAAAAATAATGAATTCTGTTTTGGAAAGGTTCAGTTTGAGGTAGCTATAGAAAATATAGATATGCTAAATTCAGCTGGCATTGCAGAACTGAATAAAAGAACAGGAGAGATCCAACAAGGTTAGATCTAATAAATTTGGGGATTACTGCAAAAATTAAAACCTGTAGGAACTAGTAAGATAGTATACAGAAAAAACAGAAGGTGGCTAGGGACTTAGAAGACACCCACAATAAGTAGGTATGACATGGATGAAGAAAACAGCAAAAGAGATTGAGAAGAAGCCGTCAAATGAGTAGAAAGAGAAAATCAGGAGAGTGAAGTCATGACAACTTCAAAGAAGAGAGATCCAGGAAGTGATGGAGATCAATAGGGAAAATTAAGAAATCAGTAGTACCTTGGAAAAGCTTTTTCAACAGTTTCAGCTGAATGATCCAAGTCAAATGATGATGGTAAAAAGACCCAAATATATATATATATATATATATATATATATATGAACAATTTTTTTTTTAGATTGATAAAAGAGGTTTATTATTGGATAAGCAAAGTTAAAGTATAGGCGAAGGTAGAGATAAGAAGGGCACTGGACAGAGGGTCCAGTGGACAGAGGGTCTTCACATGGTAGCCATGTTTGGAATCTCTGCTATATGAACAATTTTCAAAAAGAATGAAGATTAAACAATTCTGAGGTTTCATCCCACAATCAACAAATTGGCAGATGACAAAAAACTTGTCAATATTGGAGTAATTTTGGAATGACAGGCATGCTAATACACCATTGGTAGAGCTGTGAACTATGAACTGGTCCAAACATTCTGCAAAGCAGCTTGGAATTATCTGAATAAAATACTTAAAATGTCCATACTCTTTGACCAATAGATTCTAATAGGAGACAAAAAGAATGACGAATAAAAAAGTTCCATATACATAAAAATATGTCATACTACTTTTTGTAGTATGAAAGAAACAAAGAGATGCCTATTGACTGGGGAATGACTTAAGCAAGCTGTGATAATTTGAAAATTAAGGAATATTACTGTGCTATAAGAAATAACTATGATGGATATACAGAAGCACAGAAAAACAAAACAGTGATTCTAATACTTAATAAAGATTAATCCACTGAGAAATAATTCATTTAGACCCCCCCAAAAAAATTCTATTCCAATCAGTATTAATTTGATAGAATCATATTAAAGTTCTGTATATAAGGCTCCAGGGCGGTGAGCTCCAAATTCTAAATTTACTCGCTTAGATAAAGTTAATTAAAGGCCCTCCACCCTTGTTGTGC
The DNA here is from genome assembly GCF_016432865.1 of Antechinus flavipes. Lineage (NCBI taxonomy): Eukaryota > Metazoa > Chordata > Mammalia > Dasyuromorphia > Dasyuridae > Antechinus > Antechinus flavipes. Next base: position 665,662,753 of record NC_067398.1, read on the forward strand.
TTTGTGATGGTGACCAAGTCTAGTATGACAGAAATGAAAAGTGCCCCAAAATATTTTTGTATCTTCGAATCAATCACTTGTCTAATAAATGCAGATGACCATCTTATGACCACTTAAGTCACTGACTGTGATAGCCTAACTTAAGGAGAAGTCTATCTATCTTGTATGGAGACATTTCTCACTTCACTCAACTTGTGATCCTATTGATATGTTACTTTGTTCTATTCATTTGCTATAGTTGTTCCAGAATTTCTGGACACATCTAACTCTACAAAAATAGGGCCCTAGAAGGAGAAGGAAGCTCAAATTGTGAGGAAGATCTGAAGTCCACTTTATTAGAGGGGATCCTGGATCCTTTAATAAAGGGCCACTGGCTCATAACTCTGCCTCAGCTTCTTTTATTGTAGATGGGATGATCCCCACACCACACAAGTATGTCCTAAAGGTTAAGTTTCCAACTCAACTTAGCTTTTGCTCCTATGTAGCACAGTAAAATTTCCTCTTGATTCTTGGAATAATGAATTGACATATCTCACTAAAGGATTAACATGTTAAAATAGATCCACTCAGATTCAATTCCTATCCTTATTTTTAAATTCAGCCTTCGCTTTTTGCACATCTGAAAAGGCAAGCATAACTTAGCTATTTTAGAATTACTAGCATTATCTAGCCCTTGATGCATTTCCTCTCTCATACCTGTCTGCTGTTCGGTCCCGCATTCTGTCCCTCCTTCGCTGTTTCTCTCTCTTCTTTTTCACTTCATCATCTTCATCACCCTTATCCCCTGCAACAGAGAAACACATTTTAAGTCAGTTTGAATAAAGACAAGCTAAGTACTGAGGACCTTGTGTAAAGAAATTCTGTCATCTTATTCCCTGATTTGTTTAAGGCTTTAGAAAGACAGATACTCCTCTAATAGCAGGGTCAAGAACACTTGGTACCAAGGGACTTTAAAAGGCTTGGACTCCTCTGGGATTTTGATGAGAAATCCAATGTTTTCCCAATGGAAGTGATTAAATCATTAAGATGCTAGAACATTAAGGTCTGCCAAGGCTGCTATTACCAACCCTCCCCCAAAACATATGGTATCTTTCAGCTTTCAGTTGGATGCCTCCATAGCCTTCTTCTTTTCTCTGTCATCACTGACTTTTCCCCTATGCTAACTTATCTTACTTTTCAAGTCTAACAATATAATACTTCAATTCTCCAGACCTAAAATATATAAACTGTACTTCCTTTAAGATCATTTAAAGAGAAAAGTCAAATTTTGTTAAAGATAAGAAGATGGTAGCTTCAAAACCTCAAGAAGGTTATCTGTTTTACATACCACCTCCCTATCTCCAGCCAGGCCTCATTTATTCTTTCAATTGGTCTCAATCTGAACTATAGCAGCTTGGCCAATATATACTGGCCCAACAAGTGTCTTCCGTTCATAAAAGTTATAAATCTATCATTTATCCAGGGTCAGAGGTATCAGGGGAATAGGGAGGAGCAATCCTAGAAATAAGAGATGGAAAAGACCAACAGGTCCTCCAGTCCATCCCCTGGGGCCAGTGCAGGAAGCCCCCTATAAGAAAGGTATAGCCCAATACCCCAGAGTCAAGGAGTTCAGCTCCTATAAGTCAGTGACAGGGATAAGGGAAGACCCTGAAGACCAGGATCTCACAAAGAGGGCTGGGGAAAGGGACAGGAGACTGGAAAAAGGATCAATAAGCATCTGAACTGTAACCCCTACCCCTGATGCCAGTCACGAGACTGTCCCACGAAGATGGCGACCGGCGTGCGCTGCTCAGAAGCCTCTCAAAAGGGCGTGGGATTTTTGGCAAGAGGTCACTGCCTGAAACTATTACTGCTGTTAAATAGCAAAGTCATTCCGGGTACCAGGACCTGTGCGCAATAAACATTTCACCTTCGCTTTAGCATAGACCCCACTGCAAGAGCTGTTTAGTGCTCTGTATGGTCCCATGCTATAGACATAACCTCTTCAATAAACATGGATGGAAGAATCTCAGAAGGGTCAGCTAAGCCCTGAAAATATAAGAGAAGGAAAATCTTAAGGGAGGATCCTGTACAGAAACAGGTTTATGTGAGTGGAGGGTCAAGAAGGAATCAACCTTTGGTTCTTCCAAGTTGTGTTCATCTAGAAAGGACCGAGAGGGAAAGTAGAAAGAAGGGGTGTTTGGAAAGACCACCACCATCTCCAAGCTCCAGTTTTCTATTCCCTTCTGAAGGGTCTACTGTTTAGTCTGGTCTTGCAGTTTAAGTTGAAATCTCTCCAGTGCCACTTCCCCACAGTGGGGCTAATAAACTACAAAACAATTAGTAGTCTTTTATGACCCCAGGGGTGGGCCCTCTCTGGCTCCCAACAGGAAAATGTGAGAAAAGCCAATGGGACAGATGGAAAGGACTTGATCCAAGTCCACTTGCCCTCCCCAAGGCCCCTGCTTGGGCAGGTATTTCCCGCCACGGTCACTGAACACAAAGGAAAGGGATAGAGGCCCCTGCACTGCTGTAGCTCAACACACTGCAACAAAGCATGGCAGTGAAAATGGAAATCAAATTCAAACAGAAACCAAAGAAATAACAGACTCAATGAAATTCAGGAAAAAAAAATAGTTCAGGGAACCTGCATTGGCCAAGGGGGAAAACAGACTGGATGGGATGGATGGAACCTCTTCTCTCTCTGATTTCTGTGATTTCCTCTGTCATTCCTACAGAAAAATTACTTCAGACAAGCTGAGGTGGGCTTTCCTTTTCTACCATCCTATGAGAAACCTGCTTCTTGATTTAATTGTTGGAACAAATGAAACTGTTTCCAGTAGGTGCCACATCAAAGACATCTGAGCAAAGCCTTTGTGTGATCCCCCTACCCTCACAGCCTTCCCCAAGCAAATGTAATACTTTCTCTGTTCCATTTCACAGAACATCAGATCCAATACTTGCATACCAACCCCTCTTCTACTACTGAACCCCACTAAAAGAGAGAAAGAGAAGGGGGTAGAGGAGGGAAGAAGGAAGAGAGAGAAAGGAAAGGAAAGAGAGAAAGAAAGAAGAGAGAGAAAGAAAGAAGAAGAGCAGGAAAAAAGAATTAGAGAAGATAGTGGCATAAGATGGGGGGTGGGATGGGAGGGTGATACAAAGCTAATATATAGAGAAACTCTTAAGAGCAGGAAGATGCTGGGTAACTCCTACCTCTCCTCCTTCCTTCTTCATCCATTTCCTCATCCTGAAAAAGATACAAAGTTTGAGAATGACACAATGTCTTTAGATAGCCAACTCCCTATCGAGAATAAGAATCTCAGACTACTATCCTATTCTCTCTTCCAACATTCTTACCTCAAACTCTGACACCTTCATGAAATAAATAATGGGATCTTGATATTTGCTAAATTTTGATACCATAATTAAACAAATGCACAGTACAGGTTGAGGATTTTTAATGGGGCTGTAGCTAGTATGGCTCAATTCCAAACAGAGAAACTGGGAAAAAAAAAAAAACAAGAGAATTCAGAACTGGTAATTAAATCAAGAGCCCTAATATTAATTTTGATGCTCATTAACATATATAAACTAAATTCTATTAAGTGATTAAAGAATAAGACAATTTTGAGATAGAACATTTAATCCAATGCCCTCATCATTTGACTGATGAATAAATATAAGGTCCATAAAGGAGAGGTGTTTTATTTAAGGTAATATACAAGTAATAAGTAGCAGAATCAGGCTTTGAAGCTCTTACTACTAACCCAATTACTTTTTCTAGACATTAGGAAAGATTAGCAGACACCAAAATTTCAAGGATATTTGCAGGAGATAAACAGATTTTTTAAAAGTCAGATCCTCCAAACTAAAATAGCTTAGAAATAAAAAAATCTTTAAAAAAAAAAAAAATCTTCCTTCAGACACGAACAGGTTCAATAAGCATACAGATATGTTAAGAGTTCCCATCGTGGATATCCTGGGGAGATTCCAACCTCTTTTCACTCATAATTTGAACATATCCAAAAACAGTGCATTATGTACACACATACACACAAAACTTCCTGTGAAGAATGCTGCCAGAACTAAACAATTTAATGCAAGCATTTTCTACTACTAATGGGTCTTTGGCCTGAAGCATCTGTTACCCTCCCAGTAACATTGGGGCAGGAACTTATTCCACATTGTAAAGCTGTTACTGAGTCTAAGATTGTTATAATGTTAAAAGGGAACTTCAGATATCAGCCCAGATGTATATGCCCAAACAATCATCACATGTACAAAAATATTTAGAGCAGTTCTTTTCTTAGTGGCCAAGTAACCTTGCAACGGGGAACAGCTGATGGTATAACTGTGATAAAATATTATTGTGCTGTAAGAAATGACAAAGGGAGTAGTTTTAGAAAACTAGGAAAACATTTATGAGCTGATACAAAATGAAGGGAGTAGAACCAGTATATTTATATAGTTTTATATAATAACAGTATCATAAAAACAAATCAAAGATTTAGGAACATCTCATGACATACTATCTCCTCCAGACAGAAATGATGGACTCACAAATACAGATTAAAGCATAATTTTTTAAACATGATAATGTGGGAATTTTTTTTACTTGCTTATTCATAATTTCAATGTGTTTTGTTTTTCTTATTTTCTCAACAGGTAAGGGTGTAGCTCAAAAGGAAAGAATTCAGAACTGAAAATAAAAAGTGAATTAAAATTAAAACTAGTTCAGCCTTCTCATTTTATAGATGAGGAAATTAAGTCCCAATGGAAAGGAAGTGTTTCCTTCAGTGTCAGAAGGTCAGTTAGTAGAGTAATTGGGACTAGAACCCAGATCTTCTGATTTCAAATTTAAGAATTTTTGTACTGCACAGCACTTAGGCAGCAGAATTATTGATAAATTAAATAATATACCCACACAACTGTATTTTAAAAATGGAAATTTCTAACTTTACAACAAAGCTACCTTTTAGGCTTGAGGATAGAAGGAAAAAAGATCCCATCACAGGTTTGAATCTCATCAATAAATTTCAAGGTCAAATGCAGGCACAATGATCCAATCAAGAGGTTTGGGTAAGAATAGAAAAGCAGCTGGCTGGTGCTCCAGGGATCAGTGAGAAGGTGAAAACCACTACAGAGAAAGAGAAGAGCTGAGCGAAAGTCTTATAGATGATGGCCTAAATTCACTCAATGAGTAGAATATCTAAGGGACTAAGAAAATTATATCACCTTTTATTTATCAGCTAAGTGATATTACCACCATCATTAGGAAGAGATACTATAGCACCTGGAAATTTTTTCATTTAATATAAGGGAAGCCCAAGTTAAATGATTCCAACAATAAGCCACAAAGTTAAGAACCCAAGAATGCTATTTTTTAGTTGAATGCTCCTAATCACTGGACCCTTGTTTTTCTTAAGATTTTGGAATTTTGAATCCAGAAATTTGACAGCTGGCCAGGATGTACCAAATTTGCTAAATATCACTTATGAATTTACAAGAACTGCATGCTGACAAATGGAGATACTAAATTAAGTCTAGAGACATAAGGCATATTCAACAAAACATCTAATAAGATTACAATTTTTTATGATAACACAGAAAGGTAATGAACTTGAACATAAGAGCTGCTAAAGAGAAAGATTAAGGTAGTGAAATCTATAAAGATTTACAGTTCTGGACCTAAAAGAAATAAAAATGTAGGTAAGTAAGAAAATTAGTAAATATATATATATGTATGTATGTAAAAAATTATCATGCTGATATTAATGCTTGATACCTAATACAGTGTTACTTCAATAATTTCTTTCTAAAGAACTACAAAAAATTTTGCAGGGCAATAATGGTTCTTATAATCTTAAAAAGAATGTTGAATTAAATCTACTCATGGATTTATTTCTGCAATTAAGTCCATAGGAAGTGAGATAAAATGAAGTCTATACCAATAGTTGTTCCCTTCTCTTTGCAAAGCCAAGTAAGAACAGATTAAGAGTTAAGAAAACTTGGAAAATAGAAGTGGAAAAACAGAAGATCTATAAAGATCACTTACACCCCTGTTGCCTTCATCTTCCAACTGGTAATCACCATCTCCACCATCTGCCAGACACAAAAAAAAGAGTCAACATGGAGTCAAGGATTTTAGTTCTCTCCAACCAAACACTGAATTCTGCCTTGCTTTCGTATGTTCCCTACCCAATAAGTGGCAATTCTGCTCATCATGTATTCAAAGAAAGTGCACACAAATATATATTTAATAGAACAAAGTAGTCTTATGCTTCAAAGCTTATGCTAGCAGAAAATAAGTTTTGGTAGCTATGATCAAACTAAAGACTTAAGTATGAGCTGGACGGCAGATTATACAATACCAGGCAACCTAATTCTGGAATGATTCACAACCAGAAGGCTAACTGTAGAGTGATTAACTTTTTGGTAACAGCACTTCACAAAATTTCTACAAAGATGGGAATGAGTTACAATCCATGGTGAAAGAAATATTCACACCAACAAATTCATGGGACTCTGTAGAACTAACATTAAGAACAGTAAGACTACTTGAAACAGAGACATAGGATGTACTAAAAGGCTCTTGCTAAGAGGAAAAAGCTGAATATTTAGAGGGGGAAGCAGATGCTTGTCTTCCAAGAAATGATGCGAATGCACAAGTGCTTTCAAATGAGATAACATTCAGAAAGAAGGTAAAAGGAGACCAGCATATAGTGGCTAATGAATGCTTTCTAAGAAATCCTCAAGGGGCAGCTAGGTGGTACAGTGGATAAAGCACCAGCCTTGAAGTCAGGAAGACCTGATCTCAGATCTTAACACTTCCTAGCTATGTGACAATGGGCAAGTCACTTAACCTGAAGTGCCTCAACAACAACAAAAAAAAAAACCCCTTAAAAATCAAGAACACACCATCAAAGTCTGATATGTGGTGTGCAGCCAGCCCTGAAAGAACTAGGAAAGAATCAGAAAACTTAAGAACAATAGCATTTCCACCATTTCCACCAAGGGTTTCAAAACAGAAAGGCGAATAGAGGAAACAACAGCTAGTGAAATGATCAAATGGAATCTTGATTTTTGGACCACTGGTGAAAAAATAAGAATTACAGCCCCTAGGGTTTACCATCTAATAAAGAATGCACTAATCTAAACAACTAGAAACAAAGCAGAAGCCCACTTCATGGGAGACAGGTAGTCACAGTAGGCAGGGTACTGGGCCTAAAATCAGGAAGACAAGCTCAGATTTGGTCTCAGACACTTACTAGATGTGAAAACTGGCCAAAATCACCAAACTTTTGTCTGCCTTAGTTTCTCCAACTGTGAAATAGGGATAATAGCACCTACTTCACAGGCTTGTTGTAAGGATAGCATTAGATAATATTTGTAAATTATTTAACACAGTACCTGGCACATAGCAAGCTCTATATGAATGCTGATGCTTTAGCCTATCTTAACAACAAATAGGGAACGGCTAAACAAACTGTGGCATATGATTATAATGGATTAATACTGTACCATATAAAACAATATCTATGAAGAATTCAAAAAAACAAGGAAAGACATGCATTAATTCATAATAAAATCACTGAAAATGGCAAAATATATAGCACTTTTCTCCTTTCTATATATGAACAACATATATCTAATATTGGATTATCTTTTTAAAATTTCTTTTTTATTCTAGATTACAAAAGATAGCTGGCTATGGGAAAGGAAACATTTAGAAATGAAAATGCTATAATAAAAGATAATACTCTTTAAATAGTCTTGCAAATGGAAGTGGCAGAATTTTAAACTAAAACAAAGGAATGGTGGTAAAAAGAGTGTGTGTGTGTGTGTGTGTGTGTGTGTGTGTGTGTGAAATATACATAACGAATCTATAATAGGAGAGATAGCCACATTCACAAAAGAAAGATTCCAAAAAAAGGATCTGCCATTAAATCTTATGGCTTCAAAAGTTTATACATAGCATCTCAACATTTTAAAATACCTATTATGTGCCACAGGCTATGTTCTATACTAGGGATACAGAATTAATGAAACAATTGCTGCTAGTAATGAATTTCTATAGATACTAACAAAAACTGGCAAATTTGATCTCCTAAGTATCACTGAGATTTGATGGGATTTGATGGGATGGGACCCATAATCGCAGTTGCTGGGAGCATTTTTTAAAGGAAAAGACTGAGTAAAATGAGAAAACAAAATGACGATATATGATAAAGATATATTTATGTGAGAAAATAGGAACCAAGGGAGAAAGGGCAGAGCATGATAAAAAACATTTGGATCAAGAGCAGTAGAGAAAGAAAGAGAAGGAATATTGTCCATAAAATATATCAAGAGATCACCTAGGCAAAGAAGTCGATTAGGAAAAAAAAAAAGTATTATATGGTAGAGAAGAGAATTTGGTTATTAGGACATTTTTTCGCATGTTCTCTTATTCTCTGCTCAAAATAGCATTGCTAATAATTTGTCTTAATAAATAGCTTAAGTTTTCAGCTTTAAATAAAGGGAATTGCTCTTTAAGATCTGTTTCTCACCAACAAAAAGAAACTAGCTGGTAGTTTGGAAATTAATTATGTAGATTTCTGTTACCATGCCACCTCAGAACTGACTGAGGAAAAGAAAAGCAGGGTTTAATCTAAATCCAAGATTTTGGGAGAATAGATTTCAAAGAGTTCAGAGTATAGCTTGAACAGGATGAGAAGCTAACAAGAATGAAATTCCAAAGACACACAACTCCAATGAGAAAGGAGATAGTTGTTCAATGATACTAATTGAGGTTGATTAAATACAAGAAATGACCAAAGAAATTTAGATTTGAACAAGACATGCATGGGGAAAAAAAATTTGACACAAAGGGCTGAAAAAATTGGAAACCAACTTGGTAAAAATTGGGTTTAGCCAAACATCCTCAGACTGAATATTGGATCTAAATATAAAAGACAATATAATTAAAAAAAACTTTTTTGTATCTTTTATAGCTGAATAGGCTGACAATTCTTAATTAAACATGGGATAGAGGAAATCACAAAAAGAAAGTTTTTGAATAAACAGAATCAATGTAATTAGAAGAAAAACAGTGAACTGGGAAAAGTTTGCATCAAGTATCTCTGATGGGAGGGGCTTTACTTCTAATAAGGACTTGACAGCTAAGATAATCCAAGAAATACAAGATTTAAGAGTTGTACCCCATTGAATAAATGGTCAAAAATAGTTTTCAAAGTACATTTAACTACAAGAAATAATACAAAAGGGTGCCTTTCTTACCCCCTTCCAGCTGTGCTAAACCTTCTTCTCAAAAGAACTTAAGCTTCCAACCAACAGTCATATTTTAAGGTGAGAATTCATTATATCTAATTGGCTCCACCTATTAAACCCTGATTTATCAACTGAGTTGCACCTCCTTCCCATCCCCACATTTAACATTGTCCAATTCTAGCTCTGGGAACAGTGATTAGATAAACATTGCTTCTGGAAAGGACATGGCTCCATTCACATTCATTATGGCTTCTGACTTCATCTTTCTCAGAACATTCCCTTTCTCTCTATATATATATGTTGTCTCCTTCCCACTCTTTAACCCCCAAAACTTACACATCATCTAACAGTTGATAAGTGGTTGTTAAATTAGCCTTTTAGTTAATTTGATTTACTGGTGAAAAAAATACAACACCTCATACTCAGCAAATTGGGAAAGATGACAAAAGATGGGAATAGTCAATATTTCAGGGGTTGGGGAAAGGTAGACAAACTAATATACTGCTTGCTAATGGAACTATGAATTATTCCAACCATTCTAAGAAAATTATTTTTTATTATGCAAAGAGAATAACTAAACCAGAGATCCCATTGCTGGGCATATGCCCAAAGAAAATCAAATACCCCACAAAACAATTTATAGCAATACTTTTTGTAGCAGCAACAATGTTCTCTTCAAAAAGAGTGCCAGGAGCAATAACCAAATCTCTGGCATGACTCAAGTTAGGCTAATGAACATATTCAAGATTCAAGTTCAAGGAACTAAAAAAAGCTTAGGCTTCTGACATTTCTATTCACCTGAATGAAAAACAGCCTTGAGGTACTCTAGGCCCTCTCTGATGTTTGGCTGGTAGACCACTGAGGGCAACTCAGGCAGGGATGCTTTGCTCAGCTGAATCAATCAGAGATGTTTACCCTTCTTGAACATCCTTCTGCAATGGCTAAATAAAATTCCTTTTGGTAAATGTTGAATGATCTTTCAGTGTCTCATTTCATATAATTATCAAATCTACTCTTACCAGAGGAATGGCCCAAGTCAGATTCACCCCAGAATAAAAAGCATTATAAAAAACAAACAAACAAACAAAAAAAAACACACCTTTAATAAAGGTGGCTTGAATACCAAGAAGAGATTGCAAAGCTGCCACTGTTAAAGAAGAAACAGAGGACCTAAAAGTACCTAAAGGATTCTTTTACAACTAAGATTAATTGCAATGGAATATGATGTTAAGAGACTGTTAATATAAAGATTTTGGTGATTAAGACTTAAATAAAATAATGATTTCATTTAAAGAATTACTTCTCCACACACAGTATCATGAATGTCTTTTTAATCCAAATTTGTTAATAATGTTGCTTATAAAGAACCAGAAGGAACTGTTAGTGAAAGACAATAAAATAAAGAGTTACCAATTATATAGTGTTTTAAAGTTTAAAAGTATTTTACAGAATTATGATACAACCCTGAGAGAGGGAATATTATCCCAATTTAACAAAGAAGCAAACTGTTAAGTGGCTCATCCAGGGTCACAGAGCTAGAAAGTATTTAAAGCAAGATTTGGAATTAGGTCTTCCTGAATCTGCAAAGTACTCTAACCACTGCACCCACCTAGCTGCCTAACTCACTTTTATTTCTTAGTGTCCACCTCTCAAACATCAATGAATTCTTTTTAACTTCACCAATTTAGGCTTGACCATAGATTTATATAGTATGGGTATAATCAATCCAAGAAGAGCTATGAGGTCATCTCAGAGCCTTGTTTTCCTTGATTATATTGTAGTTAATAAATGATATCTTAATATGGTCATTATCATTAATTCCTCCTGATGTATGGGTTAATATATGCTAGTCATCCCAACCCCCCCAGTTGTGAAGAACTAACCTAGCCCTAACCTAGCTTTAGCTGGCAAAAATGACCTCCAAATGGATGTTCAACTGAAGAGAAGATTCTCCTGCCCCAGGGAATATGATTTCTTAGTGGTTTCTGTGGGCTGAACTGTTTTTCAAATAGCTTTGGGTTTAATAGAGCCAAGTCTCTCTGATTTAGAAAAGACTTGGTTAAAGCACACAAAGTTTTGACATTTTTAGGGGATAGAGGGAATCTAGAAGCATGTGAACTAGTCTGACCAAAGGTCTCTCTCTCTCTTCTCTCTCACCTATTGGCAGCCATTTCCAGATGTGATTCATCTTTTACCTTCTCTTTCAATAGTCTGCAAGAATGGCAGCCCAGAACTGAGCTCCAGGTTTTTATCCTTCCAGATCTTGTTGAGTGTCCTGGATCTGGTTTGACCTAGAGTTGAACCAAGAAGTAGATGCCTAGCTTTGCAGCCTCTATTTAAGAAGCACCGGCCAGTTTATGTGGCAAAGGGTTCACACATGCCCAATTGGACATAAGAGAGGCACCGATCATTATCTTTTCCTCTAAAACTCTAATCATGGGGCTTATACTTTTAGAGTTATTGTTAATTAACATTTTCATTACATAGGAGTCATTTTTGAAAGCTGTTACATTCATTACTGTTTTGACTATTTCCTCTACACGTACCTGACGACAATTCCAGTGATTCAGAAATTCTACTATTGTTGTGTATCACGGCAGCTATTAAGTACCTCACATTCCCTAGAAAGAATACTGCCAGATTTTGTGGGGAATAGCTATGAAATGCAAAAACAATGAAGCCTTTTTTTCAGAGGTATGCTCTATTCGTAATATTGTATTTCTTAAGCTAAAAGAAATGAAAGGGGGATGAAGAGTTAAATAAAATGGCTCTTTCAAATGTGTACTAGAGTGGGCACCATCTTGGTATGATAGTGACCGTGGTCATTAATGATACAATATATATGGGCAGCTCAAGGAGTCGAGTCTATTCAAAGAATGCCTTTGATGACCACTTCACTGATATTTCAGAATATATGCACAAGCAGTTTTGCTATAACACATTATATATACATATATTATACTTGCATAGTTATGCAAAATAGCATAATGAAAGCTACAGGGCTTAAGGGGGCAATGGGGTTAGGGAAACTACAATGAAACTTGATGCTGGGGAAGCCACCACAGGCTCAACACAAGGATGCCCAACCTTGAAAACGGACAAAGCTAATCACTGACTCATAAGATGGCACCTCCCTATACACAGATAAAAGGGAGATTTTGAAAGGATCCTATTCAATGAAGTAATCTGGAGAACACTCCCACACACCACCTAAGGCCCTTCTGATAAAAAAGGTATACTGAAAACCATCTAAGACTAGGCTTTTCCGAGTGGGAGGCTCAGGAAGAGCTGGGGTCAAACTTGTATTTGTTAAGAATCTCTCTGTATTCCTTTCCTTTCTCCATCTGCCTTTCCTGGTTTTCATCTTTCATCCTTCCAAATATTACATTCCCCATCCCCTCTAGTAGTTCTTATCTACTCCTGGATCAAAGAAAAAGACCACTAGAACATTTTGTTCCATTTGGAGCCAGACATCTCTTCTTTCCAAAGGTCCCACATATAATGGAGTCCCACTATATGTTGGTGTCACCTTTCATCAGTAGAAGTCACTCCCCATCTTAATGCATGCCCTACCTCACCTGTGTACTCCACAATGCAGTTTTCTTTGATGAGAAATGTCATATAAGCAAATGGAAAAATCATAGTATGCTCAAAATGTTCCTTAATGTATCAATTGCATTGAAACAAATTTGAGTTTTCAAAACAAGCATCATAGCAGGACTACTATACAAATAGTATGATAATCAGAGAAAAATGTCTAATGCTATAGATATTTGAAAAGGGCAGTTGCCAACAATGAAAAAACAAAATTTTAATTATTCCAATGAATTTCTGAACAGCACTGGTGTATTTGGTTATCAGCAGGCTTTGCTACTTCTGACAAGAAGCTTAAGAAATCTTTTCATCACAATATAAAACCAACCACTTAGATTGGTGACCCAAGCCCATTGTGATACAAAAATAATGATAAATAACACTTCAAGTGATTTATACGTGAACATTGAAGAATACTGTTGAGAAATTAACCCTAAAAAGTTTCATGTGTTTCCTGGACAAGTACTATTTTCTCCATATTTCAAATGGAAAGCAAAGAATAGAATATATTTAAAAAAAAAATAAGATGATTTAATAAGATTGGAAAAAAAAATCAGAACTGTCATTTCTTTGATATAGGGAGCTGCTTCTACCAATGCAAACTAACATCTTCTCTGCAACTTATTCTTGTTTAGAGGGATTGAAAAAAGTTCGAGGAAAAGTAAAAATGCTCAGACTGAAATGGCCCGGAGCCCTGAACTTCAAAAATCTAGGTGTGCCTAAGGCCTGGGGGCAGAGCTCAGTGAAGAAAGTCAGGCAACTAGCAAGCCAAGCCAAACCAAATCAAGGATTGATAGACTACTCCAAACCACAAATATAACCAAGGAATGAGACTGGGCCTGACTCAAAGGCTGGAGACACGATACAACCAGTATAAAACTATCATAAATCTAGAGATGACCCAAAAAACTAGCCTAGAAGGAAATAAATTAGCTGTCTGTAGAAATTAGATGCAGAGACTCAAAGGAAAAAAATGTCTTTCCCCCAAGGACTATATAAATACCTAGAAGAAATAAATAGATAAAATAAAATTAAAGGCTCTGTATATAAAATTGAAAGTGACATAGTTAAAATAGACAGTACTAAATCTCACTCAAAAAAAGGTCCCTAAAACCAAGAATAATCCAAACTTAAACCCAATGTTTCTGTAAACCAGCAAGAACTGTTACAACAAAATAAAAAAATTAAAAAGAAAATACAAGCTGATATTTAAAAACAACAAACACCTAACTTTTAAAAGCTGGTCAAAAACAGTTATTTAAGAATTATAAAATACTTTGAAAACTTTAAATTTTTAAAAACCCTGAAGCACTATAATTCAAGAAATCATCAATGGAAATTGCCTATCAGAAGAGACCAAAGTAAAAATGAGGGAAAAAAAACAACAACAACAACAACTCATCATCCCCCAAAGGAAAAGTCTAGAAAATCATAGCAAAATCTGGAGCTTCCATTTAAAAGTACTGCAAGCACACAGAAAAAAGATTTTAAGTATCAAAGAACTATAATCAGTCTTGCACAATAACTGGACATTTCTATACACAAAATAACTTGCAAAGTAATTTTCTCAAAAGATGAAGTTTAGTATAACCACAGGGAGTAAAAAAAAAAGGGGGGGGGTAATCTTTAATTAAAAAGAGAAGTGTCAAGTATTTCTGAGGAACATCAAGGATTTTTGATGAAAAAGAACAGAGTTGAGTAAGAACCTGAAAACATAAACGTGCATGTAGTGATAGATGAAACAGTAAATTTACTGGAGCAGTTGGAAGGAGATATATGTCAATGTAGTGCTAACATTCTAATAGGAGAGAAGGAAGTGTTCCTTCAATTAATAAACATTTATTAAGTACCAAATGTGTGTCAAGCAAAAACTATCTTCATGAAGTGTCCAGGGAATTTAAAAAAAAAAAACAGTTCTGGAAAGTAGACTGAATGTGTTCTGAGGATTATAAGAAGAGAATGAAGGCAAAACAAAAAGAATGCACTAGAATAAAAGAAAAGAAGGGGATAGATTATATATTCTAGTTATGAGAAATAGCCAAAGACAAGGAGGGGGAAGGAAGACAGAGCATCAATCCAATATTATAGCTAAAACAGATAAAAAAGGGTTCAAAATACATACACAGTTCAATGTAGAAATAAATCTAACTTAACCTGGAAATAAGTAGGATTAGGAACTAAGGAGTTAAGAGGGGAAGATGATACCAAGAAAGTAATAATTCCAAGAAAAAGAAACTCCCTTGAAGGGGAGTATGGTAGAAAAAAATGCAATGGTTTAAAAGGTTTAAAGAAAAAAGAGAAAAGAACCAGAATCTAATGAGGCTAAAAAAGCACCTTTCAAGTAGAGGAAGCCTGATCAAACTGCAGCATAGGAATGTAATGAAAGAGATAATTCAGAAAATCTTTTAGGATTATTGGTATGAATCAAGTGAACAGAACCAAATTAGTTTATACAAGGACTATAACATCATAAAGTAAAATAGCTTTGAAAAGCAAAAAAGGACAAATCACATCTCCAGAGAACTAATGATCATATTATGCCCCCATCCCTATCTTCACCCCAGATAGAGAGGGGAGTAATACAATGTAAAGAAAGAGCTATTTGTGATTAAGTGTCTTGCTTAAGGTCTCAGGGTCACACAGCTAGGAAGTGTTAAGTGTCTGAGGCTAGATTTGAACTCAAGTCCTCCTAACTCCACTGTGTCACCTAGGTGACCCAACAGAAATATTTTTGGACATGGCCACTGAATGGATTCATTTTGCCAGCCTAGGTTTGTTATAAATGTTATTTCCCAGCAGCTCCCCCACCGCCCCCCCTTCAAAAAGAGAAAGAGGGTTAGGCTGTGTGATACTAATACAGATACCAAAAAAGAAAGCCAATGAAACTTTTTTTTTAATGTTCAGAAGAGAAAAGATGGAAGTTTACAAGCAAGTAGATAAACAGAATAATTTTGAAAATAATGTATGAAATTTATTATACTTTTCTTTTTTTGAGAAAGCTCTATGAAATGAAGTTTAATAGTTTCATATATAGTCTCTATTTTGTGTTTTACTATATTTAGATAAATGTTTATTTCAGAAATATTCAATTTTAAAATAACTTTTTAAAAATTAAGAAAATTAATATAACACATTAAATAAAACAGGCAATATATCAATCCCACAACAGCGTTCTGGAACTTACCATTATCTGAATCATCTCCTTCACTGTCTGTTCGGGCCTGTTTGTAATCTGGTTCCTCACCACTTTGGGACTGCTTACGTTTCTTGCTTATGCCATCTTGTCCTGAGTGATTAAACCCCCTTCTTCTGGACTAAAAAAAAAAAAATTTAAAATGTTACTGTTCAACTAACCAAAAGAAAAAAGGAAAAAAAAAAAAAAAAAAAACAAAGAAAGAATGAAGCAAGGTAATGGGATCATAAAGGAAAAGGAAAAAGGAAAACCTAATTAAAAATCATTAATTGGCAGGAATTAAGGAGCACAGAACTCACCCGGTCTCTCATTCTGTTCCTAGACCTGCCACATCCATAAGGTATGTTGCCAAACCTGCTCATTCCTTGCATGCCCATCATGCCATATTCAGGGACCACAGCTTGTGAGAACAGAGATGGTAGTCTGTTGGGGCAAGGTCCTCCCATCCCCCTTCCACCCATATAGTTCAACTCATTCCATCGAGCGGACAAACGCTCTGAGCTTGAGGATGGCATGAAGTGGTCATTGCGAATATAGGTGTTGGGATGACCCCGATCCCGGAATTGATTCTGACACTTTTCCTGAACAATGCCATAGAGAGATGCTCGGTTATGAGACAGGTCTTGATGGTCATCATACTGACTTCCAAAGCCATCATTCTGATTAGGTCTGAGGTCATAGTCATAATTGTAGCTCGAGCGGTAAAGATTGTGATCAGCCATTGAAGCCCTGGAGTTATAGGAGTCAAAAGACTCAAATCTGAAAGAGCTGAAGAATAAGCACAGAGCCAGGTCAATAACTTATCCTGCTAAACAAAATGCCCAGAGAAAATCAAAGTTAGCCTCAACATCGTATACACACCAACATCCCAAAACAAAACATGAAGCCAAATGCATTGGCCTCTTTTCAAAAGGACTGCTTTCATCAAGCCTTGTTTGTAACTAGTTGAGAGCTCAACAAAAAAAGATTTTTCTTTCATTAAATAAATCACACTTTCAAGCAAAAATGCTTGAAACATATAGGCAAGCACTCCCAAACTTCACCCCCAACACATTCAATTTGTTAGTTTCTTCAACTGACAAGTGCAAAAGCAGGTGGTATTCCTTGCTACATTTGATTTCAGTGACTTTTGGATTTTGGATTTAGTGAAATCAGTGAATTTAGTGAACTCAGGGTCTAAAACTAGATCCAGAACAGAGTTTTAGATGTAGATTAGGCAGCTACAGAAAGCTAAGCCACATTAAGAGTTAATGAATCAATATAGATCTGCTTAAAATGCCTATACCCTGTCTGATGGTGTCAATTCATTTAGTGCAATCTGAAGAGGACTCAAGAAACCCAAAATTGCGTCTGGGAATAATGGACCCCCTCATTCCCAAGAGGAAATGCAAGGATCTAGTTTCCATATTGATGTAACTGGTATGAGCTAGCACTTGGTGCTACTCCAACAAGAAAGCCTGTAATCACCTCTCCTGGTCTTCCATGCCCTCCCCACTGCCGCTGGCCCCGCCCCTGCTTCCTTCTTTCGACATCATGTCCAAACGTTGGTTGATCTTGGCAATGAGGGAATCAGAATTATCAGTGACAGTCTCTGTTCCATAGGTGGCGATCTGTACAGCAGCGCTCCCATCTCCAAGGCTTGCATTTTCTGTCTTGGGAGCCTCCCATGAGGCTGTGCTGTAATTATATGTAGCTCCAGTAGTAACTCCAGTGTTTTGGGCACCATAATAATTATAACCTTCATAGCCTAATGGAAAAAGAGAGCATCAAAATGAGAGCTCAACAATCAGGAGGATGGTCTTTGCTTGAAATACATGAACTGGGTTTGGTAGTGGGGAATGAAATAGGTATAATTCAACAGAACTCATACTTTCTGAAAGTTCTACATAGAGTTATTATTCGGCCTTAATCATTACTTATTCAATGCAGCACAGAGGATCAACACAGGAAGGGACAATTACAAAGGGGCTGATTGAAGAAAGATAGCTAACTCTTAGGAGCTAGGTATAACCATAGGCATTCCTGTAACTCAATTCTGTTAATTTTCATAATTTAGTTTCTTGAATAGCCTCTTAAAAGATTTTCTTACCAAGATAATCTATATGTACATTTCTAAAATAGTTCTCCTTTCTAAAAAGATTATCTTCAATTTTCTGATGCTACCTTTAAAAAAAACAATCAAAGCTAAAAAAACCCAAACAAACAAGTAAAAACTCATATTTGAAATTTTCCTTTTATCTTTCCTCTCTTTCTTTTCTGAGGTCCTAAACACTACCTAATACTTTAGGATAGCTCTCTAAGGACCAAGCAGCAAGAAAACATTAAGAAGCGTCAATCAAATCATTATAATTCAACTTCCTAATACTCAAGAGGACAATGGAAGAAACACTAAGTATGAAAAAGAAGTTTCTATTCTATGAAGTGTAGAGCTACAGTAACCTGAGTCATTCACATATTTGGGTTGGCCCAAAGACCTAGTTACTGGGATACTGGTTGTGGAATCAGAGGCCTTAATTTGAATCCTGGCTCTTTAAGATAGAAGGCAAATGTGCAGCATGATAAATGTGTACGTATGTTTAGAGGAGTTACACATGTTTAACCTGTGTTGGATTGCATGCTGTCTGGAGAGGAAGTGGGGAGGGAGGAAGAAAAATGTGGAGCATGGTTACTTCATTCCTCAGACTATGAGCCTATGAACTTTTTTTACACATGATCCTTCCCTGAAACCCAGAGCACAATCAATAGCTAGCAGCAATTCTCAAGATCAAATTCAAAGCTTAAAAAAGTCACAGAAGGAAATCTCAATTCCCCCTTCCCCCCCAACATAAGCATAAGTACATACCTTGCCAGTTGGCTGCACTGGTCCCATAAGCACCTTAAAGGAAGTGGGGGGGAAAAATACACAAAACCTTTGTTTTCAGAGTGGATATCAAAAAATACATTTTACAGAACAATTACACATATCCATTTTATTTTCACATAAGAAATGGTGGAAACATCATCCAAGTCCAGGTTACAACAAGATCCTAATTAGCAATGGCATTTCTGAGCAAAAAAGATTATCATCATGTCACCTGGTGACATGACATGAGAAAAGGTACATAGAAATTTTAAGTAAATTTCTCATAAAACCAGCATGAAGAGCCAAAACATGAAATGAACCATGGCCACTTTTCAACAAAGGAAAAAAATAGAGTAGCTGCTGACAACAGTAATTATTGTTTTTATTTTTGAAGAGGGATGGAAAAAAGAAAGTACTTTCCTAACTTGAGAAAGAACATAAAAAGCACTGAAGACATTTTAGGCACAATAGATACTTCATGAAACATTACCATATCAAACTCAAGTTACCAAAAATTATTCATGGAAAAAGTGAGAAAGTTACCAATACTGTAAATAATACATAGCATACTATTCAAGAAAATGAAGCTATCTTTATTCTCCCCAAGAGAAGCGATATCGTGTGAAAAATTAAAAACAAGTTATTGCAACAGATGGCACTAGGAATATATGTCATTCCTCTGGAGAAAAAAAATAATCTTCTAACAGGCAGAAGTTATATTTGCTAAGCATCTGACTAAACAATTAGATGATTTCCAGATCAAAAGTATATCTGTCAATTTTTTTTTTTTTAAATTAAGCATCTCAACAAAGCAGAAAAACTCACCCTGAGTGTTAGCAGTTCCAGTGCTCCATGCCCCATAACCTAAAAGAAAGAGACAAAGTTATGGACCTTTTGTCTGACTGAGAAAAAGCAAACTCCTCTTAGGAATACAATGTCTAAAAATGGTAAAAATCTAAAATATCATTTTTTATTGGCTTATGTTATGAGATGCTAACTCCTGAATTATGCAACAATATTTAATCTTTCCTTGTTAATCCTTTAACTACTGCACTGGGAAAAAGTAGGTCAGAAAATTTAGCCAAGAATTAATTCATGTGACATGGTCCAAATGAAAAGGAAAGGAGAAAGCAGAGCTGTGGGCTCAAAATCTGAATCAGATGGCTCCAATACTGATTTGCTTAGTAGCCCTGGCAAACCAAGTTTCCATCTCTGGGTCAATGCTTCTTCAATTCGGCAAAGAAACTAAAGGGAGTAATGTTTACCAGGATACAATTGGAGAGGAAGCTAGGTAGACAAGAAGGCCTGTCTAAGTAGGCCACTGCACCAAGATCTATCTCAAGGTGATGAAGGCCTGAGGAGATGTGGGAGGAGGGAGAGGAGAGGCCAGGGTGCACAGATGGGCAACAAGAATACCAAACTTAATTTTCCCCCCTTTTAATTTTTTTTATTAAAGTTCTCCTTTAAATCCTCATCATCACATACAGATTATAATCTTTTAAGTTAATGGCAAGTCTTGAGGGATTGGACGACTCAGTGAAGTATCAAAATCATACATCTTTCAAAATATTCAAGTAACAATCACATTTCTAAAGAAATTCTTAATCTTAACTCCATAGCAATAATGGAAATGGACCTCAAATCTCAACAATACAAACACTTCTATCACAAACATACCCACCCAGTTAGTGTTCTCTGACTAAAGAAACAACCTATATTACTGTGAGCAATCTAAGATCAGGTACCAGCTATATCAGGTGAGCTGCTAAAACCCTAAAACCCTAAAACCCTTTTGTCATTAAATGACAAAAGTAATACAAACACATCCAAAAGAGGATGGATATGAGGAACAGAACTGGAAGGGCAATCAAATAGCACTTCCTCATTTTATAGAAGAGAAAACTGAGGCTCAGAGAAGTGAAATTCAATAAACATTAAGTGCTCACTATGTACTAAGCACTGTACTAAGTGCTAGGGATACAATTAATAAAAATAAAGTCCATGAACTCAAGGAGCTTACAAACTAATGGGGGTAATTAACTCACACAGGAGAGAGGGAGTGTAGCCAGAAGGAACATCTTGTTTCATAGAGTTGAAACTAAGTAAGGCAGCAGAGACCGAGTAGAGTTGGAAAGATAGATCAGGTTCTACCCTCTAAAAAGAAAGGAATTAGAAGGAATTTGGTACTTAGCCCTTTAATTAGAGGGCAGAGAAGGCTGAGGGAGATAGATTCTGTCACGGTTGGAGTTAGCAATATGGTGATGAGACTAGATTATGGGCAGATAATAAAGCATTAGATAAAGGGCAGGATTTAGAGTCAGAAAAACTCATATTCCAGAGTTCCAATCAGGCCTCAACATTTATTAGCTGTGTGACCCTGTTTGTCTCAGTTTCCTCCTTTGTAAAATGGGGGGGCTGGAGAAGGAAATGGCAAACCACTCCAGTATCTTTGCCAAGAAAACCCCAAGTGGAGACATGAAGATGTGATTGAAACAGCTACTACCTTCTTCCATTCACAGATGAAGAAACAGGCTCACTTCCTCAAGGGCATGAAGGTAAATAAATCAGAAATGGGATTTGAACTGGGGCTCTTACTCCAAAGTGTTGTTTTCACTGTAACATCAATTCAGGGCATCAGTTCCTGCCTCGTTGGCATCACAATGAATGGCATATAAAGAAAAGACATTTCGGGAGGTTGTGTTGCACTTCCCATCATTCAAGGAGTGTAAACTAGTAGAAGGACCAGAGGCTAGAAGGGATTCCAGAGGTAATCTAAGTCCAACCTCTTATTTTTGGATAAGGAAATTAAAACCCAAGAAAGTTAGGTAATTTAACCAAAATTATTTTTAAAGTAAATGTCAAAGACAGGATTTGAATCCAGTTCCTCTGATCTAAGGGCCTACCATTTGTTCCAGCTAAAAGAGTATGCCTCAAGAGAAGAGAAATGGGTAAATTTGGCTGGTCTCCAAAATACCAACATATGACTTTAGAGAAATGAAATCACTTTAGCAGTGGTAGAGTTGTAAAATGCAAAATGCATGTCATGTGTATAGAGAACTCTCACACAAATGAAATAAAAGGTAATGCAAAGTGCAAAAGTCCCCTGAATATTAAGAACCAAAGATACAACTGGTGTAATTAGTAGTTAGCTTGCTAAGGGTTACTACTCTCTTTTGGCCCAAAGGAGAAGAGATTATTTAGGATTATGAAGTTTCTGCTAAAAAAAAATTAATAATAATACAAATACCTTTGGAAAGATTTTATAATAAACATGATACAATTTGACAATGTTTGATATTAAAAAAAAAGTTATCATAACTTTCCTCCTACCCATTAGATAAGAGCTGCTCAACTAAAAGCACAAGACTGAATTAGGAGTCTGAAGCACTTCGTGGGAGAGTTTAGACCTAGAAAGGTGGGCCATAGTAAGAAGAAGTTTAAGGAAGCAAGACATCATGAATAGGACTCAGAAATCTTGAAATCATGTCAAAAGAGAAGTGACAGAGGAATAATATCAAGCTGTGCATTTCAAAATTCTAGTTGAAGTCATTTGTTTCTGATTCTAGAAAAAGAAAAGAAAAATCCTTTTCTCTCCCTCTTTTCTTCAACTCAGGGCTCTGAGCAATCTACAATTGCTATGAGTGTAGGCAAGTCTTGGCATACAGACCAATTCTGAAGGAATGATCCAACCACAGAAATAGCTACTACTCCATAAGATAATACCCTCTCCTATTTACTATTATCAGACTTCCTATCAGGGTTCAAGAGGAAGAACTCCATGACTGGGTTGCTATCAATACTATATGAGCCACCTACCTCAAAGATTACACTGGATTCCATGAGTTCAACTTGCAAACTAAACAGCATCTTTAACATTATTTCTAAAGGACAAAACATTACTAGCATATATTACTAGTTCCAAATAAACCATCATTTTTAACAACAATGATAATGGGAACTGCCTGTACCTGCCTCTCCATAGCAGGGCCTTTTATCAGACTGAACTCTTATGAGATTACATCACCCCTGACGTAAAAGAACACTATGGTCTATCTCCCACAGTAATAGAATCACAGAATGTCCAAATTGAAAGGGACCAGTGAGTCTACAATTCAAAATATAAAGGGGGAAAAAAAATCCTTCTTTTTTCAGATCTCAAAAGTGAGCATCCAACCTTTACTTAAAGACCTACAATGATGGAAACCTAACTATCTCTTCAGAAAAGAATGTCCTAACTGCTAGGAAAATTTTCCGTATATTGAGTGCCTAAATTTGAAATATCGAACTCCTGTCCAATTCTGATACATAGCAGAACCAATTAACAGCCCTTCCTTGAAGCCTGAACTATCATGTCTTTCCAAATCTTCTCTATGCCAACTTCTTTTTATATGGCACGTGTTCATCTCCTTAAGCATTCTGGTTGGCAAACTCTTTACTCTCCAGGCTATCTGAGTCTCCTTAAATGTGAGGCCCAGAAATCAACATAATACATAAATATTCTGATACAATTAAGTTACAGTAAACCCTCATCACCTGTCATCTGGGGTACTGCGACTCTCTAATCAGGCTCTTCATCCAATATTTCCCTTTTAAAATTCCTCTTCTCAAGAGCTGACACATTAATTGTCCTAAACATTGTCATGTTTAAAAATGTCACTCCCCTGTTCAAAAAAACTTAAGCCTATCTACATACTTAAAAAAAAAAATTGGCATTGAAAATCTTACAATTTGGCTCCAGCCTCTATTTCTTTGCTGTCTGATTACACATTATTTCTCCTTTATGAAGCTCTATCCTCCTAATAGTAATTAAGAGACAATTATGATCACCTTAGTGTTGGAATCCTTACTAACTGCTAAGTAATTAGAGTTGATCTAATCTTACAAGAAGTTGTTTTGGCCAGAACCTGAAACAAGGTACTAAGTAGAACTAATCAAGACAAGGCTTGTGTTCCCACCTTTACTCAAGGGAGTCCACACCTTAAAGCTCTTTGGGCCAGAGAGCACTATGGGAGAAAACCCATAATCCCATTCTCTCAGAAGGTTCACATATAAGGCGAGACAGCCATTCCAGAATACATTTTTTCCTCTTGGCTGGCTGATCGCGCTGGACTCGAAAGGAACGACTCTGTTGCAGAGAACACTTTGACGGATTTCAGTGGAGCTACGCCAGAAGCCCTCTCTCCGCGGCAAGTTGGTAGCTGGGCTCCCCAGAAGGAGATAAGAGAGACCTTCCATCTCTGTCTTGGTTGGAGGCAGAAGAAAGCAGAGGCAGAGGCTGAAGGACAGAACCTTTGGATTTGGAGACATCCGAAGGGCTCTAAGCCTCTAAACCGGCTGTGCCCTTGAGAAGAACTAACTCCAACATTTGAACTCTAACACCTTAGGAAGAAATAATGAGAGTGACAGCTTTGTGGGTGACGAGATGAGGACATAAGATGTGGTACAAGCAGATTTGACAAGGCTTGGCAACTAATATAGTACTTGAGAGAAGGATAAAGCACAAGGACATAAAATTGGGGTATCTGCAGTAGGGATGGTGGGTCTTCTCAGCAGAAACAGATGTTTGAAAGAGGGATGGGTTTCAGGAAAAACATAGTAAATTATGTTTTAGACATGTGCAGGAACTTGACAACATATGTCCAACCAGAATTCAGGAGATATGTTGAATGAATATTTGAATATAGAGGCTGGTGAGCTCTGTAAGAAAGAAGATAAAGTAAAGGTAGACCTAGGACAAAGTTCTGAGTTAACTCATGTTAAGAGGTTGGGGATGAATCCCGATTCAAGAAAAGGAGACAAAGAATGGTGAGACAAGAAGAGATCATGGTACAAAAATTATAGGAGAAGAAAACACTGCAAAACTGATAGAGAAATCAAGGAAGTTGAGGCCAGAGATGTTATTCATCTTAGAGCAGTTTTAGTTGAGTGGTGGGGCTGGAAGCCAAATTGAAGAAGTTTGAAAATTAAATGGGAGGTAAGCAAATCGAATTCGGAAAAATTGGGTAACCTTTAATAGGAGTCTCTTTGTGAAAGGGAAAAGAGAAATAAAATAATAGTGTGAAGAGATGACAAGGTCCAGTAAAGAGTACTATATAGCATAGGACTGCTTGCTATCTAGGGGAGGGGGTGGAAGGAGAGAGGGGAAAAATCAGAACAGAAGTGAGTGCAAGGGATAATGTTGTAAAAAAAAAAAAAAAAAATTACCCTGGCATGGATTCTGTCAATATAAAGTTATTATAAAATAAAAAAAATATATATATATACATACACACACACATACATATATATGCATATACATACATATATATATATAAGAGAGTACTATATATGTAAGGATAAGGAAAAAAATACATATATATATATATATATAAATAAAAGAGTACTATATATGTAAGGATAAGGATGGGAGAGACTAGACCAAAAGAAAGGAAACCATTAGATGGATTAAAGAATAGGAATAATCAAATGCTCAATTTCTTGAAGATGAGATTGAGAGTATAAAATTCTTCCTTAGAAGTCTGGAATAAGGAATGGAAGTACTGAACAAAGACTAGAGGGAGCTCCCCAGGAAGATAAAATAAATTTTCTAGGTGGCAGATGAACTCAATTTTCTAAATTAGGGCAAAAATGTAGATGTCCATTAACTATGAATAGTTAAACAAGTTTAATGTAATGTTGTATTATTAATGTTGTTAGAAATGATGACTAGGATGAACATAGAGATGCATGAGAAAATGTATATGAATTGCTACAAACTCCAGGACGTTTCTCAGTAGATAAGACCACTCTAACTCAATTTTTTACCTTCCACTTCATCCTATCCTTCATTATGAACTACATAGAACCAAGAAAATAACACACAATGACTACAATTATGAAAATGCAAAGATCAACTACTAAAAAAAAAAAAAAAGAAAAGAAAAAAAAAAGAAAAGAAAAGCGAAGTTGAATGTTGTGAAATTTATGATGATCAAGGCTTGGTGCCAAGAGAAGACATTTTTTTCAATAGTATTTGATTTTTCCAAATACACTTAAAGATAGATTTCAACAGTCATAAACATTCAACATTTCAACATTCATCAAAAGTAAAATCTTGTGTTCCAAATTTTTTCTCTCCTTCCCTTACCTCCTCCCCCCTTCCCCACGATAGCAAGCAATCTGATATAAGCTACACATATACGATACTTTTAAACATATTTCCATATTTGTTATGTTGCACATGAAAAATCAGACCAAAAGGAGAAAAAAAAAAACCTACTAGAAAGAAAAAAAAGCTGAAAATGTTTCAATCTACATTCAATCTTCATAGATCTCTCTTTGGATGTGGATGGCATTTTCTATCCCAAGTCTTTTGAAATTTTCTTGGATCACCACAATGCTGAGAAGAGCTATATTATAGTATTGTAGTAACACTACTGCACCACAATTTTATATCCTTTTGGATATAGTTCCAAATTGCTCTCTAGAAAGGATGGATCATTTCACAACTCCACCAACTATGCATTATGTCCTAGGTTAGCATTTTTACCCACTAATATTTACAACTATTTTTTTTCCTGTTAACTTAACCCACTGAATAGGTGTGAAGTAATACCACTGGATTTTCTTAATTTGCTTATTAAGAGAAGACATTTTTCTCCTTTTTGAAACACTACATAATCAGGCTTTTTTATATGTAAGTATAGTTTGTTGAACCGTTTTTCCTCTTTTAAAAAATTCTTGGTTCTCTGGAAGGGAAAAAGGAAAAAATACTATAGGAAATGTAGATGATATCAGAAGAAGAGAGGGATAAAAATGTAAATTTAAAAAACTCAGTAAGACAGAGCAATACAAACAAAAGCCCTGATCAGGGAATAAATGGATTGCTCTGCAGTGGTGATGGCTCAGCTGATATTAGATGATAAAAATGAGTAGTGGGCACAATCTTCAGGTGACTTCAGTAGCAGACAAAAATGGGGAAAAGGCAGGAGGTAGGGTTACTCCAGAGGTGGAGTCTGATAAAAGATTTAAGTGGAAGATTTTATCTAATTTAGTTAGCTAACTAAATATAGAAACTTCAAGAACAGAGAAGTGGCCTTGGAGTTAGGTTGGAATCTGTCTCTTGAAACTCAGGAATGTAAGTCTGGCCAAGTCTATTAAGATTAACCTCTTAAGAGAAAAAACAGAGGTGTCCAATGACATTAAAATGTAACTCACTCGTGTTTAACAAAATAAATAAAAATACAACATAGAAAGTGTTCATTTGTAGTTTTCCAAGTCAACATGCATCCCAAAGAGATCAATTTCGATTAGAATTTGACAACATTGCACCAGGCAATTCTCTAAGATTTGGTTGGTTACTGACCAAACTGACCAAATGACAAAATGACATCACTGTTAGAAGTGAATCACAGTGTGTCTGACTGGGTGAGCAGAATAATCTGATGCCACAAGTCAGAGACGCATAGTCCTTATGAACATTTGGGGTGACTTCTCCAACTTTACTCATCTTGTATTTCTTCCAATTTCAGAGTTCAAAATCACAATTTTATGAAGCAGTGAGATGTAGGGTATAATTATCTCACTAGGGGATGAAGATATAAGTCATAGGAACTGAGGAATGTGATGAATGAAGAGACTAGTTATTCAAGGCGACATACCGAGTATGAGAGTACAGGATGTGGATGGATTTTTAAAAGTACAGTACAAGTATTAACGGAAAAAGAACTAAGAAAAGACATGATAATAGCCTACAGGGTTAGATGACACCTGCAACAAAGATTGGGTCACTGTGATACATATAAAGGAATGTTGCTGAGTGATGGTGAAAGGAATAAGGAAGCAAGAAGTATATTTGCTACTCCTTCAAGACCATAAGAGAAAGAATATACAGTTTTGAAAAGAATTGCCAGGCACTGACCCATACTTAACACCATATACCAAGATAAGGTCAAAATAAGTTCATGACATAGGCATAAAGAATGAGATTATAAATAAATAAGAACAACATAGGATAGTTTACCTCTCAGACCTGTGGAAGAGGAAGGAATTTATGACCTAAGAAGAACTAGAGATCATTATTGATCACAAAATAGAAAATGTTGATTTTATCAAATTGAAGTTTTTGCACAAACAAAACTAATGCAGACAAGATTAGAAGGGAAGCAATAAACTGGGAAAACATTTTTACAGTCAAAAGTTCTGATAAAGGCCTCATTTCCAAAATATAGAGAGAATTGACTCTAACTTATAAGATATCAAGCCATTCTCCAATTGATAAATGGTCAAATGATATGAACAGACAATTCTCAGACGAAGAAATTGAAACGATTTCTAGCCATATGAAAAGATGCTCCAAGTCATTATTAATCAGAGAAATGAAAATTAAGACAACTCTGAGATACCATTACACACCTGTCAGATTGGCTAGAATGACAGGAAAAGATAATACTGAATGTTGGAGGGGATGTGGGAAAACTGGGACACTGATACATTGTTGGTGGAATTGTGAATATATCTAGCCATTCTGGAGAGCGATTTGCAACTATGCTTAAAAAGTTATCAAACTGTGCATATCCTTTGATCCAGCAGTGTTACTATTGGGCTTATATCCCAAAGAAATCTTAAAGAAGGGAAAGGGACCTGTATGTGCAAGAATGTTTGTGGCAGCCCTCTTTGTAGTGGCCAGAAACTGGAAACTGAGTGGATGCCCATCAATTGGAGAATAACTGAATAAATTGTGGTATATGAATATTATAGGATATTATTGTTCTGTAAGAAATGACCAGCAGGATGATTTCAGAAAGGCCTGGAGAGATTTAGAGGAACTGATGCTGAGTGAAATGAGCAGGACCAGAAGATCATTATATACTTCAACAACAATACTGTATGATGATCAATTCTGATGGACCTGGCCATCTTCAGCAATGAAATGAACCAAATCAGTTCCAATAGGGCAGGAATGAACTGAACCAGCTACACCCAGTGAAAGAACTCTGGAAGATGAATAAGAACCATTACAAAGAATTCCCAATCCCTATATTTTTGCCCACCTGCATTTTTGATTTTCTTCACAGGCTAATTGTACAATATTTCAGTCGATTCTTTTTGTACATCAAAATGACGGTTTGGACATGTTTACTTATTTTGTATTTAATTTATACTTTAACATATTTAACATGTATTGGTCATCCTGCCATCTAGGGGAAGGGGTGGGGGAAAGGAAGGGGAAAATTGGAATGAAAGGTTTGGCAATTGTCAATGCTGTAAAATTACCCATGCATATAACTTGTAAATAAGAAGCTATTAAAAATAAAATAAAATAAAAAAACCTCAGATAGATTAAAATACTTGGAAGTCTACTTACCAAGACACATAGGAACTGCATTAACACAACTGCAAAACACTGATTATACAAATAGAGATCTATCATTCATTGCTCACAGGTAAGCCAAACCAATAAAATAAAAATGATAACACTACCTAAATTAATTTACTTATTCAGTGCCATACCAATCAAACTATCAAGGAATTACTTTATAGAGCTAGAAAAAACAATAACTCATCTAGAAGAACAAAAAGTTTCTCTATAAATATGAAGGAAAAAAAGTGAAAAGGAAGACTAATAGTACTAAGTCTCAAAATACATTACAAAGCCATAATCATCAAAATAATTCAATACTGGGTAAAAGAGAGGTTGATTGGTGGAAAAGATTGGGTACACAATATACAGAAGAAATAAACGCAGTGCCATAGATCCCAAGTATGGAAACAAGAACTCATTCAACAAAAACTGTTGGGAAAACTGGAAAGCAGTATCACAAAAAGTAGGTCTATACCAACATCTCACATTATATACTAAGACAAGTTCCAAATAGACACAGAATTTAGGCATAATGGGTGACATTATAAACAAATCAGAGGAACATGGAAGAAATAAATGCTTGACCAAAAGACTGAGGTTCATAGGAGAAAAAAAGTTTTCATTTTTACTTCCATTGCTTTTCCTCCTACACAGGAACTGTTGGAGAAAAATCACATAATTATACTGTGACTACAAATTTATTATACAACTTAAACTGGACTCTCACTACAAGGCAATCCTTTTACATCCCTCTACTCACTACACAGCATCCCATTTCCAATAGTAGCTCTTCCAAAACATTTCATCCCTCCCTAAACTTTCCATGATTTCCCTTACACTTAATTAAGAATCTTATCTCTTTTACTGAAAAAATGAGTCCATTCATCAAGTACTCCCTCTATTCTCTTCCCCATCTCACCAATATGCCTTCTAACATTCTCTTCCATCACTCTCCTCACATGAAGAGGTAGCCCTTCTTCACAAGATAACCTCCTTCTATAAGCATAAGGAATCCCATCTAATTTGGTCATCTCCAGCACATTGCCCCTTTTTTTTCACCAACTGTTCAATCTACCTGTTTCCCTACACATACACATTCCCTCCATCCTCAGAAAACATAACAAAAACAAAACTTTACTTGATCATCCCGGAAAACCACCATCCTTTATTTCTCCTCCTTTCTGTGGCTAAACTCCTGGAGAAAGCTCTCTACAATGAATGCTTTTAATTTTTTTCCTTTCAATCTTAATTCTCAATCATAGGGTTTTCAATCTTATCATTCAACCAAAACTGCTCTCTCAAATGCAAATTAAGATAACTCTTTTGAGATACTACAACATTTTTCAGATTGGCTAAGATGACAGGAAAAGATAATGAACAATGTTGATGGGGATGTGGGAAAACTGACACTGATACATTGTTGGTGGAGTTGTGAACAGATCCAGACATTCTGGAGAGCAATTTGGAATTATGCTCAAAAAAATCATCAAAATGTACATACCCCTTAATCGAGCAGTGTTTCTACAAGGCTTATATCCCAAAGAGATCTTAAAGAAGGGAAAGGAACCCACATGTGCAAAAATGTTTGTGGCAGCCCTTTTTTGTAGTGGCAAGAAACTGGAAACTGACTTAGTAAGTTATGGTATATGAATGTTATGGAATATTATTCTATAAGAAACGATCAGGAAGATGATTTTATAGAGACTTACATGAACTGATGCTAAGTGAAATGAGCAGAACCAGGAGATCATTGTACACAGCAACAAGATTATATGATGATCAATTGATGGATGTGACTCTTTCCAACAATGAGATGATTGGTCAGTTTCAATGATCTCATGATGAAGAGAACCATCTACACCCAGAGAGAGGACTGTGGATCATAGCATAAGATTGTTACTCTTGTTCGTTTGTTTTGTTTTCTCATTTATTTTCTTTCCTTTTTGATCTGATCATTCTTGTGCAGTAAGATAATTATATAAATGTTTGCATATAATGGATTTAACATACATTCTTTTTATTTCTTAAATTCTATTTATTTTTTTATTATAGCTTTTTATATACAAAGCATATGCATGAGTAATTTTTCAGCCATGACCCTTGCAAAACCTTTTGTTCCAACTTTTCCCCTTCTTCCCCCCACCACTGCCCTAGATGGCAGTTAGACCAATACATGTTAAAATTATTATAAAATATATGTTAAATACAATATATGAATACATTTTTATACAGTTGTTTTGCAGCACAAGAAAGATTGGATTGAGAAAGAGGGTAAAAATAATCTGAGAAGAAAAAACAAAAATGCAAGCAAACAATAACAGAAAGAGTGGAAATGTTATGTTGTGTATCACACTCACTTCCCAGTGTTCTTTTTCTGAGTGTAGCTAGTTCTGTTCATTACAAATCAATTGGAACTGGTATGGATCCTCTCATTATTCAAGAGAGTCACCTCCATCAGAACTGATCATCATATAGTATTGTTGTTTTACATACATTTTAACATGTATTATATATTGGATTACTTGCCATTTAGGGGAGAGGAGGTGGGGGGGAAAGGGACAATTTGGAACACAAAGATATGCAAGGATCAATATTGAAAAATTATCTCTGCATGTTTTGAAAATAAAGAGTTTACATTAAAAAAAAAAAAAAAAAAACCCTACTTTCTCCAAAGCATCTCTTCTTAACCTCTCCACATCCTTAAACATTATCCATCACGCTCTTTTCCTTGATAACACTCTAGGTTTCATGACACTCCTTTATCTTGGTTCTCTTGTCAGATAACATTCTTCTTCAGTCTCCTTAACAGGATCTTCCACCAGGTCATACTGGCATAACTGGCTAATAGAACCACCACAAGGTTCTATCATGGCTTTTCTTCCCTACTCTTTACTTAATAATCTTATCAACTCTGATAGATTTAAAATCCATTCTGTGTAACTACAGCTTTGTTACTGCTTAGAAACTATTTACCCACATCCAACCTATCAATTCCATCCTTTGATTGAATCAATCAATAATCAATCAATAAACATTTATTCAAACAACAAACATTTACTAAGGACCCACTAAGGGGAAATACTATGCCTTAGTACATTTGATGGACGGTACAGAGGCAAAAAACAGTTCTCAAGGACTTTATGAATGGAGAAAACAAGCAAGCAAATATGACAAAGCAAAGTATATATAAAGGATAAAATATAATTAACAAGGAAGATACAAGAATTAAGAGGGGTTGGGTAAGCCTTCTGATAAAAGATGGGATTTCAGTTAGGATAATTGACTGACTTGAAGGGCGAAACTCAGTAGGCTGTATTGAGGAGGGAGAACATTCATTCCAAAGACAGGAAAATCAGAAAATTTGCCTGGAGCTAAGATGAAATGTCTTGTTTGTGTAACAGCCCGGGGGGAGGGGGGGGGGGGGGAGTGTCAGAGACTAAGGTATAAAACGCTTAGGAAGGTAAGAGGAGGCTAGGTTTTAAAGAGCTTTGAATGCCAAACAGTGGATTTTACATTTGATTCTGAAGGTAATGCAAAATTTTCAAATGGTTATACACATTTCTTCTGAAGAGCACACCTATACTGTACTTTATTCCAATAATAAGACCTATCCCATCAGTTCATAATGATACTTATAAAACCAAATTTATCTTTTTGCATTATTAACTCATTTATCTTGTTTAGTATTGTTTATATTTGCATACAAATTTCTAAGCCATTGGTTTGTACAGAACCAAGAGGCAGAAAATGACTTTCAAAGTTATCTAGTCTACAAGTATCAAACACACCCCTTATGGGGGCAAGAATCAGATTTAAATTAATTGAAAAATATTTAGCAAAATAATTAAAATACAATAGAGTATAAATAACATCGATGTGTGGTTTTCTAAATCAATATGTAGCCTGGAGGGATCCTTATATATTGAGTGCTCTCATTTCTATGAGTTTGACACCAGTGATCTAATCCAACTTCTTCATTTTCAGCTCAGAAGTTAATGTTGCTCAAAGTTACATAGGTGGCAAGCTACAAAACTGAAATTTAAATATCACTGACTTCCAAACCTGTACTCTTTATGTTAAAACTTTATGTCTTGAAGATAAGGATTACATTGTTGATCTCTTTTTCAATTAATTACTTGTCCTCTCAATATTTATGTATTTCAAAGAGGCATCATACCATGATAGAAAGGGAGTTAACTATAAGACTTGAATTCAAGACTTAGCTGGCTACAATATTGGCTTTAAGTTGTTTCTCCCCAACTAAACTTCAAAAAAATCTTTTCAAAGTACAACTGAAATACCACCTACTTCAAGAAATTTTTATAACTCACTCAGTTAGCCTCCCCATATCTTCGGAGCAAACCATTTGGTATTTGTATAATACATCCTCAGACGTTTCTAAACTGTGACCCTGTACAAGTCTATCTGCCCCAGTAAGCTCATTTGCAAAATGAAACTAGACAATCTATACTTCCACTAATCTAAATCTATGCCAAGACGCTTGGATTAAGGCTGGCATTCAAACTCCTCCTTAACCTCTCCTCAATCTACTCTTTTTTTCCTTACACTTACAGACATCCTCCTCATTCCAATCCCGGCAATTTCCTTTCTGACTTAATATATCATGTGCCTTCTCACTTTTCATCACAGCTCCCACTCCTTCAACCCCAATACTGGAGAGAAGACTCATCTTTTGGAACAGAATACAAAAACTATGTAATATCTGACAGGATAGGAGGCGGGGTTCAAATAAATCCCTTTATCTCTGGACCACATTTTCCTCAAGAAAAATGGGGAAAACAATAGCACCTACCTTGAGAGCGTGGGGCGGGGTAGTGGGGGAATGGAGATGAAAAACTGAGACAAAACGTAAAGGGCTTTACGAATCTTTAAGCAAGATTACATATCTATTTAAAATAAACGGTCGCAGACATTTAACTGTGGTGTCACCTTGGACAAGTCCCTTAACTGCTATCTGCCAAAGGGCTTTGGGGATCTCCAGGGACTCCCGTTGACACCCAAAGCACGCGGAAGACGACACGTGAAGGGGGCGGAGTCGGCCTCGGGGGAGGGGTCCTCGGCAGCCGCCATTTTGTGTCGCCTCTAGAAAGGGGAAGCGTCCATTTGAACCCTCGGCGAGAGCAAAGGAAAGGGCCCCTTTGGCCGCTAGGCATCACCATTTGGAACTAGCTCCTCAGTTACCCCGCGGCACATCCCTTTCACTTCCCCGTCGCTCAGCCCTCAGGCAGTAAGGCCTGCCCAGGGAAGGCTCCTGAACGTAGAGCCGGCCAATCCACTGCGAGGTCCGGCGGAAAGACGGCCGTCCCCACCAATCAGAAAGCCGATTAGCACCCCCCCCCCATGCCCGAAGCATAAATTTTCCTTAATGCTGACATAACGCCGACCCCGACTGCCTGCCTTCCCTCTGCGCTCAGACGACCCTTTGGGTGCCCCGCATTTCTGTCCGCCAGAGCGCTGGAAGAACAGAACCCGGGCTATCGCCGCAAACTCCCGCCTGTTGGACCCACCTCCGTATCCCGTCTCCATGTCGAGTCTACGGCCAGCCAAGAAGAGTTCCTCTTCCTCGACAGCATCAATGCGCATGCGCCAATCCAGCCCTTCCTAGCCGCCTTTCCCTCCTCCCCCACCGAAAGCCTATTGGTTGTCCCACGCACCGCCTCCTCCTTCCCCAGACCCAAATGCCACTGGTTGTCTCATGGCGCTTGACCCCGCCTTCCGGAGCTCGAGTGCGCAGTCTCCACAAGTATCGGGGGAGCTAAGTGGCGATTCCGGACTGGACTGATCAGGACTACACAGGATCGTGGAAACCGTCATTGGAAACGTACGGGGGAACCTCGCACTTTCCTCTGGACCGTTTAGTTTCTTGCTATTCCCAAAGTACGGTGCCCCGTTCCAGAAGTCGAGCCAAAAGGATCTTCTTCCTTCCCATGATGCCCAAGGTGCAGGAATCGCGCTGCGCCGAAGCCCAGGGTGGAATGCCACAGGCGGGGTTTCAGCTTCTCTACAACTTTACCAATCCCGGGCGTTTCCCACCCACCATCCTACAAACCGGAGGCAACAATAAGCATGGGAGGTTTGAGACCCAATAAGCTATTGAGGAATAATTTCCCTCATTGAATTCGAGTTAGGTAGGCATCCCCCAAGATCCTCTTCACAGCCTTGCTGTGAACAGAAACCTAGGTCTTCTGAATGAGGCAAAATTATGTAATTACTTTGGGACAGCTGTTAGGAACAGTCCAGATGTCGCTTCAGAACTTCTAGAATGTTACTGGGTGACTAAAGAGAACAAGGCGGACCTCTTTTCCATAATTTTCCTTCAAATACTTCAAAGTCAGCTATCACATCAGCCTCGTTTCTGGAAACCTTATAAACTCCATAATTCCGTTGTGCTCTGGAGTGCCACATCTTCCTTCTTCACATGTTTGTGCCCCTCCCCCTTCCTTCTCCCTACATCACTCTAAGGCTAGGTTAGTCTGTCTCCCTTGCATGGAGACAATCTCACAAAATTTGCAAGGAATTTCTGAGAAGCAAGTTCTGATTAAAGAACATTTTGATTTTTCTATCTGAGCTATTACATCTATTTCCATCTCCAAGTGTCACTTTTGTTTATTCACCTTTAAATCCCAACTCAGAACTCACTTATTTAAGGAAGCACTTCCTGAAGTTCAATCTTCTCCATCCTAATTTTCTAAATTCTATTTGGATGCAGATCATAGTATAGAGCTCTAAAGAATAGGCACTTGGTAAAACTATTAAAATAGGAAAATATTTTTGAGTGTTAAAAGGTTTCCCCAAAGAGTGCCCAGCCTCAATTCCTCCATCTAAAAACAATTAAAATTTAAAAGGTTAAGACTTTTTATCAGTTCCAAACGAACATTTATTTCAGATTTTTACAAACAATATGATGCTGACTTTGGCTTTCCAGCCAAAGAAAGAGATGAAAACAAAATGACTAAACAGGAAAGAGTTGTTGTTGGGACCAATGGCAGAACTAAAAACAAGAAGATTTCTTTTACCCCAGAAAGCCCTTTCAAAACCAGAACCAACCTACCTTTTAATTAAATACAAAGCTCCCTAAGGAAGAGGACCAGGAGCTCACACTTTTTCACATAGTCTATTACAGATACTATAAAAGATGTCCCTAAAGAAAGGTTACCTCAGAACTCAGAGGCTCAAAACAGATATGTAGTTGGAGTTTCAAAAAAAAAATACCCAGTCCTCTATATTCCTTCCTGCTCCGTAACACCCCTCCTACAACAACCATGAAACAAAACACACACACACACACACACACACACACACTCTCAGTCTCTCTCTCTATATATATATATTTCCATAACCATTTACAAAAAAAGAGGCTAGGCTTTCAAGGGTCAGAATGAGATTAGGTTTCCAGGTAGGTGCTATCAATTCCCTCATTCTACCACTCTTAGAAAGATTCAATGATGGCTCTGAAACAGATCTAAACTCTCCCTGAAGAGTTGACTCCTTCATCCCTCATCCTCATCAGCTTCCACATCTAGACCAGGAATACCCCGGATCTGCTGCTGCAAGGCACCCCCTAACAAGGGCAATGGTTCCTCCTCTGGGGATAACTCCAAGGCTGACTGTTCCTCTACTGAATTTTTTGATGGAATTTGTTCTCCAGCCCCTGCTGTTACTTCAGGTGGCTGGTGGTCTCCTGACTGAAGCTCTGGTTCTCCTGCAGTACTTTTCTCCTTGGTAGCGTTTTCATCTTCCCCTTCAGCAGCTCCTTCTTCTAGAGCACTGCCCTCTCCTTCTTCTTGCTCCTTTTCTTCTTCTGGGTCATCTGTGAAAGGATTCTCACCCTGTGGATGATAAATACATACCAGTCTAGTGGTACTATTTTCCCCAAGCAATCTTATTCCCTAAATTCCAAGGGCCAGTCAGGCCTGATTACCTTAAGATAACGTTCTAGCTTTTTGCTGATGAGCTTATTATTCAGGATACTTCGAGCTACCATGAGTGAGGACTTCTTGGATTGTTCCATCATGAGCTAATAAGAAAGAATAGAACTCATTTGAGCAGGTGGAACATCCTAACAGTTCAACTCTGAAGAAACCAAAGGTTGGGAGCTTCGTGAGTACTTATACCCAATTCATCATCTCTTTAACATGTAAACGTCTATAAAGCATTTCTTTACAAGCCTGTGAGGTAGGATCAATGACTTGCCAATGTTCTAAAAGCTAATAGGTGTTCAAGGCCAAATTATAATTCAATTAACTAGATTTCAAATTCAGCACTTGCTACTATACCATTTCTCTGCGAAGTTTATTATAGGCAGCTAAACTAGATAGCATAGTGGGATAGCACTGCCCTGTCAGCCTCAGACACTTGAGATTTACCAATTATGAGACCCAGAGCAAGTCACTTAATCCTGATTGCCTTGGTGTGCCTTCCCCTCCCCCACCCGGGAGGAGTGGGGGGAACGGCACAAAAGATATATATATATATATATATATATAAAAATCACCATTAGGTAACAGGGGTGATGTGCCTCTCCAAGTGTAGTTGACGCTTAAAGATTTATATTCTGTCAGTGAGCCTACAGCCAAAGTCTTTCCAACTTTGGAAGCTCTGCCCATTTGGCCCTGAACAATATCAAATCACCTCCATTAAAAATACCAAAGGAGAAGTTTAATAGAGGGTAAGAAATATTGTTCCAATTTTGCAAGGGGGAAAAAAGGTAGAAACTACTCAGAGGAAAACCAATTTGCCCACAGTCACACAATCAAGTAAGCACTATAACTGGATGTAAAACCAAGGTATCTGCCTTTAAATCCAGCACTTCTCCCCCCATAATTCAATGTTTCCTTGACTAGGAGGCCAGCACTAAAGCACTCCACTCACTCTTCTGTTTCGGTTGTGTTCCATGGACTTGAGGTGCTTCTGTATGATCCCAAACTGCATGGGAATGAAGAGGTCACAGGCTGCACAATGAGCTGCCTCAACTTTCTTCATAAAATGCTCCATGGCAATCTCTGCAAGGGAAGGAGCTCCTGGATAGATTTAGTCCCCCAAAGTAAAAAGGACCCACTGATTGCTACTAGAATATCCCTCTCCAATTACAAAAGAAGTCTTTAGGTCCAGCCACTGAACACTAATAAAATAAATGCCCTGATCCTATCAGAAACTTCAACAAACTTAAGTCTCACTTCTTTTCCCTCCCTCTGACCCTAAGAATGAACCCCAAGTACTTCAAAAGGCCAGGAAAGGCTTTTTAGTTCTCCCAAGATCTTGGGAATCCATTTTAATTTAGACTCAAAATAAAGGTCAAAACCTAGCTTAAATGGACATCCAAGTCAAGGCAGACCCTTATAATAAGAGAGCTGACACTCACCTTGAGTAAGGTCTTGATCTTTATAAATCTGCTGGATAACACCATTTAGGTCCTCGATGGTTTTGCGTCGTTCTTCTGTCTTCTTGGTTTTGTTAGCAACATATTCCTGGAAGTATCAAACAGGAGTTATCAAGGATATCTATAATTGAAAAAGCCAGGAAGAAAAAGAAGAGTGTCTCTCTTTCGTTTAAACTCTAAAAACAAAAAAAGTAGAGACAGGGGAGTTGAGAAGAAAGCAGACATGGAAGCCTTCTCCTTGATCATGTCATTTCCTTCCAGTTTTGTGATGAGTTCTCTTGTCTAATTTGGATGATAAACCCTAATATCTGCAGTTTTCTGTGTTCAGGAAAAGAATGGAAAGAGGTCAAAGCAGTCCTATTCACCAGCAGAAAAGGAAGGAGCTCTTAAAAAACCCAATGTACCCCAAAATCAAATGAAAGGATCACCTGCAAAAAGTCTGCAGTCTGTTTTGGCAATTTAGTGCCTACAAACTTGAAATGTTCCTTGTGGAACTTGCTGTCTAAGTGGTTGGTCATCTCATCATCATAAAAGGTCCGATATTTGCAGAGAGAACACACAAACTGGATCCTGGTAGAAGAAAGAGTAGAGGTCAAGCAATGTCCCCATCAAAGGTGCTACTACCAGCACCAGGTCCCTGAACCATGAAGAAAGCAAACCCCAGAAATGGGATGGGGCAACCCCCAGGTTCTGATACTCAAAATTGCATCTTTATGGGACTCTGAGGTAGTGGTCCCAGGAAGAGGAAAACTCAAAAAGTTCTGATATAATCCCCATTCTTTTACAAGAAGGGACACTTGACACCATGAGGGAAGAATTAAGTCACAGTGTGAAGTGGGGAACAGGTAAGAATTTCTGAACTGTATTATTAGCTAAATAGAGCAGGTTCTACTGGCTTTCTTAAGGGAAAATACAGGAATGTTCTTCCCATAGAAGGCAATGCTATGGCAGGTCTAGACTCGGGGAGCCAGTTGCTTCTGAGAAAGACAAAGTCTAGCTGGAAAGGTGCCAGTGGGGTGGTCAAGTAAGTCTCTCCATCAAAGTAGGGAACACATCTAGGAGAAACAACTGGGGCCAGGGAAGGGGAGGGCAGCCGAACTCGAGGAGGATCTGGCCCCATGGCGCAGAGAGAAGAGATCAGTCCTGAGCCATTGCCTGCTGAGAGGTGCTGTGTCTTCCTGGGGTTCACCACCCCACCCCATCCTCAGCTCAAGAGCGCCTAGGTGTGGTGGAAGGAGGGAGAGGAGGAGGGGCTGGATGCAGCCCAGCCTCTGGTGCCTGCTGCCTCATCTTCCTCTTCCAAGAACAAAAAAGTCTGACCTGGAAGGAGGGTGCCCAGCATGATGGCAGCTGGGAGCCAACCTGTACTGAGGTGGTCAGGGCCAGGCTGTCCATAGCAGGTTCCCCTGGGGGGTTGGGGGCCTGAGCCGAGAGGCAACGGTGGCCGTGGCAGGGGACGGAGGAGGCTGGCCTCCACTAAGGCCTCAGGACGGGTTCCTACCTCTGCCGTCCATATCTGGGCCACGGGAACAGCTTTGTCTGGAGAGCCCAGGGGCCCGGAGCCGGCTTGGCCGAGGAAGATCCAGCAAGAGCAAGAGTCTGAGTCGGAGGCAAACACCAGTTCGGGGGGCCCTGAGGGCAAATAGACCCGACAGCAGGGGCGTAAAGGGCTCAGCCACCTGCCGGACACGGGCCTGAGGCGGACTGGCCCCTCCAGCACCAAGTCACGGAAATGTGGGAACTTCTGCCATAGACTGGGCATAAGGGCAGGGCCCAAAGCTCCCGAGATTCCCCCATTGGTGTTTCAGTCTTTCCCAGGCATGGTAGTAGCCACTTGGCCACAAGTTTGGGCTGGATAGGTGCCTCAGAGTCTCTGATGAGCTGGCCCCCTCCCTTGGGGGCCAGGGGCCCCCACAGCACCTCTGGGTATGTTCGGTGACCTAAGCGCTGGAGCTTCTGGGCAACAGTGCCAAGCAGTGTCAGGTCCCGAGCCGGAGAAGCAGAAGTTACAAGGTGGCCTCTGGGGGGCAGGGGGGACAATTCAGGCCCTTAGGTATGCAACCAGGGCCTTGGAAGCCCTGACTGGTGGGAAGCAGGGTCCATGCACAGAAGAGCAGGTGTCAGCTGCCAAGGCAACACTGGGCCCTATTGAAAGGCCAGAGGGAGAGACGAAGAGGCACGGCCAGGCCAGGAGTAGAGTACACCATTCATCTCCTGAAGACACCCCAATTGCCCTGGGAAGGTGGGTTACCTGAGGCTGCCAGGGAGGCTAGCCATGGGGAAGAGGAAACGGCGCTTGCTGGAATCCCTGGCCAGCCATGAGTTGCTAGGGCAGAGGTCAGCAAATGAAATGCAAATAGAAAATATTACCTTTCCACCATGCGGTCTCGCTGTCGTTTCTTCTGTTTCTCTTGGGTCTTCTTGCCAGCCTGCAATTTGCGTTTGATTTGACTGATTTCCTCCTGAATAGTCAGTGGTCCTATGGGAACAAAAAGGAAAAGGAAAACCAGGACTAATCATCATACCTAATGTGCAGCATAAAGGGCAATTTTTTTTGCCCTTCCTCCTCCCAGCTACCAACCAGAGCTGGTGATACACTCCTTTGGCAAGAGTTACTAAAGTCCAACCTGAATAGCCAGGGGACCCCAAATACCTTTCCAAGGTCTCTGTCAGGGGAGGTGAATGTTGGTAAGAGCTGGGAAAGAAAAGGGAAAAGTGACCCCCTTCTTATTCTGTGCTACCTATATATTCCCAAGGTGCTTCACCCACCTCTATTCCTCCTGCATTTAGAATGGACCTCTAGTGGGCCCCAGAGAGCTTACAAATCCCGACTTTCTGGGAATTTTGAGCCCAAGCTCCCAACCCCACAGTTTTACCAAAATACAGCAGCTCGGGAATTCAAAGGGGGTGGGGTAGCTTGGTGATAATCCTGACAATAGTTCAGTGACCAATCCAGCAGGATGGATGCTACTGTGAATGACATAGTAGCAGACATTGATAGCTATGTGAAATGCTTGAAATGCCCTGCCCACCCTCCCCCTCCAACCAGTCACTGTGGCCAATACTAGAGTTGCTGTTTGGTACCTGCTGGTGCTCATCACACGGGTTGGGGGACACGGATTCCCAACTGGGGCTGGAGAGGCGCTAAGGGAGAGGACACGCAAACCAGAGCCGTAAAAACTGGAACGAGGGGGCCACGGCTCGGACGTCAACAACTGCCAGCCACTGAGAAGAACTTGCAAGTGGGTGTCACTATTGGACCAGGGAATGGTAGGAGTCACAGGGCCCTGTCCCTATTTGTGGCAGAGGTATGTATTCCTTGAAGTATCCCAAACTATCTGACCCATGTGGAGATGTTGGAGAGCAGACAAGCCAGAGAGGGCTGGCTGACTATGTCTAATACTAAGCCCAGCCTCTGGATCAATGGAAGAGGATTTGTGCTTAACTACCATAGTACAACCAGCCCAGAGGAGTGGGTCACAAGCAAGCTGAAAGCATCAGCATTAATGGACACCCTGCTGAGTCCCAGAATCACCCCACCCATCCCACAACTCTGTCCACTTAAAATTGCTACTACCTGCATGGTCTTGTTCTAAGAGGGGAACATCCAATTACAACTAAAGAGCACTCAAAACATATACCTACCCTTTTCATTATCTTCCTTCCCTTCTTCCTTTCCATCTTCTTTTCCTCCTTCTTCTCCTTCCTGACATAAAATTCAAAAGATCAAAACCTATGCACAAATAGAATCTATAAAACTCGCCATGGAAAGGTTAATCCTAACTTGAATTTAAGCTCCTAAATTCAAACAAGGGCCAGCATTCTGGAGAGTCACACCATTATTAACAAACTTTCTTCAGTTATATAGATCTCTTCTACTCAGTCTGGAATCTTGCTTCTGCTATGCTCAAATTCAAGTTCACATATGGCTGGTTGACTATGTACCTAGATTAGGCAGTTTTTTTGTCTAAAAGACCACATGAGGCAAGAAAGTCAAGTATCCCAAAGAACCACTTACCGCTCTGGAGTCCTTTCTAGATGTATCAGAGGCTTCTGTTCCTTCTACTGTCTCACCTTCAGTCCCCTCATCTGAAAGAAAAAAGCAACATATCTCAGGAGTTATGATTCAGCTCATTAAGAAAGAGGGAAACTAGTGAGGAGAAAGTGGCTAACTGGCTGCACCTCACCATTGTCAGAGTCACTGTTCTCAGAACCATCTGTCTTAGTTGCTTTGCTGTCAGGTTCATCAGTGCTATTTGACTGTTTTCGCTTCTTCTTTTTATTCTGCAGATGAAAAGGAAAGCCCAAAACTGTGCAAAAAAGGACTAAAATACTAAATAAGTCATGGTGTCCAATTTTTAAATGGTGATAGGGCTAAATATACATGATGGAGCCACTGTCCTGATTTAGACAGGGTTGGACAACAACAAATGCATGCCCATAGCATTGAGGTGTTCTGTTTTCACTGAGCCATCCCTGTCTTCAATGACCAACTAAGGGAAACAATCCTTACCCGGAAGTCTGTAGTAGCCCAGGTCTTCCATGTCCTTCTCATTTGTTTCATCCCACTGCCAAGTCCGAAGCCAAATTGCATGTTCCCATAGGAGCCTCTCATGCTCTGAAACATGCCGTATTCAGGAATAATGTTCTGAGAGAAGAGGGATGGGAGGCGGGACGAACCCGGTACACATTGGCCCCGGGTCCCCATAGGGTCATCCCACATGCGCCCATAGCCCGTAGCCATAGGCCTATTAGTACGGCCATCTCTGGCCCAGCCCTGTGCCCGCTGGCCAAAGGCATCACGGACGCGGAAATGATCCCGGTAGGCATCGTAGTGGCCTTCATAGGCCATCTCCATTTCAGGGTCAATCTCACTGTAATCATAGCCGGATCTGTACAGATCACGGTCGCTCAGTGCAGCCCTGGAGTCATACGCTTCGTAGGAATCATACCTGCAAGAGGCGCACAGTATTGCATCAGTGACCTGGGAAGGACTCAAGAATACAGAGGCCAGGACAGTATACAACAAATATATGGCTAAGTGACCCACAACAACAAAAGTGACCTAAGAAGGAAGGACTTTCTTTGCGCAAGCAATATAGACACTAAATCATCTAGGAGTTCTTCAATAGCACCCACGTGACATGTTTCCACTTTATAACTTCAACTGTATTATCAAATCTTTCAATCCCTAGATCAAAGGAAAAATAAAAGTTCTAAGAAGCAAAGCCTGTTCTAGGATGGGCTAAGAAGCACCTTCTGGACATTTCAAAAATGGCAGAGACAGAAATCCTCCAAACCTACTAAAGACCAGCTTCGTTCTTCCCTTCTACGACTTCAAATCTGAGTTAAATTACCCTGCTTCTTCATAAAGGCTCTAAATGTTTAGAGAAACAAAGAGTCAGTATTGACTTAACTTAAAAAAAGATTGACAACTTAAAAAAAAAAAAAAGCCTGGCTTCTAAACTACTGTATATATTGCTACTTTCGGTAATGCCATGATAATTCTTCCTAGGAAATATAATAAGTAAACCTCAGAGCCTCGGCTCCCTCTCCAATTCAATAAAAGGGAAGTTCAATGCTATGCTAACATATGTTAAAAACCCTAACATGCAAAAAAATTCTTTTATTTTAAGTAACAGAGAAA
This sequence comes from Antechinus flavipes, assembly GCF_016432865.1. NCBI lineage: Eukaryota > Metazoa > Chordata > Mammalia > Dasyuromorphia > Dasyuridae > Antechinus > Antechinus flavipes. The sequence continues at coordinate 665,707,020 of NC_067398.1, forward strand.
TGTGTTTTCTAAAATTTACAAGACCTTTCTAGCAATTTGAGAGATCTTTACTTTCATCTGAGTAAGATATACTTTAGAAATTAAATATATCAACTGTTGAGAAGGCAAACCTCTGTTTAAAAATGTACCCACTACTTGAGGAAGACTGACAAAAAAGGAACTGATTGTTCCCGAAAGCCCAGACTCTGCAGTAAATTCATGAAAGGCAGGCATAAAAAAGATGATTTCATGAATGGAAACTAACAAGGCTACAAACCCTAATAGCTGGCAAGTTTAACAGCAAGGATATGAAAATTTAAAAGGCCAATGGCTGAGTAAAGCATAGCTCTTTCTACTTCAAAGTCTGCCAAAATACCAACGAACAACACAACCAGCTAGCTATCTACCAACAATCAAAGTTCTAAAGATAACATATGAAGTGTGCTCTCTTCAAGGTGTGCCATTATAGGAACAGAGACAAAGGCTATCTGAGTTAACTCCCAAAGTAAATAACCAGTGTGTGACTGACTACTTAATTCTACTCAAGATCAACAACCAACCACAAGTTCCAAGAAAGAGGTAGAAACATAGTTCACATTTATCACATTGTCCAGCCAGCACCTTCTTACAAGTTAGTGACCCAATTACCAGTTTCATCTCTACTACACATTGTTTCAAAAGGGAAGGAGAGTCATTACACAATAGGCTGTCCAAGGCATTATGCTTTTTTGCACTTCAAGGACAAACTCAAGTATCAAACATCATAAACACTTATTGGCAGCAGACTACCCTACCTTCCAATTTTTCACCAAACTGAGAAACCTTTTGAAGTGCTTCATCTTCAAAACAGTAGACAGTCTCTGCTAATGCTTTAAAACTATCTTTTTAGGGGGCTCTAGAGCTCTCTTCACATTCTTTCCTCAGACTTAATTTGAACAAAATTTTTTCTAATCCAAGTTTTGATGGTAGATCTGATTTTCTAAGAAAATTCTAAACAGCCTTTGGAAAAACATGGATAATTAACACCTTTCCCATTCTGCCCCACCACAAAAATTTGGGAGCATAGATTAAGTACTATATCTCCCTATGTCTTAACATTTTATTGTTGTTTAATCAGCTCCAATTCTTTGTGATCCCATTTGAGTCTTTCTTGGAAAAATAGTGGATTAGTTTACATTTCCTTCTCCAGATAATTTTACAGATGAGGAAACTGAGGCAAACAAGGTTAAGGAACTTGCCTAAGTTCACAGAGCACTAGTAAATGTCTGAGGAAATCAAGTCTTCCTGACTCCAGGTACAGCATTTTTATCTGCTTTACCACAGTGAGCTGACTGCATAAAGCAGGTCCTTGATGCTGTAATTTCCTGGGTTAACTGGTAAACACAAGTTATATTACCGATTTCATATACATGTAATAGAAGCAGAATGCTAAATTGGTACCAGCATTCATGCCAAATCTATGGCCTTTGTTTTTCTGGAGGAAGGAACGCAGATTATCATCCATTATTGTCTCTGAGTTGAGGAAGAAACTACCTATTACATTTCAGAGCTTGGATTTCATGCCACATATGAGAAGTAAGAAGAAGGGAAAAAAGAAGGAAAAAACTATGCCTGAATCTAACTTAATCAAGATGGTGAAAAAAGGATAGAGGAAGCAATGGCTGACTGAAAGCATCTATCATTCTCAAAAACAGTATATCCTATTACTGAACAGTCTCACCTTGACAGCTATACTCACCTGTCTCCACTTGAGCCATATAGTGCTCCTTGCATCATGTCAGTTTCTAGGTGAGACACCACATCAAAGCGCTGGTTAATTTTGGACAGAACATTATCGGTACCGGTGCTAGCAGAACCATTAGGGTTTGTATTTGTGTCGGAGTTAGGAATTTCCCAAGAGTTTGAACTGGCCATACCATACCCATAATTGGTAGTATTATCCTGACCATATCCATATCCATAACTATAATTCTCGTAACCTGTAACAAGAGATATGGACAACTCCAGTCACAATCTGAGACAGGTCCATTTTAAGCTGGCCTCTCAGTTTACAATCATTCCAATCTGGAGTCTCTGGTCAAAACTCACTTAAAGAACTATACTAGCTCCACAGAAACAGATTAGTGGACTATCCAAAGGTTCATCATCAAACTGGTCTGAATTACAAACCTAAAAGGATAACTTCATAAGGAAAATATATTGGCATGTATTCTGAAAAATACAATGAATTTTATGGTGGATCCAGATTTTATAAAAAGATTTTTTTTGTGAGGGAAAAAGGAGAATGGGAAAAAAAGGAGCAATTTGAATGTAGCCAGATCTGGCACAGATTAAACTGTCAAGTCACATTAAAGGTCACTTAATTTTTCAAGAATTTTTATATTTATATTGGGAACCAAATTGAATATACCACTTTTGATCTCAAGGGAAAAAAATTGTTTAATTACTTACCTCTATTTGTCCCAGAATTCCAGGTTCCATATCCTACAAAAACCAAAAGTAATCAAATTTCAAAATGTTTATAATGAACAAAATTCAATATCTAAAGAGTTTATTAACACATGCTAATCAGCAAAGTGAGAGTATCCTCATTAGCTATGTAAAAGTTTCTACCCAAAAAGAAATAACAAAACATAAAAATCAGGTAGCTTAGAGATCAGAAGACTACAAAAATCATTACGTATATTCATACTACATGACAGAAAAGCAAACATAGTTTCATAGTTGCAAGTTCAAACATCTTGCCACCATTCCAAACTGTCCCCTCAACCCCACTCATCCCAAATCCCGTTTTAACTGGTAAATGTTTACAAAGAAAATTTGTATTCTCTGAACTTCCCTTAAACAAGCCCAGCAACACCCCATATAAAATAAATGGGGGCTCAAGATACTAATCCAAAGCAGTCAGTAGTTAAAGGAAGGAAACTCAATGAAGTATCTCATTTTTCCAAATTATACACAATAATTTCACAGGAATGAGTACAACTCAAAAATTATGCTAGTCGCATCATAAAGATAAATTGAATAGAAAAAAATGAACCATTAATGAAATGACAGTATTAAGGGAGCAATGACCACTTTGGCAGAATGTTATAAAAAAGCAATTCAGGAAAAAATAAGGAAAGGCAATCAATCCATATTGCAAAGCATGAGAGTCTGTTATGCTGTCCTTAAAGACAACATGATAGTATTTATTCATTCACACAGAATCTCAATGGTTGGAAAGAAAAGCAGAGGTCAGCTATTCACACACTAGCTGTGAAATGACCTCTGGAGTCATCTAGTTCAACAAACTAGTCCCTGAACAAGTCACTTGTCTCTGAGTCTCAATGTCCCTAGACATTGGAATAATACTAGTAATATCTAACTCAAAGGAATGTTAGGAAGCATAAATGAAAAAGACTTTTGCAAACTTTAAAACACCATATAAATGACATTTGATTTTTCCCTTGCTTCTAGTTCTGCTTCTGAAGCTCAAGGAAAAAAATGCCTAATCCATATACCATGTGTCTCACTAGGTAACATCATCTTACTTTCCTCTAAAGACAGCTTATCTAGTCCTTCCATTCCAAAACATAATCCTTGAAGACCAATGCTGTACAGCCAACATGGAGCACAGCAAGACTATAACTCTTATCTTCTGGACACTATTTTCTCTTACAGCAGACTAAGATTATATTATTTTTAATGGTTGCCACATTTGGATAATTACCCCTTTTACAGTTCAATAAACCTTCTAGAATCTTTAAAAAACACACACAAATTAATGTCTAAATATGCCTCCCATCTTATTATTGGAGTTGATTTGGAAACTCATATGAAGGATTTTAGATTCAAACTATTATTCTAATCTTTTGAGAACTTTTTGGAAGCTAGTTCTATTAATACCTATAGATCCTTCCTAATTTTGTGCTACTTGCAAATTACATATAAGTATGCTACCTGCTTCATCCAGTGAGTAACTTTTATTTTTAAGCAGCAAGGACCAAAAATAGATTACCGGGGGATTCTGTAACTTCAGCAAGTTCTCAAAGTTTAACATGGGTACTTTTGGGGGTTATTTTTATAATTATAGTAAAATGTCTTCAACTCTGCTACAATAAATATCAACAAATATAACCAACAAAAACCAAAACTGGGGAAGATGATTCTCAATAATTTTTAACAGTGTAAAGTGGTCCTGAGACCAAAAAAGTCTCAGAAAATCCCTGTATTAAGAGAAATACCTTGCAAACACAGTAATTAATAACTAATCTTTATGTCTAGTCAATTTGGCCCACAAAGCTCCATCTTGTGCACAAAGACATACGAGGATAATGTCAACTACTTGGCTAAAATCTACGCAAACTATCATAAATGAAGAAAATTATTTACAGGAAGCCTCCCCAAACCCTCTTAATCATAGTCATTTAACAATTTACTCATCCTATATATAACTCACTTTGTATATTTGTATTTGTATATTGTCACCCCCATTGGCTTTTAAATTCCTTGAGGGCAGGATTGTCTTTTGTGTCTCAGCACTGCCTGCATTTAGCAATTCTCTGGCACAGAGTAGGCACTTAATCAATGTTTATGAATTGACTGATTTTAAGAACATGTAGTCAAGGATTATGAAAACATGGAATGGTCCTGCAACAAGAGTCAAGAGTGCGGAATCTCAAAATGAACTGATGATGGAGAGAAATGAAAAACATTTTTAAGCTACAAAGGAAAAAAAAAAGCTGCTCTAAATAAGGACAGGGCAATTATAACTAAAGGATGGATAAAGGTAGAGCTATCCAGGTTTTATTTTGTTCTTTTAATCCAAGGAATATGAACTTTAGATTGGGAAGGACAAAATACAAACAGCTAATAGGAGCTGATCACCAAGATCAACAAAAGAGCAATTAAGAGAACATCCTGTTGCCTTCAATTATGTCACATGTTGCGAGATGAAATGATTGACTGTTCCCTAATGGTCAGATGCCTACCCAATAGATTACTCCAGGGATTTCTATATAGTTTGCCTTGTTAAAGATTATCGGCAATGTAGATAAAAGTATAGATGACATGCTTACACATAGCTAGAAAGATAATAACTAATATCTGTCAGACTTAAAATTTGAAAAGATTGTGAAAGGCTATTGGGGTTCAATCTAATAAAAACCAAACAGAAACAAATGTCAAGTTTGAGTTTTTAAAAAAACTATTTTACAGAGAACTCAAATGAGGCAAACATTCACACAGAGATCAGAAGAAATGATACAAGGAATTCTCAAGGACTCTCTGAAGAACTCTGAAGTTGATTTTGAGACATGGGAAACACGGCACAGGAATTTCTAGCATGGCTTACTCTTATCAAAGAAAGCATTTTGCTCTATGAATAAAGTAAAATCACAGCAGCTCAAAAGAAACATGAGATGCACAAATTTAGAGATGTGTGGGATGTAGAAGATCCTTACCCAAAATGATTATTTAGAGATCACTTAAGTAGAAAGCAGAAAAGTTGTTTATTAATCCTCATGAGGATGAACAGTTCTAACATGAGATAAGGGAAAGAAAACTCGTGGTAGAAGGGCTAAAGAAATAGTAAAAATACACAGCTTTTATACAAAAGATTACATCACAAGTAAGAGAACATTGAGGAAAGGGTGGGGGGGGAGGCAATCTAATTGGTTGTTGCTACCCAGAGAGATTGGAATGGAAGGTTTCTGTTTTCCCAAGATCACCAGATTTCTAGGAAACAGAAAATCGGGCCTTCAGGCTTTAGATAATCAATTAGACAGTGGTCAAGCTAATAGACTAAATATCGATAAATGTCATCAGCTCAGGTTAAGTAAATATGTTTATAGCTGGTCAAGGCTCAAGTAAATATGGACCTGCACATATTATGCAGGTCATAGGGGAAACACAGAAATAATGAAAATAAAATACAGAAAAAGAATTCACACATCCTGGTAAGTTCTTCACCTTATCTCTCTGTTCCACACAGAGACAACTCTACTCCAAAGAGGAAAAGAGCAAATTTAAATTTGATAAAGGAAAAACTTCCTAACAATTAGAACGATCCAACACTGGAATGAAAACGGGCTGCCTTGGACAGAGAATGGTACCCCCTCACTGGAGGTTTTCCAGCAAAGGCTAGATGACTAAACTTATTAAATAAACAAAAGAAGTCTTGTTTGTCAGGCCAATAATCATTTAAGTGCTTACTTTGTGTCAGTAACTTTGCTGAGCACAGCAGATACAGAGAGACCAAACAGCTTCTGTTCCCAGGGAACTCAGTCTAATGGGGAAGACAACATGCAAACTACTATGTACAAGCCAGGCAGCAAGTGGCACAATGGTTAGAATGCAGGGCCTGTTTAAAACTTGGTTTAAAAATTGACTCAGACACTTACTATACCATGTGATCCTGTGCCAGTCACCTAACTTCTGTGAGACGTTATCTGTAAAATAGGAATAATAACAGCACCTGTCTTCCAGGGTTGTTAGATTTGCTAAGTGACCCTAAGCAAGTTACTTAACCCGTTTATCTCAGTTTCCTCATCTGTAAAATGAGTTAGCGAATGAAATGTCAAACCACTCCACTATCTTTGCCAAGAAAATAGCAAATGGGGTCTAAATGTGGTCACGACTGAACAATAACAATACTACCTCCTAGAGTTGCTGTGAAGATACAATGAGATAAGAATTGTAAAGCACTTCAGCACAGTGCCTGGCATGTAGTAAGTATGATACAAATATTTAGCTATTATTAAATTTATATAGGATAAATTGCAATCAACAATGTACTAACATTGAGAGGTACTGAGAAAATATTCCTGTAAAAGATGCAACTTTAGCTGGGATCTGAAGGAAGCCAGAAGATGGATAAGAAATGAAAAGAAAGCAGTGCTTTTGTGTAAGGAACAGAAAGAATACCAGCAAAAGCAGCAAGAGGGGCAATGTAGATAAATCAGAGTATGTGGAATGGTATGTAGGTGTATAAATTAGACAACATGGCCTCTGAAGTCTTGTCCAAATGTGACATTCTAACTAGATAATCCTGATTTTTTTTAACTCCTAAAATCTACAGAGCTGATGTGGGGAACATTGAAACTGTCTTTCTAATCAGCAGATATGCTTGAGAATCTCCTCGAACACTCAGAGAAGCTCTCCCATGAGAGACCTATCCTAGAGAATCAAGTTTCATTCTGTTTATCTGGGTGGAACTAGTTGAATCCAGGACTACTCCTAGCTGGAGATTTGAGATTTCTATCCAACTCTACACAGTTGGAGATTAGTCCAGGGATATTCATTCAAATGGAAACTGCACCCAGCCCTTAGCTAAAGTTTCAAATTATAAAAAGGGGCAACTTGGGGCACTTCCTTGCAGGCCTAAAGTAGCTTGCTCAGCTTCTAGGACCCTCTGCCGACTGAGAAGGCATTCTCTTTTCAAAATTAATCCCTCTTTTTCTCTCTCATCTATTTCCCTAACCCCTCTTTACTTCTCTTGTTGGGATTTCTCTGCTAGAAACTTTACCTTACCTCTGAGGAAGTTAGCCTTCCTAGCAAAGGCTGGCTTCTCAGTTCCAGCAAAAAACTTCTTTTGCCAGTCTACCTTTTCAGGTTCTTTTAGGACCTGCGAGTCGACCAGAGGGGGTTCCCACAACTCTGTGCCCTGCACCAAACCTCAAGAGCTACAAACAAAACCATAGTACAGTCAAAAGATCTTATTTCAGGCACAAAAGCTCAGTTCAAATATAGTATTTACTTCTTGTTAACCTTTAAATAATTTCATCATAGGACTAGATGACCTCAGAGATCACTTCCAGCTTTAAGAGTCGGGAAGAAGTAGGACCTTTCAGGCAACAAGATCAAGGGGATCAAAGGACAGGCTACTTGTCCACTAAGGATTATTGAATGAACAAAACAAAAAGGAAAGCTTCCTATGCATTGCATAAAGCATCTATTGAAGACATCTTCAAAGACAAAGACTGAAGACAAAGAGCTAAGTGTAGGCAATACAAAGACAATTACACAAGACAATTTTTGCCCTCAGGGAAGGAAAAAGTGAGAGGAAAAAAATGGAAAGACCAAAAAAATTTGGAGGCTTAGATGATAATGATGACAACTTAAGCAAAGCGCTTTGAAAATTCCTGAGGGAGACATGGACAGGAAATTCCTTGACAGATTTGCAAGGAGTATTAGTGAAAAGAATACCCACATTAATGCAATCAAGGACCCACTAAAGTAAGGATTTAGGTTTTTAAAACTATCAACTTCACAAGTTGAAAATGGAGGAATACACTTTCTTCTTTAGTTGACCACAAATTTGATAAGGAGCCAATTATGTGACTACTTAAAAAACAACAAAAACTATTAGGAAGTTGATCTGCATTTGTTTAAGAATGTAATCTCTGTATCCAAGTAGAAAATTCATAATGTACAGTTCTATCAAGATTTAAAATTTAAAATCAGTGAAAAGAGCTCCAATGTCTTCAGCATGTCCGGAATAAAAAGATTTATGAAAATAAGATATTCACTCCCACTCCCCTTTCTTTCCCTCCTTCCCCTCCACTGTAAAAAGTTTTTTCTTGCCTCTTTTGTGGCAGATAATTTCACAACTCTACCTCTCCCTTCCCTTTCTCCCAGAACATTCCTCTTGTTGAAGTTCAAAAGGAGACCCTAAGAGGTTGGGGTCACAGACCAGTGTTGCAAGGTGTCTCAAAAAGAATTTGCAGGCTTAAACCCATCTCCAAATAAAGGGGCAAAGTTTATTATAATTGTAACTCCAAACGAAGCGGGGTTAAGTTCCAAAGGGATTTAGCAAAGAACTAGGAGGAAGATGATAAATTCATAGAACAAAGTTAAGAGAGGCTGGAGCTTCACATTACTTATTTGCTAATTTTATGTTTTACAGATAGTTTTGAGGGGTGGTCTATTCATTATTGTCTTAGGAACTTGGTTATCACTGACCAATATTATCTAATGGTCAGAAATGTTTGTAGGACTATTCTAAGGCCAGAAGACTTTATAATCATTGACAGAGATAGCTAGAACAATAATACTCTAAGGTCAGGGAACTTTAGGATTACTGCTGTATTTCCCTCAGAAGCTGTACCCCACTTCACTCTCATCCCTTAATTTTAATTTTTTTTAGATATTATCCCTTCACATTCAACTCACAACTGTGTCTTCTATATATACACTCATTCTAACTGCCCAATAACGAGAAAGTTCTTATGAGTTCCAAGTTATTATCTTCCCATGTAGGAATGTGAACAGATTAACCTATATTAAGTCCTTTACATTTTCCCTTTCCTGATTATCCCCTTATGCTTCTCCTGAGTCCTATATTTGAAAGTCCATTCAGTTCTGGCTTTTTCATCATGAATGCTTGAAAGTCTATTTCAGAAGGTCTATTTTTTCCCCTGAAGGATTATATTCATTTTGGGGGGATGGAGGGTAGATGATTCTTGGTTGTAATCCTAACTCCATTGCTCTCCTGGAATATCACATTCTGAGTCCTATGATCCTTTAATATAGAAACCTCTAAATCTTGTATTATTCTATGACTCCACTAAACGTGAATTGACTCCTTAACCTGAGAGTTCCAGAATTTGGTGATAATATTCCTGCCAATCTTAGTTCATGAAACACTTTCTGAAGTATTTCAGAAGGTAACTAACTTGGATCATAGAATCTTAGGCTCCCTTCGGTTCTAGGTTTAAAAAGCCACCTGGTCTGTTACCTCTTAAAAGAAAAGAAAACTGAGGGGTCAGCCAGATGGTGCAGTACTGATAAAACACCGGCCCCAGGGGTCGGGTGGACTTAAGTTCAAATCTGCTTCAGACATTTAAAGTCTTCCTTGCTGTGTTTTATGACCCTGGCCAAAGTCACTTAACCTTAATTATTTTTAAAAAGTCTTTATTAAAAAAAAAAAAAAAAAAGGTAATCAAGGCCCATGAGGTTAAATGTCTAGTCTCCAGATTGTAAAATTGTAATCTCCATGTTAAGAAGTCTACTATCCTTGACAAAATTTAATTGTTAGTGTCTGCTGGAATCAATCCCCTGAACTTTTAACTAATCATCTCATTCTTCTATGCCAATTTCCTAAATGATTACTCTGATTTCTACATTTATATCATATTTTATAAATATGACTTTATATTTAATAGCACAGAAATGTCATGAAGGACATCCTTTCCTATTTTGGTAGATATATCAAAAACAGACCTGAAGGCTGGCAGAAGCACAGAAGGAATCAAGGTTTTCTATCCTATAGATGCTAGCTTGCTTAACTGTCCAATACAGAAACTAACTATAAAACTTTAAATTAAATTTACATAGGTGAACATTAAATGCAGAAAGTTTAACCTGGTCAAAGAAACAAGGGTCACCTGCTGTCCTTTGCCACCAAATCACAATCTTAGTTCCTTTTCTTCCCAATTTGAATAAGTGAAATTTAGACTTACCATAGTCACATGTGGGCTGGGCAGTAGTATCAGAAAATGTAGATTGTAGAGTTGTTTCTGATCCCTGGACAAACCCTAGACATATGTAAATTAGCATTATAAATAAAAAAAAAAACTGCATGGAATTGATACCCTCTCCCCACCGCAAAAAATCTTCCCATCAATAAAGTAATTTTACTTAAATCATGGAAAACTCAAATTTAATTATTTCTCTCCACGTATGCATTCTTATTCATTAAATGAAATCACTGTAGAAACAGATTTCAATCAGGGGTGTGTGTGTACACACACGTATATGTAATTAAAAGGGGAGAGTGTTGTATTAAAAAAGTACCTTTCAAATTAATGTGTTAGCTACGACAGCGAAAAATGTTATAATTTGGAAATCATCATATAAAGGAACTGAAAAATTCAGGCTAGAAAAGAAGAGACTAAATGAAAACTATAATTGTCATTTTAAGGAAGAAATTTAAGATTTGTTTGGCCTCATGAGGCAGGCAGACACACACACACACACACACACACACACACACAAATGGATGGAAATTACAAAGATTTCCCTTTATTACAAAAGAAAAATATCTCAATAGGAGCTGTCAAAAAGTAAAATGAGTTGCTTTGAGTCAAGAGTGTCTTGTTAATTACTGCAGGTCTTTCAAACAAATAAAAAAGATGGTATAAAAGGGGATATATGTGCCTGTTAAGTACTCAGATCCTTCCAAATCACAAAATCCCCCAATGATGTTTACTTTATTTAGGAAAAATAAGAAGCTAATATCTGCGAAATTACTGGTGAATAATTTAAAAGGAAGAAACCTTGGTATCCTGAAATACTATTATGACCAAGATCTAGCACACAAAAGTCATTTATACTCGAGTTAAGAAGTTGTTGGTGGGGGAAAGATGACCATAAATACCAATATCCTGACTTTTCTTTTTTAAACAAATATGTGCATTTCAACAAGTAGATTTTTACATTTTAAACTATTTTGTTAGAAATCAATGGGAGGAAAAAAAAGACATTAAACAAGATCAAAATAAAAATTATTTATTGATTATAGACGACTATGTATATGTTACTTTATTTTTTCAATCTCCCCACTTCCCAAAATTTTCAATTTAGTCCAAAAGAAAATTCTATTTAAACCTGTTTTAAAAAAAAATGCCAAGGCTTTTCCATTTAAATCTGTAAAATAATGCTGTTAAAGCCTGGAGCATCACTATAATAACTGAATACAGATGCTTTAATAAACTTTGAAAAACACTACGATTTTGTTAAAATCTATTTATTCAATATTTGCCCTTTGCCTAGAAATGAAATTTCGAACTGAGCTATATTCATTTATCAGTCATCTGTTCCTCACTATCTAAGGCCTAATCCTGGCACTGTGAATACTAGCAAGAAATGAACTGGAACTAGCATCTGGCCTATTAGAGTCTATTTATAAAACGTCCCTAAGGAAATATTACACAAATATATTTCTCTCAAGTACCTTGAAAATAAAAAGAAAATACTTATTAACTAAGTGTAACAGATGGTACTATTTTAGCAAACTAAGTCCCACCGATTATATGCTCTAAAGTCAAAGGATGAGGCTTTATTATTTGTTCCAGCACCAACATCTAAATAATTTGTTTTTATACAGGACATAAATGTGAATTAATAAAATTGTACTTGGGTTTTGCGCCAAAGTAGGCTCTCTATTCATTGAATCATGTCTTCCCTTTCGTATATTAAAAAGCCTAATAAATGTGTTGCAGATCTCATAAAATCTGTTTGTTTCAGGAAGACAAACAAGTTTGCAGAAGGGCATCAGCAATTTTCTCAAGATGAAAAAGCCAAAAACAATGTCTCTCTTTCAGGAGCTGTGACTCCACAAAGGTGGGAAGTAATGTGGTTTTTCAAAGGCTTCCAGCAGGTCTAAAGTGGAAGGGCAAAAGATAACAAATAAAGTCAAAGGAATTACAATTAACTGTTTAATTGTGTGAATAAACATTAGCAAACAAGATTCTGCCTCAAGGCACAAATCTCCTAGAACCTGAAAATTCTTCCCCTTTTCATAAAAATATATTAAATGAACTAGGAAAATCAAACCAGTATTTTCATTAACTCAGCCACACAAAAATAATTCCACACAGCATATCTGATCTAAGTCAGCTGCTTCTACTTTATAATCATGCAGGTGATGTTTATTTACTCAGACACATACACTTTTCCTAATATTCAACTCCCTTTAGGGCACTGCTTTTCCCTCTCTATCTTTTAGCACGGAGCACAGAGCCAGTAGGAAATAAAATTAACTAAGGATGCTTGTTGATTCAAGTTATTTCAACAAGCATTTAGAGACTACTGTGCCAGGCACAGTGCTGAAATTATGGATATAAGGGGTGAGGGAGGAATCCCAAACAATCATTGCTTTCAAAAACTCTAATGAGGGAAACAACATGCAAACTGTAGATGTTAGGAAGGAAGGTGTTAGCATTTATTAAGGAAGATAAATTAAGAAAGAACTCTTGTAGAAGGCAGGATTTTAGCTGAGAGCTGAAAGAAGACAAAAATAAGGGGAAGTTCCAGGAATTTGGGACAAACAGTAAAAATGCAGAGTTGGACTGTCTAGTAGGAGAACGAGCAGGCAAAACAAAGGCAAGGTATTACAAAGTGCCTGGGAGAGTGGAAGGCAAACTGAACAAGCAGAAAGCCGCCAGGTTAATTAAGGCCAAACAACATTTAAATTTGATCTTGGAAGTAAAAGAGAGACACTGGATCGATTTCAAAGTCTATTCAAATGACAGCTTTCTGCACTTTCACATTTCAACTTCTCTACTTCATAATTTCTGGTGTTCACAATAACTTGTGTTTGACACAACTATAACCTACCCCTCTCCAAATTATTTTCTTTTAAGTGACATGATATGGACTCAAACGTATATTGTCCTATTAGACTCTCTAGACCGATTTATTTTTCCATTTGTAAACTAAAAGGGCTGCACCACATCCCAAATCTACCATCTACAGTCTATTTGACCTTGAATATTTAATTTCTTTGATCTGTTTCCCCACCGGTAAATAAATGCGGGAAGTAGGGTTCTAGACGACCTCCAAGATCCTTTGCAGCCATAAGTCATAATCCTGGGCGATCGCTTCTTGAGTTTCTTCTTTTTAAATGCCTTTGAATTTTGTCTTTCTCCTACCCGGGCAGTTGCAGCCCAGCCAAGGCCGAGCCCGCTCGGACTGCCCGGATCTGCCCAGTTGACCACGAGCAGGACAGAGAGGACAACGAGGTGGAAAGGGGGCTGGGGCTTGGCAGATTCTACCACCTACTCCTAAGGGGGGATGCAGGGGAGTGTCCGTCACCCGGCAACCGAAGCTACTTCAGAGGATCACGGGTTCAGCCGCGGTATCAGACAACCACTCTTGAGTCTCACACGGTTGGCGAAGCGGGGGCGGCGGTCCTCCCCTGCTCACCCAGCCTTCTGCCCGGGTACACGGTTTCCAACCGGAAGCTTGCAGCCCCGCACCGCGCATCTCCTGCCTTGCTTCCTTACGTACAGACTGCTTGCTGACCCTCGAATCTGTGAGGTGCGCGGGGACCCGGCCCCCCAATTGTTTCCTCCCCGGAGCCGGACTAGCTCCAATCCCACCTCATGCCCCGGCGCCTCTCTCGGGTCCGATCCTTCCCCCTTCCTCACCCCTCTAGTTCCACGGAAAGGGAAACGGAGATTAGGCCAAGGTCGCCCAGACAGCAAGTTCCGAAGGTAACATTTGAACCCGAGTCCTCCGACTCCAGAACCACCGCTCCCCTTCTAAAGAGTAAAGTCCCCAAAAGAAACGAAGCCCCACCCAGCTAAGAGCCAGGAGGCAGCCTCGGCGTCACCAAAGTAGGGCCCTACATGAAGGGCGTTCGTGTCCCAATTTAGCCCAAGGCTGGGAGGGGGGAGGGGGAAGATGAAAGGGAAGGGAGGTCGAAAAGTTGGGCACGGCGCCATCTTAAAGCCTCGGACCGGATACTGGAGGCCTCATTCCCTGAGACTCGGGGCTGTTTCTGAAGCTCGGGTTTACCTCTTCCATCTGGTCTTCCTTGATCAGAAACGGTCCTTACCTGTGTAACTCATAGCGGCCAACTGCTCCGGGAATCTCCACAGCTGCTCTCTGCCTCGGCGGCCTCTGGTGCTTCTCTCCCCTCCCCCGCCAAGGCTCCGCCTCCCGCCCGAATTGGCTACTTTCTGCCAAGTCTGCGAACGCTATTGGCTACTTCGACAGCCCTTAACAAGGCTTCAAGTTGTCGTCCTAGGTCAGTGGCTCGAGGTCCTGCCAATCTGTTAGCTGCGTGCTCCCTCCTCCCCCGCGCTGGTATCTAGTAAACCATGATTGGCTGAGAAGCTCCTGGGAGTACCAGACCTCATTAGCCCTGCCTCTCCTAACGAGTGCACCGCCTATGAGCTCCAGGCTTCAAGTGGATAGGAGGGGGAAGGATGTGACGTCTCTTCCGTAGGTGGTAGTCATATTGAGCCAATGACTTGGGGGGCGGGGTATAGGTTAGTTTAGAGCATCAGATGGAATCAGGTCCTAACTAGACTTTACTCATCAGGACCAGTAGGTGGCGGAGAGTAATAGGCCACCACTCTCCAGCCCAAACCAATTGACTAATTTCTCCGGCACTCGGGGGCCGATGACCGCCCTAGCCTCCACCCAGATTTTAGGGCTTCTTTTCAGTTCGAGATCCGAATCTCGTACCCTAAGTACGCTGCTTTGATCGCTCTGGGCAAATGATGAAGCATCTTACCCACTCGCTCGACTGAGCAACTTTCCAGGTTTATGTCCTCAAATCCTCCCCGAAAGCTCCACCCAGTGGGCTGTTCCAGTTTTGTGGAGACTAGGCGAACTTTTCCTGGCCATTCCCTTCCTTTTTTTCCCATGCACCTTTTGGAAAACCCTCTTAAAAGCGAGCTCCGAAGTTTGTGGTGAATTTCATAGGAGCTAAAATCATGGATTGAAAAGGACTGTATACACTATATAATCCAACCTCCTTTTTACAAATGAAATGTGCATGGTCACAGGCAGAAGTGATGAGACCAGGCTTTGAATCCTTAAAAACCAACTCCAAATATAGAGTTCTTTCTATGGCATCACGAAGTCTAAAGAAGAATAGAAAATTATCCATCCTACTCCCATTTTATATAGGGAGGAAACAAAGGCTCAGAAACAGCAGCTCTGTTCCCATTTCTCCACAGTTTTCCAGCCTAGGATATTTTACTGGAGCGAGATTTGAATAGAAACTATTTCATATTAAATGGGGATAATAGCACCGAACTCTCAGGATTATTGTGAGAATAAAGAGATAATTGTAAAGCAAATCTTAAAAAGCACTATTTATTTTCTTCCACAACTAAAATGTGAACTCCTGGAAAGCTGGGGCTGTTTTTCTAAAAAGACTTTCTCATGCTTGGGCACATAACGTGATTAATAAATGCTAGTCGTCTATTTTAATAGCAAATCTTCCTAATTAGAACAAATAACGGTTATACATTTAAGACAGTTTATTTAAGATTCCAAATGTTCAAGGTAGATGATGGTAATTCATCAAGAAAATTATTAAGTCCTTCAGAAAGGCGATTTATTTTGACTTTGTAGTAATGTGCCTATTAGGACAACAGATCTATTTCCTTAACACATTGCAGTTTAGTCCTAAAAAAAAAAATCAAAAAGCTTTCCTCTACTTGCCAGAATTTAAATTACACTATTCCCTAGGTCCTACAGAATAAATGTCTCACAAATAAGAAAGGATTAATCTATCATCAGTGTTCAAGAATATGGCACCCAAGAAGTTACATCCTGAGAGCCATATGTGGGAATTATAAGGGGTTTGGAGTATCACACATAATTGCCTGAATTTCTGAGAGTACCCAGTAAATGCAATATATTTGTTGTGAAAAAATTATTCTTTTTTCCCCCTAAGGTAAAGATTGGCTTTTTTCATCAAATCTATGAATACCATAAGTCATAGCATACTTAATGAAGAAAATTGGTTTTAAGAAACCCAAGAGGAGAGAATTATCCTGAAAAATTGTAAAAGCAGGAAGTATAATTAGATCCTCAGTGGGATACCAAAGGAAGTTATTTTGAAGGTGATAGATGTAATAGATGACAGACTACAACAGACTACCCCTTGGCACCCATACCAGACTTCAAGTCCACTCAAATAATCTCACCTTGCCTGGTATTTCTTGTATTCTGGGGTGAGACAGTCAATAGTACATGGGGAAGAGAACTAACAAGAAGATATTAAAAAAAAAAAAAAAAAAACAACTCCCAATTCTACTTGGGGAAGAGAAAACTAGGGAGTCTTATCTAGGCTCAGAGAGGAAGGAAGCTTAGAAGCCAGCCCCTCCCCCTCCAAGACACCTGACACCAGATGGAAGACAATAGAATCTAGAGCAGGAAAGGGCCTGGGAGACTATCCAGTCCTACTCATTTTACGTATGAATGAAAAGCTTTTATTTAGGGCTTACTAAGTGCCAAGTACAGTGCTAATAAAGATTAGAAACTGAGGTCTAAAGTAGAATTGTAAATTGCCCAAGATCATATTGATTAAGAGACAGGAGGGCTGGGGTTCCAAATCCAGTGTTCTTTCCACTAGGCAGGGATGCAAACTGATCTCTCTGGGAATGGCGGCCCAATTATTTCCATTTCCATCCATTGCTGCATAGCTCTAATTGTTAGGAAATGTTTTCTTTTATAGTGTCAAAACCACTAACTTCATTTTCAGGACTAGGCTTCAGACACCAATAAAGGCCCTAGGGAAGAGGAGGTGTTTCCTTCTTCCAAGTGAAGTGACCACATAGTTCTGCCCATTGGTCTGATCCCTTCTGACAAAGTATTGGCATTTCCACTACACAAAAACCCTTTGGGCTTTGCCCTTCATTATTCAGAAAACTACAGCAACTTGGGCACACCTTCAATGGCCCCCTAGCACTTGAGTCCAAAGACTCATAAGGGCCTAGGTCCAACTCTAACCTACCCATGGAAAAGATCATCTGCTCCAATTCCCAAACAATGAAGTCTTCATTGTCCACCCTCAGACCAAGTGAGGGCTCACTAGCTTAAAAAGGACCTTGGGATATTTCTCTTTTTCAACCCCTATAGAAAAACACACACACCTACACACACACACACACATGCACACGCGCACACACACACACACACACACATCTCCAGCTACCCAGATGTGTTTCGAGAAGAGAAATTTAATCTAATTTACATACTTCTAGGTACATTAATAACCAGAATGTGGCCACTGAAAAAAGTTAAAAGGTCAATTGCCTCCCGGCTTTACTTGGCCCAGGACTCCAAAATAAAAATCAATGCTCCTTATTCTCTACACAAAACTAGTTTAAAAAAGTGGAAGTTCTAGGAAGCTATACATAAAAAGCAATAGTGAAAGAGGGGGATGAGATGGGGGGAAAATAGTCCCATCCCAGGGGAAGGGGAGAGAACAGGAAGGGGGCTTCTAAAGTACCCCCTGTTGATCTTTGGGGACTTGACTTGGCAGGAGAAAGCTGTCAGCTCTGAGCTTAATTCTTCTCAGGGAAAACCCCTCTCAGGGCCTCAGGCTGTTTGGGGAACCACCAGTGATTTCCGTGGCATTGGAGGCTTTCAGTGCTCCCCAGCCTGGGTATTCAGTGAAGGCCTAAACCCAACACTGACCCCCCCATACCAGGCATCAGAGAGCCCTGAAGCAAGCACCGTGGGAATGATGCACTCATTTGATTGAGCATCTAATAGGGCAGACAGAGAAAAAAGGAAGGCAGAAGAGAGGAGGATAGGGAAGGGCAGATCTCCCCATGAAACAAGATGCCCTGGGAGTGTGTGGAAAGTGGGTTGTGTTTGGGGATTTGGGGAGAGGTCAGAAGTAGTGAGAACTATCATGCAGCCAACCTGGGGCAAAAGAGGAACCATATGGTTATTATTAACCACCTGGTGCCTGAGGCAGCAAACAGACAGGGGCTTTGGGATTCTACACACAATTAACTGAGTGGAGACTGACTGCCTATCTCTGGCTCCAGCCCTCAGGGTCCCAACAAAGGAACTATTCTCCATGGCTCTCTGCAGATTTCTAATCTGCTTGGCCACAGACAGGAAGAAGCAAGCCACCTCTCTCCCTCCTGGCATTAAGCAAGACTCCCGAATGCTCACAAGTATGAGTTTTGCCTTAAAACCTGTGGGGAGAAATGTCCTCTTTGAAATATTACAACCTAGTTGGGGTAGTTTCCAAGCCCAAGGAAGAGAGGAAAGAAGGGAAGAAAGGAAGGCTAGGAAAACTCATCATCTGTAGTGTTCACGCTTAGGGCACCAGAGCCTGGGCCTGGGCCTGAGTGTTGAGGTTGTGACTTGCTCCTTTGGAAACGGAACAGAGGAGGTTGGTGAAGAGAGAAAGGGTGAAACCAACAGAGAGAGAAAAGAAGAGAGGTGGCTCTGGAATGCTTCACACTGTCTCCCATTACTGGGCCTCTGCCACTGTCTGTGCCTCTGGGGCCTCAGGCTCCACAGGCCGGGGCTCCGCTTTGGAGAAGTTCATTTCCAGGATGTGCCTCTGGAGATGCCGAACCCACTCCTCCTGGATGGAGAGGGGACCCTGGAATTCCACTTCGCAGAACCTGTGGAGGAGAGCCGGAGCATTCAGGAAGGGGCCCCAGACCCTGACACTCAAAAGGTAGGGAAGCCTTGGGCCTCCACACATATCCACCTTCGCCTGCCTCACACTTCATCCAGGGCCCTTTTATTAGCATGAGACTAAGCTACTGTACCAACACAGTCATAAAACATGGGATAGATTTATTTGTTATTTTGCCAGTCTAATGGAACCAATAGACCCCTTTCTTTTATCATGCTTTTAAGTGCATAAAATTTAAAAAGGAAATTATGTCAAAACAATTATAAAACATTTTTAAAAAACATATAAATTGGTGCAAATAATTCCAAAGGACTCATGAATGCTATTACATCTAAATAACAAAACCAAAGAATTCCTGAGTCCAGAGTAAAGCATAGTTTTTTCCACATAATTTTTTCTTGCTTTTCCCCCCTGCAACATGGCTAACATGGGAATGTTGTGCATGACTTCTTATGCACAATGGGTAGTATTTCTTGTCTTATGAATGGGGGAGGAAGTAGAGGGAGAAAATTTGGAATTGAAAATAAAAAGGGTTTCAAAATAATAATAATTAAAAAATGCTTATGGACCTTAGGTGCAAACAAATTAAACACTGGATTTAGAGAACGTGAAAAGAAACTGCTCAAATTCATTCAAATATGAACTTTCCCAAACTAAGAGCTAATTTAAAAAATCACAAAGGCAAAATCCTTATGGAGAACCAATTGGAACTGAGGACTCAGTTTAAGCTTAAGGAATGAGTCCTAGGGAAGATAGCTAATGGTTTCTAGGCAGGAAACGGAATGATTAATTATTGGATGAGGCATCTCTGAACCTATTTTTGGTCTGGAAGGTTCCCAGGCATGCATATTTACAAAACTTACTCTCCTAATTTATCACAGAGCCCTTGACAAGTGGGCCATGCCAGGCACTAATAATCCTACACATAAGGATTCCTGCTGGCTCCTCACTGATGTCTATAGCATACAACTACAAGAAGCCAGAGTTGGATGGCACTATAACTCCTTGCCTAGAGGTTTATAAAAACAAAGGCAAGAAAGAGGCAGAGTACACTTGACTACTTCAGGTCCTGGAGAGGTGGATACCTATCCATCTATAACTCCATAGAACCATACTCTGACAGTTGAGAGCTAGATGACAAGAATTTTCACCACCAGTCATCCAATCCCAAATCCAATGTCCCTCAAGGAACATACCTGCATTTTAGAGTGTAGATGTTGCCCACAAATTTCACCAATGACGTCTGGGGAGGGCGGGGGACCAGTGAGGGGACAGGCCTTACTCTGGGAGGTGGCTGTCGCACTTCTTCCAGTTTCTGCTGAAAGTCACTGGCCTCCTCACCCCGAGAAGGGGTTGTATCCAGAGGTCGGGCTTGTCTGCGCTCAAATTCTACCCAGGAGAGGGATGGAATCAATATCAGACAAGCAAAACAAGCCTGTGATTGCCATTGTTTCAATACCTCCCCACTCCTGGTACACACCGATGCATGCACACATACATACACACAAACTCCCAACCTAGACGCCTACAAGATGAGGAAAAGTAATAGGAGCTGAGCTGGTACTAGCTCCTCATAGGAAAGGTCCATGTTAATATAAGAAAACAAATCAAAATTTTCAAATAAAGACAAAGAGATGGGAGCCTAACTCAAATAAATTCTGTCATGTCCATGCTTATAGGCTAGCCAGATTCCTATACTTCCTCTAACTTTTCAAATCTCAACCCCATCAATTCCAAGACTACAGGTGAACACTGAAAGGAGAGGGGGACCTGATGAAATACCACTTCCCCATTCACACTACTAAGAAGGGACCCAAAGCAAAGAAGCCTCCCTCTCCTCCCAGTCACCCTACTAATCAAAGCACAACACTCACTATTGATATTCTGACGCTGGTGTTCCTCTGCCTTCACCAATGCCAGAGGTGAGGATGCCAGGTGTCGTTCACCACCATCTCCAGTCCGGCTAGCTTCCCCAGGCCCAAATTCACTCCCCAGATGCTTATTCATCAGAGTGAGGCTATTGGGAGCCAAGGTGAGGGGCACTCGTTTGTCCCCATCTCGTCCGTGGCCTGAATTACGGAACTTCTTGGTGAAGGGCCGGCCACCTTGAATATAGCTGCGGTAGGCCCCCACCTTCTGGGGTCTGTGCTTGATCCACTCACTCAAGGTCTCAATTGGGGAGCCATTCACACACCATTCTGTCACCCCAAATTGCCGAAGGTGAGCCCGAGCGTGGCTCGCCAGTGCCTTACGATTCTCAAAATAGAGACCACATAGCTCACAACAGGCTTCACTGGCTGTGGGCAGAAAAGGAAAAGATGATGAAGGTGAGGTCTAGAGTCCAGAGCTATTTGGATTTGAATTCTGCCTCTTATACTTGCTAGCTCTTAACTAATTTCTTTGAGTTGGTTTCATCCTCTACGAAATTAAGATAGCTATACTTATAGTACTTCCCTCACAGAAGTGTAATAAAATAAAGTACAAAAAGTGCTTTGCAATTCTTAAGAGTATTATGAAATATGAGTTGTTAGAAGGAAGCTAATATAGACTGTAAGAGAACAGCAAATACTTAGAGAAAACGAAGTGTGTCCCCAATGCTTCCATACTTAGGGAAAACTCCACATCCACCTTGTACTATATATTTAAGTCATTTTTGTAGCTTTGATTCTAGAAAGTATCTCTGCTGAGATATCTTCCAATAAGACTATATATGTCACCCAGGGGATAACCAGGTCTCTCTGAAGCTTTAAAGAGATATTTCTACTTTAGAAGGATCAGGGATAGATCTGATCAGAAAGAAGGCCAGAAAGACAGGTGGAGAGATGAAAGAGTGGTTTGGATGTCCAGCCCTTACTTCCCAAACCCCAAGAGTCTTATCATCTATGAGGGTCTCATCATTTGTGAAGAAAATCCACCCACCCTCACCTCTAGGTAACAAAGAACCAAAAGTCGGATGGCTGATCAATAGCCAGATTGTGCAAATTCCCACTTATTATTCAATCCCACCAATTCCAGACTTACAAGTGTGTGAGCTTTTGTCATGAATGGTCTTAGTCTTGAAGGGCAGCTCTGTCTGTATATAGGTCTTAGGTTTCATTTCCCCAGCGAGAAGTCGGTCATCAGACAGCGGCCGCTTTGCCGTCAAGGGGGTGAGGAAACCAGCAGACGGCTTGGCAGCAAGAGGCGAGAGAGTCATCTCCCGGGGTATGTTGGCAGAGCCAGGCCCAGGTTTGCCAGGACGACCAGGCAATGGGGTCAAAGACAAGGCCTGAAGCACCTTCCCAGGGGATTTGGGCCCATCCTCACCCAAGGGTGAGGGCAGTTCGCCTGTGGCAGGTTCCTTCTTAATGAGACATGGTTTGGCCTTTTTCTTCAGGATCTCTCGAAGAGTGTCAATGGGTGAACCATTAACTGACCACTCAGTCACCCCCATCTGCCGCAGGTGAGAGCGTGCATGGCTTGACAGGCCCTTTCGGTTCTCAAAGAATTCACCACAGAATTCACAGCGGATGTCCCGGACTGGTTCAGCCCGGGAAGCTGCAGAGAAAGGAAGAGAAGGATGGAAGTGGAAAGGTTCCAGAGCATAGGATGCCTAGCACACTGTGCTTCCCTGGCTCCCTTATCTAGGTCTTGACCTCCTGATAGGGTAGTGGTTGTTCTAGGAAGGGTTCCTAGGACTTGTTCTGATCTAGTGCACTTCTCAAAACAAACTTCTTCAGTGTCTGACTTAACTGTTCCTGAGCCTTGGACCCAAAGCAGACCAGGTTTCCTGCCCTTTACAGATTCATACACCCCAAAAGAGTTTCCACAGACTCTAGTCAAGGCAAGTTTGAACAAAGCACATCCAGTGCCCTGTAGAAGAACTTCAAACACTTACTGTAATCACAATTAGTTATTAACCCCCACAGGGCCCTGGGTCAGTAGAAGCCAGATTTAGAAAGCATTAACTTAGCAGCTCTACCTTCATAGGAAAAGGATCCTCTTCATTGCCTTGGCTCTCCTAATCATTAAGGTGGGACCTTTCCAATTATATTCCTAACAGAATCCCAGATTTCTATGTGTCTCTATCTGTCTTGGACTCGACTACCTTGTTTTATTCCTCCCTCCCCATCACTTGGGGGATAACTTACATAGATTCAGGGGTGCCATGTCTTCACGTGATGACCACGGTCCATCAGAGGGGTGTCCTTCACTGTGCAGACTTCCAGCCAACATCTCCCGTTTGATCTCCATCCGCATTTGGTCAGGCTTTAATTTCTTCTGGAGGGAGGGAGGTGGCAGACCAGGGAACATCTTCCGAGCAGTTGGAGGTGGAGAGGTGGTTGGTGAGTGACCCAGGGGGCTGCTAGATGGCTGCAGCTTCTTGGCAGGGGGTGGTACATGCAGCTCCGAAGCACTTCGGGCCTCCAGGGAGCCACCAGGGCCCCCACCCATTGCCTTGGCCAGTCCCTTTGGGCCTGGCAAGGTTGGGTTGGGAGGTCCTCCAGCCCGAGGCTGGGTCCGGCGCTTCAGGATTTCTCTCAGGGTGTCAATGGGCGAGCCATTGACATACCACTCTGTTACTCCCATCTGCCGCAGATGGGAGCGTGCGTGGCTTGACAGGCCTTTTCGATTCTCAAAGAACTCACCACAAAACTCACAACGGATGTCCCTGACTGGCTCTGGGCCTGATGCTGCAGAAGGAGGAGAAAGGAAGAAAGGTTACTGGGAAGAGTAGCTGGAGTTGATTACCAAAATCCTCACCACTCCTCCCCTTATCCCTTCTATATCACCAAATGCTCCTGGACAACCAAGGATAAGAGGATATCAATGAGCTGATTCAGGACTATTAACAGGAAAGGGTCAGAGAAAGCTATCTAAGCAGGGTGGCAGAAAGCAGGGAGGGACAGAGAGAATAGGGACTCAGGAGGAGATGGGGATGAGAGATGCTCCCCATAGGAAGGCACTTGAAGCAAGCTGCCCCTGCAAGACATTTCCTGTGATCTCCACTCATGTGCCCATTTTTCAGTGGGGCTGGAGGAGGATCACTGGAGTAAAGGAGGAGGGCCGATAGAGCTCTGGCCTCTGTCTCATAGGACTTTGTCAACAGCCTTCAAGTTACTCTTGTTTTGGAGATTGCGATTCCTCCGTGGTGACCAAATTCCCTAAACCACGGTGACTCCTGAATGAGCAGCTAGTGCCGTCATTAGAAGAGATCTCTGAAGTAGAGGATACAACTGCCCACACCGCCCTCCATATGATCACAGGGCCCTGGGGACTTCCGAAGGCAAAGAGTGGCCACAGATGGCAAAGATGAGAACCTGAGCAGGGGAAACCCCAAGAAAGGGGAATGGCTCCCTCAATGGAAGCCCAACCAAGGGTTCCCCTCCCAGGAGAGCCCCCATAAACATGGTGTCCCCTCCCAGAGGAGGCAGGCAAGTAGGGCCATGGAAAGCCTCCTAGTCAGTTTCAACCCAGGCCCCTGGACAAAGAAAAGCCCAGTCACATGAAGGACCTTCCTGTTCCCTTCCCTCAAATGGGAAGTGATAAAAGTTTCCCTGGACCCCCAAGGGGGAGGCAGGGGCTGGAGGGGAGAAGAGACAGTGGAAGAGAGAACCTACAGAGATTGAGAGGAGACAGCTCCACGTCTGAGGCCCAGAATATGCTGGCAGAGAGATCCTGCTTCCCCCGAAGGCTGGCCTCACCCGACGCCCTCGGTTTGGGCTTCTTGGCGGGCGGGGGGGAGAGCAGTGAGAGAGCCGTGGCCGAGGGCCGGAGGGCCGAAAAGCCAGACCGCCCAGGCTCTGCCAGCACCTCCCGCTCTGCTGGGAGGCGGGTCTGGAAGCCGTCGCTCTTGATGAGCTCGTGAAGCACGTCTATGGGGGATCCCTTGGCATCCGGGTCGCTCACCCCCAGGTGGCGCAGGTGGGCTCTGGCGTGACTGGACAGGCCCTTTCTGGTCTCAAACCAGGCCCCGCACAACTGGCAATCAAGCTCTCTGCCCGAATCACTATCTAAAGCTGCGGAGACAAAACATACGGGGGGTCACCATGCCCGCTCCCCTGGGGCCATGCTGCTGGTCCCCCAGGGAAGGGGAAAGTATTGTTCCCACCCCAGCCAGGCCCTGGGGAGCCATAGCAATGGAAGGTCCAGGAGACTGAGTCTGTTTCAGCCACTTATGCCAGAGTTCCTGGCAAAAAAGTCACAGAATCTGGTTCGTTCCTCGACTGCAGGAGATACTCAGGACTAAAGATTTTAACCAAAGATTCATTTTTAACCTAACTTTCCCTTGGGAAGCCCAGAGACAATCCCCCCGGGGGATCCAACTTTGTACATCAAGAGTCAGAAGACAAAAGCTCCATGATTTCAGAGTGAGGGGCAGTAGCTCATCTGAAAGGAAGTTGGAACAGTTTGACACTCCTGAGTCCCTCACCATATCCATACAAACTTGAACCCTGGGCTCCAATCATGGGATGCCATGCAGGGCAGGGTATACTACCTGGGTCAAAGCCAAGAGCCCAGACCTGGCGAGTGGCACATAGCCAAGCACAACAGCTGACAGAGGGAACCCCATGCACCCATGGGAATGGAATGGTTGAAAAGCAACTGTACCAGAGGAATTAAGGAGGCAGAATTAGATGGGTGACAACCCCAGATAAAGGAGACAAAGCTGTAGGTATTCAACTGCCCTTTCAGGACTAGTGTCGGCTCTTCAATGGGGCAAGCAAATGGCAAGTGTGCAGCTGACTCTGCTGTCCTCCCCTCACAAAGGATGCTGCTTAGGTGGAGTACCTGTGTTTCCTAACTATACACCCAAGTAGAAATAAAGCCCTACCCAGGTATCTAGCGGGGAGAGGAGGGGGGAACTCGGCAAGAGCTGTGCCTTGGGACCTCACAGGGACTCAGAACCAGTGGCTCTTCTTTGAGAGCTCAACCAATCCAGGAGGTTGCAACCAACTCTCAAAAGCAGAGGTTTTTTATGGAGCCCACAGCCTCAGTGAGTATCTATAGAGATAGGGGAAGGCCAGCAGAGGCCCGAGAAAGAAGAGGTGCCCTGATTCTGGTGCTCTGTGCAAAAGTCCATGGGTCCCCTAAGGCCTCCAGCAACACCCTGGTGACTGGGGCACTGGCCGAATAAGAGGAACCCTGGCTAGCCTCACATAGACCTGGAGTTTCTTGGTCACCAAGGGAAAATAGACCAAGCTGATGCATCAGACTGCAGGACAGGGAAGGATCAATAGGCAGAGTCCAGGAGGAGGGGAACCTGGATGCCTGAACATCTGCCTCCCAGGTCTTAGGCCCAGGGGAAGATGAGGAACATGAGAGAGATAGCCCCACTCAACAGCTGCAGTCCAGGGGGCCAGCAGCAAAGAAAAGTAGTGGGGGATGAGAACAAGTGGGACCTATGGATAAACTGTTACATCTTAGCTTTCAGTCACAGACAGATGCCCAAGCTGACCTGAGCTGCAAGGGCCCAAGCTGAAATTCCTTCTAGGGGAATTATTAAATCAGGCCTCCTAGCAGCCACATATAATCCCCCTCCCCACCACCAATCCCTTTTCCCCACGGTCCCACCTCCCAAATTTTCTTGACCTTACCCAGCTTAAAAAATCCCAACTCACTGAGGTTCAGGGGCCCCTCATCCTCTGGCTGGGGCCACTGCGCCTTCGGGGAGCCTGACAGGGGGCTCAGGGGCAGCTTGGGGCTCTTGTCCTCAGGGTTCTTGGGTGGGGGGGACCCCGACAAAGCAGGCGGCACCTTCTTGAGGAGAGGGGAGCCTGGTGGGTGGGAAAGGCCCTTGGATGAGAAGCCAGGGGGTGACTTGATGGCCTTGTTGATGGGGGTATCAGGGGATCTGTCAACTGCCTTGCTGAGGGTCAACAGGCCTGGGCGGGGAGAGGCAGTTGCCTCTTTTGGGGAGCCCGATTTCTTGGCCAGGGGTAGGGGCAGGGGGCTGCTGTCAGGTTTTCCTTTCTGTTTCATCAGCTCGTACAGCAGGTCGATGGGGGCTCCGCTACTTTCAGACTCAGCCACCCCTAGCTGACGCAGGTGGGAGCGCGCATGGCTGGAAAGGCCTTTTCGGGTCTCAAAACAAGCACCACACACCTCACATGTTGTCAGATTCTGAGCTGGAAATCAAGAGAGACACAGAGACATAGAACAGGCAGGCACATGAGGTCATGCTGGGAAGAGAAATACCTAAGGTGGCACCTTTGAGGCCTGGCCCCAGGTATCTTTCCATGAGGCCATCTTAATATGAGAATAGCAGAGTAGATGACCAGAGTGCTATAGAAGCAAATTCTCAGATGGGTTCTGATTGACAAAGAGAATTCCCAAGCAGAGGACTGGTGGCCTCACAAAGAAATCCCTGGATGACTGATCCTCAGTGGGAATTTACCAAAGCAAATGACTTTAATGACCTCTACAGCACTCTCTAACAAAGTGCATAAGTTGGGGATGGAGGAAGTAGAGAATCTCCAGTCATTACCCTCCTCAGCTGCCTCGGATGACAAAGAAACTCACCTTTGAGATCTGGGGGTTCTTGTTTGCTCCCATGGGGGATCTCTGGAGACATCTTGTTACCCAACCTGCTGGTGGTCTGATCTAGCTGCCCTGGGGGAAGGCTCTTCTTTGGGAGTGGGGGTGAGGCCAGCTCCACAGCCACCATCTCTTCTTCCTCAGAGGCCAGAACTGTCCAGGGAGAGAACATTAGGAGAGAAAAAGATAAGACATATATTCAGGCTGAATAAAGGAACAAGAATCATACCAGCATAATACAGAAAACAATCAATAACCAAATGCTACCCGTCACAAAATACCTATGTTTTTCGCATGGTGCCTACATACGATACTGGCTGCATCCACATAGTGACTGACAAAGCAGGAATCAGATGGCTACCCATCAAACCTCATAGTCCTAGCCTCAAAGACTTAGATCTCTTCATCCAATCTCCAGAGAATCTTAGTCTGCCCCAAATACCCTGGAGTCAACAAAGGAAAGATCTTGGGATTTGGTGAACAGCTGGCTAAAATACAATGAAAAGTTCTAAACTAAAAGAAGCTAAACAGTTGAGTATCCTTATCAATCAAGCTTTTACCCAAAGAAAAAGAAGGAACTCTACATTTCCCATGCTCTCTTCAAGCTGTAGGAGATTTACACAAAGTTAACGTCAAGCAAGAATGGCTATACACTGCATAATACTGTCTTATATCCAAAACAAGTTATAAGTTCATTCCTCTCAAGCTAATTCCAGGATAACTTGACCAAATGAATATCAGGATAAAAAAAGCACTGAATTTAGAGAAGCTAGATAGAAAGTCTCCTCTCTACTAGTTATTACTTAGGTGACCAAGGGCACCTAACTGTTTTGAGACTTGATGACTATAGGATTTTGTCTTTAGAGATGGAAGGGATCACAGAAGGTTATCTTGCTAACCACCCTCCTTTTACAGATGATTTAGGCTGAGGCCTATAGCCATAGAATGACTTATCCAAAGTCACAGGATTAGACTAAGTGAGCTCTAAGGTCAATCTCAGCTCTATTCTAAAATTTTACAATCCTCCATCCTCTGACTAGGTTTTCCCCACTGAGTCTGTACCCTAATTCCATTTCACCCAGGAAGGCCCTCTTATGAGGCTTTTCTAATAGCATAACATAACAATGGGGCTCCTCAGGTGACCTGGGACCAGGAGGTAGGAAGGCAGTACTGAGTAAAGAAGGGACCTCTCCAATATCAGTTGGATCTGTTGTGAAAAGTTTGAGCAAACAATCCCATCAGTTGACAAGTCAGGCCACAAAGATGGACCTGGAAGATGGAATAGGAGAGATAGAGAAAAGGAATATCCAGGATGAGAGGGGAAAGCTGGTGCACATGCTATACGTTCTAGGAGAAAGAATTGGGTCTTAGCTGTGATTGTACAATGAAAAGCTCGAGATTCAGACCTTTTTTAAGGAGGAGCTGATACTTCCATTAGACAAAAGGGGCTTGCCAAAGACCACAAAAGTAAAAGGGCAGAGGCCCGATCAGGAGCCAGGGATTCTGTGTCCCGGCCAGGACTCTAACGCATACAGCTCGCCCTCCCTCCTCCGCTCAGGGCACCTTTTCATCACCACTGGGGGCAGGCAGAGACGGGATGGCCCGTCCCACACGGACGTTAGCCACCCCATCCCGGGGCAGTCTGACCCTTGAATTTTACAGTAAAGAAAACCGAGACCTCCAAAGCACAGTGGGGTTCCCCAGGTCCGCAATGACGAACTATGGGGCAGAAAAGGGACTCAGAAGCGATTAGGGACAATTCTCCCATACTACAGATTAGGAGGCGAAGGGAGGAGAAAAGGTTCGGCCTGATCACGCTGCTGGTATGATGGAGGCAGAAATGACAAGACTAGGGGGACTGTCTCTTTTTGGAGGGGAGAGGGAATTAGGAACTGAACTGTGGACTTCAGTTTCCCCCAATAAGACAAGGCGGCTAAACCGGGTGAGAAACCCCCAAACTGCTATCCCGGCCTCCTCCGTAGGCCCTGGCCGGGCATAACAGAGCCGGGTGCTTCCCAGGATCTTCTCTCCCTCCCCCAACCGGGCCCGCTCCCCTCTCTTCGAGCCGGGCCTCGCGGCCTCCCAGGCCTTCCCGGAAGGGAGGCCCGTGGCGCCTGCTCCGGCTCGGGCCAGGGCCCGGATCCCCACGAGGCGCAGCACAGCGTGGCCTCCTCACCCGGCGCGGTCCCCGGGCCCGAGCCCGGGCCCGGGCCCGATCCTGCTCCAGCTCCAGCTCCCAGCCCCGGCTCGGGCCCGTCTCTCGGCGGCGGCGGCAGCAGCGTCGGCGGCGGTGGCGGGAGCAGCGTCGGCGGCGGCGTTGGCGGCGGGGAAGGGGACGGGGACGGGGACAGGGACGGGGGCGGCCCCCCCGCGGGCGCGCGCTCCCGGGCCCCCCCGCGCGGTCCCGCCGCCGCCGCCGCCCTCCCGTCCGCTTTTGTCACTCGGCACTGGGCGGTGGAGGCGGCCATCTTGGGTCCGGCGCACGCGGGGCGGCCGCCCCAGGCGGGAGCAGCCGAGCGCCGAGTGAGCGCCGGCCTCCTCCCTCCTCTCTCCTCCGCTCCGCCCCGCCCCGCCCCGCCCGGCCCCGCCCCGACGCCCGGACACCCGTAGCTGGGACGGGAGGAGGCGGCTGAGCAACTCAGGCCCGAGAGAGCGAACACCGAGCTAGCCGCCAGCCAAGAGCAAGCGAACACCAGAGGGCCGTTCTCTTCTCTTCCTTCCACCTTACTTTACCCCGCCTTGCCCCCAGACTCGAAGACGCGGGTCCTTCCAGCCCAGCCCTTTGGAGGAAAGGAGTCATTCTCCTATAGATGGGGAAAGCGAGGCCCGCAGAAAAGTGACAGACAAATCACAAAGGCAGGAGTTTGGAGCAATCAGGATTTGAACCCAGGCTGACCTCCCAGAAGCCAAATCCAGTGCTTTTGATATAATGCTTGTGAACTATAAAACACGGGGCGGAGCCCTCTTTGTTCCAACCTCAAGGCCCCGGGTGGGCAGCGCCCTGGGCCCGGTCTCCCGGGACTAGGGCACTAACTGCCCCCCAAGTGCCTTAGGATCCCACTTGGTCAGTCTGGGGCACGGACCCCTTTGGCAATTTAAAATCCGTGGGTCCTTTCTCAGAATAAAATACAAAGTACTTTGGATTACACAGGAAAACAATTCTGCCGTAACATGGTTATTTAAAAAAAAAAAAAAACTGATAAAGTTCCTGGGGCTCCAGTTCTGGAGCCTTACGGCTGAAGTTCTCCAACAGTCTGACCTCAGGCACAGAATCTGAAAGTGATTCTGTACAATCCAACCCCCTCTACGAAAGGAATCCCCCAGGCACAGAGCCAAAAAGTTGGCCACTGCTTGAAGATCCCAGAAGATGGCAAACTCATCCCCTCTCTAGACAACATTCATGATTCTGACCCCGCTGGCTGAGGCCCCTGGAGAATTCCCAAGAAAAGGGCCCATCCAATATAGAATCCCAAGTCCAACCCAGGCCCATCAAAAATTCATTTTAGGAGAATCCTCCACAGCAGACACATCCAGCCTCTGCCCAGGACCTTCACCAGTGATAGCTTTCTTCCTCTCGGAATTGTTGGAGAGTTTGTTGGTTTTGTTTTGTTTTGTTTTGTGTCACTACACAGGTACACTTGCCAAAACGATTATTTTATGGAGAAACACCACAAGGCAAGCGCTTACACAGTGTTCAGAAAAAGCGACCCAAAGACACTTTCAAGGGCTCTCAAGAACTTTAGAACTGATTGTAGGACATGGGATATACTGGCACAGGACCACCCAGCCTGATGTACCTTCATCTCAGAGAAGGTGGTGTGCTCTATGAGCAAAGCAGAATTTGAATTATTTCAGAAGAAACTTGAAATGGTCAAAATTAGAGAGCGCACTCCATATGTTCATATGTTTGTACCCAACCTGGCAGAGCATTCCGAGATGGTATTGGTGGTGGAAAGAATTGGGGCTCAGGCCTCTGAGAAAAAACAACCAATCCTATCCACCAGTACCGCCAAAAAAAAAACCCAACATGATGATTAATCTCAAAAGAAAGAGCACAGGTCCCCACAGAATGAGATACTGGTCCTTTCCCTGATGGGGGAAAAAAGGGATTATCAGAGACTGATAATCCACTCTGCTCCTGACCAAATTCCAGTAAAGTTGGCAACTGTGGCTATGGGAGGACAAACTGAGATTGTGGTTCATGGGAGACCCAAGATCAGAACACAGGTTCTGGAAATTCTGTCCTGTCAAAAAAGGAAAAAGGAGAGGGGGCAGCTAGGAGGCGCAGTGGACAGAGCACTAGCCCTTAAGTCAGGAGGACCTGAGTTCAAATGTGACCTCAGACACTTAACACTGCCTAGTGTGACCTTGGCAAGTCACTTAACTCCAATTGCCTCAGCAAAAAAAAAAAAGGTGGGGGTGGGGGAGAACCTATACTAGAAAATGCTCAGGGGCACTTAAAGCACAGGAAGGAATTTTCTGGATCCTGTAACGTGAAAACTAGCTTCCAGTAACACAGGGAAGAGACATAGACCTCAGGTGAGCTCATAATTTCCAGTGGAAATGGGAGTTAGAGGTGCTGCATTCAAATCCCAGCTCTGCCCTGCCATCTGTGAGACTTTGGAAAATCAATCTCCCTCTCTGGGCTTAGCTTCCTGATAGAACAAATGAAGGTGTTGGCCTTGGTAGTTTTAAAGATCTAGTTCTAAAATACTGTGATACCCCATGGGCCTGAAGCTAACTCCCCAAGCTAGGCAAGCATCCATACAGTTTGTCCAGAATCAGCAGATGGCGCTGGATAGCCAGGTACTCAGGTGACTTGAGAACAGGCTTCTTAACCTGGGATTCACCATGAACTTGAGAAGGGGAAAAAAATCTTTGTTTTCACTAATCTTTAACTGAATTTTGACATTTTCTTTACTTAGAGATGTTGGCAACCAATGATTCTGAGAAGTGGTCCCTCCATAGACTTCACCAAACTGCTACAGGAGTTCCCAATATCAAAACTGCTAAGATTACCTCTTCACTAGAGGGCAATTGTACACCTCAAGGCTCCTCAGACAATCACATATCTTGTACTACCAACTC
Source organism: Antechinus flavipes (assembly GCF_016432865.1). Taxonomy (NCBI): domain Eukaryota; kingdom Metazoa; phylum Chordata; class Mammalia; order Dasyuromorphia; family Dasyuridae; genus Antechinus; species Antechinus flavipes. The sequence goes on from NC_067398.1 coordinate 665,739,718, forward strand.
TCCCCCTCGTTCATGGGCCAAGGACAGCTGTAGAAAGATGGTTCCATTCCACTGAAAGCTCAAACTATTTTTGTTTCTTAGCCTTTCTTTGTATCTCCAGGGCTTGAAGAGGGCAAGCCCACATGTGTAGGAGGCAGCTACCAGGTCTGTGCCCTTGGGTCACAAGTCTTGGGTAGCTTTAGAGCTGAAAGTTGTGAAAAATAACTTTGTGATTCCTCATCTAGTTTCCAAGCTGGGGTGGGTCTTACCCCAAAGCTCAGTTACAAGATTAGACTTCCCAAATCAGCAACCCAAGCATCCCCCTAAACTAGAGAAGGAGTAGTCTGGGCACCACCACAAACAAGTGGGCTTGGAAAGACCTAATCAGGACTGCTGATTATCTCTAGAGAGATATACAATTTTCTGAATTCATAAAGACTCTTTTCCAAATTCCAAAACAAATCTCCCATTCCAGACCTCTCATATAAGTATCCCCACCATTTTCCTGGGCTCAGGGACTTTTTTGTTTTTGTTTGTTTTTTCTGTCCCAGATCCCCACCATTCCTAGCCTAGTTAAGGCTGGGAATCACTTCACATAGATTAATCCAACAGCCTTTTCCATTTCAACCCATCTTCCCCAGGCTACTAGTCTAATCAACTAAAATCCAGCTGATCATATCACTCCCTTGAGTCAAATATTCAGGGCCATTCAAGGTTCTCCACAATCTCTCTTCCACTTATCCATATCCTATCCATACGTCAAGACTCTGAGGATCCCTGAACTTCGTCAGCCTATGTACATATCAGTACAGTCCACTGGAAAAGAGTGGTTTGGCATCCAAAGACTGGTTTACACACTACTCTGCTAATTACCACCTTTGCAATCTCTGCACAAGCTCTATGATCTCTCTGATCCTGAATTCTTTACATAAAAAATGAGTGGATGGGCGCAAAGGTGCATCCTGGAATGCACCTTTATAATCATCATGATATTGCCCTTAGTCTTAACGACTTATGATCACAACCAATCTTGTCTCGGCTTCCAAATGTTTTACAAATCTCCAACCAAACTAAATAGGAAAGAAGGAGCATGTCTCCCCAACAGCATCAAATTTGAGGCTAAATATACAGGGATTTCCTCCCCAATGCCATCTGCATTTAAGGATGTTTGTAAAATGAACATGACCTAGAGAAGAGAGACAGTGGGGTCAAATGTAGGAAAAGCTCTTGCAGACAGGAGTTATTATAATTAGGAAAGGGACCTAAACTCCTAAAATCTACTCTCAACCTTCCAGGGTGTCTCTTCTCTAGGCTTGTGCTGCCTCCTTTGTGAAATCATCTACTCCAGACTAAAAACTAGTCAGAAACCTTTTGGAATCCATAAACTTTGGGTCCCTCCCCTCTCCCCAGGAACCAGGCAGGAGTCATAAATCTTATTGTATGAAAAAACCCCAGGTTTCTCTTACCATCTCGGTAGATTGGCCCCAACTCATCACCCCAGGCTTGGGGAAACGGAGAGAGTGGCGAGCCCCGCCCTCTGCATTCCGACAAAGTCATCAGGCTGGGTGGGCCAAAGCCCAGCATCTCCCTCTCACAGCCTGGGGATCCAGGCTCCCCCGGGCCTGGGGCTACCAACACAGGGCGCTCTGCCGATGCTGCCAGCAGCTCCTTGAGAATGTTGATAGGTGAAATAGTGAGCTCCCAGTTGGTAATGCCAAAGTCACGCAGGTGAGCTCGGGCATGGCTAGAAAGGCCTGCTCGGGTGTCAAAGCCTGCTCCACAGAACTCACAGCGCATCAAGCTGAACGTGCTGGGGTCAAAGTTGGCAACTGTGGAGAGAAGAACAAGATGGCCAGTCACATAGGGGTCTCCTTGCCCTGAACCGCTTCTGGGGACTAACAACATAGCTTCTGTCTGCCTCCCATTCTGCCCGATGGCACCTCTTTCTTGGACTCAGCTGTGCACATTCCCTAGTCCTTTGTACCCTCCTTAGCCCCACCCCTGCCCAAATAGTCCCTGTTGGGAAACCGGGCCAGCTGAGTCGGGCTATAGGCATCATGGCTGGTTCCAGGCGGGCTGGCTGGGTCCCCCTGCCAATACTTCTCCCTTCATCCCCCTTCACCCCTTTTCAAATCCTTCCTCAAGCCTTCCTTCTTACTAGAGTAGTTATGGATAAGCCAGCAACAAAGACTACTGGTTTTTCCTGCCCATGATACCCAAGGGCAGATTCCCCTCACTCCTCCTTTATCTGGGGTCCTGTCCAGCTCTTAGTTCAGATAAGGGGGAGTGGGGCTTAGCACATGAGACATGGAAAATCTGCTCTGCCCAATCTCTTCCTTCCTGTCTCCTCCTCTCCCTCCCCACCCCCACCCCCCACCCCCCAGTGATGAGACCTGGAGGATCCCTGCATCTCCAAGTGGTCCTTTGTCCAGGTCTAGAGCACACCCAGGCCCATGCCTTGGAGTAGGGCCACATTCCCAGTTGGACAGCATATACATACCTATCTATCTCCATGAAAGGAAGAGTGCCAATTAACCCCACTTTTGTTTTTGTATACTTGTTTTTAAGTTAGGAGACTCTCAAATTGATTACATACTACCTTTTTTCTTCTTCTTTTGGAAGGAGAACTTTTGCTCGATTGCTTTTACTTCCTCTGCAGAGATGAAGTGTCGGACATTGTAGCTCACCCCTACACGGTTCAAATGGCCCCGAACATGGTTAGCCAGGCCAATCCCATTGTGAAACCTGTCTGGGCAGTAAGGGCACTTCCTCTCCTCATTCTTTAGCATGGGGGAGTCTGAATCAAAGAGGTCATCAATTCCCAAGGGCCCTTCTAGTGGGGAATCCAGCAGCAACAAATCCAATGGGATAGGCCCATCCAGCATCAGCTCTGTGGAAGAGGTAGCCCCCTGAGACTTTGCCAGCCGACCATGGGCTTGGAAAGCCCGTGGGGGCTGTAGATTCATCTCCTCCACAAGGACTATGGGGACCATCTTCCGTAGCTGGTGCTGCTGTGCCTCTGAGGACTCAGCCTTTTGTAAGGCTTCTCGAAAAGTCCTCTTGAGCTCCAAGGCAGATTGGGGGATGGTGATAGGGTTAAAGCTTCGGTTCTGCGGAAAGTCAATCTCAGTGGTTAAGGACATCTCCTCTTCCATGTTGCCCATGTCACTGGCATAAGACCCTGGGGGCCTGAGCTCCTCCCACCCAGTGAAGAAGTCTCGACCCACATCACTCTCCAGGTCCTTCAGATGAGCCATACTTTTTTTTTTACTAGGATGCAAGGTGTAGGGATTATAAACTTTGGCCGAGGAGAATGGCAATGTTCCCAAGGTCTTGTGGGTGGAACCATATGGAAGCATCTTTCTTGAATGGAAGCTAGCAGGGGCAAAGCCTTTTTTTACCCGACTGCTCCTGTCCAGCCGTTGATGTCCCAGAGCAAAGGCAGGGGTGGGATCATAGTGAGCAGAGCCTTCCTGCCATGTTGGAGCAAACAGCCGGTCTGCTTTGCCAAAATAGTCCACATCAGGTATGCGGGCTAGTCGAGCAGGGCTGTAGGAGTCACGGCTGGTTCCAGGCTGGCTGGCTAGATCTTCGAAAGCTTCAACCTCTCCCCCCCAAGGCTGGTGAGAGTGGGCATACTTCACATGTTCCTTCAAAACATTCTCATTTGGGGCTGGGAAACCACAGAGGATACAGCTGTGAAGGCCTTTTCCTAGCCCTAGGGGCAGCCCCTGGGCTAGTGGCAGCTCATTGGATTTGAAGTGTTTGTAGGCAAGGTGGCCAGGGCTGTCCTGGGCCTCACCTCCTGAGTGGCCAGAGAGGCCCAGGCCCTTGGCCCCTTGGTCCCTCCTCTCCCTGACATGCATCTTGGCATGCTGCACAAAGATCTTGGAGGAATTGGTGCCAAACACACATTTGGGGCACTGGAGTCGAGCATCTCGTCCTTCATCTGGGAATTCATTCAGTTTCTGAATTTCCTCAATAATCTTCTCCCTAGACTCCTGGTGGAGCCGGCGATGCTGCTCCAGAGTGCCAGGGTCCCCAAATGCCCAGCCACACTCACTGCAAGAGAACTGCCCCTGTCCCCCTCGGGAGTCACCTATAGGGTCTTGCCCAGGGCCTCGGCTATGCTGCATCATGTGGTCTAGGAGATGTTCTTTCTTCTTGAAGTAAATGCTGCACTCAATACAAGTGTAGACAGCAGGGTCTTCCTCCTGCCCCAGTGCTTCCTTGTCAGCCTCCTCTATCAAGTTACAAAAGTAGGGCCTCATTTCAATGTCATACGGGCCACAGGGCGGGGGTTCTAGGGACAGCCGTTCCACTGAGTCTTCCTCATTCACTGTCCATGTCTGTTTACTGATGGCCAGTTCGGGACCAGTTTGAAGGCCCGGTCTGGGCAAGACCCACTCAGGACGGGGCTCCGGAAGAGGGCTTCTTTCAGATACCTCTGGCTCTGTCACCAGCCCCTTCCTCTCAGTGACCACTGCTGCCTCCAGGGTTCTGATCTTGCCTAAGCCAGGAGCAGGGCTTTTCCTGAAACCTGGAAGGCCCAGTGGGGGAGCCGCCTCTCTCAGGGGCTGGACTCGCATCGACTGCCCGACCCCACTGTCTAGGCCTTGGCCCTTTTCCCTATAGTGGGCATGCTCATCAGGGTCTGAGAACCAATCAAACCTCAGGATACCCTTCTTGTTCTTCGATAAGTGCTCTCTGTGGAAAGTGTCAAGGGGCTTTGGTTCAGAAGTGGGGTGCCTGTCCTCCCAGGACCCCAAGGGAACAGGGGACTCAGCCGCAATCTCAGGAGCTCCTCGAAGCTCCGGCCCCCCTCCCAATTCAGTGTGAGTTTTCACAGTATGTACAGCTTTGGACTCGCTGACAAAGGAGGTCTCCTGGGAACAGAATGGGGCCCCAGCTTCCCTGGAGCTGGATGGCCTCTCTAAAGTGCTTTCCTCCCTGACATCGGCCCCTCTGTCCACACAGAAAGGGCGTTCCCACGGTGCCCGGCTGCCCCTCCCATCCGAAGGGCTGGGGAACCGACCCAGGAGCAGCAGCGGTGGTGAACCCAGAGGGAATTCTGCACCACCTCCATCCCGGTAGCTGCAAAGAATCACCAACAGGTTAGGAGCTGATCTAATGTAAGGCCAGTATGGCTAAGAGCTGCCCTAGTGGATCGGGGAAGGGGAAGGAGGGGACAATAGGATTGAGAACTGGAAGAGACCTTGGAGATCATTTGGTTCATCCTCTTCATTTTCCAGATGAGGAAAAACGGAGGTTCAGAGAGGACAATGAGTTGTCCAAGGTAGTAAATGGAGCTGTGAACGCAGCCCCTATGTTTCAAATGAGCTAGAGGAGGAGGGATTCCATTGGGAGGGGAAGTAGGCCCCAGAAGCTCTGGGCTCCAGCTTCCCCCTCCCCTCTCATTATCCTCACTTATCACTTCCAGGGAGATTTAGGCCTTGGGGTTTCCTTCTAAAGAGGCAAGAACAGAACATGCCCCCTGAGGTGAGAAGAAGGCAGGGGCCCCAGTGCCTGGTTCCCTCTCATGGGGCTGCAGTCTAGTCTTAGGCTAAGTCTTTGACTCTCTATCATCTAGCAAGGCAGGACTGGGGCCTGAATGCCCAAGACCCCAAATCCATGAGACAATTGTGCTTCCTCAAACACCACAAACACATCCCAGCTAGAGCCCAAAGAGGCTTCCCTCAGCCCTTCTATACCAGGTGCATCTATTTATAGGGAGGGCATCATTCCCAGCATGCAAAGTCCCACATGAATTAGCGTCAGGATATCCTGGGATCTGTCACCCCTGAGACTGTGCCCCTACGCTTTTCCTCAGTATCACCAGCACCATCCTCACTCTTCCCTCCCTGGGCAGGGTCTAGAGGGGCCAAAAGCTAAGAATTTCCTACATCATGTTTGGACCTGGTGGTATGCTTGAAAGTGTGCAGGCAATTCTCCATTGTCCCCAGAAGTGGCTTCCCCATAGCACAAGTATGTTCCCAGCTTCCCTTCCATTCCAGGGCCCTCTCCCCCTAGGTATTCCAAGCCCATTTTATTATGAGCTCGTGCAAAGCAAGATTAGGAAGTTCAGAGATCAAGAAAGAAGAGAAGGGAAGGGAAGAAAGAAGGGAGGGAAGGGAAAAGGAAGAAATAAAAGGGAGGGAAGAAGGAGGGAGAGAAGAGGGGAAAGAAAAGGAAGAAAGAAAACAAAAGAGGGAAGGTGGGGAGGAAGGAAAGGGGGAAGGAAAAGGGGAGAGGAAGAGAAGGAGGAAGGGAGAAAGAAAAAGGAAGGAAGAAAAGAGGGAGGAAGGGAAAGAAGGGAGAGAGGAAAGGAAGGAAAAAGAGAAAGAGAGGGAAGAAGGAAGGGAGGGAGGGAGGAAAGAGAAGGAGAGGAAGGGAGGCAGGAAGAAGACCACTGCTGCATGGTGAACTGGAAGGAGAACCACCATGGCCACAGGACTTGGGCTAAAATTCTATTCTGCCTTTTGCTCACTATGTGACTTTGGGAAAATCATCTTCTTTTCAGTGTCTGTTTCCTCACTCATGAAAACAGGTGCTAGACTTCCTAATTGTGAAGCCCTATCCAAGGCCCGATCTGCCCCCGAATCCCAACCCCTTTCTTAGGCCCTGATTCGGGTGCCCCCTCCACCAGGAAGCATTCCCTGACCTCCCTCTCCTTGGAGAAGGGTCTCTTCTCCCTAAAATGCTCTCCTGGTCCCTCCCTGGCTTTCACACACTCTGCCTTCCTCTCCACTCCTCACCATAGACTGCATTCCCCACTAATTAGCAAGGAAGCTCCTGGAGGGTAGCTACAGCTACTTTCCAGCAGAGTAACAATAGCAGAAAGAACTCCCATAGCACCCTAGGGCTTACAAAGCACTATCCTCACAACAACCCTGTGAGGTAGGTTGTACAATGGCAGATGAAAGTAGGTTGAGAGGTTATATGAGTTGCCCATAATTGCACAGCTATGAAGAGTCTGGGCAGGATTATAACTCAGTTGTTTCTTAACTGTGGGCCCGGGTCTCTTTCCACTACACCATGCTGCTACTCCTAGGCTAGGGGATCTGGAAGCCATCCTGGGGGATGGAGACTGCCCCCACCCCCGCCCATGCACACTGTATCCCCACAGCACAAGGCCTTACACCTAGTAGGTATTTAATAAACACATGATGCTTTAAACTGCAAGCCGAGCACATTACTTGGCCAGTGAGTCCCACCATTGCTTCCTCCACAAGCTTACATAAATTGAGTTGATCAGATGCATCTGCCCTGAATCCCCTCTTAGAGCTACCCTCCCCCACCTTAGTCACCCCATTTTGGTCTGGCCTACCAAATATGTCCATCCTGATCTAAGGTGCCCCCGTACCAGAAAAGATTTATTCCTACCCTTCTGGCTCTGGAGGGAACAGTCTGAGGCTGGAGAAGGGAAAGAGGGGTGGGGGCAGGAGGGAAGGGGAAGAGGCTGTCCTCAGGCATGGAGCCCACCCTATTCCATCCCCCCAGGAAGTGATAAGCAGACTAGCCTGGCACTCACCGGCTGCTGCTCCGGTGGGCGGTGGTGGCGGCAGAGGCAGAGGGGAGGGTGTCGCCGAGGCCATGATGGGGTGGCCCATCTGTAACAAAGATGGGGAAATCTTGAGGGCTCTAGGGTCATTCCCACTCCCTCCCCAGCTCCAAGCTGGGGCTGCCCAGCCCTTTCCCCAGTCCTTTATTTCCCTACCCTCCACCCCTGGACTGGTACCCATAGGGAAAGGAGGAAAGGAAAGACTTAGGGATCTATTTCTATTTCTAATTGTATTCGAAAAGTCCCTGATTTCCAAACCAAAACCCTGTCTTCTTCTGAGACTCAGTGCTGAGGATCCAATCACTCCATCCTCTCAGTGGCCATCCACATGGGTCCAGAGGGTCACAGCTTCAGAGCTAGTAAGGACTATACAAATCATCTAGTCCAACTCCCTCAGTTGAATGATGAAGAGGCCCAGGAGGAGAAGTGAATGGCTTGAGGTTACCCAGATTATTAGTGGCACAGCCAGGTTTTGAACCCAGTTCCACTGGTTCCAAATCCTGAGTTCTCTGTATTACACTATACTGAATGGGGAGCATACATCCACAGATGTATAGGTTCCAAAAAATGCCCAAGTAATCACTCATGACTTATTTTATGCCGCAAGGAAACCTTCCCACTAACTCTGAAGGCTAATTTTTGTCTACACTTCATTCAATAAGATGATCTGGTATTTAGGCTACTTCTTCTCTACATGACATCTTTATTTGACATCTATACACTGCAGCTTTCATATCATTTTGGCTCTTCCCTAAAATACCATGTCTAATCTGTGCCCATCTGGCAAGCTGCCAGTTTCTTCTCTAGCTTTGAGAAAGGCAGCACAGATCAGCAATCGGGGAGCATGGACCAGGCAGTTGGCTCATGTTGGGCGCCCAGCCCCAGACATCAGCTCTGGGCCACCCTCACCTCATTTAAATGGTGGCATCCTTCTCTGGAGACATGCTATGCCACATCCCAGCCTCTAAGCCCTACTTTCCCTTAGATTGGTCCTCACACAATGCATTAGAGGAAGAGGATTACAATGATGCTGTTGTTGATAATAAGTGACATTTACACAGCACTTTAAGATTTATAGATTTCACTATCTCTATCTCACTATTTATATCTACTATCTCATTGGACACTCATCACAATCAGGTAAGTTAGGTAGTATCATTTTCCCCATTTTACAGATGGCAAAACTGAGGCACAGAGAATTGCTAACTTGCTCAAAGTCATACAACTAATACATATCTGAGGATTTGAACTTGAGGACTATTTATCTTGCTGCCTCTCTTAGAGAATCTGGACAAATCAGCTATAGAATTATAACCAAATCCAAATTATCTGCCTATAATTACCCATTTTAGTGTTAAATAAGAGATCAAAAGCCCAAAAGGTACTATGGCCCAGGCAAACTACAGATCAGGGGGAATTAAAGTAGAAAAAGAGACAGAAAAGAGTAAATAGTAAGAATAAGGAGAGAGGATGAATGTGTGAGAGACTTAGGACAAACTGAGAAGAAAGAGAGTAAAACCTGAGATGTTCCAAATGAGCATGGGAAGAACTGCTTCAGAGTTCCCAGGCTGGTAAAAAGTTTTATTATTCAGTTGTTTCAATCATGTGCAAGTCTTTGTGATCTCTTTTGAGGTTTTCCTGTAAAAGGCATTAGAATGGTTTTGCTATTTTCTTCTCCAGTTCATTTTACAGATAAGGAAACGGTCATGTAACCTATCTAGGTTCACACAGCTTCTGGATTTAAATGCAGGAAGATAAATCTTCCTGACTCCAGGACTAAGCACTCTGTCTACTATGCCATCTACTTGGCCTAGCTGCCAGATGGGAAGACTAGCTTGTTTAATAATCAGTAATAACTCATGTGGAGGGGATAGAGCCAAGATAGTGGAGAAAAGCAAGGTAATCTCCTAATTCCTCCTCTCAAATTCCCCTTCAAATAAATTTAAATAACGCCTCAAACATTTTGGAGTGGCAGAACTCCCCAAAGGATTGGGTGAAATAATTTTTCAAAGTCAATTAGAAGGTCTACATCTGGGTGAGAGTGGAGTGCACTCTGTGCCACTGTAGGCCTCAACTCAGCAAACCAGGATCAGATCTTGAGGTGACTGAATGAGCTGTGGTGGCTTCCAGAGCTCTTAGTAATTCAGAGGGTTAGGGGGTCAACCACTGTTCAGAAGATTAGAGGGGTCCCTTTGGCACCAGGTGAAAAACTTTCTTTCATTGACTATATGTGGTTATAGTCCTAAAGCAAGGAGGAACACTAACACAGTAGCCCACCACAGCTTGTAGCCACAGGGAGTGGGGACTTTGGCACAATTCTGGAAAAGAATGCCTGTGATTACTTACAAAGGAGAACACAATCCAAAAGAGTAATAAACACACTTCTCCTTAAATCATACTATCTTGGAAGAACAACACTTAAGAAACACCCCCCACCCCAACTAGCTCTGAAAAGTTACACAGAAATTTCAAAGTTTGAAGAGTGTCTCCTCTATCCTGGGAACAAAGCCCAACTTTAATATAAAGTTAAAAGACAAGAAACAAGTTGGGAAAATGAGCAAAAACACATTTTTAGAAGATCTGACAATAAAGTTACTATGACAGAAAGGATCAAAACAAAAACTCAGAAGACAACAAAGTCAAAACTGCTATATCCAAAACCCCACAGTAAAAGGGTTGAAAAATCAAATAAGAGAGGTAGAGGAAAAATTAGAAAAAAAGAAATTACATTGATTGATGAAAATCATGAAAAAAGAATAAACTCCTTAATAAAGGAAGCAAAAAAAAAAAACTACTGAAGAAAATAAAGCCTTAAAAAATGGAATAGACCAAACAGTAAAAGAGACACAAAAATCCAATGAAAAGAAGAATGATTTAAAAAGCAGAACTGGTCACGTGGGAAAAGATGTATAAAAATTCACTGAAGAAAAAGATCTTTTAAATAAATTAGCCAAATAGAAAAGTAGGTTCAGAAGCTCAATAAAGAAAATAAATATCTTAATATCTTAAAAATTAAAGTTGAACAAGTAGAAGCTTGATGTCTATAAGACATCAAGAAGCAATAAAACAATCATAAAAAGGAAAAAAAATAGAAGAAAATATCTCTGGAAAAACAGCTGACCTGGAAAACAGATCAAAGAAATAATTTAAAAATTACTGAACTACTTGAAAAAAAGAACCCAGACATCATCTTCCAAAAAATTATCAAGGAAAACTGCCCTGATATTCTGGAACCAGAGGATAAAATCAAAATTGAAAAAAATCCACTGATCATCTAGTTCATGAAAGAGATCCTAAAATGATAACTAACAGGAATATGATGGCCAAATTCCAGAGCTCAAGAAGAAAATATTCCAAGCAACCAGAAACAATTTAAATATTGTGGAACCATAGTTAGAATTACATTAGATTTAACTGCTTCCACATTAACAGATCAGAAAGCTTGAAATATAATAATATTCTAGATGACAAAAGAGCTAGGATTATAAACAAGAATCACTGACCCAGCAAAACTGAGTATAATTCTTTAGGGAGAAAAATGGATATTCAATGACATAGGGGACTTTCAAGCATTCCTGATGAAAAGACTAGAGCTGATAGAAAATCTGACCTTTTAATACAAAACACAAGAAAAGTATAAAAAGGTAAACAGGAAAGATAAATAATAAGGGATTCAATAAGGTTGAACCATTTCTATTGCTACATGGGAAGATACTTATAACTCCTGAGAACTTTCTTATTATTAGGGTAGTTAAAATGAGTGTACATAGAGGGCACAAGTATGTATAAAATATGATATATCTAAAAAAAATAAGGGTGAAAAAGAGAAATGCATTGAGAGAAGGTGAAAAGGAGAACTAGAATGGGCTAAATTATCTCACATAAAAGGTATCAATGAGCTTTTACAGTGTTTGGAGGAGATGGGGGAAGTGATTTTGGGGAAAGCAACTGAACCAATGGGAGGGATACTCAACATACTCAAGTTGGGCACAGAAATCTATCCTACCTTACAGGAAAGTAGTAAGGGAAAAGGATAAGAGAGGGGGAGGAAGAAGGAGGAAGAAAGAAAAGAGGGCAGATCTGGGGAAGCAGTATTTGGAAGTAAAACACTTTTGAGGATGTACAAGGTAAAAGGAGAGAAAAGGATAAATAGGGAAATTAATATGGAAAATACAGTAATTGTAACTATGAAAAAAATTTGCAGCCAATTTCACTGATAAAGGCCTTATTTTTCAAATTTATGGAGAACTGAGTCAAATATATAAAAATAAGAGCCATTCCCCAATTGATAAGTGGTCAGAGAATATGAAAAGGCAGTTTTCAAAAGAAAGTAAAGTTATAGTCATATAAAAATGCTCTAAATCACTACTGATTAGAGAAATGTAAAACAATTAAAACAATTGCAAGACACCACCCCATACCTACAAGATTATCTATTATAAGAAAAGAGAAAAAATGACAAATGCTAGAGAGGGATGTGGGAAAATTGAGACACTGGAGTTGTGAACTAATTCAAGAATTCTAGAGAGCAATTTGGAACTATGCCTACAGGACTACCTTTTGATCCAGCAATTTCACTATTAGGTCTGTATCACAAATAGACTAAAGGAAAAGGTAAAAGACCTATATGTACAAAAATTTTTATAGCAGCTCTTTTAGTGATGGCAAAGAATTGGAGATTGAAGAGTGGAGAATGTCTGAGCAAGTTGTGTATATGTTTGTAATGGAATTACTTACTACTGTGCCATAAGTGATGAGTAAAATGCTTTCAGAAAAACCTGGAAAGACTTAGATGAATCAATGCAATGTAAAATTAGCAGAACCAGAAGAACATTATTATGTATGATGATTAACTGGGAATGGCTTAGCTATTCTCAGCAATACAATGATCCAAGACAATTCTGAAGGAATTAAAATGCTATCCATCTCCAGAGAAAGAATTGTTGGAGTCTGAATGCAGATCAAAGCATATTTTACTTTTTCTTTTCTGTTTTGATGTTTTTCTTTTATAACATGATTAACATGGAAATGTTTTACATGATTACACATATATAACCTAAATCAAATGGTTTTGACTTCTTAATGAGGAGCGAGAAAAGAGAATTTGGAACTCAAAATTTTTTAAATGTTAAAAATTATTTTTATGTAATTGGGAAAAATTAATAATTAAATACATTTTAAAAAATAACTCATGGATATAGACTTCAACATTTTCAAAGTACTCCACACACTCACAATGCCATATAGCATCTGCTACAATATTCTTCATTTCTTTTTACAGATGAGGAAACCAAGGCTCATAAATGCTTAGGGACTTGCTTGCTAATATCACAGCTTGTCTAGTGGGAGGGGAGGGCATAGAATCAAAGGAAACCAAGACCGTTGATCTTTGGCCTCTAAATCCAGAGCTTTTTCCATGGACAGATAGATTTCTTGGAGAGTGAGGGAGGAAAAAGTCATAGCCTGGGCAGGAGCTAGGTTTGCGCTGCTGAATAAGATCCAGTCCCATTCTTATGACTTGCTCCTCAGGCTCTGAGAGCCAGCAATTCCTGTTCCTGGTACTTCAGAAGCTGCAAACATCTCCTCTACCTTAGAAACCAAGTGCATAGACCTAAGGAGATAAGAGGCAAGAAGGAAGGGCAACAGTAAATGGCTGAAGAACAAGGAAAGGTTGGATATGTTGGGGTGTTGGAGCAAGGGGCAGGAAGGGACAAGAAGCTGCCCCAGAGACTGGGGGTGGGGATGGAGAGGTATGAAGTAGTAAAGTCATAGAGGAAGACATAGGTTGGGAGAAAAGATATCCAGTTCTTCCACTAAACCAGCTTTGTGGCTTTAGGCAAGTCAGTTCCCCAATATAAGACCAGTTTCTTCATCTACAAAAACAAGAGGTTGATCTTTGCTATTTCTTGTCTCATCCTTAGCCTAAGATGCTATCAAGTCCTCTCTGTGAATCTCAGTTTCTTCATCTGTAAAACAGAAATAATATTCTCTGCTGCCTAGTCTACTTCATGGGACTATTCTGAGGATCAAAGGAGACAATAAGGATTTGAGAACACTTAAGAGTTAAGGGATTAAGGTATTATCCGACAAAAGACAGTAGGTCAGTCAGAATGCAGCTACAGCAGGAAAGCTTGCCCATATGGTTGCAAGAGGAAATAAAGAAAAGGGGGAAAAGGCCTTCCATGAGAAGTCAAGGCACTCCAAGGAAATCCCAATAGACTCTGGACAGGAGACACCATCTGCATCCAGAAAAAGAACTATGGGGATTAAATGTTCACGAGTATGAACACATGCTATGTTCACAGATGTTTTCTGTTTTTTTTCTCTCATGGTTTTTCCCTTTTGTTCTCTCTCAACATGATTCATTAAAAAAAAAATGTATTTTTTTAAAAGTCAATATACATTTCTAACCAGGAAAAAATTAAAAAAAAAAAAAAGTTAAGGCACCATCAGTATGGAAGCTATCTTGACAGTGAACAGGAAACACTGTGGCTGCTGGTGATGACTTGGATGACAGCATTGACCAAGATTTGTGCTGTTCTGTTCTAAGGAAAATGAATAACTAGAGGGGGAAGAAAAGTATTTCTTTGTCTTGGGCCTCCACATGCTAACCCCTACTGCAAAGACTTAAAATCTTATTAGGCTCTTAGATATTATGGACTTCAACTTCAATTCCCTGGTTTTAGAGATGAAGAAACTAGATTAGAGAAGTGAAGCCATTTGACCAACGTCACAGAAATAATAAATAGTAGATCTAGAATTCAAGCCTATGTGCTCTGACTCTCCATTCAGTGCTATCTGCTCCCCACAAATATCTCCCATTCCCCTTTCCAGTTCCTATCCAGGAACACTGCAGTGAGTGTACCTGCTTCCAGCCCACCCCAAGGTTGGTACAGTGAGATAATAAGTCACAACCCTCTCCCTCCACCCTTAGGCCATAGATGTCAGCCAATGAGACAGCTTCCTATGCCTGGAATGTACTCCAACTCAAATCTCCTGGCTCAAATTTTAACTAGCTTTTAAAATCCTGGGGTTCCATATATACTAAAATATCTATAGCATCACTTTTTGTGATAACGAAAAACTGGAAACAAAGTAGATGCCCATTGGTAAGAGAACAGCTAAATAAATGGTATTACATGAATATGGAGTATTACCATATTGTAAGAAATTATGTAATTGATGAGTACAGAAAAGAAAGGGAAGATCTATGTGAACTGATACAAAGAAAATGAGGGAAAATAAATATATATATTCAACAACTACAATAATGTGAATGGAAAGAATGAAATAATGGTGTGAAATTGTATTAAGCAAACCTGGCCTCAAAGAGGTATGAGATTTCCCTTCTTTGCAAAGGTGGGGGATACCACGAGTGTGAAACACTGCATATAATTTCAGGCTTTTTTTTTTTTTTTGATATGTTATATAGTTTTACTGAACTATTGGTTTTTTTTTTTCTCTTATTTTATTCTTTGTTATAAGTGACAGCTCTCGGGGAAGTGGGGGAGATACAAAGGGTAAGTGATGCAAATACAAAAGATATCAACACAGATTGTTTAAAAAACAAACAAACCCAACTCAGATACCTCCTCATTCAGGAAGTATTTCATGATCTTCCAGTCAATAATAGCTGTTCCCTTCACAGTCATCACAAGCAATTTTCTCTTGCATCTTTCTGCTATATTGATTTTGTTCTACCTGGACTATATTTCTGTGAGTTCAAGGCCCAGTGCCACCCATCAGGCTCCCACCTTTTAGCTCTAACACTTTGGGGAAATCATTGAAGTCCTCTGAATCTTTTTTCTCATCTTTAAAACAGAGATACTATTATTTACTCTTGTTTCATCCACCACATGGTTATGGTAAGGAAATAACCTTGTAGGCTTTACAAGGTGAGCTCTCTTTACTAGACTGCAAGCTGAACGAGGGCAAAGGCTCCCTATTATGAAAATAAAATAGGCTCTCCTCTTCACATCATCATCTTTCCTCTCCCAGAAAATCAAGTGGATGAGTCTCTGGCCACTCAAGAAGCACCAGGACATAGTCCCAAGCTGCTCCACTATGGTCAGAGGATGGAAGTGAGAGGGAAGAAGGGAAGATAGCTTTATTTTTGAAAGAGAATCAATGTAGGGCTCCAAACCACCCCACTATCACTCCCTCAGCATGCTACAGAAAGGTGTGGGGCCCTCAGAAAGTGCTGGGAAAGTGCGTATTCCCTGATGTCATGGGGAAGGGTTCTAGCCATAGGACCAGAGCTCTGAAAACATAAAGTGTTCATGGACACATGTGTTACTGGCGGAAACACTTGCTCTGGCAGGAGCCACATAGATCAGAACAATGGCACCTTCCTATTGCCATTTAAGATTTACAAAAGTAGCGAAAATGATTTACAAAAATCATCCTTGTTTTACAGATGAGGAAGCCTGAGGAGATAAGCCTTTGCCCAAGGTCACACAGCAGAGGAACATCAGAACCAAGACTCAAGCCCCGCTCTCCACATTCCAAGGCCAGAAATCTTTTCAGGACACTGCTATCTCTTCCATCTTCTGTTTTTCTCTCCTGAAACTGGGAAACAGGGAAGGTGAGTAACTTGCCCCCAATGCTAGAGTCCTTCCTCCCAAGGGAAACAGCCAGGGTCTCGAAGTTATCCTTTTTGTCTGTTCTTATACAGGCATTTGGTGCCTCCCCAGATGGCAGGAAAATTTCTTGAAAAGTAGAGATGATATCCCCAGTCCCTGGGATATGGCAGGAACCTAATAAAAGGTGACTGATTAGTCAAGGTAACATGGGTACTGAAATAATCATGGGATTTGAATCCAGATCCTATAATGCCAGATGCCACTTCTATAAAAGAACTGGGGAAAGTGGCTTAACTACATCAATGGGACCTTTTATTTTTGCATGAGCCCAATGCCTCGTCCAAAAGGAGGAGCCAAACACTTGTTTATTGAACCATATGGCATGATTCAAGGTTCCTTAGCTAGTTGGCAAAAGAGCCTCCTAACTTTCACTTCAGGGCTCTTTCTAATGGATTATGCTGACTTCTAAGTCCTTGGTCAGCCACTCAACAAGCATTTTTTAAGTGCCTATTGTGTGGCAATAACTCACTAGCCACAAGGGATAAAAAGACCTTGCCCTCTAGGGACTTACATTCTAATAGAAAAGACAACATCTATATAACTATCCGGGGTTGCACAGAAGACACACCTAGTGGAAATTGGCTCTAGAAGCCAGAGACCAGGAAAAAGTACTTGCAGAGATAGGATTTAAGTGTGGCATTGGATCCTTCATTATCCAGTGCCAATCTATCTTCCCAATGTGACTTCCAGCCCTCACCTAGCCAAATGTCTCCCCTGGAGTCCAAGGAGTAACAGCACCTCAGAGTCATGTCAGAGACATGGCCAGGCAATCTCCTTCACAGACCAGCTTCCCTATGGCTCACCCATTTCCCAGGTGAGCACACGGGGCCTTTGGAAACTTCGCTTCTGAGAGTCAGTTATCTCACCTTGGATTTATAGGAACATAGATTAGGAGCTAAAAGGAACGAGAGCCTAAGGCCCTTCATTTTGCAGATGAAGAAACTCAGGCTTCGAGATGTTTTGTGACATGTCCAGGATTATAGTTTTCATGCTGCACTTTCTCCCTTCATGGGACTACTGTGAGAAAAATGCTGAAGGGATATAGAGAGGCAAGCAGCTCCCAAATGACGGCCAGTGCTGACTGTGGCCATGAACACAGCTCCAAACCTCTGGGGAATACAGGGATCATCCCCGGCACATAACCAACTCCTCCCCAATAGATCTCACCTTCCTGGTACAGCCAGGCTTGCTAGGGAGCCTAGAAGAACCAGGGAGAGGAACAGGAGTTCTCAGAATGACTGACAGGGTCAGCCTCGGGCTTGTCCAGGAGCCAACAGGACCATACACATGCAAGAATCATTTTCACATCCTACTTTCCCCCTCACTATAGAAGCAAATATCCTATTTCTATTTTGCAAATAGTGTAAATAAGGTCCAGGGCAAATTGATTTGTTCAACATTTCAGTCACCTAATAGAGATTTCGGGCTTCCTAACTCATACCTCATTTTCATTAGGTCATTCCATAAAATACCAACCATATACGTCATATCCCTCCAAACTTTTATTACCTGTCCTTTGAGAATCTCAAAGAGTATCAGGTCAGACACCAAGTTAGAAACATATTTGGGAATGGAAACCAAGGTTCTAAAAGAAAAAGCTCTGGTCACCTGAACCCTTCCCTCAGGCCCTCAAACCTTCCTCTTTTCTTCAAACCCAAACAAGTCTAGAACCCTCTCTGATCTGAATCCAAATATGGGTTGAGCAAGGAATTCTCCTTCACCCAGTCTACCTATCACACTGAGTGAGGGCAAAGAATGAAGTCAAGATGTACAACTAGCCTAGCTTCTCAAATGAAATGTTTGTTTAAAAAAAAACATAACATTTAGCACGGTGCCTGGCACGTAGTAGGTACTGTATCAGTAACTATTCCCTTCCCTTCCTTATCACTTTCTCAGTTCAAGCAGACAGGTGCTTTCCTCCCATAGCCTCCCACTCTGGCAAACTACTTATTTCTGTCAGGAGCCTCAAGAATAAACCTGGAACTAAAGTGAGTAGCAAAGACCTGCAGACAGAGACACATCATGCTAAAACTCTGGTTATTCTAGCACAATGGGCAGAGTTTGAGGGATTCAATGGCTACTACTAGCTACAGCTTCAGGAATGAGGGCCTCGGGAGGAGGAGATAATCCCTACCTCCCAGAAGCCAATTCCCACCTTCTAAGAGTTTATCGGGACATGGAGCCCACAAGGTCTCTGTTCTGAAAAGTTCCTCAGTGGTCTAAGTTTACTGGTGAAGCTGAAAGAACAGAGGACTAGGAATCACAGGATTATAAAATCCTCAATTCAGAGCCAGAAGGGACCTTATAGGTAATCCAGGTTAATCTGTCCCCAAACCCCAAGCCCATAGGAGGAAACCAAGATGCCCAGAAATTAAGGGACCTGCCCAAAACTCATGTGGACTGTGAAAAAATAAATAAATAAAGCCTGGCATTTAAAGCCAAGTATGTTGTACAGCTCACTTAATTTTTTTAGAAATTTTTTTCACCTGTGAAAAGAAGAGGTTGAACTATACAAACCCTAGATATCTCTCTCCCAGGTCTGATAGTCTATGTTCCAAAGCTTTTCTAGCTCTTATATTCCATGTTCTAAGGACTCTCCTAGCTACATTTAAGGGTCCTCCCAGCTCTAACATCCTGTTTTCTAAAAGTCTTCTCAATTGATCCTTCAAGCTCTGACCTTCCATGTTTTTAAACACCACTCCCACTTGTGACATGCTAATTCTAAGGGCCCTCCCAGCTGTGGCACTATGCAGGACTAACATTCTGCATTTTATGGCTTTCCAGATCTGACATGTCATAGTCTATGGCCCATCCCAGTTCTGACAGTCTATGTTCCTAGACTTTTTTCACATTTCAAATTCTCTGTTCTAAGGTCTTTACAGTACTTACATTCTTTCTTCTAAGGGCTCTTCTACTAGCTGATACTTCTTGTTCTAAGAGTCCTCCCAGTTGTGACACTATATTCTAAAACCTATCCTGGCTCTGACATTCCGGCTTTCTCGGCTATGATATTCCTTGTTCCAAGAGTTCTCTCACTCTGACATTCTACATGCTAACCATTCTCCTAGCTGACATTCCATGTTCTAAAAGCTCTCCCAGCTCTGACATTCTTTGACTCTAGAGAGGTAAGCAAGGCTAGGCCAGGGAAGCCTAGTTCTCTAGCCTTCTAACTGATGGAATCTGTCCCATTGGAAAGCTGGAAGCTCACAAAGTCATAGCTACTGAAGACAATCATTTAAAGCAGAGCATCCATGCAGGCAAGACATGTTGAAATAACAAAAGCATATGGATGAGGCACAGAAAGGCTATCAGGCCAGAGGAAGTAGATTCCCCAGAATCTGATATACAAGGGAGAGAAGAATGCCTCGGTATCTGCATTGAGCTATGGGGCTCAGATAGAAAGTTTTCTGGGGCTGATGCACCTAGGGCAGCTGGCAACATGGAATCTTCCCGGGGATAGGGTCTATTTATAGACCCCACAAGACTGGCGGGGCAGGTGTTGGCCCAAAGAGAGGCTGGGCAAGGCAGTAATCGCGCGCACGCGCGCGCGTGTGTGTGTGTGTGTGTGTGTGTGTGTGTGTGTGTGTAAGGGGCAGGGAGTGGGGAGAATGGAAAGGAATCAGGAAAGGAGAGAACTTTAGCCATGTAAAAGCTGTTCTTGTATCTCATGCTTGTCCCCATTATGTATTCACTACTCCAGAAAAAAGGGAATAACTTAGAGTCACAGAACTTGATGAGACTTCAGAGAGCATTCAGTTCCACCCATTCTTGAGCATGAGTCCTTTCAATAATATCCCTGACAAGTCAGCCTCTGCTTAGGTACCTCCAATGGGAAACTCACTACCTTTAAAAATAATGCACTTAAAGGGCTCTCATCCTTGGGGCTTTCTCCTCACATCAAACACAAATCTACTTTTCAGTGACTCATTGGTCCCAGCCACCTTTTCTCTTCTGAGGCAGAGCAAACAAGCCTAATCACTCCCTACTGGACAGGTCCCCAGACCCTTTCCCTTTTGTGTTCTCTTTACCACATAAAAATACAGACATTCTTTCAACTGATTCTTGCATGGAATGGTTCAGCAGGCCTTTCACCATCTTGGGTGCCCTGTGGAGCATGAGTTCTCCATCTTCTGATTTTACCTCTGTGTCTGGACTTGCAACATCCCTCCCCAACCTCCTGACTCCAAACACTGAATCACTGAACTCCAATCACCTTTCAAAACCCACTCAAACCCTCTCCATCCCTCCCCTTTCCACCTTTCCCCAATAGCCAGTCCTTCCTCTTGGCTCAGATCACTCCTCTCTGTCTTTTTTATTCACTTCCTTTGTGTCATAGTTACATGTGTGCATGTCTAGGGGTGTGCTGGAGCCAGCTCAAACCAGCTCTTGCCAATTATTAAAATTTTCAATATGAGCATTTATACCTCATAAATCAGCAAATCAGGGCTTGATTTATTGTTTTGTTGATCATCTAGACTTAAGAAAGTGGAGAAAATGTTAATGATGTAGATTAAACTTTAAAGAATGTGTTCTCCCTCCCCCTCCCTCTCCCCCCAGAGTTAATTGCTAAACATTTACCAGCACACCCCTGGGCATAGCTTTCCCTCCCATCAGATTAGAATCCCCTCGAAAGTAGGGTCTTGCACAGAACAAGAACATAAAATGGGAGCTGAACTGACTGAACAAAAGTCATAGTAGAGATCTATAACTGAGGAATTCCCAAGGAGGCAAAAATCTCAGTCACAGGGACAGGATGAGCAAAGACCAGGAGGTGGGTGAGGGCAGGAGGAAAAGGCGAGAAAGAAAGCAGCCAGGGTTCCTAGAATGCACGGAAGGACAGAGGCAGTCAGACACAAGGCCAGAAAGGTTAGAGCCAAATAGAGACAGAGACACGCTCACATACCACTGGGAGTACAGGGGGATTGAGGGGATAGTCAAAGACCAAGACAGGGCTGCAGGCAGGAGTTCTTAGGGAGAGCTCACCAAAGAGTGGAATAGCTAGAGAACAGCAGAGTAGAAAATCCTGCTGAGAGAGGATTCGAGTCTCTCGTCCCCCACCCCCACCCCGGCAGGAATCCCCGAGTCTGGATGCCTCTGGGTAAGTGGCACTGACTTTCTCTGTGATGGGTTCAATAGGAGGACAGGTGTCCTGCCCCAGAATCCCCAAGGGAGGTCAAGGAAAAAGAGTTGTATGAGATTCTTCAGACACAGAGAGGGGCAGAAATCAGGACCTCAGCATCCTGGCTTCCTATGGAAGGGACTCCTGTACATCTCACTGAACATCTTCCCAAAGTGCTAAGTAAACTGAAGCATAAGCAAGGGGACACATCCAGCCATCCAGCCGTCAGAGGCCACAAGTTCTGCAGACCTGGCCCCTCTGCCCCTCCTTTCAGTGAGGAAGGAAGATACACCAGATCTTGCCCAGCTTAGCCCCAGATACCCTGACCCAGTTGAGTCCACACACTTGGCCTTAGCAATAGCCCTTCCCTTCTCTGGTCCCCGGTTTCCCACTGTATGGTTAGCAGTCAGTCTTTTTGAAAAGGGGGATGAAAAGAAGGGGAGCAACTCCCCAGGAAATCTACACTCTGTGCTTAAAGATCCACAGAGAGGCAAGAAGCCCTAGGGAGAGAACACAGGCCCACGGACCATAAATGTAAAGCAGGTTAAAGGTCCCAGGAGCCATCACCAGTCATGACCAGGAGGATTCCCACCGGAGGCAGGAGACAGACCAGCTCTCACTTACCACCCCCACCCCTGGACTTGGGGAACAGGGCTTCAGCCAGACCACTCTTCCCAAGAAGGCCAATCTGCAGGGCAGAGTTTTCATTCTTGCCCTGCCTTGTATCCCTGTGGAACCAAAGCCATTTTTGCCTAACAATGTGCTATCCCCCCTTCACCCTTGCATGCTGTCCTGGGGGCTATACCCCTAGACCTCTTACCAGCAACACCATCATTATCCTGCAGATCCCTGAGGCCCTCCAAGCTTCTGGGACCAAGGGGCCTGACTGGATACAGGGCTGACACAGGGCTACCCTCTTCACCATCTTCAGCTTCCACGTCTTCTTCACTTTCTGATCTCAGGACCAAGCTAGGTGGTCTCTCGGGGGCAGCAGGCCTGGGTGGTGGGGCTGTGCCCCCCCCGGGGGGCCTTCCATCCCTGGGCTCGGGAAGCTCAGCAAGACATTGTAACAGGCATCCAGCTCACCAGGAATCTGGCAGGGGAGAAGGAGAACACTTAGGAAAGGAGAGAAGCAGGTGGCTCCCAGGGACCCAGGTGGCAGAATGGCAGAACACAGCAAGATCGTAAGCTGAAGGGAAAGATTAAAAAGTTCCTGCCCAGGGGCTGGCAAGGAACCTTTAGGACTGCTGTTTTCTCTCCCCACCTCAGCTTTTCCTGCATCCCTAGTCCTCAGTCAGCTACTCTTCCTTGACATACTTTAGTACCCCCACCCCAAAAGTCATGCCGGTGGGCAGGCAGATTAGAGGTCAGACCCAGGGAGGCCCCAGAAGAAGGATGAGAGGAGGCCTCACTGGTCCAGAAACAAAGAGTTAGCTGGGGGTGGGGGTGGGGGGATCTGAGCCAGTTTCCTATAAATACCTTCAAGGTAACAGCGGAAAGTGAAGGACAGGAATGAGGCACTGTCTCAAGAGACAGGTTGGGAAGAGAGAAGAATGGGGCCCACTGACTGAGGCCAGGGAGGGATACGGGGGAGGGAGGGGTGGTTTTTGAGTAGAAAAGTAAGGGACAGGCAAAGCAGCATAGATTACCAAGGACTCCTGGGGCAAGGCTAGCGGAACTACCCCGCTTCTCCCAGGCTGTTGGTTCAGGGAGCCGCCATTCCCTATTTTAGGGTTAGAGCCCACAGGCCCAGAGACCTGGCATTTCCCTGGGTTGTCACCTAAGGAAAGTGGAGCTACCCCGCTTGAGCTCCAAAGAGCCATCCTCAACCTGGCTTAAGCAGACCCAAGTCCCTGATAACTGTCCTTATATCCAAAAAATAAATAAATAAATAAAAGTCCACACAATAAGAGACTTGGCTTTCAACTGATCTTGGCCCAAAAGCAAGAGTCAAAGGAAAAGAAAAATAGTGCCCCATAGAGATGCCATAGAGACAGAGTTAAACCTATAGCCACCTGCCCTGATCTAGAGACAAGTTTTTTTCTATGAGTGGCAGGACAGCAATTAGCTAAAGAGTACATTCCAAGTCTCCGGGCACAGTTGCTATGGGGAGGCCACTGTCATTTCTGGAACTAGCAGGGCCAAGACTTTTCAGGACTTTGGCTTTTGGGGAGATGATGCCTGAGAATGGGGAGATGGTGAAAGGGACAACTCAGGCAGCAAAACCTCAGTCCTGTCAGCCTCCTAATACCCAATGACAGCTGGGCTTTGCCAGATTGGCACCTATAACCCTCTTGTTCATATCCTAGGTCTACAGAGAAGGTGAGAGAGGAAAGAGATTGTGCAAAGGAGGAAGGAGGAAAGAGGAGAGAAGGAAAAATGGAGAGCTAGAAGAAAGATGGAAGAAAGAAGGAATAAAAAGGGAAACAAGGAATGAGGGGAAGAAGGGAAGAAGAAAGATAAAGGAGAGAAAATGAGTAGGATAGGAGATGGGAAGGAAGATATGGACCAAATGAAGGAAAGGGAAATGGAACGAAAGGAAGTAGAAGAGAGGAAAGGGGAGAGGAAAAATAGGGAAGGAAGGAAAGGAAAATAGGGAGGAGAGGAAAGAAAAGAGAAAAAAGGAAGGAAAGAAAGAGGCAGAGAAGATAGGGAGGGAAGGAAGGAAAGGAAAAGAAAAAGAGGAAAAGAAGAAAGGAAAAGAAATGAGGAGGGGAAAGGGAGGGAAGATAAAAGAAGAAAGAAGAAATGGAGGTGAAAAAGAACAGAGAAGGAAATTAGGCAGAGAAGGAAGGAAGAAAGGGGAGGGAAGGAAGTTGAAGAAAATATGAGGAAGGAAGGAAAGGGGGTGAGAAGGAATAGAGAAGGAAATTAGGGAGGGAAGATGGAGAGGGAAGGAAGGAAAGAAACAAGATAGGGAAAAAAAGAAGGAAAGGAAGGGGAGAAGGAAGAGAGGGAAGTTAGGGAGGGAAGGAAGAATGAGGGATAGGGAGAAGAAGAAAAGGAAGAAGATAAGAGAAGGAAGAGAGGGGAAAGATAAGAGAAGAAAGGAGAGGGAGAAGATAAGAGAAGGAAGGAGAGGGAGAAGATAGGAAGAAACAGAATAAAAGAGGGAAAAGAAGGAAGAGGGAGGAAAGATAGGGAAAGGAAGGGAATGGGGCGAGAAGAAATAGAGAGGAAAATTAGAGAAGGAAGGAAAGAAAGGGGAGGGAAGGAAGAGGGAGGGAAGATAGGAAGAAAGAAAGGAAAGAAAGAGAAGGGAAGAAAGGAGAAGGGAAGATGGGGAAGAAGGAAGGAAAGGGGGTGAGAAGGAATAGAGAGGGAAATTAGGGAAAGAAGGAAGGAAAGAAAGGGAAGGAAGGAAGGGGGAGGGAAGCTAGGGAAAGAAGGAAGGGAAGAAATGGGAGGGAGGATAGGGAGGGAAATATGGAAAGAAGGGGGAGCAAAGGAAGGAGAGGAAAAGAAGGAGGAAGGGAAGGAAGCGAAGCAAGAAAGGAAGGGAAGGAAGAGAAGAGAGAAAAGAAGGGAAAGAAGGGGGAAGGGAAGGGAAAGGAAGAAGAAGAGAGAAGGAACGGGAAAGAGGCAAAAATGGGGGGAGGGGTCCGGGGACCCAGGCCCGCGCCTCCCGGGGGCTCCAGGCCTCCCGGGCTTCCTGCCCCAGGGGAGAGTAGATGCAGGACCAGGCCCACCCCAGCCCCCAGCCTGGCCCAGGCCCCAGCCCCCAGCCGCCAGCCGAGGAAAGGGGAAGCGGCCCCGCCTCCCAGGGACACCTGCCCCGGGGCTCCCCCAGCCCCCAGCCCAGGCTCGCCCCTCTCCCCACCTGCCCGGACCCCGCCCCCCAGCCCCGCCCCCGGATAGGCCCCGCCCCCGGGCCCTCGAGCCCCCCGCCCCTTGGCCCCTGGGGGTCCCGGCCGCGCCGGGCAGAGGAGGGTGGGGGGGGTGGGGGCGGGCGCGGGGTCGGGGCCGGGACCGGGCCGGGGCCTCTCCCTCCCCCGGCGGCTCCGCCCCGCCCCGCCCGCAGCGACGGGGGCTCCCTGGGCCGGGCCGGGTCGGACCAGCCGGGCGGGGGTCCCAGGGCAAGACTCACCGCAGGGCGGCGCTGCCGGCCGGCCCGGGATTCTCCGGGCTCCGTTCAACGCGGCCGCCGCTGCCGTTGCCGCTGCCGCTGCCGCCGCCGCCTGTCCCGGTCCCGCGGCCTCCGCCGCCGCGCCGGGGACATTGTCCCTTTAAATCTCTCCCCCGGCCCCCTCCCGCCCCGCGGCCCGGCCGCTCCGCCCCCCGGCGCGCCGCCGTGACCTCAGCGCGACAGCCCCGTCGTGACGCCATGTTGGGGAGGTCGGGGTCACCTCTCTTCCCCCCTCCCCAAACTGCCGCCGCCGCCGCCGCCGCCGCCGCCGCCGCCGCAGCTGCTTCCCTTTGGGATGGGGGAGGGAAGGGGTGTGGCGGGTAGCTCGACGCCATGTTCGGAGTGGCTAGGACATCTGCTGACTTAAAGGGACCGCGGTCCTTCAGGAGTGCTCTCGGCTCTGCAAGGGACCTTTAGAGATCATCCAACCCTCTCATTTTACAGAGGGGAAAAGTGCAGCCCAGAGTAAGGGAAGTGACTAACCCAAGGTCATGAAGCAAGTAAGTGGGCCAAGCCGGAATTCAAAGCCAAGCCCTTGAATTGCAGATTCAAACCCAGTCCCTGGACACCCCGCCCGCCCCGCCCCCGCCTCCCTGTCTGAGTCTTCTCCAGAGGTCTCAGAAGTGGTACCTGCTCCTCTGCGTTCCCTCCCTCAACTGATTTTCCCAAAGCCAAAAATATGGCATCTATTACAAAAGACAGCAGACTAGGGGGGAGGAGAGTCCGACGGGGCCTGCATCCTCCCGTGCCTCAGTTTAACCCTTCCCCAATGTAGGGGATCCGTGCACCTAGCAACTGAGAGGAGGTGGGAAAGAGGGCCGCCTTGAAAAGTGAGCGGGAGAACCGGCATCTGGTTCTCGGTGCCCCGATCCTAGAGCTAAAGTTCCATTCCACCAGCACCTGGAGAATGTGTCCTGCCAGGAACGGTGAAGAAAGAGAGCGGATCTAAAGAGCTGACCCTCGAAAGGGTCTCACCGACAAGGGTTTGTTCTGGTTGGTCCCAGAACACGCCGCCCTCTCCCACGGCAGAACTGTGTCTGTTTGGGGATTTACAGTCTAGTTGGACGGCCCCTCTTTTCCCACTAAGTGACATCTCCCTGTAGAAAAGCCTTTATAACAATTAGAGCTGCCCCAAAGTCTATTGGAGCCCCGACACTCCCGAGGAATCTTCAAGCAAAGATTAAGTGACAATTCACCAAACAGGTGATGATTTTTTATTTAAAGTAAAAATGAAATCCATGACCTCGCGAATCTCTTACAATTATGAGATTCTATGATTCCGAGAGCTGTCAGCAAGGGAAGGTCATTGGGAATTTAAAGTAAAAAGAATTGTTCAGTCCCTGAATGAATCCTGGTTTACAATGTCTAAATGATTTCCATCTAGCTACTACCTACTCTAGCCTGTCTCTTAGCCCATCTTCTCATGAGCTTAGGACACCCGGGTTCTTTGGGGTACCCAGATAAGG
Source organism: Antechinus flavipes (assembly GCF_016432865.1). Taxonomy (NCBI): domain Eukaryota; kingdom Metazoa; phylum Chordata; class Mammalia; order Dasyuromorphia; family Dasyuridae; genus Antechinus; species Antechinus flavipes. The sequence goes on from NC_067398.1 coordinate 665,766,611, forward strand.
ATGGAATAGAACTGGATGGGATCTTAAGAGACTCTTCAATCCAAGTGGCTCATTTTACCGAGGGAGAAACTGAGACTTAGAAAAGAATTCGCTCAAGTACACACAGTAAGTAATAGAGTAAGGAGTCAGATTCAGGTGCTCAGATTCTAAATCCACAGCTCTGTTCCAGATTCTTGAAGGCATTTATTTCGGAAAACATTTATGAAATAGTATAAAATTCTTTGCCACCTTTGCTTACAGCACCCAGCTGTAGGTGTGTGATCAAGGTAATCATTGTCATCCCTGTCTGAACTACCAACACAATCCTAAACTCTGACACTGACACCAGCTTTCCTTTCAGCTCCAGAACTATGATTCCGTGGTCCCCTCCTTGATCACTATCTTCGTTCCTTCCATCTGTCTCTAATTTCATTTATTCATTATTGTGAATATGGTCCCTGGATGTTCCCCCATTCCTTCCCATCACATTCTTGACCTCATGGTTGACTTGTTCAACTATATACATATTCTTCCGCCCCGGAACCTCTTGCTTCTTTGTTTTTGTTAAAGCCAACTCTCAGCTACTTCTACCATCTCTTCTCCCTTCTCATGGGGACCACTGATTGCTCCTGGAAAAGGCCACAAAGCTGTGTCACTTGCTTTCACTACACAGACCATTCAAATTTAAATTTTACTTGGACTCCTACAACTTCAGGGCAACTCTTTGATTTTTTTTTTTGGCTGTTAGTTTCATTAATTAAGATTCCATTCTGTTCCCCGAGGCTCTTGTCTCTTTCTCTCGGCAGAAGACCTCTCTGTCTCCTTCATGGAGAAAATGGAGGCTATCTGTTGACCAACTCCCACATCCCCCCTATTCCACACTTCAAAACTCCATTATCTTCCATTCCCCCTTCCATTGTAGTAGTCTTCTTTGACTCTAATGTCACAAGTGTCATCCTAATTACTTGTTCTCTTGAACCCATCTTCCCCATCTCTTCTGGGTACTTGTTTTTATTAATCTAGCTTTCTCTTTTCATTTTCAGTCACTATTCACTGGTTTTTTACTCTTTGCCTTCAAACTCGGCCAAGTCTCCCAATCTTTAAACCCTGACTTGTTCTTGCTCTTCCTTCCGATTATCATCCTAAATCTTTACTCCCTTTTACAGCCAAAATCCTACGAAGAATCATACTCCTATTTCCTCACCGCCCACTCAATTCACAACTCCTGGCAATCTGGCTTCTGGCTACCACTGAATATAAACAGCTATCTCCAAGGTTAACAGTGATCTGTTAAATGTTAAATCCAATTGCCTTTTCTCAGATCTTCTCCTGCTGGGCTTCTCTGAAGCTTTTGAACCTTTTAAATCGTCCCTTATTCAGTGACACACAATAGAATTCTCCAAGGTCTATGCTAAGCACTGGAGATACAAATACCAACAGAAAGAAAACTGTCCCTGCCCTCAAAGAGTTTACATTCTACTGGGGGAGAAAACATACATCCAGAGCTATATATAAAATGGGTTTAAAGTAGATATTAGATGAGCTTCTTTATTGGTAGTGTTTAAGCTGAGTTTAAGAAAGCCAGAGATTCAAAAGAATTGGTTCTCTTCCTGTATTCTAGCTCCTCAGTCTCCTTTGCTGGATCATTATCTTTCCCCCTCCTGGCTTGTCCCTTGAGGCTCTAGATTCCCAAATCCACACAGTCCATTTAATCTCTGTCCAATATTATGTCCCATAGGCATTACAAACTCATTATCTCTCTCCAGAAAATTTATCCCTCCTCCAGATTTCCTCATTTCTATTGTGGGCAGCACTATCCTTCCATTCGTCAAGATTCATAACCTTTGCACATATTTAACTCTTCTCTTTCCTAACATGCTTTGTATAAACGTTTTTCAGACCTCAGTTAATACTTTCACATTATTTCTTATATAAGAATAATAATAACATAGCATTCATGTAGTTTAAGGTTTGCAAAGCACTTTACAAATACTGTACCAAACACACAACAGCCTAGGGGGAGGGAGACTGTAGGTGCTATAATTATTCCCATTTTATATATTGAGGTAGACAGAGATCGAGTGTCTTACCTAGAGGTGCACCTCTAGTAAGTATCGAAGGCCAGATTTGCACCTATCCTGAATCCAGACCCAGAGTTCTATCCACTAAACTACCTAACCACATGTGCCTCTTCTATATACTCACAGAGATTTTATCCTTATCATCTCTTGCCTGGATTACTTTTATATGCTGTTAGTTGGTCTTCCAGCCTCTTACCCTTTCTACTTCATCCTCTATATGGCTATCAGTTTGATATTCCTAAAACATAGATCTGACATGTTATTCTTCTACTAAAAAATTCCCATGCTTCCCAATCTCATCTCTGTGATAAAGCTTGATTTTAAATCTCTCCACCTTAAATCCCATCTACCTTTCTAGTTTAATTTCATATTATTCCCCTCCATGTTGCAGGTGAACCAGCCTATTCACCCTTCTTCATATGTGACATTCCTTTCTCTCTGGTTCTATATAGAACGTCTCCTATGAGATACTCCTCATCATTTCCATCTTGAAGCCTGATAGATTTCCTTCATAATCATTCTCAAACCACCCCTACTACCAAAAGAACCCCCCAAAAAACCCCATAGATGTCTCTTCCTCCTTCAAACATTTTGTCTCTGTTCTGTATTTGTTTATCAGCATATGTTTCATATCTGCCCTACATCAGGAGAATGGAATCCTTTGGAGGACAGCTCCCTTTTCATCTTTAGCTCCGTATCCCTAGTGCCTAAACCAATACCTAGCCCAGAGTTATAATAAATTCATGCTGAATTGAATCGAGGCCTGCTCATGTGTGGTGGTGCTCCAGTGGACTCCCAAAGCACAGGATTGACCATGGTACCTCTCCCTCTGCTCATTAAACTCCAAGTTTAAGTCTAGTATCAAATAGTAATTCTTTATATGGTATTTAAAGGTCTTTACTACCCTTTTGGACTTTCCCAGTCTTTATATATTTTACTGTCTTCTGGACACTCTATGATCTGACCACAAAGACTTACTAGCTGTTCCTTGTACAAAGCCCCCATTTCCAGCCTTTGCCCCCTCACCTTTATCTCTTAGAATCTCTGCTTTCCTTCAAAATTCAGACTATCCAACCCTCCTGGGGTTTCCCAGTCTTCCCAGATCCTAGAGGCACCCCTCTAAGGTTACTTTCCATCTTTTTTAGTTTCTACCTAGTTAGTTACCTCTTAGGCTGTAAGCTCCTTAAGGACAGGGATTGAGGGGTTTTTTGGTTTGTTTTATTTTTGATTTATGAAATAAAACAAGCATTTCCAAACAGAACAATAAAAAAAAAAGATGATTGTAAATAAAATTGCAAATCTACTGCATTCAAGTTGCTATTTCTTTTAAATATACAACAAATTATTGTGTAAATTTATTCTTTAATTCTTCCCTCCCCTCAACCCCAGCAGGTAGTGTTTTTGCTTTCTTTTGCCTCTCTAATGCTTAGCACAATGACAGGCACAAAGTAATCATTATATATATATATATATTACATACATACATATATATACACACACACATATCTATACATTCTCATGTATGTGTATATGCTTGTCTAATGAGATTCTTGGGCTAATTAATAATGTAAAAGAAAAAAGGAAATGCAACTGGTTCAGATAGGGCTCCTGTTAACCTCAAAAAATCAGAATAATTCAGTATACCACAGGCCATTTCTTCCTCCCAATTCATAAAAGAAAAGTTTTTTCCTTTAAGTAATAATCCTCTCCCTTTTTTTTTTTTTCTGGTGAAGGAACTAAGGTCCCAAGATGTTGAAATCCTTGCTCAGGACTACACAGGTGACCTAGACACAGAGCCTTCCTCTGCCTCTGAGGCAAGTGAGCTTTCCTTTGTACTGTGGTACTAAGCTCTCCTTCCCCAAAGCCACAGTCTCTTCCTTCTGACCATTTCTCAGATTCAGACCTCAGTGATTCTCATCTAATTTTTGCCTCCCTGGACAGCTTAGAGAGAAGAGAAGGGAAGGTGAACCTTTCTTCTCACTACCCTATCCCCAACATACCCCTTTAGGAGAGCCTGTAGATGTAGAAGAAAGAAGACAAAGGCTTTCAACTGCTCCCTTTCACTTGAACTGTATCATTATCCCCATTTACCCCCTCAGCTCAGGCCTAGTAACCTAGCTGCAAAGCCCTGCCCTGGTACTAACTGGGGGGAATAAATCAATATGGCATAATCCATGCCTTCAAGGAGCCAACAGTCTTATTGGGCCTTAAAGCCCAATAAGACATGAATACAAGTAATTAATATGATATGAATAATCATAATATTATAAGGCAGAATGTGAAAAGGGACATGGGAGGGAGATAGATGTAGGTCTATGCCAGGAGAAAGACCATACGAATCTCACTAAAGATTTGAGTTCCCAATGATATATTTACTGTCTTTATGACGTTAGACAAGTCAGTTCCTCTGTCTGATCTCAGCATGCACATGGGTAAAGTGAAGAACGTGATATATCACATTCCTTAGAGAGTTGTTGGGAACAAAGTTTTATAAATGTCCAAATGCCATGTAAATATGGAATAATCAAATATCAAGGGAGCTCAGAGGAACATAATGTAGGTGTGGGTGAGAAGGCACAAAAGATCTCTGAACTGTCCCTTCTGTGCCTCTGCTCTTCTAACTTCTGGGAACCTTGCTTCCTTCAAGGCTCAGTTTATGGGCCACTCCCTTCAGGAAGCCTTTCCTGATTCCCCTAGTTGTGACCTGTCTCTCCTCAAATCATAAATATTCTTAGCTGCTGCCATGTAACCTATTCTCCTCACAGTAGTAGCTGCTTGAGAACAAGTGCTGTCTCATTTTTGTCCCTGTATTCCAGCACTGAGCCCAGGATCTTTCACATTCCAAATGTTCTATAAATTTGATTGGAATCAGTTAGATTGGGTGTTTGGGGAGTTTGGTTTTTTTGGAGGGGGCAGGATGATGATGGTGAGCAGTGACAGGTAGAAAACTTAGGAATCTCTTAATAATGGCTATCCCCAGAGGTAGTATCGAGTTGTTATCCTCTCTGAATTAGATCCAACTGAATTAGAATAAACTAGAACTTTAGAAGCCTAAATTCAATTTAATCTGTCCCTGAATAAGGAACAAGACAGGTGGTCAGTCAGACTTTGAATAAAGACCTCTCAGATGGGTTCAGCCAATGCAACCCTATTTATAGGGTCAGGACAAGAGCTAGAAGGGATCTTGGAAGCTATCTAGTTCAAGTACCTCAATTTACTACAAGGAAACTAAGGCCCAGAGAGTTTGAGTTGTTCCAGTGTTACACGGTTACCAAGTAACAGAATCAGGATTTGAACCTGGATCTTTTCACTGCAAATTCAGCATACCTTCCACTGTTCTAAATCTAGACAATAATGTGGGTTTGGGGGAGCTCAGCTTTTGAATGCTTTCCTAGACCAGTCAAGGGAAAAATAAGCAATGAAGGTGGCCCCCACAGGAGGAAGAGACAGCCCTACTCACACTTTGCACCATGATATTTAGAAAGAACTTTTATTTCGACAAGCAGGCTAATTTCAGAAAAGCCTGGAAAGACTTCTATGAACTAATGCCAAATGAGGTGAACAGAACCAAGAGAACATTGTACACAGAACAAGGTTCTGTGATAATCGACTGTGATGAACTTCTTTCAAAAATGAGGTGATTCAAGGGAATTCCAATAGACTTGGGATGGAAAATGTCATCCGTATCCAGAGAGAACTATGGAGACTTGACTGTGGATCAAAGTAGAGTATTTTTCACCTTTTTTAAAATTGTTGTTTGCTTGTTTATTTTTTTTTCTTTCTTGCATTTATTTTTCCTTCTTGATCTGATTTTTCTTATGCAGCATGACAAATATGGAAATATGTTTAGAAGAATTGTACATGTTTAACTTATATTGGATTGCTTGCTGTTGGGGGGGGTGGAGAGAGAGAAAAATTTGAAGCACAAGGTTTTGCAAAGGTGAATGCTAAAAAGTATTTTTGTATATATTTGAAAAAAAAAAAATACTATTTAAAAAAAGAACTTTTATTTCAATTCACAATTTTATGATGCAAAGTTCTGTGTTGGGGGTTTCCATCAGTCAAAACTTATCATGCCCAATCCTGCCCCCCCCTTGCCTCCTTGAGGCCAAAAGGACAGGGACAGAAATGGGCAGAGCCCAAGGGACTGAGGGACGAAGGTAGACTGGCAGAGGACAAAGGAAATATTGGCAGCCTAGGTCTGCACCTTGGTTCCCATACTTTGCTATCTGCCTTTATCTACATCAGTGCCTACATAGAAGCCCAGCCTAACCCTGGACAGGGTCAAGTGGCATCTCCATTGGTGCAGGGCATCTTCAGGGGCTGAAGCTGCATCCTAGGGGCTTTTTGCTGATCCTGCATCCAATGCACCAGCTGAGTATATGACCTCTCGAGGTCAGCTAGGCGGTGTTCCTGGGGGTAAAAAGATAGGAAGGGGCAGTAAGAGAAGAGAAAAGGTAAGGGAAGCAGCATATAAGGATCAAGAACAGCTGTCCACATCTCCAAAAGGTTAGGCCCTTTTTCCATTTCTCTCTCTCCTCTGATTTTCTTAAGACTTCTCCAAGAAGTCCTGAATCTCAGAGCTGAAAAAGACTTTTTGCAGATGAGAAATTGAGGTCCGGAGGAGCAGGATAAAGTTTACCCAGTTAGTAAATGCAGAGCTAATATTCATATCTATAGCTAGCCCAGAGCTCTCTCTGCTCCCCTGAGCTGCCTTTCTTCAACACTGATCACATCCTGCTTTCTATTGTACTGATCTGTTGAAATGCACCATGCTTCCAGTAAGATTGTGAGATCCTCTCTGGAAGTGCATATAAACAGATTCCCACTCTCCTTACCCACCCCAGCTACCACCACCCTACGTAGCCTAATTCAGTGCATTAAAAATGTGTGCCGAATGAAGCAGAATTCTTACCAAACTCTCCAGCTTGGCGTTTTCACTGCTCCTGCTCTGGGGGCCTGGGCTATGTTCAGGATCCAGCTTCTGAGCCCTGCCCCAAGAGACAATCCTTTTAGACCTCCAAATCTCCCCAGGAGGAGAAGTTGGGTGATTAGGAGAGGGGAAAAGCTAATGGGGACTTCCTCCTTCCCCAGATTATCAGGTAGGAAGACTCTGCAGAAGGAGGTGCTGTCCAGTATCCAGGTGCTTGGATAGGAATGAGAAGGGCAGAGACTGGGCAGATGGGGATTGAGGTGGAACCAGGACAGATGCTCACCTGGCCTTAAGCTGGCCTTGAATCTCTTCCAGTTGTCCAGATAACTTCTTGTGTTGTTCCCTGAGGGCCTGGGTCTCACTGGCTAGGGCCTCCAGCCGGCCAGCCAGCGTTCTCTGTTGGTCCCCCAGCGAGGCGATCTCTCGGCGAAGCTCTGCCAGCTGTCCCTGCCCGAGAGGACAGGAAGGTGTGAAGGGAGTGGAAGAGAAGGGGTCGTCCTCTCCTTGTCCGCTGTGGGTGGGTCACAGGCCGGATCCTTACCTTGCCAGGGAGTCGGTGGGCACAAGCGCTATGGTCTACTTCATGTGGCTTCTCCAGGAAGCGCTGCCAGGGGACAGAGGACTTCCTGGGCAGGGAAGCAGAGACTCCGAGCCGGGAGCGGCCCTGCGGGGAGGAGCCTCTCTGCAGGGAGCCCTTGGGCCTGGCCTGGGCCAAGGGCCCCGAAGTGCGGGGACTGGCTGTCCGGGAGGCAGGGACACTTTGGGTGCGCTGGAGACGGCGACGCAGTTTCTTTGCGGGCTGGCCCTGGATGCTTCTGAGGGACTGGCTCTTGGAGATGAGAGGGGTGTGCTTGGAGAGGTCCCTGGGGGGCAGGAAGCCTGGCTTCTCTGAAAAACTACAACAGAAGCTTCTTGATCCAGAGGGCAAACCAACCCCTAAGTCTGACTCATGGGTCCAGCCTAAGCTCAAGCTTGATTCTCACCCTAAATCCAGTCCCTAATTCAGCGCTACGGCCACCTTTGATTCCAGGCCCACTCTTGACTCAGAAACCCTAACCCTAAACCTAATCCCTTACCCTGCTCCTAATTTCAGTCTTGCTCTTGACCCCTGTTCCATTCATAAACTCCCTCCCTTCCCTCCAACCACCCTCTGTGGTCCCCCAGCCGCGTTACCTTGCATGGACCTGGGCCCTGGTGTTGGGAGCACGAGGGCGCATGCTGACGGACACAGGCACAGGGCGGCCTTCCTCAATGGCTTGAAGTATGGTGGGCAATGGTTCCAGGCTCTGCTGTGTGGGCTACCGGGGAGATGACCATTAGGGGGCTTCCCTGCCTCTGGACCCCGGGGAGATGACCATTAGGGGGCTTCCCTGCCGCTGGGCCCCGGGGAGATGACCATTAGGGGGCTTCCCTGCCGCTGGGCCCCGGGGAGATGACCATTAGGGGGCTTCCCTGCCGCTGGGCCCCCGGGAGATGACCATTAGGGGGCTTCCCTGCCTCTGGGCCCCGGGAGATGACCATTAGGGAGCTTCCCTGCCGCTGGGCCCCGGGGAGATGACCATTAGGGGGCTTCCCTGCCGCTGGGCCCCGGGGAGATGACCATTAGGGGGCTTCCCTGCCGCTGGGCCCCGGGGAGATGACCATTAGGGGGCTTCCCTGCCGCTGGGCCCCGGGGAGATGACCATTAGGGGGCTTCCCTGCCGCTGGGCCCCGGGGAGATGACCATTAGGGGGCTTCCCTGCCGCTGGGCCCTGGGGAGATGACCATTAGGGGGCTTCCTTGCCGCTGGGCCCCGGGGAGATGACCATTAGGGGGCTTCCCTGCCACTGGGCCCCCAGTCGTTTCAGCAAGTCCCGGGCTAGGCTTGGGTTAGCTTGAGCTCTGAGCCCTGCATTCTGGACTGGACAGGACTCCAGACTCTGGGTTTGGGGCCCCGGGCTCTGGACTGGACTAGATTGGTCCGTGGGCCGGAGCCTAAGAGTCCCCGAGGGGAAGGAACAGGGCTGAGTGGTGGGGTTGGGGGGCCAGAGGCAGAGGGGGTACCTGGTCCAGATCAGAGAAGATCGTGCGGAGCTGAATGTGCAGGATGGCTAGGCCTCTGGCCAGGTCTCCACTGCCTTGGTAGCCCCTAGGGGCCCTGTCCCCATCCCCACAGGCCACTTGGACCAGGAAGTGCTGCATGGCTGAGCTGTGTTGCTCTAAGAAATCATTCATGAAGCTCATGTAATCTTCCTTTTCCCCAAACCTGGAGACAGCAAGAGACAGTTCCCTGACAGGAATCGGGAGGAACACTCTGCAGTCCTTGAACATGACACTCCTTCCATCTCCAACTTTTCTCGTGGCTGTCCTCCATGGAACGCCGGCCTTCCTCCTCCCCTCTACTTTTTGGTTCTCCTTCGCAGCAGACCTTTCCCCCCCAGCCTCTATGGCCGCCCCTTCCTGGATTATCTTCATCTACTCTATCTCATGTGGACCTCGTTATTTAGACGCTGGATCTTCCATTAAAACGAGAGTTTCTTTAGGGCAGGGTCTCTCTCTTTCTCTCTCTCTCTCTCTCTCTCTCTCTCTCTCTCTCTCTCTCTCTCTCTCTCTTTGGCCTGTCTTTCTGCTCCTGGCACTTAGCACAATGCCCGGTACATAGCAATTGCCTAATAAAAACTTGACTATTGACTTACGGAGCTCGGTTGGCAAGGTTCTGAATGACTTTGGCAACGAGGGTAAGGGTTCGAGCCAGGCCAGGGCCTGGGTACTCGTGGGCAAGGCCGAAGAGGCTTGGAGACATGATGGCTGGACACAGGAATCGTAGGAAGAGTGAGGCACAAACCAGCCTCTCCCCCAGGGGCTCAGCTCCCCGCTCCTGGCACGCTGCCCACCAGCTGGAGAACACAGCATTCAGCTCAGCCGGGAACCAGCTACGGGGTCAAGAGGAATAACCGGTCAGGAGGTCACAGCACTCTGTATCAGGAAAAGGAGCTGGGGTCTAGGCGCCATCGGAAGCAGAAAGGGACCGGTGTGCAAGAGAAGCAGGAGCTAGGACAAGGGCAAGGGGCAGAAAGACCCCAAGGAGATCAAGGGATAAGGGGATCCAGAGATCCCTGGAGGGGAGAGTATAAGAGCAAATTCTGGCTGAGGAAATCGGCCGTGAATGTGCTGAGAGTGGGGAGTCAAGGGAAGAAGCTAGGACCCCCGTCCCTGGGGGACTCACTCGGAGGAGCGGGTGATGCTGAGGAAGACCTCCTCACAGCTTTGCCTCAGGGTGACCTGGTGCTGGGCGAGGGCTGGCCCGGGGCACTTGCTGGGATCCACTTCACAGCCGTCTTCAGAGGCGCAGAGGCGTCCCACGGGTCCTCCTGCAGCGCGCACGTAGGGTGGGAGGAGAGGCAGAGTCCCCACTCAGCCCCTTTCTTCTTGCTCAGCCCTTCCTCCGGCTCTCTCTTCCTACTAATCCCACACCTCCAAAGCACCCTCCTCCTGCCCAAGGTCCCCGGAAGCTGCTCCCGCTCTCCTCTCCAACCCCTTACCTAGTGTTTCCTGCAGGTAGCTCTGACCCACCAGCTTCATGTACTCATCAATGGCCTTCGTGGCCAGGGTGTTTTCCCGGAACAGCAACGCTTCCTTTCCTCCACAGTGGGCCAGCTCTTCCAGGCCAAGGTCTGTCACTAGTGCCTGTGAGCAGAAATGTGGGCTATGACCTTAGGACAGAGCCGGGTATCCCTGTGTCCCAGGGCAATGGTTACTCCTTACATTGGCTTCCACGAGACCATCCTTAAAAAGCCAGGCCTTTCATCCCTATCCTACCTTCCCCATCAGCGCCAGAACCATGACATCCCATTGCCCATCTCCCTCCTCAGCCCCGCACCTGTAGTGCCTTCCCCTTTTATATAATAATCTCCAATTTTCTTCAAGATCCAGTTCAGATACCTCTGTGTATATAAAGCCTTTCCCGATCCTCCCAAAACAGGTTCCTCTCCCCTTAATTGTTTGCCATTTATTTTGTGTTTGTCTCCCTTTTTAGAATGGAAGCTTCAGAGCAGGAAATACGCCATTTTTGCCTTTGGAATTCCAGAGATGATCTCCTCAAGCACAGGACGGACTCAAAAAACACTTGCTTGCTTGATTCTTTAAGACTTCTTTTAGCTGAGACGGTTTATGTCCATTAATTTGCTTGAGGTACTGTGCTGGGTGTTGGATATACAATGACAAAAATCTAACAGTTCCTGCCATACAGTTTTCCAGCATCTCATCTATCCTAGGGGCCATCAACTTCGTCAGAAATCTATCTAGAGGAGACAACGTGTAGATATAGAACTACACCGAATATTGAAGGGAAGGAATCAGTAACTGGGGTATCAGGAAAAGCTCATGAATAAGTTGGTCCTCAGACAAGGTAGGGATTCTAAGAGGCAGAAATGAGGAGGATGAGTATACCCAGCATGGAGTAGAGTAAGTGGAAAAGAGATGGAGTACCATGGGTGAGGAACAGGAAGAAGGCTAATTTGGCTATAGTGTGCATGAAAGGGAGTAATGTGCAATTAGGCTGGAAAGGTAGGATGGTACCAGCTTGCAGAGGGCTTTAAAAGCAAAATAGAGGCATTTATATTTAATTCTAAAGGCAACAGGGAGCACTCAAGTGCTCCCTAGAGAAAGAAATGGTCAGACATGTGCTTTAGGAAAATTACATTGGCAGTCCTGTGGATTGTGGATTGTAATGGGAAAAGACTTGAAGCAGGAAGACCAATTAGGAAAATATAGCGGCAGCTTGGGACTAAGGTGATTAAGACTTTAATTAATGTGATTTCAATGAGAGTAGAAAAAAGGGGTGAAAGTGAGAAGTGAGAGACATTGTGGACATAGGACCACCAAGATTTGCTAACTGGTTATGTTGAGTGAATGAGAAGTAAGGATGACCTTGAAGATTGAAATTGAAAAATTGGAAGAATGGTGGTATCTGCCCTTTGGAAGAGGGATAGGTTTTAGGAGAAAAATAATGGGTTTGGTTTTAGACATGTTGAATTTGAGATATCCAGTTTGAATGTCTAATAGACATGTCCTGTAGGACTGAAGATCAAGAGAGAGTTTAGATAAATAGAAGATATAAGACTCACAAGCATAGAGATGATAATTAAACCAATGGAAGTTGATGAGATCCTCAAGATAGACTGTTGGGACAGAGTAGATGAAGGCTTGAGCAGGGCTGTAGGGTACTATCATAGTTAAGGAGTGGGATGTGGATGATGAGCTAGCAAAAGATACTGAGAAGGAACAGTCAGCGGGTAGGGAGTGATTCAAGGAGAGAGCAGTTTCATAAAAAATAAAAATAAAAAACCCAGAGAGGAGAGGCAGCTGGTGGTACAGTGGATTGAGCAGGGGTCTTGGAATCAGGAGGATTGAGTTCAAGTGTCAAAAACTTGTGTTTTTTGCTGTGTGATCTTGGGCAAGTCATTTAACCCTGACTGCCTCACTCAAAAAAAAGGGGGGGGGAATTTAAAAGAAGAAGGTGAGCAACAACATGAAATGATTCAGAAATGTCAAGAAGAATAAGAATTGCCACCAGATTTGACAATTTAGAGATCACTGGTAACTTTGGAGAAAATAGTTTCTGCTGAGGAATGAAATTAGAAACCAGAATGCAAAGGTTTGAGAAGAATGAGAGGAGAGAAAATTTGGCCGAGAGAGAAAAGAAAAACAGTGTGATAGCTTAAGGGGTCAGAGAGGGATTTTTAAGAATGGAAGAGACTTGCATATGATTGCAAGCAGTAAGAAAAGACTTGGAGAAGGGGAAAGTGAAGATAAGGGAGAGAGGGCGATTATGCAGGTAATTTGCTGGAGAAGACAGGAAAGATTGGATTACAGATACACATAGAGGAGACAATATCAGCAAGAAGAAGGGATGTCTCAATCAAAAATTGGAGTAAAGAAAGATAAATTGGGGGAATACATCAAAAATCTGTGAAATATGGAGAAGAGGGAAATCTTGCAGTCAAATATGAGAAAAGATCCTTCTCAGGGTCACAAAAGAGGGTTAGAAGGCTCCTTCTAGTTCTAATTCTCTGGGACCAGTATTCCAAAACTGAACTAAAATGTGCGATCATTATTGTTTTACAACTGGAGAAACTCAGGCTCAGGGAGATTAAGTAACTTGTACAGGCTCATAAAGCTAGTATACATCTGAGACAGGATTTGAATCCAGGTCAGGAGCTATAGCCATTATTCTACAGCTGGATACAATCTTCACACCAAAGCAATCTGCCCTACATCCCTTTATTCGTCTGGCTTGTTGATAGTTTGTGTTTTGCTGTAGTAGAGAATATCATTGCCCTTTGGAAGACTGTACTGACTTATAGTGGAGAAGGGGAAAAAAAAGAGAAATTGGGACAGAACTGACTAGGGTAGGGTAATAAAGCTTTGTCCAGGTGATTGAATTTCGATAGCTACCGTCACCACCTTGGGGGGTTTCCAGTGGTATAGAAACAACTGAAATTAATATCTAATTAGCAAGAATAAATAGGTAAAAAAGGAAGCTTGCAGATAGTCCAAGCCGCAGGGGTCCTCAAACTTTTTAAATAGAGGGCCAGTTCACTGTCCCTCAGACTGTTGGAGGGCCAGAGTATAGGAAAAATAAAAACTTTGTTTTGTGGACCTTTAGATAAAGAAACTTCATAGCCCTGGGTGAAGGGGATAATCGTCCTCAGCTGCTGCATCTGGCCCACGGGCCGTAGTTTGGGGACCCCCAGTCCAAGGTCTGCAGCAGGCCTCTCCCCAGTGCTTCCCCCCTCAGTGCTCTCTCTCCTACCTGGGCTTTTCCGGTTCCATGCAGCACACGGACCATGGTAGCTGCTAACTCTTCCTTGGCCTGGGCAGGCAGCTGGGGCTCCAGGGCATGGCACAGTTCTGGGTAGTGAAAGGTGAGGAACTCTGCCAATTCCTTGTAGCGCTCAGTGGGTAGTATCCGCAGACAGCGTGCTCGAACCCGTGCCCTCAAGGCTGCCCCCGGAGATCCACCTTCCAGAGGAAACCATCGCTCCAGGCCCCCTCCCATGGGTCCCAGCTCAGTCAGTGCCAGGGATACATTGCCTAAGTCCCGGTCGGCCTGGCGCAAGCGAAGGGAAAGATGGCGGGCGGGGGGCAGTGCTTCAAAGTGGAAGCGTTCGGCCCAGAAGTGAGGGCCAGGCCGGGCAGCCGTACGGGCCAACAAGGCCCCATCCAACCACAGCTCTACCCGAAGGCCGACAGAGCTACCCTGCGGGAGTCCCTTGGCCTCGTGGACCCACACGCTCAGCCACGTCTCTTCCCTTTCTTGGCTTTCCTGGAGAAAGAAGAGAAAGGACCGTTTTTGGAGCCAGGGCTAAGAGTGAGATGGCAGAGGGGAAAGAGAATAGTCTTCTGCATCAACTTGGAATGGAGATCTAGAAATAATGGCGGCAGGGGGCAGGGAGCAATTACTGGGGAAAACTTCCTGCAATAAGCATTGCTCATTAATAATACCATGAACTGCATCCATAGGTGGTGAGCTCCCTGTTCCTGGAGGTGTTCAGATAAAGGTTAGGTGATTGCCTCAGAACATAGATATATATTTGCTGAGGCAGTTGGGGTTAAGTGACTTGCCCAGGGTCACACAGGAGGAAGTGTCTGAGACCAGATTTGAACTCAGGTCCTCCTGACATCTGGGCTAGTGCTCGATCCACTGGGTCATCTGCATTGAGTCTAGTGTTGGTTTAGGTGCCCACTAAAGGCCTGGCTAAATCTACTATTTCCACCGCTCCTTTATTCGATAAGTTGCCTGTAATACAAACATTCCCCCACCTTTGACAATTTGTTCTAAAAGTCCTTCTAGTTCTGACAATCTCCTGTGTTCAGAGCATCCTCCCAAATCTGACCTTCTGTATTCTAAGGTCCCTCCCAATTCTTACATTCGGTGTCTAAGGGCCTTTCCAGCTCTGATGTTCTCTCTTCTAAGTCTTCTTCTAGCTCTGACATTCCCTGTTCTAAAATCCCTTTTACTCTAATATTCTGGGTTCTAAAGGCCTTCCTAGCTCTGATATACTATATTCTAAGGTCCTTCCCACATCTGACTTCCTGGGCCTCCTACTTATGACATTGTGTGTGCTAAAGGACCTTCCAGCTTTGAGTTTGTTCTAAAGACACTCCGAGCTCTAACATTCTGTGTTCTAAGTCTCCTTCCAGCTCTGACATTCCCTGTTCTAAAGTCTGTTCTAGTTCTAAGGACCCTCCCAGCTTTGATATTCTGTATTCTAAGGCCACTCACAACGCTTACATTCTGTGTTCTAAGGGGTTCTCGCGTCTGATATTCTCTGTTCTAAGTCTCCTTCTAGCTCTGCTATTCCTTGTTCTAAAGCCCCTCTTAGTTCTGATATTCTGGGTTCTAAAGGTCCTCCAAGTTCTGATATATTAAGGGCCCTTCCACTTATGACATTATATGTTCTAAGGGCCCTCCCAGCTTTGATATTCTGTATTCTAAGGCCACTCACAATGTTTACATTCTGTGTTCTAAGGGGTTCTCGAATCTGATATTCTCTGTTCTAAATCTCCTTCTAGCTCTGCTATTCCTTGTTCTAAAGCCCCTCTTAGTTCTGATATTCTGGGTTCTAAAGGTCCTCCAAGTTCTGATATATTAAGGGCCCTTCCACTTATGACATTATATGTTCTAAGGGCCCTCCCAGCTTTGATATTCTGTATTCTAAGGCCACTCACAACGTTTACATTCTGTGTTCTAAGGAGTTCTTGAATCTGATATTCTCTGTTCTAAGTCTCCTTCTAGCTCTGCTATTCCTTGTTCTAAAGCCCCTCTTAGTTCTGATATTCTGGGTTCTAAAGGTCCTCCAAGTTCTGATATATTAAGAGCCCTCCCACTTATGACCTTATATGTTCTAAGGGCCCTCCCAGCTTTGACAGTTTGTTCCAAGAACTCTCTCATCTCTGACATTTTGTGTTCTACAGTCCCTTCCAGCATTCTGTGGTACTGATTTCTTTCTGATTTCAAAACCTCAGCACTTAAGATAGTATTTTCCCTGACGGATTAGTTCCCTTAGCCTGCCCTGAATCTGGGGTTTGGGCTGGCTATCCAAGTCAGAACCGAGACCAGGTGGGGTTCTCAAGTGCTGACCTGGTGGGGTTGCAGACTCTGGCGCAGATCCTCAATCCATCGATCCCGCTCAGCTGCCGAGCCACAGGAGAAACATCGGCTGCCGTTGGGCCACGTTACCTGTGAGGAGGGAAGGAAGGCCCTTCAGGAGGGAAGTGGAAATCAGGGAAATGTAAGGATACAAGGGATGGGAAAGAAGACTTAAAGCAGGACAATCCATGGATGGAAGGGGGACCAGATATGGCCCCTTTTTTTCTCATACCTGAAAGCAGTAGGGTTCTCCAAGGAGGCTGGGATGCAGAGGCCATACTTGGACATTTCGCTCACTGCTCAGGTCCAGCTCTTTGATGGAACCTTCATTTACAAGGGATTCTTGGGAGCCCCGGGCACTGGAAGACCTGGTAAGAGAGTGGGATGTGACATCAAAGTGGACAATCCTCCAATACCCTTCCTGGGCCACTCCAATTATCCTCAGCATAGCTACCTTCCATTGAGAGAACCTTATAATAATCATTATTATTATTACAATTGCAGCTCATATTTATATAGTTCTTTAAGATTTACTGGGCAGCCAGATGGTATAGTGGATAGATTGCCAGCCCTGGAATCAGGTAGATCTGAGTTAAAATCCAACCTCGCTTCCTACCTTGCTTGCCTTTTTCCTCTTCTGTAAAATGAACAGGAGAAGGAAATAATAAACTACTCCAACCCCAAATGGACTCAGGAAGAGTCAGACACAATTGAACAATAACTTCGCATATATCAAAGTTTCTTAATCTGTCGATTTTGACCTCACATGGGGTCACATAACTGAATGCAAGGGGTTGCAAAAAAAATTGGCAACAGTAAAAATGTTTCTGAATGCTCTATTTCCTGTAGTATCAAATATTTCACCAAGATTTAATTCTTAACAAGCACATCCATCTCATTAGTATGTAAATTTGCTTTCATCTTTAATAAATGGTAAAATTAGATGTATACCAAAGATTTGTTTTAACATAAATTTCTTTATGACTAATTATCGGCAAATGTTTGATATGTATATCTATTTTATATACCGACACATCCACGGTCAATAAAAATTTCTCAGATAAACAGGGGTCACAAATGGAAAAAGAAATCCTGACATATATTATCATATCTTCGCAACATCCCCATTTTACAAGTGGGTACACTGAGGTTCACATAGGTAAAGTGATTTGTCTGGGATCACAGCTAGTAGGTCATCTAATCCACCAGAAAGCTGCCCCGTGCGCCTGTGTTTACCTAATTTGTCTGTAGTCTGTGGTCTGCCTTTGAATTCCTAGTGATTAGCCCCAGTGTCTGGGATGTCAGAAATACTGAATAATTGCTTATTGATTGGCTGATTGACTCTGCTGGTAGTATAGCAATTACTGACTTTGGGAGGCTTGGGTTGACTGAGAAGGGAGGAGCAGGACCGAGTTGTGACGAGGGTGGGGTATCAAGTGAACTTAGAGAGTCATCAATACCCCTCTGAGGCCTCCAGCAGCTTACAGACAACGGAGCCCAGCATCCCGGTAGCAAGAAGAATCGGTCAAACGAGGAAGCTGCCAGATGGGCTCGGCCAGGTCCTCCAGAACCAAGCTTCTCTGCTCACTGCCCACCTCCATATACGCAGTGGCAGCCTCTTTAACAATAGGCTTTTGGGACCCTCAGGTCTCCGTCACTCCATCTCTGCCCACCCCTGAGCTGAGAGTATATTTTGTGCTATTTGCCCAAATACAGAAATTTCTACCAGAAGTTCTTACAGGCTCAAGGGTACAAAAGAACCTGTGTTGGGTGAAATCATTGGCAAGTAGCCAGCTCTCGCACTCCCTAGGGTCTGGGATTGTGGGCACACAATGCTCAGTGTTTATATTTCTTTGGGTGAATGTTAACTCTGTGGGGTGGGTTCCCATTTTACAGCTGAGGAAACTGAGGCTGGAACAAGCATTTTTGCCCAGAGCCCCGGCTCTGAAGATGAGGCCTGAAAGGCAGATGTGCTCCTTACCCTGTTCCCGTGCTTCCGGCTTTCCCTTTCTTCTTCTCCTTGAGTCTCTTCCATAGCAAGCCCTGGGATTGTGGGTTAATAGGAGGAGAGGTCGGGGGTGAGTCGTGGGGGGCCCTGGGGTCTCCACTCACTCACCCACCCCCGCACTCGAGGCTCACCCTCACGTTGTGGCCTTGGTTGGTGCTGGTGGCCTCTGGCTCACCTCTTCTCTGCTCTGGAAAGGGAAGGACAGTTGCAGGCTCGGAGGAAGATGGGCCCTGACACCTCTCCTCCGGGTTCCCTCCGTCTGGGGTGTATCTCTCATCCGTCCCCGCTCCGGCCCGCCCCGGCCGCCTTCTCTCACCCCACCCCGAGCCAGGTTGGGACCCGTCGGTCTCAGCCACCCTCGTCTCCCAGCACGGCTCACCTGGCTCCTTGGCCCCTCCGGATACCAGCTGCCCGCTGCCCTCAGAGCCCACGCTGCCAGCCCTGGGAAGGTGTCTCCCTGGGGCCTGCTTACAGAGACAAACGCCTTCCATTCCTTCCGCAGTCCGTCCGCCCATCACCCCCCCTCCCCGTCCTTTTTTCAGCTCTCCTTCCCCTTCCTCCCCTCCCCCCGCTCCCCTTTACCTCCTCCTCTTTGCCCAGCAGCAGCAGTTTGCCATCCAGGAGGGTGAAGCTGCTGATGTCCCAGACGGGAACATCGGCCGTGGGGGCCTCGGGGATGCGTGGAATCACAGGCAGGGGCTCTGGGAGAGACAGGATCATTCCCACACTGGCAGCTCGCACTGATACAGCTTTTTAAACTTGGCAAAGTCATCACGTATGTCATTTGTAACCTGGGGAACATCCCCATTTTCGGACTTTTAAAGTATTCTGAAATTCTGGTCCTTACAGGGCTATGACCTCAACCAGGTCACAGAACACCCCGTTTTAGAACTGGAATAAAACCCAGAGGCTGTCCAGTGCAAACCATTCCAGGAAAAGCCTGTCCCCTGCCCCTAAGCGGACCCACTGCTCCTTGCCCCGACCCCATCTTTCTCCCCTTCCCCAGAGCCCATGAGCTACTCCAAGATGGGCAGTGGAGGTCAACATTCACAGAACGATTCAGGGCTTGCAAAGGGCTTTCCTTATAACTCAATGAAGTAAGTAGCATTTCTAATTTACAGATGAAAAATCTGACTCTCATAGAGGTGACCCGATTTGCCCAAAAGATGCAAAAAAGCCCAGTTTCTCATAGAAACTAACTTTGGACTAGGAGTCAGAGGACCTAGTTCTTGTCCAGCATCTTCCATTAACTGACCGTGTGACTTTCCCTCCCACCCATCCCCCACTCCGGCCTTCTTTCCTGGACTATCTCACTGTCCCCTTCTCCCATTGGGCCTCCATCTGGAGGAGGGACACAGACCTGCCCACCCTTATTCTCCTCGAGGCTCTGCGTGTGACTTTCCAGACTGACATCACTCTCCTCTGCTCCCTTCTCCTCAATTTTTTAGCTCCTTTTTGTGTACTGTCTTCCCCTAGTAGAATTAATTCCTCAGAGGTCAGGGATTCTCTTCCTATTTACTCTATTTGAATCCTCCCCACTCAGCACAGGGCCTGGCATGTAATAAGTGCTTAATAAATGCCATAGTTCAGTGGGACTCTGGTCTCTCTTGTCTATCTAGCCCAAGATCCAAACTCCTTAGCCTCTCATCCAAGGATCTCCACCATATGTCACCCCTAATACTTTCCCAGCTGTATTATTATTATTCTGTCTAATCAAATATCAGGGGTCCTCAAACTTTTTAAATAGGGGGCCAGTTCCCTGTCTCTCAGACTGTTGGAGGGCCGGACTATAGTAAAAACAAAAACTTTGTTTTGTGGGCCTTTAAATAAAGAAACTTCACAGCCCTTGGTGAGGAGGATAAACGTCCTCAGATGCTGCATCTAGACCGCGGGCCTAGTTTGAGGACGCCTGAAATAGGTTCTCCCTACTCTCTTCCAAAGTCTACTTCTATGCATTACAATCAATTCAATGAACAAAAAGAATCTCTGAACTGGAAGCCATATAGTCTAAACACAAGCCCCAAAAAGGGACCCTCACCACTATACACTTAATAAACGGTTATCCGGCCTTTGCCTGAAGACTTTCAGAGAAGAAAAACCTATTACCTAACCCGGGAGAATAATTCCATTTATAAATAGCTCTAATCATTAGAAAAAAAAATTTAAAGATATCAAGCTTCAGTTTGCCTCTTTGCAATCTCCACCCATTATTCCTGGCTTTTCTCTCTTAAGCCAATGAAAACAAGCCTTATTTCTTTTTGGTATAACATGAAAACAATGGACACCTCTCCACTAAGCATTCTCTTCTGCAGGCTAAATGCATGCAGCGTGCAATCCAGTCCACTCACCATTCTGGCCACTTGCCTCTGGATCATCCCTACCTCAACCAATGTCTTTCCTAGAGCTGAATAGATGTGATCAGAGCTAGACAGAGGATAGACAGTAAGTAATAGCCTTCGGAAGCCATGTCTCTCTGAATGTAGCGTAATATCATAACAGAATTTTGATGTTTAAATCACCGTGCTGATTCATTTTTAGCTTGCAGTCCACTACCACCTTCAGGTCTTTTTCAGAACAACTGTTGCCTAATCATACTTTCTCCATCTTGTCCTTGTGCAGCTGACTTTCTTTCTTCCTTCTTTCTTTCCTTCCTTCCTTCTTTCCTTCCTCGCTTCCTCCTCCCTCCCTCCCTCCCTTCCTTCCTTCCTTCCTTCTTTCCTTCCTTCCTTCCTTCCTTCCTTCCTTCCTTCCTTCCTTCCTTCCTTCCTTCTTTCCTTCCTTCCTTCCTTCCTTCCTTCCTTCCTTCCTTCCTCCTTCCTTCCTTCCTTCCTTCCTTCCTTCCTTCCTTCTTCCTTCTTTCTTCCTTCCTTCCTTTCCTTTTTTTCTCTTTTAAACTGTATTTATCCCTATTACATTTCAGCTGATTTTCTTCTATATATTCTATTATCTAGTGGTATACTCTTGGATGTTCCTCAGACATTCCCACCTATGTATCTTTATACTTGCTTGTCCCGAATACCTGGAATAGCCTCCCTCTTTATCTCTGTCTTTTGCCTTCTTTAATTCTCAGTTGAAGTTCCATCTTTTGTGAGAAAACTTTTCTAGTACCTCCCCTCTTCATTCTAGGGCCTCCTTTTTGAGATTATTTCTGCTTTATCCAGTCCATATCTGGTTTCTATGGTCATTTACATATCTCTCCCATCAGACTGTGAGATCCTTGAGACAAGGGCTGACTTTCTGTCTTCCTGAATATCCTTAGGGCTTAGCACAGGGCCTGGCACATGGCAGACACTTTAGCAAATATTAGTTGTATTTGCTTACTTGATTGGATCCAATAATCTGGCCAGTGAGCAAATCATTATTAAGGTCTTATTATGTGCAAAGCACTCAGGGTACTAGGTGCTGGTAATACACAGTCCCTTAGTCTAATAGAAAGGATAAAACTACATAAATGGATAACTAGGGCACTAATTAGAAAGGGGTAAATGCAAAGTCTAGACCAGTGGTTCTCAAACTTTCGTTTTCAGTATCTTTATCCTATTAACAATTACTGAGGATCTCTCCAAAGTGTTTTTGTTTATCTGGATTATATTTATAGACATTTACCATATTGGAAATAAAAACTATTTTTGAATTTGTAGACTCTCTAAAAATGTTTCAAAGACCCCCAGGATTCTCTAGACCATACTTTGAGAACCACTGGTCTAGACAATATATAAATGAGCGAAGTTTACTTTTAGCTGGGGAATTGAGACTCGGGAATGACTTGATGGGAAGAATGGTACTTAAGATGGGATTTGAAGGATGAGAAAATTTTAACAGGTGGTAGAGGAGAGAGAGAATTAATTCCAGGTAGGGGCGGTCTATTGGAATACATGGAGATGGGAGAGGGAAGGATGAGACCAAATTCTGGTTGTGAAACAAAGTGTATTATATACAGAGAGGACTGGCGAGACTTACATGAACTGATGCTAAGTGAAATGAGCAGAACCAGATCATTATACACTTCAACAACGATATTGTATGAGGATGTATTCTGATGGAAGTAGATCTCTTCGATAAAGAGAGCTAATTCAGTCTCAATTGATCAAGGATGGACAGAAGCAGCTACACCCAAAGAAAGAACACTGGGAAATGAATGTAAACTGTTTGCATTTTTGTTTTTCTTCCCGGGTTATTTTTTACCTTCTGAATCCAACTCTCCCTATGCAACAAGAAAACTGTTCGGTTCTGCACACGTATATTGTATCTAGGATATACTGTAACCTATTCAACATGTAAAGGATTGCTTGCCATCTGGGGGAGTGGGGAAAGGGAGGGAGGTAAAAAATCGGAACAGAAGAGAGTGCAAGGGATCATGCTGTAAAAAATTACCCTGGCATGCATTCTATCAATAAAAAGTTATTTTAAAAAATAAAATAAAATAAAATAAGAAAAAAAAATAAGTAGCAAAAAAAAAAAAAAAAACCCAACAACAAAGTGTATTATGGAAAGTAGTTTAAAGAAAGTCTACAAGGGCAACTAGGGCTCAGTAGATAGTCCACTAGAGTCAGGAGACATGAATTCAAATACAGAATCAGATATTTAATACTTACTAGCTGTGTGACTCTGGGCAATTGCCTTGCCAAAAAAAACCCCAAAAAACAAACAAAAAACAAAAAATCCAAACCCAAAATAAAATAAATAAATCTATAATGGTAGCTTGATGTGAGGTTATAGAGGAAAAAAATCCAGGCTACTAAATTTGTTGCTGTTGTTATGCTAGAGGTAAAACAGAGTATTCTGACAGTTCAGACTCATTCTCCTGCAGAGGATCTAGTTCACGCTAAAAAGCCTAGAATTTATCATATCATTTCCAACCGTAGGAAGATATTGAATTCTCATGGGCTTGAGCTGGAAGACAGAGTCTGCCACAGTGAGAGCTTTGGAAGGTTTCGGTGACACATAGAGGGAGGGAGTAGAGAAAGACAGACAGGAATCTGTGAAGGAATTAAGAGAGCAGCAGTGGCAGCAAGAATGAGGGACAGTTTGAATGGGGACTGACAGCGAGTGTCTGGCGCTCATTGAAAGGATCCTGCTGAGAGGTGATGGAGCCATTTTTTTTTCTCCAAAGAATTCAAAGGACTGCTGGTGTGACTCTTTCCCCGCTTTCTGTCTTTTCTGTCCATTTCAGACATATTTAAATCCGACATTCTCTTTGCTTTTTTTTGGTTAGGATCCTGTATGAGCTGTAATAGCTCCATTGGTTTGTTAACTCAGCTTAGTTTTGCTGTTAGTAATATGTGCATGGTTTTGCTGATTTGCATATTTTCCAAATTTGTCAGTCTACTTATAGTATCGTTGGGTGAGTGCCGTTATGCTGTCTTACAGAGATATGCATGTACTCCTATAATGTATACATGCATTATGCCGTGCCTGTAATTTAAACCTGTAGCCGCTGAAGCAGCCTGTCGAGACAGGCTTTGCATTGTGCTGCGTCTGTTGCAAATACCGTTGAGGCACATTTGCTGGGAATCCTATTTTAAGTGATTACCTGGGAGAATGGGTCAGTCATCTTTGTTTTGTTACGTGATGATGTGTGTTTGGATACCATTTAGCATAGTTTCACATGCCACGTGTACAAATGATTGCAACAATTGTTGATTTTGCATGGGGCTTAAAAATTCTAAACAAGGGAGGAGTGTAACAGGCTATTTAAAAGGTCAAACTAATTTCCCCTGCAGACAGAAGAAATAGTTTGGGAATCACCAATGGGAACCACTGGAATTTGTGGTCTTCGAGAAATTGTGCCGTCATAGATCTAAGCCAGGGAAGGAGGGTTCTTTTTGTACTCTGAAAGAAAGAGCACTGACATCATTCTGTGATGCAGCCATGAAGGGACAGAGCCTGGAAAGACAGGGATCTATAATGAAACTCAGCAGCAATGATAGGGAACAACTGGCTTCTTTCTTTTGGCAATTGGGTTAAGCGACTTGCCCAGGGTCACACAGTGTCTGAGGCCAGATTTGAACTCAGATCCTCCTGACTTCAGGGCCAATGCTCTATCCAAGTAACTGTCCCCAACAATTGGCTATTTTCAATCACGCTTCAAAGATAGTTATTTCTAGATAAAGAGAATTTTTAATCGTGTATATCTTTAATTCTATATAGAGTGTCCAAATAGGCTAGATTTAATACACAGATTTTAAATAGGTTGGCGATGTCTGCCCGGCTGCCTGTTAGGAGTTCCCTAACAGAAAGCCTTTCCCAATTTTCGTTAATCCTAATTTCTTCCCAGTGCTGATTGTTTCCCATTTTCCATAAAACTTCATTTGTAAATAGTTTTTTTGCATGTTGTCTCCTTCATTAGACTGTGAGCTCTTTGAAAGCAGGGACTATTTTTAGTCTTTCTTTGTATCCCCAGTTCCTAGAACATGGAAGGTACTTAATAAATGTTTATTGACTGACTAAAAGCAACGTGGATGAAAGCGGATCTAATTTTTTATTAATAACCTGTATGCTGATCTGAAGTCAGGAGGACCTGAGTTCAAATCTGCCTCAGTCACTTAACACTCCCTAACTGTGTGATTCTGGGCAAGTCACTTAACCCCAATTGTGTCAGCAATAAAACAAAACAAAACCTTTACGCTTAAACTTCCTAAAATAGCACATGGAGAGGTCCGTCTTAACCTGGACCATTGCCCCTAAACTAAAGCCACAGAAGCTCCCCCTCCTCTTTTTTTTCCTGTAACCAAGCTAAATTGTTTTGATTGTAAGAGCTCCAGGTAAAACCCCCAGCCTCTAATGTGGAGAGGAGTGGGATGAAAAAGGCAGTGACCAAGAGGAAGGTTATTATACCCTGAACTAGCCCAGTTGGATGAGACAAAAGTGAAGTTTTCACTTTCCTATGGATAGGAATGAAAACCCTGTCTGGTCAACACTGGCCCTTCATAGAAACACTTGTTAGTTTCACTGGAGAGTCATGGAAACTTTTTGATCTCCAAAGCAGACCTATGTTTTAGTGAGAATAATTGCAAAAGGCTAAGTCTAGAGGTAAGGAAAGAGTTACACGATTATTATAATCATTAAGTCCAAAGTGAATTAGAGAATGCATCAAAGTGGTGATGTTGGCAGTGAAAATTTTGGGGTCTCCAATCACAATTTCAAAGAGCTTATGGTAAAGCATAGTTTTTGTTTTGTTTGTTTTGACCTCCAGATAACAAATAGACTTAAAGGGCAAATTATATCATCTTTTTTTTCTTTTCCTTTCTTTTTGGTCAAAGCAGTAAGTTATTTTGCATAATTATTTAAAAAAAAAAAACAGAACATTTTTGAAGAGAGCTTTGCTAGAGGAAGTGGCTTTAAAGTGGGTCCTGAAGACTGTGTTGGACTTGGAAAGCAAAGAAGAAGAAAAGCGAAGAGAGAAAAGGAGAGGAGAAAAAACAGGAGAGAAGTAAAAAGAAAAGAGGAGAGGAGAAAAGGGAGAGGAGAGAAAAGGGAGAGGACAATTTAAAAGAGAGAAGAGAAAGGGGAGAGAAGAGGAAAGGAGAGAAAAGGGAGAGAAAAGACTAGTAGAAGAAGAGAGGCCAGGAGAGGAGAGGAGAGGAAAGGAGAGATTGTTAAATTGGGGAGGAAAAACATGAAGACATACTTTAAGGAAGGAATGAGTCTGGTTTGAGAACTGTGAGGAAACCAGCTTAGATATACACGAAGGGAAGTGAGAGATAAAGCTAGAACCATTGGAACTGAAATATTGGAAGCAAATCATTAAAAGCCTTGAATGATAGATCTAGGAATCTGGATCCAGCAAAGGAGAGGCTGAAAAGTCAGATAAGTAGGAGGAGAACCTGGAAAGAGCAAAGTCACAGAAGGGGAAGAGAGTATCTTCCTGTCAACCAATCAGCAAAACTGGAGTAATCAGGATTAGTCTTACGCAATTCCCACAGCTGTTGTGAGGACTAAATTAAATTTTAAAAAACATTTAATTAAGTACCTATGGTATTCAATTTGGACATAGGAAATAAGACAACTGCAATATCTTGTAGGCAACTGAGAGTCATAAAAGGTATCTGCGTAGGAGAAGGACTTGATGGGAACTGGAATTAGAGCAGTGGGTTACATGTCCAATAATAGACCGGCTACTTACTATCTTTGTAACTAACTAACTAACTAAAGGACAATAAGTCCTTTAAGGTCTGGGGGCCTTAGTTTTCTCATCTGTAAAATGAGGGGATTGGACAGATGATCTCTGAGATCCTTTGCAGCTCCAGGTCCTAAGAATGGGGCCTATGAAAGATGCTTTTGGCAGCTGATGCAGCTTGGCTAGTGAGAGAAGTGAGCTACTGGAGCTAGGAAGCTTAGTTAGGAGGTACTTGAAAACAGTTCAGGGGAGAAGTGGTGAAGTGTTGATTGGGAAAGTAGCCTGGAGGTATAGAAGAAGAAATAGGTAGGAAAGGTGCTGTGAATATGGAATTGGCAGGACATGAAGTTGTGGAGGTAAAAGAAAAAGAGCAGTTACTACTGGGCTTATACCCCAAAGAGATACTAAAGAAGGGAAAGGGACTTGTATGTGCCAAAATGTTTGTGGCAGCCCTGTTTGTAGTGGCTAGAAACTGGAAAATGAATGGATGCCCATCAATTGGAGAATGGCTGGGTAAATTGTGGTATATGAATGTTATGGAATATTATTGTTCTGTAAGAAATGACCAGCAGGATGAATACAGAGAGGACTGGTGAGACTTACATGAACTGATGCTAAGTGAAATGAGCAGAACTAGGAGATCATTATACACTTCAGCAACAATACTGTTTGAGGATGTATTCTGATGGAAGTGGATTTCTTTGACAAAGAGACCTAACTCAGTTTCAAATGATCAATGATGGACAGAAGCAGCTACACCCAAAGAAAGAACACTGGGGAAAAGAGCAGTCAAATTTCTATTGCCTGGATACTCATTATCATCATCCCAAGTAAGAGTTGAGAGCCTCCTTTCCTGAAAATCCTCCTAAGCAGATGAATCAGCTTTGACCCCCTTTCTCCTTTAGGGGGTCTTGGGTGAAGGATGAACAGCCAGGACCTCATGGGGATGAGGAACAATCTAGTTCCCATAAACTCCTGGCTAAATCTCATGAGGCATTTATACTGAGGAGCCCTAAGAGTGGGATCCTGGCCTGAGCCAATCAAGTCTCTTCATTCCCCTGCTACCTAGCATTTAGACAACCAGGAGACTCTCCTGATGGTAGATTATAGTTTAGAAGCCTCCTCTCCTCCCAGTGCTTTGGCCCTCCCAGATGCAGTGGTTCTCAAAGTCTGGTCCAGAGCATCCTGGGAATCTCTGAAATCCTTTCAGAGAGTCTACAAATTCATAATTAGTTTTTATTTTTAATGTGATCGATATCTATCACTATAAACCACATAAACAAAAACTCTTTGGACAGATCCTCAATCATTTTTAATAGGATAAAGATATTGAGAACAAAAGTTTGAGGACCACTGCCTTAGAGTATGACAAGCTAAATCCAAGTACCCGGGCCCTCTGCCTCCAGCTCGTCTCATTTGCTAGCTTTCGTGACCACTCTAAAAGGGAGCCACTCAGGAGATCTCTCTTTCCTTAAGAAGAAGAGTCTAGGAGACATTTACCCTTTCACTCTCTGCCTCTCCCTGACACCCTGCCAAAGACAGGTAGAAGAGAAGGGGCAAATTTAGTCTTAACCACTTCCTCTCCTAGCTCTCCCCACAACTTCCTGTGTATTAGAAAGGATGATGAGGTGGCTTGTTCCCCTTATCCTGTTCCGAGAGGAGGGAACCCAGGCATCCGGCTCCCCAGCCAGCCTCTTTGCTTTGTAAAAACCTAGAATGACCCGAGCTTTGAGAAATGGTCTAGGGAGGTCCTTAAATGTGGCAAGAGCTGTGATCGGGGGGCATAATGTGCTGGGGACAAGATTCCCTGAGGAGAATTCGCTAAGTCTTGGCTATGTTTTGGGGTCTACCAGAAACTTGACTATTTATGAGCCCAGGTAACTTCCCACTCTCACCTTGGGCCCTTTGATCAAGGTGGATCGGGAGAACTATGTGGGGGGATAGGGGTGCTCTGGGGCCTTGGCTCCCAACTACCAAAGCCACTCCCCTCTGGGGTAGAGCACAGTGGGCCAGGTCTGGGTATCCTTTGGGGAGACTGTGGGCTGTCCTCCTTACCCAACGGCTCTGATTCTGGCGCTGCCTCCTGCGGGGATCCAGTCCCGGGCTCAGGTGCCTGTTGCTGACTCCCAGAGCGAAGGTACTTGGAGAGTTTCCAGTTCCAGCCCCCTCCTGAGTCCTTGGCAGAGGCAGACACAGCCCGACGGAAGAGAGACGGCTGGGAGGGCTTTCTGGTCGGTGGCTCTGCGGTCTCGGGGTTACTCAGGGCTCGGCCCCAGCCTTGAAGGCGGCTCCATCTGGAGGTCCCGGCTGACCTGTCTCCCCCCCGCCGCCAACGGTAGGTATCTAGGGGGGAAGCCACTTTGGCCTGGGATCGTGGCGGGGCAGCCATCTCCATCTCCTGTGGAAGGAAGAGTCAGACGTGGAAGGTGATGGGCACTCTGCACTGAGGGGTCAGTGACAAGATGAGGTGGGGGAACATCAGTTCTGAGAGGTCAGTCCTCAGCCAGCCTGTACCTCTGCCCCCCTTACAGCCCAACTCTCCTCCTGCTCCCCATCCCAAGACCCCTGGCTCAGCTCTAAGACCCCTGCCGGCCCCCTTACCCTTACCTCTGTTTCCTGCTGGGCCCCTGACTCAGCCACCCAGGACTGCCGGGCTTCCTTGCAAGGGAGCCCTTACCCCACGTGACACCCCTTGCTTTGCCCCGCCCCTGCCCCTCAGCCCGTGCCCCAGAGCTCTATAGAGAAGTTGGGGAGAACACAGGCTATGACTGAGGCACTAAGAGAGATCATCCAAAGCATTATGGGGGATAACTGGAGGCAAAGATGATAGAGGAGGGAAAATCCAATGGTATTGTGGAAAGACCTTCCAGTGTGGATTCCAGTTCTGGCTCTGCTGTATACAAAATGTTTGACCACTTTATTTCTCTGAACCTCAGTTTCCTCCTCTTAAATGAATCCTAAGAAGAAGACCCTGTGCTAGGTATGAGAAACAAAACCAAAAATGAAATGGAGCCTGCTCCCAAGCTTGCACTCCTCTCTAGATGACTGACTCAGGGAAAGTTTTGTGAATCTGAGATGGATAGAGAGGGTGAGGGTGATAAGTAGAGAAGACTCTCAGGTTTGAAAACATATTCTTGACATGCATTTTCTCACTTGATCCTCGTGACAAATTTATGGTACGTAATATGAACATGAACTCCACCTTATAGGTGAGACTTATGGAGGTAAATGCCAGAGACGAAATTCGAACTCATCTCTGTGCTTTCCATCACATCATGAGAGAATAGAGGAAATAGAAGTGGCGAGTGATGGAATTGGGGGGTGGGATATGAGAGAAGGCTTTTTTTTTAAGAACATGGGAGGTGATAGAGAAGGCAAGTGCAACAGAGGGAAATAAATCAAAAGGGTAGCAAATAGAGAGAATGGAGGTAGGTATGGAGAGGTGGTAGAAAAGGTGAAGATAAACAACAGAAGAGGGTAAGAGAATATAGAATGGGGGAAGGATAATGAAAAAGGATGAT
The DNA here is from genome assembly GCF_016432865.1 of Antechinus flavipes. Lineage (NCBI taxonomy): Eukaryota > Metazoa > Chordata > Mammalia > Dasyuromorphia > Dasyuridae > Antechinus > Antechinus flavipes. The sequence goes on from NC_067398.1 coordinate 665,796,385, forward strand.
AGAGAGGGTCAGAGGAGAGGAGAGAAGAGATTGTAGGATAGATTGGAGGAGATGACTTATTGGCTGAACAAATCACAAATTAAAATTATTTATATTGCATTTTAATTTATTTTTTTAAACAGAGAGAATGAAAATAGAGAAAGTGGGAAGAAGTAGAGGAATAGATAGAGATGATGGGGAATTGACAGAGAGAAGGAAGGAAAGGATAGAAGAGAGGGCAAAAGAGTCAGAGAGGGTCTTGGGAGAGAAGGTGAGGTGGCAAATGGAGAGATTGTGTAGATAACTAGAGAGGAGAGGATATAGAATGTGGGGGGAATGGATAGAGAAAGGTAGGTAGAGAAGGTGAAGGAAATATATTGGGGAGAAAATGAGAGCAAATGGATTTAGAGGGGGAGAGTAGGATGGGTACAGGATGGAAAATGATGGATAGAGATAGAGGCAGAGAGGATGAGGATAGATAGGGTAGGGCAGTGGTGTCAAGTCCAACTAGAAAACCACAAATTAACATTATCTAAGCTGCATGGCATTTTAATTATTCTCTTTAAATAGAAATTATGGTGATAGGGAGGATGGGATAGCTTAGGGGAACAAAGAAAAGAGAAAGATACAAAAAACAAAAGGGAAAGACAGAGAGGATAAGAGAAGAATGACCTTGAGGAATAAGGAGAATAGAGAGAGAGATTAAGTGGGGAAATGAGTAGAAAGTTTGTAGATAGCTAGTGGGGGTAGAAGATAAAGAGTATGAGGAGTAGATAAGAAAGAGTAAACAGAAAGGATGGGGAAAGAAAAGGTGAGGAGGAAATAGGGAAAGTGGCGGATGGATAAGAGAGCGATAAGGAAGGAGAATAGACGAAGATAGCTATCAATGGATCTTTACTTTGAAAAACAGAAAATCAGGAACAGAGCCAGAAGGGGAATAAAGGTTGCCCAACCTGAGCTCCCCCACAAAATGGAAGTCCAGGAGAAATTCACCATGGGAGAAGGGGCCTGATTGCAGGATGAGGAGGTTGCAGGAAAGTTGTGTGTTCCAAAGAGAGGAGACTCTGGGAACTAGGGAAAGTTCCAGGTGAGACAGCAAGTGATACATGGTTTTGAAATCCAGCAAGTCAGGGACAGAACCGGGAAGGAAATGAAGGATGACTGCTGGCATGGACCCCTTCACAAAATGGAGGCCATACAAGAAACTTAGCAATAGGAGAAAGGGGCCAAGGTGCGAAGACTTGTGTACCCACGGAATTATAGAATCTTAGAGTTGGAGGAATCTCAGAAACCATCTACCTAACATATCAAATAGACATCTCCTCTATAACCTCCATGACAGATGGTGTCCACACTCAGTATGAAAACTTCCGATGATTATCCCTCATTCTCAATCAATCATACACTGCCGCTTATTGTGCTCAGTACTGAGGGTACAAAAAGTAAAGACAGACTTTGCCTTTAAGAAGCTTACTATCTATTCTTATCTCCATATATGATTAGCCTTTTTTTTTTTTTTTCAGTCAGGACACTTTTTTTATTTTTTATTTATTTTTTTTTTCCCCAGGACACTTCTTGTGCACAATTCACCATTGATAATTTTTTTAAATTACTTTAGCATTTTATTTTTCCCCAGTTACATGTAAAACAATTTTTAATGTTCATTTTTAAAACTCTGAGTTCTAAATTCCCTTCCTTTCTCCCTACCCGCCTCCCTCATTGCAATTCAAGCAATTCGATGTGGGTTATACGTGTGTAGTCATGCAAAAACATTTCCATAATAGTCGTGTTGTGAATAATGATATTTTGCCCATTGTGTCTTTTTATAATCCTTTTGGTAAATCACAATTTTGACTCCTTAGGAATTATGTTATTCCACTGTTTGTAGTTATATAGTACATTAAAAGATTTCATTTTTTGTCAAACTTGTAATTCATCATTATAAGGAGTCTTCATGGAGGATCTTCCTTTATCAATGTATGCTGGCATCTTCTCAGTGACATATAGTCTTAGAGAATTTATAATATTCAGGACAATACAAATTATTATGATATAATCTTTAATATTTAAAACTATATTAAGACTTTTGGAAACTCTAGTAACATTAAAAGAGGGGTTTATTTCAAAGAAAAACTTAGGGATCTCTAAAAATGTCATATTATTTTCCAAAAGTAATACAGCCTATTCTCTTCTTCCTATTTAATTTTGGCCTACTTTCCTCAAGTATCTAAATATAAGATATATATAGTAGTAGATCAACTCAAAGGTTGTCCATCCATCTGCATGTCACAGTGTAGCAGTGGTTGGGGGTCTAGGAGTTTGGCCAAGAAACTAGCTATTTTCTCTCTGGCTCCCTCCTCATGTGGGTGTTTCCAGTCTTTCTCAGCCCTTCTCTTCAGACCCTGATAGGGTTACTTTATCTTTAATCAATAGCCTCATTCTTCCTGAGGATATAGGGGCATTAGGATAAGTCAGAATTCTTTGAAATCTGCCCTCGAAGAAAGCAGGGGAAGGGAAGTTGCCTGAGGTCACTATTTCAAACAGGATTGTCTTTAGAAAAACTGCTGGCTTACCTTTATGTCCAGGATGGTCTATTCACATGTTTTTCTCTCCTTTGGAGAACTATAATAATAGGGATCAATAAAATCTCTTTTGTTCAGCTTGAGCCCCCCAGCTGGCAGTCCCAGTGATTACAGTGATTAGAAAGAGAATCTATTTCTCTCTCTCCCTTGGAGTCCCTGACAGATCATTGCCTCCCTCTTATCTGTATTTAATTTCCGAGGCATACATCCATCTCACCATACATATATACCCAGATACACATAATGAATAGCATCTGAGAGAAACTCGTTTCTTGTGAAAACACGTGGCAAAAACAAAATGGACAAACTCTTGATCTAAAGATTGGGGACATGAGCCCAGGGTGAGAGCCAGAACAATGTGAGGAAGGGAGAGGAGGAATAATGTTAGTTTTGTTATCAGTAACAGGGCAGCTACAGCCAATCTACATCTGTCTCATGTGACTTCTGCATGTCAGCTAGGTCTTTGCTCAGGGGAGCAGCAATGGCTACACTAGGTGGATTTCCAGTATGGTTAGTCTTTTGTTCTTTCCAGTTAAAGCCATTTTGGAAATTAGGTTGTGACATCAAGTTTGAAGTTGATTGAACACCGGCTACAGTAGGAACAAACTGTAGCCTGTTTTCCACAATGTCAGGCTGGTGATTTTCTGATCCACTGTTTTACAGAGCTCCTGATGGCCATTTCTCCAAGTGTTTACATATTTTGCTCCCATTGTGAGATTTTACTCCTTCCTTCTTTCACTGAACTGGGAGACGGCTATCTCGTTTGTTACAGCCTCATAATCCCCAGGGGCTCAAGTAAATAGGAATTGAGTAATTTTTATCTGATGGCAGATACTAACCTCATCTGCCTCCATAGTACAGATAATAAATGTTTTTTTCTCCACTTGGTTTTTCCTGTGTAGATTGTTCTTAATGCTATTTTAAATGGTTGTAAATCTCAGATTCTGCAGATTCTTAGGCTTGATGCAATGAGCATCAAGTTAAATAGGAGCATCACCATTTATATAAGATGTTCTCTTTTGGAAAAAAAAATATTTATTTAATTTTAGCGTTCTTTTCTTTTTAAATTGTGAGTTCCAAATTCTCTCCTTCCCTCCTACTGCCTCTTCCACCCACAGAGTAGGCAAGCTGTACGATATCAATTATATATGTGAAATCATGCAAAACATATTTCCATATTAACCATATTTTTTTTAAAAGCAAGAAAAAGAGTGAGAAATTGTACTTCATTTTGCATTCAGAGTTCATCAGTTCTCTCTCTGAAGATGAATAGCACTTTTTTTTTTATCATATTGTCTTAGCACATTGTATTGATCAGAGTGATCTCTGATTTTCAGTTGATCATCATACAATATTGCTGTTACTGTGCACAATGATCTCACTTCATGTTGCATTAATTCACATAGGTCTTCCCATGTTTTTTTGAGATCACTATCCTCCATCATAATCATGTGCCACAACTAATTCAGTCATTCCCTAGTTTATGAACATCCCCTCAATTTTCAATTCTTTGTCACCACAGAAAGAATTTCTATAAATATTTCTTACATGTAAGTCCCTTTCCTTTTTCTTTTATCTCTTTGAGATATAAATCTAGTGGTAATATTTTTGGATTGCATAGTTTTATGTCCCTTTGGAGATAGTTTCAAATTGTTTTCCAGAATGGCTGGACCTGTTCATAATACCACAAACAGTTTATTACTGTATCTATCTTTTCCACATCCCTTGAGCATTTGTAATTTATGCTAAATATGGGGAATAACTCAAGTGTTTTAATTTTCATTTCTCTAATCAATAATGATTTAGAGCATTTTTAAATGTACTTATAGATAGCTTTGATTTCTTCTAAAAACTATTCATGTCCTTTGACCCTTTGTTAATTGGGAAATGGCTTTTATTTTTATAAATTTGACAGCATATATTTGAGACATTAAATCTTTATCAGAGAAACTTGCTATAAAAACTTTTGATATTACTTTATTACTTTTGATATTACTATTGTTGTCTGATCACTCCAATAATGTTCAAATCTTTGTGAGACTATTTTGGAGTTTCCTTTGTCATTTTCTTTTCAAGTTCATTTTTCAGATGGAGAAATTGAAGCAAGCAAGCTTAAGTGCTTCATCACACAGTTTGTAAATGTCAAAGTCAGATTTGAATTCAGATCTTCCTGACTCCAGGCCTGGTACTCTATCCACTGTGCCGTCTAATTACCCACCATTGTCTATGGTACTTTTTAGCAAAATGCAATTCCCTGATTATCTTTTTAAATTAGGTCTATTTTTGCTTTTGCTTTGTCTGAGATCATGATTGTTCCCCCTGCTTTTTTTTTTTTAATTTCAGCTGAAATTTAAGTTCAGCTTCAGCTGAAGCATATTAGTTTCTGCTCTATCCCTTTATTTTAACTCTCTGTGTCAAAAAAAAATTATAGCAACTTTCTGTTTCATGTTTTAAAATTTTTCTGTCTCTTGTAAATAACACATTATTGGATTCTGGTTTCTAATTTATTTTGCTATCTGCTTCCCTTTTATAGGTAAGCTCATCCCATTCCCATTCACAGTTATGATTACTGTGCGCTTCCTTCCCTCCCATTATCTTCTGTTTTTCCCCCCCTTTTCCTTTTAATCTTGTTTCTCTTCAGAAATCTATTTTGCTTCTAACCACTGCCTCCCTTAATCTGCTCTGCTCTTATCATCCCCCACCTTTCTCTAATCCCCTTTCCCTCCTCTTTCCCTATTGGGTAAATTACATTTTTTAATACAACTCTGTGCATGTATGCATGTGTGTGCCTTTGTATACACACACACATATATATAAACAACTAGGTTTATCTATCTATATCTATGTCTATGTCTAAATCTATATCTCTCTACATAACTAGGGCCAGAAAGACCTGAATTCAAATGTAATCTCAGACACTTGCTAGCTATGTGGTCCTGGACAAGTCACTTAACCCTGTTTGCCTCAGTGTCCTCAACTATAAAATGAATTAGAAAAGGAAATGGCAAGCCACTTCAGCATCTTTGCTTAGAAAAGCACTTTCTCCAAAAAAAAGGAGTCACAAAGAGTCAGACACAATTGAAGATGATAAAATAAAAATATATATCTCTAAAGCTTTAAAATATATATATATATATATATATAGGAGTCACAAAGAGTCAGACACAATTGAAGATGATTAAATAAAAATATATATCTCTATAGCTTTAAAAAAAAATATATATATATATATATATATATATATATATAATATATATATATATATAATATATATATATATATATATACACTTGGGGCAGCTAGTTGGTACAGTGGATAGAGCACCAGCCCTGAAGTCAGGAAGACCTGAGTTCAAACCTGGATTCAGACACTTAACACTTTCTAGCTGGATGACCCTGGGCAAGTCACTTAACCCCTATTGCCTCAACAATATATGTGTGTGTGTGTACATATGTATGTGTATATATATACATTCTTCCTCTTTGAACTAATTCCGATGAAAGTGATGTTCAAGCATTATCCACCACTTTCCTTATTTCTTCCTCCATTGTAAAAACTCTTCATTGCATGCCTTTTTTATAAAAAAAAAAAAAATTTCCGCGTTCTATCTCTCCTTTCTCCAATCTCCAGTTTCTCTTTCTCCCCTCTTCATTTTTTTTTTTTGAGATTTTTGAGATATAAGACTTATACTCATATCCTGTCTATGTAAATTCCTTTTAACTGCCCTACCAGTTCTTAAAACTTATGTGTATGGTCTTCCCATGTAAGAATGTAAATAGTTTAAATTTATTGATGCCTTTATGATTATTCTTTAATGTTTATCTTTTTATGTTTTTCTTAAGTCTTATGTTTGAATGTCAAATTTCTATTTAGCTCGAGTCTTTTCATCAGAAATGCTTGAAAACCTCAATTTTATTAAATATTCATTTTTTTTCCTGAAGGATTATACTCAGTTTTGCTGGGTAAGTGATTCTTGGTTGTAATCCTAACACCTTTGCCTTCCAGAATATCATATTCCAAACTCTTCACTTCTTTAACATGGAAACTACTAAATCTTGTGTGATCCTGATAATGATTAAATGATATTAGATTGCAATATTTTGTCCTTGTCCTGGGACCTTTGGAATTTGGCTATAATATTCCTGGGAGGTTTCCTTTTGGGATCTCTTTCAGGAGGTGATTGGAGAATTCTTTCAATTTCAATTTTACCCTCGCAATCTAAGCTATCAGGGCAATTTTCTTTGATAATTTCTTGAAATATGATCTCTAGGCTCTTTTTTTTGGTCATGGCTTTCAGGTAGTCTAAGAATTCTTACATTATCTCTCCTTGATCTGTTTTTTAGGTCAGGTTTTTTTTTTTTTTGATATTTCATAGTTTATTTTTTCATTCTTTTGACTTTGTTTTATTGTTTCTTGATGATCCATGGAGTTATTAGCTTCGACTTACCCAATTCTAATTCTTTAGGAATTTTTAAATGAGATTTTGTATTTTTCCTTCTCCCTTTCTCCTTCCTTCCCCTCTCCCCCAATTTGGTCAATTCTGCTTTTTAAAGATTATCTCTCTGGCTAAGATGAAAGGAAAAGATAATGATAAATGTTGGAGGGAATGTGGGAAAACTGGGACTAATGTGTAATGTTCTCTTTTCTAATATATAATTGTTTCTTGGGGAGCTTCTGGAAGCAGCCTTCCTTTCAGTTCTGAGTAATGATCCCAAATACAGCCAACTGTTAAAGTCCAAATCCTTTAGCCTTCCGGATCTTGTTTTCAGTGTTCTCCACAGGACAGCCTGCCACCACTTCTCTGTCTTCCTTCGTTCTGCCCAACTGAATCCTGGCTTCTCAATCTCCCAGGGTCTCTTTGGCCCTGAAAGCTTTTTGCTTATATGCTGTACACTGAGTATACATCAATCATTATATCACTAGGAAACCATTATTTGTTGTAGGATTAAATCAATGCTAAATTAGATTTAACCATTGTCTCCTCAATTCCACTGATTTAGACCTTGTGAGAATTCTAACACTAATGCATTGTAGGTGGAGTTGTGAAATGATCCAATCATTCTGGAAAGCAATTTGGAATTATGTCCAAAGGGCAATAAAACTGTGCATATTCTTTGATCCAATAATGTCTCTACCAGAGATCATAAAAGAGGGAAAAGAACTCACATGTGCAAAAATCTTTGTAGTAGTTTTTCTGTAGTGGCTAGGAACTGGAAATTGAGTGGATGCCCCTCAGTTGGAGAATGACCAAATAAGTTGTGGTATATGAAAGTAATAGAGTATTATTGTTTTTATGAGAAATGATGAGTAGGCTGATTTCTGAAAAGCCTGAAAAGATTTACATGAACTGTTGCTAAGTGAAATGAGCAGAACCAAGACTACACTGTCCACAGTTATATTACGTGATGATCAATTGTAATGGACTTGACTCTTTTCAACCATGAGATGATTCAAGGTAATTCCAATAGACTTGTGATAGAAAGTGCCATTTACATCCAGAGAAAACTATGGAGACTGAATGTGAATTGAAGCATAATATTTTCACCTTTTTATTATTATCCTTATTGTTTGCTTGCTTGTTTTTCCCCCTTGTGATCTGATTTATATGTTTAGATAAATTGCATGACTTTAAAAAAGATTACCTCTCAAATACACATACACATACACATACAGACCTAATATGAAATAATATAAATGGGCTTATGTATAGACATATAGTAGAGAAATACATTAAATTCAACAGGAGGACAAGGGTGGATAGAGAAAAAAGTGAGAGAAAGATAATAGTAGAGAGGGAATAATTACCAGCAAAACAAACTTTCTAAAGGAGAGAGTTAAAAAAAAAAAAAGAAGAGCAAAGAACTAAAATCTTCAAACATGTTTTATATTTCCTCCTAGATAACTGGGAAATAGGTAAATGAATTTCAGTATGTATATATAGTTGTTGTTAGTCTTTTTCAGTTTTTTTTTTTTTTTTTCGTCTTTGTAACTCCTCTTAGGGTTTTCTTGGAAAGACACTTCCCAAATTCTGTTAAGAATTTAGGGTTGGGAAGATAAGGATAGGTGGTAATTAGGGTGTTTGTTTTGCCATTTCTTTCTCCAGCTGATTTTATAGATGAGAAAACAGGGCAAGTGACTTGGCCAGGGTCACACAGCCTGAGGTCAGATTTTGAATTCAGGAAGATGAGTCTTCCTGACCCTAGACCTGATATCCACTGTGCTATTTCACTGCCCTTACATGTGAATGTGGTGGAATATTATTGCAAATAATGAAAAAATATTCTTTTAGAGAATCCTTGGGAAGTGTGGACCACTGCAGAGTGAAGTTAGGAGATGTAGGAGAATATCTTATAGAAGTCTTGATATATTGTAAAGAAAAAATTTTGAAAAACTGAAGAACTCAGATCAAGTCACCATACTAGCAGAGGATCTATGATGAAGCATGTTGCCATCCTCCTGAAAGAGGTGGTACAGCCGCTGCAGTAAGAGACATGCATTTTTCGATGTGTCTATTATGTGGATTTGTTTTGCTTGACTTATGCTTATTAGTTACAAGATTTAAAAAATTTGTTAATTTGTTTAATTTGTTAATTAAGGGGTGGGAATTAGAGAGATGGTAAGCAATGGTGATATCCTTGAAAAAGCCATTGAGACATTTTTAAATGCACAAAAAGTAACAGAAAGGAAGTACAGAAATACAAGAATTTTGCATGTAACATGCAGAATTTATTACATTCTTAAAAAAAAAAACTAGTGTTATAAAACGGAGATTTAAGATTTCAGAGAAAAGCCTCTTTTGCATCCTGAAGTGTGTATGGAAATGCCTTTGTGTGTGTGTGTGTGTTTTAAAAAGGAGGAAAAAGCATTTGTAGTCAGTACTTCAGGGTTGGTGAGTGACCTAGGGAGCCTTGGAATATTTATTGCATTTATTCTAGACCTTTTCCACCTTCCCACTTCCCAAAATAATCACATAAGCAAAGATAGTGTGCGAAATTATTTTTATGTATCAAGGAGAACAAATCAGAACAGAAAGGAGGGAGCGAACAGAAGAACACTCAGTGTTGGGGATGGGGGAAGGGTAGAAAACTGATCAGTTCAGGCAGGAAATGCTTCCAGTGATTTCTTTGCTTAGATACTGAAAGGGGGACAATTCATCATAGTCTTCTCCCTCTACTTGGAACCATGGGGAAGGGGGGGAAACATTTATGAGGGGGCAGTCTCTCCGAAACGGGATTCAGCCCACAATACAGGGGGCCGCACCTACCACAGCGGGACCTCCACAATCCTTAGTTCTCTTCGTCTTTGTGGATGCAAATGCTGAGCAGGAAACGCCCTACATGTCTTTCTCTCCCAGATACAGAATTCCTTTGCTCCTTTCTAAGGCACCTAAAGCACATATTTTCCCCTCCTCTTCTTTGGCCTTCTTCTGGGAAGTCTCTAGGAAACAATTCTAATCACCTGCACGCACAGCCTCCCAGAATTTCTTTCCAAAATATCTAATGCCATAAATTATAGGAATTCTTGTGCTTGCAAAGCAATACTACAGTGGAAATTTTGTTAGATTTTTGTGTGTGTGTGTGTGTGTGTGTGTGTGTGTGTGTGTGTGTGTCTGTTTTCCTCCTTCCATTTTCACCTTTAACTATTCTTGGGATGCTCTAACTTGATTTGAGTCTCAGTTACTTTTCCACAAACTTGACTTGTGGCCCCCTACAACACAAACTGCTTTTTGCTATTTTGTGACTGCCTCACTTCTCTGTTTGACAAAAGGGTCAAATATTTAGTAACTGAGGTGTTTCTTAGAATATATGTACCTTATTATTGTGGTGATTGCTTTTGTATATATTAAATTTCCTTAGTAAATGGTGACAGCCATGTATGGTTGTCTGTTTCTCATTTTTTTAAAGGCCAAATACTTAAAAAAATATGGTAATTTTGTTATAAATTTGAAAGGAATAGCAAGTTGTACAGAGTAGATTTGCAGTTTCATATGCAATTTTTTTATTGTGTTATTATGGAAATGCATGCTTTATTCCATAAATTAAAAATAAAATTTAATAATGATTTTAAAGAGATCAGTTTGAGCTGTTTTAATTGTTTCCTATACATTTTTCTCACTTTCAACCTTTACTCCAATTTAGTGTTGAATTTGGTTACCATCTATCAAGTTAATGATCTGACTGTACACAGATGATTTGGAAATGACTGTATACTGAAATTGGTAACTAATCATTTCCTGTCTGTTAAGATGCAATCAGTTTCATTTGGGGGCAGGGGTGATGCTACTCAGTGCCATCCATGTCCAGGGTCTTCTTACTTTCTTCTTGAGGAAAGTATTCCTGCTCTATAACTGTAAGGCTTCAGTTCAGCATCTCTCATTTTCAATTCTCAAGTCATTTTTCCCAATATATTTTTCATCCTCCTCCTTGATACATGACTTTGTATTGAGGTCGCTAAGTCTGTTGACTTAATTTGGAGAGTCTCATTTAGGTCTTTATATAATTTATCTGCTTAATCATCCTCTCTAATATATATTGGCAAACACAAGATGGTTATCTTTGGGTGTTAGTCTTTTTGCTTATGTAGTACTGCAATCTGAGAAAACCAAAGATTTCACGGGATGATATTTCTTGCCATTTTTAGACACATGATAAAACCAACTCTTTTACTTGCTTCTACAAGGAAAGCCCATGTTTTATTTAACCACAACTTCCTTATCCTTTCAGGTTAATTTAAGTGAGTTTTTGTATGATTCTATTCCTCAAGTGGTATGCCCACTTGACTGCTGGGCAAGATTCTCACACATAAGAAATTTAGGAGACAGAGGCAGAGACTGAGACAGTTACTATATTTAGGGTAGAGCTATTTCTAATTATGCTTTTCCATAGACAATGGTAATCTAGGCTTTCTCATCAGAATCTGTCTTCCATCTCATGATAGAAATTCCTCCTGAGGAAGAGTTAATTGGTTCTACAATTCTGTTTAGACTCCTACTCCCTTTGTGATCCCGGAGAGCAGAAAAACAGAGTCATGGTGGATCTAGGAATGGATGGCAGGGACCAGGGATGGGGGTTAAAGGAGATAGTACATAGGGAGCCAGCAAAGAGCCAGACATTGATGGGCAGAGGTGTTGTGGCAATTCAGATCCTATCCCTGGTATTTCCTCTCTCCCCTCCCCAGTAATTACCAATTGGGCCATAGAGCTAGCATCCCAGGCCAGCTGGTCACACTCATGGATTCCAGGGGTGCTATCAGTTGACAAGAGCAATGCTAAATGGCTTCAGGAGGTGCTTAGGGTGAAGGACATAGGTTGGATGGAGTAGTCTTACTCTATGAAAGTGTCAAGAGAGCCCTAGGTTCAAATCTCATCTGCAAAATTTCATGGTTTTCTGAATTTGGTCAAGTAACTTTATTACTTCAAGCCTCAGCTTCCTAATTTCTAAAATTTCTAACAAAACGAGGTGATGTAAACAAGTGCTTTGTTAACCTTAAGGCCTACGGTCAGCTTTTCTTTTATTGAGGGGTAAATTGTAAATTAGTGTTTGAAGTCTGATGGAAATCTGACACATATGTAAAGCCCATCAGTTTGCTGAGATGATTTTTCCACATGGAGACCCTGGGGAGTGTCCTTCCACGAGAGTTGTGGTGACATATAATAGCCGTGAGTAATGGCCTTGTAATGGATGTGTGATGGCCTTGGAGAGACTCAGGGGCACAGGGAGGTTTTCTGTAACTGGTTCTGGCGAACTACAGGATGCTTTTTGATTGGCTATGGAGATATTAAAAGAACACTAGATGTTTCCACTCCTCTCTCTAGACTAGACTTTGCTGAATACACTGAGACAAACTGGAAGGGGAGAAGTTCTGGGCCCTCTCCTTTACAGGCTGACACATGATCCTGTGAATATGGCTCTTACTCCTTTGCCTACTTAGGTGGCCAAGAACCCAGGCTGCCTTTCTCAGGGCAATGTGGCCTGGGTGGGCACAACCTTAAGTGTATAGTCTCACTGGACACTACGAATGAGTCACCGGACTGTCTCAGACTACAAAGAGAGGCACACAGCCAGTGGAAAAAAATTCCTCTCAATCACATGGTAGATCAACTGGAATCAGTTACAGAGCCTCCACGTGTATACTTCCCTCACTTGTTGTTATCATGATTCAGGTAGAAGCATCTGTGGGGGCTGCGTATGAACCAGACATAAAGGTGAGTGGGAGGGAGAGAGAGAAGGAAGTTATCACTTCAAGATGATGATTTAGGCCATTCTCATGAACACTCTATAACTCACTAGCGCCACGTTGCTGGAGAGGAGAAAGCTGGTTTGCCAGTCAAGGACCGCAATCTTTGCTGCTCACCTGTCCCCAGAGATGACTCTATGGGAGGAGTGGCAGCCATGGCACCTGGGTCCTGTCTTGGCAATTTAGTAGACTGTTTTCTGGATTGAGTCACTATGATTCTTACTAGCTGTAAAAACATGCGTAAATCACAACCTCTCTGGCTTCAGTTCTGTTATGTAAAATGTGGATAATAACAGTACCTCTTTCATTAAGTATTTTGTAAAGCTCACATGAGATCATAAATAAGAAATGCCTAGAAAAATCCAGATATAGATCTCAGCCGTGTGCTTTCTCTGTTTTTCACCGGCCTTCTCCTCTATGCTCCGGAAGTGCATTACTGAGATAACCTCATTGTCCAGCAAGGTCCCATCTGCCTTGGTAGTCCCTCTCGTCATCACTCTCAGTCTCTCTGATCTGAGGGTAGAGCCCTGTGCTCCCAAACTTGCATTCACAGAGGGAGTTCACCTCCGAGCATCTCCTTTCTCACCTGGCTGCACTACTTTGGGAATTCTCTGACATTTCCACATATCCCATGCCTCAACTTGGGATACCTCTCCCAGCCAAATTTCTATCCCCATTCAGGGGGTCCACAGGGGGCCAGGTCACTGTCCCTCAGACCGTCGCAGGGCCAGACTATAGTAAAAACACAAACTTGGTTTTGTGGGCCTTTAAAGAAGCTTCCTAGCCCTGGGTGAGGGGGATAAAGGTCCTCAGCTGCCGCATCTGGCCCGCGGGCTGTAGTTTGAGGATTCCTGCCCAGGGCCTCCTTCCTCACCTTTTCAGCTACTTTTGGGTGTGTTCTTCCATTAAATTGTGAACTGATTGAGAGATTATCTCGCTTTTTTTTTGCATTTGTATCCCAGGATTTAGTTGGGTAGCTCACGACAGTCTCTTAACAAATGTTTATTGACTTTTTTATTTCTGTACTCTTCTGTCCCTGCCCTAGTCCCCACAAGACAAACTCAGACATTCAGTAAGTGGGAATCATCTCAGGATGTCTACTCTTGAGGAACTTTAGGGCACAAAGTCGGAGCAGAGGGGCATTTTAGAATATTACATATTTAGGCTGGAAGGGACCCAGGATAGGAAGCATGGAATGTCCCGACTTGTGGATTCCCAGAAATCCCTCGGAAAAGCCAGTACAATTTCCACCTCCACGATCCCACAGAACTAATGGCCAGCTGGAAGGGAACTCGCCTCGATCCCCGGTCTGAAAGCCCTCCGCTCTCAGTTTCCCTCTCCGCAATCGGTTTCCTTAGGGGTTGGAGGAGACTGGGCGGTAGCTCTTCCTTAGGCTTCTCTTCTTCTCCTAGAAAAGACGAACCGCCCTCAGAGAAAGTCCCGGGATTCCGGAGGCTGCTGGGTAGGAAGAGCAAGGGGGGAAAAGGTACATATTTCACAGCCTGTCGAGGGCTGGACGTGTGACTCCCGCCTGAGGCAGGGAGGAGGGAGCGCAGAGACCGGAGGGAGATAGAGAGCTGGCTTAAGTACCGGAATCAGGCCAAGATTAGGGCGCAGGGAATAAAGTTGAGGCTGTTGTGGGGGTGGAGTCAGCAGCTAAGACTGGACGAGGTTCAGGCTGGGAGAAAAGGCTAGGGGCGGGCTGAGCGCGGGAGGATTAGGGCTGGGGGTGGGGGTGGGAGCGAGGTCCGGGCTTGGGGCGGGGCCCGGAATCGGACGGGGGCGGGGCTCACCCCGAAGTGCGGCCACGTGCCGATCTGCCGGTAGAGGGCGTCCCCGGGGCACTCGGTGTGGACCAGCTGTCTGTGGCCGTGCACGGTGTAGTCCGGTCGCAGGTAGCCCGCTCGCAGGGCACAGCGCGGAAGGGAATCGCGCACGATCCTCAGGACGTGGGCCGCGGGCAGTGTGGCCGTGTAGTTGCCGATGATGGAGACGCCGTAGCCCAGGGAGTTGTGGCCGAGGGTGTGGGCCCCCACCCAGTGCCAGCCCCGACCCTCGTACACGTAGCCATCCGCGCCCGTCACGAAGCTGCCGCGGGAAGGCGCGGAAGGGTGAGGGCATCCCCGGCCCGTCTGCGCCCGGCACGCACATCACCCGTCAGACCCGCCCCCTCCCCCCCTCCCCACTGCCACGTTCCCAGAAGCTCGGAGCCCGCAGGTGTCCGAGCGCTCGCCTCCCGGACCTCGAGGGACCCAGCCCGCCCTGGAACACGTCTGAGGAAGGGCCGCTCGCCACGGAATGAGACGGCCCCTGGGCCTTGGGGCCGCTTCCAACCTGAAAACGGCTTCCTTCAATTAACCGCCCCCCAGGGCACGCTTTCTCCTTTTATGCCACATAGGACAACACTATCCCTCTGACAGGGATATTTGAAAACAACTAGTTCTTCTAAACATCTCCTGCATCCTCTTAGGGTCTGCTTTCCTGCTTGTTCTGGGGGTTGTTCTGCTTGGATTTGGAGCTGGAAGGGACTTTAAATAGCCCCATTCTAGTCCACTTCCCTCATCTGCAAAAGGTTAAGTGATTTGCACAAGATCTCATAGTCAGGAGTGACAAAACTGGGATTCCTACTCAGGTCCTCCGTTCCATTTAAAGCTTCTGCTGCCCCCATCCTTCTTAAAACATGGGGCCTTGAAAACAGATTTCCGTGCCCCAGGAGGGTGTAACCGACTCATAACAACTCAGACACAACAGCCCATCTCCTTTCTGTGTCCATCCCTTTCCTGTACACTATCTCCTCTCTGTGTCATAGAAGCATTGATTTTTCTGCAAAGACCAACTCATGTTTTACCTCATGCATGACACCTTTGCTGAATTTCCTCCATCTGACCTATCCCTCGATTATTTTCTATTTTTCATATATATGTGTATGCATATATTGTTAATATTAACTTGTTTCAGTTGTGTCCCATTTGGGGTTTTTCCAAAGAGGGTGCTTTGCCATTTCCTTCTCCTTATATGTGTACATATATACATATATCTATACTTATCTCTATCTATCCCATAATAGAATATAAAATCCTTGAAGATAAGGACTCTTATTATTATGGATTTATCCCCAGCATCTAACCTATTTCCTGGCATATATTAAGCACTTAAAATGCTGCTTAATAAGGGCAGTGGGGATTCATCATCTTCCTTATCTGGACACCAAGCTTCACACAACCCACCATTAATTTGTATAGATCTCAGCTTTACTGTAGCCTCCCTCTCTTTTTTTACCTCCCCTTTCCTACCTATAGCCGATGTCATCCCAGCCTCTGATGTCCTGGTGGAAATATTGCATGCTTCGCATGTCAGCAGCACACTGGGAGAAGCTGGTACAGGGTTGGTTGGGTTCGTAGGTGTGATGCACATAAAGGAACCCCAAAGGAAGCTTCAGCATCGTGGGAGTCCCTCGGTAAGGAGCTGCTTGCCAGCGGCAGCGGGGCAAGATGGCCGGACATTCTGGGTGACGGATGAGATAACAATGTCAGTGTGCTTCTGAAGGTGGAGCAGGAGGAAAAGTGTCACTTAAAACGAGTATTCTAAAACTACAGTCATTTCCTCAGAGGGAGTCACATACATGTACATCGAACCCTGGCAGATCCCCCTTCTGCCCCAACTTGACCTCCTGCCTCAGCATTAGAGGTGTTTGGGATAAGGGCATCTGAGGTTAGTGCTCAGAAGAGCCAGAATTCCCGACCTGCCTAGGTCTGTTAAGGTCTGGATGGATGGATTACTCTTCCTCAGAAAGCTTTGTGATTATTTCCTGTCACTACCCAGAGTTTTGTCTGGTCCTGACCCAGCCTGTTTGTTCTCAGTGTGCTCCAAGGAATAATCTCTTCTGCTTATATCAGGTTTGGATTCTGGTTTCCCTGTCTAGTCCCCAGCGCAAATCTTCCAGAATTGATCTAGATTACCCAGTTTCTTAAACAGTGGTTCATGATCCTATATGAGATCTTGAAACTGGAAGTGAGAGTCGCAAAATTGTAATTTATAATCAGTAAATGTTTGATCTGTATATCTATATTATATGCTGATATAGCTGGAGTTAGGTAAAAATTTCCTGGGCAGAAAGGACCTGAATTCTAGAACATGGGATATCAGAGTGGATGAAGTGTTTAGTATTCCTATGTCAGTTTCAAAAGAGACTTTACAACAGAGAATGCATGAACCGAAGGGGATTTTAGGAAACAGGATCATAGATTTTAGCCGAAAGGCACCTTAGGAGTCTTCCAGTCTATATTTATAAATGAGTTTTTAGCAGATAGCAGAAGTAGAATTTGAATCCAGGCCTTCAAACCCTAAATCTAGTTTATATCAAGCAGAGCACAGGATCACAGAGCCAGAGGGACTTTTAGAATTTAGGCTAATGAGGCCCAAATGACCAAGAGCTATTCTGCCTTTTTCAAAACATCCAGGCTGAACAAGAGTTTTCCACATCTGAAAACAACGCTAGCTAGTTCCAGAAATTCCAGGTCTGACCTATTGTAACCACATTCTATCTGGGATAGCTCCCAGAATATACCTTGGTTAATCCCAGTGGAAACCACTCCCTTCCCCCCCTGCTTCCTCCTTCCTTCTCACCCCACCCCCCCAAAGGCAGGAAGTGATTGAATCTAACAGCTGGGGTGTCTCCTATTCTAAAAGCCCCTTTGATTGCGTAACAATAGTTCCTGGTACATGTTCGTGTGTACATGTAAAAACAGATTCCACCTCACCCAGGAAAGCCTCAGTGAACTCCTTGGCAGCTTGAGTAGCAACTTCAGCCAGTTGAGCTTGGGATAGATTTTTCAGCTGAGAATTAAATGGCTCTAACTCTTGTAGCAGGAGCAAAGAGCCCCATATCTGTTGGACGAGGGATTCCTGTGAAATCAGGCTGGCACCATTGTCCCTGCGGAAGTTACTCCGAAAGTGGGGGTCCCCATCCACTCCTGCTCCATAGTACTGGGCCAGTAAGTGGCTGAGTGGTGGGCTGGGCTTGGGGTGCCTGCTCAGGTAGTCGCCTAGCAGGGCCCCATCCAGTGCCCCATTGAGGAAAGCTACAGTGAGAGCAGAGGGGTCCTCAGGGTATAACAAAGAGAAGGTCTTGGGGGCTGAAATTTGATCCCAACAACCATCAGGTCCTAGGCCTTTGGGAGGATGGGTTCCAGGACCTGGCAGGAAGGCTACTCCTAATGCTTTGGTCAGAGTGACAGCTAGGAGGTTATCTACATCGGTTGAGGAGTTAGTCTGGACAGTTGGGAGGATAGTGGGGTCGGGGGAAATGTTTCCATCATCTTGGAGGGTCATGCTGACTTGAGGGGCCAATGTAAGTCCTTCTTTCTTGTGAGCAGCTCTGACTTCAGAAGGAGAAGCTATGAACTCCAGGGGAATGGGGATAGACCTTCTGCCTCGGAGCCCAACCTCTAACCCTGCCAGAAGGGGCTCCACAGCCACTGTGGAGCCATCCGGTGCTAATACTACCCCATGCTCTTGCCCAGAGTCCACTCGGTGGGGGATTAAGCTGGTGGCTAATGCTTGAAGTTCTGGACTAAGAAGGTCAAGCTTGAGCTGCATTGCAGATGGGGTCTTTGAAAAGAGGAGATGTTGGGAAAAGTTGTTTGCACTCCCAGACATCAAAAGTAGACCAGGAGCTGTGAGATGGAGAACAGGCTCTTCTTGCTCTAATTGTGCTAGAATCTGGATAACGGAGTCCATCTGCAAAGGCAGAGATGCTGTAGGGAAAGAGGAACATCATGACTTAGAGGTTGGCTTGCATCTTCCAAATTCTACCCCCTCCTCTTTGCCTCATTCTGTTGGGTTTGGGTAAATTTTGCATCTAATTACCATGTTAGGATCTAGGCTTCCAGTCACAGAGAATATTGGTAATTAAAGGAGCCTTACACATCATTCACTCCCACCCCTTTATGCAAAAGCTAAAGGGGACTGTGGGACCCAGATTTTAAGATTTTTTTTTTCAGATGACAACACTGAGGGCCAGAAAAGAAAAGTAACTTTTTCAATATCACAGAGTAAATCAGCAATAGAGCTTGTATACCTCTCTCAGTTTTATATATTGATATAGCTGGGGTCAGGTAAAATTTTCCTAAGCAAAAAGGGCTTGTGCAAAGGAAAAGTTTAAGAAGCCCTGAATTCTAGAATATGGATGAAATGTTCCGAATATCTTTCAGAAAGGACTTTACAACAAGGAAGGCATGAATTGAAGAGGACTTTGGGAAACAAGATCAGAGATTTTAGGTGGAAGGGACCTTAGGAGTCTTTCAGTCTATATTTACAGATGAGTTTTTAAATACTTGCTTAAAGACACAGAGATAGCAAAAGCAGAATTTGAATCCAGGCTTAAATCCAGCTCATATCAAGCAGAGCACAGGAATCTACCAGACTAACAAGTCACTTGGGAGCCTGCTACTTCGCTTATAGCATAAGCTCCCCTTACCTTTACTTCCTTTCCTCCTTCCTTTAGAATCCTCAACCCCTGATTCACCTTTTTTTCCCTAAATTTAGACATCCTAGCTCTGGGGGACTCTATACCTTCTGTCTTATGTCCCTAATATTGATCCTCAACCCTCTATGTCTGGGAACCTTTTCTCTAGCACCACAGGAAGATAGCTATCAAATGCCCCAACACTAGCCCTTTCGACAAACCGTGGGGACTCCCATGGGTGCCTCCCTGAGCATACCTGCTCTGAACTCAGGCCACAGCAGAACATTCAGCATGATGAAAAGATACCCCCAGAGCAACATTGCAGAGTCCTGTCCAAAGAGTCTTCCTTGGAGAAGAGGCTGTAAGAATCATGACATTAAAGGTAAAGACCAGGGGTATGACATGCTAAGAGGATTTGAGAAATAAGAGATGGGAAGTTTTTACTCCTGCCAGGAGAGAAGACAAGGTTGAATGAGCTGATTAAGACTTCTGTCCTTTCCAGACTGGAACTCCTTGGCTTTGGAATTAACTTTCTCTCCCTTGTGTCCTTCCTATCCTTTCTGATAAGAATATCATGAAACTAAGATATAGAAGTCCCAGATGGGCCAGCTTAAGGTCAGGGAACCTGAAGAGGGTAGAATAGGTTAGACAGAGCTAGATATTGGTTAGGAGTTTATATATGCATCTCCTACTCTTCCTGGGATAGGAGTAAGTTTCATCTCCCAGTACCAAGCCATTTTTGTCGTTGACTTCCAGAGGAGTCCTGGAGGAGCTTATGGAGGACCTTCATTTTCCCATAACTCTATATCCTTTCCTCTTTGCTCTTTCCAGCTTCCCCAGTTTTGCCTTATTCTGCCAGATACAATTTATGGACCTGTTGAGGACATAGGGAAGGATCCATTTTTTCTCCTCCTCTCTTTTCCTGAACAGGTGGGACCAGGATAAAGAAGCACTGGTTTTTATACTTCATTGGGAAGCCTGTGTGAATCCCTTTTCTTCACATGAGTCTCAATCCTTCCCCTGTAGATGAACAATTCTGTTGGGGTTAATTCTGGAGTCTCTTGTCTCCGCCCTTCTCCTGTGTCTAGGAGAGTGCCCTCTGTTCAAAAGATCATAAAGATCCCCATGGACACAATCTTCTCCATTTCTGGGCAATAAAGACCAAGAATGACTACCCCTATTTTCCAGAGGGAATAAACAAAGAGGCTAAAACATGGGAGTGGCCTGTCATTGCTAGTGTATCTAACTTCTAGGTGAAATGTATCAGGTACAGCTAGACTAGGACATAAGGTTCCTCCTATATAGCCCCATCATGAATAACACTTACCTGGGGAATCCTGGGTTCTAGCCTTGGTGTATACAACTGGAAAGACAGGTTATCTAGTGGTTGTGGTGGTGGTGGTAGTAGTGGTGTTCCTGTGATTTGGTAAGATAACCATACACTAGCACCTCCCAGATACTTTGGATCCAGTCTTCTTGATTGTGAAGGAAGGAGGGCACAACCCAAAGACTTCTCCTAATTTCCTTCTCAGAGAAGGAAAGACATATACCCAGAGAGTTGGAGATGAAAGTAGGACCCCCAGATCAGGATAAAATAGGGCTCCACGTGCTGTTCCTCCCGATAAAAGCATTTATCTTATGACTCCTCTTCCCTTTCAAGGTGTTCCCCACTCCTCCAACAACCCCTCCACACTCTCACACTTACCTCTTTTGTTGATGGCAGCAAATGCTCACTCCAAGAACAGAAATCAGGACAAGGGATTTAGGGTCCTGGCTCCCGGGCAACTCCTTTCACTCCCCAATCTGAACTTCACTGTAAAATGAAACGGTTGGACCAGATTGTCTCTCTTTCCACTAATAAAACCTAAGATTCTGTGACCAAATCTATCTCAGGAACTTCTCTGAGTTGGGAAGCAGAAGCGACCTCTCCCAGGGCAAAGTATAAGCCTTCTTGCATTGGTCTCCGAGCTCTGAAGGCTGAATACCCACTGGCAGTCTATCTGCCTGCCCTTTATTCTAACTCACAGGCGGGGTAGCAAACTCCCAAGTGACTGTTAGTCTGGTAGATTTCTTCACTTACTGGGACTCTGAGCCTGGGAAGTTCCCAGGTGGCTCAGAAGAGAACGTAGCAATGACAAGGGGAGGGACGGTACAATAGGAAATCCCCTGCCTCGGCCAGCAAGGGCTACCCAAGACAGGATAGGAGGAAGTCCACGAGGGGCCCTTTTTTTGTGTGTTCTCTGGCTTTGTATCTAAGTGGGAAAGAACTGTACAATCAGCAGTTGTCTGAAAGTTGGAATGGCCTGTCTCCGCAGGAATTGCTAGACTCCTCATTACAAGAGGTCTTCCAGCAGAAACTGAATGGCCACTTGTAGGGTCCACTATAGAGAAAGAATACCTGTTCAGGTACATATCAGATTAGCTCATTTTGCTGTCCCATTTTGATTCAGAGATGCTGTTGTGGAGGTATCAGGTACATATTGTGGTGTGTCACCTCTGAAAGAATTCAGGTTCATTCTCCAACCCAAGTAAAAACGTTTTAGTGAGATTTACACACTCAATGGGTGGACCAAGCTCTGGGAAGGAGTCAGTAGCCAGCAAAGTAACACAAAGATCTTTATAAAGTAAATGGTGCTGATTATAGCATCAAAAAATATGTAAATTTGGGGGCTATAGGAGGAGTTTGCTAACATGGGGAGGTCCTAAAGCCTTGGTGGAACTGTACATGCCATTTACCCAGAATGCCTACAGAAAAGCTCACTTAGGGGGTTTTAAATGTATGGCAATGATATTATAATTGGCATAGGTTCACCCAAGGACAGCAAAGAACGGGAAATGCACAGGTGCCATGTTGTGGGGAATGATTTATCGGAGATTTATAGTTCAATGTCCTATTTTGCATCCTGTTGGTGCTACTTTTTATTAACTGATTTCTGCATTATATTTTGTGGTAAACTGTTTATGTGGTTACAGAATATGCTGGCTTGTTCATCCATAAATGATTTCTATTGGGTTTGAGGGTGGGAGCAGGTTTGGGTTGGAGTGGGTCAGGGGGCATCTAGCAGAATACCATCACTATGTGACCTATGAATACTTAAGCCAACTAAATCCTAAATGGCACCAGGGACAGAATCATTGGATGATAATGGGGACAGAGTTTGGTTTAGGATAATAATTGACATTTATAATGGCTTTATGATCTGCAAAGTGCTTTTTTATCCATAACTTCATTTAATCTTTACAACAACTCTTATGGGAACCATAGATTAAAGATTTCATTGTTCTGGGAAACTCCTGGGTAGAGAATCAGAAGACCTGATCTAAACCTGATCTTTCCACTTGACCTTTTTTCCTTTGCTATATACTCCTTTACTGTGACCATTGGTTAATCCGTTTCCTGGAGCTCTCTGAGTATCTGTATTTAGTTATAATTAGTGGTCTAGAGAGAAAAAGGGACTTGCCCATAGTTACTCAGTAGTATGTGTCAGTAGCAGGTCTTCCTGCTTTCAAGATAGTCTTCTTCCCAATGTTGCTGCTTCTAGAAGTAGATGATACCTCCATTTTGCATATGAGGATCCTGAGGCTTAGAGAAGTGAGGTGACTTATATAAAGTCGCACAGCTAGCTAGTAAGTGCTAGAGACAGTATTGGAAATCATATCTCTAGTGATTCAAAAGTTTAGAGCTCTTTCCCTTTTTCTTTTCTGCAATTTGGTATGAAAGACAGAATTTTGGTTGGGATTTTATTTAGAATTAAGACTAAAGTTATTGTCAGTATTGAGGTTAGAGTCAAATTTGTTAGATTCAGATTACATTTAAAGTTTGCGTTACTTTTAGATTAGAATTTGGGTCAAGGTCAGGTAATGAGTTAAATCATGCTTAGCTATTTTAACTTTAGGATTGAGTTTAGGATTATGGTTAGAACTGGAATATGATTAGTGCTAGAAATATATGCATTCATTCAACAAGTTTTTCTGAACTTGTTTTGTATAGGGTACTGAGCTGAGTACCTTGACCCACTGTTCTCATTTTGCTCATTGCTATCCCTGTGTAATTCATTCTATCAGTAGAATATAATAGAAAGAACATTAGGTAGAGAGTCAGTTTTTCTTCTTGTTTAAGGTAACTTCTCCATTTGTGCCCTTGGTCCCATCCTTCTTCACTTTCTTTGGTACCTTGCTCAATCTTTCCCTCTATTGGCTTCTTTCCTGCTGTCTGCAAACATGCTTAGGTTCCCTGTATGCTGAAGGAAAAAAGGTCTTTACTCCACCTTGCCACTCCTTCAAACTATCATTTTATCATCTCCTCCTATTTATTGGCAAACTTGTAAAGAAAGGAGTTCACCTTGATTTCTTCACCACTTCAACTCAGTCAGTCAATAAATATTTATTAACTGCCAGACAATGGGTTAAGCTTTGGGGAAAAGAGAGGCAAAAGGTAAGTCCCTGTCCTTACAAAACTCAGAGAAGACAATATGCACAAACACAATTATATGCAAAAAGCTACATATATGATAAAAAGTAGATGGTCAATAGAGGGAAGCTACTGGAATCAAGAGGGATGGAAAAGGGCTTCTTGTAGAAGAGGGGGTTTTAAGCTGGGATTTGAAGAAACCCAGGGAAGCCAGGAGTTAAAGGTGAGAGAGTATTCTAGGAATGAGGGACAGTCAAGGGAAAATGCCCAGATCTGACTGATGGAGTGTCTTGTTTGAGGAACAGCCAAGAGATTGACTTCTGTCTCCAACAACTAATCGAAACTGCTCTCTCCAACTTTACAATGGCCTTTTAGTGGACAAATATTTTCTAATTTCTATATTTCTTTACTTTTTTGAGTAAACAACACTGGATAATAACCTCTTCTTCCTGGATAATCCCTCCTCACTTGGCTTTTGTGCTGCTATTTCCTGCTTCCTATGCTGGTTTAAATGCTATCTATCAGTCAATCTTTAGCAGTGGATTTTCCTCCTCCTGTCCCCTGGTTTGAAGGTCTACAAAAGCTAACTTTTCTTTTCTGTCTATTCCTTTTTTTTTTTTTACACATTCCATCCATGTGCATATATTACTTTTCATATGACTTGATCAAATTACTTTTCCTGGTACTTTTTCCTCAGTTTCCTCATCTGAAAAATGAGGGTGTTGGACGAGGCTTCCTCTGGCTTGGCTTTGTGTGATAATTCCATCAATTATCACCTTTATGCTGTATCACTCCCAGATCTATTTGTCTAGCTCTGCTAGATTTATCTAATCCCTAAATCCACAGCTAGCAGCATTTCTGATTCCTGCTGTATATCATTCTGATGATACCTCAAATTCAACATGGCTGAAACTGAACTGTCTTCTCCTCAATACACTTGTATTCCCTCTCAACTTCAGTTAAAGGTACCATCATTTTCTTAGTCATCCTTGATTCTTTCCTTTTTTGACAGATCCAATCAGTTGCCAACGATTTCCTTTTTATTTCTACAATATCTCTTGTATCCTTAAGTTTATCACAACTTCATTGCCACTGCCCTATTATAAACCTTCATCACTTCTATCCTGGACTAATATGACACTCTCCTAACTTGTAATTACTGCCTTAATTCTTTCCTATCTATGATATACTCTCTCATGATAGTAATCATGAAGTAATGTTAGTGCATGCCATTTCCCACTGAAAAATCTTTGGTGGCCACCTATGACAAATAGGATAAAATAAAAACTCCTCAACTTGACAATTAGGGTACCTCCACAATCTGATTCCATCCTACCTTTTTGTCTTATTTTACATAACTTACTTTGTTCTGATCACAAATTCTGTGTTACAATCAAATTGTGCCAGTTATCAAACTATATATTCATCCTTTTTTTTCCCCACCTCCAAGGATTCACAGAATTTCATAATTTAAGAGTAAGAAGAGACCTCAGTGAGCATCAATTCCAACTCATAGATGGAAGCAGGGATTGTTCAGTTGTGTCTTACAAATCAAATATGACACTTCTACTGTTTTTATATGGCTTGTGAGCTAAGAATGGTTTTCACACGTAAAATAAAGTTTTATTGGAACACAGTTACCCTCATTTGTTTATTTACTATTTATGGTTGCTTTTCCAGGCAACAGCAGAGCTGATATAGTTGTATAGGATACCATATGTAGTTCTTTCATTGCTTCACAGTTATAACTTAACATTTTGAATGCCATGTGCATAGCTTCACCATGATTTTTTTTCTTAATTATCAGTTTATACACATCATGTCAAAACAAGAATAGCAAAAGAAATTTTATTGTAGTTTATTTATTTATTTTTAGGTCAGAGCAAAGATTGAAGTCTTTCTAAATAAGAAGTTTCCTCAACCCCTATTATTCTATACTAAATGGCTTTGGGCTGCAGATTTGATAGTTTTTTTTAAATGAATTCAACTTAAAATTATAAGACTAAATAGAATTTATATGTGAATGCATATATATATTTCTTGTGCTGTTGAAAGTTAAAATAAAATCTCACTTCTTATTCCCACACAAATTTGCAATGAATAGATTTTTCTGAGCTCAAACTACAGTTTCAGCAGTATTCTTTGGACCTCAGTGTAAGTAAAAAAGATATTTCCACATTTCAAAATCCATTTAATTATAAAATTGAGGAGTTTCCACCTAATCTTCAGTTGGAAGTGATTAATCTGTAACATAATTACCTGTCAAAAAGAAAATATTAAGAGAAAAATTTAAAAGAATTCTGTAAAGTTGCTTGCCATCTGGGGGAGGGGGTGGAGAGAGGGAGGGGAAAAATCGGAAGAGAAGTGAGTGCAAGGGATAATGTTGAAAAACCCTGGCATGAGTTCTGTCAATAAAAAATTATTTAAAAAAATAAAAATTTAAAAAAATCTCAAAAAAAAAGAATTCTGTAAAGTACTTTCCTCATAATGAATATGCTCAAGTAAAACCAAATTCTTGTGGACTGATATCAGTATTTAGTAGTAATTATCAGCCTGAAAAGGTGTTTTTCAAAGATAAAGTATATAAAATTTCATTACAGATCAGTGATAATAAATAAACAACATTTGTACTTGATTTTGATAATAGGGAACATTAACTTTGAATTGCAATTAAGCAAAAAGTTATTCTCCCAAAAAAGAAATCCATTCTTATTAGTAGACTGTATTACAAAAATTGTACTCAATTATTGTATTTTCAATTTCATTGATAGAAAAATTGAGGAAATTTGTTTTCTCTTGTGTTATGTAAGTACTATATAATATACTTGATTTGACTCTTGTTTTATACAGTCTAAAACATTGAATCTTTGTTCTATAAAGAAAAAAATTTGCCAAATCCTAGACGAAAGGAATGTCTGCTATAAAGCTGAAAGTGTTCACGTTGATTCTGCTTGAAAACAGCCAGAAAGAGAGAAAATTAATCATCTCTCAAGGCAGCACATCCCACTTTGGGATAACTTAATTCTTAGAAAGTTTTTTACTGATAACAAGACTAAAATGATATCTCTGCAAATTCTACTTGGTTCTGTCCTTTAATCTTAAACAGAACAAATGTAAACTTTCCTCACATAATAGCCATTCTAATGCTTGAAGATGGCTCTTCTTTCCCCACCTAGAACCATCTCTCCTTCAATTTGAGCTGCCCATTTCCTTTAGCTGTGCATTATATATTATTGACTCCAGGCTTTTCACCAACCTGGATGCCCTTCTTCTGACACTCTCCAATTTATCAATGTCTTTCTTCAACCATTGTACTTCAGATTGAACACAGTACTACATTTGAGCTCTAACAAAGGCAGAACTCAGTGGTACTATTCCTCTTCTTCCCACCTCAATTCCCAATTCCTGGAAATTATGCTTGGCTTTATGTAGCCCAAGATTTATTTGCCTTTTTGGCTGCCATATCATAGTGCTCTAGTGATTCCCCATCACCATCAATTAAATATAAAATCAAATCCTCTGTTTAACATTCAAGACTCTTTGTAAATTGACCTCCACTCCAACCCCTCACCAACCTTTCCAGTTTTCTTACACTTTGAGCTTTCCCTCAAACTCTTTGATTCTTGGACAAAACATTGTCTTTCCAGTTCAGATATTTTCTTTGGCAGTCCCCCATATCTGGAATGCTTTGTCCCATCACTATGTCCTGTTTTCCTAGCTTCCTTCAAGTTCTAACTAAAATCAAACTTTCTACAGGAAGCCTTTCCCAATCACTCTTAATTCTAGTGCCTCCCTTTTGTTGACTATTTCCTATCCTACATATCCTGTATGGCTTTGGGCTGCAGATTTGATAATTTTTTAAAATGAATTCAACTTAAAATTATAAGACTAAATAGAATTTATATGTGAATGCATATATATATTTCTTGTGCTGTTGAAAGTTAAAATAAAATCTCACTTCTTATTCCCACACAAATTTGCAATGAATAGATTTTTCTGAGCTCAAACTACAGTTTCAGCAGTATTCTTTGGACCTCAGTGTAAGTAAAAAAGATATTTCCACATTTCAAAATCCATTTAATTATAAAATTGAGGAGTTTCCACCTAATCTTCAGTTGGAAGTGATTAATCTGTAATATAATTACCTGTCAAAAAGAAAATATTAAGAGAAAAATCTAAAAGAATTCTGTAAAGTTGCTTGCCATCTGGGGGGGGGGGTAGAGAGAGGGAGGGGAAAAATCGGAAGAGAAGTGAGTGCAAGGGATAATGTTGAAAAACCCTGGCATGGGTTCTGTCAATAAAAAATTATTTAAAAAAATAAAAATTATAAAAAAATCTCAAAAAAAAAAAGAATTCTGTAAAGTACTTTCCACATAATGAATATGCTCAAGTAAAACCAAATTCTTGTGGATTGATATCAGTATTTAGTAGTAATTATCAGCCTGAAAAGGTGTTTTTCAAAGATAAAGTATATAAAATTTCATTACAGATCAGTGATAATAAATAAACAACATTTGTACTTGATTTTGATAATAGGGAACATTAACTTTGAATTGCAATTAAGCAAAAAGTTATTCTCCCAAAAAAGAAATCCATTCTTATTAGTAGACTGTATTACAAAAATTGTACTCAATTATTGTATTTTCAATTTCATTGATAGAAAAATTGAGGAAATTTGTTTTCTCTTGTGTTATGTAAGTACTATATAATATACTTGATTTGACTCTTGTTTTATACAGTCTAAAACATTGAATCTTTGTTCTATAAAGAAAAAAATTTGCCAAATCCTAGACGAAAGGAATGTCTGCTATAAAGCTGAAAGTGTTCACGTTGATTCTGCTTGAAAACAGCCAGAAAGAGAGAAAATTAATCATCTCTCAAGGCAGCACATCCCACTTTGGGATAACTTAATTCTTAGAAAGTTTTTTACTGATAACAAGACTAAAATGATATCTCTGCAAATTCTACTTGGTTCTGTCCTTTAATCTTAAACAGAACAAATGTAAACTTTCCTCACATAATAGCCATTCTAATGCTTGAAGATGGCTCTTCTTTCCCCACCTAGAACCATCTCTCCTTCAATTTGAGCTGCCCATTTCCTTTAGCTGTGCATTATATATTATTGACTCCAGGCTTTTCACCAACCTGGATGCCCTTCTTCTGACACTCTCCAATTTATCAATGTCTTTCTTCAACCATTGTACTTCAGATTGAACACAGTACTACATTTGAGCTCTAACAAAGGCAGAACTCAGTGGTACTATTCCTCTTCTTCCCACCTCAATTCCCAATTCCTGGAAATTATGCTTGGCTTTATGTAGCCCAAGATTTATTTGCCTTTTTGGCTGCCATATCATAGTGCTCTAGTGATTCCCCATCACCATCAATTAAATATAAAATCAAATCCTCTGTTTAACATTCAAGACTCTTTGTAAATTGACCTCCACTCCAACCCCTCACCAACCTTTCCAGTTTTCTTACACTTTGAGCTTTCCCTCAAACTCTTTGATTCTTGGACAAAACATTGTCTTTCCAGTTCAGATATTTTCTTTGGCAGTCCCCCATATCTGGAATGCTTTGTCCCATCACTATGTCCTGTTTTCCTAGCTTCCTTCAAGTTCTAACTAAAATCAAACTTTCTACAGGAAGCCTTTCCCAATCACTCTTAATTCTAGTGCCTCCCTTTTGTTGACTATTTCCTATCCTACATATCCTGTATGTAGTTTGTGGGTACATGCAGATGCATACATAAGTTCTAGTATCCCCAGAGCTTAACCCAGTGATGTAATAGGCATTTAATACATATTTATTGACTGATTCTGGTAATCTGCTAAAACCTATGTATGTCTTCTCTGAATAATATTTTTAAATGCATGAAGTAAAATATATCAAATTCAAAAGGACCCAAAATTATAGTAAAATCCAGTTATCCTAAAATTTTGAAAACTATATTCACAAGCTGCCACGATAAGAACTCCCCTAGTTTAAGAGATTTCCCTGGATTTACTTCAGGGTAGTGGAAAAGCTAGAAAAAAAGAACCTGACTTCCCCCATCTTTTACTTGTAAAGTTGGTGTTTTGTATCTAAGTATAAGACTTTACATACCTTACATTTATACTCATTGATTTTCATTATTTGGCTAATTAATCTTTCTTCCAGCTTGTGAAGATCCTTTTAGATCTGGATTCTTTTCTGTAGTATTTTAGCTTTCCCTAAATTAGGGCTTAAACTTTTTCTACTTGTGATGCATTCCCCCCCCCCCCCAATTTTTTTACTCTGGTATATGAAGATAATGGAATATTATTGTTCTATTAGAAAAAGATGAACAAGCTAATTTTAGAAAGACCTACAAAGATGTATATGAACTGATGCTGAGAGAAACAAGCAGAACCAGAAATTCATTGTACACAATAACAGCAAGAATGTACGATGATCAACTATGAAAGACTTGGTTCTTCTCAGTGGTACAGTGATTCAAAGCAATACCAATGAATAGACTTTGGACAGAAAATGCCATCTGAATCCAGAAAAAGAATTAAGGAGACAGAAAAGAACACATGCTATGTTCACTTCTTTTTTTCTATTTTTTATCTCTCCCATGGTTTTCCTTTTTGCTCTGATTTTTTTTGCCAACATAATTCATAAAACAATGTGTGTTAAAGTAAACAAATAAATTAGTTTTTTTTAAAAAAAATTTCTTTTTACTCAACCCTATGCATATAGGCATATAAAATAGATTTACAAATCAAACATTTACTGCTAATAAATTATGATTCCATGATTCCCATATTCAGTTATAACACCCTAGATGGGGTCACAACCCTCAGTTTAAGAAGCTTTGTCCTTAATCATTAAGAAAAATGGTAAATAGTACAAGGAGTAAAAGAATTCTGGTCAACTTCACTTGAATCTTCCTAACTTCCTGCTCATATTTCTGCTGTCTATTCTTTTTCACTGGTTCAAACCCCTCCAAGTCATGTACAATATTTCTTTTTCATTCTTATTGACTCAAATTCTTCCCTTGTTTCCCATTTCTTCTCTCACACTCTCGTTCTATAGAAGCCAAAGTAGAGAAGACTTGGACTTCTCATTCCCCCTTCTTCCCATTCTGACAATCAAAATCCTTTTTTTTCCAAAGTCCTATGCAGAAGTTAGCCACTACCAGAATCCTTCCCTAATTCCTCCAGGTAGAAATGATCACTTTCTTTAATTTCTTAGGTGTCTCTGTTAGACCTCCAGATACTCATTACATTCTAATTATATTATACTTATTTCAGTTTTACTTTTTAGAATGCAAGCTTCTTTAGGTAGGGATCACGACATTTTTTTTTCACCCTTGTCTGCTCAGCACCCAAGGGTCCTTGCCCATAGGAAGCACTGATTAAATGGAATCAACTGAGTACAAAAAGGCGTAACACTGTCCATTGGCTTCTGGGAGTTTATAACATAAAAGAGGTCCCCTAAGGTCCTGTTTTTCCAATTATTCTGGTTTCTGGATCCTCTGCTTAGCCTGTTTTGCTCCTCCTTGCTGGCAATCCTCCTGTTTGGATCCAATTTTAAAAAATCATTTAGATCTCATATCCTAGCAAAAGTCAAATGGTTTAATTTGATTATGAAAAGCATGGTAATACCAGAAACATCAAGTAATACTCTCCTATTTCTAATCCTCTGGGGTGAAATGCTGTTTCTTTTTCTCCCTGTCTTCCTCTCTCTATCTTTTCATCTTTCTCCCCTCTTCCTCCTCTCTCTACCTCCTACTTTGTCTCTTTCTTTCCCCTGCCTCCTTAAATTGTCTCTTTCTGTCTCTCCTTTTCTGTCCCTCTCTCTGCCTCTATCTCCCATTTTCTCTGACTTTCTCTCTCCTCTCTCTTGCCCCATCGACTGGATTTCATTCCATAAGTTTTTTTTACTATTCCTTCTACCATCCATAATGATTTCATATTAATTTTTTTCCAGATTCGGTGTCAGCTTATGTGTGTCCATTTTATTTCCTTCTAGTAGACCATGTCTCCTTGCATATAGGGGTTATTTTATTTTTATCTTCACATCTCCAGTACCTAATCCTGTGCTTCCTTAACAAACAGTAGGTATTTAATAAATGCTTATGGAGCTGAATGGGAAGGGGGCAATGGGCAAGCAGTTTTGTCCTTCAGCCTGGTACCTCTTAGCATACTTTAGGTATTAGGCATATATCACAAGGATGATGGCTGGGGTAACAAATCTGGCTTAGCACAGTGACCCCCTTACCTACTTTGGTAAAACAACAGTGATTGTTCACTCAGCTAAATTTACAGTCTTCAAAGGGCAGGAAGGCTGGCTGCCCAAATCTGTCCTCAGCACAATCATGTTAATTCAATTAAAACCAAACTTTCTTTCATTTTTGATATTTTCTCTTCTCTGTGGCAAATGACCTTTTAATGCCTTCAAGGTTGTATGACCTTCATACGAAAAAATTCTAGATAGAGTACTGGAACTGGAGTCACAAGGACTTGAGTTTAAATCCAGTCTTTGAGACTTATTAGCTGGGTAACCCCAGGCAAATCACTAAACTTCAATTTCCTCAACTGTAAAATGGGGATAATGTGAGGATCAAATAAGATAATATTTGTAAAGCATTTAGTTCCTGGAACATTGTAGGCACTATATACAAATAGAAACTATTAGAGAGACATAAATTAAAACAGCTCTGAGGTCCTACCTCACATCCATCAGACTGACAAAATTGACACTCTTCCCTAAAAGGAAATGGCAAATGCTGGTGAAATTGTAGGAAAACAGGTACATTAAATACACTTTTCGTAGAATAATGAACTGGTTGAGTCATTCTGGAAAGTAATTTAGTATTATGCCCTCTAAAGCTATTAAATTATACATCTATGACCCAGTGGTATTACTACCTCTTTTATATCCTTCAAGTGATCAAAGAAAGAGGAAAAGTATTCACATGTTCAAAAATATTTATAATAGTTATGTTTATGATGGCAAAAAATTGGAAACTGAGGGAGTGCCCATAAACTAGGGAATGGTTCAACAAGTTATGGTATAAGAATATGATGAAATATTATTTTGCTGTAAGAACTTATGAAGGGGATGGTTTTCAGAGAAACCTGGGAAAATTTGTATGATCTCATGTAGAACGAGCAAAACCACAATAATTTATACAATAACAATAATATTGTCATTCCAGAGGTCATGATGAAACATGCTATCCACTTTCAGATAGAGAAGTGATGGATTCAGAATGAAGAGTTTTTTGGGGTGGAGATCGGGCATAACCAATGAAGAAATTTTTGCTTGACTAGACATGTTTGTAATAGAAGTTTTGTTTTTCTTATTTTTTTAATGGGAAGTCAGGGAAAGATGGGAGGGATAAAAAGAGAACCTTAGATTGGAAATAAAATTTAGTATTAAGAAAATTGCATGACCTTGGGCACAGAGTTCCTTGGTGTATAACTGGTCTGAGACAATTGTAAATACTGGCTTTACCTTTTTTAGTGCTATTTCAATTTTCTCATAGCACATTAAAGTCTGAGATATGGCTCAGGTGTGATCATTCTTGTGTCATTGTTGATGAAAATAGATTTTAGTAGAATTGTCGATTTGATTTTTTTCATTTGTCCTTTACTTGTTGCTCTCCTGCTGGGTTTACCATTAAAAGCTTTGGGGATAATATGGATCATTTATGTCTCAAGCCAAGCTTTCACTAGAATTTTTCTTCTAATTTAGCATAGATCTTGACTCTCTGCACTCACTAGTCACTGATCCGACTGCACACACACAGCTGATTCTGATAGAATTCTCATTAGGAGTCAGTCTTTTTCTATTAAAATATGATCTATTGTGTAAAGAAAAATAGCTTTTTTTTTTTCAAATTCAGGTAACACCAAAACTGGTTCAATTAAAATTGAATGTTTTGAAATCATAAAGAACAAAATTTAGGGGAATAGAAGAGGGGGGGAAAGAACATGCCTGACCTGAAGAACAATATAAGAAGACATTTTCCTCTGATTCTTTTGTGGAGATGGGGGTTCATGGGTACAGAATACTGCATTTAATGTGTTTTTTTTTTTTAAGTGATTAGTTTTGCTGAAATTTTTTATCTTTTAAAAAAATTCTCTGTTACAAAGAATGGTACTCTGGAGAGAGGATGAAGAGGGATATAAGGGAAATTATAGGCCATATAAAATACCAATGAAATCTATTTTTAAAAGATACAGTCAGTTTCTCCTTCCTCCCTCCCATCATTGTGTTGCTAAGAATAGGCATTCACATTTGAGCATAATATGATATTGCTGTTACTGTGTACAATGTTTTCCTGGTTTTATTCATTTCACTTTACACCATTTCATGCAAGTCTTTCCATGTTTTTGCTAAGAGTATCCTGATCATTATTTGTTGTAGCACAAATCCATTCCATCACAACCATATACTATGACTTGTCAATCATTTCCTAATTGTTGAGCATCCCCTCAATTTGCAATCCTTTGCTATCACAAAAAGAATTGCTATGAATAATTTGGCACACATAAATCTTTTCTTCTTCTTCTTCTTCTTCTTCTTCTTCTTCTTCTTCTTCTTCTTCTTCTTCTTCTTCTTCTTCTTCTTCTTCTTCTTCTTCTTCTTCTTTCTTCTTCTTCTTCTTCCTCTTCCTCTTCTTCCTCCTCCTCTTCCTCCTCTTTCTCCTCCTCCTCTTTCTCCTCCTTATCTTTCTTCTTATCTCTTTAGAATACAAACTTAGTAATGGTCTTGCTAGATCAAAGGCTAGGCATAATTTTATACTTCTTTGTGCAGAGTTCCAAACTGCTTTCTAGAATGGTTGAATCATTTCACAACTCCATTGACAGTGCATTAGTGTCTCAAATTTCTACACCCTCTCCAACATTTGTCATTTTCTTTTTTCTTTTTGTCATATTAGCCTATCTGATTTCTCTAATTAATGATTTAGAACATTTTTTTCACATGATTATAGATAGCTTTGATTATTTTGTTTGAAAATTGCCTGTTCATATTTTTTGATCATTCATCAGTTGGGAAAAGACTGATAGTCTTATAAAGTTGACTCTGTTCTCCATATATTTGAAAAATAAGGCCTTAATCAGAAAAATTTGCTATAAATTTTTTTTCACACTTTTGATTACTGAATACTTCCTTCCATGCTATTCACCCCACCCCCATCTTGCTTTCTCTTTCCTTTTATCCAATTCATCCTCAAAAGTATTTTGCTTCTGACTACAACCTACCCCAGTTCACTCTCCTTTCTATGCATCCCTCTCTTTTTTTATCTCCTTTACCTTCTATTTTCCTTTAGGGTAAAATAGATTCTATACCCAACTGAGTGTGTATTTTATAATCTTTTTGAGCCAATTCCAATAGGATAAGGCTCAAGCTTTGAGCCTTACTTCCCCCACTTTCTCCTCTTCTGTAAAAGCTCTTTTGTACTTCTTATGTGAGATACTCCATTCTACTTTTCCCTTTCCACTTCTCTCAGTGCATTTTCTTTCTCATCCCTTAATTTTTTTTATTTTAAGAAAGCTATTATCCCATTACATTTAACTCATATCTGTGTCCTTTGTCTATAACTTCCCTAAAAATGAAAAAGGTTTTAGGAGTCACAAGTATCATCTTCCCCTGTAGAAATGTAAACAGTTTAATGTTATTGAATCTCTTATGATTTGTCTTTTCTATTTGCCTTTTTATCCTCTCGAATTTTGTATTTGAAAATAAAAATTTTTTATTCAGCTCTGGTTTTTCATTAAGAATGCTTGAAAATCCTCAGTTTTTATTAAATATCCATTTCCCACCCCGCTGAAGGATTATACTAGTTTTGCTAGGTGATTCTTGGTTGCAATCCTAGTTCTTTTGCCCTCTGGAATATTGTATTCTAAATCTCTGATCTTTTAATGCAGAAACAACTAAATTTTGTGTTATCTTGATTGTGGTTCCATGGTATTTAAATTGTTTCTGGCTGTTTGTAATATTTTCTCCTTGACCTGGGAACTCTGAAATTTGTCTATCGTATTCTTGGGGATTTTCATTTTCTATTTTGCTCTCTGATTTCTAGAATATCATGTGGTTTTCCTTGATGATTTCTTGGAAGATTATGCCTATATCTTTTTTTGATCATGGCTTTCAGGTAGTCCAATAATTTTAAAATTATC
The DNA here is from genome assembly GCF_016432865.1 of Antechinus flavipes. Classification (NCBI taxonomy): domain Eukaryota; kingdom Metazoa; phylum Chordata; class Mammalia; order Dasyuromorphia; family Dasyuridae; genus Antechinus; species Antechinus flavipes. The sequence goes on from NC_067398.1 coordinate 665,832,217, forward strand.
TTTCCTGATCTATTTTCTAGGCCACCTGTTTTTCCAATGGATATTTCACATTTCCTTCTATTTTTTCCGTTCTTTTGGTTTTGTTTTATTTTACTTAATGTCTTAGGAGTCATTGGCTTCTACTTGCCCAATTTTAATTTTTAAGGAATGATTTTATTCAATGAGCTTCTGTACCTCCTTTTGCATTTGGCCAATTCTGCTTTTTAAGGCAGTTTTCTCCTCATTGGATTTTACTATTTGGCGAATTTTGTTTTTTAAGGTGTTATTTTCTTCAGTATTGTGTATGTGTGTGAGTGTGTGTGTGTGTGTGTGTGTGTGTGCGTGCAGCGTGTGCATTTGCACCTCTTTTACCAAGATGTTGATATGTTTTCACTATTTTCTTCTATCATTGTCATTTCTTTTACCAATTTTTCTGTTACTTCTCTTATTTGATATTTAACTTTCTTTTTGAATTTTTCCAAGGATTTTTTTTAGGTCTGAGACTAATTCTTTTTCTTCTTTCTTCCTTCCTTCCTTCCTTCCTTCCTTCCTTCCTTCCTTCCTTCCTTCCTTCCTTCCTTCCTTCCTTCCTTTTCTTTCTTTCTTCTTTCTTTCTTTCTTTCTTTCTTTCTTTCTTTCTTTCTTTCTTTCTTTCTTTCTTTCTTTCTTTCTTTCTTTCTTTCTTTCTTCCTTCCTTTCTTCCTTCCTTCCTTTCTCTCTCTCTTCCTTCCTTCCTTCCTTCCTTCCTTCCTTCCTTCCTTCCTTCCTTCCTTCCTTCCTTCCTTTCTCTCTCTCTCTCTCTCTCTCTCTCTCTCTCTCTCTCTCTCTCTCTCTCTCTCTCTCTCTCTCTCTCTCTCTCTCTCTCTCTCTCTCGAATTTAGATGCAACAATTTTGGCTTTGTTGCTTTTTTCTGAATTTGTGTTTTGATCTTTTCTGATACCTTTCCTTTCAATGGTCAGGTTAATTTTGTTTCTTTGTTTGTTTTTTCCAGCTGATTTCTGGACCTGATTTTATTTTCAAAGCATACTCTGCTCCCAGATTAGAGGAGGCACTCTCCCAAGCTTTAGGTTTTTTGTGTAGCTATTTTCTGGGAGCTAATTCAGGAAGTCTATAGGTTTTCACTTCCTCCAAGATGGTATGCTCTAAAAGAATGGTTTATTTACTATTCTTCTGGCCTGTTCTGTTGCCTATTAATAACCACAAGTACTCTTTTCTGCCCTGAAACTTATGAGCAGGGTTTCTGCTCATAAGAAGACTGCGAACTCTTGCATGCTAGTGCTTCTTCTTAGATCCATGTATAGATAATGCAACAGAGTTCTGCACCCACTTCCAGCAAAGAGATCTCTGTAATGTCATTCTGACCACTTGTTCAATCTTCTTTCCTTCTGAGGGCTGGGAGCTCTGGGAGCAACTGCTGCCAATTCTGTTATCCCTACCTTCTAAGTTATTTTGGGCTAGAATGTTGTTTTTACCTTGTCCTTTTGTGGATTCTGCCACTATGGAATTCATTTTGAGGAATTATTTTAAAGTTGTTCAGAGGGGAATTTGAGAGAGCTCGGGCAAGTCCCTGCTTTTTTCTTCCTGCCATTTTGACTGCCTCCATTCAAAGGATGGGTTTTTATATAGTCAATTACTCCAAGCTCGTTAGGTTCCACACAATTTCTCTATCTCTCTATTTTCTACATATTGGGACATAAGCTGTAACTCCCTGCAGGCTGGTATTCTTGCTTATGCAAAAAAGCACCAATTAACGAAATGCATCTTGTTGCCTTTGAACATGTGAAGACACAACTCTGCCGACTCCTTTGTTTGTTCTTCTAAGCAAAACCTGTGAGTCATCCCTCAATTTAACTTCAGCTTCCTTTTCTTTTCTGGTTTTGGTTATTGCAAGAATATCAGTATTAAAATGGGTAAATTTCTAGATTAGACTGAGGAAGCAGCAAGGGTTGAGGTATCAAGGTGCTATATGGAAGAGTGGATGGAGTCAGAAAGATGAATTTAAATCCAGTTTCAGAATCTCACTAGCCACGTGACTCTGAGTGACTGACTTCTATCTCCCTCAATTTCCTCAAGCATAAAATGGAGATAATAACAGCACTTATGTCATAGGGTTGTTTTGAGGATCACATGAGATAATATTTTCAAAAAGTGCTTAGCACAGTTCTTGGCATATAGCAGGTGCCACATAAATATTTATTTTCTTCCATCACCACTTTAAAAAATTATTTTTCATCTAAGCTTTTAATGAAAAGATTATAAAACAACCATTTCTTCTGAAATTACATCTGAATAGACATCAGATCACAGTTTCTTACTTTTTCTCATGGCATTTGGTTACCACAGCACTGATGACTCTGATCTACACTAATTCAAAATCTGTAGGGAAATGGATTAAGTTTGATGACCAGGCAGCTGGTCTAGGAGTATGGTCCTGAGAGACCTATTTTCTCTCTCTCCCAGAAAAGATAAAATAGGATATTAGATCCCTCTGCCAGTTTTTCTTAGGTGGCAAAGCTGTCCCCTTGCATGTAGCATGAGAGTGTCACTGTGTGGCTTTTTTTTAACAGCAAACAAATGAAGTATTAATATAATAATAATATATATAATATGTATATTATATATATAAATATATATCCCACAATGTAGAATAGGTTCTTTCCTATTAAGATCAAAGTAACACAGTTCAAACAAGAGGGAAAGTGTTCAAAATCTCTCCTGAGAGTTAATTCTCCAAAGTCTCAATGATAGCAGGCTGGGAATAATGGAAATAGCCAGCTCCCCTCATGTCAGCTTCTTCCAGAGTCTTTTCTTTCAGCAACCCAAAGTGGGATTGGTATTGTCCATCTTCTCTCTTGAAACTGGAAGTCAGAAATGCCCAAAGGGACTTGATAAGAATTGAAGAAAAAGAAAAGATTGAAGAGACTGGGACTTTCTCTCTCCTGCTCTTTCTGATTCCTCATCACCCTCACATAGGTTAGGGCACTGTTTTTTATCAGTGAAGAGAAAATCCTATACCAGTGAGTTTTGGGACTCAGATTATATTTAAATAAAACTGCTAAAACTCTACCCCATCCCAACCAATGCTATCTTTGAGGTTTTAAGCACTCAAATGTTGGCCTAGAGGGACCAATATGGAAGCTCCTTTCAGTACTTTGCCTCCCACTAAAAAATGTGTGTATGGAACAGCCCTGGGGATTACCTTTGCTTCAATAAATTACAGCAATAAATAGTGGGGCTTGGGGAATGGAAATCCTCATAAAAAGTCAAAGTGGAAGGAAGGGCTAAAAGTGGTAGAAAGAATTTCCCAGGTACCATTCCCCTCTCCTGGACATCCAGTGGTAGGAAGGGCCTAGAGAACAGACTGGAGTGGTCTCTGGATATCCTGAATGCTTTCCTTCACCTTGGAGAGTCAGATTAAGGCTCTGACTGGGGCAGTTAGGTGGGACAGTGGGCCAGGAGCCAGAAAGACATGAATTCAAATTCAGCTACAGATGCTTACTACCTTTATGACCAGGCAAATCATGTAACTTCCCTCAGCTATACAATAGGATAACAATAGTATCTACCTACAAGGATTATTGTGGTCAAATGGAATAACTCTTAAAGTTCTTAGCACAGTGCTTGGCACATAGTAGGCACTTAATACATTCTTTTCTCCCCTTCCATCCTTTTTCCCCCTTGCCTTCGGAAATACATGCCCTGATCCCTTCCAACCCACTGCCCTTGATTCTGAGGTGATCTTGAGGGTTCTACTCTCTGGTGGGAGGGCAAGAAAAAGGGCCTGCGTCACTTTCTAGTCATTCCACTACCACCACTGTAGAAACAGGAGAAAGATGCCTAGGGCCAAGGGCCATTTAAATTGTTCTTTCTTTCTGAGTTGCCAAAGAAGTTATCACTTGGTAGCCATCCTGTGGGTGAGGGCCCTCTTTATATTTGGCTAGACTAATCTGTCACCGCTCACCCTTCCTATCTTGGTAGAAGATCTCTGTCAGAGGGTGAGTTCTACAGACAAACCTTCTGAGAACCAAGAGTCATTTCTGTGTTATGATGAGGCATTGAAGTAGGACTTTGTGGAGGTTGACCCATTTAAAATTTAAGCTGGGAGGAGATTGTAGATATATATTGATTCTGCACAGCATCTTAACCTCAAATCAAGGTGTCAGATTGAGCCTTTGGCTCACCCTCAATTTTTTAAATCAACTGTCTGAGATTGAAGCAAATCAAGATCTTATCTCAGACAGCACCTGGACTTTGAACTAGAGCAAAAGGCAGTTTTGTAATTAGGGGATGTTTCAGAGAAAAGGTGAGGCCATCCGTCAGGTGCTTGATGGGGTGAGAAAAACGAAGAGAAGGCAGCATGGGGGAGACATCAGTCCATTGTTATCATTGGGGAATATTTAATAAGAAAATATAAACTGTAATATATTCGTTTATTTATATATATATTTATTTATATAATTTATTATATGTAATATAATTTCTATAAATATAATTGCTTATATAATAAGCAAATATAAACAAATAAAAATATAGACCTATTCTAGGGGCTGATGACCTACCTAAGACTTTTGGGGAAAGGAGGAATGAAGGAGGGAATAGGAATAGTTCCTACCTCTATCACCTCTGGATTCAAGACATTTCTTGGAATCACCCAGTCAATGAGCAAATTTTTTGGATCTTAATGTGTATCTCGTACTATGCTAGGTGAAAGGAATGAAAGATTCTGGGGAGAAATCAGTCAGTTTCAGAAATATGTTTTTTCTTTCTGGAAGCCTTTGTCCATCTTGGTTCTGTGTCTTTCTGCCTTCAAACTTATTTATATATTAGTTCTTTTAAAATAAATCCTTTAAAGTTTCATGATATCACTAGTATGGATGCTATTCCCATAGGGATGGCTTGAAAATCTTAGTTATTTTAGCACTTTTCTCCAAAGTAAAGTATATATATTCTAGGGAGAGCAAAGATGATCAGTGGTGGGGACAGGAAGAAAACATTCAAACTTGTTTTTATATTTATTATTTTATCTAAAATCAGGAAGGAAATTAAGCCTTCCTGATATTTAATATACAGATTAGTCCTGGCACCTTGCCCTCCTACCTTCTTGATTCATATATCAGATGATTGTGTCAAGTATCCTGAGGCAAGAAGAGTGGGAGTTCCATAATATAAAGGGGTTAATACTAATATTCTCATTCATTTGCTTTTATCACATTGCAATATTGCAGTTTGCATGTGTCCAGTCAAAGGGAGTTATACATTATACTATTTAGTTTTAACTAAACTAACTTTAACAAAATAGAGAAGTGGCTTAAAAATACTCTTGGAAAGAAACCACTGATTAAAGGTAATGCTAATAATGTGGTAACAGTAAACATTCAGAAAATAGAAGAGCTAATATTTAAGAAATTGTTACCTCTTTCCATTAAAAAATATCAATATTATTTGAAATTATTTACATTAAAAAGTATATGCTCTAGTCCCAGTCATATTTCCCTTCTGAGTTCTAGCTCCTCTACTGCCATTGGCTTAAATTCCCACTATAACTTGAAAGTTATAGCAAAAATAAGCATAGAAAAATTTTCCTTAAGACCTCTGGGCCATACTCTGCCCTATACCACTTTGATCTCTAAGAGATTAGGCTCAAATTTAGCTCAATTCTTATATAGCTTTGTTCCTCCCAAGTCCCAAAGGTGGTTTCACTATCTGATGACTCTCAACAAGTCAGCTGTCACTGGCATGGGTTCAGAAGTTGTTCCCAAAGACTGTTGTTTGGTTCTTGAAGCAATGATGCTGAGCTGGCTCCAACACCTAACCTAGAGCCCAAGCTCTAGAACACTGGGACATCCTCATACCCTCAAGACAATCTTTAAGATTCTGCTCCCTTCACTTAGAATGGAAAAAGAATGCTGAGTGAAACAAGCAGAAAAAGGAATCCATTGTACACAATAACAGCAAGAATGGTGATGATCAACTATGAAAGACTTGGTTCTGCTCAGTGCTTCAGTAATACACAACTGTCCCAATAGACTTTGGACAGAAAATGCCATCTGCATCCAGAAAAAGAAATAAGGAGACTGAATGTAAATCAACACATGCTATGTTCACTTCTTTTTTCTAATTTTTATCTTTCCCATGGTTTTCCTTTTTTGCTTTGATTTTTCTCTCCTAAAATGATTCGTAAAGCAATGTGTGTTAAAAATAAATTAAAAAAAGAAAGTAAAAAATAAACAAATTACTTTTAAAAAAGAAAATTTTTAAAAAGGATGAAAAAAGAATCACTGAAATCTCAAAGGACCATCTGATTTCAGAGAGGAAAAGGACCCCAAGGGTATTCCTCTTTCTTCCAGGTTTCTTTTCAGATGTCTTAAGGGTAAGAGCTCACAAATTTTAATTTAATTTTATTTAATAATAACTTTGTATTGACAGAATCCATGCCAGGGTAATTTTTTACAACATTATCCCTTGCACTTGCTTATGTTCCGATTTTTCCCCTCCCTCCCTCCACCCCCCCCCCAAGATGGCAAGCAGTCCTATATATGTTAAATATGTTGCAGTATATCCTAGATACAATACATATTTGCAGAACCGAACAGTTCTCCTGTTGCACAAGGAGAATTGGATTCAGAAGGTAAAAATAACTCGGGAAGAAAATCAAAAATGCAAATAATTCACATTTGTTTCCCAGTGTTCCTTTTTTGGGTGTAGCTGTTTCTGTCCATCATTTATCCATTGAAACTCAGTTAGGTCTCTTTGTCCACTTCCATCAGAATACATCCTCATACAATATCGTTGTCGAAGTGTATAATGATCTCCTGGTTCTGCTCATCTCACTTAGCATCAGTCCATGTAGGTCTCTCCAAGCCTCTCTGTATTCATCCTGCTGGTCATTTCTTACAGAGCAATAATATTCCATAACATTCATATACTACAATTTACCCAGCCATTCTCCAATTGATGGGCATCCATTAAGAGTTCACAAATTTCCACATATCTGAAGCAGAGAAGTAGCTAACATAGACAGGACTTTCTGAATGCCTCTTCAACCAAGCAAAGAGCTTTCTATAACCACATAATTATTTGAGGAACACCAACTATATGTTTTATAGATGCATCCTTTACATTTTCTCCAAGATTTTTTTCTTTTTTTTTCCTCAATAGTATTTTATTTTTCCAAATACACAGAAAGTAGTTTCCAGCATTCATTTTTGTTAGGTTTTGTGTTCCAGATATTTTTCCCTCCCTTTCTTACCTTCCTCCTCCCCAAGATAGCAAGAAATTTAATATAGGTTAAACATGTACAATCTTTTAAAACATATTTCCATATTTATTATGTTGTGCAAGAAAAGTCAGGCCAAAGCAGGGGAAAACACAAGAAAGAAAAAGCAAATCAAAAAAAGGTGAAAATACTATGCTTTGATCTACATTTAATCTCTCTAGTTCTCTCACTAGATGTAGATAGCATTTTCCATCTCAAATCTTATGGAATTGTCCAAAATTTCTTTTTTAAACAATTTCTCTTATGTACCTTCATTATTTTCCTGGAAGTCATCTTCTCTGCATTTTCTACATGAAGAATTTACATCAATTGAGGATACTGCTAGGTTCCTTGTATGAGACAAACTATTTCACATTCACTAATAGTAATAGTAATTATGAATTTCCTCCTTAGTTTATATTGTGCCTTGAGGTATTATTGAGTAATGATATCATGAAGCTATCATAACCAATAAGATGGTTAAAACCAAAGTCTCTGTCCCTCTTCCTGACATGTTGCTGCATTCTATTCTCTGCCTTGGACCCTGGCTTCTAATTAGTGATAACTCACTATTTCCAGTCTGTACCAGATCCTTCACATTGCTTTATGGTCATTTTTTCTGCCATCTGCCAAGAATTTATTTCTATTCCCTTCCCCACATTTTCTCTCTAGTTCTGGGAGCAATATTCAAATTATTAATTTTTTTAGGGGTAGTTCAGAGGTATATCAGGTAAAGCACTGAACTTGGGGTTAAAATCTTTGTTCAGATTTTGACACTGTGACTTGGGGAAAGTTTCTCAGCCTCTGTTTCCATAATTGTATAATGAATATAATAATAGCACCTATCTCACAGAGTTGTGAAAATGAAATGATATGTAAAGCACTTCGTAAACCTCAAAGTAATATTTATATGTGTGTATGTGTATATATATATGCTAGATGTTATTATTGTTATTAATATTCAAACCAACATTACCATTCCTAGGCAGGACTATCATTTGATTGCACTGAGACTCCACTATTTCTTTCTGTAACTGAAGACCGAATCCATCCTCCCTGGCCACCTGGCCTGTCCTATATGTGACATCTTTCTCTTTGAAAAAAGTTAAGTTCCTCTATTTCAGGGATTGGTATTGTTTTTTACGTCTCCTGTGCTTAGCATAGTATCTAGCACAAACTAAGCACTTAATAAATGCTTTCTCATTCATTTATTTTATAAGCATATGCTGCTGAAAATCACCTAATTTATGTTACTTAAAAACATTCTCATATTTATCCCCTTATTAATTTTGGAAACAGAATTTTCTAATCCATTTAAAAATCTTCCAAATGAAGCATTTCTGTGAATTTTGAGTCAATTTATTAAAAATTTAAAAATGCAACATCTTTCCATTACTCCATAGAAACATCTGATTTGGCCCATGTATATAATCTGTGATATAAAAATTGTTTTTGCATTTTTTTTTCTTTTTGCTGAGGCAAGGCGGGTTAAGTGACTTGCCCAGGGTCACACAGCTAGGAAGTATTAAGTGTCTGGGGTCACATTTGAACTCAGGTCCTCCTGACTTCACAGCTGGTACTCTATCCACTGCACCACTTAACTGCCCAGTTTTTGCATTTTAAAATGAAGTTTTGCTATATTTTACAATGCAGAACCTATTCTTAGGGGCCAGATCAGAGGAGCAGAGCCCTCTTGACTGTAATTTACCAGCCCCTGACTTGTATATAATAAGTAGAACTAAGTAGTTAATATCTTCCTCAAATCCTACTTTATGATAGTCTGGCTAGGATCATGGGCTCTCCAAGGTTTACCAGCAGAGCACAAGCTGTTATAGGTTTTACTAAATTGTTATAATAGAGGAAGAAGTGGGAAGCATTGATCAAGATACCTCTGATTGATGCATTTCTCTTGGAGCCCAGTTGATGAGATTGTAGAATATAGGAGAACAGAGTTGAGATGTTAAAATCTTAAAGGAAGGACAGCTGGGTAGTGCAGTGGATAGAGCATTAGCCTTGAAGTCAGGAGGACCTGAGTTCAAATCTGGTCTCAGACACTTAATACTTCTTGGCTATGTGACTCTGGGCAAGCACTTAACCCCAATTGCCTCAGCAAAAAAGAAAAATCTTAAAGGAAACACATGCACATTGATATCCTTTTGTGATATTCTGTGGTCAAACTTTATAGAATTAGTGGGCAGCTGCTGGTTAGCAAAAAAACTCAACTACTCACTCCTTTGGTAACTCTTTTGAAAAACCTTCATTCTCTAGGGAGCCCATTGAAGCTAGAGAAGAAATGGGAAAGCAAAGGAACCAAGTGTGTTTTCACAGAGCCTGATGCTTTTCTCTTATTGAGCATCCAGCAAGAAAAAATTGGATGATGAAAGGTCAAACCAAAAAAGGAAATCCAAACTAGAGAGGCCACTACTGATGCCTTTTGAAGGTATTTGTAATTCTGGTGCCACAATTGAAAATTAATAAAAAAAAAAACTGCTATTTACCTTGTGGTTAGCAAACTAAAACCAGTCACAAAATGATATTGTATGTCTCAAAGTCTCCCAGAGTACTTCTTTTACATCTTGCCATGACAGGAAGGAGACTCCCCAACATCTTCCACATGGAGAATTCACTCTGGGAGCAGACTAATAGGGACTAGACTTACTAGCCAGTTCTGCATTACAGATATATGTGTATATATATATATATATATATATGTATAAAGATATTATAATGATGAAAATCCACATTCTTGAAATAACTCATAACACTGGAACTGTAAATCTAGATTTATTGTATGGGTATGGAAAAGGAATTAGAAGGGAGAAATGTTGTAAAGATGGAAATTACTATGGCTGGTTGTCAAAGATTGAGAGGCAATATGTCTTTTATTTATTTTTTTAATTTAAGCTTTTTATTTTCAAAACATGCACATGGATAATTTTTCAACACTGACCCTTGCAAAACCTTGTGTTCTAAATTTTCCCCTACTTCCCCTACCCTCTCCTCTAGATGGCAATAATTTAATATACGTTAAACATGTTAAAATATATGCTAAATGAAATATATGTATACATATTTATATATTTATCTTGCTGCACAAGAAAAATCAGACCAAAAAGAAAAAAAATAAGAAAGAAAACAAAATGCAAGCAAACAACAATAACAAAAAAGAGTGAAAATGCTATGTTGTGATTCATACTCAGTCCCCACAGTCCTCTCTCTGAGTATAGATGGCTCTCTTTATTACAAGATCATTGGAACTGGCTTCAGTCTTCTCATTGTTGTAAAGAGTCATGTTAATCAGAATTTATCACCATATAATCTTGTTGGCAACATGTCTTTTTTAAAAAAATATTTAAAAACTTTTTTAAAAATAGGATTTTATTATTCCAAATACATGCAAAGATAGTTTTCAATATTCACCTTTGCAAAACCTTGTGTTCCAAGTTTTTCTCCTCTTCCTTCTTCTCAAGACAGCAAGCAATCCAGTATAGATTAAAATGTGCAATTTTTCTAAACATATTTCCATATTTGTTATGCTGCACAAGAAAAACCAGATCAAAAAAGGGGGGGGGGAACATAAACAAAAAAGAAGCAAACAACAAAACAAAAAGGTGAAAATACTATGTTTTGAATCCACATTTATTCTTCATAGTTCTCTCTCTGGATGTGGATGGCACTTTCCACCACAAGTCTATTGGAAATGCCATGAATCAACTTGAATTGTTGAAAGGAGTTAAGTCCATCACAGCTGATCACCACATTATCTTGTTACTATGTACGATGTTCTCTTGGTTTTGATCACTTCACTTAACATCAGTTCACTAAATCTTTCTAGGCTTTTCTGAAATCAGCCTGCTCATCATTTTTTACAGAACAATAACATTCTATTACATTCATACTTTATAACTTACTTGGCTATTCCCAACTGAGGGGCATCCACTCAATTTCTAGTTCCTTGCCACTACTTAAAAAACTGTTACAAACATTTTTTTGCACATGTGGGTCCTTCTCTCTTTTATGATCTCTTTGGGATACAGACCCGGTAGAGATACTGCTGGATCAAAGGGTATGCACAATTTGATAGTCCTTTGAGCATAGTTCCAAATTGCTCTTCAGAATGGTTGTTATCATTTCACAACTTCACCAACAATGCATTAGTGTCCCAATTTTCCATAACCCTTCTAGCATTTATCATGATCTTTTCCTGTAAGGGAGGGTGTGATTACCTCCTTTTTTGGTGCTTTTGCCCTCTTTTTGAGAAATCAGAGAGGGTATGATCACCTCACTTTTGGGGTTCTCACCTCTCTGAAAAGTCAGGGAGGGTATGACCATTTATTCTCTAAAACAAAAGAAAGCGGCAGATGTAATGGGCCAGAACTCTGTACTTGAAACAAGGATTCTTACAAGGTGTTGATTCAGTGGAATTGATAAGACAATGGTTATCTAGTTTAGCATGGTGATTAATAGTTCTTTAGTTCAGTATGATTGATTTAATTGTACAACAAATAATGGTTCCCTAGTGAAATAATGATTGGTTTATACTCAGTATACTGTAAATGATCTAATTATAATAGAATATATAAACTTAGCTAGGGTCAGACTCGGAGCCAAGGAAAGACATTCATTCCATCTCCCACCTTTGTGGTGACTGGAGGCTGGAGCACAAGCCCTCAGACTCAGGGAGACTTCAAGACAGAGATCATTGTAATGGTCCTCCTGCCTCCCCCACAGAAACCAAGACACATTCCAGAGGACCTACAGACAGCTAGCCCAGGTCACAGGCAAGGAGATAAGACTATGAAGGAGACAATAAAGATTTTTGGACTTTATCTCTGGCTATTCTCATGGTGATTACCTGCTGAAATGAAGGCGGGTCCAAAGACCTCCAGAAAACCAACCAGGACACTACATAAATTTAATAAAACTAAAAGGGAAAAAATTAACTGGGGAAGATCTCTGTACTAAGCTTCTCTGGTAAGGATCTCATTTTTAAAACATGTAAGATATTGATTCAATTTTATAAGAAAAAAATAATTTTCTAATTGACAAATGATCTAAGGATATGAATGAATAGTTCTCAAGAAAGAAATCTACACTATCTATACCTATGTGAAAAATCTCCCAAATAACTGCTATTATTATTTCACCTGACTGCATTACTTTGGGACTTTTTTCACTGATTTTTCCATTGTGCGCCAGGAAGTTTATTTTTAGGATAATTTCATCATCCTACATGATCTCATCAGACTAGGTACTCTCCTCAATACTTATTATCACTTATGACCCAGTTGGTCATTGTTTGAGTCCTGATTGACTCAGAGTGAATGCAAATAGCAATCATTTCTGTTTTGGTCAGAAACTCTCAGGGTCTCTCCCTCCCAGAATTATTTATTGATGTATTTGTTTGTTTGTTTGTTTATTTATTTATTTTTATATTTATTTTTAACTAGGTGAAAGAAACCATTCTTTGCCTCAATTGCTATCTAGTATGAATTCAGTCAAATTGACTTAACTTAAAAAAGTCAAGCTCTCCCATTGTATTCAGGATCATCTCTAGTTCTTTTGATCTATAGCTAGACACCAGAACCTGATGGCTCAGGTGAGGCAGGTGACTTTGCACATCCTTTCCTCATTTAAATCCAATTCAGTTACATCATTTTGATGTCATGATCCCCATTGAGAATGAAATCCAAACAACAATAAACCTCTGCCTCTCTGACTGGAAGATGGAGCCATAAATTCCAAACTTTCATTTAAGAGGACAGCTCAGGTTGGCTATTTCATTTCTCACTTGGCTTAACTACTTTGGGACTTCTCTCACTGACTTTTTCTTCATCCCTCCCTAATTTTCAGCTTCTTTTTGTGTATAAATTGTCTTTTCCCATTAGATTATAAGCTCCTTGAAGGAAGGGACTGGTTTTTTTGTTTTTTGTTTTTTGTTTTTTGGTATCTCCAACCCTTAGAAAAATGCCTGGCACATAATAAATATTTAATAAATGTTTGTTAACTATTGAAATGTAAATACAAGTAATTCTGAGATTCCACCTCACTCTTCAATAATGCAAAGTTGACAAAAAATGGAAAATGATAAATGTTAGAGAGGTTGGGGAAAATGGGCACATTGATGCTCTTTTGGTAGACCTGTCAATAGGTACACCATTCTGGGAAGCAATTTGGAACTATACTGTTATTGTTGTTGAGCTGGTCAGTATTTTCCTGGCAAAGATATTAAAGTGGTTTGCCATTTCCTTCTCCAGGACCTTAAGGCAAAGAGGGCTAAGTGACTTGCCAAAGGTCACAAAATTTATGTGTTTATCTACTTGCACCATCCAGCTTCCTTTGGAACTACATATATTTGGAATTATAAACAAAAAGTTAATAAACTGTGTGCATCCTTTGCTTCAGATATGCCATTGTTAAACTCCTGTATTCAAGAGACATGGACAAAAGAAGGAAAGGTCCAATATGGTAAAAAAAAATTCATAGCAACTCTTTTTATTGTTGCAAACAAAAAAGGAATGCTAAACTAAGAGGATGTCTAAGAAACAATTGAAGAATGGCTGAATAAATTGTGCTATAAGAATGTAGTGGAATTCTACTGAGTTGGCTAGATGGTGCAGTAGATAGAGCAATGGGCTTAGAATCAGAAAGACTTAGTTCCAATCTGATATCAATCAACCTTGAGCAGGTCACTTAACCAATTTGCCTCTTTCTTCAATTGTAAAATGGAATGATTATAGCAACTACTTCTCAGGATTATTGTGAGATCAATGAAATAACATTTATAAAGTGCCTGACACATAGTAAGCACAATATGGATTGTAGCCACTATTGTTCTGTTACCAACATAATACTCTTAAAAAAAGAAAAAAAGAAATAATTTCAAAAAGACCTGGAAATATTCACTGGAGTTGATGCAGAGGGAAGTGAGCAAAATCAGAAAAAGAATTACACATCAATATGAAAATGAACAATCTTGAAGATTTTTAGAAAGGCCTTAAGTGGACTTTTTATTGTCCTTAAGTGGGTCTTTCTTGCTGTGGGCCCCTGTTGAATTCCTTGTTAGATTCCTTGCATTGTCAAAATTTTCATGATTCTACAGTTACTTTATCCAATCAGAAGGCCAAACTATATGAATATGTCAACACTCCAGGTTATCTTTCTCTTATAAAAGAACCTACTGGTACCCTGCTTTGCTAACTTCTTTTAGGAATTTTAGCATCACAGGCACAATGGTGAATTTATTAAGAAGTTAGCCCACCTTATGGTGATCAGGTTCTTCCCATCTTTTCCTTTGTTGAAAGTGGGTTCATTAGGAGCTTTACCTACAGTTTCCTTCTTGTTAATGGTGAGTTTGGATAAGGAACTTATCTTGAGTCTTTCCTCTTGTTAATTGCTAACTTCCTTTTGGAACTTAGCCCATTGATGACAGCATAATAAGATCTTATCTCTTAATTTGGAGATGGTCTAAACCTACAAATTCTTTTGAAACACCTTGTGAAACTGGCCCCAAATTCCAATATATTTTTAGAATTCAAACACCGACACTCTATCAGAAGGGAGCAAGGACATCAGGATCTATTTTGGACTGATCTAGCTCAAGCTGATTTTGTTTACAGGGTAAGATCCCTGATTGGGACTTAAATTGTGGTTCAATTCAACTTAATGGATGCCATCTTAAGGGTAGGAATGTAAGAGTACAACTGGAATTATGACATTGCTAGGATCATTTAAGAGACTTGGTTGTTAATATTACATTTCATATCAATGATTACCTGACATTATATTAACAAATTTTTTGTCAACATATATATACAGAGAGAGAGAGAGAGAGAGAGAGAGAGAGAGAGAGCCTGAAGTCCTGATAAGATTACTCCCTGAGACAAGCAGGGAAGGGCACTGATGGGGATCAGCTCAATCTTGTAGTTCCACCCCCACCCCCTCAGAGATCTTGGGTAACCCTACCTTAGTGTATCCAATCAGAAAGCCAAGTTACATCAAACTCCCAAGGTTAAATTTCCCCTATATATGTGCCAATGGCCTATACCATCTTTGCTGAATCCCTTTTGGATTCATCCTGTCTCATGGTGTCTTTCCTATCACTCCCTCCCCTATGCCTGATGGTGTCTTTCTCCATCTTATAGCCAACCAACTCTTTTAGGATGCTAAATTCTCCTGTGGATTTAGCCTGCCAGTTAATGGCATACGCCACCTCATAGGGTATTCCCTTTCTCCTGGTTAATTGTGAGTTCCACTAGTCCTTTCCATTGTTAATTGTTAAAATCCCTTTCTTTGCTAGCTATACACTCTGCCAAATCCATTTCATATTTATCACTCCTGGTACCTATTTTACCCTTTCATTTAGTCTGTAATCTCTTCTTGAAAATAAACCTACCTTTTGCCCAAGAGAAAGGCCATTGTGATGAGGTGCAAATGAGGGGATTAGTGGTAGTGAAAGGTATGAGAATTGGGCTGGGAAATCCCCTCTGATCAGAGGCGCAGGGCCAAAGTGAAAGACTTCCCAAACCCGAAATCTGTGTGGCAAAAAGGGATTTATTGGCACTGAGAAGCCAGCCTGCCAGGAAGACATATTTCTTAGTGGCAAAAGGTCCTGTTAGGAAGATAACAAAGGTTAACACTGAGAAGAGAATGTCTTCGCCAGTGGGCAAAAGTCCTGGCAGGGCATAATCCTGTTTTGAACTTCTGCAAAGATTTGGGGTTCAGAGTTGTCTTTTATTAGCTGTCTGAGGCTCTGGCTTCAATTCAATATTGAATGAGATTCCTTCAATTTTTGACAATGCCCCGGGCCTAGATCTCTAACTGAAAAGAGATTATTTATTTTGGGAGCTACTGGGAGTGGTTCCGGACCAATCTTCATCTCAATAGAGGGTATAACCACAACTGAATGAGACCATTTAACTGTCCTGAAGAGTGGGCCTCTGTCAGAGGAGAGTTTAGACAGTTTCAATTGTGAATTTGTCACATGACCAAACCCCAGTATTTGGTGCCTATACTAAATATCACCATCCTCCTCCTCCTTCTCCTCCTTCTTTTCCTCTTCCTCCTCCTCCTCCTCCTCCTCCTCCTCCTCCTCCTTCTCCTTCTCCTCCTCCTCCTTCTCCTCCTCCTCTTCCTCCTCCTCCTCTCTCTCTTTGTAAAATATGTGTGTATGTATGTGTGTGAAATGGAAGCCTAGTGCAAAGTGTGTAGGGGGAACAATTCAAAGCCTTAAATGTATCAAAAATAGGTTTAATTTAATTAAAAAAGAAAAATGTAACAACTATTATAATGCCAGAGGAACTGAGACAAGATAGAAATTAGAGAGTTTTTAATATTTTATTTGAGAGGGAGAGATTGTGCTGGGGGCATGTTGCCCCCAAGGCTGATGTCTCAAAGCATCCAGCATGGAATGTGAGTTCTCAATGACATAAATATGGCTATAAGCTTGGGTAGATAGACAAAGACTGGGGTGGGAGGGTGTGGGACTCTAGTGATTGGAAAGGGACCATCAATCCAGTTCTGACAGGTTGGGGGTGGGTGGGTAGGACCATAAATTCGTACTAATTGGGAGGACTTAGGAGGTGTCCAGCTAGATCAGGAAGTCTGGGACTTAGAGATACCAAGTAGATATCTGAGATGGGACGTCTGGAGTTTTGTCTTTTGGAATATCAGATCTCCACAGCCCTAATTATCTCAATTCTAATGTGCAGAAAAGGGGGGTTGCAACCAGGAGGTTTGAGGCAGAACAATTCAAGGAACTGAGGCAGAACAACTTAGGGAAGCTGAGGCAAGACAATTAGAGGAGACTGTGGCACAACACTCTCATCAATTCAGTGACCACTCATGATTGCAAAGCACCTATTACAAGGAGGGGATGGATTTAGGATGTGGAATGAAACATTTGCTTAAAGCTATCAAATGCATATTTATTATAACAAATTTGTTTTGTTTTGTTTTCTTTTTTTCCCCCCAATGGAATGGGAAGTGGGAGGAAGAGAAAAGTATTTATGTAAATTTTTTAAAATTAGAGAGGTGGAAGGATAATAAAAGTATGAAATATTGGATATTCTTTCAGATGTGGTCACTGTATTATTTGTTTTACTTAACTGTTTTATTTTGTTACAAGAGAGCTCTCATATAAGAATGAGAGTAATCTCTATTTATAATTTAGATAGAAAACATGTCTATATTTTTTGGGAAAAAATTTAAGATATTCTCTCCAAACTTATATCAGTGATGAAAACTTCACTATCTTCACTTCACGGAATCACACTTCAAGGAAAAATCTTGCCCACATTAAATACTCTCTTTCCTCAGCAAAGGTCTTTCCATTTCCTTACCTAAACAAGGTAAAATTTGAGTAGGAATTTTGTTCTCCCTAATGTTAAACATTAGCTAAGTACCAAGTAAGAAGTTCTTCATTAATTGCCTTAAGAAGTATTCTCTTACTCTTTCTGAAAGGATCAGGGTAATGATCTTGACTGGATTAAGCAGACCAGGAAAGGGATGGAAGTAGAGGACTTAGAGAATTCCGTTTGGGCCAAATGAAAAGGAACATGCTTGGAGAGAGAGAGTGATAAAAGAAAGCTTAAATGGTTTTGGTAAAATGATTCTCCAAAATTTTAAGTAACTATTATCCTGGGACTAATTTCTAATCTCTGAACTCTTACTTAATTCTGACTGAGATTTTGTTTTCAAGAATCCCATAAATTATAGCTCCAAAATAACTTCTGTTAGAGATTTTTTTCTTTTTTATGGGCAAGAAATGGTTTATTTTAGAACTGGATAAATTGAGACTCAGGTTGAGTCATCTCAGAATTATACACATTGATATAGGAGTAGAGCTCAGATAAGAATTTAGGTTGCTGTTGTTTTTCCTTCCTATTTTGATAAGCACACTGTTGTTTGACTGGATCTTCCTACATTCTCTTTGTAAGAAACAAAATATGTTATCAAGAACTCCACTGACTCACTGATGAATGTAGGAAAGATTTATTTTACATTCTTGCAAGAATAGATGCCTAGGTGAGCAGACACACTTTTGCAACTCCAAAGGCAACATTTTATTTCCTGTCCTGAAGTACAACTCCCTCCCCTGATTCCATATTAATTGGATATTACCAAAGTAACAGGACATGAATCTTTCTCTTCATTACATAGCCAATCCCTGCTCCCAAGGAATTTATTACATTCTAGAAGAGGGAAGCTAACAGAGGGGAGCTAAGAGTAAAGAACAAAATATTCTTTTCAATCTCAGGCCACCACCTCTAATTACAAAAGTCAGTTCCTGTCCCCAAGGAACTTATATTCTTTTGGAGGAAGATAAATTCCATCTTTAATTATTCTTTGATATCCATGTGGGTTTCAGTTTTCTAATTTAAGCTTACTTTCTCCAATTTAATTTTCATAACTGTGGAAACCAAATGACCATCCATTTCTCACAATTTCCCCTCCCCCTTTTAAAGTAATTTGGTTTCCACATCAAATCTTTCTAATCTCTCAAATTTGACTTTTTTTTTACATCCCACTTCATAAAAGTCTATTAAACTTATACAGATCTCCTTACACAGGATGGATAATTAATTCCTGAATTCTCTGCTAATTCTTCTGATAGGGCTGTACTAGGAGTAAAAACTACTTCCAATTGTAACACATGTTCCTCCTCTTCCTACCAATAACCTTTCTAGAGTCATTCTATTTTCCTATGTCATTCTGCTAGTGGCTTCTAACTACTTTGCAATTTCCTTCATTGCTTCTCTTGTTTAACTTATCCAATAATATTTACTCACCAGAGTAATTAGATTCCTAGCCTTGAATTCATTAGTTTCTTTCTTTGATTTAATTCCTTCTGATTCAATCTTCATTGAATGCCCAGTGAAAAGGAATAGCCATTTGGGTTGGTGGACAGATGCCCACTCAGTTCCCAGGTAATCAGATTTGAGAGTGCTGCCTCACAATACCACCCAAAGTTTGCTTGGGGTATGCTCATCCCTGAGAAATTGCCAAAACTACCCCAAGTTACATTCTAGACTTGGGTACATGCCCACTACAGTCTCTAGATTTTGGAATCTTTCACCCTGCCATGAGAGGCAAGCTGATTGATCTCTAGAGCTAAGGGGCTCGAATAAAGCATTGTAATTCTCCCCAGGAATGTTATTTTGGGAACAGGAGGAATTCACTCATATTTTTCCATACCCAAAGGGAATGGTACTATCTGGGCATGGGGCAACCCATAGCACAAACACAGAAATTGCTTTTTGTTCGGATTCTTTACAGAAGTACTTTACCGATTCTACCCAGGCATTGGTGTCCATCACTTGTCTTAAGTCCTCAATTTGATTCCAAATATTCCTAAGAGATCTATACCTATTATCAATTTAACCTTTGATCTGCATTTTCTAAATGCCCAGTCCTTCTAGCAAACTAAGCATTATTCCAAAATGGACAGTTAGTTCCATAAAATCTTCTTTTCCTCTATTAGGACACAAATACTTATTGTCTAATATAGAAATACCTACTTGTCTATGGCTAGTCAAGTCTTTACAATTCTATAATTTGACAAGCATCAATCTGAATTGTTTGTGGAGTATCTTTCTCAGTAATATTGACCCAAATCTTAACCCAATTCCCCCACCTCCTCACCCCATCCTGAGTAGCATTAATGCTATATAACTTCCCTACTTCATAGGATTGATGAATTTCTTATAGGGAACCTACTCAGACACTGGGTAGTTTGGGATCCATTTATTAACTAATTCCAATTTTTTTCCAAAAAAATGGGGCCCAAAGTCCTCTGGGGTATGGGGCGATGATCTCATCTTCTGAAACTACTTCCTGCTAAGAATGGGTGTTGAGTTAGATCATCCTTGAAGATCTCATTTGGAGGGCTTGAGCTGATTAAAGATCCAGTGGGTTGAGTCAAACCCCTGAAGCTGCACAATACAGCTCCAAAGTGCTGGCTATTTGACGGTGAATAGCTCAAAGCCTAGAGAAAAACAAACCTAAGAGAATTAGAGAAAGAGGATAAGAGAACACATCATTCTTTGGAGATGTGCTTATATCTTCCCTGAAGATTCTGTAAATAACTATTTAGGTATCATTTCATTAAGGTAACCTAATGGTATTTTTCTCAACTGGCAGGTTACTAACTTAATTCAGATAATCATTCCCAAATTCAAATCTCAAAACAGTATTAGTTATAGTTCCATCTTTATGGCAAGTTTCACTAATCAGAGCTTTAGATCCTAAACTATCTATCCCATGTGTCTGCAGAGCACAGCCAAAACTAAATGGAGGACTGTCAGGTTGAAATCCTGCTCTAAGTACTTCTAGAAAGCTATAGGTCACATTTGTTATCATATTCATTAAACAATGAGACTATGATTCACTTAATAAATATCAGATAATTGGCCAAATATGTTTTGAAATTACCATTTTCAGAGAATTTTCAGTTAACCAGAAATCTAACAATCTTCTCTTAGAAGCTCTTTGCATTGCTAAGCAGAAGAACCTTTGATATCACATCACAAATGACTTTGCCTTAAAACAACCAGACTTGAAAAATAAAAACAAATATTCATTTATTAACACTATTTAAAGATAAGCTATTCCTTTAAATGATAGAAGCAATTAATGTTAAAGAAATTTCATTTAACTAATAAGGGATGGGGTGACAGAAGTCGGGGGTGAGCTTCATTGAGTGGGTTTTTTTCTCTCTTCTAAGGAGCAACTACACCTAGTGAGGGAAAGGTGGACTAAGCTTTACCTATCTAAATCAACAGATCATGCAAATAACTAGTATACAGTTTTCAATCCTAAATTTCAGATTAACTATCAATAATTCCAATCAAAAAGCTTCAGAAACTTAAAGGTGAAGAAACTGGAACTCTGCACTCAGAACCAAACTTTTTCCAAACACGGCAAGTTCCCAAATCAGGGAAATGGACCCTAGGCTGAATCCACCTCCCCTGCCTGGACAATTTTACTTTAGAGTTCCTGAGGCAGGCAGGGACAAGGCACTGACAGAGATCAGCCCAGCTCCATGGTCCCACCCTCCGGAGAGGTGGTCCAGTCCAAAATTCAAGCCATGTCAAACTCCTGAGAGTTTGCAGAGGTCCCAAATTGCCTCACCATGCCATGTCCTGTCAGGAATGCCCGCCATGTCCTCAAGGTCAAACCCTCCTTACAAAATCTACCCATGAGCCATCCTATGGCTGTTGCCTTCCTTTGGCTCAGTCCACCAAGGCACTCTGCCCTGTGGAATTTTTCCTTTTTTCCTTTCCCTTCCCATATGCCACATGGTACCTCTCCTAACTCCATTTTGCTTCCTGACCCCACTTCTCCTCATAGCTAGCTAACTCTTTTGGGGTGCTAAGTCCCTTTAAACTAAGGCTATGCTTACGTCATGTAGTGTTCCACTAAGAACTTGCTCTTTCCATCCTTAATTATTAAAACTCCTATCAATGCTCTTCCATTTTATATCCTACCCCCCATCCCTGGCATCTATTGTATCTATTTGGTTTGTAACCTCTTGCCTAATAAATCTACCTTTTCTCAAAGAGAATGGCCACTGAATTCTTCACATGACCAAACCCCAACTTTTGGTGCCCAGAATCATTTCACATAACACATCATTTTTGGATCCTCGAACCACATCATTCGGTGCCAGTTCAACATCCCACTCCTCTCTTTGTGCCCCACATTCTGTTTCTCTCTCTGTGCCCAACATTATAATTCACATCAATAGTACTTAAATTTAGGTTTCAATTGATATGAATAACTTAATAGCAATAACAATTAGCAATCTCCCAATTTTCATAAGTGATAGCCAAATAGACATAGCATAGCCTTTCACAAAAATGGATAGGAATCTTATTTAATTGACAGTTGTTTCCAATTTTAACATATATGCCAATTTAAAAAAAAGTGATTTTAAAAATCAATACTTTAGCTTGTGAGATTCTACAAGATGTTCCATTCAAACTATAAATTGCTTTTGTAAATCAATCATTCTTGTCCCTTGTTTTTAAAATCTTCATTTTTTAAACTTTAAGATTCACAATATAGGTAATATGTAAATAACTTTGGATCAAATTTCATAAAACTTGTACTATGCCCAGCAGAGCTGACAAAATCTTAAAGCATTGTTCATAATTTTTATAAATTGCTCGATATACAATTTAGAAAGGAATATATTCCATCTAATTAAGAGATACAAACATATGACCTCTTTAGGTAAGTTACCAGAGAACTTTGTTTTAATAATTCTTTGAAATGGCAGTAAACTATTTGAGACCTGAGATGGAGACACAGACCTGTGGGAGTAAAATGGCAATGGCCCCTATTTCTTCTACTAAATTTTGTCCTCTTCCCTATGTGGATTTCGGTATTTAGAAGGGGAAAAGATTTTAAAGTATAAAATAGATTTCCCTAGATTTCTCCAAGCCACATATAGACTATACTTTTTCTTTTTCTTTTTCTTTCTTTCTTTCTTTCTTTCTTTCTTTCTTTCTTTCTTTCTTTCTTTCTTTCTTTCTTTCTTTCTTTCTTTCTTTCTTTCTTTCTTCTTTCTTTCTTTCTTCTTTCTTTCTTTCTTTCTTTCTTCTTTCTTTCTTTCTTTCTTTCTTTCTTTCTTTCTTTCTTTCTTTCTTTCTTTCTTTCTTTCTTTCTTTCTTTCTTTCTTTCTTTCTTTCTTTAACAGAATCCACAATCTCCAAAGAAGACTTTTAGAACTCTGGGGAGTTGGGAAACATAGAGACCCATTTAGAGAGAAACTGAAATTGACTCCAGAGCATGGGTTTTTTGGGGAGCCTACCATTCTTTGGGGAAGCTAGACTGGGCATAAGTCCACATGTAGCAGCCCTGGCCATTCCCTTCTAGGGAGAGAATATTGAAAGCTTAAGAAAAAGTCAGGATACTTTGCATCAAGATGAACAAAACAAATGCTTTTAAATCCCCAAATGGCCATTTCTTTTATTTTGTAATTCAGCTGAGAAAAACAGGAGACAAAACACAGACTCACGCTCACACACAAACACAAACTGCTTTTAAATTCCTTTTCTTTCTGACTAGTTTCTTTCTGTTTACTCGTTTCTTCCCTAGTACTGGAGAAGAACCTCTTCTCTTCTGGGATCCCACTTCTTTAGCTTTCCCCTAGTTTCTTGTAAATTTCTCTTGTGCAGTTCTTCCTGTACACTAGCATGGAAATCTCCACACTCCAGTGATCCCAGATCACTAATATTTATTCAAATGGAGATTTCCTGACATCCCCTTTCTTCCAGGACTATATGAGAGGTATGAGCCACTCCTGGGCTCCTGTTAAATTCCCCATCTTACTGACCTGTCTGACACATCAGAACCCATAAGAAGGCCCCAGCCACCAATGCTAGATTTAGTCTCTGCACAGAGTTGCCTGGTTGCTGCAGAACCTACTTTAGTTCCCTTCCTGATTCCTGGATTCATTAATGACCTTACTTACCAACATGGTCCTGCAATCTTGGACGGTCTCTGACTGGGGAAAGCCTGGAGCCGAGCCATGAAGCTGTTGAAATCAACATCGTAGGTTTCGGTTTTCTAATTTAAGTTTCATTTCTCCAATTTAATTTTCATAACTGTGGAAACTAAAGGCCCATCTATTTCTCACATCTTCATGAAATCAAGAAAGATTTTCAAAGGCATGAAGAAACTCTGGACCATTACCTTTAGTTAATTAACTAGTTACAAACTAGTTAATTAAATGATTATTTATTATATCATATCTTACATATGTTATATTATTATATAAACAATTAAATTAACAAGTTAATAATTTAACTAATAAATTATGTCAGCCTTGGGCCAAAAATGCAGAGCATGCTTTTTTTTTCTTTTAATTTGAAGATCATGATGTGAATGATGACCTAGCAAGAGAATGAGTAATTCTACAAATAGGAGAAGAACCAAGAAAGAGCTCCTACCAAACAAGGACTTGGATTTCTGTCTGATGCTGGAATACCTAGAAGGTGCTTTGCTAGGACAAGAGGTAACAGGGCACAGTACCAGGATTCTTCAATTGGTAGTCAGGAGATGTGGGTTTGATGGGGCAGGGGGTACAGAAGCACTGAGCCTTCCCAAATACATTGAGGTTTTAGGCTCTCCCCATATGTACCATCAAATATTGGAGAGAAGGGGTGCAGAAGCACTGAACATCACAAATGTATTGGGCTATATTGTTCCTCCATATGGTCTCTCAAATGTTGGGGAGAAGGGAGTTTGGATCCCAGGAATATGTTGGGGTTTTGGGCTGTGGAGGTTAGGAAGGGACCCCAGAAGTTTAGGATCACAGACTGGTGTGATATTCAAGTCAAGGGGCAAAGTTTATTGTAATTGTAACACCAATTGAAGTAGTCTAAATTCCAAGAGAATTTAGCAAGGAGCCACATTTATCTAGTTCTTCATGTTATAGATAATGCTAATTTTTTGGCCTAGGAGTGGTCTCAAGAATTTGGTTATTGCTGACCAACAGACTAGTGGTTATAGGATTCTATTCTAAGGCCAGAAGACTTGAAATCATTGACAGAAACTGTTAGAACAATATTCTGAGGATCACTAATATATCTTCTCTAAAGTCTAAGGGAAGAAATATTATTATATTCCTAGGCTAGAGGACTTTTATAACCATTGACAGAACAATAGCATTTTTAGATTAGAGGCCTCAGGATCAGATTCCAAAGCCAGAAGATTTAGAATTACTGTTAGATTGTTAGAATAGAAACCCCGTAAGGTTGGACCTTAAAATTATTGCTGTCTCCCTTAGAAGCTATATTACATCAGGGTCAGTGTTGTGAGATGTCTCAAGAGAATTTGTAGGCTTAGAACATTTCCAAATCAAAAGGCATAGATTTTATTATTATTATACCATTGACTATGTGCTGAGTTCCAAAGGGGAGTTTTAGTTATTAACAAAGAGAAAGATGCCACAAAGAAGCCAAATTAAATTGTTGCATAAGGCCAGTGGTACCTAATGAAACTGCAAAGACTTGGGAGCTTACACCATTGAGTGGTGGGCTAATCCTAAAAAGGAATTAGAGTCCTAATAGGCATTAGTGGAGATGTGAAGTACAGGTAGATTCTTTTGTTGGGGAGAAATAACTTTGGAAGTTGACGTCATAGCTTGGCTTTTTGATTGAAAACAGTAACTGAAGGGTTTGTCTATGTAAGGAAATGAAGGAGGAATTCAACCTGTGCCTAGGGCTAAAGAAGTCTATTTAGGATAACAAAAAGCTTAATCAAAATCAAAAAGTCCACTTAAAGACATAATAATGGAGCAGTGGATAGAGCACCAGCTCTGAAGTCAGGAGGACCTGAGTTCAAATGTGACCTCAGACACTTAACACTTCCTAGCTGTGGGACCTGGGGAAATCACTTAACCCCCATTGCCTCAGGAAAAAAAAAAAAAAAAGACATAATGGTATCAGTGTTCTTCCTTGTTTGCTTCAGGGAGTAACTTGGCTTCTAGATTGTTTATAGTCATTCAGGCTCTTTCTCAGAATGCCCACTTAGGGACCAAGAGACCTCATCAAGAGTGTGTGACTTTGGGCAAGTTCCTTCCTGTCTCAGGGCCTCTGGGGATATTATACTAGATAGTCTCTAATGGACATTCCAGTTCTTACATTTGTTGATTCTGTGATAGTTGTGATAGAGTAGAGAAAAAAGTAGTAGCAGAGCCTTTAAGCTTCAAGGAAGGGAGAGTTAGAGTTTTGCTCTATCCTTAACCACATTCTGCCTAAGACTGGGCATGCTCTCTTGCGTTATTTTGTTCATTCATAACATAGGGATAAAAATAATGAAGAAAAGAAACCAAAACATTTGATAAGAACCTACTATGTGCAAGATCTCTTCTTCGGTTGGAAATTGGATATAGAAGTATTGACTTCAACCTGATGTATATGGTCTGTGGCTTCAATGTTGGTTACTGAAAGATATATTATTGAGAATACTATGGGATTGTTCTCCAAGGTTGTGATGACCTCATCATTGTTCAATGTGATTCCATCAGGACTGAATAAAAATACAAGTTGTTGAAAATTATCTATGCATGTATTTTGAAAATAAAAAACTAAAAAATAATAAGAAAACATGGAATCATTGGTTATAGCAAGTGGAGAAATTTTAAAAGCTGTGGGTAAGTTTTTACTTACCTTGGCAGTATACTTTATATTTATTTTTATTTATTTAATTTTATTTTTTAAATAGCTTTTTATTTACAAGATATATGCATGGGTAATTTTACAACATTGACAATTGCCAAACCTTTTGTTCCAATTTTTCCCCTCCTTTCCCCTACCCTCTCCCCCAGATGGCAGGTTGATCAATACACGTTAAATATGTTAAAGTATAAATTAAATATAATATAAGTATACATGTCCAAACAATTATTTTGCTGTATAAAAAGAATCAGACTTTGAAATAGTGTACAATCAGCCCGTGAAGGAAATCAAAAATTCAGATGGACAAAAATAGAGGGATTGGGAATCCTATGTAGTGGTTCATAGTTGTCTCCCAGAGTTCTTTCGCTGGGCGTAGCTGGTTCAGTTCATTACTGCTCCGTTGGAACTGATTTAGTTCATCTCATTGCTCAGAATGGCCAGGTCC
Source organism: Antechinus flavipes (assembly GCF_016432865.1). Classification (NCBI taxonomy): domain Eukaryota; kingdom Metazoa; phylum Chordata; class Mammalia; order Dasyuromorphia; family Dasyuridae; genus Antechinus; species Antechinus flavipes. The sequence continues at coordinate 665,859,084 of NC_067398.1, forward strand.
ATCAGAATTGGTCATCATATAGTATTGTTGTTGAAGTATATAATGATCTCCTGGCCCTGCTCGTTTCACTCAGCATTAGTTCATGTAAATCTCTCCAGGCCTTTCTGAAATTATCCTGCTGGTCATTTCTTACAGAACAATATATAATATTCATATACCACAACTTTTTCAGCCATTCTCCAACTGATGGGCATCCACTCAGTTTCCAATTTCTGGCCACTACAAAGAGGGCTGCCACAAACATCCGTGGACATACAGGTCCCTTTCCCTTCTTTAAGATCTCTTTGGGATATAAGCCCAGTAGTAACAGGCAGTATACTTTCCAAGGATATACACATAGCTGATGAGGTTGACACACACATTGTCAGCTCAGTGTTTGGGAGGCTTCAAAGGAAAGTATGGGAGAGAAGAAGTATCAGACTACGTACCAAGCTGAAGGTTAACAGACTGACTCCATTGTTGTATGCCTGGGAAACCTGGACAGTTTACCAGCACCATGCCAGGAAACTGAGTAAAGCTTCCATTCGAATTGTCTTAGGAAGATTCTGAAAATCACTTGGCAAGATAAGGTACTGGACACTAAGGTCTTTTATTGAGATGAACTGCCAAACATTCAAACTCTACTGAAGAGAGCCCAGTTCTGGTGTGCCGGATGTCAAATGTACTTTTATCTCAAAGACTATTTTACAGAGACCTCACACAAAGCAAACACTCATATGGGGATCAGAAGGATACTCTTAAAGTCTCTCTGAAGGACTCTGGAATTATAAGACATGGAAAACATCCGCACAGGACCATCCAGCATGGCGTGATCTTGTCATAGAAGGCACTCTTTGAACAAAGCAGAATTACAGTAGCTCAAAAGAAAAATGAGATATATAAATTTAGAGATGTGTCCATTGCAAATGTTTATATTCCAATCTGCCTTAGAACCTTTTGGCTTGTATTTATTTGATCAGCTACAGCTGGACACACTGCACATTGACCCCAACACGGTGATGTCATTTCAGTCCTCTTTCATTATGAAGGATAACAATAAATGAATCATGTGCAAGATACTGTTAGTTCTAAAAATGAAGCAGTAGTTTATATTTGACAGGAGGTAAAATATGGACACAAGTGAATACAAAGGTTATGGGAAAAGTAATACAAAGTAATTTTTTTTTATTTCTGAAAATTTTTTTATTTTTAATTTTTAAAGTTTTTTAATTTTTCTTTTTTTTTTCTCTTTTTTTTAAAATAAATTTTATTTTATTTAATAATAACTTCGCATTGACAGAATCCATGCCAGGATAATTTCTACACGACATTATCCCTTGCAATCACTTATGTTTCGTTTTTTCCCCTCCCTCCCTCCTCCCCCCCCCCAGGATGGCAAGCAGTCCTATATATGCTAAACATGTTGCAGTATATCCTAGATACAATACATATTTGCAGAACCAAACAGTTCTCTTGTTGCACAGGGAGAATTGGATTCAGAAGGTAAAAATAACTCGGGAAGAAAATCAAAAATGCAAATAGTTCACATTCATTTCCCAGTATTCCTTCTTTGGGTGTAGCTGTTTCTGTCCATCATTTCTCCAATGAAACTCAGTTAAGTCTCTTTGTCAGAGAAATCCACTTCCATCAGAATACATCCTCATACAATATCGTTGTCGAAGTGTATAATGATCTCCTGGTTCTGCTCATCTCACTTAGCATCAGTCCATGTAGGTCTCTCCAAGCCTCTCTGTATTCATCCTGCTGGTCATTCCTTACAGAGCAATAATATTCCATAACATTCATATACCACAATTTACCCAGCCATTCTCCAATTGATGGGCATCCAATCATTTTCCAGTTTCTAGCCACTACAAACAGGGCTGCTACAAACATTTTGGCACATACAGATCCCCTTCCCTTTTTTAGTATCTCTTTGGGGTATAAGCCCAATAGAAACACTGCTGGATCAAAGGGTATGCACAGTTTGATAACTTTTTGGGCATAATTCCAGATCGCTCTCCAGAATGGCTGGATTCATTCACAACTCCACCAACAATGCATCAATGTCCCCGTTTTCCCGCATCCCCTCCAACATTCATCATTGTTTTTTCCTGTCATCTTAGCCAATCTGACAGGTGTGTAGTGATATCTCAGAGTTGTCTTAATTTGCATTTCTCTGATCAATAGTGATTTGGAACACTCTTTCATGTGAGTGGTAATAGTTTCAATTTCTTCATCTGAAAATTGTCTGTTCATATCCTTTGACCATTTATCAATTGGAGAATGGCTTGATTTTTTATAAATTTGAGTCAGTTCTCTATATATTTTGGAAATGAGGCCTTTATCAGAACCTTTAATTGTAAAGATGTTTTCCCAGTTTGTTACTTCCCTACTAATCTTGTTTGCATTCGTTCTGTTTGTACAAAGGCTTTTTAATTTGATATAATCAAAATTTTCTATTTTGTGATTGGTAATGGTCTCTAGTTCATCTTTGGTCACAAATTTCTTTCTCCTCCACAAGTCTGAGAGATAAACTATCCTATGTTCCTCTAATTTATTTATAATCTCGTTCTTTATGCCTAGGTCATGGACCCAATTTTAAGATAGACTAGAATGTTTTTAATTGGGAACACCTGTGCTTTGAAGAGAACTGAAAATTCTATGAAATGGAAGGAAGGAAGGAATGGAAATACTGGGTGTAGAGATGAGAGATAAAATGGTATGTATGCGGATTAGCAGGCAAATTTGACTGCTATATAAGAGTATAAGGGAAAGGGAATAAAATGAAATTAGACTAGAAAGTGGGAGCCACACAGTAAACAGGACTGAACAATCAGATTGATGATTTCTATTTTATTTTTGGATGGGACTTTCATTTTTATTTATTTCTCCTGGATTTTGTTATTACATAGAAATATTAATTTTTGTTGGTTTATTTTGTTTTTATTTTTTGGATAAAGTGATTATCTTAATTAATGTCTTTTTAATTATCTAGGACTGTAAAGCAAACCATCATATCTTCAGATAATAGTATAGTTTTGTATCTACTTGCTTATCTTTATCTCTTCCATTTCTTTCTTTTGTCATTGCTATTGCTAACATTCTAGAACAATGTTAAATAATAGTGGGGATAAAGAGGATCCCTACTTTATTCCTTTATTTGTGAAAATTTCTGGGATCATTATATGTAATGCTTATATGTTACTAGGTTTTCTCCTCTTGAAACCCTTACTCCCTTAACTTATCCCTACTCTTACTCTGCCAGATTTCAGCCTTGGAATCATTCCTTCCATCTACTACCTGATCACTTGCTGCTAATTCAAACTGGAGAAAATAATGAAACTGTGCTTAGTGGGTCCACTATAAATTTATGTTAGAAACCTCAACTCAGCCTTCCCTAGAGCAAGACAATCCTTTTATACTTACCTATTTGATGCACTATTTTACTCAGCACAGCATCTTTCCAGACCCTTTCATCTCTCTTGTAACCTCTTTTAGCTTCTCTCCTCCTATTCTCTATCCTGAGAACCTGCCTCCTATTATACTAGGGAAAAATGAGACCATTCACTGAGCTTCCTCTTCTTTCATTCTCCTTCATTTCACATCTCCCAAATATCTTTTATTAATCGTTGTTTTTTATCCCTGTCTCACATGAAGAGGTAACCCTTCTTGCCAAGGCAAATCTCTCATGCACAAATGATCACATTCCATCCTGCCTTCTTCAGCAGATTGCTCCCTGTATCATCCCAATTTTTTTACTTATATCAAATCATTCCCTGTCTCTTGCTGCTTCCTTACTATCTTTCCCAAAATTCTCTCTTATTCACAAAACTGTCATTTGATCCATCCATCAATTAGCTGTCTAGCTAGTTCCATCTCTCCTCCCAGTTTTTGACCAAATTCCTTGAGAAGGCCATCTACAATAATTGCTTCTACTTCCCTTTCTCTCAGACTCTTCTTTATTCCTTGCAGTCTGGTTTCCATCCTTATTTATTCAAATGAAACTGTTTTCTCCAGTTGCTAATGATCACTAAATTATCAATTCCATTAGATTATTCTCAATCATCTTTCTTGACCTTTCTGCAGCATTTGACACTTTTGATTATCTTTTTTCCCCTTGTTGCTTTCTTTGACTTAGATTCTTTCTCCCATTTCTCCTCCTCTATCTGACTGCTCCTTTTCAGTCTTTTTTGCTGATCACCATCCAGGTTATGCTCATTAACCATGGAGTTTCATAATTTTCAATTGTGAAATATTTCACTTGTTGATCTAACCAGCTTCCACATATTCAATTATCATCTCTATATTGATGATTCTCAAATCTGCTTTTATCCCTAATTTCTCTTGCTGATCTTCAGTCTCACATCTCCAGCTCTCTATTGGATATCTCAAATTGCATGTTTCATGAACATCTTATGTGAACAATGTGTTTAAATGTCAAAATGTCCAAAACTGAACTCATTATCTCCCCTTTCCCCCAAACCTTTCCTTTCTAACTTCCTTCTTACTACTGAGAGTACCACCCTCCCACTCACTCAGGTTTACAATCTACATATCATCTTGAATTACTCACTGTCTCCCACCCTGCTCCTTCCTCTCATATCTAATCTGTTTCTAAGTCTCACTGCTTTTTCCTTCATAACATTTCTCATAAATGTCTCCTTCTCTCTTTTCACATTACCACCACCCTGACCCAAGTCTTATTATCTTGTGCCCAGACTATTGCCTACTGGTTGATTTCTTCACTTCAGATTTTTCCCTGTTCTAGGACATATTGTACTTAATTGTTAAAAAGATCTTTTCTAAAGCACAGGTCTGATTATGCCATTATACATTGGCTCCCTATCACCTTCAGGATCAAACATAAAATCTTCCATTTGGTATTCAAAACCCTTCATAATTTGATCTCTTTGTACCTTTCCAATCTTCTTAAACCTTATTTATCTGATCCCCCTCCCTCCCAATTCCAAAGTACTTTGTGATCCAGAAACATTGGCTTCCTTGTTGTTCTTTATATAAGACACTCCATTTCTTGATTCTGGGCGTTTTCACTGACTGTTCCTCCATGCCTAGAATTCTCTCCCTACTCACTTGCCATGTGGTTTCCCTGGTTTTCTCCAAATCCCAGCTAAAATCTTACTTTCTGATGTACTTCATACTATTACCTTCCCTCTATTGATTATTTCTAGTTTATCTTGTATATATATATATCTTGATTTTATATACATAGTTGTTTGCATGTTTTATCAGGCAAATTTCCTAAGAACAGGTACCATTTATTTTGCCTTTTTTTTTTTTAAGTATCCTCATAAATTAGCACGGTGTGTGGTGTATTAGTTAATTCAGTCGAACCCTGAAAATCTTCCTCTCCCAGATTTATTTGTTTAGTTAGGTTTTTTTTTTTTGGACTAGGTGAAAGAGACCATTCTTTGTCTCAATTTCTACCTAGCCTTAATCACTGAATGGGTATGGCCTCAGTCTAAATGAGATTTGTTGAAGACCTTAGCTTAAAAAAGGTCAAGGTTCCCCACTGCATCTCCAGTTGCCTTGATTTATATCTGGCCACTGGACCCAGATGGTTCTGGAGACAAAAGTGAAGTGGGTGACCTTGTACAGCCTTCCTTTAAATCCAATTCACTTGTATGGCATGGCATCTCTTTCCTGATGTCATGGTCCTCTCTGAGAATGAAGGACAAATAACATTTTACAGTAGCTCCAATATTTTGTGACCCCACTTGAGATTTTCTTGGCAAAGATGCAGCAATGATTTGACATTTCCTTCTCCAGCTCATTTTACAGATGAGGAAATGGAGGCAAACAGTGCCAAACTCTCTACTCATACAACTTAATTTAGCTCTCATTACTTCTCATCTAGATTGCAATAGCTTCCTAATAGGAATTTTTACCTCTAGTCTCTGTTTTAGTTTGTCCTGCAAAAGAATGCTAAAGTGATTTTTCTTAAGTGCAGATTTGATCAGGTCACTCCCCTACACAATCAATGCCAGTGACTCCCTATTGCCTCTAAGATCAAAGATAAGTTCTATTTCAAAGCTTTCAAAGTCCCTAAAAACCTATTTTTCTACCTTTCCTAGCCATTCCTAGCCATTACTCTCCCTCTTTTATTGTGATCCAGCCAAACCAATCTTATCTCTCCCCTTACCATGATTAGTCTTCCCAAAGGTTGTACGATCTCATCTGTGCTTTATATTCCTTCTTTTCCTCTCAACTCTTGGTATCATCTTCTTGTAGGAATTCATAAATTCCTTTTCTTATGGAAAGGCATTGTCCACGAAGGTACGATGCTTTCTGAGAAAAGATGACTTCTTAATGAATACAATTCCTTCAGACTAAAACTATCATGAGTTCCCTATGTTCCTCCTTAGATACATACCAACTTCCACATGAGAGAACAAAAATAATGATAATATTACTTAACTTTACAGATTTAGTATTATGCCAGTCAAACTCCCAAGGGGACATTTTTCTAAATGAAATTTGTTTTTGTCTAGCTATACAAAATATACATATTTTGTATAGCTAGACAAAAACAAATTTCATTTAGAAAAATAGATATAGAATATTAAAGGAAATAATGAAAAAAATAGGAAGGGAGAAGAGTTTTTTCTTCTCAGACTTTAAATTATACCAGAAAATATCACAAAAACTATTTGATATTGATTAAAAATTAGTTTACAAGAACAGATTAAATAAGGAAGAATTAGAAATTATTTAGCTAGTATTCAAAGAAAACTTGAGAACATAAATTATTTGAGGAAGATTTCCCTATTTGACAAGTATTGCTGGGAAACTAGAAACCAGTTTGGCAGAAAATAGACTTAAACAAATTTCTTACACATGTGATATAATTAGAGATGAGTATGGGTCTTGAATAGTCTTGAATTATACCATTAGAAAAAAATGAGAAGAGAACCAGATGAGTCAGATACTTTTTTACAGTAGTAGTTAGTGGAAGAATTTTTAACCCTAAAAGGGACAAAGGCAATCACAAAAGACAGAATATATAATTTTGATTACATGATATTGAAAAGCTTTTACACAAATAAAATTAATGACACTAGGCTATAAAGGGAAAAAAATCTTTGCGTCAATTATCTGACAAGAGTCTGAAATACAAAATTTAGAGGAAATGAATTCAAATACACACATAGATATATATGTATATCTGTAAAACTAAAAGCTATTTCCCAATGGATAAGTGGTTTATAGGAATTTTTTCAAAAAGAAAACTGCAAACTATCAATAGCTATGTGAAGTATTGGTCTATGTCACTAATAATAGGAGAAATGCAAAGTAAGACAGTTCTGAGATTTCATCTCATACTCAGAAAACTGGCAAAGATGATAAAAAAGAGAATAGTCAATGTTGAAGATGACTGTATGATTCTAATTTTCTCTTCTCCACATTCAATCCCTTTAATTTCTTTATCCTTCAGATAATTTCTTTATTCCCTTTTAATGCCTTATTGGAGTGGGGAGATAACCCAGATTCTTAAAGCTCTGGACTATCCTGAAAGGGATAATCTTTCTTTGTATTATTTTAAGAAGGGATCCTGGATCTCAAGTTGAAAGAGACCTCAGTGATCAGTGTGAGATATAAAGCCTATGGTTTGTCTGGTCTATCTTTTAAGATTATCCTGACTACCGGCACTATATTTGTCATCCAAGAATCATCCTCGCTAAAATAGGAGGGATTGTTTATCATCAGGATTAACTAAAGGATTATGTATATGTAATTTTTTTTTTAGTTGGGGGGAGATACTTGGAACATTCTAGGGAGAGATCCTTTCAAGACACTTATTGAGATATGGAGAATTTGCTATCTCTTCCATGGATTGTTTGAAATAAATATAGAAGGAATTTCTTCTGGTGTGAGTACAGGGCAGAAAACTATGGGTTTTAGTGACTGTGTCAGGAAGGATTTTTCCTTATTAAAAAATCAGGATACTCAATCTTTTTTATGTGTATAATGGATATTTTTGGCAATCTGGTGAATTCTTTAGATCTCTTCTCAAAATAATGTTTTTAAATCCAGAAAATAAAATATATTAGGACAGCTAGATGGTGTAGTAACCCTGGAGTCAGGAAGACCTGAGTTCAATTCTAGTCTCAGACACTTGATCATGAGCAAGTCATTTAATACCAATTAACCCCCCCCCCCAATATATAAGCTTACAAACAATTATATTGAAATACAGTTATTATTATTATTTTTTGAAGTTCAGAGATCCCAGATTAAGAACTCTTAAATTTGAGGAATAGAAGGATATCGTAGCAAATAACTGAACCGATTTGATTGTCCTTGAATGTATGTTTTGAGTTATCATGCTGAGCAATTCAGATGAATTAGATATTCTCTTGTTACTTCCCTCTATGTCTATTGGTATCCATTTGTGGGGAAATTGTTGTTATTTATCTTTTATTCTTGAAGAGGATCAATGCCAGCAGGAGGGGGATGTCTTGACTTGCAAGTGAATTGTATTTAAGTAAAATGGAGCTGTGCAAAGTCATCAACTTCCCTCCTCCAGTCATAGAAGGCCAGTGGCAAAAACTACGTCAAGGTGACTAGTGATGGCCTCCTGTGAGAAAATTGGTGAAGTAGGAGTTGCAGTCTGTGGCCATGAAATCCTGTATACTTTGCCTAGAAGGCCTCACTTATATCCCTTAGAAACGAACTGATCTATTTGAAGTCCATGTCTTAAATTAACATGTGAGAAATATAGAAATTCATCAACAACAAATACAGTTGTGGATTCAGTTAAATTCAACAAACATTTATTCAGAGTCTATTATGTGCAAGATAACAATGAAACAATCCTTGCCCTCTAGGAGCTTATGCTTTATTGCAGAAAACATATGTTTAAAAGAAAACAAACTCAGATCTCTGATGTCATCAATTCAGGAGTTTCTTTCAATGATGGAGATAGAAATCCATCCATAGTTGCCCATCCTATGTAATTCTTGTCCAAAAGTTGGCCACAGAGTTGCTGGAAATCTCCATTTTCTGTCGACATTGTAAATGCAACAGCAGAGCGTTCAAACAGTCCACTCTTGTATCCTTTGCTATGTATATAGTCCATCTGCTCTTCCTGGCATTTAAATCCTGGATAATTTCTTTTACTCTAGTCTTTCTTTGGAATTCCTCTTTGGTTCTATAAAGAAGTCTGCTCACACTCCCCATGTGCCTCTTCATTACCTTCTGTGTAATGTTCATCTTTAGTACTAGTCACTATAAAGCAACACCAGTTTAAAAAAACAAAAAACAAAAAACCAGAAAATTGAGCTTTTGTTTTCATGATAAGCTTGGAGAACAGTAAAAGAGCTTTCACATTTCCTCAAGGCAATCCAACCTGTTCTTCTCTACTTTTTCAATTCTGGATCTCCCTTACTATCTATCTTTACTCTCTGATCTGAGTCTATGTCTTTTTTTTTTTTTCTATCTATGCATTTATCTATGTTTCTGTGTATCTATGTCTGTATGTAACTACATTTCTGTGTCATATATGTATCTATGTAACTATGTTTCTATGTATCTAAATATCATCTATGGATGTATCTATGCATCTATCTCTATCTCTTTATCTATCTGGTATCCAACTAACTGCATGTTAAAATCTGGATAATAGACATTTTTGATTCCACTTAACTTTCTTAGGTGAATGGAAAGACCAGATTTAAATGATTACAGATATTTTTTAGGAGAGTCTACAAAACCTTGGGGTTGATTCAATCATCACAATGATATCTGCATCATTTTTGTAGAGGAGTCAGAAAAAGGGATTCAATTGTGTGATCCATAATTGATTATCAATTGATTCCCTTGATTTTGAGAAAATAATAGCTCCCTTGTGTCTAAGAAAGAAGATCAACTTAGAATATTTAGTTCAAATGGTATTTGATAGGACTTTAAATTTGCGTTTAAATGCTAGGTAAATGGAAAGAGCACTGACTCTGAAATCAGCAAGACCTGAATTCAGATCCAGTCCCAGACATTTAGTAGCTAAATATTACCTATACAAGTTACTTAGCTTTTGCCTGCCTCAGTTTTCCCAGTTATAAAATAGAGATAATAATAGCACCTACTTTTCAGGGTTGTTATAAGAATCAAATTATATATATATGAGGCAATTGGGGTTAAGTGACTTGCCCAGGGTCATATAGTTAAGTGTCTGAGGCCAGATTTGAACTCAGGGCCTCTTGATTTCAGGGTTAGTGCTCTATCCACTGTGACACCTAGCTGCCCCTCAAATAATATTAGTGAAGTACTTATCACAGTGCCTGGCACATAGTAGGCATTATATAAATGATAACTATTACTATTAAAATCAGATCTCTCATTTGTACCTAAGCACTATATATACTATTTTGCTATTCAAGATATTGAGCTTTGCAGAGCTGAACATCTGGTAGTTATGACCCTTGTTGGGCATTCTACTGAAAAACAATAAATATCTAGAAAATCTAGAAAAATTAATATTTGTAAATAGCAGTAAATTAGTACAAAATAATGAAGGAAAAAGGGAAAGGAATGGTAATCATGGCTACATTTATATAGTACTTAATATGTGCCAAACATTGTATTAAATGCTTGACAAATATTGTCTCATTTAATCCTCCTAAAAACCCTTTGAGGGAATGTGGGAAAACTGGGACACTAATGAATTGCTGGTGGAGTTGTGAATTGATCCAACCATTCTAGAGAGCATTTTGAAACTATGCCCAAAAAGCTATTAAACTGTATATCCTTTGATCCAGCAGTGTCTCTGCTGAATCTGTATCCCAAAGAAATTACAAAAGAGGGAAAAGGACTCACATGTGCAAAAATGTTTGTAGCAGTTCTTTTTATGGTGGCAAAAAATTGGAAAATGAATAGATGCCCATCAATTTGGGAATGGCTGAATATGTTATGGTATAAGAAAGTAATGGAATATTATTGTACTATAAAAATGAACAACCTGATTTTAGAGAGGCTAGAAAGATTTACATATACCGATGCTGATTGAAACAAGCAGATCCTGGAATACTTTGTGTGGTGTTCTCTTCTTTTTCTAAAATATCATAGTTCTCTGGGAGCAGGTTTCTTGGGGAGGTTCTCTGGAGACAGCCTTAGTTTCAGTTCAGAGTAATAATCATCTCAAATGCAGCCAGGGATTAAAGTACAATCCTTTATTGTCTCTTCTAAAATAGACCAGTTAGCTTTCTTTGGTTCAGAGAGCTCTCGTTGCTAGTCTTTTGCTTCTGCCTCTGGCTCTGCTTCTGCCTCCTTCAACCTCTCCTCTTCAGAATCCCCAGTTCTGTCCAACTGCAGTCTCTAGTCTCTTCTCAATCTCCTCAACTGACTTCTCACTCCATTCTCTGAGGCTCTAAGAGCGATATGATCTCTTAAAGGTGTGAACCCAAAGGTTGACTCTTCTTCTGAGAGAGTGGGATTGTGGGTTCCTGACTTGTGAATCTCCCAGACTTGTGAACTCTAATGTGTGAGCTAATGTGTGAATTCTTAAAGGTGTAAACTTAAGCATTGTTTCTATCAATTCCAGTGAGTTAACATCTTGTTTCAAGTTCTGGCTCATAACAACTTTGTACAAAGTAACTGCAAGATTGTGCAATGATCAATTATGAAAGACTTGGTTCATCTCAGTGGTTCAGTGATTCAAGGAAATCCCAGTAAACTTGGAAAATGCCATTTGCATCCAGAGAGAGACTACTATGGAGACGTAATGTAAATCAACACATGCTATGTTCACTTTCCCCTTCTCCCCTCCGCGCCCCCCCCCCCCCCGTTTTTGTCTGTTTTTTTTCCTCTTTTATAGTTTTCCTCTTTTGTTCCAATTTTTCTCTCCCAACATTATTCATAAGAAAATGTGTTTTTTTTAACTAAAATAAATGGTCAGAAAAGGTTAAAATTAAAATGATAAAAAAAATAAAGATCCCATTATTATCCTTATTTTGTGGATGAGGAAACAAAGGCAGACAGAAATAAGTGACTTATCCAGGTTCACATAGCTAGTAAATCTCTGATTCAAACTCACTGGAATTGATAGAAACAATGCTTGAGTTTACACCTTTAAGAATTCACACATTAGCTCACACAGTAGAGTTCACAAGTCTGGGAGATTCACAAAGTTACATCTCCCACAATCCCACTCTCTCAGAGGAGGTGTCAACCTTTGGGTTCACACCTTTAAGAGTCAGAATGCTGACTTCAGCCTTAGCACTCTATTGTGCCCTGTAACTACAAAAGCATTTATATAGTGCCTCCTATGTGCTTGGCATTTAGCTAAGTATTTTGTACAAATACTATCATTCAATCCATGGAGAAAAAACTGCAAAAGAATTGTGGGGCACACTAACAATTTAGGGGATCAGACAAAGCCTCTTATAATAGAGCTAGCTCTGAAGTGAACTAGAGATTCCAAAAGGTGGAAATGACTCCTCATTGGTAAAAATTAGGGCCTCTACAGCCTGTTCTAGCTTTAAATATATGGTCCTCTGAGGGGGAAGATACTGGGGACAGTCTGTTCATAGGCATGGAGATAATACTATAGGAATGATATATCTGAAAAACAAATCAGTTTGGCTGTAGTGTAGAATGTGTAAAAGGAAATAATATACAATCAGGGTGGAAAAGAGATTGGAACAAGACTGGGAAGGGTTTGTAACTGGCACTTAATAAATGCTAGTTGACTGACAAATGCCAAACAGAGGAATTTGTACTTGCTCTTAGAGGCAATAGGAAACCATGGAAGCTTTTTTGATCAGGGGAATGACATGGTCACACTAATCCTTTTCCATATGGCAGTTGTGTTGAGGACAAATTGGAGATGGAAGATCTTGACCTAAAACTGAATTAGGCTATTTGTCCTGTGGGTGGTGAGAAGGGAACACTTTTGATTGATGTTGTAGAGGTAAGATAAAAAAAATTGGTAATTGATTGGATATGGGGAATTCTGGAAGTGAAGAGCTAAGGATAATGATTCAGGTTTCAAATGTATATGACTACAATATTAGTGATCTCCTCAGTAGAAATAGATAAGGCCTTTTGAAGGTAGTGATGCTGGAGTTAAATTTTGAAGGAAATTAGGCAAGGAGGAAATATATTCCAAACATGAGGTGAGATAGCAATATTTATGCAAAGATCCTGAGTTTGAAGGAGAGTTGTATTCCGGGAGCAATCAGTAGGGCAAATTGGCTGAATGTTAAAGGGAGTGACATGAAAGGAGTTGAGAAAAGTAAAGGTTAAGACTTTAAATGTCATGATGAGGATTTTGCGCTTGATTCTAGAGGCATTAGAGAACCATTGAAGATTTTTGTGAGTAGGAAATGATAGTCAGATTTTATCAATATCAATGTGGCAGCTATGTGGATGGTAGAGTGGAGAAAAGAAGAAATGGAGGCAAGATCAATTAGGAAGTTATTATAAAAATTCACTTGAGAAATGATAAAAGCCCAGACTAGGGTAGGAGGTGTGGATTATTGATGGATTTAAGAGATGTAATAGTAGAATTGGTAAAACTTGAAAACTGATTAGGTGGTTGTTGTGTTTCATTCTCAAAGAGGAAATGACTATGTTAAAGTCAAGTTACAATGTGTCTGTGGTTGATCCAGACCAATATAGAATGCTCTATCCTAAGTCGGACACAAACAGTCCCTATGAACATTTGGGGGTAGCTTCTCCAACTTTGTGTATCTTGTGCTTCTTTTAAACAAATTCAGTTCTGCTTTGGTCATAGAGCACAGTATCTTCTCTGATGAAGGATCACGCCATGCTGGGTGGTCCTGTGCTAGTGTGTTCCATGTCATATAATCAATTCTAAAACTCTTAAGAGATTCCTTGAAAGTGTCTTGAAAATTGATTAGAGGAAGGAGTGCAGAAAGAATGAAGAAAGAAGGGTCACTTCCAGGGAACAAACCTGGATTACTGGAAAGATGGCAGCGTCATCAAAAGAAACAGGCAAGTTTGGGGAAAAGATGGATTTCGGAGAAATTGTAATGAGTTTCATTTTGAACATGTAATCATAAGACATACATCTGGAGATGGTGAAATGGCTAGCAGAAAGAGGGCCACGTGGGGCTGGAATTTGGTAAAGATTAGGAATAGATTGCCTTTTTTTGGAGTTGTGGAGAATCAGGCTCAAATCCTATCTCTGAAAGTAGTTTAGGGTACAGTTCAATCCCTGAAACATTGACGTTAGCCACACGTGTATATATAAGGACAGGAATTAAAAGCAAAGTATCAATAGGGAGGTGGAGATGCCACTATGTAGCTTTACCTAGGGGCTTTGATGCTGCTGACTTCCTTGTTTGGATGGGAGGTCAACAGAATCTGGGAGGGAAGGGGGTCACACCCCAGATAACACTCAGTGGTATGAAAAAGACCGTCTCTAAAATGACATTAAATGGTTCCAATTTGACAATCAGACATTAAGCAGGGAGTTACCAGAACTTTTTTTTTTCTAAACTTGAACCAGATAGTTTTAGACAAAAACATTGCTCTTATAATCAGGAAATTCAGGCTAAAAATAGATTTAAAACCTATAGGTGTGACTTATCTACTAACCACAGGTGTGGCTGTTTTCCTAAAGCTTATTCCCTCATCATGAGGACTCTCATTTGAGGGAGAAAAAGCCTATCCTAGCCAAGGCTTTGAAGAACTTATAAGTTCTCCTTGTATAGAAAAAGTAAGATTTTTCCCCTAGTCTGAGCCTTCCTAAAAGAATTGTAGCTAAGAGATGAAAGAGCCCACTTTTCTACTTCCTAGTGTAGTACCCCCTGGGGATACATAATGAAAGGATCTTTTCTGTAGGTTATTAGAACTGATTTCCTTGGACATAATAAAAGGCAACTTATGCCCCTTACATCTCTCCTTTCTTTTGGCCTTGAGGTGTAAACACATGCCCTTCTAGACAAGCTGAGTAGGGGATGGCCCACTTCCTATCTGTATCTCGTTGCCTTCAGTATCAGGTGGGCTAGGCATAATGAGAGCACAAAAAACAGCTGACATCTTCTCCTCTTCTGGCTTACAAGCTATGGGGCCTTTGATTTCAGGACAATTGTGGCAGAGAGGAAAACACCCGAAAGAAAAGAGTCCATGTGGTGTTGATTCTGCTGGACATGAAGTGTATTTTGGCTAATTAGCAACTGCAAAAGTTACAGAATCGTGTGTACTAGCCTCTCAACTGATTGTAATCTATGATTCTTTATTGATTAGCAGTTTCCTCTCTCCAGTGTGGGAATACGCCCATTGAATATTTGATTTACTGGGAGTACTTTTTTTTTTTTTTAAACATGTTCTTCCCTTGCTTTTGACTATCTCATAAAGTAGAGCCCCTAAGAGAATTTTTCCTCCAACATATGGGAATAGGGAGTTGGTAGGATTGTGTTATTGGGAAATCTATCCTGCAGAACAATGAAATGATAAAGTCAGGCAAAGAACAGGGATAGGTAAAGGTCATTAGATCCCATAGCCTTAAATTAGTGGTGCCTGGATAGCCAGTGTGTTAAAGAGGGAGACTTTATTTGCACAAAAAAGTTTTATTATTGTGTTAATATAGTTTTTGTGCGTCCTGGAAGGTAGACTCCCAAGGTTTTTATACTTCCTGCAAATGGATTTTCTCTATCTCTTCTTGCTGAATTTTGTTGGTAACATACAGAAAGGTTGATTTTTTATGGGTTTATTTTATATTCAACTTAACTGAAATAGTTAATCATTTAAATTAATTTGTAATTGACTCTCTAGTGTTTTCTAAGTGAACCATCATCATATCATGTTAAAAAAAAAAGGTGACAATTTTGTTTCTTCTTTGCCTGTGATTCTTTCCTCAATTTCTTTTTCTTGTCTTATTGTTGTATCTTATAAAATGCCTGGCAAAGGTTATATTACATGTGAGACTACACCCTTGACATGGACAACATGTTCCATGAGACCTGTAGGAAGTATCACAATGAACTCATGAGGAACCATTAGCCATGTGACCTGCCTCTCTATTTAAATTGTGACCTAGCCTTGTATATTCTTTGCAGGTGTGGCTGTAGATCCATAGAGTCCCTTAAAGCTTGAATGGCTTGCCTGAGGGAGACTGACATGTGAGTGTTAGATCAGTTATGTGACCCCTCAGTAAATTCTTAACCTCTTTGAGTCTCATTTCACCATCTGTAAATGGGAATAATATAATATCTTCTAAGGGTTACTGCGAGGATAAAAATGAGATAGTATATGTAAAGTGTTTTACAACTTTAAAGTTCTGTATATTAGCAAATAAAGTAGAAAGAGCAGAAACCAACTCTGTCCTGGGTATCATGGGGTTAAAATGATGAATTAATCACACTCTTTGTCCCTATAGCTTTTGATATTTAGTGAGATATTTATCCCAATAGTTATCATACAATGTAAGAATTCAGAGGAAGGACAGGAAACCTGGGCTTGAGATCTTAACTGTCATTCGTTAGCTGTGTGAAAAGTAACTTCTCTGGTCCTGATAACAAAACAGGAAAACAACACATTTTTAAGAGGCAGTGGGAAAACAGCCATAGTAGTACATTTTTGATGTAGTTGTGAATTGATTCAGTCATTCTGGAAAGCAATTTGGAACTAAGCCTTATTATAATTTGACTCTCAGTTAAATCACTTCTAGGCTCAAACTCAAGGAGATCAAATAGAAAAAGGACTTGTAAAATGAATAAAACTATTTATAACAAGTCTTTTCATAGTAGCCAGAAAACGGGAACTAAGAAGTACCTTCTTATTGAGGAAATTATAGCATTGAACATTGAAATTATAGTATTGAACAAATTATAGTATATGCCACAAATGTAATGGAATATTATTGTACCATAAGAAATAAAGTAGACAGATTCAAAGGTAACTGGGAAGGCATTTTGAACTGATGCAAAATGAACTAATCCAAATAAGAAACAATTTATATAATTATAACATTATAAAATAAAACTTGAAAAACATCAGCGCTCTAATCATTGCAATGATTAGAGTCCAAAAGACCGAAGATATAACTTGCCAACCACTTTCAGCCAGAGAAGTGATGCCCATTTTTGGATATGACTATTGTGAACTTCTTTTGCTGGACTATGAATATTTTTATGAGGTTTTTCTTTTTTCTTTTTAATTGTTTACAGGGATAGTTGAAGGAATAAATAATAAATGGTGGTAAAAATAGAAGGAAGAGAAAGGGAAGAAGGAAAGATAGATGAAAGGATAAAAGGAAGCGGGAAGGAGAGAAGTAAGGATGGAAGAAAAAAATTCATCTTGATCATATCTTTAAAAAAATGAGGACCACACGACTATTGCATGTATTATGAGACACAATTGTGTTTGTTTGTTCAGTTGAACTGCTTTTCTTACTGTGTTGTCCCTCCCATTCCCCTTTCCCCCTCACTTAAAAAATTCATCAGTAAAGATGATTACAAATAAAGAAATTATATAGCATTTGTGTCTCACTCTTTTCTTCATGAACCCATTTGAATTTTCTTGGCAGATACTTGCCAATTCTCTTCTCCAGCTCATTTGCAGATGAGAAAATTGGGGTAAACAGTGCTAGTTAAAAACTCTATCCCCACAAACCTGGTAAGCACTCTCTCACAATTTCATATAGCAACAATGGGAAGAATAGGTACACACGTATAATCATCTAGAGGAAGGGCATATGGCCAAGGCAACTCACATCCCCAACAATGGAGAGTCCCCATATCTTTCTCTCCTGGTAGTGTCCTATTGGGCAGGCCATTCCACTGGACTCCTTAGATTTGTTTTCTTGGTAGCTTGATTAGACTATCTTGACTTGTTCTCAGCTAAGAGCAGAATCTCAAACTCCACTGTAAGATGCCATTGACAATAGGGGAGAAGGAGGTGGAAAGAGACGTCCTTTCCCCTGCTGCACTCTGGAAGAGGTATCACAGAAAAGTTCAAGTGAGGGAACTTATTCCTTCTCAAGAAAGAATCCCCCTCCCTTTAGCTAAGTAGCTATCTCTCTTCTCCAGGCTCTAGAGATGACTGACTCTCCCCTGTCTGCAGAGCTATCTAGCTTGTTTTTTTTTTTTTTTTTTTTTTTTTTTTAACATTGGTCCAAAGGATGTGGCTTACTCTTCAATTAGCCAATGGCTAGCCATCCTATAATTCCATCAATTTAATTGAAGACCTTCTTTACACTTCCTATAGGGATAAAGAAGTGAAAATACTCATATCTTTTATATTTAGTTTAGGGATTCACAGCAGTGGTTTCTAAATCAAAGCTTTTAAACTGTGGGTTGCAGTTTCACATAATTGATAATTCACATAATACACAGAATTATGATTTATTATCAGTGAATCTTTGATTTCTATACCTACTTTATATATCTAATACCAAGATATTATATACCCTAATACCAGGGGTTGTGGAAAAATTTCTCAGGCAAAAAGGGATAGTAAGTGGAAAAGTTTAAATAGGTGATTTTGTGGTAAGCCAGAGAAATGAAAGACAACTTAGGTAACTGGAATCAAGTTTGTAGAAGGATATTTCAAGTCACAAATGACAGTCATGGATGGGAACCTTCCATGGTGTGGTAATAGATTCGCTCTAGATTTCTTTATGGGAGAAATGTTCTTTCTCAGTCTTGAGGTTTCCAGATCTTATGCCAGACAGGGACCCTTTTCCTGTGAAACACAACATATGGACCCAGTTTTTATTCTGACAAAAAGTAGTCTCCCTTTTCCTTCCAGTTTTCTCCTTATAAAAAAAGTGTTATATAACGTAACATTCCAAGGTTTTCAAGGTGATAGACATACATATATAATATATAGACATACATTTAAACATAAATGCAATCTATAATCTCATTTGATTCTCACAACAATCTTGTGAAGGAAGTATTACCATCCTCATTTTTACAAATGAACTGAAGCCAAAATCAGTTAAGAGACTTGCTCAGGATTGTACAGCTATTAAGAATCTGAGGCAAATTTCAAATTCCCTTTTCTATGACTCCAAGTTCAAATTTCTATCCACTGTACCTCTTACCTATTCTCTATCTTCCATTAGAAGGTCAGCTAGGTGGTGTGATGGATAGAACACTGGGCTGGAGTCAGGAAGGCTCATTTTTCTGAGTTAAATCCAGCCTCAGATACTTTTCATCCATGTGATGGTGGGCAAATGACTTTACCTTGTTTGCCTCTGTTTTTTCATCTGTAAAAGGAACTGGAGAAGAAAATGGCAAACCATTCCAGTGTCTTTGCCAAGAAAATCTCAAGTGGGATTTTCCCCATTTCCTAATCCACTTCCTAAAGGGATAAAGAAGTGAAAATACTCATATCTTTTATATTTATGTTTAGGGATTTACAGCAGTAGTTTCTAAATCAAAGCTTCTTAAACTGTGGGTTGCAATGACCCTCTATAGGATCACATAATTGTGGATAAATTGAAACAACAATAACGAATATAAACATATTTATGGATATATAGTTACATATAAACAAAAGTACACACATATGTAGATAGTTTATATAGAGTTCAAAATGACTGAACAACAATTGAATCTTCCATTAGCAATCAAAATCCATAAGAGATATTTTGGTTTATCTTGGACACCCTATTGCTTAGCACAAAGTTGGTTTTCAATAAGTACTTGTTAAATTGAATCGAATTGACATAGGCAGATGATGCTTCAATCATTAATAAACATTTATTAAACAACTGTTATGTGCCAGGCACTATGCTAAGTGCTAGAATTACAAATAGAGGCAAGAGTCTCTAGGAACTCAGAATCTAACTGGAGAAACAATAAGCAAGCAAAATTATACTTCTTCAGTTTTCCTGATGCTTAGGGATTTCAGGGCAATGAATGTTGTAGAGAGTAGGGGTCGTCCATGACTTCCATTCCCTGATTTATGATTTAGGGGATATGATCATTCCAACAGGTCCAGAGTGAAGGGGTTGGCTAAAAGAGGAAGAAAAGGAAGCCTGGAAAGAGACTGGCTCATCCCACAGCTTTGAACTCACTTATCTGGACCTTCCCAGAGATCAGGATCACAATAACAACAAAAAACAAAGATGTCTTTAAGTTTGTCTATTTAACTTAAATTTCTGCAAATACTCTCCCAACTTTAAAATCTTTAGATTCTGGAAACAAGTTAATATTCATTTAGAAGATTTGTTCTTTACTTCTAGGAGGATACAAAAGGAAAGTTCTTCTCTTACTGATGTAAGACATCAGTGTTAGAAAAATAAGGCACTGTTTTATATTTGCCAATAATAATCCTTTTTCTCTCTTTTGTCTGTTAGGTCATCAGTGTGGAAACTCCCTTTGAGATTTTTGTGGACCCTGAGGATAAAAGTGACTTGCACATGGATGTTCACATTATTTGTCCTTTGTCCTGGAAGAGGACCATAAAACATCAAGAAGGTGATGCTATGACATACAAGTGAATTGGATTGAAATGAGGGAGTCTATACAAGGTCACCTGCCTCACTTTCTTCTCCAGAACCATCTGGGTCTTGTGAGCATATATAGATCAGGACACCCAGAAATGGCCCTGGATGCAGTGGAAGACCTTGGTCTTTTTAAATTGAGATCTTCAACAGGTCTCACTGAGAAACCCATAAGTAATATGGGTCAGGGACAATCCTGGAAGCTTTTGCTGACTGCAGGGCCAGTCTTTGATTCACTGTACACCATTTTAATTCTTTATCCATAGCAAGAACAATCATGGCAGCTTCCAATTCTCTTAAAGTTTAGGGTTTACAAAAGTTTATTTTTTCTTATGTTGCCTGTGGCCCAGAACTCAGGCTCTGAGTTCAGAGAGATACTGGTCCGGCCTTCTGGAAGATCAGGTTCTCTTTCTCTGGCTTTACCCCTTCTCAGGAGTAAATCAATCCTGGAGAATCTCTTATAAGGGCTCTTAACCTTGGGCTATGTGAACTTGTGTTCAAAATTATTTTAATAAATGTATTTCATCATACTTTGTTTTCTTGGCAATATTTTATATATTTTTAAAAAACATTGGGGATGCAGGATATGAGAATAATAATCCTTGGGTTCGACCACCAAAGTCAGTCAAACAATAAATGCTTATTGGTTTTCATTAAGCATTCATTAAGTGCCTGTATGTACCAGGTGATATAAATACTGGATCTTGCAAAAGAGAAGACATCATGTAAACAGACCTGTACAAGACAAGCTAAATATAGGATAAATTGGAGATAAATTGCTGGAGCAAAGTAACACTAGCATTAAGAGGATCAAGAAAGACTTGTTGTAGAAGATGGAAGTTTTTTTTTTTTTTTTTCCCTAGGACTTAAAAGAAACTAATGAAATCAGGAGGTTGGGGGATGCGAAGGGAGGAGACACAGCATTCCAGGCATTGGGAAACAAAAGGTTAAGAACTCTAATCCTAAAACAAAGTTTAGCTATGGTTCATGTCACCACTCTTCCCAAAATGTGGAATACTCTATAGAAAAGGTACTCAAAATGCTATTTATGTTTTTCTCCACCGAAATGGAGAAATTAGCAATTTCCCAATTAGCAAAACCAAAAGCAGGCATGAGCAAGTATAACAAACAAAACACTCTGTTAGTCCATTCTGCTCAGTATATCCTCTGAAGAAGGTTAAAGATCCTTCATGGAACTACTTGACATATTGTGTTTTACCTCAGCTCTAAATTAGTCAAGCAACTCAAGGCCAATAACTGAGGGTTGACAAAGTCCAGATCTCCCACCCATCCAGGGGTATGGCTTTCTTTAGTTCTTTGGGTAAAGGGTATAGGATGGTCTTTTTTTTTTTTTAAATAACTTTTTATTGACAGAACCCATGCCAGGGTGATTTTTTACAGCATTATCCCTTGCACTCACTTCTGTTCTGATTTTTCCCCTCCTCCCTACACCCCCTCCCCCAGATGGCAAGCAGTCCTTTACATGTTGAATAGATTACAGTATATAGGATGGTCTTTGTAGTGATGCTCTTTTCCTCTAAAAAATGTTATTACAAAAAATCTCATTCCTCTGACTGGCTTATATCCTAATTTTTAACTCAGGAACTCTTAATTCATATGAGAACATGGAAACTGACAAAGATTGTAGTATTTGTCTTATGTCAGAAAGGAAAAAATGACAAAAAGTGCTCCAGGTCCACGTGGTTATGCTGCAAGCTGATATTGTTCTTTCTGGTAAAAAAAAAACAAAAAACAAAAACAAAAACAAAAAACAGCTTTGAGAAAGAAATCTCCTTTCCTACCCATTGTTGAAAGAGAGGAAGCATTGGCAAAGAGACAAAAAAAAAAAAAAAAAAAAAAAAAAAAGACTATCTCTGTCTCTTTAAAGGTCACAAAGGGGATAGAATCTGTCCTCTTGGGCCTCAGTCAATTGATCATCCAGAGACAGCTCTAGTAACTGGGGATGATCAGAGGAGCTCATGGTATTCTCCCAGCTAGGGGCCCTTCTCTCTCTTAGTGGGAGGAATTCCAGTCTAACAAAGAGCCATGCTGAGTAATCTCATTAAGTGGGGAGGAGGGGCTTGTGTGAGAATGGAAAAAGAGCTGGTTTTGGAGTCGGAGAAGTTAGGTTCAAATCTTAGCATTACTATTTCTGTGATCTTGGGCAAATCCCATCTCTCTCAGCCACTATTTCCTCACCTTTGAAGTGAAGGGGCTGATCTCTAAAATCCCTATCCGGCTGTAAATCTGTGGAGCCTGTGAAATTAGATGCGATTCTTATTTTGAGAAGCTCAGATCAATCAAAGGTTTCCTTATTACCCCCCCAAATTTAGGAAATCCAAAGATTATTATTCTCATTTTGCAGATGGGATCATTAAAGCAATTGGGAGAGTGATTAAGCCACTTGTTTGTTGTTTAGTTGTTTTCAGTCTTATCTGACTCTTCTTGACCCCCATTTAGGGTGTTCTTGGTAAAGACACCGGCAAAAGCCCTTTCCTTCTCTAACTCATTTATTTTCTTTCTAAACTTCTAAACTTATTTTTATAGATGAGGAAACTGAGGTAAACAGGGTCACACAACTAGTAAGTGAAATTAGATTTGACTCCAGGTCTGGCACTCTATACACTGTGCCATCCAGCTGTCTTATGAGTCACATAGCAAGTGATATAACTGGAGAACGTAACTTCCCTCCAGATCCAATGTAGCTCAGCCCTATCTTGAGCAGTCTATACAGACATTAGGAAGTGCTGGATGCTGGGCATTGGGTGGGAAACAATGGGCTTTAGTGGAGGGAGCACAAGCTTTGAAGATCTGAGGAGTTGGTTTAGAATTTCAACCTCTGTCACTGTAATTCCCTCTGCCAGATTCCTCCCCTTTGGAGAGAGAGAGGAGAGAGAGAGAGAGAGAATTAAAGAGAGAGAGAATTAGAGAGAGAGAGACAATTAGAGAGAGAGAGACAGAAACAGAGAGAGAAAGAGAGAGAGAATTAAAAAGAGAGAGAGAGAATTAAAGAGAGAGAGAAACAGAGAGAGAGAAAGAGAGAGAGAATTAGAGAGAGAGAGAGAGAGAGAGAGAGAGAGAGAGAGAGAGAGAGAGAGAATTAAAATTTGGATGATTTTTAAGGTCCATTTTGACTCTAAATCAAACGAATCAATGTCTTATTCAATCCCTTAATTCCAGGAATTAATCTCTTTATTCTTATTTGTCAGTTTTATAGCTTGCTTTGTATAAATTTGTTTGTGGCTTGTTTCCCCTATTAAATTATAAACTTGAGAACAGGGAATGTCTTTTGCCTTTATTTGTACACTTATCGAATAGCACAGAGTCTGGTTTATAGTAGGTGCTTAATAAATGTTGATTGAATGAAAAAATAAATTGATGACAGTGCCTGGCCTATAGTAGATCTTTAATAAATGTTTATAGAATGAAAGAATGAATTGATGATAGTACCTAGCATATAGTAGGCCTTTAATATTGAATGAAAGAAGGAACTGATGATTTGGAAGGATTATTATTGCTCTGGGGAGAAAGATGACTAATACATCTCCACTTCCTTTCAAGGTTTATGAAATGCTCACCTCCTACCTATGCTTTAAGGGAGGTATTGCAAGAACGGATGTTCCCATTTTACAGAAGACATAGATGTCAAAAGCTTAAGTGACTTCTAGCAATCCTAGGATGTCTTGCTGGAAAGGACCTCACCTCTAGTACTCTACAGAAAAAGAAACTGACATTCAGAAAGATGAAGTGATTTTTCAAGGCCACAAAAATAGCGTCAGAGGAATTTGAACTCGGGTCTCTTCAGTCCAAATCCAAAGTTCTTTCCCCTGTACCAGATTAGTAACAACAACATATAACAGTAACATATAACAACAATAAAAAGAATGCTGAGCCCAAGACTTAGGTTGACAACATTCTATGACCTTCAGTGAGTTACTTAATTTCTGGACCTGTCTCCTGATCTGTAAAATCAGGGCATTCTTGATGACCTTTGATATCTATTCCATCTTTAAATTTATGATACTATGAATCATCCACAGAACTGTAGAATCTCCAAATTGGAAGGAACCTCACCACCTTTGGTGTGTAAAAGGAAAACATTCTCTTGCAGAAATCCCCACACTTATAAAAGAGTGCCCACAGCATGTTTTTATAAGTGCTTCAAGGTTTACAAGAAACATTTCCCCCATCAACTCTGAGATTATGTATTATTTCCATTTTACAGATGGAGAAGCTGAAATTGAGGGAAGAGGATTTTGCTGATGAAAATTCCCAGGGTAAAGGGGATGAGGAATCAAGAAGATCTTAATCCTTTAATTCTCCATCCCAACAATCTTTTCATTAGTAGGACTTTTGAATTGAGGTAAGTACTATCTTCAAGGAATATCAAAGGTAGTGTAATTTGGAAGAAAGACAATTGTTGCCTTCATTCCTCCATTTTTTACTATTCCTTCTACACCTTCAAAATCCAAGAACCTGATCTTTGGGGAACCCCTTCCTGAGTCTTCCTTCCCCCTCCTCTACTTTATAGGGTTCTCTGTTCTCTGATAGTGGTGCAATACAGTTGCTCTTACTATCTCTGAAGACATTCATACTGTGCAGCTCTAGGGCATCATGGTGAACTGGACTGCAAAAATACGTATGGGCTGGCTTGTTTCGGGTGAATCCAGGGCAAGTAGGGCAGAGGAGTCATAGGAAGGACAGGCAGAGGAGGTAAAAGGGGGAAGAGGACCCATGAACAAATGCGCAATGGTGGCACTCCTCTAGGGACACTTAATCTTGAGCTTAGACTTGAACCAGTCACAAGATCCTTGCATCATGGACTCATAGCCTGATGTGGAGTATCAAAGGATCATGAAGTCCTACAGAGACAACCCTCTTGGACACTGCATGGATAGTGAAGGATAATTGCCATCTCACTCTTTTTCTCTGGATCTCTGTTTCCTTCTCTGTAAAAGACTGGGTAAAACTTAATGATTACTAAGATTTTTTCTAGCTCTGACATAGTCATTTTTTATGAGAGGAAGTATGTTGCAATGGAAAGAACACTGAAATTGAAGTCAGAGAACTTGGGTTAGAATCTCATCCCTCCAATTTAACTTCCACATCTTGGGACAAGGTACCCCCACTTCAAGATCTAGAATATTTGTCTAATATTTTTGAGTCTTCCTTTGTACCAGAAAAGAAGTCTGAATTATTATGATATTAAAAAATAAAATATGTCAATATTATATAGTGCTACAGATCTATTTTAGGCACTTCTGAGTTTCTAAACTTTTTCTGTGTCATCTTGCTGACTTTTGATATATTGAAAACATTTGATGGGTGATGGGGAATATCAAGATGGAAAGGATAAGTGTACTTTAGTGATCTTGGGTAAATCCCTTCCTTCTCTGCCTTGCCATTTTCTTGCTTGTAAAACAAAGGAGTAGAACTAATCATCCCTCAAATCCCAATCCAGCTCTAACTCTAGGAACCAGTGAAGTCAGATGTGACTCTCATTTTGAGTAATCTATGTATGGTGAAAATAGAAAAACTGTCTAATCTGCTTCCTTTTAGACCATACTACATAAGGATGCATCTATACTACATGTGGGGAAAGACTCAGCATCCCTTCAGCAGGATATCTTATATCTGCCCTGGGTAGGGACATGTGGTCATTGACTTTCTCCTTGGAGATCTAAATCAGTTCAGAATACCCTTTTGGACATCCCCTTACCTTCCACTCTTCAGGGTTTCTAAGTTTTGCTTCTAAGCTCATAACACTACCAATAACAGGATGAGTGACTCATGTTTTTATAGTACCTTGAACCCTTTTTTTTTAAGAGACACGCTAGCGCTCATTTTGGAGAAGAGGACTTGAGGTCCAATAAAATGAAGAGCCTTAACCAAATTCACTCATCTAGGAAGTAGCTGCCCAGATCTTTTGGCCAAAAGTCTAGTACTCTTTTGCCTCACTACACAGTCTCAGAAACAAAACAATCACAGAATTTTATGTACCACACACAGTGCTAAATGCTTTAGAAATACTAATTTTATTTGATATAACAACTTTGCAAGGTAGGTGCTGTTATCCCCTGGCAGGTATAATTTTGGTTTTAGTCTAAGACTTCTTCCAAGGAAGATAAGACTTTTGAGAAGGTACCCAAAATAAAAGAAAATATAAATGTTACCCAGAGCACCAATGCAAGTCAAGTCCATGGAATAGACAGTTTTATTCCCAAATAGAAAAGTAATTGCTAAACAATAAAAAAATTGTAGAATAATTGGAACAAAATTCCCTAACTTTAACCATTAGTTCCAAAACTAATATCTAAGTATCATAAGATCATTTGCAGTTTCTTTGGTAGATCTACCAAGGCAATAAACCCAAAATTGATTAAAAAAAGAGGCCCAAACTTGATACTTCAGAAGCTTTACCTCCACTTGAGGCACAAATAGACCAAAAAAGAAATAAAAAGAGCTATAGAACATAAATAAAAAATAAAAGTTCAGAACAGACGGAAGGGGAAGTGATTTAATGAAAAAAAAAAAAACAAAGAAGTCCTTGGAAAAGTACAGAAAAAGGAAAAAATAAAAACCTTAGCAAACAAAAAGAGAGGAAAAAAGATATAGGATTTTGAACTAATTACTTAACTAATGGGGGGAAAGAAAGGAAGAAAAGAGGGAAACAATTAGATAATTACATAATAGACAAAAAAGAAAATGATAGATAAAACCCTAAACTTGAGAAAGAGTTGATAACTGAGGATAAAAATAGGGTCAATGAAAATCTGTGAATTAGAGTTGCAATCAAAGTAGATTAAGCAAAATTAATAGTTTGCCTAGGAGATGCAGACTTTGTCAAGCTATTATGAGCCATGCACTGTGCTAAGCACTGAGAACACAAAGAAAGGCAAAAATGGAAGTTTAACATTCTTTAAATTTTTTTTAAAAATTAATTTTATTTTAAATTATGGAAAAAACATTCCATAACATGGTATAATAAAAAATATGATTGCACATGTAAACTGCCCATCTATTATGAACAATTGGCTATTCCTCTTAAATATATCATGTAAAATTCTTTTTTTTCTTCCTTCTCCATTCTCTCTGTACCTTCTCTCCCCATGGCTACCATTAGACATAAATATTTATATATATGTAAAATCATTTATATATATGTATATCTTTATCAGTTCTTTCTCTGGATGTATTCAGCATCTTCCTTTACATGTCCTTTGTAACTAATTTGGGTATTTATAATAGTTAAAATAATTTATCCACTCAAAACATTCTAATGGGGGAAGATAACATGTAAGTAGCTAGTTATATATAACTCATTATAAAATACTTTGCTTTTTTAAACTTCTGGACTACCACACATTAAAAGTAGCCAAGAAATTAATTGTCTTCCTCAATATAAATAATGAATTTATATTATTATAAATAAATAAAATAAAGCAATGAATCTTGGAATTCCCAGAAAATTCAAAGGACCCTTCCTGGTATGGCCCCTCTAGGTCCATTCAACTTGCCTGCACCAGTGTAAAGGCACTTCACTCTCTCTTGAGCTCCATGCCATTCACCCTTGCTAACAGTTTTCTCTTTTGGGTGAGTTCATGTGACCTGACCTCTTTAAGCTGATCTGGGCCCATGAGTTGTCTATTCAGCTGGCCCTTTTAACCTGCGTGTTGTTTAGACCAAGTCTGAGGTCACGTACTCATTAATGAATCATCTTGTCCCACAGTTAGGGAGATCTATTACCGTGTCTGTCTCAAATATGGGGATGGGGAAGGAATACTGAAGTGTGCAGGTTTGTGCACCTGATGGGCCATGGTATCGGTGTGGGAAAGGGAAGCTGTGATGTTGGAAGTCACTAGGGGGCAGGAGTGAACCAGAGCCTCTCTCAGGAGAGGATGCCCCGGGGGCTCTGGACTCACAGGTGCAGCCGCGGATGCTCCGAGTCCCCTGGAGGAGAAGTGGGAAAGCTGGGGTGAGAGTTGCAATAAGGCTGAGGAATCCTGGAGAGGCTGGGTGTGGGAGACCAGCCAAGGTAGGCTTCCTGCCTAGCTCCACCCTCACCTAGGGGCCCAATAAATGCGGCTGGATTTGAATGGGGATGGGGATGGATGGAGGATTGTTGGTTGATAATTTGAGCACATTTAAAAGGGTCTTAGTCCTACCCTCTGTTGGATGGGGAACCCAAACCCTGTAAGCATTCTGCTGGTTTTAATGGGAAGGTAGCCACAGGAGGGCTGTTCCTGGAACAGAAAAGCACGATTAACAACTGAGAGCTCTCTCTTTAAAGGAGGGAGTCAATGAGTGAAGGTGAGAGAAAATTGCATGTTAGGGCGTATGCAGTGAAAATAGTAGTTGGTGGAGTTTAGGGAGAGTGTGGTAAGAGGAGCGGTGATGGGAGCTTAGGGTGTGAGGCTGAGATCTCTGGATCTCAGGTCTGCGGCTCAGGTGATGAGGGGTGGGGCATGATGCCTCATGGGGAGGGATCAGTTCTGGGTTGGGAGAAGCACAGATATAATAATAGTAACAATAGGTCTCGTTTTATGTTACCTTACAGTTTACAAAGCACTTTCCTCACTAGCCTTAGAAGTAAATAGCATAGACATTTTTACTACCCCCATTTTTCAATAAATATTTGCCCTAGAATTTGAACCCAAGTCTTCCAAAACTTTCTACTGTTTCAATAGTCTTCTCCTGATGTAAGAAAGGAGTTCATTTTGAAATGGAAGCCCGTGACCCAGAAAAAGTTTTTCTTTGTGGGGAACAGGATGCCCATTTTTAATGCCGGCCAGGGAAGCTGGGTTGGGAGTTGATCAGTGAGTAGGGATGTAGGTGTGTCCTTCAGGGGAAGGTGTGTCCTTGGTGAGCAGACTTGGGGGTGGCTGCGTAGGTTGGTGACACAGCATGGGGAGTAGAAGGGGTTATAGCCTGGGGTTTGCAGTCCCCAGTGTTCAGTGCCTAAGTGACGGCTGGGTGGAGCAGACAGCTTCCTAGAACACCTTCTGACATCTTTAAAACCCAGAGTGTCTGTTCTCCCGTGGCAGAAGGGGTTGCAAGCAGGAGTTTGGTGTCTTGCTGAAGAAAGAGGGGTGAGTAGGGGGAACTGTCAGAAACTAGTAAGCACGGCTGGAGGGTAGAGATGGAGGGTAAGTCTGAGAAAGAAAGTGGCTGGGGTGTAGAGGGACTTCCTTTCAAATAGTTTTCCCCATCTTCCAGCCTGCAAACACACACAGACGCACAGATACACACACGCCTCTATTCCTTAGCTTGCTTTCTCTTCTTGACTTAACGTCTCATCTCCAGTGCACTAGAGATTATCCCTCAGAAGGCTGCTTCCAAATCCTTTGGTGATGAGAGGAAAAGGGGTGGTGGGAGGAAGAGAGGGTGAGAGGATAAAAGAGGAGAAATAAGGAGAGAGAGAACTCTGTCTTACTATGACATGTAATCTGAGAGATCTCAATGAACCCAGGTATCACTTGTAATCAGAGAGATCTCACAGGGCTCAAATGTCCCTCCCAGAATCAGCTCTATCTCTCCTGCAGGCCCCCTTGGCAATGCAGGTGGCCCAGACCAAGGCAAGCTGCAGGTGTCTTGTGTTAGAAGTAGTTATCTGGTGGCTGCTCCAGGGATAAGTCCAGAGAATGGAATGTAAGTGGATAGGAATGGGGGAGAGGGATAAGCAAAGGTTACCCTCGTTGAGGAGCATCTAGTCCCCTGTTCTGTGGAGAAGAGGGGACTCTCTGTGACATTCATGTAGCTAGGGTTTGGGCTGATCAGTCGATCGGTTTCAGAGAGTGAGATTTTTCCAAGTCTCTTGGGGTTTAGCCCAGACATTAATTATTAAAACCTGGTTTTAATAGCCACCAGTTAATCCAGATAGGTCAGAGTACAACATGGTGTCCCATTAAGGTTTAGAAGTACTTCCCTCAGAAAAACTTTGTGAGATGGGCAATATGAGATTCTCTGTTTTATATAGAAAAAAAGTGAGATTCAGGGCTGTATGTGTCAGAGTATATGCTTGACTTGAAACTACACTGAGAGGCAATATTGTAGTGTTTAGGTGCTGGACTTGGGAGTCAGGAAGCCCTGGGTTCAAATTCTGATTCTTAGCTGTGTGATACTGGCCAAGTCAATTAACTTCTCTGTGCCTCAGTTTCTTTGATTGTAAAAGTGATTGCCTCTTAGGTCCCTTACATCTATATTTCTATGTCTCCTGATTTCAAAGTTTGCATTTTTAAAAATTATATGACATTGCTCCTTGGTAGATTCTGCAGCCTAGCACTGGTCAGAGTGCACAGCCCCCTAGAAGTTCTGAGATTATCCTCCACTTGTTTGCATCTCTTGGAAAAAAGTTCATTGGTTAAAGGGGAGACAGTTGGAAGAGTTGCCACTGTGGGTTGCCAATTTATTTATTTATTTTTAACATACAGAGGTTCTTTGGGGATTCTAGACAGCAGAACCTATTCCTCTGGGCCATGGGATTTCATCCAGCTTTGGATGGGGCAGAATTGTGTCAGGGCTGCTTGGTGATACCAATCACCACCCTCCTTCCTCTATCCATACTACTTGAGAGAATAAGATTTGGTTCTGGCTGGTACCTTAGCTTATTCTCAAAGCATATTATCTGTCTTTCTGTTATAATACAACCATTTTCTAAGTATCTGCTATGTGTAAGGCACTGGGAAGATACAAGATTTAGATAAGACATGAACTTGGTTCCTATCCTCAAGTGGCTTACAATCTAGTAGTATAGTAAATTTAGGTTAGGATGAGATCCTAGAGTTCATCTAGCTTAATTCCTCATTTTATAGATGTAGGTAAAGTCCAGAGAGATTTAATGACTTCTACAGGGTCATATAAATAGTATCTGAAGCAAGATTTTGAACTCAGATTCTCTGACTCCAGGGCCAGTGCTCTTTTCACTGTCCCACAAAATAAGATGAAGTCTTGGGGAAAAACCTTATCAACCTCCGTAGATGAATGGAGGCTTCCTAGAGAAGGTAACATTTAAGCTGGGCTTTAAATGAAGAGTAGAAATTTAGCAGAAAAAGAGAGAAAGACGTAGAGGAGATTCCAGGCATAGGGAACGGGTTAAAGAATGACGGAATAAATGTCTTTTAAATGATTTAAAAGCACAGAGGAATGAGAGGGTAGAGAGGAATAGAGAGAGAAGGTAATCTAATTTGTTTTCAGGGCAGAATACATAGGGGAGAATCTACTCATTTGTCTAACTCAGTGTGTACAAAGAGTTTCCTATGTGCTCAGCCTTGTGCAGATGCATTCTCATGTTCTAAGCTGTCTTCTAGTTTTGACATCCTCTATTCCAAGGAACTTTGTACCTCTGTTATTCTATTTTCCAAGAGCCCTATTCCATGCTGTAATGTACATGCTATCTTTTGTTTTCCATAATCTTAAAAGTGAAACTGGTTGGGAAGACTAGACACAATGACCAAAAAATGTCTAATTACTTAAGGCACCATACACTAATCATCCAGGGACGTGATAATTGCAAACTGTGTTCATAAGATCAGATCCCCATGGAATCTAGCCATGGAAGATTTCCTGGAGTAAAAGGTACTTGTATAATCTTAAAAGACCAATCCTCCAAATGGACCATTCTTCCAGGGGAGATGATAATTTCTCTTGACTTCTAGACTCTCCATTCTTCTCCACATAGTGCTGAATTTCCTTGAATATTCCTAAAACTCAGATATGACTATGATTTTTCTCTCCTGAAAGAATTTTCAGTGTCTCCTATTGCCTTTAGCATCAATTACAGACTCCTCTATTTGATATTTAAGGCCCCACATAATCTTTCCAGATTTATTTCACATCATTCCTCCTCACATTCTTTGTTTTGCAGCCAATTGGGCCCATTTGTCATTCCATTTCCCACCTCCCTGTCCTTCTATAGGCTGTCCCTTGTTGGAGTACACAGGAGCCACCTGACAGTGGCTGATGGAGATCCAACCCAGACCTGCGGAATGGATCTCCTCGTGTGAGAGGATGATACAAGGAGACTGAGAGGCAGTTGCTGCTCTTTGACCTCTCTCACTGAGAGGCCGTTGCGCTGTCTGACCTCTCTCCTCTTCCCTCTGCCTCCAATCTATCTCATTCCCAGTCCACAACACCTGTGTCAGCAAA
This sequence comes from Antechinus flavipes, assembly GCF_016432865.1. Lineage (NCBI taxonomy): Eukaryota > Metazoa > Chordata > Mammalia > Dasyuromorphia > Dasyuridae > Antechinus > Antechinus flavipes. The sequence goes on from NC_067398.1 coordinate 665,891,644, forward strand.
GGATGCCCTGCAACTCCTTCAGATGCTATGATCCACAGAGTGGAGGCTCTTGGAGAACCTGCCCCTTAACAGTCCCTCATGTATGGAATGCCCTCCTTCCTCCACTCTGTCTCATTTTAGAATTCCAAATTCCTTCCCAGACTCATATGCAGCCTTTCTTGTTTCCCCAAATTCCTCTCCAAACATTACATTGTATTAAATTTGCATACACTTTGTACTATTTGTACTTATTTGTACTGTTGCTGCTCTAGAGAATGCAAGCTTCTTGAAGGCAAGGAGTGTTTCATTTTTTATCTTTTTATCCCTAGCATGTGCCTTTCCCACAACAGGTACCTAATGTTTATTGAGTCTGGTTGGAGGTTGGATGGATGTCATTGGAGGTTCTTTCCCATTGCATGTTGATTCTGTGATTGACTACATCTCATGGGCCATACTAAACCTTGGGACATAGATTCTGCCTTTCTATTTACAGTCTTGTTGGAAGATGAGAGAGAGCACTTAACAAGTATATGTAAGAGAAAGAAAGTCATACTTGAAATCTATACACCTATTTTAAATACTCACTCTTAATATTCAACTCTTCTACTTGCAGTTGGAATTAACCTAACCGAAGTACTTCCCTTTTTAACTCTCATATTCCTCATCTGTAAAATGGGACTGACTGATAGTACTCATATAAAATAAAGAATGCAAAGCAATTTGTAAACCTTAAAGCAAAGTGAATTATTACTATTACTATTCTTGTTTTCCAAAATTTAACCAGCAAGGCAAACAGTGATTGCTGGCAGGATTCAGGGAGAAAAGAGATCATGGTGGGCTTGGATTGGCAATTATTTATTCAATCATAGAATGCTGGGCTTGTAGTCAGAGAGAGCTGAGTTCAAATCCAGCCTCAAACACTTATTAATTGTGGTGACCCTGGCAAGTTACTTAACTTTTATCAGTCTATATATGAGCCCAATGAATTTAATAATACTGTCTACTTCCTGGAATCTCCATGAGGAACAAATGAGTTAATATTTGTAAAGTATTTTGCAAATGTTGAAAGTACCATATAAATTTCAATTATTGTTTTTGACTAGTATTAATCATCAGCATTTCAGTATGCAAAAAAGGAAAATAACAACAAAAAGAATTGTATATGAAATGGAATTTCTGTTCCATATAATTAGCAGCTATGTATTAAATATTGTTGTTGACTATTATTAATCACCAACATTTCAGTAAAAGAACAATAACAACAAAAAGAATTATATATGAAATGGAATTTCTGTTCCATATGATTAACAACTCTTTATTAAATGGCCTTAAGCAAAAAACACTGTGCTGGGTTCTGGGCAAGCTACAAAGTTTAGGTAAGACACAGTGCTTACCCTTATGGCATTTACATTTTAGTTAGAACATGTATCAATTAGGAAATTATTGGGATTTTCTAGAGTAACTAGATGATATGTTGGGCCTTGAAGGATGGAGAAAATTCAGACTGTAGAGATGTAAGTGAAAGTATTTTTAAAGTTGGGGGCAAAAGTACTGTGAGAACTTAAGCTTCTTGAGGACAACCAGAAATGGCTTTTCATCTTGTATTCCTAATGCCTTGTACATAGTAGGTGCTTAAGTATTTTTTTGTTTTTGTGTTGGACTGAATGGCCTTGTCATGAGAATATTCAATATGTCTGGGGGAGAACCAGAGCAGATTGGAGCAGAGAGATTTACAATGAGGCTAAATGCAGCAAAGGTCATAGGATCTTAGGTTTGGAGCTGAAAGGAATTTCAGAAGTCATCTAGCCCCCCACATCCCTATTTTAAGATGAAAAAACCAAGACCCAAAATTGTGTGTGTGTGGGTATGTAAGGAGACTGCCCAAGGAGACAGAAGTGAAAAAATTATCATTCAAATCCAGGTTCTCTAACTACAAATACACAGTTTTTTTGTTTGTTTGTTTGTTTTTGAGAACAAATTCTTTGCAACCCCCTCACTAGCTCCTACTAAATAAGAAATATGTGTCTCTGTGCCAGGGAACACAGGAATGCTCAAAATTCCTATTCCTTTACCTGTCTGCATGGCCCCAAACACCTTGTATAACTGGTGTTCTTACAAGCTAGGGGAGCTGACCTGCCAGACCAGATGAATCTGCCTGGGTGTTGCCCTGCATCCCTATGAAGGCTGGGTAGTTTTATCATGTCCCAGCATGCAGAATGGGCTGATAACATCTGACTCTGGCACAGGTCTGGGGAAGAAGGGGGTGCTGTTGGCTAGGGGCCACATGACCCCGCCTAGCTTTCCCTGAGGGCTTGGTTGTTCTGGTCCCATTCCCGAGCTAGGCCAAATGGCTTTCAATTTGGCAACTCTTTGTAGAGTGGAGATCTTGGTTTGGAAGTGTGGCAGAGATGGTTTGGCCTTTTTGTAACCAGCTAATCTTGCCAGGTCCCTAGCTTGATGAGGTGAACAGAGCAAGGCTCTGGAATACTTGATATATTCCAAGGAACTGAAATTCTCACCTTAGATCCTGGCTGTCTAGCTACAATACCTGGTGAAGCTGGCTCTTGTCTTTCTTGTATTTCTAGCCTGCTCACTACCTAAATTGCTAATGATTAGAGTTTAATAATTCTAATAGAAGGAGACAAAACAAAAGGGAGCTGAAAAGTCTGATATGATAAAGAGGGAAGGTGGCTAGTGAGGAAATAGAATGAAGTCTGTGAAACTGATGGAGTAAAAAATGACATCTTAATTTTAATATATTTGGTTTCCTTTGTAAGCCTCTATATTTTACTTTATACATATAAAAGCAGTACTTTGGGAAGGCTCCCATAGACTTTAAAAGACTGCCCAAAGAATTCCTAACACTAAAAAGATTAAGAACCTTTAATTTAGAATCCAGTTCCTTAAACTGTAGTTTGTGACCTCACATGGAGTTTTGTAACTGAATGTGCAAAATTATGATTTATTATCAACAAATATTTTATTTGTATCTATCTTTCATATCTATATGCCCAGGATCATATAAAAATTTCTTGGAAAAAGAAGCCCTGGTCTAGAGTGGCTCTCATGAGATGAGATGAAAGCATTTTGGTCTTGCTTCCCACCATACCAGTGTACATGATTCCTTAGATACTCTCTTGGAGGGAGGAAGACAAGTTGTTGAAAAGAGAGGGTTTATGTAACTGTGTGATTTTAAGTTCCCGAAGAATACTTCTGGGTGGTGTGAGGGGAGCGAAGCAGTGTGATCTCATAAAAAATACTCTGGGTTTGGGTTTTTAGCTTAACTTTGCAACTTACTAGTGTGTGATATGGGGACAAATCATTTTCCATCTCAGAACTTGTTTCCTCTCCTGTAAAATGAACATAATTCATGTGGACAGGATGTAAAGAACTTCCTTATATTGTTGTAAGGAAAGCATTTTGTAAAATATTATCTGCTGTCATGCATAAGTGGGGAGGAAGGAAGAAGAAAGGAATAAGCACTAATAAAATGCCTACTGTGTGCCAAACACTAGAATCAATCCACTTGACATCTAAGAGGCGCTTAATAATATTAATTGAATTGAAAGTTCACACAGTCCAACTGCATAAATGGAAGCCAACTTTCTATATTCCCTTAGTAGGGAAGATTGATTTGATGATTAACTGGGGTTGGAAGAAGAGTGGGAATGAAGGCCAGCTCCAATTTAATTATTTTCTGTACCCCCCTACGTAGAAGCTCATGGGAATTTAGGGGTGAGTGGGTGGCCCTATCCCTGGAAGTTCTATAACTGTCCAGATTTTTAACAAGAGATGCTCAGTTTTGATTCAGTTCTGCTTCTTGGACGGAGGGCTTTGTGACATTTTTGTGGGGCCTTGGAAGTAGTGAGTGATTTTTCTACCAGTGGCTGAGGTAAACCAAATCCAACTTGTTCTTCCAGAAGTTTGCTTGGATATAACCCGCTAAGCTACACCACTGACAACAAAGGGAACTACTGTCTAGTTGATCATGTGGGGAGGCACCTGCCAGGAATGTGTTTGCAGGAAGCAAGCAGAAGGCTTTAATCTTATTTGCTTGCTCAATTAGTGGGACATGAGTGGGCAGTTTGCTTTTGACTGGACTTAGTGAATTTGTTTCCTTGTGAGTTTCCTAGAAGGACTAATTCTCAGAATTATAGTAATGACCTGTTAGAAGTATCTTTAGACAGTTATCCAGTTCAATCTGTGTATACACAAAAATCCTCTTTAAAAAATTCACAATATTGCTGGGCTTGACATATCCCCCCAATAGACTCTTAGCTTCTTGAGTGCAGGAGCTGTGACATATTTCATCTCTGTCTTCCCATTGATTAATATAGTTGCTTAAACACAGTACATACTTAAATTGAATAAATGTTCATTAAAGTGTCTACTATGTGCAGAGTGCAGTATATCAGGAGGTTTCCAGCGACAAACTCTGTACTAAACTGTTCTGATTCATGGGAGAGCTGTTGGAATACACGGGAGCCACCTGACAGTGGCTGCTGGAGATCCAATCCAGACCTGCAGAATAGATCTCCTCTTGTGAGGGGATGATACAAGGAGACTGAGAGGCACTTGCTGCTCTCTGATTGAGAGGCCATTGCGTTCTCTGACCTCTCTCCTCTTCCCTCTGCCTCCAATTTATCTCATTCTCAATCTGCAACACCTGTGTCAGCAAAGGATGCCTTGCAACTCCTTCAGATGCTATGATCCACAGCTGTGGAAGCTCTCAGAGAATTGATCTGCCCCTTAACACTAAACTGTGGGGATTTAGGGTGGAAGTTGCACAATCCCAGTCTTCAGAGAGTTTTTCACAGGAGAGGCAGGAGGATGTCCATGAACAGCTGTAAAACAAGGCCAAATGGCTCTAGGGCTGGGAAACAGAATTCTAATTAGGATGGAACAATCAGGGTTTGCTCAGAGAGAGGTATAAAACTTTAGAGAGTGCTGACAACACTTGTAATGGTTTTTTATTTTGTTTTGAACAGGTAGAATAATGAATAACTAATTAAAACAGGAATAATTAATTACAGAATAATTAAAACAGGAAGCTACCAGATTGGTGGATATTAGCCATACTCCTAATGAACTCTCCAGCTGGATCTCATCTTTTTCCTCCTTCCAGGAGCAGTTTGATTGGCAGTATCCTCTAAAGTGTTCACCTGAATGGTATTCTGGGGTCTTTTGTCTATTTCTTCCACCTCCCAAAAGCAGAGTCTCAAGTCTCTTTTCTCATGAGGGTCTTGTGATATTGAACAGGTATCCCCACATGCTCATCTGAAATTGTGTTAAAACTGATCTGAGGGCACCTTTGGTAATGCTTGCATCAAAATACAGAAATAATTTGCTATGGCTCTGGTGGGGGAGGAGCAGTTGGCTAGCACAGTAGCTAAGAATATCAGGCATGGAGTCAGCTTTCTAAATTCAAATCTGGTCTCAGATTTGAGCATAATACTTACCCCTGTTTGCCTTGGTTTCTTTTCTATAAAATAAGCTGAAGAAAGAAATGGCAAACCACTCCAATATCTTTGATAAGAAAATCCCAAATGGGGTGACAAAGAATCAGGGACTGAAATGTCTCAACAGCAACAACAGCTGTTTGGAAGAGAAGGTTTGGCCTTGGGAACCATCTCTCAGTGGAAATACACTTGTGTTGTATTTGACCCCTGTACCATAAATAGCCATAAGACTACTGATCTAGGATGTCCTGATGTCCTTATGGAAAAACTCTAGTCTATTCTGGACTTTGGGCAGGTGGCCCACGGCACCAAAAAGGTATTAAGCCAGGGCCAAAGCTTCAGAAGTGTGTCTACTAGATTGAACTCTTAGCTGTTGTTCATTGGTGAGGGATGGCAGTGGAATTTAAAGGGGAAAAACTCTCTACTCTCTTTCTGCTTGTCTATTTTCTGATTCTGCAAAGAGAATTTCTGAAGTTTGTTGCTCTATTTTCTTTTTTTTTTAAATCAAAGATTTATTCTTTTTTGTTGTTGTTGTTGTTGTTGCTCTATTTTCAAGAAGATGGATATTTAATAAAATGATATCACATCTCCATGGAGTACTCTCATCTGTTGTCTGGACTGGGGACACTCATGAATTAATGAGGTAGAAGATTCAGCCTGGTATAAGGAAAAGAGCATTGGACTTGCAACTAAGCAATTTATTTGCAGTCGACCACCCAGATAGTAATGTCAGAGTTGAAAGCTATCTCCCTCCTCTCTCTCTTGCACCATTCTGCCTTTCAGAATATCTAAGGAAGAAATCATGGAAGCCTCAGCTGCTTGGTCAAGAGTTAAGTCTCTAAATTGAGTAGAGCTGACAACTCTGTCCTATAGCCTAGAACTCTGGGGTAAGGAACTGGTTCCTGTCCATGGGCTCTTCTACATTTTTCTCCATAGCTTTACTTTCTAGAATAACTTTTTGTCTGAATGTGTTTCCCAATTTTGACATGCCCCTTCTAACCATTTATTCATCTATCAAATCAAAGCCAGTTATTAAGAGCCTTCTGTCTATGATCTCATTGGGAGAAATGCACAGTCCTTGTCATTAAAGAGTTCACAGCTTAGAAAGGGGGGGAATGATAGAAATATAATTAACTTTAATTTGAAATATTGTATGATTTATGCATTGGAGAAGATTAAATGAAGTTCTATGTGACCTGAGCTGGAAGATCTTTATTGATTGTATTTAGGGGAAGAGGAGATAAGGGAAGGCTTCTTGGAGGAGGTATTTGAATTAGATTTTAGGAATGAAGTAGGAGTGCAAAAGAAGGGGGAGAGCATTGTAAGCGTAGATAATACTATAACAAAGAGTATGGAGTCTAGAGAAAGTTGTGTTTAAGACACAAAATTTGACTAGAACCTGTGTACATTTGGGTCAGCTTGGCAATGGATAGAGTTCTGGACCTAGAGTCAGAAGACTCACTTTCTTGAGCTCAAATCTGGTTTCAGATACTTACTAGCTATGTGACCCTAGGCACGTCACTGAACTCTGCTTGCTTCAGTTTCCTCATCTGTAAAATGAGTTGGAGAAGGAAACGGTAAACTGTTCCAATATCTTTGCAAAGAAAACCCCAAATGGAGTCACAGAGATAACAAATGACTCAACAACAATGTGTGTATAATAATAGAAGAGAAGGGCAAGGGAATAGTTGGTTGTGTCACATTGTGAAGGGCTTGGAATACCAGATTAAATAATTTGAATTTAACTTGTGAAGAAATAGGAAACCATTACTTTTTCTTTTTTATTTTGACCATTAGCTGTTAAAATGTGCCAGATGTTTCTGTTTTAGGCTGTCTGCTAGGATTTCAAAGACCAGAAAGAAATGTTTTCCATGTAGCATCCTGGCTCAGCAATCTCCAGCTGAAATAACTCTGCTGGCCATGGGAATAAGTAGCATTTGGGTGGGACAATTTTTCTTTTCTTTCTTTTTTATCATAATACCCCATTTCAGGCAGTGGGACATAGATTATAGATAATACTATAACATAGTATATAGTAGATAGTGTATAGAGAGCTGATCCTAGAGCCTTGTTCAAATCCTGCCTTCTACATATATAAAATAGGATGATACTAGGCAAATACTTCACCTCTCAGTGCTAGAAGAATCTCTTTAAGACTATAGATTATTTTAAAGGTGTGGACCTATGTGGGTAAAATGAATTTCTCCATCTGGGAGTTCCCTAGACCAATAAAATCAGAGGTCTAATCCCTCTCCCTAATGACTCTTATTAACACAATGTTTAATTGTTATGGGAGAGTGCTTTCTTCCTAACAACCTTGTGAAAGCAGTGCAAGTATTCTTTCTTTCTTTCTTTTTTTTTAACTAAAGCTTTTTATTTTCAAAACATATGCATGGATAACTTTTCAACATTGACCTTTGCAAAACCTTGTGCTCCAAATTTTCCTCCCTTCCCCTTACTCCCTCCTCTAGATGGCAAATAATTCAATATATGTTAAATCCAATATATGTGTTCATATTTATATAATTATCTTGCTACACAAGACAAATCAGATCAAAAAGGGGAAAAATGAGAAAGAAAACTTATGGACCCTTTCTTAGAATAATATTTTTAAATTTCTAACATAAAACACATAATATAACCTAGAAGTTACACAGGAAACCAAAGACCATTGAATGTAAAGATTTTTTTTCTTACTCAAATTCATGGACCCTTTGAAATCTATACACATAATCCTTGGGAGACCAAGTTTAAAACCTTCGATCGTGCCCGGGCTCATGATTTTTTGAGTCCACCAAAGTGGACTGATATGTTTAATATCTCATAAATGTTAGTGACTATGTTGGGGAGACACAAGATGTAATAAGACTCAGAAAACAGAGCACAATTGAAGCAGAGACCTGGAGATGGACTGCAAAGGTCCATTGTCCTAGGACATTGGCTTTATGTTTTTCATTTTATCTCCTGAATATCTAATCCAGTGCATCTCTTTGTAATACGGGAAACTTCACCCAGCCCCGACAAGGAAAGGATTGACAGATTGATAGTTTCATAAATACTGGGAAATTGATCCTCTCAGTCAAGGTAGGAGATTAATTACTAGAAAGCTGGCCATGAAGTGACATATTTTGGGGTCTATGACAATTCAGGGATTATGGAAGAAGCAACCAGATGAAAGGACTCACCCATGAGAAGCAGGGAAGTATTCAAGCATGTTTACTAGCAGTATTCTGGGTGAAGCATATATGGAATCTTAGAATATTAAAGTTGAGAGAAGCCTTAAATATCCAGTTGTCTAAGAACCCCTTTTTTCTACTAAGAAGGAATGAAGGCTCATAGAGTGGAAATGATTTACTTAATGTCATACAGCAAGTTAGTGGTGGAGCCAGAATTAGAACTGGGGTCTTTTGACTTGTAGAGCAATACTCTTCTCTGTTTTGTAACTTTCCTTGATAGAGAAGTTGAGGCAGAGAAATTCATGCATGAGCCGTCACACAAGTCTTCTACTCTCCTAAAGCAGGAAGGTTCTCTCCTCTCCCACTTGCTTACTGGTAATGCAATCTTCTTTTTAAATAGTATTTTATTTTTTCCAATTACATGTAAAGACAAATTTTTATATTCATGTAAAAATTGGTTATATATGTGTGTGTGTGTGTGTGTGTGTGTGTGTGTGTGTGTAATCATGTAAAACACAGTTCTCTATTAGTCATATTGTAAAAAAAAACAAAAGAAAAAACATGAAAAATAAAGAAAATTAAAATAGTATCTTTAATCTGCATTCAGACTTCATCAGTTCTCTCTGGATATGGATAACATATCCAATTTTTTGCAATTGTCTTAGATCATTGTAATTGCTGAGTAGAAAGAAGTCTGTCATAGTTGATCATTACATAATGTTGCTTTTACTTGTTCTCCTGGTTTTGCTCATTTCACTCAACATCAATTTATGTCTTTTCAGGTTTTCTGAAATCTGTTTGCTCATCATTTCTTATAGCATTACAGTATTCCATCATAATCATACATCATAACTTGTTCAGTCATTTCCCAATTGATGAACATCCCCCTTCATTTTTAAATTTTTTTGGTCACTGCAGAAAGAGCTATGATAAGGATTTTGTACATGTGGGACTTTGTTCCATCCCTGACAATGAGCTAATAGCATTAGGTTCATTACTTTCAGATCAGAAAGGCAGAAGGGACCCAGAAGAGAGTGTACTAGGTCTGGAGTCAGGAAGTCCTGTGTTCAAATTCAGTCTTAGATACTTACCAGATATATGTGGTCCTAGACAAATCCATTAGCTTTTAATCATCTCAGTTTCCTCAAATGTAAAATAAGGTTAATAATAGCACTTAGCTCCTGGGTTACTGTGAAACTCAAATGAGAAAAACACTTGGCACATTTCCTAGGACATAGTAATTGCTTAATAAATGACCATTTCCATTTCCTGCCCATTATTAGAATGTATTATTTTTGTTTGTGTGCACAAAAGCATGCTTGCAGTTAGGTGTGAATGTTAAATGGCACCTGTTTAAGACTGTACCCAGAGTGCATAGTGAGTGGTGTAAGGGTTAGAGAAAATTCCTCTCTTATGGACTCCTCTGGCTTAATGAAAACAAATCTCTTTTGCTTTATTGTCACCTCTGGCTTTCAGGTCTTAACCGTTATTTGAAAGATTTTCCCATGCTTGTTCACTAAGTTACCTTTTTTCTTCATTTAGGACTGTCTATCACGAGGATTAATTACCAGGGCACAGATCAATGAATGCTCAGTTGTTAAGTTCAGGTTCTGACCTTGGCCTGTAGGAGAGGGCACTGACTTCTTTGTAGTGATGATAACTTGAAGTCCATCCTCTCATATTTTATTCTTTGATCAATGGCCTTTTCTAGGCCCCGCAGTGGAAGACAAACTGAGAACTTGAAAAGAGAAATGATAAATGTTGTAATCGAAAAGAATATGAAAGAAGTAGAAAGAAAGAATCATTGATTCTTAGAGCTAGAAGGGTGCCTCAGAAGTCAATTAGTTAGTGTGGTATTTAAGAAAGGAAAAGTACACTGGTTCTGAAGTCAAAGAACCTGAGTTCAAAGCCCACAACTATTCTTGGATTCTGTTGAGTCTTGGGCCAGCATCTTGTTATCCGTGAGACTCAATTTCCTCAATTGTAAAATGAGAAGTTTGGCTTCTAGATGGCTTTTGAAGTCCTTTCCAGTTCTAGATGCATGGTCCTCTGAGTCAAATCCACATCTCCACCTGAAATGTCTCCTCTGCAACCCAACTGACAAATCGTTTAGTCTTTGCAAAGATAAAATTGAAACAATCTCTGCCTTTAAGGGACTTACATTCTTAGGGGGAAAGCATACACATATATAAGTACTTATATAAGATATAAGTATCCACAAAACGTACAAGGTAGGTTATTTGAAACCTATAGAAAAAATGACTGAGGGCAATGGGGAATATGATAATTTTATTTACCTGGAAGAAGAATTGGATAAGTTCAGTTCGACCTCAAGGCTATATTAGAAACAAGAGATGACTATTACAAAGAGATTAATTTTAATATAAAAACAAAAATCACCTTGATAAGTAGAGCCATCTACATGCCTAAGGAGTTGTTTCTTTAGGAAATGGGCTCCCCACTAAAAATCTTAAAGTGATGTCTGGATAAGCATTTGTGGGATAAGAATGTAGAGAGGATATTTGGGTCAGACAAGATAGCCTCTGAGGCTGATATTATTTGAAGACTTCCAGGTTTAGGGGACTTACTACCTTATAAGCTAGCCTCTTTGACTTCTGGGTAGCTCAAATTCATAAGAAATTTCTCCTCATTACAAATTGGGTTGAAATCGGCCTTCCTTGCAACTTACTCCCATCTGGGGCCAAGTTTAATGATCTTAACAGTTCTTCAGATATTTATCTATGTTTGCCCAGGAGCCCTACACTTAGGAGTTGTTTATGTAATATTCTTTGCAATGATGTGGAGAAAGTAATCAGTCTCCCCCAAAAGTGTTTTCTTCTTCAGGCCCAGTATCTTCATGGAACCTTTGACCAGTTTTCATGGAACATGCAATCCTTATTCTGGTTGCTTTCCTTTGAATGTTTACTAGCTCAACCTACTGAAAATGTGGTTCCCAGAACTGATCACAGAACTCTGATTCATTGTTTTATTGACACCATTAAGTTGGGTCCTGAAGCATTGTCTCATTAACTTTTTAATTAATTAATTTGTCCAACTTGAATCTCATACATGAGTAATCTGAAAATAGTTTCTGTCACTCAACAGTGGTATTCTCTCCCTTCTTCTTGAAGTGAAAATTTCATGGTACTCTGCTTAACAATGAAATTAAAGACTCAAATTTTGCATGGCTGTGGAGTCTCCAGCAGCTGAAACTGGGAAGGGCAGGTCCCAGAGCAGTGGCTTGATGGAAAACTCCCAGAGCCTGCTTTATTAATGAATCACTGTTGAACCCCAACCATAATATAAAAGCCAATGGTGCTGGGGTTCTTTTTTTAAATAGTATTTTATTTTTCCAAATATATGCAAAGATGGGTTTTCAGTATTCACTTTTGCAAAATCTTATGTTCCAAATTTTTCTCTCTCTTCTCTCTTCCCCTCCCCAAGACAGCAAGCAGTGCAACATAGATTAAGCATATGCAATTCTTCTAAACAAATTTCCATATTTGTCATGCTAATAAGAGAAATCAGATCAAAAGGGGAAAAACACAAGAAAAACAAACAACAACAGTAAAAAAGTGAAAATACTATGCTTTGATCTATATTCAGTTTCCACAATTCTCTCTCTGGATGCAGAAAGCACTTTCCATCCCAAGTCCATTGAAATTATCTTGAATCATTGCATTGTTGAGAAGTGTCAAGTTCATCATAGATGATCACCACATAATCTTGTTTCTGTGTACAATGTTCTCTTGGTTCTCATTATTTCACTTAGGTCTTAGGGTTCTTTACAGAAACAGGACGAAGAATGCAGGTATTCTTTATTACAATATGTCTTTCTTTGAACACAGTATCCTCAGGGAGGGGTGAGAGGAATTGTATTGATTAACTTCAATTTATTCAAGAGATCAAAGCATCTTCTTTCAGGATGAATAAATCAGGACCCTGGAGAAAACTTCTAGTAATGCAAATGTCAAATTATTGCTGACCAGACCTAATAAACTAGAGTGTGAGCCAGTTAGAGTTTTGTGTAAGACATGAAGACGAAGGTTTTGAGAATGCTACGTGAGTGTAGAGAAAGAGTCCGAGTCTTGGAAGTCTAGAGTCTTAACTCTAAGTTATCAGCTTTTAAATATTTCATATAATCTTACTTTTATAATGTGCAGAATGGATATAATATTATTTGCAGTTGAGGTAGGCACCTCACAGGATTATTGCGAAAAAAGTTCTTTGTAAACTGCCAATCCCTACCTATGTGTGAGGTTTTTGTTGAGATAATTTCAAAAAGCATAGGGTATTAATTCTTACAGTTATTAAAAAATTAAAAAAAGGAAAGAACCAGATTCACAGACTCTAGATTAAGAACTCCTAGATGGGTGGGAGGTCTTGGTAGATCTAGAGCACCAGTTCTCAAATTTGTTCTCAATATCTCAGTATAAAATTATTGAGGATCTGTCCAAAGAGTTTTTGTTTATGTGGGTCATATGTACAGATATTTATCATATTAGAAATGGAAAACTAATTTTGAATTTCTAGACCTTGGAAAGGATTTTAGGAAACCCCCAGAATTCTCTGAACCATACTTTGAGAACTACTGACCTACAGCACTGAACTGAATTTTAAACTTTTTCATCTGGTTCATCAATGTCAAGAACTAAGGATGTGGAAACTTCCTTGAAACTCTAGTCTTTTTTTTTTTTTTTTTTTGCTGAGAAAATTGGGGTTAAATGACTTGCCCCAGGATCACACTGCTGGGAAGTGTTAACAAAGTGTAGTCTTATAGAAGCAATTAGAGGTTAGGTGACTTGCCCAAGATCAAGTAAACAAAATGTGAAGCATAACAAGGCAGTACAGTATAATAATGAGGACACTGAAGCCCTTCCCATCTCTAGATGTATGATTTCATGCTTCTGTGGGGATCAGGGAATAGTTTCAGTCAATTAATAAGCATGTAAAAAGTACCTACCATGTGCCAGACACTGTCAGATACAAAACAAAGAATGAAATGATCCCTTCAAGTGGTGTTTATAGTACACAAAATTAGGAACCAATCTAGTACAACTTTTCCATTTTGCAGGTGAGAAAACTGAGGTTGAAAGAAGTTAAAAATGACTTTCCAAAGTCAATAAATGAGAATTTGAACTTGAACTTTGAGTTCTGACCATACAATTAGTACCCTTACCATTATACTAAGTGTATCTATGGGGGTCTCCTGTAAAGCATTGAGATCAGTTCTCTTCCCATTTCCTGGGTTTAAGAAAAAATGTTAATTGACTTCTACAAGATACAAAATATTCAATTTTGAAGAATACCTTATATGCAGCTGGTCCACACAGAAACCCTGCAAGAGATGCATTCCTAGTATTATTTCCCCATTTTACAGATGAGGAACTAGGACCTCAGAATGATCAAGTGATTTACTCTTGAGTTACTTATCTAGTAAGAGTCAGAGGTGAAGTTTGAACTCAGGTTTTCCTAACTCCAAGTTTCAACACTCTATCCACTCCAGTACAGTGCAAGTGGGTCACTCCAAAGTGTGCTCTGGGTACTGGTTGGTCAATGATGCTATTGATCACAAAATGGGGGTAGGAAGATGACTCCTGAGAGCATATAACTTCTATGCTATTTCTGTTCCTAGAAAAATTAGTTGATTTTTGGAGGTGGTTGGTATTGCTCCATATTCAATATTCAAAGGACAATATATTATTGTCAAGATGGAGCAGTGTTGCTCCATATTTAGTTTGCAAAGGACAGTATATTATTGCCCAATATATATACACATGTATATGCAAATGTACGTATACATATGTGTATGTTTACACAGTACATCTATGTAAATATACATACATAATACATATATGGTCCTGTTCAATCTGCTAATTTAATCACAGGTTTGTCTGCCCTGGCACACTGAATTAAAACTCTATCTAATCCAGTGTAGCCAGCGGGTGTGAGTTATTGTTGACATAGGATTAACTGTTTGATGATGTACAATTGCCTCAACCAATTTTCTTTTCCAAAACTTTAATCCCCAAGAGCCATTTGAAAGGAGAAGGAGGATGACATGCTGATTGCACTGGAGATTTAGAGTTGACCTTTTCTTTTTATTTCACAAGAGAGGAAACATTATTTCAGAGAAGTAGGGGCCTTGCCCAATGTTACACAGATAATGTCCGAAGTGGGATTTGAACTCAGGTTCTCTAATGACTGAGTTTTTTAAACTCATGGAATCATAGATTTTGAGGAGGGAGAGAACTCAGATCTAGTCATATCTCATTTTAAAGACTGAGAAACTAAGGTCTGGTGGGGTCGTGCTTTTTCTAATGTGTTTAAGGCTAGGCTATTTTCTGTTGTTTCTTAAGTGGGAAGAATCATCAAACTTTAGAGCTAGAAGGAACTAGAGAAATCATCTAATTAAATTTCATTTTATAGGAGCTCAAACTCAGGTCCTAAGAGGGGAAGGGATTTTGCTTAAGGTCATACAGTTGGTTAGTGAAAGGTACAGGGATCCTTGTGTCAGGGCTTTCCCCACGAAATCAGCCCTCTGGTCACTTCTGAGAAGGATTTTTGAGAGAGATAAAATCCCTGTTCAGTCTATGTGGAAAGATGATACTGACATCTGTCTGTCTCTGTCTCTCTGTCTCTATTTCTCTGTCTTAGGAGGGACTTGGGTTTAGGCAGTTGATAAAAATGTATTAAACACCTACTATGTGCCAGGCACTAGGGATATGAATAAAGACAAAGATAGTCTGTTGTTAAGAAGCTCACAGTCTAATGGGGGAAATAGCATGCAAACAACAACACACAAAGAAGAGACATACAGATAAATTGGAGATAGTCAAGAGAGGGAAGTTTTAGTGCACTTAACTAGCTGCTTAATCATGGACAAGTCATTTAAATTCTTGGAGCCTTGATTTCTTCAGTTGTAAAATGGGGAATAATAATTTTAATATCTATCTTTTTAAAGGTTGATGTAAAGGATCGAATAAAATAAGCATGCCAAGTGTTTGTAAAACCTTAAAGTGCTATCCACATCTTGTCAGTTTTTATTGATTTCTGTGGCCAGTGCATGAAAGAGAAAGTAAAGGCTTTGAGAATTCCAAAGAAATAAGTCTCTTCTTGTTGGGGAAAGAATTAGTTAAGAAGTAGGGCTGGATCTGAGCTTTGAAAGTTGGACAAAACTTTTTTGGAGGAAAGATATTTAGGGGGCAGAGAGTGGGAGTGAGAATAGGCTCATTGGGAGGGATTTCAGGAGAGAATGGATTGTTCACACATGGGAACACACCAGGCAATCTCCATATCTTGTAGGATTTGAAGCATCTTAGTTAACTACAAGATTAGCCATACTGGCTGCCCTCCCGAGACCCTGGAGAAGTTTGGGTTTGGAGGCGCTGGTCTGTGTCCTGTGGAGTTCAGAAAGCAGATGTAGGCGTCTGAGCCTGGCCAGCTGCCTGGATGTGGCTAGGCAGCGGTCCAGAGGCTATAGTGTCGGGTTCATACGGTAGAGTAGTGGGAGCTAAAAGTAGAGAATTAGGTTGAGGCCAGAATGTGAGTAGCTTAAAACACCAAGCCAACGAGTCCGGGTCATCTCAACAAAATGAAATTTAATAAACATCTATTTAGTTCCTATAACTGTACAAGGTTCAGGACACACACACACACACACACAAAAACACAGTCCCCGCTCATCAAAAGCTTAAAATCTATGGGGAAGGATTGGAAGAGAATAGGAAATATATTTTAAAAAATGCAAAATATAGGAGATGCAGGGATTGGATCAGGGATTTTATCGGTCGAGGGCAGCAGTCAAATATCTTTTTGGTCTTATGAAGACTCTTACAAATTATTTAATAACAATTTATTTTAGATATTAAAATGATTCCAAAGAGTTTTTGATTCTTCAGGCTTTATATTGATATTTATCATATTAAAAATCAAAATATCTTAGCATTATTATTAAAATAGTCTTAATCTTGTGGTCCCTACCTACAGGGTTTCAAAAACCCATACTTTGAGAGCTACTAGCCTAGAGAACTCCTGGGTGAGGAAACCATTCCCACCAATTCAGGGCAGCATTTTCTCTGTGTAGATCTAAGAATTGCCAGGAATATTAAGAGGTTAATTAACTTGGCTAGGGTCACATAGTCAGTTTGTGTCCAAGGGGAGACTTTAAGCTAGGTCTTTTCTGGCTCTGAGACCAGCTCTCCAACTTCCATGCCAGGTTTCCTCGAAGTAATTACAAACAAATTTCTGGAGGTAGAGAGCTGGGTGTGCCCTGGGGAACCATTGGAAATGTGCACTAGATGGATTGCTCAGTGCTCTTGGGGGGAAGGCGAGGGATGGAGCCTTGGAGAGCTCTGAGTCCTCTTGTTCAGGTTTAATCACTAAGCTGGATTTCACTAATGTTCACGACCACTAATTTTTTTCTTGCACGTGTCTTTTCTCCAGGATGTTGCCCATCACAGATCAAGTACTGAGGGTGCTGAGGCTGGAGAAGACCTCCTTCCGCACCTATGTCATCTCTGCACTGCTCCTGTCCCTGCTTTTCTTCTTCTTCCGCCTCCTCCTGAAGGTCTTCCAGATATGCCATCAGTTTCACATCACCTGCCAACGATTACGATGCTTCCCTCAGCCTCCCCGGAGGAACTGGCTCTTGGGCCATTTGGGTATGGTGAGTGCTGGTCCTGGGGTAGGGAAGGGGGGCTGCCTGTCCAGAAAAAGGCTAGCCACATGCAGCTCTGGAATTCACCCACATCTTAAACCTACTATAATAATAAGGCTTTATTGCTATGGCACTACCTTGATTAGTATAGTCTAAAGTGAGACACTCCTTATCCTTCTTTTCCCTTTTAGCAGAATTGGAGGAGGGAGGATGATAATAATAGAGTGGGAAAAAAAAATTCATTGTATTTGGAGCCGGGAGAACTGAGTTCAAATCCCATCTCTCCCTTTATCTTTTAGAAAGTCACTTAATCTCTTTGGGCCTCAGTTTCCTCATTTGTAAAATGATGAGTTGGACTAGATGCCTAATTATAAGTTTATTGCCCTGTGACCTTTCATAAGAGATGATACAAGAGATGGACAGTTCATCTTGGAGTGGGGAAGGGAGAAATGGGAAGAGAAGGTCGGTGGGTTTCAAATCCCACTGCTGACACCTACTGGCTTTATGATCTCTGGAAAGACTCTCAGTACCCCAGGAAACTCTAATATCAAAGGGGAAGAACAGTTGTTGAGGTGCATTCCTGCAGAGAAATTTCCCACCCTGAGTTCAGGACACAAGTGAAATAACAGATCCGGACCACCCCCTTGGAAAAAAACCAGTTCCTTCGTTAACCTTATACTGACCTGATGTTGGGCAAATCTCTTCCTGTGGGCCTCGGTTTTCTGCCCTGTAAAGTGAGAAGGGGGTGGAACTGCATAATCTTTAAGGTTCCATCCATGCCTGACATTCTATGATGCCTGATAAAGTAATTAGGAAACTGTTTTGAAATCCACTCCCCCTCCTCCTCCCAACTGCAAGGGCTCTCCCTTCACAGATGATTTCCCCCCCCCCCCATTCTTTATACATTAGGTAAATACTTAAATATGTCCATATGTAAACTACTGAAAATAGGGCTTGTTTCCCTTATGTCTCTGTAACTCTAACGCCCTTAAGCAGAGCATTTGATATATAGTATATATAGATATATAGTAAGGGCATAATGAATGGTTGTTGATTGATCATTAGGGGTCCCAAGCTTTGGCACTAGACTGAATGAGTTGGAAACACCATGGGCTTGTTATTCCTTAAAGGCTGGCTTAAAAACTAGCTTTGTTGGCTGGTCTCACGGGCCCCAGAGGGGGAGAGGACTGAATTGGGGGCTGGTCTGAATCAAGGAGAGGATATCTTCTTAGGGGAGTTCAGAGAGAGAATGCAGGAGACTAGCTCAGACTTCACCATGGCCAGCTGCCTGGAAGTGGCTAGGCAGTATTCCAGAAGGCAGACAGCCAAGGCAAATCATTATTATGTTATTGATATTCATTATAGAGGGCATTTTAATAAAATGTACACATGCTTTAGTAAGTGATGAATATACGGATGATGAAAGTTATAATGACAGGTTATTAGAGCTTGGAGCTGTTAACCATTATTTCACCATATTCTGGGGACTAGAGCTACAGGTGGATATGCTTCTGTAATTCCTTTGCCCTCTCCTGGTCAGTGAAGACCCACACCTCAAGACTGATCATGTATAGGCTCTCTCCAGTCACCTGTTCCTTTGTAAGTGGGCTGCTTGGAACCTCTCTTCTCAATCTCTCTTCAGCTTCTCTTTCCCTTACTGGCAGACTTCTCTTCCTACTCTGCCAGACACAAACCTATCATGACCCTCTTTTGTTCAAAATCCTACTTCTTGTTATTTCCTCTTTAGTCTGGCACTCAAGACCTTCTGCAGTCTGGCACTACTTTACCTTGGTAACCTCATCTCATTCTTTTCTTCTACAAAATGTGTTCCTGTAAAGCACAGGGATGTACCACCTCCTACGTTGGGAGGACACTTTCCTGCTTATCTCTATCTGTCAAAATCCATATCTTTCTTTAAGGGTCAACTTCAGGGGAGACAGCTCCTTCACATGACCTGCTCTGACCCTCCTAGTGGAAGAGTTCCCTGCCCTCTAGTCTGTTCAATGACCATACTTTTCTCTACATTTAATGAACCATGGGAATGGGGGCAGGAAGGAAGAGTGCTGATAATTCTATCTCATTTGGAAAAGTTCCAGTTTATTGAAACATCCTGTCTAATTCAGTTCAATGGAATAAGCTCACACAGATGGCAGCAGAATGGGAGAGTTTGTTTGATTTTAGCTTTACGGTTTCAAGTCAAATGATTTATCCAGGGATATACATGTAACAAACCTAGAATTCAAATCAACACTGTCTGACCCCAAATTCAGCACTGTTTCTTCTACATCATACTTTATATGATTTGGGAAGAAGAAGGGTAGGGATGAAAAGACCTATTAGCTGACAATTGGAAAAGAGGATTCTGGGAAGATGGTGGAGAAGGTCAGAAAGATTTTGGTTCTCCAGATTTCCTCCACAAAAAAAGAACATTGCATCAGAAGGAATGTAGATCAGTGGAAATCAATAAAAGTAAGGGAAAGCAGTTCTCCTAAGACAGTGGTCCTCAAACTTTTGTTCTCAGTATCTTTATCCTATTAAAAATGATTGAGGATCTGTCCAAAGAGTTTTTGTTTATGTGGTTTATAGTTATAGATATTGATCACATTAAAAATAAAAACTAATTATCAATTTGTAGACTCTCTGAAAGGATTTCAGAGATTCCCAGAATGCTCTGGACCAGACTTTGAGAACCACTGTCCTAAGACAATTGTGTTAACCAGACAACTTGAAAAGACTCCAGGAAAGACCAGACTTTTGGAGGCTGAGGTTCTTGAGTGAAGTGCAAACACTCCATGGCCAATCCTGAAGAATCAACAAACAAGAAGCCTGGGAATAGCTGAGGTTGGGAAACAGCTTAGAAATTTTCATCTCAAGACAGTGTGGGGGTCTGATGGTTGAGGAGAAGACTGAAGGATCTTCCATTTTTGAGGGATACATCCCAAGTCTCAGATCCTTTTTTATTGTTATTTTCTGCGTTTCTTGTTTAAATCCCCTATCAGAGACTCAGTCACCTCAACTCATCTCCTGCTCTAATTCCCTGTCTATAAAATGAGGGAGTTGACTTAAATGGTCTCTGAAGTTCTTCTAACTCCATGTTCCTGATTCTGTTCAATAAGATGAAAACCTTGTAAACTCTATAGGAATGGTATCTTGATATTATCAATGATAATTTTATGCTGGAGAGACTGTCAGGATAAGCAAGTCACTTTGATCTTTCTAATGGTTAGGGACTTTTTTCATTTAACAAATGTTTATATACTTTGTGTAAAGCACCAAGCAAAATATGGGGGATGTCAGGTGTTTAAGAAATAGTTTCCAGTCCTCAAAGAGCTTATAGTCTAATAAGCAGGAACCATTATTATCATTTTTTCAATTCAACATTAATTAAGTGGATGCCAGTGATTTTCTTAGGGAACAGATGGGAGTTTTGGTCTTGTGGAGAGAATTCTAGTTCCGTTCAATAAATTTTATTAAACATGATGTGCAAAATGCCCAGTACATTAATAAGCACTTAAAAATATTTAATAAAATTTTTTATATAAACAAAAGCTTAATAAACAGACTGGCTAAAGCATTTTGTGAGAGGCGATAGAGTTACAAAAGTGAAACACGACTCAGTTCCTACCCACATTTCCTCATTAGACTGAAAAGACATATAATCAGCTATGATTAAGGAACTGAACTAGATGACCTCTAAGATCCTTTCCAGCTGTGTATCTATAAGTCTATGAATGTGAACTCCTTGAGAGCTGAGGCTATTATATTTTGTCTCTTGGACATTAAGAATGAAAAAAAGGCAATGATTGCTGATCTGTGTGCCTACTCTCCCACCTACCCAAAATCTTTAAGAGAATTATCTATAGATAAATCAAAGGCATTCTAAGTAAGACTATTAGTAGGGAAGAGGCAAGATTTCAAAAGCAATAACAATGATAGACAAGATTTTAACATCTTATAATTATCTGAGAGATATAGAGAACATAAAATTCCATTGTTTATATTGCTTGTTGATTTTTAAAAAGCACTTAATTCAGCAGAACTGCCTTAGAGGCTTAAAAAACAACAACAACCTAACAAGGCACTTCCCATCCACATATTAAAATCATTGAAGTTTCCTTCAAAGATGTAACAACAAAAATTATGTTGTCCAAGGTGCTTTTATAAATATCAGGTGAGTTATAGAAGGGAGATATGTCATCAGAAATGATAAAGGTGATCTGGCACAAAGTTAGGTTAAAAAGAATTGATTATCTATAGGTGGTGATGTCCTTTACAATGTCTTCCTATTTGCTAATGACCTTGTGTTTAATGGCATCAAATATCAGGAAATTGTCATTTCCTGGAAGAGATTTTTAACTGCTCACTCAATGGATTTTGAAGTCTGTCCATCAACAAAGATCAAAACAAGACAAAATGTGAAAGAGTATCTATTGTCCTCATGTCAATATGTATTTGGATGGACACCTTAGAGAATATATATGTGGGTATATCTATCTATCTATCTATCTCCTAGTCAGATACTATAGGTAAATGATTATCTGGGTCCAGAATTGAAAAAAAGGAGGGAAGTAGGTGAAGGGGCAGGTTGAATTGTTTTCAGGAAATTGCAAGTATCTTTTATGGACCTCAAATGTTTTATGAAAATATAATGATTGTGTGTGTGTGTGTGTGTGTGTGCGCGCACGCACACGCATGTGTGTGCACATTTTGTTGTTGTTTTGTTGTTGTTTTTGGAGAGGAAGTGTCTCATGTGTAGTATATGTGCATGTTCACATGAATTTGTCAAAGGTGCAGCTGTATATAATAAAATGATCCAAGATAATTCTAAAATTCTGTCCACATCTAGAAAAAGAACTATGGAGTTTGAATATAGATTGAAGCATACTATTTTCACTTTTTTTTCTTTTCTTTTTTTCTTGTGGTTTTCCCTTTTGATTCTTCTTTCACAACACAACTAATGTAGAAATATATTTAACATGATTGTATATGGATAACCTATATCAGATTGCTTACTCTTAGAAATGGAAAAATGGGAGGGAAGAAAAGAGAAAAATTTGGAATTCAAAATATTGTTTAAATGTTGAAATGAATGTTGAAAACAATCTTTATATGTAACTGGAAAAATAAAATACTATTAAGTAGAAAAAAATAGAGTGAGGGAAAAAAAGCTCAGCTATAGTGAAGCATGGATATAGGAGACTGGAAGTTTTCTGGAGGTACTGGACTAGAATTATATCTGTCTGCCCCTTTAAATAATGCTAAACTAGGGATAATTTTTTTAGCTTCACACCATTTTCTTGATTTCCATCTCTTAACCAGAAAGGAGTTCCTCAAGCTATATCCAAAGACTTGATACACCTCCCACCATATGCTAGTTACACAACTTCAAAAGAATGAATAGAGAATAAACTCATTTTTCAAAGACATAGCAAACAAAAAACCAGAGAAATTATATGGATTAGAACATACAAGACAATACACAGAATGAATGAACTTTCCTGGGGGGTGAGATATTTTAACTCAAGTAAAAGTCTTCAATCTCACTCAAGGGGAAATTCTCCAAAGTCTCTAATGTGGGAAGTTGGAAATAGGGTTATACTCAAGGCATGCTGAGGTTTCTTTCCAAAGTCTTTTTTTTTTCTCAAATGACCTCTTTGAAGAAGACCCAAAATAGCTAGTACCCTTTGAAATAAAGAAAAAACAATTCTTTCCCAAGAAAATCATGCAAATGCCCAGGCTTGAGCCCCAAGTTACAAAAAGCAAAGAACGATGTTTTCATTCTTACATATTGACAATATTACTATTTGACGGTAAGATACAGGACACCGGTATCCTAAAGAGCATAAGATGGGTATCACTCAGAAGGCAAGCTGCTACATGACTAGTGAGGAACTCCAGAGAAGAACTGGAGTAAAGGACATTAAGAAGGAATTGGGTGACAGGAAGAGGTGTGGATTGGTCATGTGGCAAAAGCAGAGGATGACAGTTGGAAAGCTAGAGTGTCCGGCTGGCATTCTGACAATGTTGAAAGAAAATAAAGCTCTTTTCCACATCTGATGACTCTCCTGTGGCCAGTTTTTAAATCAGAGTTCCACAGGAAGGGCAGGCACGTGATGAAATCACAGATCTATTTGAATATTTCAGTATTAATTTAATTCGAGAAATATTAAATACCTATTATAAATAGAATACTGAACTAAAGTCTGGGAGAAGGAAGCAAGCATTTATTAATGTTATAGGCTAGACAAATGTCTCATTTGATCCTTATAACAACTTTGGGAGGCAAGTGCTATTAATATTTTTACAGATGAGGACACTGAGGCAGACAGAATTTAAATGACATAAAATGATACTGCTACTAAGTATCACAATCTGGATTTAAACTCAAGTTTTCCTGCCTCTGGATCCAGTGCTTTATTCAGCACATCATGTAGGGGACAAACAGTGTTTAATTGCTTCAGAGAGCATAATATCATAGAATAATAACCCTTTTTAGAGGTTATTTATTCCAATCCATTTATTTTTTTAGACAAGGAAATTGAGGCTTGTCCAAAGTCACAGGGGGAGTAAATGACAGACCCCAGATTTGGATTAAAGTTCTGTATCTCTAAACTCAATGTTCTTCCATGGGCCCTTATGGAATTTACACTCTAGTAGGGAAAATGGAGACTTACATAAATATAATACAAAACAACACAGGAGGAAAATCCCTAAAATCTTACTTTGGTATTTCATTTTTGTATAGTTTCCCATAGTTATGTTAGCTGAGATAAAGTGCTCTTCCAACCTAGAAAGGCTTTGAGGGTCAGTTGTCTGAAGGTGGGATGAGCTGAATTCAGAGTACATTGTCTCTAGGAAGCTATCTGCTTGATGATCATTTTTTGGCTCCATTGACTTATGTTCCTTTAGGCACAGGTGTCAAACGTGCAATATTAGCTTATATTACTTATTGGCAGAAACCAGATCGCAATGTAATTGGGAAATATTTAACAAATTAAATAAAAACAATAAAACATAGGCAATGTTAATATGTGGTAATTGAGTCAATATGCACCACGGAAGCCTTATTTGTGGTTTCGTGGTCACCTTTCTATTTGAGTTTGACATTTTTTCATTAAGACATGGAAGGACTGTTGTCTGTTATTTGTGTAGGGATGGGGCCATGTGGATTAATTAATTAATTAGTTCCTGAAGTATGTAATATAGGATAAAAGAAGTGTGACCAGAACCTGATTGAAGTCATTATCAGCTGGTATGAGGAGCCAAATCAAAGGTGATTAGATTCAACCATCCTCATTAGTTCTTTGTATTGTAAAGTCTTTACTATTATGTCAATTCTGCATGTTACATTTTAGTAAGAGATGTTGATCATCAGGCAGCAAACATTTATTAAGTACCTATTATGTGCAAGAAACTGTGCTAGAGATTAGGAAGACAGAAACAAAAAACGAATTCTCTAAAGAAACTTATATTCTAACCATGAGAAACAATGTGATTATTATGGATAAATACAAAATAGATGGTGGTTGAACTTTGAAGGAAATTATGGATTCTAAGATATTAGAGAGGAGTGCCTTCCAGACACGAGTCCTCAGAAGAGAGCAACCATGATGAGAAGTCTGTAAATCTTCAATTTAATAAACTTATATTGGCAATGGCATGGCAGAATATTGGAAATGCAAATATGAAAAACAGGTAATATAGAGGATAGAGTACTAAGTTTGGAGAGAGGAAGAGCTGGATTCAAATTCCACTTTTGATGCTTATTACTTGTGAAATTTAGGCAAGCATCCCAAATAACTTCTCTTTTCTACTAGGGTACAGGTAGTTGTAATCTGTTTTGTGGAGGGCATTCTCATACTAGGATGTTCTGTGTGTATGAGGGGCGAATAAGGAAGACTTGGATCAGGTTTAGCCAGGAGGTCAGGGAGGGGACATGAGACCTGTCCTAAAATATTTATAGGATTGTCTCATAGAAGAGAGGATAAACATTCTCTATAGCCTCAGTGGGTAAAAGTTACGAGAGAGATCTAGGGCTGAAATAAAAAGGTTCAGAAAAGGGGAAATTGAGTGATTAGAAATCACATTTGTAGTAAGGATATCTGATAAGATCTGCACTCAAATCCTGTGTCATCAGATTCTGTTTTTTAATCATCCATCATAGTCAAAGAAGTATTTTCTTTTTTTTAATATATTTTATTTTTCCAAATATATGTAAAGATAATTTTCGATATTCACCTTTACAAAGCCTTGTTCCAAATTTTTTTTCTCTCTCCCTCCACAATAATCAAGCAATCTGATATAAGTTAAACATGTGAAATTATTCTAAATACATTACCATATTCATCATGATGCACAAGAAAAATCAGATCAAAAGTGAAAAAAAAGAGAGAAAAAAAACAAGCAAACAAATAACCAACAAAAAAGATGAAATTACTATGTTTTGAGTCACTCTCAACTCCCTAGTTCTCCCTCTGGTTATAGATGACACTTAAGGAAGTACTTTCTAATGCCTTATTAAATAATGGAATGCGTTGCAGAGAGGCCTTAAGACAATCTCTAAGGCCCTTCCCAGTTCTACATTTCCACTAGTTGTCATGGTTCTGTGGTGAGCTTCCAATTCCTTGGAAGTATTCAGGAAAGGTTGATAGGAAGAAAAGAAACAAGTATTTTTCAGGCACCTATTATGTGCCAGTCATTGTGCTAAGCACTTTTCAAATTTTACCTTACTTGATCCTTACAATTCTGGAAAATAGGTACTATTATTATCTTCATTTTACAAATGAAGAAACTGAGCAAATAAGTGACTTGCCTAGGGTCACTTTGATAGTAAATGTATGAGGCTGAATTTGAACTCAATGAATTTGAACTCAAGTCTTCCTGGCTTTAGGCTGTCCAATGGGCCACGCGGGTAAGAAACTAGAAGCTCAAGTGTATGGAATTGGGTGGGAGGATTGAATGTTCTCCAAGGTTAAGGTTTCCGCGATGAGCTGGAATAAGGGGGGAATGGTGGGAATGCTAGAGTTAGCCCTACTCCCCTGAGTCCTGAGGCCTGGGGGAACTGGTGGCCATCTGTGTGATTGATTTCAGTACCTGCCCAATGAGAGAGGCCTCCGAGACGAAATGCAGGTCCTCAACACGATGCACCATATTGTCCTTGTCTGGATAGGGCCTTTCCTGCCCCTGCTGGTCCTGGTGCACCCTGACTACATCAAACCCCTCCTGGGAGCTTCAGGTAAGTGCAACTGCTCTCTTCCAGCAAACTCAGGGCCAGGGCTGGGGATAGGATATGGAGGGGTCTTGCTCTTTTAATTCTCTAACTTTACTGTTTCTTCCCTTTATACTTTCTATGACAAGTTCAGATTTCTCTAGTGCAGACATTCTTCATCTTTTCTTCATCAGTACCCTTTGGCAGTCAATCTAATGAAATCCATGGACCTCTTCTCAGAATATCTTTAAATGCATAAAATAAAACACAAAGGGTCACAAAAAAAACCAAATTCTATTAAATAAAGATACACACACACATATATACACATGTATGAATTTAAAATGATTCTATACAAGTTTTTGCAAGGGTCAATGTTGAAAAATTACCCATGTATATGTTTTGGAAATAAAAAGCTATAATAAAAAAGTGATTCTATACTTCTATTTATCAGTTCTTTCTCTTGATGCAGATAGCATCTTTCTTCATATATCTTTTATATTTACTATTGTTACTGTATACGATGTCTTCTTGGGCTTGTTCATTTTGTTCTTCATTATTTCATGCAGGTCTTTCCATGTTTTTCTAAGATCACTGAACTCATCAATTCAGTAATATTCTATCACAATAATATACCATAACTTGTTTAGCCATATCCTCAATTGATCCACTAGTAACTATCTCTAGGGCAGAGGTTAGGAGGATGGGAAGAAAAAAAAAGAAATTTACATGATAATTTTGTTGAATATTTGAAAGGAATAGTAAGTTGTGCATAGTAGATTTGCATTTTTCATGAGCAACCATCTTTTTTATTATACTATGCTATGGAAATGCTTATTATATTTCATAAATTAAAAATAAAATTTAAAAAAGAATATATATATATATATATATAAATTTTTTTTCTCCATCCAAGTTCATGGACTCACTGAAATTTATTCATATATCCTGGGTTAGAAATCCTTTTTCTAGTGCTTTATATTTTTCCAAGTGCTTTTTTCATGGCACTTCTATGAAGGTAGGTAGCATGAGTCTGATTATCTCTATTTTATAGATGGGGAAAGTGAATCACAGAGAAATCATAGGATCATAGTGTTAGTGCTCTAAGGGGCTAAAATGTTATCCATATAACTCCCCTCCTTTTAGAAAAGACATAGGCACAGAGTCACTCTAATAAGTATGGAAAGTAGGATTTGAATTTCCCTAACAGGATGGTCTTTCAGGTTTTTCCCAGGTCTTAACTATCATCCCATGAAGTTCATTGTTATGCTGAGAGAGCAGCTGGAACTTTAATAGAGGTGAATAGGACCTATAGGACATATTTCAGGGTTCTGACTTATTTTGTGCTTAAGGGTCTGATGTGATTCACTGGAGATAATTTCCCACTTCTCTGAAAGTGGCAAAGAGAAAGGAAGGAGACAGGATTGCCCTATTGCCCAAACTCCTGGGATAGCTATACTACTCCCCCTTCCAATAATCCTCTTATCTCTTCACTCCACCTCCTTCCTACTTTGTGGTTAATATATAAGTGCCAGAGAAGCCTCCAATGTGAAGTTGAATTGACCTTGAACCCTGCTGGCAGAGTAGACTGTGAGCTTCAGGGGCCTCCGTTCCTAGGCTTCCCACCCACTAGAAGTTCTGGGCCAGGCCACAGGAAATGTCTCAATGGAGAGTTGTTGCCCAAGTGGGTTGTTTTTTTGTCCCACGTTGTTCAGTCGCATTGTTGAGAAGAAACTCCCTTCCCTTTTTTGGGGCTTGACTTGGATAGTCTACTCATTTGCTTCCTATTTCATAGATCTGGAATCCCACATTTTAGGAGGAGCTAGATCCCTTGGCGGTTCAGCTCAAGATTCATGACCTTGGAAAAGCTTTTCTTTGTTTTGCTTCTCCTTTCTTGGAAATTATGTTGTGTTTATTTTGTACTTGCTTCATTCTGGTTCAATTGTACCCCCATTCCCCCACTATAGGGAGAGTAGCTGGCAAGGAATTCTATCTTCATTCTGATCTATCTGTCTATCTCATCTCTGATGAGGCTCAGAAAGATCTTAAGCTTTGTTCAAGATCACAGATTAAATCACTACTAGATTTGGGTTTACCAAGCAATTATTAAGCATCTTCCATAGTCAAGACATTGTTCCTCTATACTCATTGCTTCCATCAACTGAAGGCTTGAGCCTTTTTATATTCGTGTCTCACTATTGACTCAGTGGGACTGGGTGTGTTGGGATGAGTATATTCCCAAAGTGATGGAGCAATCCAGGACCAAAGAGATCCGTTGGGTGGAACTGCTTGAGGTCCCAATGAGTCACCTCAGGGAGTAGCACTGAAGAATAGGTGTTCTGTCGCCGGGCTTCTGAGCACAGTGCCTTAGGCCTGTTGTGGGGCCATCCATCCAAAGCCCCACCCTCCAAATGCTCAGCCCAGGTTTTATCCCGATCCAGGACAGACACTAGTCAAACAGGAACTATATTCAAGAGTAACACCATAATCTTCAGACAAGGTATATTTTCTCAGCTCATTAGGAAAGGGCTTCTCTAGCTTTGTTTGGATTTTTTTTTTGGTATATTGCTATATTGGATTGTCTTTAGGACCGTATACATATACAAATATATATGACAGCAGGAGGTATCATATTCCTGAACTTGAAAAAAGCCTTTAGTGAAGTGCCCCAAGGATCTGTTTGTTTAACATTTTCATCAATGACTTGAATGAAGACATTTTAATCTGAAGTTCACAAGGTCTATAGATTTCAAGATGTTTGTGAACTTGGATGGAGGGAAAACAGTATCTTTCTTTTCCACTAAGTTCTAACTAAAATTTAGCACTGACTTCAATTAGGGGATATAGGCAACAAAATATTATTCTTAGAAGGAATTCCTAGGCTTCACTAGGCCACCAAAGGGGGCCATAAAACAAACAAACCAAAAAACCTGATGATCCTGGCCATAGAGGTCATGATCTGCAGATGGTTAAATGCAGAAAAGTCTTTTTTGATTCACTCAACGGTTTGCTAGTGTGTATGTGTATATATATATAAATGCATAATAAGGATTATATATATACATATATATAAAATGCATAATCCTTATTTTACAAATGGGTAAATTGAGTCTTGGAGAGATCATAGAATCATAGATTTAACACTCTACATTATGTACAATTGGATATATAACATGCATTATATATAATGCATATATACAATATAAATTATGCATTTGCATGTCATTTATGCTTATCTTTCTCTCTCTTTTTCCTTATGGTTTCATCTTCTATGATATGTTTCTTTCCAGTAGAGATTATTTCTTTCTTTATACTTATGGTTTCAGCAACTAGCATAGTACATGGTATGTAATAATAATAATAATAATAATAATGAGAGATAGTGGATGACAAAATCAGGATAAAAAATCTCAGAGATAAAATTATCCCATTCTGATAGAAATTTGGGTCCCATTACTCTGAGCCACTTAAGGTCCTAGAGCAGAGAGGTGAGAATTTTGAAACTTGTATTAAAATTTAATAGGGGTAAATATAAAGTCATACATTTGGGTTCAAAAAAATCTTGTCATTTCCACTTCCACGCTATCTCTTGCATCTGATGCCTTCTCTCTATTCTTACAATCACCACCCTAGTTCAGGCTCTCCTCACCTCTCACTTACACTATTGCAACAACTTCCTAACTGGTCTCCCAGCCTCAAGCCTCTCCCTACTCCAGTTTATCCTGTTGTTGTTCAATCATTTTTAACTTTTTATGACCTCATTTGGAATTTTCTTGGCAAAGAAACTAGAATGATTTGCCATTTCCTTCTCCTGATTATTTTACAGATGAGAAAACTGAGGCAAATAGGGTTAGGTGACTTGTGCAGGGGCACAGATCTAGTAAGTGGCTGAGGTCAGATTTGAATTCAGAAAGATGAATCTTCCTAATTCCAGATATGGTGCTCTATCCATTGTGCTGCTTATCTGTCCAGTCTATGCTATGTACTATTGCTACAAAAAGTAATTTTTCTTAAGCATTGTTAAAACAGGTCATTCCTTTATTCAGTCAATTTTTCTTAAGCATTGTTAAAACAGGTCATTCCTTTATTCAGTCAATTTCCATGGTTTCCTATTTCCTCTAGGATCAAATCCTTATTTTATAAATAGGTAAACTGAATCTCAAAAAGGTCAGGATCATAGATTTAGCATTCTACATTATGTACATTGCATATATACTATACATTATGTAAAATGAATCCATATGATTTATGCATCTCTCTCTTTTTATCTCTCCCCATATTTCCCCTTTCTCTCTTCTTATGGTCTTATCACTATAATATAAGTTTCTTTTCAGTAAAAATTATTTATTTCTTTATATCTAATGTCTCTAGCAACTAGCACAGTACATGGTATGTAATAATAATGACTAGCAAACAACCCTTCAAGGTTTTGACAAACATTTTACAAACATTATCTTAATTTTTCTCCTTCGTTCTGCATTGATTTATACAAGTCTTTTCAGTTTCCTTTGAAACTGCCTCTTTCATTCTTTCTTATAGAATAACCAGGTTTCATTATATGCACAGACCATTATTAGTTAGCCATTCTTCAGTCAATGGGCATCTCCTTAGTTTCTAGTTTCTTTGCTACCCCAAAAGAGCTGCTATAAATATATACTATTTAAAGGACTGCCATAACTATTGTGGTACATTTAGGCCATTTTTCTCTTTTTTTGATGTCTTTGGGGATATTGGCCTGGTTGTGGTATCACTGGGTCAAAGGTTTAGTGACTTTGGAGGCATGGTTCCAAATGGCTTTTATCCATCTGCCCATTATTCTTTACTGCTGGTGGTCCCATGTGCTTGGGCCAGACTAAAAGTACATTTGATGTTACCATCAGCACTGGAAGGAGAGGAAGCAACTCTATGGGGCTCCTATTAGTTACTGCAAGCATTAAATGAAAATCTAAAACATCTTTTTACCTTCCTTTGAAAAAACAACACTTTCCTAAAACGATATCACAGTCGGATACTTTTTTTTCTCTACGAAAGATTCATCGAGTTACATTATTTTATTTAAAATAAAAATGCTATTTTTCTTATCAGAAAAATATGACTAAAATGATTACATTTTAGTTGTCACTGTTCACCGTTGCATCCACTCCACTGATAAAATCAATATATAATTTTTGATGCCCTTCCATATACTCCATCTTTGATCCAAAAATTTAACTGAATTTTAAGATGTGCCTGTGATATGAGACAAACTATCAGCTTGCATTTAAGGGCAAGGATTTTGTTGTTGGTGGGAAGAAGGATTGAGGGAATCAATCTGGAGGTGGATACAGAGGCTGTTGTCAGAGAAGGGGGACCTACCCAAGCAGAGCCGGCAGAGGCCACATGTCTGGTGAAGATGGGGGACTGGGGAATCACAGGATTGTGATCACAGACCTGTGACAGAATCCTCAAACACTCCTTATTCTTTCCCCATAGCGGCCATTGCTCCGAAGGACAAACTCTTCTATGGTTTCCTGACACCCTGGCTGGGTGAGTAGAAGTCAGAATTAGGTCTCTGACTCAGGAGAAGGTGATTGAGCAGGGAGGGGCAATAATGGGCGTTAGGGGAGGGACAGATATGTTACCATCTTCCCGATTCAAAATGGTGGCAGGGGCGCAGGGACACTGAATCGCTTGAAACTAGAATGTTTCCATCACTTCTGACAGGAGATGGGCTGCTGCTGAGCAAAGGCGATAAATGGAGTCGTCATCGGCGCATGTTAACCCCGGCTTTTCACTTTGATATCCTCAAGCCCTACATGAAGATCTACAACCAATGCACAGATATCATGCATGTGAGTCTTCTTCCTGTTCCCTGGGAGTAACGGAGGCTTGGAGTTGATGCCTAAAGACCTACATTCAAATCTTGGCTCTGCTCTGTGGCTAGTCACTTCACATTTCTGAGCCGCAGCTTCCTACTTTGTAAAGCGGGGCAGGGTTGAACGGGATGCTTTCTTTTAAAGGTCCCTTTCAGTTCTCAATCGAACCTCTGTGATCCCCTCCTTCAGATCTCGCCTGCCTGCTCTCTTGTGTTCTATCCCTTTCATCCTTTCGGGGTCTCAGTGGATCCTGCTATGCTTTGGCTGGCTGCCCTTGGGCTTGGGCACTGTTGTTGGCAGGAAGCAGACCATCCCTTACTGACCGTATCACCTTTCTCTCGGGCAGGCCAAGTGGAATCGTTTGGTTGCTGGGACCACGGCCTCCTTGGATATGTTTGAGCACGTCAGTCTCATGACCTTGGACAGCTTGCAGAAATGTGTTTTTAGCTATAACAGCGACTGCCAGGAGTGAGTAGTTAGTAGTTAGCTTCTGGTCTCAGTGTCCTGGGCCAGCCATGATTGGAAATGAGGACTGAGAGGGGAAGGAAATAACTGAATGTTCCCCTACCTCTTCAGGGTTCTCTTTAGATGTGAATGCAAAATTGCTTTTTTCCTACCTCTCCCCCTCTACAACGAAGAAGGAAAATAGGATCATATATGACTCTAAAAGTCATTTAGTCCAACCTCTCCCAACTGGTCCCTCTCACTTCTGACATTCCATGTTCTAAGGTCCCTCCAGTCTGAAGTTCCATGCTCCTTTTTTACCTCTGGCATTTCAGGGTCTAAGGGAACTTCCAGCTCTGACATCCTGAAATCTAAGGGAACTTCCAGCTCTGACATTCCATGTTCTAAGGTCCCTCCAGTCTGAAGTTCCATGTTCCTTTTTTACCTCTGGCATTTCAGGGTCTAAGGGTTCTCCCAGCTCTGACATTCCATGTTCTAAGGTCCCTCCAGTCTGAAGTTCCATGCTCCTTTTTTACCTCTGGCATTTCAGGGTCTAAGGGAACGTCCAGCTCTGACATCCTGAATTTTAAGGGAACTTCCAGCTCTGACATTCCATGTTCTAAGGTCCCTCCAGTCTGAAGTTCCATGTTCCTTTTTTACCTCTGGCATTTCAGGGTCTAAGGGTTCTCCCAGCTCTGACATTCCGTGTTCTAAGGTCCCTCCCAGTCTCTAGCATTCTGGGTTCTAAGGGCCTTCCCAACATTGACTTTCTATATTCCATGATTCTAATCCACAAGTTAAAATAGGTTTAGGGCAGAATGACCAATGTCCCCCCTCAGCCCCTTGAGGCTGCCGTTACCCACAAGTAACTTGGTGCTTCCTCTGCCCTGCAGGAAGATGAGTGACTACATCACGGCCATTATTGAGCTGAGTGCCCTGGTGGTGAAGCGCCAGTACCGGATCCACCACCATCTGGACTTCATCTACTACCGGACTGCAGATGGGCGGCGCTTTAAGGAGGCTTGTGATATTGTGCATCACTTCACTACTGAGGTCATACAGGAGAGGCGGCAGGCTCTCAACAAGCAGGGGGCAGAGGCCTGGCTCAAGTCCAAGCAGGGCAAGACTTTGGATTTTATTGATGTGCTGTTGCTGGCCAAGGTGAGCAAGGGAGGCTGAGGGTGGGGTGAGGAAGGGCTGGAGTCATGGCCAAAGCCTGACTTTGACTTTATGCCAGTTCTCTGAACCATCCCTCACTCATCACCCCCTAGCAAATCCTTTCTCTTTCTCCACATCTCCCTCCTTGCCTCTCTGCCCTTTCCCTTCCTCTCTGTTTTCTTTCCCTTTCCTTTTTCTTTTCTTCCAAATTCCTCTTCTCTTCTCTTCCCCCTTTTCCCTCTTCTTCTCCCTCTTCTTGCTGTCCTTCCATGCTACTTCTCCCTTCCTTGTGCACTTTGTCCTTCATTAGAATCTAATCTGCTTGAAGTCAGGGGCTGTTTTGCCTTTGTTTTTACATCAGCTCCCAGCCTGAAACACGGTGACTGAACAATTGCTTGGTGATTGATTCCTACTTCTCTTCCTTCCTCTCTGCTGTTCCTCACCGTGGCACGGGGTAGTGAGTGCCATCTACAACCTTCCCTTCCCTGGGAGTCTGGAGGGCGAGCCAGGTGTCTTCTCCTGGCCTTTACCTCTTCTAGGCAGAGGTAAGGTCCATCATTCCCAACTGCAATCCCTTCTAGGATGAAGATGGGAAGCAGCTGTCAGACGAAGACATCCGAGCAGAGGCAGATACCTTCATGTTTGAGGGTGAGAACCCCAGGAAGGGAAGTGGGGTTGGAAAAGTCAAGGAAGAGGAGGCTCACAGGACCCAGCTGAAAGGGATACTAGAAGCCATGTATTCAGAGTTCCTAGGTCGGTCAGAGGGTGATCAGACCCCAGATGGATGTTCGACCCCAGTCTCAGAATCATTTTGAGCCTAAGGCTGGAAGAGCATGTAGTTCTTTTTAGGGCAGATTAGTTAAGCATTCAGATGGTTCATGGGTTGCAGGTTCTATTGAGGGTATTCCAGGATCTTTCTGGGCCTGCCTCTGGCCTCATTTAAATCTAAATTATAGTTTTTCCCTAACAATATTTGGGTGCATAAAATGCTTTCTTTTCAGGATGTCTTAATGTTTCCACATTAAAAAACCCACAACCCAATAGCTTACATGTCTATCTCATTTAAGGTACATAGTGTACTTTGAACTCTGAGAGTCAGTGTGGTTCAGTGGATAGAATACCCGACTAGGAGGCAGGAAGACCTGGGTACTAAGACCACCACAAATACTTCTTACCTGTTCAATCTTGACAAATCTGAGCCTGTTTTTTTAAAGCACCTATCTCTCACAGTGGTTGTAATGATTAAATAAGCACTTTTGGAGAATACTTTGTGAAGCCTCCCAAATAAGTGCTAAATTGATATGAATGGTTATGGTTATTTTCTTTACAACAACTTTCCCCCTGCCCTTGGGACTGGTAGCAAGATTATTCTCCCCATTTTACAGATGAGAAAACTGAGGCTGAGAGGCTCAATGAGATGATCCTGTGATCCTATGACTTGCCGAAGGCCGACTGGCTGGTAGGCATCAGTGCCTAGATTTAAACCCAGGTCTTCTAATTTGGCAATACCCATTACATTTCTCTAAATGGGATTTCCTGGAATTCCTAAAATTTTTTTTCTTTTTTTTGCTGGGAGAGTGAGAAGGGGATTGGAGAAGGAAAGGGAAGGGAAAGAAAAGAGAAGGGAAGGGAGGAGAGACATGGAGGGAAGAGAGAAGAAAGGATTTTCCTAGAGGCAAGGGGCGAGGATTGTAACAGAGAAAGGACACAGATATCTTTGACTGTGACTCAAGGTTTGCCTTTGTTACCTTCTTGAGTAGCTCAGTGCTCTCACTGCTGTTGGATAAGGTGAATTATCTTGCTGTTAGTTGCCTTCTCATTCACTCTGGCAGGAAATTGGGTACCCAGGAAGCAAATGGACAGTGGATAGTATTAAGGCTGCCTTGCACCAATGGCATCCGTGAGAAAGGGGTAGAGATTTTTTTTAATCCCATGACCTTGTTCTTTCTTTTCTCATCTCCCCTCCCTTCTCACTCCCACAGGACATGACACCACGTCCAGTGGCCTCTCTTGGGTGTTGTTTAACTTGGCCCGACACCCTGAATATCAGGACAAGTGCCGAGAGGAGATCCAGGAGATCATGAAAGGGAGGGACACAGACGAGATTGAGTGGTAAGTGCTAGATGCTTCCCTGAGCTTCTTCTCCTAGCCTGACACATCCCCCAAGGAGAGATCACACTGAGGAGGTGACTATAGACTTGCCAGTCTTTGCAAGTGAAATGGCAGGTGGTGGCAGGAGGGGGTATGGAGAGTCATTCTAATTGTTGCCTCCAGCATCCCTCTTGGAGTTTCCTCCTGGCAGCTCTCCTGGAATTTCTCTCTGGGATGAGTTGGGATGGGGGAGATAGAACATCAGTCAGCCAGAGAGAGAAGTTGTTTGACAACAGTCATTGAAAGGAAGGAGTTGGATGGACCAAGATTGTCTGAACTCAGAGAGCTGAGGTGGGAAGAGGAAGGAAACAAGTGTGCTGGGGATGAGACTGGATGAGCTTATATTCCCAGAGAAATGAAAGCCTTGAAGGCAAAATGTGATCCTGGATCTGACTTAGTTTTCTCTTGATTCCTTAAAGCCAATATAGCAGTAGTGTGATGAAGGGAGGGAGACTGAGACACTGTGGGATGGGGATGGGAAGCACCAGGTGGAACACCATTCCAAGGTGTTACAGTTGGAATTGACCATAAAGATGGAAACTCTAAGGTTGTCTCAGAGAAAGAAAGTAACACAATTGTAGTCACACCTTGAGTCAGTGGCTGAGCTGGTCCTGGGGTCCTTACTATTTAGCTGGGGGACCTGAGATAAAAAAGTCATACACTTGGCTTCTCCCCAGGGATGATCTGGCCCAGATGCCCTTCATCACCATGTGCATCAAGGAGAGCCTCCGCCTCTTTCCTCCCGTCACCCTCATTTCACGCCGTTGCACTGAGGACATCAAGCTGCCCGATGGGCGCATCATCCCCAAAGGTACCAATCTGAGCCTTAGAATGATTCTCCCCAGGGACCCTGTTCAAGTCAGGATTTTGTGAGAGCCAACTCTGTGCCCAACCAGACCCAGAAACTGGATGAGGAACCTAGCATTATATACCTTATGGTACCCAGTGGGGAGGTAGAAATAGGTAAAGAGCCATCCATGGTAAAGTAAGAAAAATGTCAAAGCAAACTTTGGATAAGGGGTGACATTTGGAGTGCTACTTAATCCCACAAACATTTTTAAATACTTCCTTTGTGCAGAGTCCTGTACCCAGAAAAGACATTGTTCTGATCCTAATAGGGCTTACAGTTTATTAAGGGACCAGACCCATAAACATAAACTAGATTAAATGATATTACATAAGGACACTAGAAAGTATAAAATGAAGTGCCATGTAAAGCCTGAGGGGGAAAGTTGTTAATCTTTGGGAGAAGACTTCTTGGAGAGATGACATTTGAGTGATCTTTGAAGGATGGGTAGAATGGTAACAATAAAAGAAAGAAGATGAGGGCATTCTAGGATTAGGAGAACTTAAACAAAAGCACAGAGATGGGAGAGTATAGAAGATATGCGTGGAATAGGGCAGAGTTGTTCATTTTGGCTAAAGAATAAAAGGCTTGGAGGTGAGTAATAGGAGAAAAGGATGCAAAGGCACCAGGCTTTGGAGAGCCTTGAATGCCAGACAGAAGAATCTGAACTATTTCCAGGTGGTAATAGGGAGCCACTGAAGATTTGGAACAGAGGAGAGTCACCACTAAAGCTCTTTGTTAGGAAGATTATTGTGGCAGTGGCATGAAGGAGGAACTGAAGGGAGGTTATTTGACTATTTTTATAGAAAAGCTAATAATGGGGATGAGTAGACTAAGGTTATGGAAGTCCAGAGGCCATAAAGAAAAGGTGTAAAGTAGTGTGTAGGTGTGAGATTGATCAAATTTAGATTCCCTCTGAAGTGGAGAATATGAGTGGGATAAATGCATCCTTGGATCTACCCAAGTGGGTGTGGCAGACGGATAAGGATGAGGAGGTGGAGGAAAAGGTCATAGTTCCTGAAGAAACACCCACATTGAGGAGGTGAGAAGAAGATGAAGGAGACAGACAGAGAATTAGAGATGAGGAGAAACAGAAGAGTGTCCAAGGGTCAAGGAAGATGAGATGACACCTAAAGCAAGGCCACTGGATTTAAGGATCAGTAGGTTACTTAGATCAGTTTCAGCAGAATGAGGATGGAAGGAGCAGAAGCCCTATTTATCACAGGCAAGGCTGGGGTTTCATGGAGGAAATGGGCCTTGAGCCGGCCCCACAGCATGGTCAGACATAGAAAGGAGAATGGCATGGATAGGAATCAGTGAGACCAGGTTGCTTAGTGTGGAGGATCAAATAGCAGGAGATACCCATGGGTAGGAACTTAATAAGGCCTTTGATCTCATTAGTTGTTGTTCAATCCTACCCGACTCTGTGACCCCATTTGGGGTTTTCTTGCCAAAGATACTGGAGTGGTCTGCAATTTCCTTCTTTGGCTCATCTTACCAGAGAGGAAACTGAGGCACATAGGGTTAAGTGCCTTGCCCAGGGTCACGCAGCTAATAAGTGTTTGAGGCCAGTTTTGAACTTAGGAAGATGAATCCTCTTGATTTCGAGCTCAGTGCTCTACCCATGACAGCACCTAGCTGCCTTTGGTTTCATCACATGACCCCTGAGCAGCATTACCTACTACAAACATCCACTACAAAGCCGTGAAATCCAACCTTTGCTTAAAGACCTTCAATGAAAGGGATCTGCTGATATACCATTTTCCTTTTGGACATTTACAATTAGAATATTTTTCCTTCCACTGAATAGAAATCAACTTCTTTGTAGCATCCATTTTTCTAATTATAGGTGCTCTTTCCATTTCCCCTCTCTAATCATGAGATTTTCTCTTTGTAATGATTCATTCTTTGCTCTCTATAAACATGCATAGGCTTCCTTCATGCAGAAGTGTTCTCTCTCTCTCTCTCTCTCTGTCTCTCTGTGTGTCTCTGTCTCTGTCTCTGTCTCTGTCTCTGTCTCTCTGTCTCTCTCTCTCATCTGTCTCTCTGTCTCTGTCTCTGTCTCATTTGTCTCTGTCTCTCTGTGTCTCTTACTCTCTGATTCTCTCTGTCTTTCTTTCTCCCTTCTCATAACTTACTCATTTCTTATCCTTTTGTTATCTGTTTTTAACTCCATTACTCAATTAAAACTGCTCTTTTCAAGGTTCATGATGATCTAATTGTCAGATTAAATGATTTTTTTCTGTCATCATTTTTTTTTTTTGACATCTGCATATGTTGTCACTGTTGATATCAAACGCTCCTGGAACTCCTCTGTTCCCTAGGTTTTAGGGATACTGCTTTCTATTAGTTGTTCTCGCTGTCTTATTGTCTATTCCTTTTTAATTTCCTTTGCTGAATTTTGTTAACAGAATTTTACTGGACTGGTCTCTAACCTGAAGATGACCAGAGGTGAAACAGAGCAGGACAGAGACTGGAGCTCCAGCAATCAAATATCAGCTTAATTTAATTAATTTCAGAGTGAGGAATGTGGTTTGCAAATCTGCAGTTCTCCCTGCTGCAGTAAAGGCAAAGATTACATACATAAATCACGAGTGGGAAGGGAGGGAGAAGGGGGATTATAATACAATCATTTCCAGGGCTTGAGAGGTTTCTCACAGCAAGCCCATGAATGCCGGACAATAGAGGTGTTCTTGAATCCTGTGGGAAAAGGTCTTAAGCTGATTGTTTAAAGTCTTTGGGGGATAGTTCTGATTGCTAACAGGGCACAGAATCAGAGTTCTGTGATGGGAACAGGTTGTACAGTCTTCAATTTGCTTCACTTAATGCTCACAGGCATAGGAATGCAGTGATTTTGAGAGCATTGTCAAGAATTGATTGATTACTTTAGGTTGCTTTGACTCCCAAGCCAGAATCTGCTGGTGAAATGGGAGAGCTGAGAAATCTAAATTATTAGTATATTCCTTACCTATACCATATGAATCAGTATGAAAATTACAAATCCTTTACACTTCATGCCCAGTCTCCTAACCTTGGGAAGAAACTCAGGCTCCTCTCCTAGATCCTCTTCTCTTTGCCTTTTGTTCCATATCATTTTCTCGTTAATCTTTTCACCTGTCATGGGTTCTTTCTCTGTGTGTAGATAGCTCCCACATAGCCTACTCTCCCTCCCTCATCACCAACTGCTTGCTTGATTTAATTGTCAAATCTGATGGTCTTTCTTAGTCATCCCCTCTGGCACATATAATACACACATAACCGTGTCCTGGATACTGTGTTCTTTTTGTTTTTTGTGGCACTGCTCTCTCCTGGTTCTCCTCCTACCTGTTTAACTCCTTCTCAGTCTCCTTTTCATGGCTTATCTACCTATTGCACCCTCTAATTGTGAGTACTACTCATGGCTCTATCCTGGACCTTCTCCAGAGAGACCACTAAGCCTGGAATCAGGGAAATCTGAGTTCAATTCTGACCTTAAAGACGTATTTGCTGTGTGATCCCGAATAAAACATATAAACTTAGGTGTTTCAGTTTCCTCACCTGTGAAATGGGCATAATAATAGCATCTATCTCCAAGGTTGCTATGAGGATTTAATGAGATAATTTGTAAAGTGATTAGAACAATGCCCAGCACATAGGTAGCACTTAATATATTCTTGTTTCCTTCCTTCTTTTCTCTGTACATTCTTACACTTGATGATCTCCTCAACCTCCATGGATTTGTTATCATTTCTGTGCAGATGATGGCTCTCTCCTCTGAGCTTTACCTCTTATTCC
The DNA here is from genome assembly GCF_016432865.1 of Antechinus flavipes. Taxonomy (NCBI): domain Eukaryota; kingdom Metazoa; phylum Chordata; class Mammalia; order Dasyuromorphia; family Dasyuridae; genus Antechinus; species Antechinus flavipes. The sequence continues at coordinate 665,932,354 of NC_067398.1, forward strand.
TGACTGCCTATTGGGTATTTCAGACTGGATGCCCTGTAGATTGAGGTGTCTCAAATTCAACACTTTCAAAATAAAACTCAGGACCTTTCCTCCCCAACCTTCCTTTCCTCCCAACTTCCCTCTTTCTGTCAAAGATAGCATCATCTTTCAAGTCTACTAGGTTCATAACCTTAGTGTTAATCCTGGACTCCCCATCATCCCTCACTTCACATATCTATTTAGTTGCCAGATCTTGCCATTTCTATCTTCTTAACATTTCTCATATCTGACCCTTTCTCTCTTCTCACCCAGTTGTCATCTTAGTTCAGGCTTTCATCACCTCCGGCCTAGTTCATTGCAATAGCCTCCCACTGACCTCTCTGTCTCATCTCTCCCCAGTCCAGTCCATCTTCCACATTCCTGCCAAAGTGGTTTTCCTTAAGCACAGATCTGACCATGGTCCCATCTACTTAATCAGATCCAGTGACTCCCAATTGTCCACAGAATAAAATATAGACTCATCTATTTAGCTTTTTAAGTCCTACACTTTCTTTCCAGTCTCTTTGTACATTACTCCCCTTTGTCCACTCTTCAGTCTAGCCATACCAACCTTCTCACTGTTCCTTATTCACAACACTCCATCTCCCACCTCCTTGCCTTTGGAGCATCAATCTCCCAATCCTAGAATACATTTCCTAATCATCTCTGACCTCTAAAATCTCTTTCTTTTACATGAACGATTTCTGAGCCATCCACCTGCTAAATGCCCTCTCTTCCAAATTCCCTGTAATTTATTCCTATTTTTCTATTTATATTTCAGTAAACCCTTATTGCCTATAGAATAAAATATAAGCATTTCTATTTGCCAACTAAGATCTCACAGTCTGACTCAGCTTGTTGTTTTAGACATTTCACATATATTTGGCATTCTAGACAAAATAACCAATGGATGTTCCCAGACTCAGCATTCCATCTCCCACATTTGTGCCCCTGTAGAGGCTGTCTCCTGTCTCCAGAATGCACTCTCGCCTCAACTGGGCTTCTTAGAATTCCTTACTTCTTTCAATAGTTAGCTCATGTGCCAACATCCTACTTTCTTCTGAGAAAGTCTTATTGATCACCCTCAGTTGTTAGTACTTTTTCCTTCTTCAAATAATCTGCTACTTCTGTTAACTTATTTGTATTCTCCTGGTCAAGGAAGGCATCAACTATTCTGTTTCTCATTCATCTTTGTATTCCTAGCACAGGATAGATCTTTGCACATAGTGGGTACATAAACACTTGTTTAAAATGTTTATTTATGTGCTTTATTTCTGTATCATCTTCATGAATTTCAAATATCTTTTTCCCTTCTCCCTAGATAGCCATCCTTATCCTTATGTAGAGAACCTCTCTACCTCTGACTTTTGTATAAATAATAATCATAATAAAAAAAAGTGTTGTGGTGAAAAGTAAGTCAGTAACTTCTGCAAATATGGGAAGGAGGTGTGTTTTTTCAACTCTTCTTTGGAGTCATATCTAGTATTTATAATTGAACAAAGTTCAGTTGTTGGCTTATGTTGTTGTTGCTGTTTTTTTGTTCTTTCCATATGTTGTAGTCATTGAGTCTTGTTTTTCTGACTTTGTGTCAGTTCATTGAAATCTTCCCAAGATTCTCTGAATTCTTTATATTTGTTATTGATTAAGGAATAATAGCATTAGTTATAGTAATGGAATAATATTCCATTACATTCGTGTAATGGATTTTAAAAAATTTAGCCATTCCCCAAACGAAGAGTATCTTCCTAGTTTCCAGTTTTTGCTACCCCCAAAAGTGCTGTTATAAATTTTGAGCATACATATACATAAAATACACATATAAATATCTATGTACCTGTATACATATCTAATATATCCATAGCTTTTCTATCACTGACCTCCCATTCATAAGTGTTTCTTAAATTGAACCAAAATAGCTTCCTTGACTACTGTATCCCTCCAGGTTGACTTCTTGGATCTCCCCAGCGTGGGGAGCATAATTTGTGGGGCAGCCTCATTGCACCCAAGCTGGAAAGCTCTCTGTCCCTTTCTCCCCCAAGCCCTCTGAATGACTCTGACCTTTCTCCATCTAGGGACAATTTGCCTGGTCAGCATCTATGGGACCCACCACAATCCTTCTGTGTGGCCTGATTCCAAGGTAAAGAAACAATATGTTCTCTGTGCTTGGCTCCTTCCCTTTCCCATAAGAGCTAGAGAATCCTGACGGCTGGATCTGCCCCGGGGAGCTGCCCTTTAACCCTGGAAGAGAAGACCAGGACATTTGTGGTCGGGCTTCTGGGCTGCCGCCCAGCTAGGTTAGAGCTGGCTCCCAGAGAGCCTGGAGATGCCTTCTGATCCACTTATTCTTCTGACCAGATCACTTTCTCTCTTCTCAGCTCCATGAACAAGATTTCATTGGTGGCTGTAGATTAGTCAGTAAAGTTCCCATGCCCTTTCTCTCCTAAAAACTCGACTAGAACATCCCCTGGCCAGGCCCCTCTGGGACACTGAGGAAGGGCCCTGAGCTGGTGCCTCATTTAATCAGCACTGGCTATGTCTCCCCCCAGGTGTTCAACCCCTACCGCTTTGACCCCGAGAATCCCCAGCAGAGATCCCCACTGGCCTACATTCCCTTCTCAGCCGGACCCAGGTAACTTTCTTGCCTCTTGCCTCCTTGTCTCCAGGGTTAGTTTTTGTAGCTCCCCCTTTCTAAAAACTCCAAGATGCCCTAAGAGGTTCCCCTCCTTCACCCCGTTGCCCCCGACCCCAGGGCTGGATCTGAGAGGTAAACAGCTCTGTTCTCAGGGGTGGGAGGACATCTTCGACCAGTCCTGAGCATTAGTAGCCTGCACGTGGGAAATTCATGGACATCTCTTCAGAGGCCGAGGTCCCGGCTGGGCTGAGTGTATGCTTTCCCCTCCCCGTCCCCATCCTTCTTCCTCTCCACAGTGCCTATGGCTGGATATGTCCCTCTCCTCTCTCTCCTTCAGCATCCGGGGCTGAGTGAAAGTTAGCCCCATTCCTCCCATTTCTTTGCTTCAGGGCCTAGAGCTGGAAGTCTCCTGTTCTGCCCCTTCCCTTCCCCTCCCCACATCCTCCAAGGGGGCTCAGTCATGACCTATATCCTGTGTCCTTCCCTTGGGCAGGAATTGCATCGGTCAGAGTTTTGCCATGTCCGAGATGAAGGTGGTTGTGGCCCTGACTTTACTCCGGTTCCGGCTCACCGTGGACAGGACCAAGAAGGTGCGAAGGAAGCCCGAGCTGATCCTACGGACAGAGAGCGGGATTTGGCTAAACGTGGAGCCGTTGTCCTCCCAGACCGCAGCCTCTCCTGCCACCCAGCCCCAGCAATGAGCCCGGTTTGGGGACTGGAGGCTGTGGGAAGCAAGAGTGGGGAGATGTCCAGAAGTCCCGAGGCCTGGAGCTGTGTGACCCTCTCTCTTTCCCTGATGTTTCTCTCCCTGTGCTGGGTGTGGAGACCCAGTAATCTGGGGCTGGGGACACCATCATCCTTGGACATCCTTCCTTTGCCTTTCCTCTTGCTCCTTGGAGTTAATCTTGAAAGAACAATCTCAGGGCTTGTTAGAAGTGGGATGAGAGAGGGGACAGCAGCTTTCAGCCAGTCTCTACTTTTTGTGGGCGCTGTCCCACCCCCTCCTGGCTGTTGGGTTTGCTGGGAGCTGACTGGATTCCTCAGTTATAAGATCATTTATTGTTTTCATTTTTATTTTATTTTTTAAGATAAAAGAGTAGGGGGAGAAAGAAAAAGAAAATCTTGCTCTCATGATGAATGCAGTTTTCAAGATCTGCCTGTACATTTCTGAAATGATGTGATTCTGTATAATAAAACCAGTAAGATTCAGGATCTGTCTGCTCTGGTTCTACTCCCTCTGACATCGGCAGTTGGGAAAACAAGGGAGCCAGGCACATGTCTGGAATCTCTGATCCTGGGAAGGTTGAGGCTGATGGAGGCTCAGGAGTTCTGAGTCAATCAGGCACAGCCTGAATGGGCTAAGCCAATCAGAAGTAGAAGAAAGTTTGGCCTAGGTAGGGTTACCCCCTGGTACCACGAGATTGCCTAAATAGAGGCAAACAAACCCAAGTCCTTCAAAATTCGTATGCAGATCATAAAAGGACAGGGCCCTTGGAGAACACCTGTACTTCTAACCTGGGCAAGAGAGGGAGACCAAGCCTGAAAGAAAGAAAAGGAAAGAAGTAAGAAAAAAGAAAGAAAGAAGGAAAGAAAGAGAAAGAAGGGAGGAAAGGAAGAAGAAAAAAAGAAAAAAGAAAAGTTGAAATTGAGTGAGGGGAAAGAAGAAACCTTTAAATCTAATTCAATAGATAAAGTACGGCATCCCAGATACGTAGGGAATAAACATACATACACATATACATGACTGAATAATTTCTCAATCTATAAGTAGGCAAATGATATGAACAAAGTTTTCAAAAGCAGAAATGTAAACTCTCTACAACCATATGAAAGACTGCTTCAGATCTCTAATAATAAGAGAAACACAAATCGCAATAACTCTGAGGTTTTAGCTCACGCCCAGAAGGACGACAAAAGACAAAGGCTAAGTGATGCATTGTAGGTAGAGTCATGACTTTCAGCCCAGTCCTTCTGTTACCCTGGTTTCCCAAGGAGGATATTGGAGAGGCTGGTTGGGGGAGGGGATGCACAGAGGTATAAAAGCCCCAACACTGACCCAGTTCAATTGACAAAGCCTCCCTTTGTATGTGCTAAGGCGGTGTTCTGGGCCCTCAGAAAAACAGACAGAAATCAAAGTTCCCCATTGCCAAGCTTACAGTCTAATGGAAAGATACCACATGTAGACAGATAACTAAAGGCCAGATAATTTGAGGAGGAAGACAGAACTAGGAAAACTAGGGAGATCAGGAAACCCTTCCTAGAGGAGGTGACCCCCGAGCCACGCTTTGAAAGTATTGGAGAAGGTAAGGAGGGAGGGCATCCCAGGCGTAGGGGCTAGCTTTTGCAAAGGTTGGGAGATACAAAGTGGAATGCTGAACTGGGAAACAGTCATTTGTCTGGAATGTGAAGTATGTGAAGGGGAGTAATGTGAGCTCTCTGGAAATACAGGCTGGAGATAGATCTGATGGGACTTTAAATGACAAAATACAAACAAGAGTTTCTATTTCATTCTAGAGGCCATTGGGAGACACTGAAATTTCTTAAGCAGGATCCTGATGTGGTCATACCTATGCTTTTGGCTACAACAAAAAATGCCGCTATTAATGTTTTTTTTTTTTAAACAAATATAGGTATTTTTCCTTCTTCCCTACCCTCTCTTTGAGCATAGGTTTGGAAGTGGCATCTTTGGGTCAAATGATATACATTTTGTATAGTTCCAAATTATTTTCCAGAATGGCTGGACAGAGAACTATATTCAAATGTGTCTCACTCACTCATTAACTCTGTGATACTGGGCAAATCACTTCTGTGACTCAGTTTCCTCATTTGTAAAAAAAAGACAGAGTATTGAACTTAGAGACTTCTAAAATTCCTTCTAGCTCTAAGGTTATAATTCTAGGATTAATTCACAGGCTCACCAAAAATGTGCTTCAATGTGGCCACCTCCCAGCATCCTCTCCAAAAATTATAATTCATTTTTTTTATGCTTGCTGATATTATGCATGTGAGATAGAACCTCTGGTTATTTTAATGTGAATTCCTTGAATTATTAGTAATTTGGAGCATTTGTTTTTCTCCCATGCTCTCTATAGCTTGGATTTTATTCTTTGAGGAGGGGAGATTAGGGGGATACCATTTCATTGGTGCTATCAATCTCCAGGTTCCTTTGATAATGGAAGATAGGGTTAGTTTTTTTTTCCAGTACCAATAAAGATCAAATGAGAAGCATACCTGGTATTTAATCTTCCTCTTCACATTCTTCTGCTGCCCCTTTGTTTCATCCCAAATGGATGGCAAGATATGCAGTCAGGAGATCCCCTCCAGGTGGACCCCAATATTGGGCCATCTGAGTGACTTTACTAGGGTGAGAAGCCTGGGGTCTGAAGGTTGAAAAGACTAATCTGTGGGGAGATGTCAAATACATAGCAGAATGTCTGGCACATAGAAGATCTTTTATAAATATTTATTGAGTTGAATTGAATGCAGGACAGCCAGAAGATCTGGGTGAAGGAGGCCTTTAAATACCAGACTGAGGAATCACTTAAACGTGAGATCACAGCAGCACTTTAACGTTTACAAAGTGCTTTCCTCATAACCCCTTGAGGCAGGGTATAAGAATCATCATCTTCCTTTTTCCCCCTCTTTATAGAGCTGACTCCCCCCGTAAAGTGAAGTGACTAATTTAAGGCTCACGGAATTCTAGCTCTGAGGGATGGATCTTCCATCTTTAGTAGCGTGCCTTGACCCCATATAGAAGTGAAAATTTCTTGGCTATCTTCTCTACTCTCTTTGTCTTTCTTTGACCCTTTGAGCGCAGGGCTAGTGGGGAATGGATTATGTATCCTGGAGCTCCCTCTGCTGGGATGTTTTAGGACAACAGATCATCATTAAATTGAGCTTTCGACGAGATCTTAAGTTCATCTCTTCCAATTTCCTCATTTTATAGCTAAAGAAACAGAGCCCAAAGTAATAAAGGTGGGAAGCAGTAGATTCATGATTCACCCTTTTGATGACCTCTTTTCCATCTAATTTTCAATATACTTCTATAAGGTAATCTTCTATGATTCTAATCATGGCTCCCCAGTATTTGAATTTTTTCTTTCTGGTTGCTTAGAGTATTTTTCCTTTGACCTTGGAGTTCTGAATCTTGTTTGAGATATTCTCAGCAGTTGGTTTCTTTCAGGATGTGACAAATAATTATATTTCTACTTTGCTTTCGTAGTCTAAGACATTCTAGGCTCTTTTCTATTGTGTTTTTAGGGTAGACTAAAGATTCTTAAGTCATTACTCCTCTGTTTTCCAGGTCAATTTTTGTTATAAGATAGATACCTTACATTTTCTTCCAATTTTTTTCGATATTTCAACTTTACTTTAAGATGTGCTGTTGTCATTGATTTTTCCTTATTGCCTTCAAACATGCCTTCAGGTCTTCCCCATGTTTAGAAAATCTTCATTTGCCCATATAGTCACCGTAAGCCTGTCCTGTATCTCTGCTTTTATTTACAGCCAGACTTCTAGGAAAACAAACAAACAAACAAAAAATTTTTTTTCTATGTTTGTTGCCGACATGTTTTTACCTTTTTCTTGTTTCCCAATGGCTTTAATTTCTACCACCCCACTGAAACAGTTCTCTCAGGCAATCATGATCAGATCCAGTACTTCCTCTTCCCACTCTCTGTACCAGTCCTTCCTGAACAGCATTATCGCCACTGACCATCAGTCCTTCCTGAACACTTCCCCTGAACTAAACCTTTCTGATAGTATCCTATCCTGCTTCTCTTTCTGCATTTCTGATGGATGGATTTTGGCAAAGCATTTGAGGAAATCTCTTATGCTAATTCTTGTAATCAAAAGGCCCTGGCTGATAGCACAGGTAAATTTGGGGGTGACTGAATTACAAGTGATTAATATATGCAGGAATCCCTGAGCTCTAACCTCACTGATGAGCTCTACATCTGAATGATTAAATGCCTGTTAAACATCTCTACAAACTCAATGGGAAAACATGGAGCTTATCACTTTCCCTTCAAAACCCCTCTCCTCCTAATTTTAATGTTAATGACTCTATCATCTTCCCTAGGATCCTAGCTGGAAATCTTCAAAGTGTTAAATTAAAATTTTTTAGTTACATTTTAAATTCTGAACTCCTTCTTTCTTCACCCCACTCTAGAGAAGATCACCATTTGACACAGATATCTATCTATCCATATCTATATATGTAAGCCTGCTGGACCATTGCTAGCTATTTTGATATGTCTTGCATCTTGACTCTGGTCTGCAATAACTCTAGGAGAGAGAGTAAGACCAATGACTTTGTACAGCTTTTTCTCACTTAAATCCAATTCACTTACAAATAAAGACATTACCCTTCTGATATCATTGGTCCACTTTGAGAAGAAAGATCAAACAACAATGTAAAATACACTATGTATACTTCTATTTACAGTTGTTTCTCTGAAGGTGGATAGCATATTTAAGGTCCTTTATAATTGATTTGAATATTTAAAATAGTCAGAATAACTTATTCATTCAGAGTTATTCTTTGTCAGTATTGCTGTTATTGTATACAACATTCTTTTGGTTCTGCTCATTTCACTCTTAAATATTTTATGCAAATCTTTCCATGTTTCCAAAATCAACCTGCTTATCATTTCTTACACCAGAGTAGTATTCCATCACAATCTAATACTACAACTTGTTTAGTTACTCCCCAATTGATGGGCATCTCTTAGTTTCCAATGTTTTGCTTACCACAAAGAGAGCTACTATAAATATTTTGGAACATATGGGTTCTTTTCCTTTTTCCCTGGTCACTTGGGGAAACAGATCTAATAATGGTCAAATAGTATACTCTTTTTTTTTTTTATAACTCTTTGGACATAATTCCAGTTTGTTCTCCAAAATGGTTAGGTCAGTTAACAGTTAATCCACTAGAGTATTAATGCTCTAATTTTCTATGTCCCTTCTAATATTTGTCATTTTCCCCATCTATCATTTTAGCCAATTTGATAGAAGATAACTCAAAGTTGTTTTAATTTGCATTTCTCTAATCAATAATGATTTAGAGCATTTTTATATGGCTATATATAGTTTTTATATCTTCATCCAAAAACTACTTTTGCTATTTATTAATTGGGGAATGACTCATTTGCCTATACATTTGACAAAATTATCTATGTATTTGAGATATGAGACCTTTATTTGATAAACTGTTTATAACCCTTCTCCAAATTTCTGCTCTCCTTCTAATCTTGACTACATTGGTTTTATTTGTACAGACTCTTTTTAATGTAACATAATCAAAATGATCTATTTTACATTTTAATGCTATCACTTGTTTATTCATAAATCTTTTCCTCTCCATAAATTTGGTAATATGTTCCATATTCTAATTTTCTTATGATATCTCCCTTTTAAGGCCTTTTGACCTTATTTTGGTAAATGGTGTCAGATATTGGTTTATACCCAATTTCTGCCAGATTCCAGTTTCCCCAACAATCTTTTAAATCAAATATTAATTCTTATTCCAAAAACTTAAATTTTTATAGTTGTCAAACACAAGGTTACTATAATCATTTGCTAAATTGTATTGCTTAGAAGCATGTTTGCTTCTTCAATTTTCCTCTCAATTCCCACAGAATCATAGCATTTCCTAGTTGGTAATCAATGTGATGATTAGTGGATTGAAATCTCTATTGAAGATGGTTCTGTAATGTGATAATACATGTTTTGTCCCTTTTTAAAAACATGTTTTTTTTTTTTTAAACTCTATTCTACTTAACTCCCCCCTTCCCCACTTAGTTGGCTGAAAAGAGATTTCATGCATTTGTCAAATTTTTGGACAACTTGAATATGTGAAGGATAGTAAAAGTACTAAAAAAGTACTAAATCCTCCCCATAGGATAAAGTAATAGGCTAAACTTGATGCAGTGAAATGTTTTAAGAATAAACGTCAAGTCCTTTACTTGAGTTAAAAAAGTCAACTGCAGAGGATAGGATGGGATAGATAAGACCATAGGTCTCTGAGTTTTCATGGACTACTATTATGCTCAATATAAGGTGATAATATGTCATAGAAACTGATATGAACTTAAGGCAAAGTAGGATATATATAGTTTCCAGAACAAAGTAGCTAATAGCAGCATTGAAAGAATTAGAAGTATTCAACAAAAGAAAACTGAGAAAAGTACATAACAATTATTTTTAAGTAATTGAAATGTTCACAGGTGATACAGGAATTAGGCTTGTTTTTTGGTCCCCAGAGGTCAGGGCTCAGAGTAATAACTGTGAATTACAAGGAAGTTATTAGAGCTTAATGTAAATAAAAACATTTTTGACAATTAGAATTGTCCAAAAGTGAAATGAGTTCTCTAGGGAGGTAATGGGTTTACGCTCATTGAAGCTCTTCCAGGGAAGGTAAGGATGATTGCTTAGAAGGGCTTTAGCAGAAATTTCCTTCTTTTTTTCCTTAATAAATTTATTTTTTAATACACATTCCTTTATGAATCATGTTGAGAGAGAAAAATCAGAGCAGAAGAAAAAAACTATAGTAGAGATAAAAAAAAAAAACAAATAGAAAAAAGAAGTGAACATAACATTTGTTGATTTACATTCAGTCTCCTTAGTTCTCTTTTCTGGATGAAGATGCCATTTTCTGTCCAAAGTCTGTTGGGATTGCTTTGGATCACTGAACCATTGAGAAGAATCAAGTCTTTTATAGTTGATCATCACACATTCTTGCTGTTATTGTGTACAATGTATTCCTGGTTCTGCTTGTTTTGCTCAACATCAGTTCATGTAAATCTTTCCAGGCCTTTCTAAAAATCAGCTTGTTCAAAATTTTTATAGAACAATAATATTCCATTATCTTCATATACCACAACTTATTCAGCCATTTCCAATTGATGAACAAGTACTCATTTTCCAATTCGTTGTTACCACAAAAACAACTGGTACAAACATTTTTGCACATATGGATCCTCTCCCCTCCTTTATGATTTCCCTGGGATACAGACCTAGCAATGGCACTGTTTAGCAGAGATTTCCATTCTGGAAAAGTATAAATCATAGGGGTTGAGGAGGTTGGTGAACTGAGAGGTCAATGTGTTTCAGGGCCCCTCAATATGATATTCAACTGCCTAATCAAGAAGGAGGGTTTGGGCTGAAAATGAAGACTATGAGAATTTCTACAGAAAGGAGAATAATTTGGGGGTTGTAGAGTGCCGTAATTAGGATCTAGAGAAGGCAATGTAGAGAATTGAAGTGAACTTTTAAAAAGCTCTTGCTTAGTAATGACAATAGCCTGAGGCTCTGGAAGAGATAATGAGGAGCAAGAAGCCCTCATGAACAGTGGAGTCATGAAATAATGGAGAGGGTTAAGGGATGTAGTGTCTTTCAAAAGAGAGATAAGAGAAGTAGAGAGATAGAAGGATGTTTGTAAGGATGTAATGTCGTGGCTATCAAGGAAGAAGAGAGAATTTGTAGAAGAAATCAGTGTTTTGGTCCATAAAAGGAAATGGTTCCAAACAAATTCTGCTAAGCACAAAAATTTAAAAAACAATAATATAATAAAGTTAATGATAGCTATCATTTTGTAACACTTGTTATATGTACAGCACTGTCCTGAGTGTTTTATGATTTATAATCTCGTTTGAACCTTACAATAATCCTGGAGGGGTTAAGTGCTTTAGACTCTACTTTACACTTGAGGAAACTGAGGTTAAGTGACTTTGTCAAAGAAGTAAAAGCAAACAAAGGTCCTATCTCTTTTCTAACCTTCCATTTTGCTCTAATACACATTCTTTGAAACTTGTAAAAAAATTTTCCTTAACTACCTTCACCAACTTCAGTTCATTCTTAGCTTTCACATTCCTGACATAATTTTCATAGAACTATTCCTAGTCTTGTTTCCATCTCCTGTACATTTCTTCTTTTTTTTAAAGTCTAAATTGATTGGTTCATTAAAAGAATATTTAAACCAATCTCTTCAGAATAGTTTCCATTTGTTTCTTCAGAATTTTATTCTCAAGAATATTCTAGCTTTTATGTGCTAATTTCTCCTGAAACATTTTAGTCTGTGGGATCCTATTTGTCTTTGGATCCTTTGAATCTTTTGAAATCTCCTTTTTAAAAAATCTAGAGCAGATAGCAAAATCTAGTCAGAGTATACCAAAATATCCTCTTTTATCATAAACTCTAGGATAGAGTATTTACTTCTCCAGAGCTCCCCATCATTTCTACCCTAGCAGCTATTTCTCCTCAGTTATTTTGAAAAAGATTGGAAATCGAATTTCTCCTTCTTTGGTGCTTTATCTCTAAGATGAGGAAAAAAGAGTTAAAAACTAAGCTCTTGACAGGTTAGTTAGTGGATTGAATTTCTAACAAGGTGAAATTCAATAGGGATAAAGTCTTGTCTGTGGGTCGAAAAAATCAATCTCACAAGCATAAGAGTAAGGTAGACATTGGTTATTCTGGAAAAGATCTGAGCGCTCTTGCAGAAGAGATCTGCAAACTTAATATGTCAACCATGTGATCTGGCAAACAAAAAAAGTTGATATGAATTTAGTCTGAATAAAAGGGCTATTTCTTTTTTCACTCTCACCATATGTTACCCTCATAAGACCAAATCTGGAATATCGTGTTTAGTTCTGGGCCCCATAGTTTAAGGAGATAACTAACAGTTATCAGTACAGTGAAAGGTCTCAAATCTATGTTGTTTGAGGATTGCTGGAAAGAATTGGTGATATCTAGCCTGCAGAAGTGAGGATTCAAGGTGAACATGAGAGCTATTGTCAAGGATCTGAAGGGCTGTTATGTGAGGGAGGGATTCAATTTGTTCTGTTTGTCTTCTTTCTGTTTGCAGAACCAAGAGCCAAGGGCAGAAACTGCAAAAGGAACAATTGGCTTTAAATACTCCTGGAAGTACAATTGGCAACCTTTGGGGTCCTCAAACTTTTTAAATAGGGGGCCAGTTCACTGTCCCTCAGACTGTTGGAGGGCCAGACTATAGTAAAAACAAAAACTTTGTTTTTGTGGGCCTTTAAATAAAGAAACTTCATAGCCCTGGGTGAAGGGGATCAACATCCTCAGCTGCTGCATCTGGCCCGTGGGCCGTAGTTTGAGGACCCCTGAATTTAGTCAGTACCATTTCAGTCATACAGTCAGTCAACAATCATCTGTTAAGCACTTACTATATGTTAGGCCCTGTGCTAAGTGCTAATGTTAAAAAGAAAGGCAAAAAAAAGTCCCTGAACTCAAAAAGTTTATATCCAAATGGAGGAGACAATATATAAATAAATAAGGCAATATGTAAATGTAATAGTACATACAAAACACACACAGAATAGATAGAAGATAATCTGAGAAGGAAAGTATTGGCAACTGTGGGAAATTAGGAAAGGTTTCTTGCATAAGGTGGGAAGGGTAAGCATCCAGCCAGTAAACATGCAAGGAAGTGAGAGTTGGAGTGTCATTTGTGAGGAACATCTAGTTTCGAAATAAAATAGAGTTAAATTAAAAAAAAAAAGAATGTTAGCACTAAAAGGAAACATTTTGAAGTCTGAGAAAAGAAAGGAAATTAACTATTCGATTTGACCAATAAAAAATCATTAAAAATTTTGGGAAAGAGAAGTTTCAGTTAAAGTGTGAAGTCCTAAGTACACAGATGACTTTGAAGACAGGTTAAATAAGAATTTTTAAGGATGGGGGAGATAGAAATATTTTTTTGTTCATAGATTCTCCTTCTCCTTCCAATCCCCTCATCCCGCTGCTTTTCTTGGCCCCAACTGGCGCTCTCCAGGAGGAAACCACAGACCACACACAAAAGCCTGTCTAAGCAGAGGCTACATTATGCAGATGGAAAATTCAGTTAGAAGTTGCTGCAGTATTCCAGGAGAGAAGTGATATAAATCTGAACAAGGGTAAAAGTTAGGAATCAACAGAATTTAGTAATTCTGGATATTGACAAAATGGTCAGTCTCTGCCTTCCCAGAAAGAGGCTATTTAATGCCAGAGGCAGTTGGCTATGGATACCACTTTGGCTATTTCCTGGAGAACATTTTTCTATCTGAGGAAAATTGGAGGATAAGAAAGGGATAATAATAATACAATGATAATAATTAACAGCACTAAATGGGCTTAACAATTTACACAGTTCCTTACAAATATTATCTGATTTTATCCTCACAATATTTTTGGGAAGTACATAATACTATTGTTATTCTTATTGCACAAATGAGAAAAGTGAAGTATACAGAGATTAAAAGGCTTGCTCAGAGTTAAATAGCTAGTAAGTATATGAAGCTGGGTTTGAACTCAGAGCTTTTAAAATTTATTTTATATTTTTAGCTTTTCTTTTCCTAGGGAGATTTCTTCCTCCTCTCCCCCACCTAATAGTATTTTTTTTTCCAGTTATATGTAAAGATAGTTTTCAATATTCACTTATGTAAGATTTTGAATTCTAATTTTTTTCTCCCTCTCTTTCTTCCTTTCTTTAGATATACAATCATTTTAAACATATTTTCATATTAGTCATGTTGTGAAAGAAAAATCAAAACTGGGGCAGCTAGTTGGTATAGTGAATAGAGCACCAGCTCTGAAGTCAGGAGGATCTGAGTTCAAATCTGGTCTCAGACACTTAATACTTCCTAGCTGTGTGACTCTGGGCAAGTCACTTAACTCCAATTGCCTCAGGAAAAAAAAGAAAAATCAAAACAAAAGGGGAAAACTACAAGAAAGAAAAGAAGGTGAAAACAGTATGCTTTGATCCACATTGAGTCTCTATAATTCTTTGGATGTAGATAGTATTTTCCATACCAAGTCTATTGGAATTGTCTTGGATCACTGCGCTGCTGAGAGGAGCTAATCCTGTCTTGGTTGATCATCGCACAACCCCCCTACTTCTGCTCACTTCACTCAGCAGCTATTCATGTAAATCTTTCCAGACTTCTGCTCATAATTTCTTATAGCACAAAAACATTCCATTAAGTTCAAATACCACAACTTATTTAGCCATTCCCCAGCTGATGGGCATCCACTCAGTTTCCAGTTCCTTGCCAATACAAAAAGGGCTGCCACAAACATTTTTGCACATGAGGATCTTTTTCTCTATTTTAAGATCTCTTTGGATATAGATACTTTGCTGGATCAAAGGGTATGCAGAGTTTTATAACCCTTTATAGTTCCAAAGCACTCTTCAGAATGGCTGGATCATGAATTCAACTCTCCTTGATTGCAGGTCCAGCTCTAACTACTGTATCACCCAGAAGAAAGGAATGAAAAGGAAAAGAGAGGAGAAAGAGATGGTGGTGGGAAGGGAAGGGGAAGTAGGGAGCACACCCTATCCGGACAATTAGGATGAAGGATCTTGCCTCTGGGGGAAGGGTTGTATTTATATCTTTCTAACCAGGATAGGGTAGTTGGGAAAGGGAAGAGAAGGGGAGGAGTAGCAAGGTAACTCTTAGTACAGGGAATGACCTTAGGACCTTGGCTTCTTATATTTCATAATCTTTCACCTACTCCTACGATCTGTTTTCACAGAACAAGGACAATGTCCCTAGCTCCAATCCTGCTCTAGTTCCAGTGTAATTCAGTGGTCCTCTTGGTCTCTTGTCTGTGGGGGTGGAGTCTGAGGTGTGGTCTAGAGGATATGTGGACCTTTATTTTTGGCTTTGGATCATAGTGAGCTGGTGGCATCCAAACAAGAAGAGAGGGTGACTTTGGTTTTCCAGAACTACCCTTCTAAAAGACAGAGGGAGACAGAAAGAACAGGTACTTCAAAAAAAACAAAACAAAAGGAACTTTGGTTCTCTTCCTTCTTTTTTTTCTTTCTTTTATTTCTCCCTCCCTCCTTCCCTTCCTTTCCTTCCTTTCCTTCCTTCCTTCCTTTCTTCCTTCCTTCCTTCCTTCCTTCCTTCCTTCCTTCCTTCCTTCCTTCCTTCCTTCCTTCCTTCCTTCCTTCCTTCCTTCCTTCCTTCCTTCTTTCCTTCCTTCCTTCCTTTCTTTCCTTCCTTCCTTCCTTCCTTCCTTTCTTTCTTCCTTATTTCCTTCCTTCCTTCCTTCCTTTCTTTCTTCCTTCCTTCCCTCCTTTCCTTCCTTCCTTCCTTTCTTCCTTCCTTCTTTCCTTCCTTCCTTCCCTTTTTTCCTTCCTTTCTTCCTTCCTTCCTTCCTTCCTTCCTTCCTTCCTTCCTTCTCTTCCTTCTTCCTTCCTTCCTTCCTTTTCTTCCTTCCTTCTCTTCCTTTTCTTCCTTCCTTCCTTCCTTCCTTCCCATCCTTCCTTTCCTTCCTTCCTTCCTTCCTTCCTTCCTTCCTTCCTTCCTTCCTTCCTTCCTTCCTTCCTTCCTTCCTTCCTTCCTTCCTTCCTTCCTTCTTTCCTTCCTTCTTTCTTTCCTTCCTTCCTTCTTTGTTTCCTTCCCTAATTCATTCATTCATTCTTTTCTTTATTCATTTCTTCCTTTCTTTCTCAAATCCTGAATACTAATGTCATGATACAGCTTAGAGCTGCAGAGGGAACTGCTCTAGATTTTTGCAGGGAGAATAAGACTGGGTATGAATAAGAGTATAGGAAGCTGGGATGAGGAAAAGATAGAGGTGAGACCCAGAAAAAGCCTGGAGAAAAGGTTGGCGGGGAAACAGGGGAGTGAGGAATTGGAGGGAAGTTGGAAGTTGGACAAAACTGGGCAGAGGGAATTTTTATTGCAAACAGACTTGATTGAAAGTTGGGATAATCTAATAGTCCTGAATTATCTGGCCTTCATGCATTAAAGGGTCTTTTATCTTCTGCCATTGACATGGGTCAACTCTGCTGAAAGAGACTAGCAAACAGGTATTATTAGGGAGAGACCCGATAGCTTATTTTTTTTTCAGAAGAAAAATGGCCTTACTAGGACTAGTATTTCTGGGCACCAATGGCTGTTAATGCTAATGGGAAGGTTTTTCTTTGACATTGTTTACCTTTTGGTCATATTGGCTGGGAAACTGACTGAGCAGGAGCTCCATGCTACTTGGTAGGCTCTGGTGACAGTGAATGTGAGGTAGGGGCATGGATGCCAAACTTAGGGAATGGATGCTGGAACTGGATATCGAAAAGAGGAGAATTATGGGGACAGGGCAGATGGGGGCCTTGGAGGACGTCCATTGGAAGTCAAGATGGCAGGTAAAAAGATAGAGCTCTGTCACTGTAGGAAGCAGAGATAATAGCTCTGGAAATCAGTCCAAAGAGGAGGTCTGGAGGAAGTATGGGGACTCTGAGAAAGAAGGAGGGACCCGAGGCCAGTTAGAGACCAACTCCCACTTGGTTTTGACAGGCTTTCTTTTTTTTTTTTTCCTACCATATCTCTGTGTTCAACATTTTGTTGCTTCCAAATCTGTTATTATATTCTTTTCCTTTCTCACTGCCTTGAGCACCCATCTAGGTCTTTCAAAAAGTTTTCTAGAATCAAAATTCAACAACATAAAGATTTCCAAATATCAACTAATTAATCAGAAATCATTTTAAAGTGCTCACTAAGTTGTAACAACTTAAAATGTTGTTCCAGAGAATTTTCACCTTTAATAATAAGACTATTTTAATAAGACTATTGTCTTAAAATATCTCAGATCTTTTAAGCAGTATTGGAAGAGAAACTAAATGTAAACAATATATGTACTAAGTAATATAAATACAAAAGTGAACCCATCCCTGTTTTCAAAGAGCTTTTATTTTAATAGGGAAACAGCCTGTACTTATAAAGGTCTATACAAAACAGGCACAGGTAACCTTAGGGAAATAACACTAGGGCCTGGGTGTCTAGGAAAGACCTCATGCAGAAAGTCACAATTACACTGGATCTTGGAAGATATCAGGGTTTCTGAGATAAGAGATAAGCAGGTAGAGTGTTCTGGGCATGGATGATAGTGCAAAAGGATGGAGGCAGGAGATGGAGTCATATCAGTAAACCAATAAACCTACTGATCAATATTTATTAAACACCTACAATGTGTCAGGCACTGTGCTAAGCATTCACATACTGTGTGAAGAACAGTAAGAAGGCAGGTTTCATGTATAGACCATAGTGTGCAGGGCAAAGTGGAGTGTAAGAGATTAGAAAGGGTATAGGTTGTAAATGCTAAACAGAAGAGTTTATTTGGGATCTTAATGGTTTTTAAGAAACCACTGGACTTTATCAAATGCTGGAAGAGGGAAGAATATTGTGGACCAGGTCTAACCCAGAACAGTGATTCAGAATTGGAATTACATGAGACATTCATGGATCACAACATGCAATAAGATGAATTTAATAATTACAAAAGATAAAAATTATAGAATTTCTGGTTGAAAAGGCAGGGTATTAATTCAGTAAAAGGCTATTCCTTCCTGCCTCTGTCTTTATCTTATCAGTTGGACTTAGTAGGTCACCATGGTAACTGGACACATAGTTCTTAAAGGTATTTCTTCAGGGCAATGAGAATTCTGCTGAAATGTGCAGTCTCATAAGCTAGAACTTTATGCTTCAGGCAGCAAGGAAGCCAAATGGCATCTCCACTCCCTTAAGCATCAACCCATCTTCTATAAAACAGGTGCTTCTCCTGTTACAATCCATTCCTTAGCAGTGAGATCCTAATGTTGTTCCAGAGAATTTTCACCTTTAATAATAAGACTATTTTAATAAGACTATTGTCTTAAAATACCTCAAATCTTCTAAGCAGTATTGGAAGAGAAACTAAATGTAAACAATAAAAGCCAAATAAAAGGTCCTTTTAAAAATACAATCAACATAGGGGATGTAATGTCAGATCATTTCAAAGTAAGGTTTAAATAATCACTATGACCAGGAGAGACACCAGGAATATCAGATCCATATATGGCACAAAATGTGCCATCAAGAACCATCAAGAATCTCGATTACAGGTCCAAGTCATCCATAGTAAGCTATCTACAATTCTTGCAATCTGTCTTAAGAGTTTGTGTTAATACTAGTATTCATTTTAACTCGCCCATCAATTCAGTGTTCCTGAATTCAAAACCTATTTTTTGGGGGGATTCTTATCAGGAAAGATGAGGCTAAACTCTGGGTTGAATGAAGATTTTTTTCTTAATTTCAACCAAAGACTCAAGATTATTAACAAGTATGCTAAAGAATCTCTTTTCTTCCCAGTGAATCCCACACACACACCTTGATTTTTAGCTTTTTTTTTTTGTTTTTGTTTTTTTGAGAGGCAGTTGGAGTTAAGTGACTTGCCCAGGATCACACAGTAAAGAAGTGTTAAGTGTGTAAAGCTAGATTTGAACTCAGATCTTCCTGACTGCAGGGGCAGTGTTCTATTCATTGTGCCATCTAGCTGCTCTATACACCATTATTTTAAAAGACTGTTGACATCTCCCTGTATCATTAAAACATAAAGCATCATCCTTTAGCTCTCCTAATCCTTTGTCTCACCTGTCCTGTAGGGAAAAAATACTTGATAATTAAAGGAAAATCTGAGCCATTAAGACCAAGATGATTAGAAATAAATACAGAGGATTAATTAGGATTCTCACAAAGGAGTCCTTCCTTATTAAATAGATCTTTCCCACCACCCTTTTTTTTGCTGAGGCAATTGGGCTTAAGTGACTTGCCCAGGGTCACACAGCCAGGAAGTATTAAGTGTCTGAGGTCAGATTTGAACTTAGGTCCTTCTGACTTCAGGGCTGGTGTTCTATCCACTGTGCCACCTAGCTGCCCCCAGCCCATTTACTTTCCCAGTTATGATTACCAGCTCTGCATTTCCCTCTACCCTATTTTCTCTCCTGTATATACTTTTGTTCTCTTTTTCCACTCTGTCCCTTCTTAGTAGAGTTTTGTTTCTAAATCACCCTGCCTTCTATCTAGCTTTTCTTTTATCACCCCTCCTCCCCTTCTCTTACCCCTTTCTCCTAGTGTTTCAATCCTGTCTTCTATCCAGCACCTCCCTTTCTTTTCCTTTTCTCCTCTTACTTCCTTATAGGGTAAGATAATTTTTTCTACTTAACTGAGCGATTATTTTATTCCCTCTCTAAGCCAAGACTGATGAGATTAAGCTTCAGACAATATTCATCCCCCCTTCTTTTCCTTTATTGTAATAGGTCTTTTCTGCCTCTTCATGTGATTTAATTTGTCTCATTTTACTTCCCCTTTCCTCTTCTCCCAGAACAATCCTTTTTCTATTCCTTAATATCTTTTCTTTAATATCCTCACATCAGAACCCATTTATATTCATACCTTCTGTCCTTGTATGTCCCCTCTAACTTCTCCAGTAAAAGATACAGTTCATAAGAATTACAGCTATCATTTTCCCATCCAGGGATGTAAATAGTTTAACTTTTAAATAATATGTGTGTGTGTGTATATATATCTATATATCTATATATCTACATATATATATATATATCCCCTATTTACCTTTCTCTACTTCTCTTCAGTCCTGTGTTTGAAGTTGAAATTTTCTGTTTAGTTCTGTTTTTTTTTTCAATAGAAATGATTGAAAGTTTCTTACTTCATTAAAGATCCATCTCCTCCCCTGAAAAATGATGTTCGGTTTTACTCAGTAGTTAATTCTTGGTTGTAACCCCAGGTCCTTCTGGATTATGCTATTCTAGGCCCTTCTATCCTTTATTGTAGAAACTGCCAGATTCTGGATAATCCTAAATATTGATCCTCGATATTTGAATTGTTTTTGTTTGGCAGCCTGCAATAATTTTTCCTCGAGAAGTATTGCAACAATGTTGCTTAGGGTTTTCCTTGTGAGTTCTCTTTCTGGTTGTGATCATTGGATTCTTTCAATGACTATTCTCCCCTCTAGTTCTAATATATCAGGGCCGTTTTCCTTGATGATCTCTTGAAGAATGCTATCCAGGTCCTTTTTTTGGTCATGCCTTCAAATAGACCATTAATTTTTAAATTGCTTCTCCTGGATCAATTATCCAGGTTGGCTGTTTTTCCAGTGAAGTATTTTAGATTTTCTTCCATTTTTTTTCATTCTTTTTAGTTTGACTGATTCTTGATGTCTCATAGAGTCCTTAGCTTCCATTTGCCTCATTCTAGTTTTCAATGTGTGATTTTCTCCAATTAACTTTTGTATCTCTTTTTAAATTTGATTAATTCTACTTTTCAAGGTGTTGTTTTCTTCAGTGAATTTTTTGTATTTGCATTTGCCTTTTGTGTTTTTTAAGGAATTTTTTTCTTCAGTCAATTTTTCCCTTCCTTTTCCAAATTGTTGATTCTCTCCTGAATACCTATCATTTCTTTTCTTATTTTTTTCTTCTATCTCTCTTATATTCTTTTTAAAATCTTTTATGCGCACTTCCAAGAAACCTCTTAGGGCCTGAGATCAAGTCATATTGCTCTTTGAGATTTCTCCTGTGGACATTTTGTCCTAAGCTGAGTTGGTATTTTGGTCTTTCCTGTCACCATAATAGTTTTCTATAATTATGTTTCTTGCTTATTTTCTTTTCTTCCTTTATTTTCCTCTTTGGTGCCTTTTATGGTCTATCTCTACTCCTGGGGTAACAATGAAATTGTCCCAAGATTCCCCTGCAGCTCTGAGCCTTGGCTTTGGGCACAGGGCTCCTTATGTTTGGTGATTTGCTCACAGTAGGGGGTAACTCTCCCTGCTCTCTCAAAAAATAACATGGTTTCCCAGAATTTGCCTTCTGAGCTAGGACTGGAAGTTGCCCTACTAGTTTGTCCACTACTAAGCCAGGACTGAGGGTCTCAGTTGTTGATCTGTTGTGATTAAGACCCTTTCTCTGGCTTTCCTGGATTCCTGAGCTGGGGTAAATACCTCTTTCACCCCAGTGAGATTGACCTTTCTTGAAATCATTCTAAACAATCTTGAACTGAAGAATAGTTTCATTCTGTCACACTCTATTCAGAGGCTTGATTTCATGTGGTTTTCAAGGGAAACTGGTATAATGCCCCGGCTAGCTCTCTGGAGGGCCTCAGGATCACTCAGAGTCAGGATCAAAGTCCTTGGTCTTTAGGAGGAGAAGTGAAGGAGGCAGTCAAGCTGGCTCATCAAAGATGGATCCTGGACTCTCTAGTCTAGAGCCTGAAGTCTTCCCTGCTGAGCATGCTGTGGCAGAGAGACTCTGATTCTCTCCCTCAGCCCTCCAATCCTTCTTTACCATTATCTCACCACAACACATTCAGCAGGTGCCAATTGTGAGGAGAGCCATCACATCACCATATCATCTAAGTATATATTTATAGAACCATTATCTCACATTGAGTAGGTACTTAGCCTTAAATACTTTGCTGTCTTAGATTCAAGACCACCTTTTCAGAGTTCCAGATGTCTGCAATCTTCCTGCCCTCTACATCTCCCGCTTTCTTTTGTTTTAGAACACACGTGGTCACGCCCTCCCTGACTTCTCAGGAAGGTGAGAACCTCAAAAAGGAGATGATCACACCCTCCCTGACTTCTCAGGAACAGAGATGAAAACACTAAAGGGAAGTGGGGAGTCAAACCAGATATTGTTAGTGGGTTTTTGGGCTGAAGGGTTTTATTAGAAACAGGTATGCACAAACCCATCAGCATGGGAGGTATTACACAAGCACATAGCAATAAAGCACAGGCTATAGTGATGACTCTCCCCACAACCAGTGCAGGCTCAATATGGTGTAACAAACATGAATTGTACATGCAAGTAGTGATATAACAAACAATATGAATCAACATGGTGGTGTAAAAGATTTCCTGAAGTCCTAGAAGGAGTGTATGTAAACAACAATCACACAAATACCTTCTTCAGCAGCCAAGAGATAGTCTAAAACCAATCTATTGTCCATTGCTTCACGTGTCAGGGAATGCAATGATCCCTGCAAATTTTTGAAGTCCTGCAACAGTTTTATTATGTCTCAGGGAATCCGATGATTCCTGAGGATTTTCAAGTCCTACAGCAATCTTATCAAACTGGGAGAGCTTGGAACTGGTCTTCATTTTGCCAACTTCTTGGACTTTCAATAATGTTAAATTCATCATGGTCAGATTCAATGGTATAGGAAGAAGCACAAGGGAAAAAAGCTATTTTTTGTAAGACCTTTGATGGTTGCTGCAGTATTGGCCCATTTCATTGGCAGTGCTAGCTCATATCCTGAATAGGTATTGAGTAGGTACTACATCAGTTACATTAATGGCAAACTTCTTCTTCTGAGATGGAAGAGGAAGGTTGACATAATTTGCCAGAGGCAAGGATCATATGGAATTATACCATATTGATATGATATTATCATATTATATTGATGTTTCTAAATTTTATTTTTTCTCATTCAACCAAATGAAGCAATCAACCAATCAACTAAAACTTGTCTTCTCTCCTACCTTCCCCCAACTGAACAAAGGGAAAAAAAAACTGTTTTAAACAAATATGGATAATTAAACAAAAGCAGAATTCTGAATATATATACATAATGGCTTGAAGAGCTTTGTTGAATAGAAATAGCTGTATTATTCTGACTTAATGGGATCATATAGTCTCACACCACCACAGCATAGCATCCCCCTATATCCAGATTGATGATGGAGTCATTCCATTTATGACATTCTCTTAAGGGCATCAACTGGATCATTTAATTCAACAGAGGATATGTGATGTTCTTACTGGGCACTAGCATGCCCTCTAAACAACTGTATGCAGTAGGAGACAACAATAAAATTCTTCCACTGTTTCCAACATTAAAGAAGAGAATCTTTAATTGTCTAGTGCTGTTCTCTTCAGGCCCAGACAACTTAGATTCTAATCACTACTCAGGAATTAGTCTGAAAACAAATCTTTTCTTTTCCATTCTATCCCTTAAAGCCCTCTCACATGCTATCCTTGGAGCCTGGACCACTGGAAAAACCTGCCAGAATACTTTTCTTACTGTATCAATAGCTAAAGTTCACTGATGTCTACTTTTCTCCTAACAAGGAGAACCATCAGAGCTCCACTTTAGCACTTTTAAAGCTATAGCTTATTATATACTCAGAAAGAAAGAACGGATGAGAAACTTGGTAAATAGGGACCATCAAAATACCCAAGTGGGAAAACAGGTGAAAGAAATACAAATACGTTTACAGGAGAGGTGGAATGTATATTAGGATGATTTAAACAAATAAGAATTTCAGAGCAGTTGGTGGAATTTTAGGAATAGGGACATGAGAACCCTTTCTAATGTTGCTTTCCTTTATAAACACATTTTTCCTGACTCTGCAAGTTTTAACTTTAACTAAATAGTCTAATTAGCCTCTGTACTTCCTTATTTGACTTCAGATCATTACTGATGATATCCAGAACCACCCAGTTCTTCCCGTCTTCTGCATTTCATTTTGACTTCTTGCTTTATTTCTGTCGAATACTCTTGTACTCTTTGCCATCAAGGCTTCCCCCTTCCCCCCACCCCCCTCCCCCCCAACAAAGGTCCTGCTTTTAGTTGTTGTGGAGTCATTCTTTTATTCTAGGTTTTTTTCTTGAATTACTATTGATCCATAAGATTTCTTAGCATTCAGTCTTTGATTCTTACAACAACCCTGGAAAGTAAGGGGTAATAGTATCCTCATTTTACAATCAAGGAAACTTAGACAAACAGAAATTAAATGACTTGCTCAGGGTCATATATTTAGCACATGTCTGAGGTTAGATTTGAACTCAGGTGTTTCTCATGCCAGGCCAGGCTCTTGCCACTGTGCCAGCTACATATAAGCATTGATCATGATCCAATAAAGGAGTTAGAAGGAGCAGACAAGAAGGAGGAGAGTCAAGGGAGACCAGTGTTATGAAAATTCAGACAACAGTATATTGAAGAAGAACCCAAGCCTAACAATGTTAAATGCTTCAAAACAGTCAAGAAGGATAGGGATTGCAGAAAAAGCCATTAGATTTGGCAATTAGATTATTGACCAACTCTCAGAATCTATGACCTTATAAATTGGAAAAGATGAAAGACATACAAATATGAGTACAGGATAGGTGGAGTGTGAATTGAGATGATTCAAGCAAATTAGAATTTCTGAGCTGTTGGAATTTTAGGAATAGGGACATGAAAACCCTTTCTAGTTCTGCTTTCCTTTATAAACACATTTTCCTCCCTGAGACTATGAGCCATAACTTTAACTAAATTCTTTCAGTAGTAAATTAGTTGGCAAAATAGAAGCTGCCTGAGTCAAGTTTGGACCTAAGGGAACATACTAGTCCACAGTTTTAAAGAAAACACAAAAATAATGGCATAAATGACTTTCAGTTAAAGAATATAAAATGTATTTCCTCCAATGATCATACTACACTCTGAAGTGACAGAGTATACTTATACCAATGATCTATGGCATATTGTGATTTGCTTCCCTCTAGGAAAAAAATTTGATCAGACAAAAAGCTTGACAATGTTTGATGTTCTAAAGGTAAGACTTTTTAAGTCTAATTGTAGAGACAGGTAGGTGGGAGCAAATTGTTGGACCTAGAGACAGGAATATCCATCTGCAAATCTGGCCTCAGACACTTAACTAGCTGTCAGATGATGGGCAAGTCACTTAATCTTGGTCAGCCTCAGTTTCCTTATCTGTAAAATGGGGATAATAGTAGCAGCTACCTCCCAGGATTGTAAGGACACAAGAATATAAAATATTTGTTAAGTGTTTTGTCAACCTTAAGGCATTATATAAATATTAGCCATGATGATGATGATGATGATGTCAAAGTCAAGGTACTCAGAAAGTTTTATATGTGAAGATATATTTTTGTAAAAGAGTATAATCAGGAAATTTGAAAACAAAAGTGAGATCATAATAACTTTAGATAGAGGTTTCATTTGAGTGATATGGTCAAAAGCTGGATCCACAATGGAGTTTGAAGAGAGTAAGAGTAGAAAAAATGGAGGCAGAGAATATAGATAGCTTATGCAAGAATTTTGGCTTAGAAAGAGGGGAAGGAGAGAAGACAATAGCTTTTGAGAATGGTAAGTAGAGTTAACTGAGGTTTTTTTTTTTTTTTAAAGGATAGGTGACAATTGTGTTTGGGGACAACAGAAAAAGAACCAGTTGAGAGAGAGAGAGATTAAAGATGAGAAAGATGAGAAAGAGGATGAATCAAAGTCAAACTCATTGGCCTAAGAGTTTACTATCTTGTTTTATCTTTCAGAAATCAGGCCCTATATCCTTTCTCCTATTCCCCCATTCATTCATTCAAAGTGTAGCTAGACACAAATGAGGAAAACAAAAAATGTTTGTAGGAGCTCTTTTTGGTAGTGGAAGTTGATGGAAGTGGAAGGGGATGTCCACCACTGGGGGAATGACTGAATAAGTTATGATATATGATACATATATGTATTTAGAATTTTGTTCTATAAGAAATAATGAACAGGCTGATTTTAGAAAAGCCAGGAAAGACTTATATGAACTGATGCTGAGTGAATTGAGCAGAGGCAGGGGAGCATTGTACATCGTGGCAGCAAGATTATGTGATGATTAACTGTGAGAAACTTGATTCTTCTCAGAAATTCAGTGATTCAGGACAATTTCAATGGATTTGGGATGGAAGGTGTCATCTGCATTCAAAAAGACATTTATGGAACCTGAATGTGGATCAAAGCATAGTATTTTCATTTTTTTTTGTTTCTTTGCTTTTTCTTTCTCATGTTGTTTTCCCTTTTAATCTGATTTTTCTTACACAACATGACAAACATGGAAATAAACTTACAAGATTTGCACGTTTGACCTACAAGATTGCTTGCTATCTTGGGGATGGAGAATGTAAGGGAAGGAAGAGAAAGATTTGGAACACAAAATCTTACAAAAATGAATGTTGTAAATTACCTTTACATGTATTTAGAAAAATAAAATACTATTGAGAAATAAAGTGTAGCTAGCTCTGCATAGTGCTTTTTCATCTTCTAGTTCTTTCACTGTTAGATAGTTTTGCTCAGGTCTGGTAATTTGAATCTATTAAGAGAAGTTAGAAGAGTCTTTAGATTCTCATTCTCTCTGTCTCTGTCTCCATCTTTTTCAGTCTATCTATCTCTTTCTATCTGGCTCTGGCTCTCTCTGTGTCTGTCTCTGTCTATCTGTTTATCTGCTCCCCCCCCTCTCTTCTCTTCTCTTTATAAGATTTCCATTTCTGGCTCACCATATTTCTCAGTTCACAGATAGCAGAACAAAATGAGGGTTGAAGAGTTCATCCCATTCACCATCATTCATCACTGTCTTCCCTCCCTCCCTTCCTGAGAAGTCGTTTTATCTCTCCTTTGATCCTCCTTTTGCCTGTAAGCCAGTTCCAAAGGCTCCCATTTATTATCTTTATTGTTATCAACAGCTATGGTTCATTCTGGGCTTTGGTAATATACCACACTATTTTGAAAGTTGTGTCACACTCTTGTAGTCATCCTTGGCTACTTATTTTTGCTTCCCATTTCTCCAAGTGCTTTTGAAAAATTTGCTTTGATGGATGTGCAGCCACATCAGTTATATGTATAGTTGCCATTTTCCTCTTCAGAATAATCTCTGCCTGTGCTTTAGTCCTCAGTTGTCTCTCTGTACGCCAATCTATCCTACACTCTGTCACTAAAATGCTTTTCCTAAAACACAAGTCCAGTCACAATGCTTTCTTTTCTGAATCTATTTCCCTTTCTAGAAGGTAATTCTTTGTAACAAAGCATTAAAAAAAAATCAGTTCAGTATAACTAATACAATCAGGGGTCCTCAAACTTTTTAAATAGGGGGCCAGTTCACTGTCCCTCAGACTGTTGGAAGGCCGGACTATAGTAAAAACAAAAACTTTGTTTTGTGGGCTTTTAAATAAAGAAACTTCATAGCTCTGGGTGAAGAGGATAAATATCCTCAGCTGCCACATCTGGCCTGTGGGCCATAGTTTGAGGACCCCTGTTACATCAACCTCCTCTGATAAAGAGAAGGGAGAAGGGAATAAACATTTATATGGCATTTACTATGTACCAATCATTGGGCTGGGCTCCTCATAAATACTTCATATGATCTTGCAACAACACTAGGAGAAAAATGCTGTTATCCCTATTTTTCAATGGAGGAAACTGAGGTAATCAGGGATTAAGTGACTTGCCTTAGATCACACAGCCAGTAAGTGCCTGATTCCCAATGCTGTATCCTCTGTAACCCCAGCTGTCTCATGACAGTTTATCTAGTGTTCCATGCTTATAGTCTCCTATATTTGCAAAGAAGGGAGGAAAATGTCCCTTCCTTTATCCTGAAATTGTTTTAATGTGGACCAAATTTGCATTAGTTTGTTGCCACATAACTTTTTATAGTGAATCATAATTTATGCATGTGATATGATGTTAAGGACCATGCTTAAGTGTGAAGGGACAGATCGATTCTCCTAAATTCCCCATAGCTGTGAATCATAACTCTTGAAGGAGTTGAAAAACAGCCCTTACTGATGCAGATGTTGCTTGTGGATTGGGAATGAAATAAATTGGAGGCAGAGGGAAGAGGAGAGATGTCAGAGAACACAACTGCCTCTCAGTCTCCTTGTATCATCATCATCCTCTCACATGAGATCCAATCTACAGTCTGAGTTAGACTTCCAGCAGCCACTGGCAGATGTTTCCCATATCACAACCATATGATATCATATTAAGCTTCTCTTTCACTATTCCCTTCCTCCTAAGAACTTTTTTTAGCTAAACTACTATCTAACCATACTTTCCTTATCTTGCATCCATGAAGCTGATTTTTAAAAATTCAAGCGTGGGATATATTTATTGGTCATGTAACATGTACAAATCCACATGCATTGCCTAAATAAATGGCTTATGGGGGAAACACTGATAGATATCTCTGGAATGTAGTTTATCTCTCTCCAAGGAAGACTTTGATTCCTGCCTAAAGGACAGCTGGAGGAAGGGCCATGAAGCTGGCTGTTGGCTTTTCTGTTCTCCTTTGAGAGAAGGGATACAGACTAGACATAGTTATCTTTCCTCCCTCCCACTCAAATGGATAATTTAAAGGTGGGAACGTCATCAAAATCCCACTAGTTTCCCATAAAAAAGGAAGGAATTCCAAGTTTATACCTGGAGCCTTGATTCTTTCTTTTCAAATGCTGTTATATAAAAAACCATCACAAGTAATGAATGGTAAGTAAACCTATTTATCTAAGTAGATTTCAAACAGAAACTGGAGAAATTCTACAGAAATTACATAAGAATAGGTAAAATCTTTACATGGGTGTGAGCTGAGTTTTCCACTAAGAGAGAATCCTGGATTTCAGCCAAGGGGAAGTTCCTTATAGTCTTTAGGGAAATAAGCTGGAAATCAGGGATGGCTTTCTCTTGCATGTCTGCTTTCCATAGCTTGTCTCTTTCTTAGGACAGCAATGAAGAATGGCTTACCTCTCCAAAATTCTCATGTCAATTCCATTCTTTACACTGTTCTGTGAGAATTTTCTTCCCCAAAATTGGAACAGAAGTGAGTGCAAGGGATAAGGCTGTAAAAAATTACCCTGGCATGGGTTCTGTTCATAAAAAGTTTAAAAAAAAAGGGAATTTTCTTCCCCAAACCTGGGTATACAAGCAATAGAATTTATGCTTATATTTATATCTATTGAAGTTAATTTTATTAGATTTAGCCTAGTGTCTAGTCTGTCATACTTTTGAATCCTGACTCTACCACCCAGTTGTTTGCAAATTATATGAGCAAACTTTTTCTGTCTTTATCTCAATCATTATAAACTTATTGATAAGTTATTGATAAAGTCATTCATAAATAACACAGGCCAAGCATAGATGCCTGGAGTACTTTATTGGAGACTTCCTGCTAACTTGACACTGAACCACTGCCTTCTTTTTAAGGACCTATTTCCTATTGCAGACCACTTCTCACCATCTTTTTTTTACCCATAATAGTATGAAATAAAAAACTTTATCAAATGTTTTGCTAAAGTCTAAGTACATAAACTGTATATTTTTTCATTCAGCTATTCCACTACTAAGCCTATGTCCCCAAAGAAATCAAAGAGTAAAACATATCTTTATTAAATATTGAATTTAACATTTAATCTCTTTAGCAAAAATATTTATAAAAATTTTTTTATGGTAGCCAAAATATGAAAACTAAAGGAGTGTCTTCTTATTGGAATTGGCTTCTTATTGGGGAATGGCTAAACAAATTGTAGTATATGAATGTAAAGAGACATTATGTTGAAATGGACCATTGCAGAGAAAATTAGGAAGATGTCTATGAATTACTACAGATTGAAGTGCACAGAAATAAATAGGACAATCTATAAAATGATAACTATCATACAGAAAAGCAACTTTGAGATGCTTTAAAAAGTCTGATCAATGGAATGATAAAAACAAATCCAAACAGAATCAAGATGAAATATGCACTTTGAATAATTGATCTGGGTGAATGAGAGAGGAACTGATTTTTGAAAGAGAAATAGGGAGACTGCAAACTGTAGACCAGTGACCTTGATTTTAATTCATCTTCTCCTGCACTAATCTTTAATCTTTTCCACTTTACTGGTTTCTTTCCTGCTTCTTTCCAACACAACCAATTGTTGCTTATTCTTAACCTTCATTAGACTCTATATACCATCTTCAAAGGGGCTTACCTATGAGGCAAAAACCTTAAAATTCAGAGAGATATATATGTGGCAAATATGGTAAATTTTTTTTGACTATGTAAATATATTGAGGGCTTTTAAAAAATTTTCTTCACTCAATATGGGCAGTAAGATGGATTCATAAAAAATATTGTTAAGAAATAAAAATGACACACTGTTAAAAAAAACTCTCTAAAATCTGGTCAAACTAGATATACAGTGTTTCCTTTATTTATTAGTTTAATATACATGCCAGAAAAGAAATCACGGTGAGTCGGGTATGACCTGTTTGTGATGAAATCATGCTAGCTCTTTTTAACTGAAACTTCTTTTTCTGTTCTTGTTGTTCCAGTTGTTTCAGTCACATCCAATTCTTCATGATCTCATTTGGAATTTTCTTGTCAAAGATACTGGAAAGTTTGCCATTTTATTTTCCAGATCATTTTACAGATGAGTATACTGAGGAAAACAGAGTTAAATGAATTGCCCAGGATCATGCAACTAGTTAGTATCTGAGGCTAAATTTAAACTCAGGAAAATGAGACTACTTTACTCCAGATCCAACACATTATCCACTGTGCCACTTAGCTGTCCTTATATAATGTTACTTAAAAAAAAAAAAAATCAGGGGCAGTTTATTCAGGGCATTGACCCAGTCAGGAGGATCTGAGTTCAAATTTGACCTGAGACAATTAATACTTACCAACTAAGTGACTCTGAGCAAATCACATCTCCAATTGCCTTGCCAAAAAAAAGGGGAGGGGAGGTGGAATTATTCTGTTCTTTTTCAATGACATATAACTTACTGGAGACATATTCCTATTCTGAATTTTATCCTATCTAAGTTCAATCAGATTTGTATTTTGTTGTTGTTATTGTTGTTGGCCAGGAACCTCTTTTCTCATGCCATTTATTGCCCAGATTTTGTACCTTTCTATTTGAGGTCATGGGTTTTTTGACTCTTGTCCCTTCTTGGATATAATCTTTTTATAACTTCCTTGTCATCCCACCTGCCATTCTTCTTTCCATGATATTCCTTTTCCTCTCTGTAGTTCAGATATTATAGAGAGATGCGGGCATTGCTTTTTCAGTTTAAAATCCACTTAATTAGATATATTATTATCTGGCAACTCTGTCCATTACCCATTTTACCTCTTCAAACTGCCTATGATGGATGGATTCAGGCTTCTGTAGTTTGAGTTCCTTGGATGATTTACTTTCTTGAGAAAATTCTGACTCCTGTGCAGTGATTTCCTAAATCAGGGGCCCTACTTGCTATGAAGAATCACACATCACCTTTTCCTACCATCTAAATTAATATAATTTCTGATATATAAGCCCTATAGGACAAGATATTAGTATAGCATGAGCAGGCACTCCTACTCTTTACACTATCTGTGCTAGGTTCATTAGCCAACCTGGACTCAATGCTGGCAGGTAAGGAGATTCCAAGAGAGGAATTGTCAACACTTCTAAAAGTTATTCTTAAGTGTTTTCTAGGTAACTTTTGTGTGGGGAAGTGCTATGTCTACTACTCACTTCTGAGCCCCCCATTGGTGTGCTTACCATTTAAACAAATTAGCCAAAATAATATTATCTATATTTACCAAATTACATTTTATTACATTTACAAAACATTTACCAAACAGTGCAAAAGTAAGAATAATCATATCATGGTAGAACATGTATAAATCTGGGTCATTCTTACCACGCAAACAGTGTCCATCTGGAAAAATGGCACAAATGTACAAAAAGTTAGCCAGGAAGTACAGAAGGACAAGAGCACATATGCCACAGGAGAAGGGGGGACAACTCATGACTCTGCATTGTAGCCTTGATGTCCTTGGTTTCTTTTGGGCATAGTTCACAAGATAAGTTATGTGTTGAGCACTGCCTCTTTACCCCTGATTGATTCCTTTGATTTGGTCTTTGGCGGGGCTCTAAGGCAATGTGATATTCTTTTGACAAAAGTTCTTCCCTATTAGTGTGGGATCTACAGAATTATTTATGGCTACTTTATTGGCTGGATTCTAAAGAGTTTCCCCATCTTAAGCCAGAGGAGGCAATAAAGGAAAGGGCATGTCAGTCTCTTTGTCTTTAGATAGCTCTTAAGCAGAGGATTCTTTTTTTTTTTTTTTCTAATTTATTCAGCTATTAGTAACAGAGGCAAAATCTTTTTTTCCTTAGTTATCTCCATGGGAGACAAAGCAGGCTCTAAGTTCTTTTCTTAGATCAGCTAATTTTCTATGAGTTTTCTACTCAGCCAGGCTTAGCTACTTTTGATAATCAAGAGTCAGTGTCAGTTCTGAACCTTCCACTCAGTTGGGCTCAGCTAAGCTTGACTCTCTTCAAGCTTCAGGGAGCAATCTTAATTCCTTATTCTCTGCTTTAATCTTGCTCTCCGTCATTGGTCCCTGAGTGACTCCAACCTCAAAGCTGGGGCTCCTTGTATAAAGTGACTCACTATTCTCTTAGGGTAAGAAACCAAAATCCACGTTTCTGCTAGATGTAACATAGTCAATATACAATTGTTCTACAAGATATCCTAGAAGTTTTTAAGATTCTCATAATGGTTATGCATAAATTAAGTTCTGGGAAATAAGGGACTTGGGTATTTCTGTCTTAAACAAGCACCTTTTCTCTGAAAGTCTGTTTTCTCTCAGGTCCTCTCAAAACTGTCTGAATCTGTCTTCCAGTAATTTTTCTATGAGTTTTTTAAAAAAAATTTAAATGCCTGTATTTTGGGCTTTTTTTCCCCAAATAAAATTGTCCAGATTTGAGGGGAGCACCTATGTCTGCACTCACAGATCTTCCTGATCTGTGGTGTATACTAAACTCCTAATTGCTTAAGTCACTTTTCCATTTCTAGAACTTTTAATGAATAAGCAGGCAATCCTGGGCATCCTGAACTTAGCATACACTGTGCTGATTCATCTTAGCATATTTGTTTAGAGCTTGGTGTTTCTTTCATACATATTCTGTTTTAAGAGAATCCTGAAAGACCTGTTAAGCAATGGAATTTTTCCTGTAAAAATTCCATTGCCTAGCAGGTCTGTCAAGAACTTCTTAAACTCCTACATTTCTGAGAAGACAATTTTTCAAGAATCATCAGCAGCCTAGAAGTTCAATAATTTGTGTACTTCTTTGGTTATGGCCTGTATTCTATTTTGTTAGAAGTGACAGAGTATAGAGAACTCTGGGCTGGAATTAAAAGACCTGAGTTTAAATCTGGCTTCAGATACTCAGCAGCTTTGTAACCCTGGGCAAATCAGCTATTCTGTGATTCACTGCATCTGTAAAATAAGAATAATAAGAGGAGCCTACCTCCCAGAGTTGCTGTGGATAAAATGGGATAATTTGTAAAACACTCTGCAAAACTTAGGGTACTACATGTAAATGCTACTTTCATGTTGTAAAAATATTGTGGATCCAGTAATGCATTTCTTTCCCTTCCTCAGAAGACTGTAGCAGATAATATCCAAAAATCAAATGTTGTCTTGTGTGATATCTGCTAGTACTCTTTTATAGCCTTTAATAAACTTCCTGGCCAGAGTTTTAGGTACTGCTTTTGCTCTTTCAGTTTGTTGCTTATATAGAGTATGTCCCTTTCAGACTTTTATTGAAAGGTACAAATGCAAAGACAAATTGGAGACTTGTATACAAAATATATTTGACTAAAATAACTTGAGAGCTGAATTTTGAGATATGAAAAGAGAAGTTCTATTTGTATGTTTCTATCTGATAGCAAGTAAACTCTATTTTCTGGAATTGTTCTTGAATGGATTTTCTTTGGAAAAATCTTTTGGCATTGTGGTGAATGGGGCATTAGATTGAAGGGAAGCTCAAGAGTTTCCCCTTCTAGTTTCAGTTCTCTCCAGCAAAATAAAAACTGAACTCACAAATTGTTTTCCCAGTGCTTAAACAATGCGTAAAAGCTTAATAAATATTTGTTGAATTAAATTGTTTAATTGGTCCAATGAAGTCAAATAACATATAGGCTTCAAGTAAGACCTTAGGTTTCAAGAAGAAATGTGTTGTTTGGAAAGAGTACTGGACTAGAAAATCAGGAGACCTGGAGTCTAGCATTTACTCTACCAATAGTTGGATAGCTATGTATTTAGGGCAAATAATTTCCTATCCCTAGGACTTTGTTCCTTCATCAAGGCCTGAAGAGGTTGGTTCATACAGTCTAGGAATGAGAGAGGGAGTCAGGTTCTAACTGATGATCTGTGATAATTCTATAATCTGGAAATGGAAAGTTAGAATGTTTGTAGCATCTAGATCACCTAGGACTAAAGGAATATCAGATCCTAGAACAACTGCTGTAGGTAGGGCAGGTAAGGTGTCAAGTGCAAAGTCAATTTATGAGTTTTATCAAGAAACCAATGTCATTAATAAGCTCACAGATTTAGAGCTGGAAGAGACTTTAGAGCTCATCCTATCAAAGTGGCTTAATTTTTTTTGAGAGGAAGCCATATTTAAATAATACAAGTCATTAGTGCCTTTTGTTTTATACCCCAATTATTTCTTGAGGTAAATCTTCTCTCTTCCACCTTAAGACTGAATCCCTTTTCTTAACAAATAAAAAAAATTAAACAAGCATCAGACAATGACTTATGATAATGTGTGCAAAACACTGAAATTCCATTCCATCCTTACTGAAGATCAGAAAAAGAAAGTTCTTAGGATCATCAAATGGTTCAACTGGATGGTTATTAAATGGTAGGATTTAAGAGCTGAAAAGGCATTAAAGAAAAGGCATTAGTTAGTATCTACTTTGTGATTGTGCCCTGTAATTCATGGGATCTTTCTGCTTAACTTGCAGCTGAAACCTCTTAATTGCATTGCTTCCCTCATTAGAATATGAGCCCCTTGAGAAAAAGAATTGTCCTTATTTTTATATCTTATCCCTGTGTGGGATAGTGACATTTACCCAAATTAAAATTAGAGACTCTCAAGATAAAAAGAAAAAGAAAAAAAAAGATTTATTACAATCCAGGAGAAAGGGCAATTCCTTTAAGATGGTGGATTTCTGGCTTGATGATCCATCATACCTGAATTCAAAACCCCAAATATCAGCTACAAAAATTGAGATTTTATCTCAAATAGCAAGTCTCATTAATCAAAACTTCAGGTGAATTTAGCTCTCAAGGATCACATATCCTAAATATGTATGAACTATAATTTTACATTGATAATAGTAAGAGATTCATCCTAGAAAGTTCATGGCTTATCTTCATATCTAAGTAGATGGTTTTTAGATTCAACATTACAAATCATTTTACTTTAAGATGCTCAATAACCAATCTATAGCAAAACATATTCAGTCATTAACCATGTTTAAAGTGACAAAGACATAGATCACTGTTCTCAGAGTCTCTCTAAACAATGGGAACAGCTTTAAAATGACACAATATAATAAATTAAAACTCACAGAGAATATAAAATATACTGTCCTAATTTCACATTTAAGATCCCTTATCAGAATCAATATTAATAATTTTTTTCATCTTAAAAAATGTTAATTCAACTTCCTCAAATCCAGGAGTCTCTATAAACTTTTCTGGAAATATAAATAACAGGTATAAAAAAACCAACATTGTTAAAATTCCTCTAAGCACAATTAATCTCCTCTCCCATCAAGCATTCCTAATTGCCCTGGTGCAAAGTCAATTTTAGAGGTTATAAAGTGTCCTTAACAGTCCATTCTTGAGTCTCCTCAACAGGTTTTTTAATCTTGGTGTTCTCAGCCTCCAAACTGTAGTTTCAGTCATCTGTTAACATCTGGTAAGGTCTTTCCCATTTGCTTCATCCAAGACTTGGTAAGCACCCACACTCCTGGAACTGCAAGCTCCAAAGGTACTAAGTCAACCATCCTTGCTTCCTAAGGGCTGAAAGAGATGAGGACACAGACAGTATATAATTCTTCAAAAACTTATCCTTTGTTTCAAAAGAGGGGATTTCCCTTTCTCCTCCCAAATAAAAGTAAACCAAATAGCATCTCATATGGGGAAAATGCCAGATCACTTCTGGGGACAGTTCTAATTCTTTAACAAAGCAAGAGACAAACATTTGGTCCAAGCAATTTAGTCTCTAATATTAATTTAGTAATCAGGTTCTTAAGAATCTGATTCATTTTTTCCACTTTTCCTGATGAGGGCTGATGTCCAGGCTGCTTGGAATTATCACTCAATTTGCAATCCCTGTCCTTCCTTTCTTCCTTCCTTCCTTCCTTCCTTCCTTCCTTCCTTCCTTCCTTCCTTCCTTCCTTCCTTCCTTCCTTCTTCTTCCTTCCTTCCTTCCTTCCTTCCTTCCTTCTTCTTCCTTCCTTCCTTTCTTCCTTCCTTCCTTCCTTCCTTCCTTCCTTCCTTCCTTCCTTCCTTCCTTCCTTCCTTCCTTCCTTCTTCCTTCTTTCCTTCCTTCCTTCCTTCCTTCTTCCTTCCTTCCTTCCTTCCTTCCTTCCTTCCTTCCTTCTTTCCTTCTTTCCTTCTTTCCTTCTTCCCTCCCTCTCTCCTTCTCTCCTTCTCTTTCTCCCTTCCTCACTTTCTCCCTCCCTTTTTCTGAGACAATTGGGGTTAAGTGACTTGCCCAGGGTCACACAGCCAGGAATGTTAAGTGACTGAGGCCATATTTGAACTCTGGTCCTCCTGACTTCAGGGCTGGTGCTCTATCTACTACACCAACTAGGTGTCCACCCCTTCCCTATTATTTCTTAGGAAACCTTAGACATCAAATATGTTCTATTATCAGAATTATTAGTCTCTAGCAATCCATATATAGGTTCAATTTGTTTCAATGTTATTCCACTATCCCCTCTTAAGTCAGCAGAGCTCAGGGGAAAGCTTCCACCACTCCTATCAAATAGTTCAGTATAATCAGTAAAATATCTCAGTTTTCCCACTGGTGTCATTTCAGAGAATATTCTGCACCCGCATTCCCTCCCTCCAGAGGGACACCTCCTCAATACCTTCTTATTTATCTTTAGACATATCACATACCTTTCAAATACAATCTGTTTTGCAATTACACATATCCCTCTTTGTCAAATTTCCTTGCTTTTACTTCCTTGTTAAAGGGAGAAAGCAAGGAAAACCTTAAGATTTAGAATGTAGGCAATATCTAAATAACTTTGGACCAAATTTCTTTTCTTTCTTTTTTTTTTTTATTTTATTTTATTTAATAATAACTTTGTATTGACAGAATCCATGCCAGGGTAATTTTTTACAACATTATCCCTTGCACTCTCTTATGTTTCGTTTTTTTCTCCTCCCTCCCTCCACCCCGCCCCCAAGATGGCAAGCAGTCCTATATATGTTAAATATGTTGCAGTATAGCCTAGATACAATACATATTTGCAGAACCAAACAGTTCTCCTGTTGCACAGGGAGAATTGGATTCAGAAGGTAAAAATAACTCGGGAAGAAAATCAAAAATGCAAATAGTTCACATTCGTTTCCCAGTGTTCCTTCTTTGGGTGTAGCTGTTTCTGTCCATCATTTATCCATTGAAACTCAGTTAGGTCTCTTTGTCATAG
Organism: Antechinus flavipes; assembly: GCF_016432865.1. Classification (NCBI taxonomy): domain Eukaryota; kingdom Metazoa; phylum Chordata; class Mammalia; order Dasyuromorphia; family Dasyuridae; genus Antechinus; species Antechinus flavipes. Next base: position 665,970,082 of record NC_067398.1, read on the forward strand.
AAATCCACTTCCATCAGAATACATCCTCATACAATATCGTTGTCGAAGTGTATAATGATCTCCTGGTTCTGCTCATTTCACTTAGCATCAGTTCATGTAAGTCTCGCCAGTCCTCTCTGTATTCATCCTGCTGGTCATTTCTTACAGAATAATAATATTCCATAACATTCATATACCACAATTCACCCAGCCATTCTCCAATTGATGGGCATCCATTCATTTTCCAGTTTCTAGCCACTACAAACAGGGCTGCTACAAACATTTTTGGCACATACAGGTCCCTTTCCCTTCTTTAGTATTTCTTTGGGATATAAGCCCAATAGAAACACTGCTTGATCAAAGGGTATGCACAATTTGATAACTTTTTGGGCATAATTCCAGATTGCTCTCCAGAATGGTTGGATTCGTTCACAACTCCACCAACAATGCATCAGTGTCCCCGTTTTCCCGCATCCCCTCCAACATTCATCATTATTTTTTCCTGTCATCTTAGCCAATCTGACAGGTGTGTAGTGGTATCTCAGAGTTGTCTTAATTTGCATTTCTCTGATCAATAATGATTTGGAACACTCTTTCATGTGAGTGGTAATAGTTTCAATTTCTTCATCTGAAAATTGTCTGTTCATATCCTTTGACCATTTATCCATTGGAGAATGGCTTGATTTTTTATAAATTTGAGTCAGTTCTCTATATATTTTGGAAATGAGGCCTTTATCAGAACCTTTAATTGTAAAGATGTTTTCCCAGTTTGTTGCTTCCCTACTAATCTTGTTTGCATTCGTTCTGTTTGTACAAAGGCTTTTTAATTTGATATAATCAAAATTTTCTATTTTGTGATCAGTAATGGTCTCTAGTTCATTTTTGGTCACAAATTTCTTTCTCCTCCACAAGTCTGAGAGATAAACTATCCTATGTTCCTCTAATTTATTTATAATCTCGTTCTTTATGCCTAGGTCATGGACCCATTTTGATCTTATCTTGGTATATGGTGTTAAGTGTGGGTCCTTGCCTAATTTCTGCCATACTAATTTCCAGTTATACTTTGGACCAAATTTCGTAAAATTTATATCCACTTGGATTGACAAAATGTGAAAGCACAGCTCGTTCAAGTTTTTAAAAGTTGCCTAACGTGCAATTTAGCAAGCAACGTAATAGCTTAAATATATTTCATCTAATTAGGAGATACAAACATGTGACTTCTTTAGGTAAGTTACTAAGAATCAAAAATTTTTTAAAATTTAAAACCAAATCAAATACAGATTTAAATTTCTAGAAACAATACTTCAATATCAATTCACACATATTTCTAAAATCTTATACTAGAATAAACAAATTCACAATTTTATCATGCATCAGTTAATAGGATTATCTCATACAATTTCAGATTCCAATTTAAACACACACAGCCCCAAAATTTAAGGGGACAGAAAACTGCCTTTTTTCAAGTCCATCAATAAGGGAGGAGAACATGAAAGAAGGACTTTAAGAAATTGATGGATTTTAGGATCCTGGGGGAGAGGGCTGGAAAAATTTGGACCCAGGTGCCCAGCTCCGTGCTTCAGTGGCTCCATGCCAGAAATGCTGAGGGGCCATGTCGAAGATATTGGGACATCAATGCAAACCCCAGAAGAAAGTCATCCAGGTATGCAAGCCTAGCCAGGACAGATTTCAAAAGTTTCTCCATGGGAGAGAAGCATGGAAAATCCCAGAAAAGATATTTTTTGTTTTTGTTTTTTTTCCCTTTGGCAGTTTTTCTGTAAGCCTCAGGTTCAGGCCCTCAGAAGACTTTTAGTCATGTAAATTAGACTTTAAAATACAATCGACTAACTCAAGTTAGCTGATACAGAGACCATACCAAGTACCCTAATGATTAGTCTCAAAACCCCCAGAATTTGCTAAAATGTGATGTGGGATGGATGCTAGACCCCCCTTCCCCATACAGAAAGCATTTATTTAGTCCCTGCAGGGGGAAGACCAGACACACACTTGGGAGCCATCCCCTCCCACCATGTGCTCGTGAACCTGACCAGCTTCCACCTTCTCAGGTTTAAATAACAAAAGACCCAAGCCCCCTCATTGGATGAACTAAAAAGAAGTAACCATCCTTGACCAAAAGTCACCAATGTTGTCTGCCTCCCATAGGTCACAATTACTTCTTGCACTTCCTATCATCTCCTGCAACCCAAGGCCTGACTCTCCAGAGATCACATGGCACCCCCCTTCCCCTTTTTCCCCCCTCCTACATGATACCCCTTTCCCCCTCCAACCTCCCCCAGCCAAGGCTCCATCTCTCAGCTCTGGGAACAAGGTTCATGAGACTTAGTCTCACCCTGAGAAAGCTTCATCCAATCAGTCAATCAGTCCCATTCAATGTTTTAGCAGTTTTGTAATCTTAAATATTTCTGCAGACCCAAATCAGCCAGTTCTAGGTCCACAGAAATATGTCAATTTTTAAAAATTATTTTTTATGTGGCAGTTAAAAACTTTCCCATCTCAGAATTAGAACTTCCTTTTTTCTAGCTTAAAGCTATTTGCATAAATTCAATTATGTACAAAATGAGCTCTTTTAAAGCCCAAATAGCCAGATCTTTTCCTTTGTAATTCAGCTGAGTCAGAGAAACACAGAAGACAAAAACACAGGCGCACGCACACAAAAACGTGTGCACGCACACACATTGCTTTTCTAAATCAATCAGTCTCTTCTTGGTCCCTCCTTGGGGTGGAGGATAAGAAGGGAGTTCTGAAGCTGAAACCATAGGAGCCAACCAGCTGGGTATTATAGTCTCCTGCGAATTTACACCCAGCCCTTGGGGGATGACAGTTCCTCCAAGTGGGGCACCTGCCCAAACAAAACAATATTTAATCCCTATAAATTTTGTTATTTCATCCCAATTCTTCCTAAAGAGCTATGTTCCTGGGACACTGGATGGTTACCTTAGATTGTTCCTTTCCCATAATTCACAGATTCTTATCCTTTGATGGAAGACTCACCTCATTTTACCAAAGGAAGATGGGAGTACCCTTATAGACTCTTACTTCTTAGAGTTTCCCAATATCAAAGGGAAATAAGAGCCTTTTATGGACTCTAAGTGCTTAAAGTTTTCCAATCCTAATCTTACTCACTCCGGTGACTCACCAGTTTTTGTCAAAGGGAAAGCCCTCTTATGGTTTCTAAGTGCTTAGAGTCTCTCCCCACCTCAGCAGTTTTTTGCCCTCCCTGGGTTGTGTACAGCTTACCTGACTTATTTCAAACTTTTCTCTGCTGGTTTATCTCCTGAGCCAAATTAATCCTTTATCTTTTCTAGCCCACTTCCATTTTTGCTTTCTCCAAGTATCTTTCTTCCGGAATTTACCTGATTGGAGTAGGAGTTTCTGAGTTGAATCCAAAGCCTGGAGAATTCTCTGGTGGGTGCCTGCCCAAGGATTTGGTATGGAAGGGACCCATTAAGAACAGGAAATAGCCCAGAACAAACTTCCAAAACTTGTGTGGGACAGCAATTCTAACCCATATTAAAATTAGAGACTTTTAAGGTAAAAAGCAAAAAAGGATTTATTATGATCTTGCAAGAAAGGACAACTCACAATAGACAAAATGTCAGTGGAAGAATGCTGAGTGCAAACTTCAAAACACAAGATTATGTAGACCCCCAACCCCACTTCTGACTTTTTCTCTCATTGACTGAGGAGTTCTAATTTACAAGAGTCCAGAAACAAAGAATACTAGTCAACAACACATTCTTTACTGTATTAGGTACTTAAATGCTAATGAAAAGCAGAGGGAGAAGAGGAGGGAAATGTTTGTTCATCTAAGATAATCGTATACCCGAAGCTATTAACTATATCTTAATTTGTTATTGCAAAGTCTCAAGTCCCAATTAGGGGATGGGGTTGAGGCCACACTCTTATGAGAGGTCTTCACTGTTTATCCTATTCATTCCCACAATGGATTGTACATTTTAAATACTTAATAAATGCATTTCTTTCTTCCTTTCTTCCTCCCTTCCTTCTCTCTCTCCCTTCTTTCCTCCCTCCCTCCTTTTCTTCCTGCTTTCTTCCCTTCCCTCTCTTCCATTTCTTCCCTTTCTCTCTTTTTCTCTCTCCCTCCGTCCCTCCTTTTTTCCTTCCTTCCTTCCTTCTGATGCAGTATAAGAATTGAGGATAAAAACCCCTCTGGTCGATGTTGCAGATCCCTTGTGAAAGAATTCGCAAACCCAAAGTCTGTGGCAAAAGGGGATTTATTTACATTAAGCTTGCTAGGAAGACAGCTTTCTTAATGGGCAAGGTCTTGTCAGGACTATTGCAAAGATGGGTTTGCACTGACAAGAAAATATCTTCATCTGGGCAAAATCTATTAGGACTTTTGCAAAGATATCTGGACATACAGTGCTAGATATATTGGGGCTGCTTTGATCTTTGGCCCTGAGCTGGGAGGCCTAATCTCTGGATGAATCTGAGAGACTGGTTTTCAACTCAATTGAATTCAATTCAAAATTGAATGAGATTACTTATCTTGGGAGTTTCCTCTTATGGACAGAAAGGTATGCCCCTCCTAGAAGAGAGTTTGAGACCCTGAATCACCTTTCCCTCAAAGATTAAGGGGACACAATTTACATCATTTTCCCCCTCAAGCAGTCCCCCCAGATTCCTTTGGAATAATGGGATGAAGGTCTCATCTTATGTAATTGTTCCAAGCTGACAAGGGGCATATAGCTGGCCCTACCCAATGGGCTTCAGACTGAAGGGGGCAGATGAGTGAGTTGTAGGCAGCAGCAGCGTCTTGTGCTGAATGTCAGAATCAGTCTCAGGTAATTCAGTGGTTAGAATTTCATGACTCAGAGTCTGGAAGAAGCAACTCTCACAAGTATATTAAAAATACAAGGACTAAATATGAGCAAAAGAGAGAATAAACAAAAGTGTATTTAATCTGAAGGTTACTAGGGACAGTAACCAGGAACCAGAAATCCACCCAGAGGAAGGCGGGGCAGGAAGAGGAGGGAGATGAGGTTATTATAAATGTCTCTCATCCTAGCAGGTTTCCTAGGCAAGCTTAGGCGAGGTATGATCTCTTTTAGCAAGCACCTTGATATCTCCAAAGCCTTCTCAGTCCTGCAGGGAAAAGCTTTTACCCAATTAGTAAAGGTGTCCATAAGGACTTGAAACCAGTCGCTCCTGGGTATATGCTCCTTCACTGAACAGGCTTCAGGAGAGGGGGAGGTTTAACAGCTAAAAGTTGGCTTGGGGGTATTTGTTCTGGTGGCCTCTAAGGAGGGGTGTAAGAATTAGGGAGCTGGGGGATCAAAGCCAGGGGTGAACGGGCAGATCCCAGCAGCTTGATCTGCAACCCTATTTCCTTCTGGTGGCCTTTACAAAACATGATTGAAACCTCTCTGGGTCCGTGAACAGTAACTGTAGAATTTCTCCTTCAGAGGTTAAAATCAGTGTCCTGAGGAGGAGAAAAAGGGGTCATACTCCTTGTATCAAAGGGATTGAGGAGTTGGGGCTGGGAAGTCTCAGGATCTGGTTTAAGTGAGGGGGATAAAGTTAAAGAAATATTGCCGGATACAAGTGTGATTCTCTTTTCTAAAATATATGATCATTCTCTGGGAGGAGGTTTCTTGGGGAGGCTTCTGGAGGCAGCCTTAATTTCAGTTCAAATCAATAATCACCTCAAATGCAGCCAGGGATTAAAGTACAGTTCTTTATTGTCTCTTCCAAAATAGCCCGGTTAATTTCCCTTGGTTCTGAGAGCTCTTGTTGCTAGTCCTTTGCTTCTGCCCTCTGCCAGCTTCAACCTCTCCTCTTCCTAATTCTCCGTTCTGCCCGACTGCAGTCTCTAGCTTGTCAGTCTCCTCAACTGACTTCTCACTTCTCAATCTCTTCAAGTCCCTTGACTAAAGCTCTAAGAACTTCTTATATATGATCTCTTAAAGGTGTGAACCCAAAGATTGACTCCTCTGCGAGAGTGGGATTGTGGGTTCCTGACTTGTGAATCTCCTGAACTTCTGAACTAATGTGTGAGCTGATGTGTGAACTTTCAAAGGTGTAAACATAAGCATTGTTTCTATCAATTCTAGTGACTTAACACCTTGTAAGGATTCTAACATACAAGGTCCTTTTCTGGAAGGGGTTCAGAAGCCTTCTGATAAGGACTTCATAGAGATAAAAGGAGGGATCCTGTATCCCTAGAGAAGCAGGAAGGAGGATTTTGATTTCCCTCTAGCAATTTAAACAGCATCCTGCAAAGCTGTTTTAATTTAAGCTTTAGTTTTGAGATCTTTTAAACCAAATTTGTCTCTTTTTAAAGAGACTTTCTAAGGGAGAATCTTTAAGGATCTTGTCCCACTTTGCCATAAAGTCTTAGATTCCCATCTCTTAGGCTCGTCCTTCTCTTAGGCATCCCTAGAGATGGAGAGATGACAAATTCCCCCCTGACTAAGAGGACTTTTTGTCAGAGAACACAGGAATTCCCATTTCAAACACTCATGAGAGAATTCTTTTCAAGTGTGGAGCTCCAGTGACTCAAATATTCCCTGGGGAATTTTTGGTTGTCCTAGCTATAGAATAGACAACAAGAAAAGGCTTTACCTAAACCAGATTCTCAGGGATCCTGTACTGAGCCACCAAATAATGAAGTGCGAGAACTGAGGGTAAGAGATCCCTTCTGGTTGATGTTGCAGATCCCTAGAGAAAGAATTCGCAAACCTGAAGTCTGTGGCAAAAGGAGATTTATTTACATTAAGAAGATAGCTTGCTAGGAAGACAGCTTTCTTAGTGGGCAAAATCCTATTAGGACTTCTGCAAAGATGTCAGCTAGATATATTAGGGCTGCTTGGATCTTTGGCACTGAGCTGGGGGCTAATACCAGGATGAATCTGAGAGACTGGTTTTCAATTCAATTCAATTCAAAATTGAATGAGATTACTTATCTTGGGAGTTTCCTTCATGGACAGAAAGATGTACCCGTTCTAAAGGAGATGACTCCAAATCATCTTTCCTCCACAGATTAAAGGGGACACAGTTCACATCAGGGCCTCTCCAATCCTCCCCCCAAAAGTTCTCAGTTTATATCACTGCCTTCCTTCTTTCCTTCTTTCTTTCTTCTCTGCCTCTATCTCTTTGTCTCTCTGTCTCTCTGTCTCCTCCTTCCTCCCCCTTCCATTATCATTTCTTAAAAAAAAAAAAAAAAAAAAACTTTAATTTTCTCTTTTCCTTTGTCAAGGAAGAGAGAGAAATCAGGGAAGTCTTCATGAAGGAGGTGACATTTGGGCTGAGCACTTAAAGAAAATAAGAATTTTGAAAGATAGACAGGACAAAGGAATATACTACAATTATGAGGGAAAGCTTAGGTGAAGGCAAGAGACCCAGTGTCAAGTTCAAAGAACAGTTAGAAGTTCAGTTTGACTGATAGAGTTCATGAACATAATTATGCAAAAAGCATGTTGGAAGCAGACTATAGAGAGTTCTTAATGTCAGCTTTCTTAATGTCAGTCTCTTTTTATCCCAGAGACAATAAGAAGCCATTGAAGGCTTTTGAGCAAGGAAGCTACCTGGTTAGTACTAAGTATTAGGAGGATTGCTCTGGAAGCTGTATGACATATTAGAACAGTATTATTAAACTCAAACAGAAACAGGGCCATTAATTCATAATAAGGAGCCTACTCCTAAAACATAGCACTATCTATCTTTACTGTATTTTTGTTTATTTTGATAATTACTTTCCAGTTACAGTTTTATCTGGTTAAGGCTGCACTGGTTAAAGTATAGAACTTTGACACCTTTGGTCTTAAAGAAGAGTTAGGCAATGGAACCAATCAGGTTGCTGGCTCCTGGTTGCTACTTTCATCTTCTGGGGGTTTGCCATTGTGTGGGGTGCTTTGTTGACCTGATCCTATATCACCTGCCCCCTTATTTCTAATATCCATTTTGAGCTATTTCTGAGGCTTCTAACTTGTACCACCTTGGACCATAGCAGGGTCATATTTTCAAGAATGCAGTCTGTCCCTCCTTCTGCCTAGCCCCTTACCTATAAAACTCTAGAAAATCCATTTTCTCCATCCTCATTTCTAAACTCCTAAACTCCTAAGCCTCTAAATCTCAAACCTCATAACTTTTCTCTTCTCTCTCCCAGCTTTCACTACTGCTAACCGTTTTTCCCTGGCAGTCCTGTCTAGGCCAGGAATCAAGGATTCAAAGCTGAGGTGGCAAAGCTTTCCAGTTCAGAGATCCAGGGGATATGGAGAGGAGAATTAAATGATTTTGGAAGAAACTTTGGAAAACTAGAAATTCCTGTTACTTTATATCTGATAGTCCCTATCCCTAGTAGGTTTGCTATTCCCCAACTTCCAAACAGGAAGTTCTGATTCTTGGGGATCAATTACTGGGAAAATAAACTTTTGGCTGTAAACTTAATATAAAACAACAATATTTTGTGCCAACCAAAAAGGCTAATGAAGGCTTAGGTTGTATAAGAGATTCAGGAAAGGATTTTGGATAAGGAAAGTGATATACCATTGTATTCTGATCTTTTCAGTTCAATCAATTTGTATCTAATTCTGCTCTCCACATTTTAGACTGGATATTGATAAAGCACTGAAGGAGATAGTGAGGGGCTTTAAGTTCATGCCACATGAGAATTGTTTGAAGGAACAAAGGTTGTACGATCTGGAAAAGAAATAACTTTGGGGCACGTGGCAGCTGGTTCTTGGGATCTGAAGGCCATCTATAGTAGAAGGATTAGCTCTATTCTGTTTGACCCAAAAGGGCAGAGCCAAGAGCAATTAATGGATGGAAATGGCAAAAAAAAAAAAAAAAAAAAGGTTTAAATTTGATGTGGAGAAAAACTTCCTAAATGGAGTGAGATTCCTGGAAAGGCAGTGCATTCTGTATCCCTGGAAGTCTGATTCAAACAAAAGTTGAATGCCTGCTTTTCATATGTGTCCCATCAACCAATCAACCACACACAAACATATATTTATTAATCTTTCTTTTTCTTTCTTCATTCCCTCTTTCCCTTAAGCATTTTCCCAAGTGATGAGTGGAGGGGATAAAGACAAAAATGAAAAGAGACCCTGTTCTCAAGAAGCTTATGGTTCAATGGGTTATATAAACAGGTCTTGCACTGAGGTTGTTTGGTTGAACACGGTTAGATCCAGATCCTGTACCCAGCCATGCCATTTTGACTATATAGTCTCAAGCATCCTGATCTCAGTGAGAGATGACTCCTTTTTCTCACATTTCTTGACTTATTAGATGCTTCATTCCAAGGAAACTATGGAATGATTTTAATTATAGTAAATTAGATTATGGATCATAATTCTCCAAAAAGAAGAAGTTTTAAAAAATTAATTCAATATATGAATGAATAGGGTATGGGACAGGCAATTTATTCATAGGGAAAAGAACTAGATAAGTGATTTAATTGGCAGAAAGAACTTTTGGGTGAGGAAAATGCCTCAACAAATGCAGATTGGCACCTCTTCTGAAACTTTTAGTCTTAGAGAATTGTTCAGATCATTTTGAAATTTAATGACTTATCTAAAATCATACAACTAACATGTGTCAGACTTGAACACAAGTCTTCTTGGTTTCAAGATTGGGTCTCTAACCACTATTTTGATTCTTATTCACATATACCAGAAAAACCACTAAACAGAAAAAGCTCACAATCATTCATTAATAGAACAGTTTTTAATAATATAACTATTGGCTTGATTGGCAGAGAAGATGATATTATTGATCATTATTAATTTTATTATTATTATTAATATAACATAACAATACTTATTATTAATGATCATTAGAACACATATGAGTTCCTAGAATGGCTAATTAGACAGTTTACTTTTAATTTTTCTGGACATTGTCCAAACAGTTCCTCATTCATACTTTCTTTCTGGTAGACATCCTAATGGAAACTTTCTCCCATTGCCTTTAAGCACCATCTTATAACGTTGGGACATTTTAAATTTACAGAATTAAATACAATGCTGAATTCTTTTTCACTAAAGATGAGAAAAGAAAAAACACATAAAGTCCAAAGACAGTCAAGGGTCCCACAAGCTTGCCTAATTAGGGCTTTTTTTTTTTTTTTTTTTTTTTTTTTGGAAGTCACATGGAGGCTGGAAGATAAGAAAAATCACTCTTTCTCTGACTTGATTCTCTAAATAGTTAATAGACATTTATTAAGTATTTACTATGTGATTAAGTACTGTGCTTGAAAACAGACTACAAGTTTCATTGACAGAAAAGAAGAAGAAAGTGGAGGGATGGTCCATCTCTTGTGTACATATACTTAATCATCAGTTCTTTCTGATCAAGTAGTCAATTAGGGGACTTATCATCTACCACTGCAAACCTGTAAAAAATGAATTATATGCAGCCAGAAACCTTGCCAGCTTTTCTTTTTCCCTTCTTAATTTGTGGAAATGGGGATCATACCTCCTGGAGCATAGATGATACTATTCCATCAAGAATTAATCATGTCGGGACTTCCTTTTCTTTCTCTAGAAAGAGACCTTATGTCAGACAATGATGTTGAGTATATAGGATAAAAGTGAGAAATGGGTTGGGAGAGCCATGATTTTGTGGGAAATGTTTTTCCAAGACATTTTTCTATGGTGAGGATGCTTATTTATTCATTTATTTTTTAATCAATTGGGGTTAAGTGACTTGTCCAGAGTCACATAGGTAGCAAATGTTAAATGTCCAAGGCTGAATTTGAACTCAGGTTCTTTTGACTTCCGCACCAGATGCTTTATAGTGCATCTATCTAAAGATGGCACTTTGCCATCTAGCTGTCCAGGGGGAGAGCTTTTTTCTTACAAACATTGGAAGCTGGTCAGGGGACAAGAAAGGATATGTGGAAGGGAAGGGAATATGAATTTATCAAGTACATAAGAACCAGGCATTGTTAAGTTCTTTACACTTGAGTTGAGAAAGCTGAGATAAACAAAGGATGAATGACTTGTTAAGTGACTTGTTTGGGCTCAGCCAGCTAACAAGTTAGTAATAGTTAATAAGATTTGAATTCAGGTCTTCCTGATACTAGGCACAGTATTTTATCCATTGCACCACCCAGCTGCTAAGCTAGCAAAAGGGGTGGTGAGGGAATCCTTGTCCAGGGAGATACATCTCTTTTTCCCTTTAGAAACTTGGAATTCTGGGTTTAGGAATCAGGCCAGAGAGAGGCCCAACCTCAAGAGAGGGGAAGTATAAGGAGGTAACATGAGACAGCTCCATTGTTATAGCTGTTCATTGTTAAAGGACCCTGAATCCCAAGACTAACAGTCAGGTTTGCAAGAGGCTGATAGAAATCTGAAACCTAGGGACACATTCTTCTGTTAGTCCTAGGGATTCAAGACAACCTCTTTCCCCTCTGTAATTCACTTTTGCCTCCAAGAATATGGGGGCAAGAATATGCTTGCTCCAGTATGATTCTTTGAAGGACAGGGAGATCCAGAATGGGTGAGAGACCATCAGAGCAAAAGCCCCTAGTTTTCCTCATTCCTTCATGTCCCATTATTTCCTGACATCTTTACCTGACTTCTCCCTTCCTTTTTTGGTTTTCCCAACCTTGTCATTTCCCCCTCTGCTCTCCCATTGCCTCCTTTCCTGTATGTTTCCCTTTTTGTTTGCCCCCCTTTACCTTCTGTCTCCTGTATTCTTTCCTCGTGTTCCCCCTATTTCTCTGCTACCTCCGTACTTTTTACCTTATGTCTGAGTATGATTCCTCTTTCCCTTATTTCTCCCATGACAGGATGTTTCTGGGTTCTGAGTGGCTATCTCATCAGCTGGGCCTGCCAGAATTAGAGTCTAGAGTTTCTTCAGCCTTGCTCCTGATCTGTCTGGCATTGACGACCTGGATTCTGTGCAAAGTACTGAGCTGTTTCTACCAATTCTATGTCAACTGCCAACATCTTCGATGCTTCCCTGAACCCCGCTTAAGGAACTGGTTTAGTGGCCATGCAGGACTGGTGAGTGGAGATATTTGGGCTGAAGTTTAGGATAGGGGTGGGGGACTCAAAAGGTGGATTTCAGTGGGTACAGAGTCTGGGTTTATCATTGGGAAGAAGGCTGGGGAGGATTGGGCATACACAGCATTTAAAACCAAGAACATGAGGTGATAAAGAAAACTGAACATTTGAGCCTAGAATGGGGAGTTTGAGCAGCTGAGCAGACCTTCTCTAGGGAAGGAAGAGCTGGGTGTTTAGTCCCTCTGATGTTCTTGGTAGTGCTCACTTAGCAAGAGTCCCTCTGTAGTTATTCCCTGGAGTTATCTTCCTTAGTAAGTCCAAGAGGAGCATGGAGAATGGTTTTGCTTTCTCAGTGGGATGTAGAGAAGTGAAGAAGGCATAGGTCCCTCAAAGACTGTTTGAGGTGATCTATCCTGTCTCTCCACCTCACTCCTGCCTCTTATTGGGTCCCTGCCCAAGACACAGTCTCCACCTCCCCATCCATTTGGCTCAAGTCAGCTGATTTTTTATGGTGCGCCAGAGTCCTCCTTGGACAGATAGCCCCATCCTCCCCATCACTTGATCTCTTTTCTCTTCTTACTTCCCATTTCCCCTTTCTGGATCCTTGGTGTTTCACATAGACATACTGTGTAGCTGGACTCTGACATCCCTCCAGTTGAAAATTTCCATGTGAGGGGCAGGTAGGTGGTGTAGTGGATAGAACACCAGCCCCGAAGTCAGAGGACCTGAGTTCAAATCTGTTCTCAGACACTTAATACTTCCTAGCTGTGTGATCCTGGGCAAGTCACTTAACCCCAATTGCCTCAGGGGGAAAAAAAGAAAGACAAAGAAAATTTTCATCTGGTCTATACCAATGTCACTCAGAGAATGAGAGAATTTCAGAGTTGGAATGGACCTCAAAAATTATCTAATCTGAGGGATTATTCTTAACTCTACATTATTCTTAACAAATAGTCTAAATATCAATGGAAGATTCCTAGTGACAGTGAACTTACTACCTCCTAAAGCAACGAAACCTTTTCACTCTTTGACAGATCTAATGGTTAGGAAGATATTCCTTACTCCAAACCTTAATTAGTCTTTCTGCAGCTTCATTTGATTGCTTTTATTTTTGTTCTGTAGGAAGCAGGCAGAACTAGAACACCTTTTCTTCTACCTATCCAGATGGGTCCCATTTTTTCCAAAGTTTTTTTTACTCCGGAGTAGGCATACTAAATTCTTTCAGTTGATTCTCTTTTAGTGTGTTATGCAGTCTGTTTATCATTATCTGTACAACTACTGCTATTACTGCTACTACTACTACTACTACTACTACTACTACTACTACTACTACAACTACTACTACTACTGCCACTGCTGCTGTTGCTGCTAACTCCTCCTCCTTCTCTTCCTCCTCCTCTTCCTCCTCCTCCTCCTTCTATACTACTACTACTACTGCTACTACTACTACTACTACTACTACTATTACTACTACTACTACTACTACTACTACTACAGAAGAAGCAAGTTGTGGGAGAGCAATTTAGAAGGTGAAGAATTCATATCAGTCCTTATCATAGTCACAAGGGGCTTTTATTGATGTGAAAAGGCTCACAGGCAAAATTAAAATGATTTAGCAGTGGGCTGTGAGTGAAGGGGCTATTTAAGGGAAGAGGGTGAGGGGAAGTAAGGGGGAGATCCAAAGAGGGAGGAATTAGGTAGGATCCTAGTTAAGAACAAACTCCTTTATACATTATGTCTATACCTGATGGGGCAGGAGGAAGTGGGATATGGTAATACAAGATATCATTATCTTGTCATTTGTCTTTGTCATAAAGGTTGTTTGTAGGGTGAGAATGTGCCCCTATGTGTACCGATACAAGGAAGGGGGGAGGGAATCTCTTAACTGATATGGGTTGGATATCCCTTAATAATGCTGACAAGACAGTCCCAGAAATTTGGCCTCCCTTTGTGTGACAATGGAGACAGGATGGACAAGTTAAAATTTACATCATTCGCCACATTACTAGTACTGCCTCCACTACTGCTGTTGCAACTGCTGTTACTGTTGCTGCTGCTGTTATTGCTACTAACTGTCCTTTTTTTGATCTTTTTCTTTCCAACAACCCTTAAGCTTTTTTTTTTTTTTAGCTTTTAGTACTAGTTTGATTCTCAGTTCATTTGATCTTGTATTCCTGATACTATTCTTATAGACATTCTTTTGTATTCATTCTCTTTTGCCTGCCTTAGTTTTCATGTTCTGTTCAGGTGCTGCCAGTGAACTAGCCATCATGACTCTTGAAAAGATTTAGATTCATGATTATGTGTGTGTGAGGACAGTTTAATAATAATAATATTAAATATATAGCTCTTTAAGGTTTGAAAAGCACTTTACATTGCTATGTCTTTTGATCCTTATAAAAACTATGAGAGGTATTTAATAAATTTCTATTTTGAGATGAGCAAAATAAGGCAAACAGAGGTTAGGTGATTTTTCCAGAGTTACATGGCTACTAAGTGTTTGAAGCTGTATTTAAATTCAGCTCTTCCTGACTCTAAGTTCAAAATTATCCACTCTACCACCCATCTGTTTTATATCTTCTGATAATCCCCACTGATTTTATTCTCTCCTCTTTTTTTTTAAATAGTGCCATGTCGGTCTTTCGTATAAACATAACTAGGATCCAAGTGTGAAAACTCTGTTCTTCATGTGAAAAGAGTTTCCTCCCCCCCTAAAAATCTTTCAAATCTTTCCCACATTTCTTTTGACTATAATTTTCTTCGCAGTTTTTCTTTAAATGTTCTGGAATGATTTTGTTTAGTTGGGCTTCTTGCCAAACTTTCTTTAAACTCATTTTATCTCTACTATTTCTCTCTGTTCCATGATATGAGATTATTTATAAACTTTTACCATGCAGTAAAATTTTATAGACAAGCTTATTTTCTAAACCTCTGTTATCCATGGCTCCCTTATCTATCCATCTTGTAAATAAGTGAAGTTTTTGAGGACTAAGGTGCTTTTTATAGTCTTTGTTCTCCTTTTTATGGCAATTGGTTTCCATAAATTATGTTCCTGTATGAAATTATTGTAATTGAGACATGTGCTTATAAAAACTGCAGAGAAGCAAGCCAGGTGGTGCAGTGGATAGAGCACCAGGCTAGAAGTCAAGAAGACCTGAGTTCAAATCTGGATTCATACACTTAATATTTCCTAGCTGTGTGACCCTGGGCAAGTCCTTAACCCCAACTGCCTCAGCAAAAATAAATAAATAAATAAAAATTAAAAAATTAAAATGGAATCAACATGGTGGAGATCCAAGTTAAAGAGTGATCTCTTAAAGATGCTATTATTTGCCTTATCCTCTAGATGTTATTATTTGTAGATGACAGCATGCTGGTTTGATCAAGTATTGAGATCTATAACCACTCTAAAAGATTTGGCCCAAAAATTCAACATGGGAAAAATAAAATGGATGAAGAATGCCTACTGTCCAGAATATAACATGCAGTTAGCTGCACAACTTAATGAGCTTATATATAGTGTGTGTGTATGTATATATGTATGAATATATGTATATATATTTATATTGATCTAATCTATAACTATATCTTTGACAGACATTGCATAATGATTTAGATCTGGAATTAAGCAGTAGGATGTGAGCAAATTGTATTGTCTTTGGGAAATCGCACTCACTTATGTGGCTGTGAGTTGTGGAATACTACGAAATTAAAAGTTAGTATCATTCTGAGGCTAATAGAGAGGTACACAGTGAGTATGATAAAGCTACAAAATATTACAAAACAAACTATGAAAGACATCTGGAGAAAATCAGCCATATGGAAAGACTAAGACATAGATTGGCTCTTTAATGTCAAGAGAAAGGAAGGAAAGCTCCCAGCATGTTATTGCCTGGGGCAAACTTAGAGGAGGACATGGACAAGAGTAACACAGAATGAATAGCTATGCATTAATTGTAATTTGAAAAACTAAAAAGAAATTCATTGAATTGATGGTCACCATTTGATTATTTGAGGATTTTCTGATAAGTGAATCCAGTGTGTTTTGAGCTCCAATCCAGTGTGGAAATGTGAATCTCTAAAATCAACACGGTCTAGATATTTAATTAATATCATGCTTAACAGGGACCTAAGCAAACAACAGCATGGGATCAGCAAAGGCATTTAATTGGTATAGAAAGTGATTGTTTAGAATACAAAAATAACTATTAGAAATATTCTTAGGAACTGTTGGCTAAAATGAACATGTTTCCATTTTCCTTCTGTTTATTGTAGACCGATAAGAATCTCTTTCCACTCCTGGCTTTTTTCCATTTTTCTATTTCTACTTTTAAATTGGGAAAACAGGCTAAGCTTTCTGTTCCCGCTCCGTTAGATTAACTTCATCTCCTCCAGCTGGTTGCAGTCTTCCTCTTGGCTTAGGCATTGACATATACTGAATGTTTTAACCTGGGTTAGTTGCACCTTCTATGATCCACTTTCCTCCTCTGTAAAAGGCATAAAAACAACATTAATAAAATAACAATAATAATCTTTTCCCAACCTTCCTTCAAGCCAAAATAAAACCAGGAATTTGGGTAGTTAAGCCAGCAGGGGGCACTGTGACCCAACCCTTACCATCTGAATCTGAGCAGGGTAAGGGCAGGGAGGGCATGCTGGTATTATGTGGGGCTGAAAGCTTGGGAAAGCCGCTGGAGTCATAGAATAGTCAGTCTGCAGATGCTCCTGGTCAGGGTTCCTTTTGAGCTGTAGACCAGCCTCCCTGAATTCAAATCCCTACTCTTCTGAGCCAGTCTGTTGGATCTGAGGAACCCTAATTCTCAACTTAACCTCTCTTCAGGATTTCAGCTTCTTCTCTATCCCTGTGACTGCTCAATTGGTGGCAGGTATCTCCTATAGATTAGAAGCTCCAATATTCTCTTGTCTCAGCTCTTTCCCACTCTGATTTCATTTCTATTATGTCCTAAGATATTTGTATCACCGAGTGATACATAGTAAATGTGCTTATAGTACTTATTACATATTCATTGACTGATTGACTAAGGACTGGTCAATTTCCCATATTTGATATTCCAAGGTCCTTTTCACTTCTGAATGTCCATGTTGGCCGTTCTAAGCTTTCTTCTAGCTGCAACATTTTAAATTGCTTCTGCCTCTAATATCCTGAGTCCAAAAATTTATGATTCCATAAAGTCAAATTATAAATAGGTTATCACAGGGACATGGTAAGGCATGAAGGTGGTCCCCTATAGTTCTTTCATTTGATCGTTCTGAGACTCTAGCTAGTTTCCTGAATTTTCTAGTCCTATTTTCTATTTCCCCCTCCTATCTTTACATCTTCTGTTACTTTCCTAGCAGAACTCTTCATTATCTTGAATCTATTAATAAGAATTTGTTAAAGTGCTTGTTTAAGTCACTATATTAGCCATTAAGGATGCAAAATCCAAAATGAAATACTCCCTTAAGGAGTTTACATATTAACAGACAATAATAATAATTAGCATTTATATAGCTCCTATTTTTTACCAGATACTATGCTAAGTATTTTACAAATATAATTTCATTCTATTCTCAAAACACTCTTGGGAGGTAGGTGCTATTACTATCCTCATACAGAGAAAACTGAGGAAAATAGAGTTTAAATGACTTAAGTGACTTGTCAAGGCTACATAACTAGCAAGTGTTTGAGGCAAGTTTTGAAATTTAGTCCTTCTAATTCCAAATCCAGTGTTTCTAACTTCTGTGCATCTGTCTCAACATACACATATGTAAGATATAGGCAAACTATATATGTATATGTTTACATACACACAGCAGCTGGGGGGTAAGGGAGAACAGGAAAAATTTTAGGTAGAAGGTGACACAAGCTGAACTTTGAAGGAAACTAAAGATTCTAAGAAGGTGAGATAAGAAGAGGGTATATGAGATATATGTGGAACAATAAAAAAGCTACTGTGATTAGTCTATAATTCAGTGGTTCTCAAAATCTGGTCCAGAGAATTCTGGGAATCTCTGCAATCCTTTCAGAGTCTCCAAATTCATAATTAGTTTTTATTTTTAATGTGATCAATATCTATAACTATAAACCACATAAACAAAAACTCTTTGGAGAGATCCTCAATCATTTTTAATAGGATAAAGATATTGAGAACAAAAGTTTGAGGACCACTGGTCTTTATAGTGGGTAGGAAGAAGTAATGTGCACCTTGACTGGAAATGCACGTTAGAGTCTAGTTGTAAACAGCTTTATAAGCCAAACAGAGGTAATAAGAAGCTATTGGAGTTTATTGAATAGGGGAGTAACATGGTTAGACTTAATATTGGACTTTTATTTCTAATTGTATCTGTGTATGACAAGACCACTGGCTCAAATAAATAAATTAAGGAGATTTCTCAAGGCAAAAGCAGAAAGGAATTTTATTACGATCTCTTGAGAAAGGGCGTCTCCCTCTCCACAAGCAGTTAGGCAGGGAGAGGCAAGGCCCAATTAACAGACAAGAATTATATAGGGGCCTGAACTAACACTCCCTATAGGCTGGATCTTTGCCCTAAATAGTCAGGAAAAATGACCTCATATTCCAAGTCATAAATAAGAAAAAACTTTCAACCCAACCACATCTTTAGGATTACTAAATTATCTTAATATGGGAGTTTCAATGCCAAGGTGGCCCCAACTTAGTCTCACAAAGAAAAGGTCCCACTCCATGTAAGCCACATGATTTCCAGAGAAAGAAACCTGGCCCTGGGATTTCTCTGGGGGGCCCCCTTCACTCAGTCTTTAGAACACTGCCTTCATCTTGTGAGACAGCTTTCACAGTTCATATCGTTTCTCATTGCTCTTAGAATAAAAGATAAATTCTCATTTAACATGTAAAAACCTTCATAATATGAAAGACAGGGAGGTATAGTAGACAGAAAGGACTCATAATAGAGAGAGGAACCTGTGTTCAAGACTCATGTCTGATACATACTTGCTATGTGATGCTGACAAGTCTCTGTAGGACAAAAGAGAAGGGAGCTATTTCTGAAGAGAGACACTATTGCACTCAGATGGGCAGTCATGGATGAGTGGGTGGGTGGGATCATTAACTTCAAAAGATTCTCCAAACTGCTCCACTTTTCCCCTTCTTCCCCTCTCCAATCCAATAGCTGAAGGCAGTGAGATTAGTCTGGATCAGTAAAATCTGGGTATTATTTTCTTTGTCTAATAAGCAATGAAAAATGAGTCCAGTGACCTAGAAAGCTTAACTCTAACCATGCCATAACAAGCAAGTAGCCAGGGATCTGGGAATTGTGAGCTGAATCTTAGCATTCATACTTCCTAAGGGCTGTGATCAGGTACCAAGTAAAACAGTTTTCACCAGATCACAGTCTCTTTATTTCTCAGAACCCCAGGCATTTCCAGATATAAATTGCTGTTTTGCATTGGCAGAGGAAGGATCCTCCTTTAGAAGTTCCTGCTTAGATTCAATCACATTTCACCATCAATAGTGCAACAGTGTCCCGATTTTCCCACATCCCCTCCAACATTTACCATTTTCCTGAAAAAGAACTTTTTGTACATTATATCCAACCTATGGTCATCCACCTATCACGGGAAAAATATTCCTACTGAGTTAATCGCTGATGGATGATACCACGACATAGAGGTTCCAGAAGTTAAAACCTAGGTTTTATTTTGCTTAAGCACAGGTTCAGAACTCAGAAACAATAACTGAATGTTGGTTCTAATGAAATTTTTGTAGTTAAAAATGACATCACATCAGACCTGGATATTTATTAACTGTGTGATCCTGGGCAAATCACTTAACCCTGATTTTTTTTTTTTTGGGGGGGGGAGATGACATCAGAGAGACAGAGAAATAATTTTTGACATAAAGCAATCCTATATATATAAAAATAGGCCATAAAAGTCACACAGATTTAGTCAAGCAATCTTTTCTCCCTCCCCTCCCCCAGCCAGGCAATTGGGGTTAAGTGACTTATCCAGGGTCACACAACTAGGAAGTGTTAAGTGTCTGAGGTCAAATTTGAACTGACGTCCTCCTGACTTCAGGGCTGGTGCTCTATCCACTGTGCCATCTACCTTCCCTAAGTGAATCAATTTTGTAAAGAAAGCTTCATAATCAAAGAAATAGACTTAGCCAAGTAGATTTAGTGTGGAGTCAATAGATAAATCAATTCAAGTTATCTAGAGAATGCATTGATTGAGAGGAAAGAGATTAATATATCACACATAATCATAGATTTGGAGCCAGTTTGGATTTTTCAAAAAATAAAGCTAGTTAAATCATTTGGGGGAGCTAAATGAATATTTGTAGATATTCTCCTTTTCCTCTTTTTTGTCTTCATATCTTAGAAATGTTTGAGATCTTTAATAAATTTTCTTATCTCAGGACACAATTTTCAGCCAGCTAAATAGCCTACTAACCAGGAAAAATGACCTTGATCCTCAAATAACAAAAATTAATAAAAGGAAATAAAGTCTATTTCAACACATTCATTGCTTGATGGACTCTAATAAAGGAAGATCACCACCTTGGGGATTCCCCATTTTTGAATATTTCAATCTTAGGAAGTTTTTACCTTACATCAAAAGTAAATTTGTCTGATTGCAACTTTCATTCATTGCTTAATGACTCAAACAGAATCTTCAGCCAAACCCTAGAGTCATACAGAATAAATCTAATCTCTTTCCCACAGGATAACCCTTTAATATTTGTAGAAAACTCTCATAGAACTTCTAAATCTTCTCTTCAGGGTAAATGTCCTTACTTCCTTCAAATAAATTTTCATATAGCTGCAATGCACTTAAGGGAAGGAAACAAGCAATTATTAAGCACCTACTAAATACCAGTCACTGTGCTAAGCACTTTACAAATATTATCTTATTTGATTGTCATAATCGAAATCTTCATTTAAAGTTGAGGAAACTGAAACAGATAGAAGCTACTTGATTTACCCAAGATCATAGAATTAGTAAGTGTCTGGGGCCAGATGTGAACTTGGGTCTTTGTGACTTCATCCATGCTCCATGCATCTACTACCTCGCTTCCCTTCTTCACCATTCCTGCTTACCTTTCTCTGGAAATCTTCAGTAGACATAAGTCATTTCTAAAGTTTGATTCCTAGAATTTCACACAATAGTAGTGATAGGTCTGACTAAGGGAGAATACTGTGGAAATATTACCTTTTTTATTCCTGAATGGGCAGCTCAATGTTGCATTAGCATGTTGTGGCATTATTACACAGTTGACTCCCACTGAATTTCTAGTTCATTATATTTTCCTTGTCTTTTTCAGATGAGTTGTTTCCCTCATGCTTGTGAAGTGATTCAGTGTAAGACATCCTATTGGGGGGACAGCATGGGATAGGGAAGGTTGGGTTTTCACTGACATTCGACTTACTTGGGTAGTTTCTTCTGTCTGTAAGACCATGGGCAAATGCTTTGGAATGTAGTTTCCTCATCTCTAAAATGAGGGTCATAGGACTTGGTGGCTTCTAGAGGCAACGAAGAGAGTAGTAGATAAGAGTACTAGACCCAGAGAAAGGAAGATACCAATTCAAATCTGATCTCAGATACTGATGATGTGTGATACTGAACATGTCACTTTGCTTCTGATTTCCTAGGAAAATGGACATGATAATAGCATCTACCTCTCAGGATTAGTGAGTTCTAAATGAGATAATATTTATAAGTCACTTAGTATGCTGCCTGGCACATAATAGATGCTTAATAATTGCTAGGGCAGTTAGATGGCTCAGTGATAGGTCACCAGCCTGAAGTCAGGAAGATCAGTCTTTCTGAGTTCAAATCTGGATTTAGACATTTATTAGCTGTGTGACCCTGGACAATTCACTAAATCCTGTTTACCTCAATTTCTTCATCTGTAAGATAAACCAGAGAAAGAAATAGCAAATCACTCCAGCATCTTTGCCAAGAAAATCCCAAATGGGGTCACAAAGAGTTGGACACAACTGAAATAACTGAACAACAAATGCTTACTTATTTCCTTCCTTTCTCCTAAGGTCCCTTCTAGTTCTAAATCTATGATCATAAATCGTAGGAGTCATTCCCATCAAATAACTTATTAGATTCAGCCCAACATTCTAGTTTATGATATTTTGAAATTTTAATTTCTAATAATAATAATAGCTAGCATTTATAGAATACTTTTAAGTTTTCTAAATTACTATACATGTTATCTCGACTGATCCTCACAACAGCACTGTAAAGTAAGTGCTTTTGTAATGTCCATTTTACAGATGAGGTAACTAAAACTGAAAGAGGTTAAGTGATTCTCCTGGGGTCATACAGCTTATAACTGTCTGAAAGGATATTTGAACTCAGTCCAGCACTCTTACCTAATGCATCCCCTAGAATAGTTATTATTGCCTGATAATAGGTAGACCAACTGCAACTATGGACTATGAGGAAATTTGCATATTTGCAAAGAGAGATAAGACTTAAGAAAGCCTCTAGGGATCAGGAAGGTTTGTTATTGTACCGTTTGTGAAATTTCTTCCTTGTATCTTTTCTGGTATAATCCTTAGAATAGTGCAGTTGTCCTTCCCCTCCTTTACCTGGTATGATGTGGCTGCACCTGGTTTTATGGCTGAAAATTTCTCATTCTAGTATACTAGAGTACCTGTTGGAGAGTTCCCTTTCTTTCCCTTTCTCTCCTTCCCACCACATGGCACCAATCAACTCTGATCAAGGGATTCAGAACTTCTGAATCTCTGGAATTCAGAGGGTAGTTTTTCAGGATAGAGTGGGACATATTCATCTAGGTATTGATGCCTATTCTCCTAAGACAATGAGAACACAAATACAAAAAAGGCAGCTCCAAAGTCCAGGCTTGTCCAGGGTGTCCACTTTTCCCCATAGGGTAATGTTTAATGAGACCTCCAAATGAGGGTGTCTGGGCAGGACGTGTACTTTAGCTGTGCTGTGGTGTAAAATTCAAGAATTTTACATTTGCATTTCTCTTATGATTAGTAATTTGGAGAATTTTTCATATATTTTTTAATCATCTTTATTTCTTCTCAAAATTCTTGGTATCTTTTGACTACTTTTTATTGGGGGAATAGTAGTTGGTCCCACCTATTTGTGTAAATTCTCTCTATAGCTCAAATATTAATATATTTATTTGAAGAATTGGGGGCAAAGATTTTTATTTGATCTGAGAGTTTTTGTCTTCAATTATTGATTGGCTGTCAAAAGGTGAAAATCATGTATTTATATTTAATTTAATATTTAATATTTAATTTCCCCCCAGTTACATGTAGTCTCAGATTCTCATCTTTCCTCCTTCCTCACCCCATCCCCATTGAAAGGGCACATGTGAAATTATTCAAAATATTTCCATAAAAGTCATGTTGTGAAAGAAAACATAGATTCTCCCTCCCCCAAAAAACCCTCAAGAAAAATAAAGTTTTTTAAAAAGTATGCTTCAAACTATTTTTCATCATAAGTCCTTCATAGCAGTCTTGGATCATTGTTTAACTGAGAATAGCAAAGTCATTTGCTGATCATCCCATGGTGTGGAAACCATGGAAGAGAGGTTAGAATTGTCTCATTTGACCACAGTGGGTAGAAGTAGGAATAATGGATAAAAAATATAGATAGACTGATTTAGGCTTGAAGTTAGGAAAAACTTCCTGTCAATAGTGTATCCTTCAAAGTGGAGTGAACTTTCTTAAGAAAGTAAATGCTTTCCCCTCACTGGATATATTTAAGAATAAACACAAGGATCACTTATTGAGTATGTTGTTTGGATGTGTTAGATTAGATGGTTTCTGGGATTCCTACAACTCTGAGATTTTGTATCAGGCTTGATACATGCTGTCATGCATGGCATGCATCTTCTCATGTTGGTTTCATGAGGGAGATAGCTCTCAGAGAAGCCCATGCTTTTGAATTTATATTCAGTTGGGAATCCTCAGCCTTTTCATGACTGTGAGAAGTTTGGCCTTTCCTTAAAAACTGTTTGAAAATACTGACTTTCTGTTGCATTACTTACAGATCCAACCCTCTGAGGAAGGCATACATCGTGTTTGTCAATTTGTGACCACTTTCAGGGAAGTCTTTCTTTTGTGGGGTGGACCCGTGCACCCTGTAGTTTTCCTCTGCCACCCGGATTATATCAGGCCTCTCACATCAGCTTCAGGTATAGAAACTCAAGTGTGATTACTGTGGCAATATTTACCCCTGCCTGCCCCCTCAGTATTCATTAATCCTCCCCGATATACTTGATTATAGGATATGTTGTACAATGAAAAAATTAATAGTTGTTGCCTTCAAGGACTTTCTTCTTGGGATAGGGTGCATTAAGAGTTGTGAAATGTCAAAAGAATAGGAAAGGATTGAGGAATGGAAATATGATGGAACAGAAGAAAAGGAAGAGAATGGTAGGAGAAATAAAGGAGGGACAAAGAAGGAGGGAGTGAACAGAAAAGAAAAACTAAAGTTAGAGTTAGAAGTTAGAAGTGAGAAAAAAGTTGAAAGGAGGAAGGAAAACAGTGATGAGGAAATCAATGTTAGGAAGTTCTATCCATTACCCAGAATGACCAACTTGCAGAAGAAAGTCAGGTAAATAAACATTTACCAAGAACCTGCTATGTACCAGGCAGTGTACTACATACTGAGGTCATAAAGAAAAGTGAAAGACAGTTCTTGTTATATATTTATGTCTATGTCCATGTCCATGTCCATATCTATGTCTCTATCTCTATCCCTATCTATACCTATATCTATATCTATGTATATCCATCTCCGTATCTAAATCCATATCTATATCAATCTCTGTATCTACATCTATCTATATTTATATCCATGCCTATAGCTATATTCATATCCTTATTCACATCTATAGTTATCTATATGCATATCTATATCTATACCAATGTCTATCTCTGTATCTATATCTCTCTATATGCATAGATATATCTTTATCCATATTTATTTCTGTCTCTATCTATATTCATATCTATATCTATATCTATATATTTACATCTATATATCTCTATCTGTTCCTATATCTAGATCCATATTTATATCTATATCCATCTGTTTTTATATCTATTTATATCCTTATCTATATCCATCTCTATGTCTATGTCTACTTACAGATGTATCTATAATCTATAATAACTGAACCAATGAGCCAGGGAAAGCACTAGAATTAAAATGGCTTGGGAAAGACTTCTTGTAGAAGGTAAGAATTTATCTGAGACTTGAAGAAAGCCAGTGAAGCCCCAAAGTGAAAATGAAGAGGAAGAGCATCTCAGAGATATATATTAGCCAAAGTAAAGGTCTGAAGTTAAGAGATGGTGTGTCTTGTCCAAAGAACAGCAAGAAGGCCAGTGTCAATGAACTGCAGGTTACAAGGACAAGAGTCAGGAAAAAGCAAACACAAGGTGATGGAGGACAGATTAGGAAGGGCTTTGAATGCCAGATAAACAGTTTTATAGACTTTGTTTCAAAGAGGGCAGGGGTAGCCTGAGTGTTCCTCCCATTTTGCCTACTCCCTGATCTTTGGTTCCTAACCCCTGGATTGGAGGAAAGACCACAGGCACCAAACACAGTGATCCAGATAGCCTAGTTTAGCTTCTCTAGGGGTTAAGCTGTAAATGGGAGATCAATATAATAAAAAAAAAATAGAAGCAAAAGAGGTATTTGCATTACTTTTGGTAAATTATGCAGAGTTTTCAAAGATTCCAGATTTTCCCCTGCAACTAAAACTCCTCTTTCTCTCTTTAAAAAAACAAACAAACAATATTCTACTGATGATGCCATGTGGCCATGAATCATAGAACATCATAATCAAATATCCCCATATGTATATGCATATATGTATATGTTTTACATATGTATGTATAATTTGTGTACATATGGCTCTCAAGATCTAATCCCTGCCTCCACTCTCTGCCTCCCAATAGGATTTAAGTATTTTAAGATCAAGAAGCATTTTATTTTTATATTTGTATCCTTAATGCCCAGCACAACGAGGGTCTAATAAATTGCTCCTCCATACTCTATGCCAGCAAATATATTAAGAGAGGATAAAAATACAAGCAAAAACCCACAACGACCCAAAAAAACATCATTCGTGCCTTTAAGGAGATGGCATTTCAATGAGGGAAAAAGGGAGAGAAAGACGAGGGAGGGGAGATTCAGAAGCCAAGCCAGGAAAGGACTGATGGATGACAGGCCTGGATTCCTCTTCAAAATGGAGACTCCAAATTCAGTCATGAGAGAAAGTGGAGGGATGTTAGAAAGTGGGAGAGTCACAGGGGCTGAGGGAGGTTGCAGCAGGAGAAGCACAGTGGAGAAGTTAAACATAATTGGGAGAATAATCAGGAGTTCTTAAGATAGACATGCAGAAATATAGGAAAATTTACTTTCTGTTTATCTGTGAGGCCATGTCCAGGCCCATATCTGGGTGGTGTTTAAGGGAAAAAAAGCCAGATATGGGTCATGTCTTGACTGTTTGGACGAGGCTTGGGCCCTTCTTTGGGTTTTGTCCAGGTAGAACATCAAGCTATGTCTGGTTATTCTTCACAAGACTCCTCCTCTTGCTCCCACCTAATCTTACTTTACTTTTCAGTTTTATCTCTGCTGTTCTCCTCCCACAGTCTCTATCCTTTCTCTGTTGAGCTTGGGAGGAGTTTGTTTTGGTGATGGGAATGAGTAATTGCAAAGGAAAGGAAGCTCCAGACCAGCATATCTCAGCCTGAGACTGAGTTCCCCTCCCTTCGCTTCCCTCTCTGCTATTTTGTGGCACATCCTCTCCCTGCCTTCACTCTATGGTCTTTACACCACACCTTGAAATAACACTTATGTCTCAACAGCCAACATCTCACCCAAGGACAAACTTTTCTATGGATTCTTGGAGCCTTGGTTGGGTGAGTGATATTCAGGGGCACTGGGGGAGGAGAAAATGCTCAAGATTCTTCTGACCAAGGACCTCATTGAACTAAAGGATTGAGGTTTAATAGATCAAGGTGGGAGAGAATAGTGTTTGAGTGATAAAGAATTAAGGGCTAGTAGTTGTGGGTGAGGGATTTAGGGATAGGGATAAGTAAAGGATTGATACGGGGTCTAGATGGGGAGGGGCATACTGTGGGATTTGTATATGGGGTCAGGGCCCTGAGTAATCTGTTATTTTGGATTGGACATGGGCTTCTCCCACCATCTCTCTTCCAGGGGATGGGCTGCTTCTAAGCAAAGGAGACAAATGGAACCGACACCGGCGCTTGCTGACCCCAGCTTTTCACTTTGACATCCTCAAACCCTACATAAAGATCTTCAACAAGTCCACAGACATCATGCATGTAAGACTGGAAAAGCTATGGATAGATGGGAAGAGTAGCTCCCAGGAGGCCAGGAGCTTGGATGGAGTGAATTCCCTGTTATACTACCTTGCATTGTAATAGGTGTGATGGTGGCTGTGACTACAGCAAGATGACCAAGGCTTTTCCCCTGGAGAAAAAAAGAAATTAGAGGTTGCTGCTATGTTTCTATAGAGAGGAAAAGAGCTTAGGACTTAGTTAGCAAGAATAATCAGTTAAAAGGAGGAGGCCAATGAAGATAGGCTTGGGTAAGATCTGGCTGTACCCTGCTCCATGCCCTCGCTCCCAAGATGCACCTTATCTTTCCTAAGTCCCAGATACTGGTACAATTAGTCCATCTTGCCTCAAGCATCACTTATGGTTTGTATTATGGGTGCAAAAATGCCTAGTTATGTTTCTCAACTCTCTTGTTACCCTCTTTCCCTGAATTTAACAGAGAAGTTGAAGTGGTGGAACAGAGTCCATGATCATTGTAAATCTTCTCCAGTACTTACCCTTTCAGCTCAATTTTTTTCCTCAATAGTATTTTATTTTTCCAAATACACATAAAGAAACTTTTTTAACATCGATTTTTTTTGGTTTTGTGTTCCAAAATTTTCTTTCTTCCCACTTACATCCCTCCTCCCCAAGACAGCAAGCAATCTGATATAAGTTGAACGTATGTAATCCTTTTAAACATGATTCCTTATTAGTCATGTTGTACAAGAAAAATTGGACCAAAAGAAAAAACCATGAAAAAGAAAAAGCAAACAAACTAACAAAAAACTAACAAAATAATGTTCAGGCCCAGAGAAATAAAGTCATTGGATAAGATTAAACAAAGTAGTTCACCCATAGCATAGTTCAGATTGGATCTCAGTTCTCCTGACTCCTAGTCAATGATTCCCTTTAATCCTAAGGAGAATTGTGAAATGTGATCTGTAGCCCCCACTTGGTCCCCCATGACAAAAACAGGTCCTTCTCTTGCTTTTTCTGGCATTTTGCAGAGGCTCAGGACGTAGGTTTAGCTCCTGGGAGGAGTCCAGACTCCCACTTAATATTTTTTTTTCTTGAACAGATGAAATGGCGGCATCTCTGTGTTGGGGGCAGCATCCGTTTGGACATGTTTGAGCACATCAGCCTCATGACCCTGGACAGCTTGCAGAAATGTGTCTTCAGCCATGACAGCCAATGTCAAGAGTGAGTCCCAGCCCAGCACTTGCCTCTGAGGCCTCAGGAACTAGCAGTAACATAGTCACAGGGTACAGGGGAAGAAAGACTCTATTAAAAGAGAATATTCACTGTCAGGAATGAGACCTAGAACGGTAGAGGAAGAAGGGCAGATCAAAACTAACATAGAAACTGGAGGCTCTGTGTATATTTAATATTCTAAACTCCACCATCCTCATTCCTGGTATACTTTCTTGGAGAAAGGTACACTGCCCTCAGCATCTCCCCACAATGGTTTTAATAAAACCAGTGACTATTTCATCATTAACTATTTGCAAATATGGCAATTCCAATGTGATAGGAACTTATGTTTATTATGCTCCTATTGGGTTCCAGGTGTTGTGCTAAACCATTGACTATACATAGATATCAGTGAAACAGCCCCCATATTTAAGTAGACTATAGCTTATAAGGGAGACAAAATGCACATTTAAAAGAAATCTACAAAATAAATAGAAGTAAGCTTTTGAGAGTAAGATACTCATTTGTGGCCCCTCTTATCCTCCTGGCTCAGTTCCTTCTTTCCTTCCCCTCTTAGCATCTGATATGTCTAATGAGAGTTTTCTTGATAATTGTATCAATGAGTGACTCCATACAGATTTTCTGGATGAGACAGATGCTTGGGAAAAGTCAATGGGGGAATGTCCATGGGAGAATTGGCCCCAGTGGTCAGTGTACTGGCTACCATGCAGAGCATGGGATCAGAAAGTACTGGCCATAGGCATGGAGTCAGTGAGGATGATAAAAAGCAGCAAGTGGTGAGGACTTCCCAAGAGGGGATGTGGGTCAGGGTTGAGAGAGCAGATCCTGGAAGGAATGGAAGGAGATAAGATAATACCACAGTCTCAGAGGCATGTTACATCACAGGCATCCTGGAAAGTGCAGATGGTATCAAGCATCCTGAATTCAAATTCAGGTTTTAGGAAAATCAGTTCAATAATTTTTCAGTCATATCTTAGTCGCCCTATTTGGGATTTTCTTGGCAAAGATACTGGAATGATTTGCCATTTCCTTCTCCATCTTATTTTATAATGAGGAAACTGAGGCAAACAGGGTTAAGTGACTTGCCTGGGCTCACCCAACTAGAAAGTGTCTGGGACTGGATTTGAACTCAGGTCTCTTTGGCTCCAAGCTCCACAATCTATCCACTATACCACCTCATGTGTAAAAGGAAGTTAATAATGAATACCTTCCTGAAATACAGGTTTATTGTGAGTGTTGTGAAGTTCATCGTGCCTTAGAAATGTATAATTGTTATGGTTGTTGTTAAAATTTTGTCCTAGATAGGAATCCAAACTAATGATTCAGACATTTGGAAAAGATAAGAACCCAATTATCAGAAATGGGCATAAGCGCATTTAAGTCAAACAGAGGCAAGAAAGAGGCAGAGCAAGGAACTAAACTGTGAGGTTTCCAGCTCAGTCTTCCAACATCTGCCCCACCTGCACCATGCAGAGGGGGAGGGAATGACTTAGAAAGAGTCATAGGAGAATGTGGCCTTTGCTGACCAGTGGGAGATACTGCAGGGAGGATACTGACTTTGAAGCATAGAAGAGAGTTCTGATGTATTCTCTGAACTCAAGACCTTGGGGAGATTGGCAGTTTAGTCCAGCACACAATATTCCCTTAATCCCTGGGGAACAAGCAAGTGTAATTGAGATACAAAACAATGGATGCAAAAGAAGAGATATGTAGGGACACATGAATGACTCCAGCAGCAAAGTGGCTCTTTTCTGAGGTCCTACCTATCTCCTGTTCTCCCTAAGCACTTGTCAACTCTGTTTAGAAAGTATGATTTGACCAGCTTTCAAATGTCAGCAGTGAATAACCTGCTTCTTTCAGCTATCACAAGCATACCTTGTTTTATTGCACTACACTCTATTGGCAGATATTTTTTTTTTAAGAAATTGAAAGTTTGTGGCAACCCTGTATCAAACAAGTCTACCAGAGCTATTTCCCCCCCAACATCATGTGCTCATATTGTTTCTCTGTATCAGATTCTGCCAATTTTCACAATATTTCAAATAGTTTCATTATTTTATCCATTATAGTGATCTTAGATCAGTGATCTTTGATGTTACTATTATAATTATTTTGGAACATCACAAACTGCCATCCATATAAGATGCTGAATGCAATCAATAAATGTGTGTGTTCTGCCTGCTCCAGTTGGTCATTCTGCCATCTCTCTCCCTTACTTTGGGCATTCCTATTTTGAGACATAACCATAAATAAATGTGGCCAATTAATAATTCTACAATGACCTCCAAATGTTCAAGTGAAAGAAATGTTCCAGAAAGAAAGTGAAAGAAAGAATCAATTGATGGAGCAAATTTCACTTTTGGTAAGAAATTGCCAAAAGTATCCCAATCTTTAGTAACCACCACCTTGATCAGTCAGTAGCCATCAATGTTGAGGCAAGAAATTCCACCAGCCAAAAGATTATGACTCACTGAATGATAATGGTTCGCATTTTTAAGCAATAAAATATTTTAAATTCAGACATGTACATTATTTTTTAGACATAATACTATTGCACATTTAATAGACTGCAGCATGGTATAAACATAACTTTTGTATGCATTGGGAACCAAAAAAAATTTAATATGGCTTGCTTTATTGAGGCCATCTAGAATTGAATCCACACTATCTCCAACAGGCCTGTTTGTTCCAGTTACACCCTCAGAGCAGGGTCCACTCTCACACCTGCTGAACTAAGATTATACTGTTTATTCTCTAATTCCTTAAACTGTGGTCCCATATGGTGTCTCATAATTTAAGGTAGAGTTCACAATATTATGATTTATTATCAATAAATATTTGATATCTATTTTATTTGTCTACATACCCAGAGTCATGTAAAAATTTTTTGGGTGAAAAGGAGTCTCAAGTGGAAAAAAATTTTCTTAGTCCTAGTTTGTACCACTTGGTTCATAATCCCAGAATTAGATTCTCCTTAATTTTCTCTAGGTAGCAAGATTAATTAGGCCTTATGGAAGTCTTTTTTCACTCTCCTGAACTATGCATATACTCAATCAAAAAACCAAATATTTTTGCTCAGGTTTCCACTCTAGGTTATATTAGGCATAGATGCAGGAAGAAATTGCATTTTGAAGAACTGCCAATCTGGTGAGAGTCGAACTGAAGTAGATGAGGATTTATTTGAGTTCAGAGAAAAAAGGGCTTTCTATGAGCTGGGTTTTCTCAGGAGAGCCTTTCATTGCCTCCAGATATAGAATCTTATAGGCTACACATGTGCTATCTTTGGTCACATTGCAGTTGCTTTGGTGGAAGAAATTCCTTTCCTTTTACCCACAGGCTTCTGGATGACTATTTATATAGCCTAATGGTCAAAGAATTTCTCGTTTGATGTAAACTTCAGGATATTCCTGCAGTAGGGATTTGGGAGTAGGGTGGTATTTATCCCATTTAGAACCATTTTGACAGGAAGTCCTGAAGGAAGGATTAAAATTCAGTTGAGATGCTGAGCTTGGAAAGTCAGTGAAAAGCCATTTCCAGTCCAGAAAGGGAGTGCAAAAATCTGAGACTAGTTAATAATAGTTTAGTTATAGCAAAGAGTGTGTGAAAGGGAGGATTGTGAAACCACAATGGGGAGATAGTAACTTGTCATAGCCCAGAGAATAGACTGATAAATCTCTACAGATTCCAGATTTGTAGGAACTACTTACCATAGAAAGAATATTAACAGTGCTATTTACTGAAAAAGCTTAATGCTGCTTCCATGGCTCAGCAGTTCCAGAGAAGTGACTTCATTCACACAGGAGAGTCTAGAAGACTGTAATAGAAGTGGTTCTGCCCAGCTGGTGGCAGCAATACAGATCATTCTTTTAAAAGGACATTAATATCTAGACATGGTTTCCCTGCTCTTTTCTCACTGATAGATTTCTATAGGTTTGTGTCCAGTCTCCCCATCCTTGTAAACCAGTAAGAGAGTGTCAGCCAGAGTTGAGTAGACGCTTGTGTTCTGATTATTCTTTTTTTCTATTGAATAATGCCATGATTGTTTTTTGCTTTTGTCTTTACAGCTAGCAAGTGTTTCATATTTTAGAATTACTGTATATATAGGAAACATGAGCAAGAAACTCATGGCTGACCATGGCCAGGTGTACTTCTGGGAATGAGTTCTCCCTACCCCCATCCTTGACTTGTCTCCCATCTTCCTCCTCCCTATCCCAAGACTGCCAATATGAGTGATAGTTACAATGAGGGAGCCAGCCCAGCTACAGAGGGAAAGGAAATATGAGTGCCACATCATGCTGGTACCATCACCCTACAGAGTTCACAATTTGAACTATCTTAGGAAAAATTAGATTTATCATTATTTACTTTACAGGCCTAAACTAGATCCAATTAGTGGAAGTTGTAGTGAGGCAGTTTAAGGTTTGATATAAGAAAAAAAAAGAACACTTCCCAATAATTTAAACTGTCAAAAAATTGAATTTGCTTCTTTGGAAAGAGGCACATTTTTCATCACTGAAAGTCTTCAAACAGATGCTGGGGAGCATTAAGATTATTGTAGAGGAAATTCTTATTCAGGTACAGATTAGTAATCATGACATCTGAGTTCTTTTTTAACTGAGATTCTGTGATTATATATTATGAAGAAAGAACAGATGGGATCTGTGATCAAGGGAGATTTTGAGCCTGGGTGACAGACTGAGAAGAGGTCATGTCAGTGATTAGGGCAGGCAAGTTGGGAAGGGGCTGTTTAGGAGTGACATTAAGTAGCTTAGTCTCAGCCTGTGTAGTCTGAAAGTCAGTGGCTCTTTCAAGGGTCTTTCCTTTCCTGAGACCTGACCCTGCTCCCATACCTTGCACAGGAAGCCAAGTGCCTACATCTCTGCCATCTTGGAGTTAAGTGCCCTTGTGGCAAAACGCAACGTGCAGCCCCTCCTCTATTGGGATGCTTTATACTACTTCACCAGCCAGGGGAGGAGTTTCTCCAAGGCTTGTCACCTGGTGCATAGCTTCACAGATGCTGTCATCCAGAACCGGCGTAAAATCCTGTCTGAACAAGGTTCTGAGGCCTTCCTCAAGGATAAGGGCAAGGGAAAGACCATGGACTTCATAGATATTCTGCTACTGGCCAAGGTGAACATCAGAGTTACAGGGAGAAGGGGAAGGGAGAGAACCTTCTAAAGTCCTGAGGGACTATAGGAAGGTGGGAGAGGATGGTCAAGGGAAGACAAAGAGATTGGTTGCCAAAGACAAATTTATGGTTTCATGGTATGGAGCAGGTTTCAACAGAGGCTGATCTGACTTTTGCTATCTTCCTCAAGAGGCATCCTAGAAAGATACAAGGTTTTCTCGAATCACATAGAATAGTGATTATTGGGGATTATCCCTTTATTTCCCTCACATGAGTGGGATGAAATAGATACCTTTAGTCTGTTCCAGGTATAGAAAGGAGTAAACTAGGATCTAAGTATATAGCCAGGTAATTCCTGGGGTTATTTCTAGGTACCCCAGGGTAATCACTAAGATTCTAGATATATTCACAATTATTTTTATGGTTCTAGGTATATCAAAGGTAATTCCCTACATTATAGATTTAGATATATCAAAGGAGAGTCTAGGTATGCTGGTAATATCTAGGAATTCTAAGGTGTGTGTGTGTGTGTGTGTGTGTGTGTGTGTGTGTGTGTGAAAGAGAGAGAGAGAGAGAAGTAGAGAGAGAGAGAGAGAGAGAGAGATAGATAGAGAGAGAGAGACAGAGAGAGAGAGAGAGAGAGGGAGAGACAGAGACAGAAACAGAGAGAGGGGGAGAGGAGAGAAGAGAGAGACAGAGAGAGGGAGAGAGGAAGAGAAGGAGAGAGGGAAAGAGAAGAGAGGAGAGGAGAGGAGA
The DNA here is from genome assembly GCF_016432865.1 of Antechinus flavipes. Lineage (NCBI taxonomy): Eukaryota > Metazoa > Chordata > Mammalia > Dasyuromorphia > Dasyuridae > Antechinus > Antechinus flavipes. The sequence goes on from NC_067398.1 coordinate 666,004,483, forward strand.
GGAAAAAAGAAAGAGAGAGAGAGAGAGAGAGAGAGAGAGAGAGAGAGAGAGAGAGAGAGAGAAAGAATGAGAATTAAGAGTATTAAGGAGAAAGGGACAAGACTTATTAAGGAGTAGAATGCCTATCAAAGAATCCTGATACCTCCAAGGAATACCATAACTAGGTATAGGTCTTTAGTTTCAGAAAGGATTTATGCTTTGGCTAAAGGCCCCTTCTAATTATAAGTTTCTATTATTTTAGATGTGTCTTCTAGCAGTATTTGATTGGAGTCCCTAGAATAGTCTCTAACCTTTATGTTTAAGGGTTTTGGACATATTAGGTAACCCCATGGTGTGGTTCTACAAGTGCAGTGGGAGTCCAGAGGACAGTTTCTGGTACTTTAGAAGGTTAAGGAGGGGAAAAATTGCAACCGTCAATGCTGAAAAATTATCCATGCATATATCTTGTAAATAAAAAGCTATAATTAAAAAAAAAAGAAGGCTATGGGGGTATGTTATGCTTAGCTGGGATAGGTCTCAAGGATTCTACGTATGATATGTGACACTATTGGTTGTGCCTAGGGATAGTGGGATGCTGACTAGGGGCCCCTGAGTAGAGCTACTGATGGGGAGGAAAGAAAGCCATGAACCCACAGATATGCGCTATTCCAGGATGAAGATGGGAAAACTCTATCAGACAAGGACATCCGGGCAGAAGCTGACACCTTCATGTTTGAGGGTAAAAGGGAAGATGGAGTCGGAGGGTATGGAGTTAAGGGTTCTGAGGATTTAGATGGGGGAATTTCCCCTTAAGAAGTCCATCTACAGCTTATTCCTGATATCAGCCTCAGCAATTCCTGCTTTGACCAGGACTAGTCTAGAAGGAATTGTCCCCTCAGAGTCTGTGTTCATTTAAGAATGGGGGTGAGGTTCTTCCTCATTTCATAGTTCATTGATAGACACTCCCTTACCTCCATCCCACCTCTCTGAAATTTTCTCCCTTCCTTCCAGGGCATGACACGACTGCAAGTGGCCTCTCTTGGGCCCTCTATAATCTGGCCCAGCACCAAGAACACCAGAACCGCTGTCGTCAGGAAATACAGGAGCTTCTGAAGGGTCGTCAGCCAGAGGAGATTGAATGGTCAGTGTGGAGTGAGTGAGACTGGGAGGAATCCTCTAGGAAAGGTGATGAGGAGCTCATCCCCTAGACTCCTCTAGTCACAGTTAAAAAAAACATCTCCAAGCCTACACTGACTTAGCTAGACCTATGTCTCTGTAGATGACAGTCCTTGCCTTCAAAACAGCTCTTCCTTACCACAGACAGGAAGGCTTCCTGACCACTTAATGGTTTTCTGGATAGCTCTTTCAAGATGCAACCCAGGGCTAAAAGGGAAGGAGATCTCTATCCCACATCCTGGCTTTCCTTATTCTTTCTTCTTTGATTGCATCTCCATCAGGCTTGCCAACTTCCCCTTGGTCCCCGACTCTGGAGCTTTGGTGTTACCTTCTCTCTGAGGTGTTTGATACTTTCCCCCAAAGCTGACAGGTCTGCTCTCTCCAGGGATGACCTGTCTCAGATGCCTTTTCTGACTATGTGTATCAAGGAGAGCCTGAGGCTGCACCCACCAGTTGTTGCTATTGCTCGCCAGTGTACCAAGGACATTCAACTACCTGATGGGCGCGTTATCCCCAAAGGTACCCAGGCATGTATGGCCCAGTCAGGGGAAGGCAAGGCAAAACAGGGGTTGCATCTGGGAGTGCAATGTGGGAGAAAGTAGAAAGTAGGTTCAGGTTTTCTTCAAGAAGTGGCTGAGGAATAATATTTAGAAAGTTGGTGAGGGAGGAGTGGAGTTGAGGGGAAACATTGACAAGTAAATGCATGGAATTTGCAAGTCACATTGGGCTCTTTGTCTCTTCCTTATTAACAGGGAACACTTGTCTGATCAGCATTTTTGGAACTCACCACAATCCAACTGTGTGGCCCAATCCTGAGGTACCTCCTCCAATACCCTTTAAATTGTCTGGCCAGACCTAGGGGTCGGGGAAACTCATGGCAAAGGGTTGAGTCATTGTTGAGAACAAACATAGGAGAAGCCCAGATTGACCTCTAGGATCAGAGCCAGGAAGACAAGAGATTACATTTATCTCCTCATAGGGGATGGCCTGCTTCCTTAAAGGTAGTCTCCTGCCATCCCTGCATGGGATGGCCCTGGGCTGTTCCCACTGTCCTAGGTCTGTTTCTCTCTTTCAGGTCTATGACCCATACCGTTTTGATTTCAATAACTCCCAAAAGGTATCACCATTGGCATTTATGCCCTTCTCAGCTGGACCCAGGTAAGACTTTCATACTTGCTTCCCCATTTCCCTTCTTGAAGTCCTGAAGAAATGTCCTCACCCTTCTGGGTCATTGTGGTTATCTCCAAAGCCCTGAGAGAGACTGGAACCCTATTCCTAGAAGATATAGAAGCCTCTGTGTGTGTGTGTGTGTGTGTGTGTGTGTGTGTGTGTCTATGCATATGTGTATATACATATCCACATGAGTAGTGTTGGAAGGGACAGAGTTAGGCTGAGGATGAGCAGATCCTCTCTCTTGAACAGAAACTGCATTGGTCAGAACTTTGCCATGTCTGAAATGAAAGTTGTTCTGGCCCTCACCCTCCTGCGATTCCGAATCCTCCCTGATGAACAGCCGGCCCAAAGGAAGCCTGAAGTTATCCTCAGAGCAGAGGGTGGACTTTGGCTGAGAGTGGAGCCCCTGTAGCCTTCTTTTACCACTGAGACACATCCCAGAAGCACCCCCCCCCCCAAGACTGATGGATGGACATTTCCTCAGGTCTGGGATATGGAGGCTTGGAGACTGGCTGCCCCTTCAGTTACCTTTGTCTTGTGAATCTTCTGAATAAAAGCACTTTTACACATTGTAAATTGGTCTTTCTTTTTACCTTTATAGTACAAGGTAGAGGTTGGTGAGAGGAGGTAAAAATCCTTACTTCTGAGTTCCAGAAAGAAATATTAGGAAAATAGAAATGTGGGGGTAAGGAAAGGGAACCACAATTATTTTGAAACATCTTGTTAGACTAACGACCCATCTACCTGATAGATGAACAGCAGAAAGTCCCCAATCACTATTGAAGGAGAAATAAACTATAACAAACTATGCAAGAGTATGGTAAAGTGGATGTCCTTGGATAAAAGGTGAATAGTCATGGTATTGATCATGGTTCTTCAAACTTTCAGAGTTGTTTATTTTTAGTATTGTGAAAAGCACTGTCCTCGGTGTTGGCAAATATAATGTTGAAAAGATTACTTAGGTCTTAAAGAGCTTAGTGTTTAGCAGAATGGGGTTGGGTATGACACATGTATGCAAATCATTATAATACTATGCAATGTGATAGGAGAAAATAAATAATCAACAGAGAAATGAGAATGCAGGAATCACTTCAAACTGCATGATCAAAGAAAGCTTCATGAAGGAATGCTACTTAGCTGTGCCTTGAAGGGAGATGGGAAACATGGGCAGTCAGAGATGGCATTATTCAGACCAGGGTGTGCAGGAAAAGACCTAATCATCTAATTTGGCTTCAACTTCGAGTATGTGAAGGTGGGAGGGAGGTATAAAATCATACTGGAGGAAGTAAAGATGGACAGCTCTTAACACTACATATAAGAAAGCTTATATAAGTTTTCTTGAAATTTATTGCTTTATATTTTGAAATGTTTTTTATGTTCTGCTGTGTACATGGCAATTTTTTTCTTTTTATATTTTGTTTTTAAGTTTTGAGTGAATAATTTAAAAAAATCAGATTGAAAAGGTAAATGGAAACTTACTTGTGGAGACTTTCACTTCCAGGCTAAGAATTTTTTATTTTGTTCTCTAAGGAATAAAAAACCATTTAAAAGTTTGGAGTATGGGATATTATGGGTAGTTCTGTTTATTTGAAAGATTTTTTTTTTAAAATGTGATAATAGGATTTAGAGATAGAGTCTTTAAGGATCAAGAGCAGTTAAAAGGCTGCAGTTAGGTGGTGCAGTGGATGGAGCACCAGTCCTGAAGTCAGGAGGATCTGAGTTCAAATTTGACCTCAGATCTTTAACATTTCCTGGCTGTGTGACCCTGGGCAAGTCACTTAACCCTAATTGCCTCAGCAGAAAAAAAAAAAGCTATAGTTTAGTAGTTTAGTTCACATATGACCAGGCTTCAACCAGGATGTTGACATTGTGAGCAGAGAGGAGATATATGAGAGATTCAGAGAATGAGTTTATAGGGGCTGGCAACTAATTTAATATGGGAAGAAAGAAAAGCCAAAGAAGATTGAAATTTCAAGCTGAGATGTCTAAAAGGTGGACATATTTAGAAGAAGGCACACATTTTGAGATACATATTAGAAGCTGATTTCAGTTCTGGAATTTGGCAAGGAAGAGAGCTACTTCCTATTAAATGAGACTGAAGGGCTATGGTAAACAACATGTTTTGTAAAATAAATGAAAGAAACATAAAATGCTTATAATGATAATCTTCTGGTTAAGGGAGACAATGTTATTCCGTTGGGACTATAGGAAAGAATCTTAGGATCTTTGTTCTTACAAAAATCTTTGAGCTGGAGGCAGAAAATAAATAAATAAATTAAGAGGTATTGACACAATTTAGTAATAAATTAGTGAGTGACTTGGATGAACAGTTTTCAAAGGCATGGCTCAGCCAGATCCAGAAGTCGGAGATTTTTTCTAAACTCAATGAAATAATACAGGGAGACCAGGTTACCTGAGTAGTTTTTATTTTGTTTTGGGGTATTTCCTTGTGTCATATACGATACTGAGGAATGTCTAAGGCAGCCTTATTTGTATTCCAGGCTAATGGAGAAGTGATGACATGACATACACAAATGGATGACAAGAAAAAATGGCGTTACATAGTAACGATGCATGTTTTGATAAAAATGCTTTCTGAGTCATTCTCTATTTTCTTGGGCACATCTATGCCAGAGGTAATAGAACAAGGGTCCTCAGAGACAATAGGTCCCTACAATGGATTAGAACAATCTCTGAGGCAACACATATGTACACTAGATAGACAGCTTTTGAAATATGTTCATGTCTGAATGGGACATTTTAGAAAGAATGGGACATTTTAGGAAGAATGTTAACAAGCTGGAGTTTGCACACAGAAGGGTAACAATGATAGTGGTGAGGGAACAGGATACTATATTATAGATTGAGGTCCTGAAGGAACAAGAGATGATTCTTGAGAAGATACTACATGGTAGAGAGGGAGTGGGATTACAGGGGTCTTTAGGTTTTGGAAGGACTGGTAAAAGGAAAAAATAGACTTATTATGATTAGTTTCAGAGGACAGAACTTGAGTTAAGGAGTAAAAATTTCAAAGAAGTGGATGTAAGCCCAATACAAAAAAAAAACCTCAACAGCTATAATAAAGAGAAAGAAAATAAAAAGCAAGCAAACAACAACAAAAAGGTGAAAATACTGTGTTGTTATCCACATTCAGTCCTCATAGTTCCCTTTTTGGATGTAGATGGCTCTCTCCATCACAATCTATTGTAATTATCCTGATTTACCTCATTGTTAAAAAGAACCCACATTTATCAGAATTGATGATTGAATAATTTCACTGTTGCTGTGTACAATGTTCTTCTGATTCTATTCACTTCACTTATCATCAGTTCATGTAAGTGTCTCCAGGTCTCTCTGAAATCATCCTGCTGATCATTTCCAATAGAACAATAACATTCCATTACATCCATATATCTTAACTTATTCAGCCATTCCCCATGGGCATCTACTCAGTCTCCAGTTTCTTGCCACCATGAAAAGGCTGCTACAAACATTTTTACACACATAGGTCATTTCCCCTTTTCTTATGATCTTTTTGGGGGTACAAGCCCAGTAAAGACACTATAGAATTCACAAGATTTTGAGTTCCAAATTTTTCTTCCTTCCTCTCCAATTCCAAAAATGGTAGGCAATTTTATATAGGTTATACATGTACTATTGTGTAAAACATATTTCCATGTTAATCACAGTTGTGAAAGAAGAAACAGTTAATAGAATAAGAACCATGAAAAAGAATAATGTAATTGAAAAAAGTAGGTTTTGATCTGTGTTCAGAGATCATCAATTTTTTAACTATATAGTATAACTGTATAGTAAATTTTTTTGCGAGTCCTTTGTACTTGTTTTGGATCATTGTGATGTTGAGAAGAGCTGAGTCATTCATAGTTAATGATCACTCATTTCACTTTGTGAAAGACTTGTACACGTTTTTCTAGCTTCTTCTGAAATTTGCGTGTTCATTATTTCTTATTGCACAATATTATTCCATTACATTCATTTACTATAGCTTGTTCAGCCACTCCCCAATTGATGGGCATCCCTTCAATTCCAATATTTTGCTACCATGAAAAGGGTTGCTATGAATATTTGTGTACATGTAGTTCTTTTTCCTTTCACATTCCTTATGTTATGCCTTCCCTATGAGATTATCTCCAATTTGTCCTTGTTTTTACATAGCTGTTTGCATGTCGTCTCCAGTGGCCTGGGGTTTTTTTGTTTTTGTTTTTCCTTGGATCCTTAGTATTTACCACAGTGTCTGAAACATAGCAAACACTTAAATGCTTGTTGACTATTTAGATAACTGACTGTTCCTCAAAAATGAGGACATTCTTAAAAGAACAACTCCCAAATCCCACCTCACCTTGGTAAGCAACTCTCTCAGACAGATTTGAATACATCCCGAAGTCAGAAGGGCTCTTATGGCTCTCTATTCAACTTTCTATAGCTACCATTCAGAGTTACAAGGTTATGAGATTTCTGTGCTTAAGACTGCACCTCACATTCTGTCCTCTCTCATTTTCTCTTCACCTATGGTTCTGTCAATGTCTCCTAGCTTTGGCCCATGAGAGATATCAGACCAGAATGTCATGGATTTGCCAGTTATGATCATCTTGCCCTTCCTTCATTAAGTCCTGGGCTTGAGCAGGTCTCACTCTGGGAATAAGAGGCTGGCTGTCTGCAGGGATAACTTAACCCAGTTACCTTTCTTGATCATGACATCAATAAGAGCCTTCAGTTTTTTTTATGGCACCAAAGATAGTCAAGCGTCCAATACGTGTATCATCCATAAAGGTGATTTTCCCAAGGAATAATATAACAAGAGAAGGGCAAGGCATGGCAAGGCATGATGCTGGGGGTGCAGTGTGTGAGAGGACAAAAAAAAGATGTTAAAGCATTCTTCAGGAAGTGGTCAAGGGAATCATAGAGAGAGAACTAGGCTAGGGGGAACATTGGGAAGTAGAAGCATGGAATTTTCAGGCCATTTTAGGCCCTCTATCTTTTCCTTACAAACAGGGAACACCTGAAAGGCCAGCATTTTGGGAACATGGTATAACTCAATTATGTGGTCCAATCCTGAAGTACCTACTTCCATTCTTCTTCCCAAGGAAGAACTGTCTTGCCCAAGGACACTCATGGAAAAGGGTTGAGACTTAATATGCTTCTTGACAGTAGAGCTGGAAAGTCGATGAATATATATATATATATATATATATATATATATATATATTTCCTTCCATGGGAAAGTCTGCTGCCTTGAAGGTAATTTCTTTGCTCTAACCATGGTTTGCTTCCCTAGGGAAGGCTTTATGTATGGTATGGTTGTAACTGTTGCTTACACAGTCACCCTCATCCCCATTTCATCTTTGCTCTGTCCACATTTATGACCAATACCACTTTTACTCCAACAATTCCCAGAAGCTATCTCCACTAGCCTTTATGTCCTTTGCAGCTGGATCCAGATGTGGTAATTCTCTACTTTCCCTTTCAAACTTGGGGGAGATGTCCTCATCCTTCTGAGTTATTATGGCCCACCTTAATCTCTCAGGAGAGTTTGGCCCACAAGGCTTAAGTTCTATCCACTAGAGATAAGGAGGTCCCATCCTCTCCCCCTCTTCCCTACACATTCTCTTTTCTCTTTCTCTCTCTCTCTCTCTCTCTCCTCTCTCTCTCTCTCTCTCTTCTCTCTCTCTCTCTCTCTCTCTTTTTCTCTCTCTCTCTTCCCCTCACTCTCTTCCCCCCTTCTCTTTCTCTCCTTCCCTTTCCCCTCTCTCTTCTCTCCCTTCTTTTCTCTCTCTCCTTCTCTCTCTCTCTCCCCACTTCCTTTTCCTCCTCTCCTCTTCCACCCTTCTCTCTGGTGGTGGGAGGCCGTAACAAAGATGGGGGTCAAGTCCTGCAGATTATAATTTCATTTCACTTTGAGTAGGAACTGCATTGGCCTGAAACTTACCATGTCTGAGATGAAGGTGCTGGTTCTAATTTTGCTGTGGTTTCAGATCTTTCCAGATGGACCCCAATTCTGAAGAAAGCAGAAGTGATCCTCAGGAAGTAGGCTGGGGATGAGGGTGGATGTTGGGAGCCAGCTGTAAGTCCTTTCAGAGACTGAAGCAAAGCAAGGTTGCTTGGAGGATTTTAGGAGACTTGGCAAGGCCAGTTTCCCAGCTGATAACTCATATCTGAGCTCCTTCAGATTGTTTACTGACAGTCAACATGACCTGAGTGTATTTTTGAGATAGGATACTTTCAAAAATGAAAATAAATAACAGGATGGGCAAAGAAATATCACAGCCTTGGTAATACTTCTGTGGTTTTCTGGCATTTGTGTAACGTATAACAAAGAAAACATATGCTATATAAAAGGGAAAGTGTAAGAAATAAATCAGTTCCAAGACATAAACTTGAACTCACCAGGCCCCATTCACTTGATTTCACTTATGGCTTCATCCAGCACTCATGGCAATTGCTGACAGGTAGAACCTCTTTAGTATCCTATCTCTGAGATATGCTTCTCAGAAGCCAGATGGAATTCATGTAAGGGGCATTATCTCAGGCTCTGGGCAGGGAGGTCTGGAGATTTCTTGTGCTATCTACTCTCTTCTCACTTGGTTGTGAATCTTCTGAATAAAATCATTTCTATGCCATTGTTCTATCTATGCTTTTAGTTTTGTCTTTGTGTATTTATGCCAAAAACAGGGACTGTCAAGGGACCAGGAATTCATGTTTCCAGTTCCATGAGACAGTTGGGAGGAAAACAGTTTTTTGTTTCTGGAATCCTTAGCCCTAATTTAAGACAGAACACTCATATTGATTAAATATAGGGTTCAAATTAATGGATCTCTAAGAATTTTTCATGGGTTGCTAAGTGCCACAATGAATAGAGCACTGGGCTTACAAACAGGAAGCCTTATTTTCATGAGTTCAAGTCTGGGTTCAGACATGCACTAGTTGCTTGACCATGGGAAATTCACTTAACCCTGTCTGCCTCAGTTCTTCTTCTGTGAAATAAATTGGAGAAGGAACTGGCAAACCACTCCTATTTTTATGCCAAGAAAATACAAGAAGTCACAAGACCACAAAAATCACACATGACTGAAATGACAAACAACAAAAAGGATTTTCCATTCCATCTCTGTGCCTTTGTATAAATATCCTTCCCTCCTCACTTCTACCTATTCTAATTCCCAGTCTCCTTTAAAATTCAATGCAAATATTGTGGTCTTCATGGGGGCATTTTCTGATCCCTTATCTATGGATACCTTCCTCTCTTCTTGGTTGTATATATTTTGTATTTACTCATGTTTACAGGTTGTTTCTCTTGAATTGATTATAAAATCCTAATACAGTGGCTAAATACATAGTAGGGTATGCTTGTTGATTTGAATAGATTTGTAGCCTAAGGTCATAGTAATGTGGTAACACACCATGTTTCTACTTGTTACCTCTTTGCATGATGTGCTCTCAAATAGTTTTTGTGTTTGTGTCATTTATTAATCTTTTGATCCCTTGTATTTTTCCCTTTCCTTAACTGAATTTCAATTGATCACATTTGACACATCATTCTATACTGCTCAGATATTTTTGAAACCTCAAAAAACTGAAACCTCAGTTTTGTCACTTGTGTATTTATTATCTCCCTCAACTTTGTGTCTCCTGAAAAATCAGTAAATATGGTCCTTATGTTTGTGTTGCTAATAAATATATTTGCAAAAACAAGGTTTAGATCATGAACAGGGTCACTTGACACCTTACTAGAGCCTTCTATTTAGGTTAACAATGGATTATAACAATTCATAACTGCAATAGTATGCCTATGTTTCTAATACTCTCTAATACTGACTGTGTCTTTTAAAATTTTTTTGCCAATTTCTTACAATGATTTCCTTATTAAAAGTTTTGGGAAACAGAAATCCCGCTAACATTGATTTCTTTCATTGGACATATTATTTGTCCTTTTGTAAAAAACCTCTGCTAGCTTCTAGTGTTCACATTTTCTCTTTGTCTAGGAGGTTGATCAAAAGAGTTTCTTGAATAACAAGATGAGCTCATAGTATTTTGAATCTTTGAATGAGGATTTGATTGTATCTTCTTTATAGAATGCATATATGGAAATGCTTTATGTAGGTAATCAGGGTGGGAATGTGACCTATGGCTCCACAGGAAAATGTAAACTATCTAGAGTAAATGTAATCAGCAAAAGAAGTTCCAACTATCCAATGAGAAAATTTGCATGTGATCCTTGGCCATCTTGAACTATTGTTTGTTTCTTTGTTCTGGTTCTATATAATACCTGGCTTGGCTTAAGGTTGGTGTGAGGGTTCATACTGTTATTTTGTCTTACTGCCACTCTGGATGAGTGGGTCTCTTGTGACCCTAATAAACCCTAATAAAACCTATTAATAACCAGGCTGGTATGAACCCTTTTTTCTTTTGATATCTTAGTATTCTCTCAGAGAGTATGCCATCCTACAATTGACATAATATGATGTTTAAAGACATTCATGAGATATAATTTCTGGGTATCTAATAATTTTATTAATAATGTTGGTATTTTGTTAATAAGAGGGCTAGTCATTTAGCCATTTCTCTCTTAAACAAAAGATGAGTCCGATTTCCTGTTGATACCTGGTCACTTCTGGAGTAATGAGTTTGGTTGATGAAATCTCACAAGATGTGTTCTTGTGAAAGGCTGTGGAAGGAACTACCATTTATTTTTATTTAAAATAGGGTAGTAACAAATTTTTTTTCCATCTTTATCTTTATTTCCTGTGAGATTCTAAAAGCAGAAGAGGTGGTAGAGATGGTAGCAATAGTGTTGATGGTAAAAAAAAAATGAGGGGGACAATGGTGGGGTGGTGATGTCTCCGTTCCAAGAGCTATACATGTCTGTTTTGGGGAAAAAGAACTTGGCAGAGTAATTCTTTCCCACAAATATGATAAAAGGTAGCCTAGATAATATTACATACATAGCCTCAACAGAATAATGGGAATTTCTTGGGCAGTGCCCATTTCTGGAGTTTCATTGAAAGTAAATTTTAGAATTTGAAGATTTGATTTTTCCATTGCAACCAGGGAATTTCCTGAGTGTGCCATATGTACATATCTCTTTCATGGAAGACCAAGTATTTCAGACTTGTACCATAAAGCTAGATGTCTTTTTGAGTCTTTATGAGGGAAAAGAGGGATTTCTTGGATTGTTGGAATATTGCTACTAAATTAATTTTTTTCTGGAGATATCAAACCACAAGGTGGCACTATGACCATGGGAGCGTGAATCTTTGTGGAAAGAGGGTGTTACTGAGGCCAGAAAACTTCCCTGTTGAGAAGAAGGGTTCACTAGAGAGAAGAGGATTGCATTCTTGGTTTATGGATTATTAGTCTTTTGTGTGTGTGTGTGTGTGTGTGTGTGTGTGTGTGTGTGTATTAAAAAATTTGCTTATTCCAGACATATCAAACAGGAGGTCTCTGGGCAGCATTAGGCATAACATTTTTAGGGCTGCCTGAACGTAGGTTAAATTGTAATGGAAAAATAATAAAAATAAATAAAATTACAACAAAACATAGATAATGTTAATATATGATTTTCTAAACTGGAAAATAGTATGGCAGAAAATAGGCATAGATCAGCATCTTATACCTGGTACATAATTTCGACATAAAGGAGATACCATAAGTAAATTGGGAGAACAAGAAATAGTTTACCTATCAGATCTATGGAGAAAGGAAGACTTGTCACCAAACAGAAGATAGAAAACATTTTGAAATACAAAGTAGATAATTTTGATTACATTAAATTAAAGTGTTTTTGCACAAAGACAATGCAACCAAAATTGGAAGAAAAGCAGAAAAGTGGGAAACAAATTTTATTTCCATTATTTCTGATAAAGGTTCATTTTTAAAACACATAGAGAATTGAGTCATATTTATAAGAATACAAGTAATTTTCCAGTCAATAAATGGTTCAAGAATATGAATAGGCAATTCATTAAAAAAGTTCATAAAAGAAGAAATTAAAGCTATGTTTAATCAGAAAATGTTCTAACTCATTATTGATTAGAGAAATGCAAATAAAAACAACTCCAGGGTACCACCTCACACCTATCAACTTGAGTATTATGACAGAAAAGGAAAATGATAAATGTTGGAGAGGATGTGGGAAGACTGGAACACTGATGCATTGTTGGTGGAGTTTTAAACTGATCCAACCATTCTGGAGAACAACTTGGAGCTATATACAAAGGACTCTAAGCCTTTGATCCAGCAACATCATTACTGGATGTGTATTCCAAAATGATCTTAAAAAAGGGATAAGTATCCACATGTACAAAAATATTTATAACAGCTCTTTTTGTGGTTGCAAAAATTTGAAATTGGGAGAATGCCCATTAATTGGAAAATGGCTTAATAAATTATGGTATATAAATATAATAAAATACTATTGTGTTATAGGAAAGGATGAGCACCTGGATTTCGGAAAAGCTTGGAAAGACTTACATAAACTGATTCTTAGTGAAGTGAGCAGAACTAGGAGAACATTGTACACAGTAACAGCAACATTATGAGATGATCAAATTTGATAGAATTAGCTTTTCTCAGCAATATGATAATCTAAGACAATTTCAAAATACTCATGATGGAAAATACTATCCAAAAAGAACTATGGAGTCTGAATGCAGATCAAAGTATACTATGTTCACTTTTTTCTTTCTTGTGGTTTTTCCCTTTTGTTCTGATTCTTCTTTCACAGCACGACTAATGTGGAAGTATGTTTAATATGGCTGTACATGTACAACCTATATATCTTGCTGTTTGGGGGAAGGGGAAGGAAGAAGGGAGAAAAAATTGGGACTAAAAATCTTATAAAAGTGAATGTTGAAAATTATCTTTACATGTGATAGGAAAAAATATTTTATTGTGGGAAAATATATGCTTTTCTAGTCAATATATGGCCCAAAGGGATCTTTATGTAAGCCACAGCTTCTATTCAACTCTACTGGTTTATGGGATTTTATGAGTCATTTTCATTTTCTCTATTTTCCATGGGGCAGAATAAAATCTGTTACTTATGCAATATTTGTATTGTTGCCAAATGTTTGGTAGCTGGGTATCCTGCTTAGTCGTATTTGTAGGAAACTAAACACAAAATATATTCTGAGATTTCCTAAAGTAAACACTAAGTGCAGATCTAAAGGGCTGAAACTTTGAATAGATGCACTTGAATCAGACAACCGAGCACCGAAGGCTAATTACCTATTGGACAATAACTCTATTAGCATGTTTGGAATTGCTCTTCTCTCAGTTAATGCTGGCTCAATGTTTGGGGTTAAGAGAATTATAGGTAGGAGTTAGGGGGGTGGAGTGAGAGAGGCTAGAGAACTTCACTTGGCAGCAGGGCCAGGAGAAAGAAGGTTGGTGGCGATCTTGTGGAATTTTATCTGTCTCCTTCACTTCTACCTCTTAAGACCAAGGACTTTGACTTATCCTGATTCCAGCTATTCCTGAGGCCTCCAGGGAGCTAGCCTGGACTTCACATAACACATTAAAAAATTACATCCGGAGGCTACTATTAAGATTAAACTTAATTTGTACAAAACCAGAGTTTAGCGGATTTGAAGCCCTGGGTTGTACAATGCCTTTAATAAGTCTTTTTAGTATTTTTCTTATAGATCAGAATTGTATCGCTGACCTCTGGTTTAAAAATTTTGTTTTCTCTTTTCTCTTTGGGAATTGGCAACAACACTTGTTCATCTCTAGTTTTGCAGTGTGTCTTCTGGTCTCACAGGAGACCAAGGATCTCTGAAAGCCTTATGAAGACTATACTCATATCTATTTATTTTTCAGTTCAGGATTATGTATTTTGAGGTTTGATGGCTTGGATTTCTTGAGTATGATGTAGTCCTCTCTTACTAGATCCTTACTTATCAGTGGTTTCTGTCTTTTGAGGAAGCTAAGTGATGCAATAGATAAAGGCACTTGGCCTGGAATTAGGAAAGTCCTGAGTTCACAGCCTCAGATACTTACTAGCTGTGTGACATTTAACATCTATTTGCCTCAATTTTTTTCTGTAAAATGAGGATAATAATAATACTCACCTCCCAGTATTGTTGTGAAGATAAAATGAGACAATAATTATGAAGAGTTTAACACAGTGACTGTCACATAGTAGATATTATGATGATCATTATTCTTGTTGGAGAAAAAGAAACAAGAAATAAGTGGTGCTGTTTTGTGTGCATTATTTATGACCATCTTTTCATTTAATCCAAGCAGAAGTCCGAATCCTTTTTCATCTATCATTGGTATTCAATTATTCTTTTTTTTTCTGTTTTAATCAACTATTTTTATATTAATGAGGGTGTTCTCTTCATAGGTATAGCATGTGGTCCAATCCTTCATCTCTTAATAGCTTCTTTATTTGGTTTTTGCCAACATCATGCTTAAATCGGGATAAGCTTATTTCAAGGTAAAGCCATCTTTTGTATCAATTCTTTTTTTCAGAAATGGGCTAAGTTGAGAAAGACTGGGAAATGAAAGTAATATAAAAATTTTAAAATGAACATTTTATTTATACATATATAGAAATGCATGTATATGTATGTATATTCATATTTGTATGATATATGAACATGCACATATGTCTATAGGGTTTAAGTTCTAACATTTTGTGATTCTCTGGAGAGTGATGTGTTTAACTGGGGATGAAAATGAAAAGGGATATTCACCCATTAAGTCATCAGAGATTTAGATGAATATGACTTCCTTTTTCTGAGGGAAACTCTAGTCCCAAATGTGCTTCTAGAACACATTAGAAGCTTCCCCTAGAAGGATTAGGAATCCAGAGTCCACAGAACTCATATTGAAGTGACAGTAAAGCTGAAACATGCATGCTATATCATTGTTCTTAATAAGGGAGGCCAAGAAATGATAAGGTTCTGGTCATTTTGAAGAAAATACAATTAAAGCCTCTGGAATGACTTGTCCATCTATACTTGGGATACATTGAAAAAACCTCAAAATTTCCAAAAGAATTGCTGATGTCATTGAGGTAATAGGCACTCTGGTGCTGATGCATCCAGACTCATGACATATTCCAGATATGAAGAGAATATTACAAAGAGCAAATTGGGTTCCAGTACTTAAGGGCTTTCTCTATGAGGCCTGTGCAGAAGCATATAGGAGAACTGAATCAAGTAGAAACAAGACAAATACAAGAACACTAGCTTTTTTTTTTTTTTTTTTCCTGAAATGACTCCAGAGAAATTGGACTTTGGAGCTTCCCTCATGACAATAGACTAAAAGTTGTTATTGAGGCAGTTCTTTAGGAAGATGGATGCATTCTTACATTATGAGTAGGATGTAATAAAAGAGGATCTAGCTCACTGATTTCTTATCATTCAGGGAAATGTCTATTTTCTGGGATGGAGAATCTCGGAAGCCATCTCAAGAAATTGATGGTTAATAGCCTCATCACATCATCATCCAATATGAATTGCCAATATGAATTCAGTGTTATTACTGAAGAATGGAAAAATATGATTATATGTTGACCACTAGCCTGTGAATAAAGGAGCCAAGACAACCAGTATACCATCTTAAGAGTTCAATATATACTGGGTTATCTATCAGATAGTCAATGGTTCTAAGTACCGGATTTTCACAGTGGCTACTACCAGAGTCCTAAGGCAGAAAAAGACAAGGAGATTGCTTTCATATGCTTGACTGGTTTTATTTTATATCACAAATAATGTCCAGGAAATGTGCTGATTTCTAGAGACTAATGGAGAAAATAGCTGGATAAACTAAATATCAGAATATCCTGAAGACATCATTGGCTTTGGAGTGTCTAAAGGAAAATGGCCTAAAGTTTTTCATCAGCAATTGTCAGTTTTGTTGAATTTCTTGTCAAGTTTGTAGATCATATCTCAAGGAGGGGTACGCACTCACAAAGAGAACATAAAAGTGCTCCTGATTTGTCCATGACCAAATAGCTTTTAAGATTGAAAGAATTTTCTAAAATTGGACAATTAATCCTTGATTTGTTAGAAACTATACTGCTATTGCTAAACCACTGAATGGCCTTGCTCAATGTTACTGAGCATGTTGTTCTTTGTCTTATCATAATGATGACACAATAGTGAAGCTGCATAGGGGGTGATTTACAACTATCTTGTGATATGTAAGTGAAGCTGATTTAGCAAGTAGAAACCTTAAAGGGCAGAGAAGAAATGTCAGTAAAGGTCAAAGACTTGCTTCAGTCAGGAAAAACAATTTCTTCCATGCATAGTGCTGATTCTGATAATCATAGGGCCATAGAGAAATCATATGGCCAGCAAGGAATTTTCTCAGAAAAGTATCTATATTTTTCTGGAGAAACTTGAATGGGGTATGGAACATTTACTATAATGGCAAATATCTGTGTTTTAAAGAGGGTATAGTAGAAAGTATAAAAGGTCCTATTTTTATATTTATTCATATTTATTTTTGTTACATTTTAAGTTCTAAGCTATATCTTTCCCTCTATCCTCACCCCATACTAAAGAAGATCACTGTTTCACAGTGTATTTGTTTTGCAAACACACATACACAAAAACACATTCAATAAGTATTCTGTGGTTACAGCTCTTTCAACAGATCTTTTAGCCACCTCCACATGCATTCTGGAGCCAAGATGTTGTGGTTAATAAGACTATCTTTGATAGAGATTACACTATAGCTCTTTTAGTCTGTTATTAAGTTTCTTCTTACAACATCTTGTGCCTGAGCTCGAGTCCTGAACTAAGTTTCTAACTTCAAGGCTGCTTAGAATTCAATCTTTCATCTGTTAGAGGTGTTGTGATGAATACACTTCTCCCCAACAAGGAAAGAAACTACAGCTTAAATCAGCTTTCTTTGACGGAAATTTGTTTCAATTTTTTCAGTCAGGTTTCAGAGCTAAGTTATGAAGCTCTCTCCTCATCCAGGCTGAAGCAGAAGATACAGAAGCCTAGGATAAGGACAAGAATTTCAATTGGACTCCATGTAGAATTCTTTCATTAACTACTTTTCTTTTTTCCAAACTTTCTATTAACTGCTGAATTTGGAACCTCTCAGGATTGAACTGAACTGTCATTTACTGTCTCTGTTGAGACTCAGTTCAACTTTCACTTATTATTATGATTCATAAATTGAAAGATGGAGAAGAGAGATGGGAGAAGGATAATATTTGTTTTGCTTGGACCTGGAGAACAGAATTAAGGTCAGGCAAGGAAAGATTTGGGGTTGATGTAATTTAAAAACCAACCAAAACTTAACTATTAGAAGTGTCTAACAAAAGGAAGGAAGGATTTCTTTAGAAAGAAAAGGCTAGGGGCAGCTAAGTGGTGTAGTGGATAGAGCACCAACCCTGAAATCAGGAGGATCTGAATTCAAATCTGGCCTCAGACACCTAGCAGTTCCTATCTGTGTGACCCTGGGCAAGTCACTTAACCCCAATTGCCTTAGAAAAAAGAAAAAAAGAAAATTATCTTTGCATGTATTTAGACATATGAAATACTATTAAAATTAAAAAAGAAAGGAGATGCTATTTGGATTATTTATTCTTCAGGTACATTTTAGGGTCCATAATCTCTAATATCCTTTATAAGTTAGCTCAATAATCAATGATCTATGAAGACATCAGAATACAGAGAAAATGGAGCCTGATCAAGAAGATCTGGATATATAGGTATATAAAATAAATATATAAGTCAAACAATTACTGATAATAAATCATAAATTTGAAACCTCCATATTCAGTTACAAAAATACATACAATTTACATCTCAAATCACAGTTTAAGAAGCTGGGAACATTTGTCAGGGCTGATGAATCAGAGTTTCTTATTTGGGTATGGGATGCCCTTTGATATCATCTCTTACTCTGGAATCTGCCAGCCTAATTCCAATCTATCTCTCAAGTTAATCATTATGATTATTCAAAGAAAGAAATAATTGTAGAACTGGAAGAACCTTACAGGTCAACCAGTTCAACTTCTTGTAATTAATACAGACGGATTCATTACTATGACTGATGTGCCTATGGTAAAGGCTAAAAAGCTCCAAAGACTGAGGTCCTAGAGTACATAGATCTTTTAGCTCCTTCTTGCCTCTTCCAAGAGACTAGGTTTGAAAACACAGATCCTTAACTTCTATCTCCTGCTTCCACCATGACTTTCTTGGCATAGGGACTCATACTGAATGTCAATATAGGAGGTGCAGAAGTGTTTTTTATTTAGAAGAATAACAGTAATGAGAGGGATGATTGGAAAGGAAGGCGGCCATCAGGTTTTCATGCCACCCAAGACCAGAGATAATGCCCATACATCAATTTTGAGGGTCTTCTTGGAGGTGTGTCTCAGAACTGGAAGAATGCTGCAATGGCTCCACTGTCAGCCACAGCCCATCCTCTGCTCTGAGGATGAGGTCTGCTTTCCTTCGGGGTTGACTCTGATGAGGGAGGATTCGAAATCGTAGCAAAGTAAGGGCCACCACAACCTTCATCTCAGACATGGCGAAGTTCTGGCCAATGCAGTTCCTGTTCAAAGTGGAGGAACCTTGAAGTAAATCTGCTTCTGAGCAGTTTCACCCCCTTCCTCACCCCACTGATGATGGGATCTCTATAACCCAAAGAGGTGGGGTCTTGGAGCTGTGTAGCTGCCCATATTGAGCTAGAAGGATGAGGGTATCTCTCAAAGATTTAGATAGGCAGGTAGATGTTCTGGTCTTACCTGGGTCCAGCTGAGAAGGGCATAAATGCCAGGGGTGACATCTTTTGGGTATTTTGGGGATCAAAGCGGTATGGATCATAAACCTGGAGGTACAGAGACATGGTTGTAGAGGTTGGTAGGGTTTATCTCAAGATCACACCCACCCAAGGGCATTCTCTCAGAATGGGACCACAGTTAGATTAGACAGAATCTTCATCAGGATAAATAGCTATTACTTCTCAGATCTGCCATGAAAGATTTGCCTGGGGTGTTCTTACTTTTTGATCTTTCTGGGCTCATTTCCATCTCATACCAGTATTCCTAATCCCTAGCTTGGATTAGTCATTGTATAAGGGTTGGTGTTTGTACCTCAGGGTTGGGCCACACAGCTGGGTTGTGGTGAGTTCCATAGATGCTGATGAAGCATACATTTCCTAATAGGTAAGGAGAAAAGAGAAGGAATAATATAGTCCCCAAATTCTATACATACACTCATGAACATGATCCTCTAGTCTCTTTAGTATAGTGTGACCATCCTATGGTAAAACCCACCAGCTGCCATCTTTCGTCTTCCTTTTCTCCACTTTTCCCCACTCCTATTCTTTGACTCTGCCTCCTATTGCTATGTAGATTGAGTCAAGGCACCTTTGGGAATAATTCGACTATCAGGTAGTTTGATGTCCTTGGTGCATCGGCGTAACACAGAAGGAACTGGTGGGTGCAGCCTCAGGCTCTCCTTGATACACATGGTCAGGAAGGGCATCTGGGATAGATCATCCCTGAGAACAGAAGAACTGTCAGCTCACCCCCATAGATGGAAGAGGAGGACATACCCTTTCAATTCTTGGGTAAGAAGCAAGGGGGATGGGAAGGAAGATGTTACCTTGAAGGGACTTATTAGAAGTTGGGACTTTTGTCATAGAAATTGAAGGATATTAACAAAAGTATGGATGAACAATGGAGGATGTGGAAGGGAGATTTAACACAGAAGATCTCCCTATGTTTTAACCTGGACAGTAGCTATGTTAAATTAAACTGAAAATAGACATGGTTTGGGGAACTTAACTATCTCTCTCTCTTAATATGTGGGAAGTTGTTCCAGTAAATGGAAGTCATCAACTTGTAACGATTAGTTTTAACTAAAGTGGGATGGGAACTGGAGGCTGTTGGGTGATAGTGTTAAAAAGTTAAGAAGATGGGAACTTGGATCCTTCCTCAGTCTCTTGCTAGGTATGTAACAATCTCTGTCTCCCTCAGTTTCTTTATCTATAAAATAGGGATTATAAGAGTTAATAATAGTGAGTATCTACTTTCCAGAATTTTATGAGGATCAAAGAAGAAAACATTTGTAAAATTTATGGTAACATTAAAAAGCTATATAAATGCTAGTTTTTGCTATAATTTGGTTTTGGTTCATTTGGGAATGTCCTTGGCTGTGAATGGGGAAGGTAGAGATTTAGCCCCTTACTAAATCCATCATCAGGAAATCCTAACCCTGACCCCATGGTTCCAACCCCAGCCTCAGTGTGCATTAACCATTCAATCTCCTCTGGTTGACGACCTCTCAGGAGTTCTTCTAGCTCCTGGCGGCAGTGGTCCTGATGTTCTTGATGGTGGGCCAGGTTGTAGAGTACCCAGGAAATGCCACTTGCAGTTGTATCATGTCCTAGGACAGAGGGAGAGGAAAACAAACCCAGAGAGGTGGTGGGGAAATTAGAAACATTCCTTGCTAGACTGAGGCAGGAGAGGAAACATACACATGTGACTAGGCCAGTCATGATCAAAGAAGGGCTAATCATGACCCAACAAGGAATTAATCCCAATCACAGGAACTCTTGTCCTTCCATCCCCATCTGTCCCCTTACCTTCAAACATGAAGGTGTCAGCTTCTGCTCGGATGTCCTTATCTGACAAAGACTTCCCATCTTCATCCTGGGATAGATTCACATTTTGGGGTTTTGGATTTCAATTTTACTATGTATGATTCTACTCCTGGGACCTGTACAATACCTCTACTATATTCAGACATTTCAAGTACACCTATCTAGAATCAGTAAATTTCCCTAGAACTTATTTAATTGACTCTATGAACTTGTCACCAAGCCCAGACACATCGGATACATTCAAAGTTTTCCTCTGGACTTGTGCAGCTGTTATAAAACTTGGACGTTTTTATGCCTTAGAGATTTCCAAAAACCATACAGGTCCACTTTAAATCAGACTTCCAGAAAGTTTGTGCAGCACTTAGAACCAAAGAATCCTGGATTTGAAAAGAGACATTACCGACTATATGAATCCCATCTCTGAAGAAGAGTTTCTTTATCTTTAGCACTCCAAAGATGTTCCTGATATAGCCAGAATCAGTCCTAAAGATATCTCTGGATATGTCAGATAGGCAGCTAGAGCCTGGGCCTTGAGTCAGAAAGACCTGAATTTAAATCCAGTTTTAGACATTAATAGCCCTATGACTGGCAAATTAATTAACCTCTTTTTGCTTCAGTTTGCTCATAGGTAAATTTGGAATAATAATAGCACCTACTTCCAAGGACTGTTGTGAGGATCAAATGACATAAGACTTTTAATGCACTTAGCACTTGTAAATGGTATATAAACATTAGCTGTTATTCTTAGCTATTATGGTAAACTTCTTGATAATACTAGGAGAGCAATTCCATACCAATAGGAGGGGGAAAAAGAGAGAATTTCTCCTTTCCCTTCCTCACACAAACTTTTTAATACGATTCTGTAAAGGTTCGAGCCTCTGAGGAGAAAAAAAAGTTTTTAAGGAGATAGAAAAAGTCATGTGTTGTTTTACTGAAGGTCCAAGTTACCCACCCCTCTACTCTGGTCTCCAAGTCTAATATTACAGGGCCATGATGTTTTCTCCCCAGAGAAGCCCTTTGAATGAGTCTGAACACCTCCTTTCCCTTCCCCAAGTTTGCTAGATTTCATCCTCTTACTCAGCTACTCATATACTCACCTTGGCCAGCAGCAGCACATCTATGAAGTCTGTGGTCTTGCCTTTACCCTTGTTCTTGAGAAAGGTTTCTGTACCCTGCTCAGCAAGAACTTTTTTCCTGGCCTGGATAACAGTGTCCGTGAAGTCATGTACCTGGCGGCAGGCCTGGGAATAGCGTCTCCCCTCTGAGGTGAGGAAATACAGTCTATCCCAGTGTAGAAAAACATCATTGAGACGTTTTGTTGAAAGGGCACTCAGC
The DNA here is from genome assembly GCF_016432865.1 of Antechinus flavipes. Lineage (NCBI taxonomy): Eukaryota > Metazoa > Chordata > Mammalia > Dasyuromorphia > Dasyuridae > Antechinus > Antechinus flavipes. Next base: position 666,026,746 of record NC_067398.1, read on the forward strand.
TCGAGGATAGTAGAGATGTAGGGACTTGGTTTCCTGTCAAAGTAGAAGGGTCAGGGTCAGGCTCTGGGCGAAGCAGGAAGAGAATCCACATATCTCAGACTAAGCTCTTTAATATCCTTCCAAATTAATTCCATCCCAACCAGGCCTCTCCCAATCATTGTCACCACCTTTCTCCAGTCTCAAACCACTCTTAGTCCCCTCAGTCTGTGTATTAGCAGAATGACAAACTCTCAGAGTTGGAAAGGACCCTTGAGGTTTTTTTAGAATAGAATAGAATAATCCTTATTTGGATAGGAATCAATGCTAGAACATCCCCCTTTTCTTGTGGACCTCAAATGAGAGGAACTTTATCATTTTCTGAATTTATGAATCCTCCTCCCATTTTTATCAGTTTATTATGAATTTTTTTCTTTTAATAGAAAATTCACATCTGCCTTTGGCAATTTCCACTCATTACTTCTGGTCATGCTCTCCTATTCAAAACAAGTCTAATTCCTCTTCACTTGTCAGCCTTTTCATTACTTGAAGACAACTATTTATTCCTTTATTTATTTCTTCAGTTGATATTCTAGTGGAATTATCTGTAGTTTCTTCATTAATCTAGCTGCTCTTTTCTGAACATATTACAATTAACAGCATTTTTTTTTTCATAAAAAAGTGAAGACCAACACTTAACACTGCTCTGGATAGAGAAATAGTCTGTATAGAGTTGTAGACCAAGGCAATTACATACTTCCCTCTCCAAACCATACAACTATTGGCCTAAACTATTTTTACAATAGGCTGTGATTCTTCCAGTCTTGTGACCTCTGGTATAGGCATGCCTAACAAAGAGGTAAAGAGTTCTAGTTTAAACAGACGCAGAACATTTAGCTCCTACCTTCTTACTCTATCAAACACTTGAAATTCATACACAAGTGAATAATGATCAAGAAATTCAATGAAAAAATATAGGAAGTGGTTTCTCCCAGCACCCAAGATTTGCCAAAAAATTCAGACAGAATCCTATGAATGAACTTAAAAAGTGGGGTTGTCAGTCAAGCCAGCATCAGCACAAATTAAAAAGCTAATAGCCTTCCATACAATCAGAGATGGTCTTTATATTTCTATATTTCTATAACCTGTAAGATTCTGTATCTAGAGAAAGTAAGAGCACAGGGCTCTCACAAGAACTTCCCATGGTAGGGAAAACAGTAGGGACCTTAGAAGTCATCAGGAATAGCAGTAACTAATATGGTACAACAATACTCAGATTAGGATAGAATAAGTCTCTGAATTTCCTAATACTTTGTTCTGCAATGTTATGGAGGATCTTGAAGATTCAATGCCTTGAACTTCAGAGACCCAGGTTCTCTTTCTCTTTCCCTCCCTCTTTTTCTCCTTCCCTCCCTCCCTTCCTGCTTCCTTCCTTTCTTGCCTTCTTCTCTCTCTGTCTGTATATCTGTCTCTCTCTGTCTCTTTCCCTCTCTCTGTCTCTTTTCCCCTCTCTGTTTCTCTTTGTTTCTCTTTCTCTCTTTCTGTATCTCTGTATCTCTTCTCTGTCTCTTTCTTTCTTGTCTCTGTCTCTCTGTCTCAGTCTATCTTTGTTTTTGTCTACATCTCTTTCTGTCTCTCTGTCTATTTTTCTGTAAGTTGTCTTCTTCTCTGTCTCTCTCTCATCTGGCCTTATCCAATAACTGCAAATGTGCAAATGTGAAAAATTCTCTCATTAAAAAAAAAAAAATCAGCAACCAACCCAGCCAAATGCATTAAGCTATTGTTCTATATTTCTCCCACCTTCACTTATACTTTTACTTTTCTGACAAATTTCACAAATATTATTGAACATCTCTTTCTCTTGGATATTATGTTCTCTTGAGTTTTTCATGACTCCACTTTCTCTTTATTTTCCTCTTCAGCTCTTTGATTTTCTCAGTGCTTTTCTGGATCAACAATCTTGTTCTGTCTATTATCTGTTTGTGCATTCCTAGGACTTTTTCCTGTATCTCAGTGATTTCATCAGATTGTGGGAGTCAGTGGTTTAATTATATCGGTTTGACATATACAATCTCTGCTAAATTTCATTACTCTGTCACCAAATGGGTGTTTCAAAGGCATCTCAAACTCAATGTATTCAAAATGGTTCTCATTCTCCATCTTAAACTCTTCTAACTTTTTTGATCCTACTGGTAACACCACCATCCTTCCAGGTACCCACATTTTCCACCTGTATCATCTTCAATTCCTAACTGTCACTCAACTCACATAGCCAATCAGTTGCCAAGTCTTGTCAATTATGTATCCTGAATATTTCTCATATCTGTTTCCATCACTCCTATACCACAACTTTAGTCTATACCTGATTATCTCCTCCCTGAACCATTTAAATAACTTTCTAATTGGTTCCCCCACATCCACTTTCCCCCCTCTCCAACAATTATTCATAGCTGCTAAGTTGATATTTTTAAAATTCAGGTCTTATCAGGTCACTTCTCTGCTCAAGGAGCTTCCGAATAACATATGGTATCTTTAGGATAAAATACAAACCCCTCTGTTTGGCATTTAAATGCCTCCAGGATCTGACTTCAACCTATATTTCTATATCTATTACACATTCTTCTCCTAAAATACTCTAATCCAGTCACTTGTTATGTTCTTCACATATGTTATGATATCCCATTTTCCACTGCCATGTCTTTGCATAGGCTGTCCCTTATGTCTAGAAGACTCTTCCTTCTATTTCTTAGAATCCTAGGATTAGAATTCTAGATTTAAATCCAATGCCATCTCCTTTGGGAGATTTTTCTCATTCTCTTGAGTTGCTAGTACTTCTATTCCCCTTCGAAATTATTTAGTATTTGAATGGTCCTATCTGCATATATGCTGTTCTTAATGCCCCAGCTCTATCTTGAAAATTTAATCTCTGAAGGAAGAAGTTTTTCTCCAATTATCTTTGTATCTCTAGCTACTAGTCCAGTGAATCTTGGGCAAATCACTTAATCCTGTTTGTTTTAGTTCCTTCTCTGTAAAATGAGCTGGGGAAGGAATTAATTGGCAAGGAAATCCTAAATAGAGTTACCAAGCAACAGAACATGATTGAAATAAATCAACAAGTTTGGGGATTTGGTGGTTGGAATCCTGTCAAAGATAAAGTGTTGCTCTTAATTCAGGATTAGCTCTGGGTATGCCGACCTAGATGAATAAATTAAAAGTATGAACCTAAATTAGAAAAAAAGGATTTATGCATTATTGCAAATGTATACCTATCTATTACTATTGATCATTATATCAACATGGCAAGAAAGTAAGAATAAATTTTAGAAGACAGTATTTTTTCCTTTTTAGCAGACAGAAAATGATCCTGTTATGATTCAAATAGAAAGGAGGGTACATTTTTATTCTATATGGAATGTTACTATAAAATATCTTATCTTGTTATATATATATTAATAGACATATGTTATTATTGTTATTCAGTCATTTCAGTCATATCTGACTCTTCATGACCCTATTTGAAGTTTTCTTGACAAAAATACTGAAGTGGTTTGCCATTTCCTTCTCCAGCTCATTTTACATCTGAGGAAAATGAGGCAAAAAAAGTTAATTGACTTGTCCAGAGTCACCAAATAAGTAAGTATCTGAGTCTAGATTTGAACTCAGGAAGAAATGGTTTCCTGATTCTAGGCTTTCAGCACTCTTATCTAATGTGCCACCTAATTGTGTCTGTGTGTGTGTGTTTGTATGTGTGTGTGTTTGGTATTTGTATATTGCATATTTTGTTGAGTTTTACTATTATCAGGTAATCTCTTTGGTGGAATCTGTGGTCACTATATAATATATGTATCCTCCCCACCTATCTGCTAACACATTATTTTGTTTCCTCATATTAGATCACATGGGGCCAACTGTATTTCCTTTTATTGCCCTTCCCCAGTTATCTAGTCACCTGCCTATCGAGAAGATATCCCCATTAGGAGAAGTAGAACTCAAACAAAAGAACGAGGAAGAGAATTAGAAGGGAGAAGATGTTTAATACTGGAAGAAAATGAAAACTGGAGACCCAGAAGGTGGAAAATTTGGTGAAGAAGCAAAAAGAAATGACCCCCTAATTATGAGCTCAAGACTTGTCATTGGGGACTTGAATCAATAATGCACAGCAATGCCATAGTTAAATACCTGTTTTATGCGCAACCTGTCTTGGAAATGCTGACTTGCAAATAGTCAATATTGAAAAGCTCTCTAGTGCCTTCCCTTAAAAAGACTGGTCTGGGGAAGTGTCAAGGCAGTGTGTCTCTTAAGGAAGTAGGGCAGGAATTGAGACATTATAGTCATAAGTAGCTACTCATCTGTGGGACACTAGTTACAGGATTAAGACCAGCTGCCCCTCCTTCTTAGCTGTTGCAGATCTCCTCCTTGGTACTGCACACTCCCAGACTGCAGTTCTACTTTCCCATGTACATATGGAGCCCTATCGTTTCCAGTTCCCGAGTCCCCACAGCCAAGACCAGAAGGGCACTCACTCTTGACAGTTGCTATCATGACTGAAGATGCATTTCTGCAGGCTGTCCAAGGTCATGAGGCTGATGTGTTCAAACATGTCCAGGTTTTTTTTACCCCCAGCACATAGACGCCTCCACTTTTTCTGCTCAAAAGAGAGAGAAAGTATGGGACTAGCCTTCTCCCAGAATCTGAGGTGATGATCCCAGACCCACAGAGCGGGCAAGAGGCAAACCTTGGTCATGGTCACTATATAATATATGTATCCTCCCCACCTATCTGCTAACACATTATTCTGTTTCCTCATATTAGATCACATGGGGCCAACTGTGTTCCTTTCTGTATTTCCTTTTATTGCCCTTCCCCAGTCAACAGTCCTCCTTGACATATCTGTCTCTTCTCTTAAGTTATCTAGTCACCTGCCTTTTCGAGAAGATATCCCCATTAGGAGAAGTAGAACTCAAACAAAAGAACCAGGAATGGGCTTTGGGCCCCCCTGAGAATGGTCATGGGAACAAAGAGAGCCAGCACTAGAAATTAACTTTCTCCTGCTCTGCTCCTGACTTCCTGTATGTCCTCAAAGGTGTCTTGGGTATTCAAAACTTATCGACCATGTGAAAGGTGCCAGAGGATGCTTCTGCTTAAGAGTTCTGCCTCTCTTCTCAAGCCAGGCTACATATGGCAAGAGAGAGTGGATGGTGTGATGTCTCAGGCTATACATTGCTAGCCATTTTAGTGCCTGGGTAAGTGTTATCAACCAAGCCTGACTCATATAGCAGTGACTCTCCCCTCAGCAGGGCAGGAAAGAGAGACTATGTGACTTGAGTGTGAGGTCATTGCTCAGCTTGATGGGGATTTGGATAACCTGAAGCAGAGAAAGAGTTGACTCCTGTTGCCAGCTGGTAGATTTTTAAAAATTTGAAATAATTATTCTTACTAAGTGGATTCTTAGTCTGTTGTTTCACTGCAGTTTCTATATTTGGAACCTTCTAAGTTTGTCGCCCTTTGGCAAAACTCTTGTCATCTTGTCCTAGTTACAGTTTTTCTGGGTCCACTATCCCACCTGTTGTAACCCAAGTTGGTCTGGGAATGAAGGTACTCAACGTAGGCTCTAGATGTGGTTGGTATTCCTCCCCCAGCCCGCTTGTAACCTCCCCAGGCTCACATGCATGATGTCTGCACTCTGGTTAAATAACTTCACATAGGGCTTGAGGATGTCAAAGTGAAAGGCTGGGGTCAACAGACGCCGGTGCCGGCTCCATTTGTCTCCTCCGCTCAGGAGCAGCCCATCCCCTGTGGAGGTGGAAGAAATCCAGGTTTAGCCCTTCAATTCCTTGCCCACCCAGAGCCCCAATTTAGACTCACACAGAGAGCCCCAGACCCGATAGCACCCTTTGTTCCCTAATTCCCTATTTATACTTAGTCTTGAGTCTCAAGTTCTTTAGTTCTCCATCTACCAACCCACCAAATCTCCATCTCCCACAAACCCTTAACTGCCAGGATTGACAGCCCTTTAGTCTAAGGGAAATTGGGTACCTTTCCCCAAGGCCTTATCCCTACTTTCTGGTGTGACCACACTCATTACTTACCCAACCAGGGCTCCAAGAATCCATAGATGAATTGATCTTTGGGTGCAATCTGGGCTGTTGAGAGATAAATTTTTAAAAGGAGTGAATATATATGTGTATAAATGTATACATACACATATACAAATATGTTTATCTGTAAATATATATGTATGCAGAATTAGCTTTATGAGTATACTATATACGTATTTGTACATATATATACATATATATATATATATAATGTGTAATATATATGTATATATCCCTATTTAGTGAAAAAGTGGGATAAGGAATTTGCCATACGATATGTCAACCAAAGAGAGTCAAAGGGAGGTATACTGAGCCTTGAACTAGGGTCAAGCTGAAGGCTTCATGCTGAAAGGTCAAGAGCTGGAATTTCATCAAATTATTCTGCTCAAAGAGAACAAGAGGATGACAGAAAGTATCATACAGGAATGGGGCAGCTTGGAACTGGAAGACTGTGCAGAACAGGAGCAGGAAAATGAAAGTAGAAAAACAACCAGATAAATACAGATAGACCAGATGGATTTGAGTCAGAGAAGACTTTTGAAATGACCCTAAGCACCTTGGTCCAGCTAACCTCTAATTATGGCCCAGGCACGAACCAGCATGAAACTCAGACATGGACTTATATTCCTTAGGTGTGATCCAGACATGGACCCAAGCAAAATCTTCAGACATCACTCAAACATTGCTCTAAACATGTTGAAAATAGTGCCTCAGATTTCAACCTTCATAAATGTAAGAAAGGGCTATAGTCAACTTAGACATTGCTCCCAAGCCCCATAGTTCAGACACTAACCACATATAATTCTAAACTTCCCCTTTCATAGACATGGCTCAGATATTCTTGGACATGGGCAATACCAAACTTGGACATCATTGAGATACCCTTCAGAGAGCGCACCTATCATTTAGTCATGGCCCAAATAAGTCACTAAGATACAGCTCAGATGCTTTATACCTTAAGAGATGACAAAGTCCCTGGACATAGTTTGAACATTTCCACATGTGGACCAGACATGAGCTCACATAGAAGTTTATTCACTTCCTTCTAATTTCAACTGAGACACTCCTAGACATTATTCTGCACATAATTCCAAACACTCTAGACAGAACTTCAACTACAGTCCCAGCCAGAGCAGATGCACCTTCTTGGACATGACTACAGACATAATCTAGGCATGATTCCAAACATGGAACCAGTCTAGCTCAGAAAGCTTAAGCATTTTCCAGACTTGACCTTTTAGATGGTTTCAGAAATGGTTTCCAATATACTGCAGGTATGGTCTTATATGACTCAAGAAATATCTCACATACAAGGAAGGAAGGAAAGGGAAGAAAAGAGGAAAATCATTTATAAAGTGCCTACCAAGTTCTTTTATAAAAAGTATTCATTTGATTCTTACAAGAACCCTGTAAGGTATGTGCAATGGTTGTCCTCATTTTATAAATTAGGTAACTGAGACAAATAGAGATTAAATGATTCCTCATGATCACACAGCTGGTTATGTATTGATGTCATATCTGAACTCAAATCTTCCTGGATTCCAGGCCCAAATCTTTATCCAACATACCACCAATGGCCTCAGATTGTGCATGGTTAGCACCATGGCACCAGATATTTCCAGGATGTGGTTCTAGATACATAAACCTAGATAAAAATCAGATTATAATTCCAGACTCACATCAGCCTGGTCCTATGCAACTCTAGATATGATTCTAAAAACAAACCCTGATTAGTTGGCAGGACACAGCACCACACAGCTAGAGACATGACCCAAAGAAGCATGCTGGAGATAAAACATTCTACAAGGTTTCTAGTCTACAACTGCTGCACTCAGCTATAGAATTATAGCATCAGAGATGCTGTTCTTACTCCCATTCATGTGGTTTATGATTTAGTATAGACTGAGCCTTTTTGCTGCTCCTCAAGCATTTTGGCCAAGGCAGAGACTTTAGCAGCATCCAGAAGTATAGCATGGTTCCTCCATTCCCCAATAAGCACAGGAGTATTTTAGTGTCATATTAATATACAAATCAGAAACCCTGAGGCTCATTCATAAATCTCATTGGAGTCAATATGGCATTTCTAGTGCATGGGTACAATCCTACCAAAAATGATGTCATGGGCTTTTCATCCATACTTTCTGCTTTTGGGGTAAGAATTGTGCCTTACAGTCTCTGAGTAGGGAAAGCAAATAAAATCTTTTAGGGTAAAGGATAGGGTGCAGGGATTGGAATGTAAACGTCTGGGATGTAAAAATAAAAAGGCATAAAAACTCCTTTAAAATAGGAGCAAATTTCAAATAAACTGCAAAAAACAATTTACAACATTTGCATTCCATATCTAGTACTTGCACATAGTAGGAATATTTAAAATGGAAATTGAATTTAATTGAATTTGCAGGGTAATTACTGAGGTACGAGGACTATCCTGCCCATCTCCATGCCTTTCTATTGCATGTCATTGAAGCCTAAAATGCTCTCCTTCTTCATGCTCTATGGACAGAATGCTGGTCTTGGAGTCAGGAGACCTCAATTCAAATTTTATCTGAGACACTCAGATAGCTTGGTGATCCTAAGACGTCTCAGTCTCAGTTTCCTCTTCTATGAAATGGGAGTAATAATAGTATCTAACTTGTTTGTTGTGAGGACTGAGATCATATGCTATTTTCATTCATCACTTCTTAGATACCTGGAATTCTTCCAAATTTCAGTTAAGATCCTAGCATCTACAGCAGCCCTTGCAGGATTCTTTACTGCTGAGATCTGCATTTACTGTCTCTATGTAGTTATTTCCAGGTGGACTCCTTCTCCTTAGGATATGTGCACTTTGAAGGCAGTGTCTATGTTTGCCTTTCTTTGTATTTTTAGCACTTGGCACAGTACCTGGCACATAATAAGCTCTTGACATAATTTGAAGTGGATTGATATCTTCTAGTGCCCACAAATAAAAATGCCAGAAAATCACTGAGTGTTAGAGTTAGGAGACAATATGGATTCTGTAGTCCAGTTTCTTTGTTTTAAGAGAGGAAAACAGATCTAGAGAAGACAGCATGACTTGTCCAGTACCATGAAGCCAATAAGTGGCCATCCTAAAATCCAAACCATGATCTATGACCTCAAACCCACTGCTATTTCACTGTATCACACAGGAGGATACTAAGCAAGATTGAGCCCCACCTCTCTGCAACAGAGTTCCTGACCACACCATATATCTCTCAGATCTTTGGTGCTAACATTGTAATCCTGAGGATAAGTCCTCAGTGCCTGGTCTTGTTTGCAGGTCTTTCTGCCCACAAGCCAGTGAATTCTGCTCAAAAGAAATAATCATTCCATTTTCCCTTCCTTCTGTCCTGAACTTTGCTATTATCTCTCCTCTTGTCCTCTACTAATATTTCTAAGAACATGGAACTCTCTCCTTCCATGCATCATTAAGTTCGCTGTTCCATCATGAAAAATGCTTTGATGAAAAAGGATCTTCGGGCCAGTGTAGCTTCTAACATTCTCCTTCATCCTTAGCTGCCCCAAATTCATATAGTTCATTCTCCTCTGCTATTGGCCGGAAAGTAGCTTTAAATATCTTTCTTTCACACCAGGGGAGACAGACACACTGGAAACAATTCCAAACTTGTCCCCAACAGAGGAAAATGCTCTTTCTTTTTTCTTCAGTCATCACTTTTCTCAGCCTCCACAAACCAAGGTGGGACTTAGTGGTCATGAAGTGTTAGTAGTGAATATGACATGGAAACAGAAAATGGAAAAGGAGAAAAGGAAGAAGTAAGGCAGAAAGAACAAGAAACCCTAGAATAATTGATGAAGACAGGGAGGTCACAGAATAATAGACAGGAAATAAGAGGGGACTATTAAAAAAACAGATCACAGTCAGAGAGAAAGGACTTTATAGAGAAATAGAAGTGCCTACATGAGGCATTTAGTAAAAAGTTGTTTAATTGGTTTGTTGAGTTAAAGAAAGAGAAGGAAGCCAGGGTGTTGAAAATAGAACTTCTGATCCTGGATACCCAGGATCTTGGTAAAATGGGAGCATGTGAGGGGTTAATATGACAGTATAGAAAACTAGAAGAGGGTAAGATGGTTAAGAAGACCTGGATAGTGTGAGAAGGACCTTTGAAAGATCCTGGATACCTGAGGGGCAGGCTGGGACAGATGTTGCCAAAGTAACTTTGATCTTTAGAATTTTCATACCTGATGCAGAAGTAAGAGGCCGGATGTAGTCAGGGTGGCAGAGTGTAACTACTGGGAGGAAAGGTCCTACCCAGAGTAGAAAGGTCTCTCTAAAAGTGGCCACGATACTGAGAAAACGTACCAAATTTTCCTCTGTGAAGTCTATCTACAAACAAAACAAAGATCAGAGTCATCACTTCCAAATAGCCTTTAACAAACCATAAATAAATTCCACCTCCTTCCATCATGGGAAACAGGGAAGAGAAATCTAAGTGTTTCAGGAGTAAGTGTTTTTTTCTGGAGGCATTTTTTTAAAAAAATGAAATCATTATGAAATGAACTGTGGCATCATAGAAAGACCACTAGATTACTAAATAGTTAAAGATTCTTAGATTTGCTTGGGGTGAAGATGGCTGGGAAATCATTTGGTTTTACCCATACCCAAATAAAAATTCTTTTTGATAACACACTCAAGTGGTTCTCTAGCCTCTTGTTGAAGATCTACTGTGCAGAGGGAATCCATCAACTTCTGAAAGAGCCCAATCCGCTTTTAGAGAACTCTAATTTTTGGTAAACTTTTTCTGATAACCAAGAGTATTTTGACCTCATTCCAGCTTCCACTCTGATCTTAGCTCTGTCCTCTGGGATTAAATGTAGCAGATGGGACCCATCTTTCTCATGACAGCTCTACAAATGCTTGAACACAGTCATCATTTCCCACTAAGTTTTCTCTTTTCTAGACTGAAACAAAGAGAGTTCTTTGAATCAACTATCTTTAGGGAATAGTCTATTATCCAAGGTTTATAGGAAATTGATATAAATGTATAAAATTTTAGAAGAGCTGACTTTGAAATCAGGAGGACCTGAGTTCAGATCCTACTTCAGATATATACTGGCTATGTGACCCTGGGCTGGTTACTTATTATCTCAAATGCTCTAGGGCAAAGCTTCCTTTAAAAAAAATTCCTTAGTTACATGTAAGAAAGAACTTTTTTTTTGGTTATACATGTACCTTCATTTTTTTTTTTTGCACATTTCCTTATGAATCATGTTGGGAGAGAAAAATCAGAACAATATGAAAAAAAAAACACAAGAGAAAAAATCCCAGAAGAAACAGGAAAAAATGAACATAGCATGCGTTGATTTACATTCAGTCTCCATAGTTTTCTCTCTGGATGTAGATAGCATTTTCTATCCAAAGTTTATTGGGATTACCTTGGATAGCTTTACCTCCGAGAAGAACCAAGTCTATCATAATCAATCATCACACAATCTTGCTGTTACTCTGTACAATGTTTTCCTGGTTCTGCTTGTTTCTCCCAGCATGAGTTCATATAAATCTTTCCAGGCCTTTCTAAAACTAGCCTATTCATCATTTTTTATAAAAAGATAGTATTTCAATGCTTTTATATAGTATAACTTATTCAGCCATTCCCTAATTGATGGGCATACACTCATTTTCCAATCCTTTGTCACCACAAAAAGAGCTCCTACAAACTTTTTTTTGTACATTTGGGTCCTTTCCCACCTGTCATGATTTATTTGGGATAAAGACCTAGTAGTAGCACTACTGGAACAAAGAGTATGCACAGTTTTATAATTCTTTGGGCATCACTCCAAATTGCTCTTCAGAAAGGTTGGATCATTTTACAACTCCATCAATACATACGTGTAGAACAAAACTTCTTAAACTGTGGGTCATGACTCCATATGAGGAAATATAAATGAATGTAGGGGTCAAGAAATTATGATTTGTTATCTGTAAATGTTTGATTTGTATACCTATTTGACATATAAAATACATATCTGGGCTGTGCAAAAATTTCTTGGGTGAAAAGGGCTCATGAGTGGAAAAAGATTAAGAAGCTCTGCTCTAAGAAATTCCTTAAGAATTTCAGTTACAAAGGAGGTATAACTTTCTACTGGTAAAGAAAGACTCCTTCCCTAGGAATTCCCTAATGAATAAAATCACAGGTCCAATCTTTATCCTTTGTATAAGATTATTTTAATTTTCAATATCAAGTTATTTTCAAATAGCTAGATGAATCTAGTTTACAGAAGAAATACAAATAATCAGTAAACCTGGGAAAATGTTCTAAATGACTAATATTAAGAGTTAAAACTTGGGGTTTTATCCATCAAATTGGAAAAGATAAAAATAGAAACAATAAATGTTACAGAAGCCATGAAAAGGCAAGCACACTAATAAAATGTGATTGGTGGAATTTTGAATTAGTTTCAACCATTCTGGGGAGCGATCTTTAATGGGACGAGAAAGTTCACCAAATTGTTCATACCCATTTGACCCAATAGTCCCCTAATGGACAAGGACCCCAAAGAAGTCAATAGTTTAAAGAAAGATCTTTTTACATAATGCACTATTAGTCACACAACTCTTTTGACAGCAAAATCTAGAAAAAAATGGGTTGTGATTGAGTGAAAATCAATTGAATAAATTATTGTTGAGGAATATAATAGAATACTCACTAAAATAAATGATAAAAAGAAAGATTTCGGAACCTTTACTGAATGTTCCCAAAGTAATTCATAGCAAAGAAAGATAATAATATATGCAAATATAAACAAAGTGACAATAAAGACTGTCATACTGATTAGCATCAATGAACAATATCATTTTGAAAGGGCTGCTGCTGCTAGCTAGTATTTATATAGAATTTTAAGATCTGCAAATATTTAATTTCGTTCTTTTTAAAAGACCTGGGACATAGGAACTTTATTATCTACATACTGCAAATGAGACAATTAAGTCAGACTGAGGTTAACTGAGGTTAAGAGTCATCCAACTAATCAGTGTTTGTGGCTAAATTTGAACTCTGATGTTCCTGATTCCAGGATTAACATTCAACCCACCATATCACCCAGCTGCATTCTTTTGTGGCTCACTGAAAAATTTTCACTTCTTGACAATTTTCTGGAAGATCTTAGTCCTTTTTATTTCTTACTAGTATACTTTTGTCTGTAAAAAGAAAAAAGTTAGAAGGAAAGTTTATGATAGTTTTTTTTTCCACTGATGAAAGGAAGATCCAGAAATACCAGCTAAAAGGTAAGACAAAGAACCTAGTGGCCAGTAGAAGGCTCCTACAAAATTCAAGATGCTGTAGATGCTGAAACAAAGGCAGCTCAGAGGACTGGAGCTAAGATTCATAGGTGTGATGGTGAAGAAGAGAAAAAAAAAAAGAGAAGAGATCATAGGATCTTAAATTTAGATCTGAAACCATAAGTACCTTAGGTACTTAATAGGACCTATTAGAACGACAGTAATCAAATTAGCACTACAATTCCAAGAAAACAGCCATCAATTACTTTTTGTATGACTCCAAACACCAATCCTCTGAATTTCCTATCTGAAACACTCTTCTCTGGCCACTACTGTCTTCTATGTGTTGTCTTTTCCTATGAGAAAAGGCATAGCCTTTGAAGGCAAGGCTAACCTTACTTGTTTATATTTACATGCCCAGTTCTTGGCACAGTGCTTGTCACATAGTATATGCTCTATTAAAGTAATTTCATTTAATTATTCATTGATTCATTTATTCAAAATATCTCATTTTTCAAAGGAAAACAACTCTGAGAAAATTGAAGTGACTTACTCCGGGTCCTATGGAGGAAGTAGTAAAGCCAAAATTAAAATTAGACTCCTCTCATAACAAATTGAACATGGTTTCTATCATACCAAATTATCTATGATTAAACTTCTGGAAAGATAAAGCCCTTCACTTACTATGGTTGAGATGAGACAGATAAAGGAAAGAAGCAGAGCTCCTGAGGTCCTGTTAATTTCTGGGTTTTTTTCCGGAGGGTGGTTAGGGAGAAAGATATTTAGACTTGGAAGGATGCAATGAAAATGGCAATTGGGAAGCTGAAATCCAAAATATTCATTTAGTGACCAGACTTAGAAAAACTTAGAACTGACAGGTGTGAAAAGTTTTGAAGAATGGGATACATAGCTTACAACCAGAATTAATCAAATGTCCTAATCTTCTAAAATGGGAAGAGAGTAGATTTTACAGACTACAACCCAGGGAACTTGATGTCTGTACTGGTAAAATTATCTATGACATAATTATAGTGAAGATTTTTCATTAAGGAAGGGGAGCAGTGATGATTAAAAACCATCTAGGCTTTACAAGATATATGTCATGCCAAACTTACTTGATTTTCTTTATGGAAAGAATTAAAAGATGAGTAAAGGTAAGGAATGCCATAATAAGGATATACCTGTATTTCTTTTTTTTAAAATTATTTTTACTTATTTTGTAAGATATTTTCCAGTCACATGTAAAAGTGTTAGCAATAATTTTCAAAATTTTTAATTCTAATTTTTCTCTCTCCTTTTTATTCCTTACTCTTTGGGAAGGCAAGCAATTTGATATTAATTATACATGTAAAGTCATGCAAAGTGCATTTTCATATTATCCATGTTGTAGAAAAACCACACAAACAAAATGAAGCAGTAAAAATAAAGTTTAAGCAAAGTATGGTTCAATTTGCAATCAGAATTTATCAGTTCTTTCTCTGGAGATGGATAGCATTTTCATCGTGTCCTTTGCAATTATCTTGTATCATTATCTTGATGAGAATAGCTACATCTTTCACGGTTGATCATCTTTACAATATTGTTATTATTTCTGCTCATTTCATTTTATATGAATTCATATAAATCTTCTTAGGTTTTTCTGAAACCATCCTGCTTGTCATTTCATATGGCACAATAGTGTTCCATCAGAATCATTTACCACAACTAGTACAGCCATTGTCCATTTGATGGGACATCCCCTAAATTTTCCATTCTTTGCTATCATAAAATGAGATACACTAAATATCTGGTACAAATAAGTCCTTTCCTCCTTTCTTTGATTTCTTTGGCACTTAGTAATAGTTTTTTAGGCAAAAAAGTTATGTTCAATTTTATAGTTCCTTTGACATAATTCAAAATTATTTTTCAAAATCATTGGATTAGTTCACAATTCCACAAACCGTGCATTAGGGTTCCAATTTTTCCATATCCCTTCTAGCATTTATCATTTTCCTTTTCTGTCATGTTAGCCAATGTAATAGATAGTATTGAAAACTTATTTTAATGTGCATTTCTCTAATCAATCGTGACTTAGGAAATTTTTCATGTGATTATTGAGAGATTTGATTTCTTCTGAAAACTGCATGTTAATATCTTTTGACCCTTTGTAAATTGAGGAATTGTTTTTTATATAAATTTAGCTGTTTCCTATATATCTGTAAAATTAGAACTTTAGTAGAGAATCTTGCTGTAAAATTGTTTTTTTAGTTTCCTATTTTACTTTCAATTTTAGCTGCATTAGTTTTGTTTGTGCAAACTTTTTCTAATTTCATATAATCAAAATGACCATTTTTACTTTCCATAATCCTCTTTATCTCTTTTTTGGGCATAAATTTTCTCTTACCCATAGACCTGACGTGTATTTTTCTATGCTCCCCTAATTTACTTATGATAGCATCCTTTAAGTCTAATCATTTATCCATTTTGACATTTTCTTCTTATTCAATGTGAGATGTTGATCTATGCCCAGTTTTTATCAAACTGCTTTGCAGTTTTCCCAAAAATTAAAAAAAAATCTTTTTAACCAAATTCTTACTTCCAAAGCTTAGATCTTTGGGTTTATCAAAGACAAGATTACTTTGGTCATTTACTATTGTGTAATGTGTACTTAATCTATTCTATTGATCCACTACTCTAATCTTAGTGAGTATCAGATTGTTTTGTTGATTACTATTTTGTAACATAGTTGGAAATCTCAGTTTTCCTTTTAAACAATTTTTTTTCAATGATTCCCTTGAAATTTTTGATCTTGTGTTCTTCCAGATGAATTTTGTTACTTTTTTTTAGTTCTATAAAATAATTCTTTCATAGTTTGGTATGACAGTGAATAAGCAAATTAATTCAATTAGAATTATAATTTTTATTATATTGGCTTGGTTTGTTGTTCAGTTCATGTTCAATTCTACATCAACCCATGGACTTTGTTCATGGGGTTTTATTGGCAAAGATGGTAGAATAGTTTTCAATTTCCTTCTCTAGTGTGTCATTTCCTAGTCAGAAGAGAAACTGAAATAAATAGAAGTTAAGTGACTTGTTGACATCATACAACTAATAAATGTCAGAAGCTAAATTTGAATTCAAATCTTTTTGATCCAGGTCTTGTGCTCTATCCACTATACCAACCAGCTGTCCCCTGGCTTAGCCTACCCATAAACAATTAATAGTTCTCTAATTGTTTAGGGGTGTGTGTGTGTGTGTGTGTGTGTGTGTGTGTGTGTGTGTGAAAAGCATTTTGTAATTGTGTTCATATAATCTTTCAGCTTGTTCTGTCAGATAGACTCACATATTTTATATTGTATACATTTATTTTAAATGGAATGCTTCTTTTTAGTTCATGCTTCAGGGTTTTGTTGGTAGAATATAAAATGTTTTAAGATTTACTTGGATATATTTTATATCCTGCAGTTTGGTGAACTTAACCGTTTCAACAAAGTTTTTAGTTGATTCTCAAGGATGCTGTAAATATATCATATCATCTGCAAAGAGTGACAGTTTTATTTCTTCATTGCTTATTTTTATTCTTTCAATTTCTTTTCATGTCTTATTGCTATGGCTAGCACTTTTAGTACACTATAGCATAATAATGTTAATAATGAACATATTTGCTTCACTCCTGATCTAATTTGGAAGACTTCAAGTTTATTCCTATTACAGATAATGTTTGCTCATGATTTTAGATAAATACTATTTAAAATTATTAGCTTAAGAAGGATTCCACTGACTTCTATGCTTTCTAGTGTTTTTTTTTTAAAATAGAAATATATGTTATATCTCAGGATCTTTTAATGCATTTATTGATATAATCACATGGGTTTATATTGGTTTTGTTATTAATATAGTCAATTATGCTGATAGTTTTCTTAATATTGAATTAGCCCCACATTCCTGATATAAATACTACTTGGTAATAGTGTAGGATCTTTGTGAGATATTGCTGTGATTTATGATGTATCTGGATTTCAATGAGGAATTAGTTAAGGGCTCTTGTGATATTCTTGGGGACAGTATGCTCTAATGGAAAAACATTATATTTGGAGTCAGAGCAAATTGTTTTGCTTCTTCCACTACCATGAGCAAGTCATTTGATTTCTCTAGGACTTTGTTTCCTCATATACATAATGATGAGAAGTTTGGATAGGTGACTTTTTAAATTAGCATATCCTCCCAATTACACATAAAGACAACTTTTAGCATTCATTTTCACAAGATTTTGAATTCCAATTTTTTCTCCTTCCTTCTCCCCTTTTTCCTCCTTCCAAAAGTGGCAGGCAATTTAGTGTAAGTTATACATGTGCTATCATATAAAACATTTTCTTACTCGTCACAGTTGTAAAAGAAGAAACTGACTAAAAGGAAAAAAACACACACATGCACAGACAAAAGAATAAAATAAATGAAAAAAAAGTACTTCAATAGTATTGAGTCAATCAGTTTTTTATCTGAATATGGACAGTATTTTCCTTTGTGCTTGTCTTGGATCATTGTGTTGCTGAAAAGGACTCATTCATCACACAAGCATCACACATTGTTGTTACTACATACATTGTTCTCCTGGATTTGCTCATTTTACTTTGCATCAGTTCATAGAAATCTTTCCAGATTTTTCTAAAATCTACCTGTTCATGATTTCTTATTGCATAATAATATACTATTGCATTCATATACCACAACTTGTTCAGCCATTCCCTAATTGCTGGGTATTCCTTCAGTTTTTCATATTTTACTACCAAAAAAAGTTGCTATAAATGTTTTTGCACATGTTGGTCCTTTCCACCTTTTTATGATCTCTTTATAATACAAATCTAATAGTGATATTACTGGATTGAAGAATATGTACAGTTTTATAGCCCTTTTATACCATATCTCCAAATTACTCTCCAGAATGATTGGATCAGTTCACAAATCTACCAAAAGTGAATTAGTGCTCCAATTTTCCCACATCATATCCAATATTATTAAATTTTTTTTTGTCAGATTAGCCAAACCGATAGGTGTAAAGTGGTACTTGGGAGTTGTTTTAATTTGCACTTCTTTAATCATAAGTGATTTAGCACATATCTTCATATGCTTATAGATTTGATTTCTTCATCTGAAAATTTCCTGTTCATATCATTTGACTATTTAACTCAATTCTCTAAATATGTGAGAAACGAGGGCTTTATCAGAAACACTGATTATAAAATTTTTTCCCAGTTTCCTATTTTCCTTCTAATATTGATTGCATTGATTTTGTTTGTACAAAAGCTTTATGGATATAATAAAAATCTGTTTTATATTTTATAATACTCTTTATTTCTTGTTTTGTCATGAATTCTTCTCTTCCCTACAGATCTGACAGGTAGATTATTCCTTGCTCTTCCATTTTGCTTTTGGTGTCACCCTCCATATCTAAATCATGCACCCATTTTTACCTTATCATGGTATATAGGCAGAATTATAATTCTTATATTGGCTAGATTTATCTATGGTATTTTCCCAATTGTTTAGACTTGACTATATTTGTATGAAAAGTGTTTTATAATTGTACTCATATAAATTCTGGATTTCTTTTGGCAAGAAGACTCCCAAGTATTTTATATTATTTACTATTATCTTTTTTTATAATTATAACTTTTTATTGACAGAACCCATGCCTGGGTAATTTTTTACGACATTATCCCTTGCACTCACCTCTGTTTTGACTTTTCCCCTTCCTCCCTCCACCCCCTCCCCCAGATGGCAAGCAGTCCTATACATGTTAAATGTCACAGTATATCCTTGTTTACTATTATTTTAAATGGAATTTCTATTTTTATTTCTTGCTGTTGAACTTAGTTGATCATATAAAAAAATCATTGATAATTTATGTAGATTTATCTTATATCCTACCATTTTGCTAAAGTTGTTAATTATTTCAAGTAGTTTTTTATGCCATCATAACTTCTGCAAAGAATAGTATTCTTATTTCTTCATTACCTATTATAATTCCTTCAATTTCTTTTTCTTCTCTTTTTTAGATGAATGATTTTTAGAGCTCTTTCCAACTCTAAATTCTCTGGCTTAGGTTACATACATAAAGTTCCCTAAGGTAGCATGTTAACTTAGAGAAAATCACTTATTAACATTATTCATGTTCTATTATATTTCTATCAATTTCATTAAATATTTCCCAATTGTATTTTAATCTGATGATATTTGTATCCAGGAATGTTAATTGCATATTTGATACCTTTCTTCTGAACTATGTAGAGCAGATTATAGTATAGTTAGCTCCATTTAAAACTTGTTTATCTTAGAAAAATCTGAGAATTTTTGTATCCATGCTCATCAGGACTCACATTGTGTCATAGTGGCCAAAAAAGCCAATGTGCCCTAAGAGGACATAAATAGATTCATATTATCCATAGCAAGGAAAATAAGAGCTCTGTTGTCCTCTATCCCTGGGCGAGGATATTGGAAGCTTAGAGCATTGTGTTCAATTTTGGGCACCTATTTGAACTAAACTCTTAATCTTTCTTGTGTCTTCACTGAGACCCAGTGAAATCAGCCAACTTCTTTGTATCTCTCTAATTTCTGAGTATAAATAACTGAAGGGATTCTTTCTCTATTTGTATCACCCAGGATGTCTGGAGCACCGGATGCCCAGATTGCCTTTTTTCCTGTGAAGATCTGCTTAGTTTCTGGTCTTTTTCATTTCCCATTCCAATTTCTCAACTGCTCAGTACCCTCAATTATTTAGTCTATTCAATTCCCTAACTCATTTACTCACTAAGCTCACCAGCTCTTTATCCAGGTGTTTCCACTTACCAAACCCAGGTGACCACCGAACCAGTTCTGAAGGGGTGGCTGGGGAAAGCATCTAAAATATTGGCAGATGTTGTAGTATCTGTAGGCAGAAGATAAGAACTGAGCCAGGATCCATGTGCTAAGTGCCAAGAAGAACAGGAGCAGGCCTGAAGAAATTCCAGGCCTTAACCCTTCCAGGCCCAGCTGGTGAGACAGCCACTCAGAACCTGGCAACATCCTGCAGAGAGAGACAAAAAATGAAGACTTAGTTGGGGAGAAACAGGAGGGGAGGTCAGCTATATTAAAGCCAGGTGAAATAGCTCTTGAACCAATTGTTAAATTTTCAGAGTGAACATTAACATCTTGGAAATTGTCAAACTAAACAAAACAAGACATTATTTATTGTTTTGTTTGTTGTCTAGACTTCAAAAAGTGATGGGAAAATGTTAATGATGCACATTAAACTTAAAAGTTGGTCATTTGTGGGTTCCCTCCCCACCTGAAAACATTTCCTAGAACATCCTTGAATATAACTGACATAAAGTGAGACATGAAGGAAGCCAAATGGGAAGAAGAAGCAGCAGAAGAAGAGATAGATGATAGAATATAGAACAGAAAATTATTGAATGATTAAAGAATGAAGCCAGGAAAGGTCTTTTGCAAAACGTGGGGATTGTGTGATGGCCTAGTCTCATCTAGGCTTTGGAAGGTTTTATCCCAATTCTCAAGGTCTGAATAGAGAAAGAAGAGAAGAGAAGAGTCAAGGGAGGGATGAATGTGCATAGAGAGTGCTCTGAATAATGAGGTATATCCTTATGTTTAAAAAAGCCCTTTCAAAGAGCCTGCCACGGATGCTCAAATTTCTGTGGGTTGTGTTGGCCTTTATTATATGAGGGCAGGAAAGGAAGAGGAAAAGAAGGAAGAAAGGAAAAGAAAGAGAAGGAGGAGAAGATATTTAATACTTTTTATACATGATAGATCCTTACTTATTAGAAGACAGTTACTATGCATCTCCTAATTTTTTTCTTGTTAGGGCTATTCATCTGAAGGTCTTTCAATCAGTCCTCATATGACACAAGTTCAAGGTCCTTCTCCAACCTGATTGTTCTTTTATGGAATCTCCTGTCTTTATCACATCTTTCCTAAATTGTGGATACTAGAGTGGAATATAATACTTAACTTATGAACTGACTCAGGCTGACTATATTTATTATATCAATTATCATTTTTCTATCCTTACACCCTATGCCTATTTTCATGAAGTCCAAGACTACCTTAGCTTTTTTGACTACCATATCACATTTTTGGCCTGTTGAATCTGTTTGATACACTATCATGTAGGCAGGAGTTAATAGAGTTTCTTGGGAAATGATATGAGTGTCAGTATATTAGAACTCTCTAGGTAGCAAAAGGTTATTTACTGAATTTAAGAAGTACCTTCCTGCCCCCTTTTCTCCAGCTTCCTTTAGTATTAAGCTTTGGATTTCCTGCCCACAATGGGCTGCAAAGAGAGTTCAAGGAGAAAAGGAGAAAGAAAGATGTGATATCAAGGTTAAGTGGGTCTGAGAGGCTGAGGGATCAGATTTGGGCATAAGGAAATTGAGGGCCGGGGGGTTAGTTTATACTTTGGAAAAACTGATCCTGTTTTGTTCAAGGTGACATAAAGTAATAATCTCCCTCTATAATAAAGGATAAACATTATTGGGAATCTGCTGGTAAATACTGAGCAACAGTATTAATGATTTAAAGCTTAATCTGCATCATTAACATTTTCTCCATAATTTTCTTAAGTCCAGACAATCAACAGAACTATAATGTTCAAAATGGAAATTTAACAATCATTCCTCAGTAGGACCTGGCTTCAGTATACCCCTGCCGAGCATTATATACATAAATCACGAGGTGGGTGTTATGGGCTCAGACCAGCCAAAGGCCTGGCAAGAAACAAAACCCCTGGTAGAAGGGAGTAAATCCCACTCCTTAGTGGTCTTTATGCTCTAAGATTACAGACCTTCTTTTCTGTATTGTATTTATTTACTTATTTCTATTAATATGTGAATTTCTTGGGGGTGAGAACTTTTTTTTGGTGTTTTTGCCTTTCTTCATATCCCCAGAATCTGGCACAATGCCCGACATATAGAAAATAGTTAATACATGCTTTCTTATTGATTGATCTTCCTGCCCAATTGCTCCTTCATTTTTTCCTTTTGCCTATCCATCTTCCACATAGTTGGATAGTTGCCTATCCAAATCCACATAGATTAATCTTCCTCATACAGGTCCAACCTTGACACCTATCTGCTTAAAAATCTTCTGTAGCTTCCTGTTGACTCTAGGAGAAAACACAGCTCTCAGCCTTGTATTCAAGGCCCTCTATGATCTGGCTCCATCACATTTTTACTGCCTTGTTTCATATTATTCTGCTTCAAGAACTTAGTGTTCCAGCAATGCTAACCTATTAATGATTTCTTGAACTTGGTACTAGATACCTTACCTCTTTACATTTAGATGAGTTGTCTTGCATTCTTAGAATGATCTAAATATTCACATCTCCATTTTAAAATCTAGTTGTCACTTCCTCCATGAAAACTTTCCTGATTCCTTTGGTTTTCGTTGCTTTCTCTCCTAAGAATTTCCTAGAGTCCTTTGCTCAAGATTTTCCTTACCAACTTAACTCCTTCCCTGAGAATATATACCTATCCATGTATGTGTCATATCCCTGCAAGAAGACAAGAATTTAGAGAAAGATCTCCTCAGGTGACTGAGTTAGTTGTTCAAAACAAGATATTGAGCAGCTGAACTGATAAGATGATTAAAAAATTACCCCCCAAAGAAGAAGTGGATTAAAGGTAACTACAAGCACTAAATGCACATGCTTAATGAATTAATTAATATTAACTTCTCTTCTTCAAAGGAGGAGTTTTCCACCATTTTTGAACATGGGTAATATGATAAGGGAGGGGAAATATGTTTAGAAGGAACATGCAGCGTGTGGGGGGAACCAAGAAGTCTGTTAATTTTGTCATCCCTAGATAATTGAGGGGATGAGGGAGAGACCTTGCACTTCAGGATAGGAACTAAAAGGTTCATACCAAGTCTATAAACAGAGATCCATCCAAGGACTGAGTTTCTTGCAAGAACCATAAATAAACCAACTTACATCATACACTCCTAGTCCTTTTTATTTTGGTGGTATATTTCTAACATCCCTACCCCTACCCTAGTAAAAAGTAACCTCCTTGAAAGCTTGATATGAAGAATAACATGTCAAGAATTAGATCTGTTCAACAAATGGATAAGGCAGCTTCAGGGTGAGTTCCCCCCATTGGAAAAAAAACTTGGATATGATTTTATTAGTGGAAACGACATTAAATAATGGGCATTATCATTTACTTTGCCCTTATGCCATGGAATCTCTTTATTTAACTTGCAGCTCTAAGTTTGCATGTGTGTTATCTTCCCAATTAGGATATGAGCTCCTTGAAAAAGACTATTTCTATTTGTATTGTACTTAGGAGAGTTCTTTGCACATAATTACTACATAGTAAATGCTTCATTCATTCAAGACTGGATAAATATTGGGCAATTTGCAGAAAAGATGCTTGGTCAATTGCAAAGTAGACTACAGGTACATGGTATTTTAGATCCTTTCAGACTTTAAGATTTAGCGATTCTGTGAAGATGTTTATAATATGTTACAAATATTCCCTGATGATATACAACACATTAGACTTAGACCTCTCCCACTACTGCTATCATCCCATATCTCAAGACTTGTTCTACTTTTTAAGGTAACAGTAAACAAGGGGGCAGGTAGGTGGTGCAATGGATAAAGCATTAGCCCTGAAGTCAGGAGGACCTGGTCTCAGAAACTTAATACTTCTTAGCTGTGTGACCTTGGGCAAGTCACTTAACCCCAATTGCCTCAACAAAAATAAAACAAAAAACCCAGTAAACTTTATTTTTTAAAATTTATATTTCCCTTTACTTTTTTCTTTATGCTTATATCTGTCTTTCAAAATTCCTATTCTGCTTTAGTTTTTTTTTTCATCAAAAATGTTTGAAAGTTCATTTTTTAATTGAAGATCCATTTCCTTTTCTTATTAGATTATACTCAATTTGCTGTCTAAGGTTTTTTTGGTTGCAGACCTTTGTCTTTGACCTTTTGAAATATTTCATTCCATTTTCCTTTTAAGTTTTACATATTTATTTTTAAATTTGTGGAGTAAAACAAGCATTTTCATCATATAGTATAATTTTAAAAAGATTACTATCTTTTAAAAATTATACTATGTAATGAAAACAAGCATTTTCATTTTAAAAGATGACAATCTTTTAAAATTATACTATGTGATGAAAATGCTTGTTTTACTTTATACTTGTTTACACATAAAACTGCAAATCTATTGTGTATAGCTTGCTATTCATTTTAAATATATAATAAAATTATCATGTAAATTTCCTTTTTGTTTTTGCTTCTTCCTCCCAGATGGCTATCACAAATAAGTATATGTATGAATCATCAAAAAACATCCATGCAATTTAAAAGGAAAAAATATTTTTTCATGACATAAAATAAGAAAGATTTTGCACAAACAAAATTAATACATCTGAGATAAGAAGGATTGTAATTGATTGGAAAAATCCTTATTTGATATTTGATAATATCTATGATATAGGTTTATATAGGAAAGATGTATAGACAATATAAATTTATAAGACTCCAAATCATTCATTCCCCAAAAGAGAAATGATTTAAAAAAAGAGAATTCATGAAAGAAGAATATCAAGGGGCAGCTAGTTGGTGCAATGGATAGAGCGCTAGCCCTGAAGTCAGGAGGACTCGAGTTCAAATCTGACCTCAGACACTTAACACTTCCAGCTGTGTGACCCTGAGCAAGTCACTTAACCCCAATTGCCTCAGCAACAAAAAAAGAAGAAAGTCTAACTATTAAATAACCACATGAAAAAGAACCCAAATCACTAATAAATAATGAAATGCAAAGAAAAAAGAACCCCAAGGTTTCATCTCATAAGCAGTTCATTGGTAAAGAAGTAGAAAGATGAAAATAGTCAATATTAGTGGAGTTTTATAGAACAGAAATGTCTAGAATGTAGCCAGAACCAAATTAAAATGAAATTATGAAATACTCAACAAAATAAATAAAAATAGCAGAAAAACTATAGAAAATGTTCATGTATCATTTTCTAATGCTGTCTGCAGGAATCCTAATTTATGATTTAATGGCCTCATTGTGATTTGATTTTGACCTCAATGGTGAAGCTGAGCATGAGGGACCTAAATGCAATTTTGATGAACTTAAAATCAGTCCCACCATTTTGGAAAACAATTTGGAATTATGTAAATAACATGGCTAAAATGTCTATAATACTGACAGATTTTACTACTATGCATATACCACCAAGGAAGTAACTAATAAAAAGAAAGTTTCCATACCTATCCAAATATTTATAATATTTCTTTTTGTGGTTGCAGAGAACTGGAAACAAAGTAGCTAGACATCCATTGTTTGGGAACTGACTAAATAAAGGGTGATACATGAATGCAATGAAATATTATTCTGCTAGGAGACACACTGAATATTATGAATACAGAGAAGAATTGATATCTGATATGAACTGATACAGAATGATGTGAGCAGGACTAAGGAAATAGCATACACAACTACAGCAAAATAAATATTAAAAAAATCACCACAAAACAATAAGGCTAAACGTTGTAAAGTTATTTTAAAATCAGCTTGGCCCCAAAGAGAGAAGACCCTTTGTTCCTTTATATAGTTAGAGTCCATAGGTAGGGGTAAAAAGATCCATTGTATAAAAGCATAAATCTAAAATTAATAGTTTTGGTGTATTGATTTTTTTTTAATTCTCTCCCTCTTTAAAAAATAAAATCTTCGTTATAAGGACTGTTATAACTCTCTGGGATGGAGTACAATATAGGGAATAATCTAAACTCAAGAATCAAGAAGACAAATTCCTAGAACTCAACTAGGAAAACCCATGAGCAAGGGCTGTTATTCTCTTTTTCTCAGTGTGGGTACATTGTATCAACAAAGAGAATCAGTTCCTGGTTCACCAGAAACTACAGGATGATGGACAAGCATTAGGAATTAGTGAAGGGAGAATTGTATAAGGGAAGAAATGTGTACATCTTCTTTAGTGTACCCAGACTCAGTTGATAATTCTGGACTGTCTGCATGACTGGGATAAACTCAGGTCTCTTGAGAATAATCACTAAGAACTATAAACAGTAAGTTGAAGGATAAAATGTACTTGCATCTGAATACCCTGGCCACTTATTCTGTTCACACAGAAGCTTGTAAGAGAATAGAAGGCAGGAGTTGAAATTTCCATATTGGTTTAACTATTATTTTAACTATCCAGTACATTATGGGTTGGCTCATTGAATCATCAATGGCCTTAGTGAATCCAGAAATGTCCTGGGGTGTGAAGAGGTAAAAGATTATCTGAGAATGAAACTGAGCCCTCAGTCAGGGTTTTCATAGCATGAATGGAATATACTCAGAGAAATACAGAAATACACAACTCCTGGACTGCCAACCATTCCTAGAATGGTCTTAAAAAATTGTTCTCTTTAATCTGTAAAAGTTCCAGAAGGAGTTTCTAGACAATGGCATGATTACTTTACTGACAAAATATTTATAACTCCCCCAGAGTAGTATCACGAAAGAAGGAAAATTAGGGATTAAGAAAATTCATTGTGGACAATTGAACCCTGAGAAAATAAACTAAGGTGGATCAACATGCTGAGTCCTGAGTTTGGGATGCCCTGAATTGCCTGCTATGTAGTCAATGATACAAGAGATGGAATTGTAGCCCCACCAACTCTAAATCTATCACAGGCCCTAAAGAAATATCATGGATGTTGATTTGTGTACCAGAAGTAGTTTTATTATTTAGCTATTCACTCATATCTGACTCTTTGTGGTTTTATGAATTATTGCTTACCAGGTCTTTCTAGCCTCCACTATCTCTGGAGGCCTATCCAAGTTCACATTCATTGTTTCCATGACATTGTATTTCCATCTTATCCTCTATCATCCTTTTTTCTTTTGCTTTTAATCATTCCCGATATCAGGGTCTTTTTCAGTGAATCCTGTCTTCTCTTTATGTAGACAAAGTATTTAAAATTCATCTTTGGTATTTGTCCTTCCAATTAATTTCTTTAAGTAATGACCGATTTGATTTTTTTGTTGTCCAAGGAACTTTCAAAAGTCTTCTCCAGGACCACAAATTGAAAGTATCAATTTTGTAATGATTCTCTTTTCTTATAGTTCAATTCTCATAGCCATACATTGTACTGGAAAAAACATAGCTTTGAATATATGGACCAGTGATTCTTTAAAAAAGGGCAAAAATTATCTGTGATTTAAATGAAGCAGGGATCCTGACATGGGAAAGGGTCACAGAGAGACTAGACCATATGAAATTTATCATAAATGGAATAAATCACATTGGCATGGGATAATTGACCATTCATTGATAATAAACAGTGGAATGTATTGCAGGCTTGTGGCACTTGAAGAAGGTTTTAAAGTGAAAAGTGAAAAAGACAAGAAGAAAAGTTCCATAGCTGGATCTATATACAGTATCTGGTACAATATGAGAAGAATAGTAGTTGAGCAGGAGAACAATAATCCACAGGAAACAATTTCTAAGGAAACTATCAATAAATTACTTGTATTTATATTCATAAATAAGTAAGCAATAAACAGCTTAGAGAGGAACTTGTAAAACAAGGAAACAAATTTTATTTAGACTTCATGGATTAGAAATTGTCATAGGAATTTGGCTTTGTGTGATTTTCAAGAAAAAGGACAGATTAAAAAATAGTTTTGATTATTAAAAATATATGTCCATTTTAGTCAATCCAAGAACCCAAAGTGGAGGAAACACCGTGGAGAGAATTTGGAAAATAATTAGTAGAAGAAGCTGAAATAACTTTTCCATAAGAGCAAAATCTTGACAATGACCATGGCAGACCAACAAGAGAAAAATAAAAAAAATTATGAATATATTTGGAAATAAATTAGAAAACTGTCCTGAAAGCATATTATAATGATGGAGGAATTAAAGTATCTAGCATGTCAAGAACAGAGTAGCTAATAGATTTTTACTTAAAAGTGTGGCACAATGGATAGTGTGTTGAGCTTGGGTCAGCAAATCCTGAGTTCAAGTTTCACCTCACTTGTCTGCTAGCTGTGATGAGAGAGAAAATGCTGATGAGAGAGAAAAAGAGAAGTCATATAGAGAACACATCAACTAATTTATATTTTTAAAAGCTTTAGGTAGAAAAGGGAAATAAGGTTAGGTTACAAAGATATGGCAGAAAACTATCAAAATGCTGCCAGGAGTGATAAATCCCAGACTAAATTGAGACTTTTGTTGGATGGTAAAACTAATCAAAAGGGAATTTTTAGTTATGTTGGAGGCAATAGGAAGATCAAAGAGGGACTAAAATAATTGTTCAGGGCCTGTGGGATGATAATGAAGACAATGGTAAGATAGATGAACTACTTAGCTTTTTTTGTTGTTGCTTCTGTTTTATATTTCAGGGAAACTAATTGTTGGACTGGGCAGGATAAAGCAAAAATAGTTAAGAGGGAATGGAAATCTAAGAGATAAGAACATCTAATTACCTTCAATAAGTTAAGGTCATCAAGTTAAAATAAATTATATAGGTTTATATTATATATAAATTATGTTATTATTAAGTTACTACTGAGGATGATTTGAAGGATTTTGAGAAATGTAAAAAGCTGGAGGAGATGAAAATTAAAAAAAAATCATTATTTATTTATTTTTAATATTCTTTTCTTTTAAAATTTTAAGTTCCAAATACTTTCCCTCCCTTTCATTCCTTCTTTACTTACTGAGAAGGCAAGCACAATGATATCAATTACACATGTGAAATAATGCAAAGCTTATTTCCATATTAGCCATTTCTCAAGCACAACAAAGCTAGGTTATACTTCAATTTACACTCAAAACTCATCAATTTTCTCTCTGAAGAAGTATGGAATTTTTTCATTATGATTCCTTTATAATTGTCTTGAATCATTTTATTGATCAGAGTAGCTGTCTTTTACAGTTCATCATCATTACAATATTGTAGTTACTGTATATAATAATATTCTGGTTTTTCTCACTTTACTTTGCACCAGTTAATATAGATTTTCCCAAATTTTTCTGAAGCCATTTCTTTAATAATTTCTTATATATTGAATTCCCAATCCCTATATTTTTGCCTGCCTGCATTTTGGATTTCCTTCACAGGCTAATTGTACAATATTTCAGAGTTCGATTCTTTTTGTACAGCAAAATAACAGTTTGGTCATGTATACTTATTGTGTATCTAATTTATACTTTAATATATTTAACATCTACTGGTCATCCTGCCATCTAGGGAAGGGGGTGAGGGGAAGGAGGGGAAAAATTGGAACAAAAGGTTTGGCAATTGTCAATGCTATAAAATTACCCATACATATAACTTGTAAATAAAAACCTATTAAAAATAATAATTTCTTACAATACAATGCAAGTTTGAAAAAAGAACCTTTTCTGTATAACTTCTAGAAATGTGATGTCTTCTTCTTTTTTTGAATCATGGCTTTCAGTGCATCTGATAATTCTTAAATCATTTTTTTCTTGATTAGTTTTCTAGATCAGTTGTTTTAAATCAGAATATTTCACATTTTCTTCTATTTTTCATTCTTTTGACTTTGTTTCTTGAAGTCTTATGGAGTCATTAGCTTCCAGTTATCCACTTATTATTTTTAAGGAATAATTTTCTCCAGTAAGCTTTTGTATCTTTTCCCATTTGGCCAATTCTGCTTTTTAAAGAGGTTTTTTTTTTTTATTTTTAGTGAATTTTTATGCCTCCTTTTCCAGTTATCCTATTTTGTTTTTTAAAGAGTTCTTTTTTAGTTAATTTTTGTCTTTCTTTTGTCATTAGGCCAATTTACTTTTTTAAGGTATTATTTTCTTTATTTCATTTTCTTTTATTTTTTATTTTATAATAACTTTTTATTGACAAGGATATTATTTTCTTTCTTTCTTTTTTTTTTTTTTTGGCCTCTTTAAGCAAGCTCTGAATTTTTTTTTTTCATAACTTTCTTCCTTTTCTCTCATTTCTTTATCTAATTTTTTCCTATTTCACTCTCATTTGCTTTTAAATATAATATTTTAGTTCTTCTAGGAATTTATTTTGGGCTTGTATTAAATTAAATTTTTTTTCTTTGAGACTTTGACTGCAGCTATTTTCACATTGTTATCTTCTTCTGAATTTGTGTCTTGGTCCTTCCTGCCACTGTAGTTACCTTTCACAGTCAAATTCTTTTTGTTGCTCTTTTTTGCTCATTTTTCTATTTTAGTTTTTGACTTTGAACTTTATGTTAAAGTTGTACTCACACTCAACTTGGGGTGGGAGAGCATTGTTCCAATCTTTAGGCTTTTTCCTGTGTCTATTTTTAGACCTTGTTGTACAAGTTGAGATACTTCCAAGATGGTGTAACAACCTAGGGAGAGGTATCTCATAGTCTGTACTCTTGTCTTTACCTAGGAAGGCGCCCTGCTTCCTTTTAGCCATAAATGCCAGGGCTCTTCTCTATTTTGGAACTATGACCAGGTCTCTTGCTCCCTCATGTGCTCTTCTCCACTCTGGAACTGCATGGAACTGCTTATGAACAATAGAATTGCCAATCAGTGCCAGTTGCATTGTATTATAGTACCAGCAAAAGACAGTTTGTAATCTCTTTCTGTCCAGTTTCCTCACCCCCTTACTGTCTCTGCACTGAGAACTATCAAAGTCACTGCCTCCTCTAAAGATTGCCACTAGTGCTGTCCCCTGTAAGATCCAGGGAGACCTGTACTCTGAAGTCATAGGCCTCTTCTGCTTTCATTGTTTTGGCAGGGAAAAGATCTCATCCTATCTTTTGTTAGCTCTGCCACTAACAATTTGATTTGTGGCATTATTTGAAATTTGTTTGCATTAGGAGCATTGGGAGACTTCATCTGGATTGCTAATTATACTCTGTCATCTTGGCTCTAGCCCCCAAAACTGACTTTCAAAAAAAAAATAAGAGGAGGGTGAAGAATTCTAATGATTGACCAAAGAGCTTGACTTTGTTGGCAAAATTTTCAAACATATTTTGAAAGTGAAGATTGATGTAATTTCATGAAGGAAAGCAACATTTTTTTTTACCAGATACATGTAAATACAATTTTTAATACTCATTTTTTAAAATAAAATTTTGAGTTCCAAGTTTTTTCCATCCCTCACATCTACAATGGCAAGGAATTTGATATAAATTATCTATGTGTGTGTGTGTGTGTGTGTGTGTATACACATATATAATTGTAATCATGTAAAACATATTTTCATATTAATTATGTTGTACAAGAAAAAATGGATTAAAAGAAAAAAACTGCAAAAAAGAAGATAAAAATAATATGCTTTGACTTGCTTTCAGACTCTATTAATCCTTTCTCTGGATGTGAATAGCATTTTTCAACTTGAGTCTCTGGAATTGTCTTATATCATTGTAGTGTTGCGAACAGCTAAGTCATTCACAATTAATTATTTTATATTGCTGTTACTGTGTTCAGTGTTCTAGTTCTGTTCACTTCACTTTTCATCAGTTATATAAATCTTTCTAGGTTTTTCTGAAATTAGCTTGCTTGTCATTTCTTATAACAATTGTATTTCATCACAATTATATATCACTATTTATAAACCCATTTTCAAGTTGATGGACATCACTTCAATTTCTAATGCTTTTCCACTACAACAGGAGCTGAAAAACAGCAATCCTTAAAGCCAATATGGCTTAATTAAGAATAGATCATGCCAGATTAACCTCATATTTATTTGTTTCAGAATAATTAGAATCTCAAGTCAGTAGATAATTGGATTTTAGCAAAGCATTTGACAAAGTATCACACTATTTTGTGTAATTACATTATTGTTGAGAAGAAAACAGAATTATTCAGAACTACTTGAATGATTGGCTCTAAAGAGTAGTTTTTAGAACTCCAATGGAAGCTTGGAAGGATAATTTTAGGGAAGTACTTAGAGATCTTTACTTTGTCCTTTTTTGGTCTAAGACAATTTTATGAATGAATGGAACCATAAAAAGACAAAAATGATATGCCAATCCATTTTTTAGGAACAATCAAGGAAGAATAGTAGTCCAGGATGGAACTTGAGAACTAGAACCTAGAACTGGAGAGGTCCTTGCACTCAGGACCATAAATGAGTTTAGGGATTTACTTATTTCTTTGGGACTAATAGCAGCTGATTCATGCATTTTAGTTTTATTTTTTCTTACTTTAAGAATAATACTTTCTTTTGATTAAAATTAAAAAGTTTTGTGACCTGGTAAACTTTGACATAGACAATGATGGTAAATATTATCTAGGAGTATTGAGACAAAAAGTACAAAAGAAGGAAAATAAAGAATTGGAATTGGGGGATCAGCAGATGATTAGTTATAAAGAATAATAATGGAACAGAAGGAGCATTCCCATTATGATAAGATTTGGAGACCAACCAGCTTCAGTTTCTTTCTCTTCTCTCACAGAACCCACAGAATTTCCAAGCCTCCTCCTTAGATAATCCTGAAAAAGCCCCATTCCCAGGACTGTGATTCTTGCTTCCCCTGTAGGACTCTGCTCCTTCTTTCTGATGAACAATTTGTTTTCTAGTTGGCAAACCCCAGCATTCCAGCCTGACCTGTAGCTATCTCTCCCTTTTTTGAATTGACTCATACCCAGGTCAGTTAACTTTTTACAAGTAAAATTTCCTGTGCTCGATTTTCTCCATCCTCCATTCCCCTTGCAACTTTATCCCTTGGTTCTCTCAAAATCCCATTTCTTTAGTGCCTCCCAAAATATCCCAACTTCCAACAGTTCTCCTGAGTTTTTGGTACCTATGCCCATCCCCAATCTCTTATTTCATTTTGCCCCCTACAGCGTAGAGAGACTCCCTATCTAGCCCCAATCTTTGATATCAACCTTTTCTTTTTAGGCAATACCTTGTATCTCTGAGTCTCTGTCTATCTCTGTCTCTGAGGAATGTAGCTCTGGTAGCTCAGGCTCACACTTCAGCTGTGTTGAGATTCCATTTGTCAGAGAGAATGCTCTACTTTTATACTTCACGCAGACTCCACCTTCATAAGAGAGATTAAGAGAGGTCTACAGGGAAGGAGCAAAGCCAGGGTGGAGACTGGGTAAGGGCGGTGGCTAAAAAAAGAGCCAAAAGAGACCCAGGGTTGGGTATTATTAGGTGAAAGGGTAAAAGATAAAAGAGCCCAGGTTTCTAATTTATTTACTTTCACTAACTTCTAGGCTTTCCTTCCAGCTCTTCCCCTTCCCTTCTCTCTCACTCGGTCCTGTTTCAGCTAAGCAGAAGGAGAGGAAAGCCTTCCTAGCAAAGTTTCCTGAGTTATTTGTCTCAGGCTTAGCCTTTTTATGCTCCTTTGCTGTCTCCCAAATTCACGAGAGACTGTTTTCTTCAGCTCTCCACTAAACATTGATCTTTACTGCTTTCTGTTGTTTATTGACCCTGGAAATGACTCAATACCTGATAAACGTATTCATAAGGGATACTGTGGTTCCAGGTCTTTCATTTATCTCCACTATCCACTGGGAGGGATGTTTCTTCTGAACTGAAACACAGTAAAGTGAGCAGAACCAAGACATTTTGCACAGTAACAACAATGTGTTGTAGGATGATCAATGTGAATAACTTAGTTATTCTCAGCAATACAATAATACAAGACAATCCCATGTCTATCCACTTTCAGAGAAAGAACTGATGAAAGAACAGACTGAAGCATAATATTTTCCACTTTTTTCTTTCTTTTCTTTTTTTGGCTAGTCTTTCTGTACAAAATGACTAATATAAAATATTTTACATGATTGTGCATGTATAATCTATATCAGATTGCTTACTGTATCAGGGAGGAACTCAAGGAAGGAATGGAGAGATAGAATTTGCAACTCAAAACTTTAAAAAACCTCAATGAATATTAAAAATTGTTTCAACATGTACAATTCAACAATTCAACAATTGTTGAATGTAAATGTTGAAAAGAAACATGTAAAATGTTTAATGGAAGAAAATATTATTATTATTTTTTTTAATAGCTTTTTATTTACAGGTTATATGTATGGGTAATTTTACAGCATTGACAATTGCCAAGCCTTTTATTCCAATTTCCCCCCCTCCTTCTCCCTACCTCCTCCCCTAGATGGCAGGATGATCAGTAGATGTTAAATATATTAAAATATAAATTAGATACATAATAAGCATACATGACCAAACCATTATTTTGCTGTACAAAAAGAATCGGACTCTGAAATATTATGCAATTAGCCTGTGAAGGAAATCCAAAATGCAGGTGTGCAGAAATATAGGGATTGGGTTCTTAGTCATCTCCCAGAGTTCTTTCACTGGGCATAGCTGGTTAAGTTCATTACCACTCCATTGGAACTGATTTGGTTCATCTCATTGCTGAAGATGGCCAGGTTCATCAGAATTGATCGTCATATAAGTGTATAATGATCTCCTGGCCCTGCTCATTTCACTCAGCATCAGTTCGTGTAAGTCTCTCCAGGCCTTTCTGAAATCATCCCGTTGGTCATTTCTTACTGAACAATAATATTCCATAATATCCATATACCATAGTTTATTCAGCCATTCTTCAATTGATGGGTACTCACTTTCCAATTTCTGGCCACTACAAAGAGGGCTGCCACAAACATTTGTGCACATACAGATCCTTTCCCTTTTTTATGATTGAAGAAAATATTATTTAAAAATTATTGGTGCCTTTGTTTGGGTGAATGAATGAATGAAGAATTTATTATGTACTTAATGTATATTAGACAAAATTCTGGAGATAAAAGTATAAGCCCTTCCAGAGCTTATCTTTTAATAAAGGAAGACAACATACTGTTAGCCAAGGGCATTTTTGATTAAGGTAATGACAATTGATCCCTTGGACAACTAAATGAGTATCCCTTTGTAGAAGAAATGGCAGTGTTGGCTTGATCCTCAGCTTTGAGACAAAGAAGAGTAAGGCAAAAGAAAAGGGGATGCGCATTAGTCGGCATCTTTGCTCAAGATAAGTAGCTCAAATGAACATTGGGGTGGGTGGATGGCATATGAAGTATGGCCTAGGAACCAGCTAGGTAGAATGTAATGAGACCAAATCTGTGTTCATCTGGTCATCAAACAAGACTATTGAGACCCAGGATGCCAATTCCAAAGTTGAAGGTATTAAGGTCCCCAGCAACTGGGCCATGCAGGTGTTATGGTGCTGGTCAAGGTGAGAAGTGGGCAATAGTAGCAGAGCATACAATTATCATCAGAACTTTATACCATTCAATTTTTTATTTGAGTTCCAATATAGCCTCAGACATTTACTAGCTATGTGACACTGGGTAAGACATTTAACTTCTGTTTGCCTCAGTTTCCTCAACTGTAAAATGGGAATAATAGTAGCATCTACTACATCAAATAAGATAATATTTCTAAATGCTCAGCACAATACTTGATACATAGTAGGGATTTAATAAAATTCTTGTTTTCTTCCTTCAGCCTCCAAAATCTACTAGAGGCATAATGATTAGTGAACTTCTTCTCTGTAAGGAAGGCAAAAGTAATCCTCAAATTAGCATTGTCAGTCAATAGTAGGAAACTCCCTTTAGTCAGGATATACCAGACAGCACAAAGACAGGCTAAAATAATCTCTCATTTGAATTTTTCATAGAGATCTTGTTGACTGATTCTTCTTTTTTGTTATCTTCTAAATTCTGAATACTGAAATAAACTTTCCTCTACTCTCTCCTGTGAATCTCTCAGTTCAACTGTCACCTATTATTGATGTCATTAGGGATTTATGTAGTATTTTATTTTCCCCCCATTCACATGTAAAAATCACTTTTAACATTTGTTTTTAAAACTTTGAATTCTAGGTTCTTTCCCTTCTTCTTACCCTACTCAATCTTCATTGAGAATATAAGCTATTCAATATCAATTATATATTTATGGTCATGCAATACATTTTCATGATAGTCATATTGTGAAAGAAAATATAGGCCAACCACCTTCCAATTTAAAAAACAAACAAACCACAAATCTAAAACACTCTTAAGCAAAATAAAGTTGAAAGTATAAGCTTCAATCTGCATTCAGACATCATTAGTTCTTTCTCTGGGTATAGATATCATTTTTCTTCAATATTGTATTTATGCTGTCTAGAATATCATACTCCAAGTCCTTCAGTCCTTTAATGTAGAAGCTACATCTTGTGTTATCCTGGCTGTGGCTCCACTACACTGGAATTATTTCTTTCTGGAATATTTTCTCATTGAGTTCTGGAATTTGGCTATAATATACCAGGGAATTTTCATTTTGGGATCTCTTTCAGGAATTGATTGGTAGATTCTTTCAATTTCTATTTTACCTCCCGCTTCTAGAATTTTAAAGCATTTTTCCTTGACAATTCCTTGAAAGATGATGTCTGGGTTTTTTTTTTTTTATCATAGCTTTCAGGTAGTCCAATAATTTTAAAATTATCTCTTCTGGATCTATTTTCCAGGTCAGTTGCTTTTCCAATGAGATATTTCATATGGTCTTCTATGTTTTTTCATTCTTTCATATTTGTGTTATACTATCTTGATTTCTCATTAGCCTCCTTCCATTTACTTAATTCTAATTTTTAAGGAATTATTTTCTTCAGTGAGCTTTTGTACCTCCTTTTTCATTTGACCAATTCTGATTTTTAAAGAATTTTTCTCCTCATTGTTTTTTTTTTTTTTTTTTTTTGAACTTCCATTACCATTTGGTTTAGTTTTTTTTTTTTTTTTAAGGTGCTATTTCTTTCAGTACATTTTTGTGTTTCCTTTACCAAGCTGATGAGTAATTTTTCATGATTTTCTTCCATCACTCATTTCTCTCCCCAATTTTCCCCTGATTTCTATTATTTTATTTTCAAAACCCCTTTTGAAATCTTCCATAGACTGCAACCACTTTATATTTTTCTTGGAGACTTTCACTTTGCTATTTTTTGTGTATATTTTGATCTTAATTTCCCCAGTTTGTTTATTTAGTTTGTTTTTTGTTATTTGTTATTTCCCTATCCTATTACTTGACTTTTAACTCTTTGTTAAAGTAGACCACTGTTTCCATGGTGGAAGATTTTCCTGTCCCAAGTTTTAGAGGTTTATGCAGCTGTTTTCAGAGATACTACTAGGTCCCTAGTATAGGTCCTATACGTTTTCAGTTCTTCCAAGTTGATAAGCTAAGGAGAGGTGTGTTCACTATTCTCCTGGCCTGTGTTTAGGTCTATGAACAATCACGAGCATTCGTTTCTGTCCTGGAACTGCAAGGAGGGTTCCTGCTCTATTGTGGCTGCAAGCTCTGCTGTGCTAGTGCTCCTCCTCACCCTAGCCACCCAGGACGGCAACTTTGATCCAAGTATGGGCAAAGCAACAGAGTTGTGCCTCAGTCCTAACAGAAAGACATCTGTAGTATCTTTGTGTCCAGTTGTTTGACTGCCTTACCATTTGTGGACTGAGAACTCAGGAAGCTATTACTGTTGCTGACTGACTTAATGGCTCCCAAGACCCACTCTTGTTTTCCTGAAGCTGTGCTGATGTGGCCTGTGCTCGATTGTGCTCCATTCTTACTCAGGTGTGACAAACCTTTTCTAATTACTTTTTAAGTTGTTTTTGGGATCTATGGGCTAGAGCTCTGGAAACCACCACTGCTATCATTCATTCAGTTACCTTGAGACTTATTCCTGATTTGCTCAGGCCAGCTAGGACTCAGCTAGTACAGCCTGTGATGGACTGGACTCCATTCTCACCCTGGTGCAACAGCCCTTTCCTACTGACTTTCTAAGTTGTCTTGGAAAATTGTTTTGCTCCATCTTTTTGTGGGTTATAATGCTCTAAAATTTAATTAGAGACATTACTTAAAGGTATTTGGAAGGTCTGGGGGAGAACTTGGGTGCATCCCTGCCTTTATTCTGCTATCCAGGCTTCACCTCCACTATTAGAGATTTAAAAAGTCATAAAGTTAAGGGAAAACAACACTTCTTTTGTTTGTAATTATAGAATAGAATTAGGATCAGTCATGGAAGTAAAAAGAACACAGATTTAGTGTTGACATTTCTATATCTATATAAAGCCATAGATAGAGATATTTAGATATTTATAAATGCATATCCATATATACACACACAGAATTTGAATTACTTTTTGGTCACATGACCAATAAGACAGAGATATTTTCTCTGATCTTTACAACTTCTTGGTTCTCTCCAAAGTAGAAATGATGTGCTAGAGATAAAATGAATTTCATTTGCTCTTATTACCTAGGACATCAAGAACACAAAATGATTAAAAATTGTATGAACTAACAGTGATCTCATGCTCATCCTCCATATCTCCTACACATTGCTCATCCATTCCTGGCAGAGAACTTGTATTAATTGGTCTTATCCATGGTCTTAAAAAAAACACCCCACAACATTGTACCTTGACCCCCCGCCTCTTTTGGTGTAATGGAGATCCAAACTCCAAATCGTAGAAAATTTGCTGAGGCCTTCATAGGATATACCTTGGACACATTCCATATTGCAACAGGATTTTGCAGGAGAGTAGACAAACAGAGGAAACAGGGCAGGGACTTGTAACAGAGCTTAACTCTAAATCCTCACTCCTACTCTTTCCAGTGCTTTGGAAGTCCAAACTCCAAATGGAAGAAATGTATCCAGGCTGTCATAACAGTGGCATAATTTAGCAATATTCTATATTACCGGACCAGAGAGATGGTTGTGTGTAGTTGTGTGGAGTGCCACTAAGGAAAGGAGCACAACATTCAGCTGGGACCAGTTCTCCTCACCCAAAAGTCATTTGTGGAAGATAACTAAGCTAGTGAACTATAAATTTCTCAGCATGGGAAGAGACCAGAGTACATCATCAGAAGGAAGGGAGTCAGAAAATAAGCCATAGAAGTAAATAAAGAAACAAAAGAGTGAAATTACTACTAAGGCCTCAGGAAAAAGAAAAAAGAAAGAACTTGAACATGCACAAATAAACCAATAGGGAAAATATTAACAGCAGAAGGAAGCATGACAACTTCATAAAGCTGAATACTTGATAAAGCAGAGGACACTGTGTATTTTGAGGAAAGCTTGGAATCAAGCTTTCTGAGGAACTTAAAAAAACAAATGAGAATCATGGGAGAACAGTTGATGGTCTGTACAGAAGAAATAATTAACAGAACAAAAAACCTGAATCATTGCCTTATTCACCAAAGAAACAAAAAAAGAAGACAACTGATTGAGAATATATACAGAAATAAAAGACAATGTGGAAGAAGAAAAGCAAAAAACAAAAACAAAACAAAACAAAAACCCAGTAACAGTAAAAGAAAATATACTCTCCATGAAAACAAAATGTATTAATTTCAAAGAAAGTATGTACAGAGACAATTTAAGAATGATAAGTATCTCAGAAAAAAATTAAGTAAAAAAACCCCCAAGCAACCAACCAATAAAACCCCTAAGTGTAATGTTCTGGTTAGCTTTCTAAGGGTCTTGAGACCAGTCTTTGTTTCATCAGAGTAATCACCATGAGAATAGCCAGGGACAAAGTCCAAATTCTTTATTATTTCCTTCACAGTCTGTCTCCTTCACCTGGGACCTGGCTAGCTTTCTGGAGGGCCTTCAGATGGGCCTTGATCTCAGTGGAGAAATGGAAGAGGACAGATCAGCCACCATGATGTTGACTTTTTTTTTTTTGAGAAAATTTTTTCTTTTTTCTTTTGAAAGAAAATTTTTCTTTTGAGAAAATTTGAGAAAATCTTTTTCTCACCATGATGGTGGGAGATGGAATGACTCTCTTTCAGTCCTTATTGGCTTTTATATACTCTATTATAAGTATGATGATATACTTATAGAATAGGTGTCAATCTCATAAAATAGATGTCTATCTTGTAGAACTATGTTAAATACTAAGCACATGTAAACTAGAGAATCATTATCTTAATTCCACTGAGTTAACACCTCAATCATACTGAACTAGAGTTCTCACATGCTAGATAATCCTCCTCTTATCAATTCCTCTGACTTAACACCTTGTTAACTCAATCATACTGAGCCTTATGTATATTTCTCCAAAGTTCCTGCTCTTTACACTTAAGCACTTGCAAAATGTGAACCCAGTGTAAGAAATAATACAAGAGCCCAGAACTTCTTTTTTTTTTAATGGATTTTTCTTTTTTTTTTTTTTTAATAGCTTTTTATTTACAAATATATGCATAGGTAAATTTTCAACATTGACAGTTGCAAATCCTTTTGTTCCAAGTTTTTCCCTCCTTCCCTTCATCCCTTCCCCCAGATGGCAGGTTGAGCAATACATGTTAAATATGTTAAAGTATAAGTTAAATACAATATATGTATATAGGTCCAAACAGTTATTTTGCTATATAAAAAGAATCGGACTTTGAAGTAGTGTACAATTAGCCTGTAAAGGAAATAAAAAATGCAGGTGGACAAAAATAGAGGGATTAGGAATTCTATGTAGTGGTTCATAGTCATCTCCTGGAGTTCTTTCCCTGGGTGTAGCTGGTTCAGTTCATTACTGCTCTATTGGAACTGATTTGGTTCATCTCATTGTTGAAGTGGGACACATCCATCAGAATTGATCATCATATAGTATTGTTGTTGAAGTAAATAATGATCTTCTGGTCCTGCTCATTTCACTCAGGATCAGTTCATGTAAGTCTCTCCAGGCCTTTCTGAAATCATCTTGTTGGTCATTTCTTACAGAACAACAATATTCCATAATATTCATATATCACAATTTATTTAGCCATTCTCCAATTGATGGGCATCCATTCAGTTTCCAGTTTCTGGCCACTACAAAGAGAGCCCAGAATTTCTAAACACATCTCCCCACACGCAATTAATAAAAAGAATCCATATACTCTTCCATGGAAAAAATGAATGCTGAAAACTTCAAGTGGTTAAATTTGACATTTTCATTCAGAAGCAACAAATTACACAAATGACATGGAGAAAAAGTTTTCAATAAAATGGAAAAGAAATTTGGATAACAAGATTATTGTATACCCAATAGATAAAGGAAGAGAGGATGAAATAATGTATTTCAAAGAATAATGAGGTTCAAGAAGTAGCTTAACATGAAATACCCTGAAAATCTAAGCTTAATCATGAATAAAAAATATCAACTTCAATAATAAAGATAGTTTTGAAACATTCTTAGAAAACCTGACCGGAAGAGATTATTTGCTTCTTGAACAGTTCAGATAATAGAAATGTAGGAGTAAATGAATGAAGTAGCCAAGGACAAGAACAGCAACAGCAACTGTGACAGTAGAGAGTTTTTAAGATACTTATTCTTAAATACATAAGCAAATAGGAGTGAGACCAGATATCAGATGATGATGATGTTATAGAGTTAGGTTTCAGATACTATGGACTGAACTTTTTGGAATATAATGCTGAACCTGAAGTCAGGAAGTCTCATCTTCCTGATTTCAAATCTGACCTCAGACACTTACTAGTTATGGACATTGTGCTAATCACTTAACCTAGTTTGCCTCAATTTACTAATCTGTAAAATGAATTGGAGAAAAAATGGCAAACCATTGCAGTATCTTGACTAAGAAAACCCCAAATGGGGTCATGAAGAGTTGGACATGATTGAAACAACTGAAAAACAACTCCAAGATGAATCAATTTGTGTGTGTGTGTGTGTGTGTGTGTGTGTGAGAGAGAGAGAGAGAGAGAGAGAGAGAGAGAGAAAGAGAGAGAGAGAGAGAGAGAAGAAAAGAGAGGGAGAGAGAGAGAATAATTACAGAATGAAAGATTGCATGAAAAGGGGGACGGGGGAAGAGAGAGAATATATAATGTGTTTTGTTCAAATTGAGAGCTAGCTATAAGAGGAAGATGACTCTTGTGATGTCTTGGGAAGAGGAGAAGGTATAGAGAAGTGGGTGAGGAGATAGGAAGATGAATTAACAAAAGGAAGAAAAGTGAAAGTCCTTACTTTGATGGTAGGATAGGATGTCACTGATGAATGCTTCTGTGGTTGAAGAATGATATTCTGTGAAGGGAAGTGGGGATCTTGCACTGGGTGTTATTGGTAGGTATTTGCTACTTAGAGAGACCACTTATCCTGACTCAGTAGGAGTCTATCATCTATAAGAATTGGCATTTTTGAGGGGATAAGAGGCAATGGAAAAGGGGATTGAGAAAGGGCAAACTGTCTATGATAGTAGCAGACACTTTTTGGAGTGGAGAGCCCAAATTGGGTACCTTGAAAGTTTTAATTCCATGTGTAATGTAGAAAGTAAAAAGGGACAAAATAAATATAAGGATTATGAACCAGAGACTAGGATTTAGAGTAGAAATAAGGATAGGATGGTAGTGAAGAGAATAAAGAAGAAAAATATTCTTTGAAAAGAGATGCAGAAAATGAAATTAAAAAACAAAATCCCTAATAAATAGAACAAGTTGACAGTGGCAGCAGCAGGAGTTTATTTAACTGAGAAGGGAAAAAAGATGAAAAATTAAAGAATTATAAAAGAATAGGAAAGGAAAAGTAACTATTAAGCAAAACTCCAAAAGAAAAGGTAAGAAATAGGAGAGGGGGATCAGAAATGAGAAGAAGAGAACCAGTGGAAATAGGGACACCTTAATAAAGATTAAGCTTAGCTTAGTACAGTGCTTGGCACATAGTAGGTCCTTAGTGGTTTGTTTTTTAAATTGATTGACAACTGAAGAGATTTCTTTCAGGGTTTTCTGAACCTAAATGGTGTGTGCTATGGTGAAATAATTAATCTAGGCTTTTTTCTCCCTGGGGTAAAGGTTAAATTGTTATAGTTAGCTATCAATAAGTAGATGACCCTTGAATCTGACAACCTTTGGCAAACACTTTGTTCTGGGATATATATCAGCCATGTCTCCAGGGAATCAAGAGATTCCTTTTTTTCCCCTTTAATACCATCTTGTTTATCACCAGTGAATAGGGTCAGAGCTCACTTGGTGTCAGTGTTCATAATCACTGGGTCAGAGTGAATAAGCAGATTTTATGAGGATAATTTTCACCAGATCAAGACAATCTTTCCCTAGAGAACCTGGAGTTTCTCAGTTGCTCATTCAGTGTGTGCCAAGAAGGTCATTAGAGAATAATCTTGATTGAAATATGTTGAGGGAAACTTTGTGCAGCTGTGTATGTGGCTTCTTATAAACAGATCCTTCATACCTGTATATCTCTTTTTACCATTTGTATTCTTGCAGAGACACATGATTTTAGACTTTTTTGGGGAAGAGACAAAGAAAAAAGATTTTGGGAAATAACAGACATGTAGAAGAGTCAATCCTTGATTTCTAGCTTGCTTCCTCAGAAACTTCAAAGAATTTTCCTTGTGATGAGATTGAAATCTCTGTTTTAGTTGAATTAAATCTAATTTTATTCTCATCTAAACAACTTATCCATTAAATTGGAAATCTTTATTTGAAAATATGATTGGTTTGGCCTAAAATTTTAAAAAACAAAGTATTACATATGAGAACATACAAAAATCTTTTAAAATTAAGCCTAATAAAATTTGTAAATTGTTCCAATCATTATGGAAAACAATGTGGAACTATGATAGAAAAGTGACTAAATAGTACATGCTCTTTGACATAGCAACAAGAGTTTCTGGCATATACCCCAAGCAAGTTAAAGATAGATAGAAAGAGCCTATATATACCAAAATATGTATAGCAATGCTTTATATAGCAGCAAAACCAAAACAAAAGAAAAAAAAAACTTCTGTAAACAAAGTACTTTCATGTTTATTAGAAAGTGACTGAGTTGTACTATACAAATTTAGTGAGATATTATTTTC
Organism: Antechinus flavipes; assembly: GCF_016432865.1. Classification (NCBI taxonomy): domain Eukaryota; kingdom Metazoa; phylum Chordata; class Mammalia; order Dasyuromorphia; family Dasyuridae; genus Antechinus; species Antechinus flavipes. The sequence continues at coordinate 666,070,844 of NC_067398.1, forward strand.
CTATAAAAATTATAAAAATGAAGGGTTCCAGTTGTTTGAAATGATACATAATGAAATGAGCAGAAGCAAAAGATACAATAACCATAATAATATTAGAAAAAACCATATTTACAATCATCATAATTCAAATCTCTGTAATAAATCCTTTCGATGGAAGGGTGGTGTATTATCAAATGAAGTAGACCCATTTAGTAATTGTAATGAATAATTAGAAATGAGTAAGTTTGCTTTGCTTAATTGCATTACTTTGTGGCAAGGGAAGGTTTTATATGAATTAGTACCCAGAAATGACAATGGAATTCCTCCCCACTCCTACCGTGGAATAAAATGGGGCCCAAGGTAGCTGTGGCAGCAGTGGCTGAGCAAATAGGGCTCTCTGGGAGCCTGGTGATTGCCTCAGAGTCTGGAGCAATTGGGCCTCTGCAGCCAGCCTTGGATCTTATGCTCTGTGGAACATAGTAAAAGGAGGCACTGCAGCCACTGGTCTCTGAAGCAAGCCGAGCCACTAATTGGGAAAAGGGTGATAGTAGGTGATGCTCTTGACCAAAACTATACCTGTCTTCCCTGGGATTGTGGTAAAGCCTCTGGACAGCTCCACTTCCATTTGCCTCCAGCTGTAACTTCTTCCTTCTATGCTGGTTCTAGGACTTGGATGGCAGTCTACTGTTCCCCGAGCTCGGGATTATATCTTTTTCAAAAGCAACATAATAGACAATAACATTGTACATTGATCACATTCTAAAGATATGGAAAATAACGATTGTGGTGAGAATTAGAGAATCACATGGAAACCAATGTGGCTGCACAGGGAACCCATCAACCGAATCTGATTTAAAAGATATGCATATCTAATAATTGTATATATATGCATATATTGGAGTTAACATATGTTTCTACCATGTTTAATATATATTGAACTACTTGCCATCTAAGGGAGGGCATGGGGGAAGAGAGGGAAAATTGGAACACAAGGTTTTTCAAGGACTAATGTTAAAGAATTGTCCATGCATGTTTTGAAAAATAAAAAGCTTTAATTAATAAAAAAAGAAAAAAAGATATGCATCTCAATTAATCAACAAGCATTTATTAAGTGCTATGTGGCAGGCACCAAGATTGAAGATTAAAGTAAAACAATCCATGTGGACAAAGTGCAAAAGTCACATACAAGGCAGACACAAGGTTATCTTGGCTGGGAAGTCACTTGCAACTGAGGAGACTAGAAAAGACCTGTGAATGGAAACAAGTGTAGGCAGGCAATGATAAATATATTAGTGTGACACAAGAAAGAACAGTGCAGAAGAAACTGAGGCTCCAAAGAACTGAGGCTGGAAACAAGTGATAAGAACAAGAAAGAATTAAAAAACCCAACCCCACACCCACCTACCCCAACTTCCTCCCCCCAGTTGCATCCAGAGGAAGAAGAGCAAAAACATGATAAAGTCACCACTTAAGGTGTCTGAGATGATGACAGTGTTCAATGATGAGGAGATTGAACTTCTGTTCTCTTTTTCAAAAAGAATCTTTGGATTGAGAAAGGAAACAAATTAAAATAATTATCAAGGAATGGAAATCCAAGAGAAATGTAAAAGATAAGAAATCATCTATCTATTCTCATGATAAATTAAAGCCACTAAGGCAGGAGGAATAGGAAGAAAGGAAACAAGCATATTTTTTTTTAATAAGCACTCACTATATGCCGGACACCATGCTAATACTTCATAAATCTTATCTCACTCGATCCTCACAACAATTCTGTTGGTGCATGCTATCATTAGCTCCATTTTTAAAATTGAGGAAAATGAGGCAGACAGAGAGTTCAGTGACTTGCTCATTTGTATAACTAGACTATCTCTAAGGCCAAATTTGAATTCAGGTTTTCCTGGCTCCAGGTCTATCACTCTATCTGCTCTGTCATTTAGTTTGGAAATATATCCAGGATTCTCTCTATATACAAATATTTGCAAACAAAATTCAGTTATAAAACTCCATGTGGAACTTAAATCACAGTTTAAGAAGCTGAGAACATTTGTCAGGGCTGATGAATCAGAGATTCCTGTTTAGGTATGGATGTTGATGGATACTCTTTGTGAGTATCCTACTCTGGGAATCTGCTGGTCTAATTCTAATCTAGGTCTCCAGTTAATTACTATAATTATTCAGAAAGTTTAATAATTGTAGATTTGGAAGAACCTTATAGGTCAACTAGTCCAATTATTCATAATTAATATGGAGAGATTTGTCACTATGACTATTGTGCCTAGGTTAGGGAATAAGAGTTCCAAAGACTGAGGTCCTAAAGTACATAGATCTTTTACCTCCTTCTTGCCTCTTCCTAGAGACTAGGTTTGAAAAAACAGATCCAGGGCTTCTATCTCTTGCTCCCATCATGGCTTTCTTGGCATAGAGACTCGCAATGAATGCCAATATATAAGGTGCAAAAGTGTGTTCTATTTAAAAGAATAAGAATAAAAAGTGCAATGATTGGAAAGAAAGGCAGCCATCAGTTTTTCATGTCTACCCAAGACCAGAGACAATGCCCATACATTAATCGTGAGGGTCTTTTTGGAGGCGTGTTTCATAACTGGAAGAATGCTGCACTGGCTCCACTGTCAGCCACAGCCCATCCTCTGCTCTGAGGATGAGGTCTGCCTTTCTTCGGGGGAGACTCTGATGAGGGAGGATTCGAAATCGCAGCAAAGTGAGGGCCACCACAATCTTCATCTCAGACATGGCGAAGTTCTGGCCAATGCAGTTTCTGTTCAAGGTGGAGGAATTTTAAAGTCAAACTTCTTCTGGGGACACTGCCCCCTCCCTCACATCACTGATGATGGGGTCTCCCCAAAGAAGTGGGGTCTCTTTTGGAGCTTTGGTGCTGCCCACACTGACCTAGAGGGATGAGGATATCTCCCATGAATTTAAATGGGACAGCATAAGTTCTGATCTCACCTGGGTCCAGCTGAGAAGGGCATAAATGCCAGAGGTGACATCTTCTGAGTGTTTTGAGGATCAAAGCGGTATGGATCATAGACCTGGGGGCACAGGGACAAGTTTATAGGGGCTAGTAGAGTTTATTTCAGGGTCACATCCACCCAAAGTCAACAGGCTTCTTCTCCCAGAATAGGATCTTATTTAGATTAGAGAAAAATCTTCATCAGGATAAATAGCTCTCACCTCCTATTCTCCTCTGATCTGCTATGAAAGATTTGCCTGGAATGTTCTTTTTGATCTTTTTGGGGCTCAGTTTCATCTCATATAACTATTCTTAACCCCTAGCTTGGACTTCCTTGGGAATAAAGGGTTGGGGTTTGTACCTCAGGGTTGGGCCACACTGTTGGGTTGTGGTGAGTTCCAAAGATGCTGATGAAGCATACATTTCCTAATAGGTAAGGAGAAGAGAGAAAAGGGAGAGGATCATGGATATGGCCCTCTACCTTCTTCAGTATGATTGTCTTTGACTCTCTAACCCCTTCAGTGTGATTAACTGGGCCCCTTCCTATGGTAAAACCCACCAGCTTCCAAGTTCCATCTTCTCTGTCTCCAAACTTTTCCCTCTCCCATTCTTTGACTCTGCCTCCTATTGCTATCTGGATTGGGTCAAGGCACCTTTGGGAATAATTCGACTATCAGGTAGTTTGATGTCCTTGGTGCATCGGCGTAACACAGAAGGAACTGGTGGGTGCAGCCTCAGGCTCTCCTTGATACACATGGTCAGGAAGGGCATCTGGGATAGATCATCCCTAGAACAGAAGAACTGTCAGCTCACCCCCATAGATGGAAGGGGAGGACACACTCTTTCAATTCTTGTGGAAGAGGCAAAGGGGGTGATGAGGAAGGAGTTAACTTGAAGGAACATGTTAATTAGAGCTTGGGGACTTTAGTAATCGGAAATTGGGGGATATTACAAAACTATGGATGATCAATAGAGGCTAGGATGTGGGAATGGGGCTTTAACATAGAAAATCTCCCTATGTTAAGTTAAACTGAAAACAGCCATAGATTGGGGAACTTAACTATCTAGGGTGACCTTTCTATTTCATTTAGTATGTGGGAAGTTGTTTCTGTAAATGGAAACGATCAAGTTCTTTTTTTGTCATTGATTTCCAAAGATTAATTTCAACCAAATTGGTGTGGGCACAAAGCAGTTGAGTGATGGTGTGCAGATTTTAGAGTAAGAAGATGGGAATTTGAATCCTTCCTCAGTAACTCTTGGCATAAGATAACCTCAGTCTCCCTCAGTTTCTTTATCTATAAAATAGAGGTTATGAGGGTTGTTGTAAGGCTCAAAGGAGAAAACATGTAAAATTTTTGGCTAGCATTAAAGAGCTATATAAATGCTAGCTTTTGCTAGTAGCTGACTACTCTCATCACCGGGAATCCTGACCCTATGCTTCCAACCCCAGTCTCAGACTGTAGTAACCATTCAATCTCTTCTGGTTGACGACCTCTCAGGAGTTCTTCTATCTCCTGGCGGCAGTGGTCCTGATGTTCTTGATGCTGGGCCAGGTTATAGAATACCCAGGAGATGCCACTTGCAGTTGTATCATGCCCTAGGAGGGAGGGAGAGGAAAAAAAACTTAGAAAGGAGTTAGGGTGGTTAGAAACACCCATTGCTAGACTAAAGCAGGAGAAGAAATATACCCATATGACTAAGTCATTATTAGTCAAAGAAGAGGTCAGAGAGCATCATACTAGGGCTAATCAGGATCCCAACAAAGAATCTCATTTTAACCACAGGAACTCTTGTCCCTCCATCTCCCTCTGTCCCCTTACCTTCAAACATGAAGGTGTCAGCTTCTGCTCGGATGTCCTTATCTGACAAAGACTTCCCATCTTCATCCTGGAATAGGTCCACATTTTGGGGTTTTGGGATTTCTATTTTACTTTGTATGACTCTCCTCCTGGGACCTATACAGCACTTCCACTATATTCAGGCATTTCAAATATACCTACCTAGAGTCACTGAATTTCCCTAGAACCTATTTAATTGACCCTGTGAACTTGTCACTAAGTCCAGAAACATTGGCTATACTTAAAGCCATCCTCTGGATTTTTATACCTCTTACAACTTGGAGGTACCCAGAAGTTTGTAGAAGTGTCAGAAACCACTCAGGTCCACCTAGAACCAAACTTCTATAAGGTTCCTGCAACATTTACAACCATAGATTCTTGGATTTGAAAAGATTTTACACGAATCTCATCTACTTTTAGAGATGTATGGAATGCTCTCATCTGGGGTTCTTAAGCTGAGGTATATGTTTAAAAAATTTAACATAATGGGTTTCTTTTGTTTTCCCATGTATTTTATTTTATGTATTTAGAAATGTTATTCTTAAAAGAGGTCCATAAGTTTTTTGTTGTTCAATAATTTCTGACTCTTGATGACCCCATAGATCGTAGCATACCAGTATTATCCTTAGGATTTTCTTGGTCTTGTCATTTCTTTCTCCAGTGGATTAAGGAAAACAGAGTCCAAGTGACTTGACAGGTTAAATAAGCTCATAAGTGTCTGAAGCTGGATTTGAATTCAGATTTTCCTGACTCTAGGTCCAGGCCTCTATCTACTGTGTCACTTAATTGCCCAGAATATGTAGATTTCTTTGATGTACATAGAACTACCCATAGATGCTCTGGAATATACCTGGAATCTGAGAGATTCCACTAAGAATTGTAAAACAAGTCACAGGGATATGCCTAGATATAGTTAGATTGAACAAGATTGCCCTAATATGAGCAGAACTATTTCTAGACATATTAGAATTCTAAACACCCCACTGATGGGGTGGGAGACAAGGATATGTACATAGATCCAACAATAGGAATTCACCTATATTATCTGGAAATAGAGAGGAGGATTTGGCAATAGGGGAACTGGGCTCAAATCACAGGTCTGCTTTTTACTATTTGTAAGACTCTGGGCTGATTACTACCCAATTTGAGCTAGAGTTTCTTTATCTTTAGAACTCTAAAGATATTATTGATATATCCAGAACCAGTGCTAAAGATACCCCTGGTTATATCAGAGACAACTAGGTGTCACTGGATAGAGTCTAGGCCTTAAGTCAGAAAGACCTGAATTTAAATCCAATTTCAGACACTTAATAGCTCTGTAACTGGGTAAATTAATTAATCTTTTTTTGCTTCAGTTTGCTCACAGGTAAATTTGGAATAATAATAGCACCTACCTCTAGGAACTGTTGTGAGGATCAATGACATAAGACTTATAATGCATTTAGCACTTATAAGTGATATATAAATATTAGCTGTTATTCTTACTATTATGGTAAACTTCCTGATAATACCACAAGAACAATTCCAATAGAAGGGGAAAAAAGAGAGAATTTTTTCCTTTCCCTTCCTCACACAAGCACTTTTTAATATAATTCTGTAAAGGCTAGGGCTTCTGAGGAGAAAAAAAAAAGCTTTTGAAGGAGATAGCAAAAGTCAAGTATGGTTTTACTGAAGGCTCAAGTTATCTACCCCACCCTTAACACTGATCTCCAAGTCTTATACTACAGGACCATGGTATTCTCTCCACAGAGAAGCCCTTTGTATGCACCTGAATACCTCCTTTCCCTTTCCCAAGCTTATTAAATTTTATCCTCCCTACTCAGCTACTCATACACTTACCTTGGCCAGCAGTAGTACATCTATGAAGTCTGTGGTCTTGCCTTTACCCTTATTCTTGAGAAAGGCTTCTGGGCCTTGCTCAAAAAGAGCTTTTTTCCGGGCCTGGATAATAGTGTCTGTAAAGTCATGTACGAGGCGGCAGGCCTGGGAATAGCGTCTCCCCTCTGAGGTAAGGAAATACAGTCTATCCCAGTGTAGAAAAACCTGATTGAGACGTTTTGTTGAAAGGCTACTCAGCTCGAGGATGGTAGAGATGTAGGGACTTGGCTTCCTGAATAAAATAGAAAGAATAGGGTTAGGCTCTGGTCTAGACAGGAAGAAAATCCACATAACTCAGAAAAGAACTCAGACCAATTAATGTGCTTCCAAATTAATTCCACCACAAAATGACCAGTCCCAATCATTATCACTATCTTTCTCCAGTCTCAAACCAATTTTGGTCTCTACAATCCTATCCATCCTTCCTCCAAAAATTTCAGAACTAGAAGGGACCATTGAGACTTTTTAGAACAAATCTTAGTTGGAGAGGAATCCGTGATATAAGATCCCCCAAGAAATCATCATTTTATCCTTTTTTCTAAGAACCCCAAGTGAGGGGAAATTTACTATTTTCTGAATTTACAAATTCCACTTTTATTTTTACAAGTCTGTTAGGATTTTTTTTTCTTTTAATATCCAATCCAAATCTGACTTCTGGAATTTCCACTCATTATTTTTGATTATGCCCTTTGGTACCCCAAACAAATTTAATTCTTCACTTGTCAGCCCTTCCATTTACTTGAAGACAATTACCAATTATCCCTCCATTTGGTTCTTCAATTGAGGTTCTTAACAAAATTATCTGTAGTCCTTCATCATTCTAGCTGTCCATCTCTGAAAATATACATTTTTTCATAAAATGTGTGTTCTGGATAGAGAAATAGTGTGGGTAGAGAGGTGGACTAAGGCAATTTCTTCCCTTCTTCTTGAAACATACAGCTATTGGCCTAAATTATTATTTAATGGACTGTGATCTCAGACTCTCCCAGTCTTATAAGCTCTGGCATAGGCATGCCTAAGAAATAGGTAAAGATTTCTAGTCTAGACAAAGATAGAACACCTAGCTTCCACCTACTAACTCTAGCAAATTCATACACAATTGCACAATGATCAAGAAATCCAGTGAAAAACTATGGGAAATGGTTTCTCTCATCTAAGAATTGCCAAAAAAAAATTTGGACCGAATCCTATGACTACAGGAAATGGGGTTGCCAACCACATCAGCATCAGTACAAACAAGCAAACTTCCAGCACAATCAGAGATGGTCCTTAGATATCTATAACCTGTAAGGCTTTGTGTCTGGAAAAAGGGAGAGCACAGGATTCTCACAGAAATCTCCATGGTAGCTGGAAAAACTGCCAGGACCTTAGAAGCCAACAGGACTAAAATGGTGCAGCAATATTCAGATTAGTACAGATTAGGCAACCAGATTAGGGTCTCAAAGTATTTTTCTAATACTCTGTCTTGAAATGTTATGGGGGACCCTGAGAATTCAATACCTTGAACTTTAGAAATTGTAGAAGGCTTAACTTTGGGAAGTATAAAAAGATAAAGAATTCCTGGGGAATCAAGGTGAGTCTCATCAGGGTTTACCATCCTGCCTAGAAACTCAACAGGGATCACAGAGCTTCATTTGAAGAGCTAAAGCTGGAGAGATGGTTAATCTAAAGGAGACAGTAAGTAGGATAAAAATTTTTTCTAGATTTCAAAATACTCCAAAATATAGCCTAGATGAACAAGAAACAACTATTCTTTTAAAATTTTAACATTTTCAAATGACATGATAGGAGTTAAACAAATTAGAGAGGACTTGGAAATGTATTCATTTTATTCTGAGGATTGGAAAAGAGAAGAGAAAATAAAGGGAATATAGTAGCATCAAATGGAGAAATGAGGACATGGAACTTGTTATTTCTCATAATTAAGATACATGAGGAAGAGTATACTAACATGCAGAAAGGGCTTGAGGGAATAAGCATCATTTATCATAGTGCTTAGTACATGGTTGATAAGATTCATTGATTATTGATCAGATCAAACTCAGATCAATGAACAGAAGACTGTTGAACAGACAGATACACTCAAAGAGTTCGGTATAGAAATTTCTCAAATTCAAAAGAAAAACAAGATGGGATAAGAAGAAGGGTAAGTTAAAAAGAGACAAGACTAGGAAGGGAATAGTTACAAGCAAAATAAACTTCATCACCATGAAGAGATGATTAAAAGTGTAATGAAATCCAATGAAAACCATTCCATTGAATCCAATGAAATCATTCCATATGAGCATGTGTGGTGTGGTATAATTAATTGATGCAATTCCTACTGCATTTTGAAGGATGTGTAGACATTGTATAACTATTTTTGTCTACTTACCCTGCAATAAAGAAGAATATTTGTGATTGACTGTGGAACCAGAACTGAGATGCATTCAAGAGAGAGGTAATAGATTCAAGGCATTTTTTTGCATATGAGCATTGTTGGATTCATTTTGTTCGACTATTTATTTGTTGCAAGAGATTTTTTTTGTTTTAGTTATAAACTGGAGGAGGGTTTGGGAGAAGATGAAGCTTATTAATAATGATGCCAAAAAAATCTGAGATATTTTTAAATGCATAGAAGAACAGAAGACAGTTCAGAAAAAATCACTGACAAGCAACATAGTTTTTAAAGTAAAATTTGGATTTATATGTATATATTACATAAAAATAATTACATCATATATACAGTACATTGGACAGCTAGGTTATGCAGTCAGTGTTAGGGCTAAAAAACCAAAAACCAAAAACCAAAATAGCTATGATGTATATATAAGAAAATTCAGCCCAGAAGTCTGAGTAAATTCTTGTGTAAGGATAGTGTCCTTGTCATAGTGATTGACAACTGCCTATTTATAGAAATAATAATAATAACAATGGCAATGATGATGATGATAATGATAGCAGCTAAGTGGCACAATGAATAGAGTTCCAGACCTGGAAGCACAAATACTCATCTTTATGAGTTCAAATCAGACCTCAGAAACATGTTAGCTCTGTGCTCCTGGGCAAATCATTTAAAACTGTTTGCTTCAGTTCCTCTTTTGTCAAATGAGCTGGAGAAGGAAATAGTAAGAAAACTTCAAATGGGATCATGAAGCATCAGACATGAATAAAATGAGTGCACAACAAGTTGGGGATTTGATGGTTGGAAACCAGTCAACAACAGTGTTGTCTTAATTCAGTATTAACCTTGGGTATGCAGACCTTATGAAGAAATTAATGGTGTGAGACTATATTAGATGGAATAATGATTCACACATTATATTAAATGTACATATATTCCTATTATCTATCAATCATCACATCAACACAGCAAGACAATAAGAATAAATTTTAGAAGACAGTCTTCTTTCCAATGTAGCAGGACAGAAAATTATTCTATTATGATCCAAATAGAAAGGAGGCTACATTTTTATTCTGTATGGAATGTTATTATAAAACATCTTATCTTGTTACACACACACACACACACACACACACACACACACACACATATATATATATACACATATATACACACACACACACACACACACACACATACATACGTTGTTATTGTTGTTAATCATTTCAGTCATGTCGGACTTCATGACCCCATCTGAGGTTTTCTTGGTAAAGATACTAGAGTTGTTTGCCATTTCCTTCTCTAGTTCATTTTACATTTGAGGAAACTGAGACAAACAGGTTTACATAATTTGCCCAGGGTCATCCAACTAGTAAGTGTCTGAAGCCAGATTTGAACTCAGGAAGATAAGTCTTTCTGACTCCAGACTTTCAGCACTCTATCCATTATGCCACTTAGTTGTTTCTCTGTGTGTATGTGTGTGTCACAAAGATAACTGTGCCTTTGTTTACTTGAAACTTTTTTTTAAAAACAAAAGTTAAATATCTATTACGAGTCTCTTCTACATGGTGCTGAATATCTGTCTAAATCTATGACTACTGCACAAACCTTTGATAATGTACCCTCCTGGGATGTGGGAAAACTGGGACACTGATGCATTGTTGATGGAGTTGTGAATGAATCCAACCATTCTGGAGAGCAATCTGGAATTATGCCCCAAAAGTTATCAAACTGTGCATACTCTTTGCTCCAGCAGTGTTACTACTGGGCTTATACCCCAAAGAGATACTAAAGAAGGGAAAGGGACCTGTATGTGCCAAAATGTTTGTGGCAGCCTTGTTTGTAGTGGCTAGAAGCTGGAAATTGAATGGATGCCCATCAATTGGAGAATGGCTGGGTAAATTGTGGTATATGAACGTTATGGAATATTATTGTTCTGTAAGAAATGACCAGCAGGATGAATACAGAGAGGACTGGCGAGACTTACATGAACTGATGCTAAGTGAAATGAGCAGAACCAGGAGATCATTATACACATCAACAATGATACTGTATGAGGATGTATTCTGATGGAAGTGGATTTCTTTGACAAAGAGACCTAACTCAGTTTCAATTGATAAATGATGGACAGAAGCAGCTACACCCAAAGAAAGAACACTGGGAAATGAATGTAAACTATTTGCATGTTTGTTTTTCTTCCCAGGTTATTTTTACCTTCTGAATCCAATTCTCCCTGTGCAACAAGAGAACTGTTCGGTTTTGCAAACATATATTGTATCTAGGATATACTGCAACATATCTAACATATATAGGACTGCTTGCCATCTAGGGGAGAGGGTGGAGGGAGGGAGGGGAAAAATTGGAACAGAACTGAGTGCAAGGGATAATGTTGTAAAAAAATTATCCTGGCATGTGTTCTGTCAATAAAAAGTTATTATAAAAAAAAAGAAAATCTATTAAGGGGTTTACCTCATTGATTAAAGGTGTGGAATAAGTATAACTATTGTTTATTGTTAACATGCTTTACTTAACATGAAAGGTTAATGGAAAAAATAGTAATAAATGTTTTATATAAAGCACCAAAAAAAAAAAAAAAAGATAATGTACCCTCCTTACCTATTTGCTAACACATTATTCTGTTTCCTCATATCAAATCACATGGGGCCAACTGTGTTCCTTTCTGTATTTCCTTCTATTGCCCTTCCCCAGTCAATAGTCCTCCTTGACATATATGTTTCTTCTCTTAAATTACCTAGTCACCTGCCTGTGAAGAAGATATCCCCATTAGGAGAAGTAGAACTCAAACAAAAGAACCAGGAAGAGAATTAGAAGGGAGAAGATGTTTAATACTGAAAGAAAATGAAAACTGGAGACTCAGAAGGTGGAAAATTTGGTGAAGAAGAAGCAAAAAGAAATGACCCCCTAATTATGAGCTCAAGACTTGTCACTGGGGACTTGAATCAATAATACACAGCAGTGCCATAGTTAAATACCTGTTTTATGCGCAACCTGTCTTGGAAATGCTGACTTGCAAATAGTCAATATTGAAAAGTTCTCTAGTGCCTTCCCTTAAAAAGACTGGTCTGGGGAAGTGTCAAGGCAGTGTCTCTTAAGGAAGTAGGGCAGGAATTGAGACATTAAAGTCATGAGTAGCTACTTATCTGTGGGACACTAGTTACAGGATTAAGACCAGCTGCCCCTCCTTCTTAGCTGTTGCAGATCTCCTCCTTGGTACTGCACACTCCCAGACTGCAGTTCTACTTTCCCATGTACATATGGAGCCCTATCGTTTCCAGTTCCCGAGTCCCCACAGCCAAGACCCAGAAGGGCACTCACTCTTGACAGTTGCTATCATGACTGAAGATGCATTTCTGCAGGCTGTCCAAGGTCATGAGGCTGATGTGTTCAAACATGTCCAGGTTTTTTTTACCCCCAGCACACAGACGCCTCCACTTTTTCTGCTCAAAAGAGAGAGAAAGTATGGGACTAGCCTTCTCCCAGGATCTGAGGTGATGATCCCAGACCACAGAGAGGGCAAGAGGCAAACCTTGGTCATGGTCACTATATAATATATGTATCCTCCCCACCTATCTGCTAACACATTATTCTGTTTCCTCATATTAGATCACATGGGGCCAACTGTGTTCCTTTCTGTATTTCCTTTTATTGCCCTTCCCCAGTCAACAGTCCTCCTTGACATATCTGTCTCTTCTCTTAAGTTATCTAGTCACCTGCCTATCGAGAAGATATCCCCATTAGGAGAAGTAGAACTCAAACAAAAGAACCAGGAATGGGCTTTGGGCCCCCCTGAGAATGGTCATGGGAACAAAGAGAGCCAGCACTAGAAATTAGCTTTCTCCTGCTCTGCTCCTGACTTCCTGTATGTCCTCAAAGGTGTCTTGGGTATTCAGAACTTATCGACCATGTGAAAGGTGCCAGAGGATGCTGCTGCTTAAGAGTTCTGCCTCTCTTCTCAAGCCAGGCTACATATGGCAAGAGAGAGTGGATGGTGTGATGTCTCAGGGCCATACATTGCTAGCCATTTTAGTGCCTGGGTAAGTGTTATCAACCAAGCCTGACTCATATAGCAGTGACTCTCCCCTCAGCAGGGCAGGAAAGAGAGACTATGTGACTTGAGTGTGAGGTCATTGCTCAGCTTGATGGGGATTTGGATAACCTGAAGCAGGGAAAGAGTTGACTCCTGTTGCCAGCTGGTAGATTTTTAAAAATTTGAAATAATTATTTTTACTAAGTGGATTCTTAGTCTGTTGTTTCACTGCAGTTTCTATATTTGGAACCTTCTAAGTTTGTCGCCCTTTGGCAAAACCCTTGTCATCTTGTCCTAGTTACAGTTTTTCTGGGTCCACTGTCCCACCTGTTGTAACCCAAGTTGATCTGGGAATGAAGGTACTCAACGTAGGCTCTAGATGTGGTTGGTATTCCTCCCCCAGCCCGCTTGTAACCTCCCCAGGCTCACATGCATGATGTCTGCACTCTGGTTAAATAACTTCACATAGGGCTTGAGGATGTCAAAGTGAAAGGCTGGGGTCAACAGACGCCGGTGCCGGCTCCATTTGTCTCCTCCGCTCAGGAGTAGCCCATCCCCTGTGGAAGTGGAAGAAATCCAGGTTAAGCCCCTCAATTCCTTGCCCACCCAGAGCCCCAATTTAGACTCACACAGAGAGCCCCAGACCCGATAGCACCCCTTGTCCCCTATTTCCCTACTTAGTCTTGAGTCTTAAGTTCTTTAGTTCTCCATCTACCAACCCACCAAATCTCCATGTCCTACAACCCTTAACTGCCAGGATTGACAGCCCTTTAGTCTAAGGGAAATTGGGTACCTTTCCCCAAGGCCTTATCCCTACTTCCTGGTGTGACCACACTCATTACTTACCCAACCAGGGCTCCAAGAATCCATAGATGAATTGATCTTTGGGTGCAATCTGGGCTGTTGAGAGATAAATTTTTAAAAGGAGTGAATATATATGTGTATAAATGTATACATACACATATACAAATATGTTTATCTGTAAATATGTATGTATGCAGAATTAGCTTTATGAGTATGCTATATATTTATATAATGTGATATATATATATATATATATATATATATACATATATATATATATATATCCATCCCTATCTTTATACCCTAAGAGATGACAAAGTCCCTGGACATACATAGTTTGAACACTTCCACATGTAGACCAGACATGAGCTCACACAGAAGTTTATTCACTTCCTTCTAATTTCAACTGAGACACTCCTAGACATTATTCTGCACATAATTCCAAACACTCTAGACAGAACTGCAACTACAATCCCAGCCAGAGCAGATGCACCTTCTTGGACATGACTACAGACATAATCTAGGCATGATTCCAAACATGGAACCAGTCTAGCTCAGAAAGCTTAAGCATTTTCCAGACTTGACCCTTTAGATGGTTTCAGAAATGGTTTCCAATATACTGCAGGTATGGTCTTATATGACCCAAGAAATATCTCTCATACAAGGAAGGAAAGAAAGGGAAGAAAAGAGGAAAATCATTTATAAAGTGCCTACCAAGTTCTTTTATAAAAAGTATTCATTTGATTCTCACAAGAACCCTGTAAGGTATGTGCAATGGTTGTCCTCATTTTATAAATTAGGTAACTGAGACAAATAGAGATTAAATGATTCCTCATGATCACACAGCTGGTTATGTATTGAGTCATATCTGAACTCAAATCTTCCTGATTCCAGGCCCAAATCTTTATCCAACATACCACCAATGGCCTCAGATTGTGCATGGTTAGCACCATGGCACCAGACATTTCCAGGATGTGGTTCTAGATACATAGACCTAGATAAAAATCAGATTATCATTCCAGACTCACATCAGCCTGGTCCTATGCAACTCTAGATATGATTCTAAAAACAGACTCTGATTAGTTGGCAGGACACAGCACCATACAGCTAGAGACATGACCCAAAGAAGCATGCTGGAGATAAAACATTCTACAAGGTTTCTAGTCTACAACTGCTGCACTCAGCTATAGAATTATAGCATCAGAGATGCTGTTCTTACTCCCATTCATGTGGTTTATGATTTAATATAGACTGAGCCTTCTTGCTGCTCCTCAAGCATTTTGGCCAAGGCAGAGACTTTAGCAGCATCCAGAAGTATAGCATGGTTCCCCCATTCCCCAATAAGCACAGGAGTATTTTAGTGTCATATTAATGTACAAATCAGAAACCCTGAGGCTCATTCATAAATCTCATTGGAGTCAATATGGCATTTCTAGTGCATGGGTACAATCCTACCAAAAATGATGTCATGGGCTTTTCATCCATACTTTCTGCTTTTGGGGTAAGAATTGTGCCTTACAGTCTCTGAGTAGGGAAAGCAAATAATATCTTTTAGGATAAAGGGGGATATAAATGTCTGGGATGTAAAAATAAAAAGGCATAAAAACTCCTTTAAATAGGAGCAAATTTCAAATAAACTGCAAGAAACAATTTACAACATTTGCATTTCATATCTAGTACTTGCACATAGTAGGAATATTTAAAATGGAAATTGAATTTAATTGAATTTGCAGGGTAATTACTGAGGTACGAGGACTATCCTGCCCATCTCCATGCCTTTCTATTGCCTGTCATTGAAGCCTAAAATGCTCTCCTTCTTCATGCTCTATGGACAGAATGCTGGTCTTGGAGTCAGGAGACCTCAATTCAAATTTTATCTGAGACACTCAGATAGCTTGGTGATCCTAAGATGTCTCAGTCTCAGTTTCCTCTTCTATGAAATGGGAGTAATAATAGTATCTAACTTGTTTGTTGTGAGGACTGAGATCATATGCTATTTTCATTCATCACCTCTTAGATACCTGGAATTCTTCCAAATTTCAGTTAAGATCCTAGCATCTACAGCAGCCCTTGCAGGATTCTTTACTGCTGAGATCTGCATTTACTGTCTCTATGTAGTTATTTCCAGGTGGACTCCTTCTCCTTAGGATATGTGCACTTTGAAGGCAGTGTCTATGTTTGCCTTTCTTTATATTTTTAGCACTTGGCACAATACCTGGCATATAAGCTCTTAAAATAATTTGAAGTGGATTGATATTTTCTAGTGCCCACAAATAAAAATGCCAGAAAATCACTGAGTGTTAGAGTTAGGAGACAATATGGATTCTGTAGTCCAGTTTCTTTGTTTTAAGAGAGGAAAACAGATCTAGAGAAGGCAGCATGACTTGTCCAGTACCATGAAGCCAATAAGTTGTCATCCTAAAATCCAAACCATGATCTATGACCTCAAACCCACTGCTATTTCACTGTATCACACAGGAGGATACTAAGCAAGATTGAGCCCCACCTCTCTGCAACAGAGTTCCTGACCACACCACATATCTCTCAGATCTTTGGTGCTAACATTGTAATCCTGAGGATAAGTCCTCAGTGCCTGGTCTTGTTTGCAGATCTTTCTGCCCACAAGCCAGTGAATTCTGCTCAAAAGAAATAATCATTCCATTTCCCCCTCCTGTCCTGAACTTTGCTATTACCTCTCCTCTTGTCCTCTACTAATATTTCTAAGAACATGGAACTCTCTCCTTCCATATATCATTAAGTTCTCTGTTCCATCATGAAAAATGCTTTGATGAAAAAGGATCTTCGGGGCCACTGTAGCTTCTAACATTCTCCTTCATCCTTAGCTGCCCCAAATCCATATAGATCATTTCCTCTGCTATTGGCCAGAAAGTAGCTTTAAATATCTTTCTCTCACACCAGGGGAGACAGACACACTGGAAACAGTTCCAAACTTGTCCCCAACAGAGGAAAATGCCCTTTCTTTTTTCTTCAGTCATCACTTTTCTCAGTCTCCAGAAACCAAGGTGGGACTTAGTGGTCATGCAGTGTTAGTAGTGAATATGACATGGAAACAGAAAATGGAAAAGGAGAAAAGGAAGAAGTAAGGCAGAAAGAACAAGAAACTCTAGAATAATTGATGAAGACAGGGAGGCCACAGAATAAGAGAGGAAATAAGAGGGGACTATTAAAAAACAGATCATAGTCAGAGAGAAAGGACTTTATAAAGAAATAGAGGTGCCTACATGAGGCACTTAGTAATAAGTTGTTTAAATGGTTTGTTGAGGTAAAGAAAGAGAAGGAAGCCAGGGTGTTGAGAATAGAACTTCTGATTCTGGAGGTTCCCAGGATCTTGGTAAAATGGGAGCATGTGAAGGGTTAATATGACAGTATAGAAAACTAGAAGAGGGTAAGATGGTTAAGAAGGCCTGGATAGTGTGAGAAGGACCTTTAGAAGATCCTGGATACCTGAGGGGCAGGCTGGGACAGATGTTGCCAAAGTAACTTTGACCTTTAGAATTTTCATACCTGATGCAGAAGTAAGAGGCCGGATGTAGTCTGGGTGGCAGAGTGTAACTACTGGGAGGAAAGGTCCTACCCAGAGTAGAAAGGTCTCTCTAAAAGTGGCCACGATACTGAGAAGACGTACCAAATTTTCCTCTGTGAAGTCTATCTACAAACAAAACAAAGATCAGAGTCATAACTTGCAAATAGCCTTTGGAACCCACAAATTTTGTGGAAACCACAAATAAATTCCACCTCCTTCCATCATGGGAAACAGGGAAGAGAAATCTAAGTGATTCAGGGTAAGTGTTTTTTTTCTGGAGGCATTTTTTTAAAAAAATGAAATCATTATGAAATGAACTGTGGCATCATAGAAAGACCACTAGATTACTAAATAGTTAAAGATTCTTAGATTTGCTTGGGGTGAAGATGGCTGGGAAATCATTTGGTTTTACCCATATCCAGATAAGAATTCTTTTTGATAACACACTCAAGTGGTTCTCTAGCCTCTTGTTGAAGATCTACTGTGCAGAGGGAATCCATCAACTTCTGAAAGAGTCCAATCCGCTTTTAGAGAACTCTAATTTTTGGTAAACTTTTTCTGATAACCAAGAGTATTTTGACCTCATTCCAGCTTCCACTCTGATCTTAGCTCTGTCCTCTGGGATTAAATGTAGCAGATGGGACCCATCTACCTCATGACAGCTCTAAAAATGCTTAAACACAGTCATCATTTCCCACTAAGTTTTCTCTTTTCCAGACTGAAATCAGGAGGACCTGAGTTCAAATCCTACTTCAGATATATACTGGCTATGTGACCTTGGGCTTGTTACTTATTATCTCAAATGCTCTAGAGCAAAGCTTCCTTTAAAAAAAATTCCTTAGTTACATGTAAGAAACACCTTTTTTTTTGGTTATATATGTACTTTCTTTTTTTTTTTTTTGCACATTTCCTTATGAATCATGTTGGGAGAGAAAAATCAGAACAATATGAAAAAAAAAAAACACAAGAGAAAAAAATCCCAGAAGAAACAGAAAAAAATGAACATAGCATGCGTTGATTTACATTCAGTCTCCATAGTTTTCTCTTTGGATGTAGATAGCATTTTCTATCCAAAGTTTATTGGGATTACCTTGGATAGCTTTACCTCCGAGAAGAACCAAGTCTATCATAATCGATCATCACATAATCTTGCTGTTACTCTGTACAATGTTTTCCTGGTTCTGCTTGTTTCTCCCAGCATGAGTTCATATAAATCTTTCCAGGCCTTTCTAAAACTAGCCTATTCATCATTTTTTATAAAAAGATAGTATTTCAATGCTTTTATATAGTATAACTTATTCAGCCATTCCCTAATTGATGGGCATACACTCACTTCCCAATCCTTTGTCACCACAAAAAGAGCTCCTACAAACTTTTTTTGTACATTTGGGTCCTTTCCCACCTGTCATGATTTATTTGGGATAAAGACCTAGTAGTAGCACTACTGGAACAAAGATTATGCACAGTTTTATAACTCTTTGGACATTACTCCAAATTGCTCTTCAGAATGGTTGGATCGTTTTACAACTCCATCAATACATTCGTGTAGAACAAAACTTTTTAAACTGTGGGTCATGGCTCCATATGAGGAAATATAAATGAATGTAGGGGTCAAGAAATTATGATTTGTTATCTGTAAATGTTTGATTTGTATACCTATTTGACATATAAAATACATATCTGGGTTGTGCAAAAATTTCTTGGGTGAAAAGGGCTCATGAGTGGAAAAAGATTAAGAAGCTCTGCTCTAAGAAATTCCTTAAGAATTTCAATTACAAAAGAGGTATAACTTTCTACTGGTAAAGAAAGACTCCTTCCCTAGGAATTCCCTAATGAATAAAATCACAGGTCCAATCTTTATCCTTTGTATAAGATTATTTTAATTTTCAATATCAAGTTATTTTCAAATAGCTAGATGAATCTAGTTTACAGAAGAAATACAAATAATCAATAAACCTGGGAAAATATTCTAAATGACTAATATTAAGCGTTAAAACTTGGGGTTTTATCCATCAAATTGGAAAAGATAAAAATAGAAACAATAAATGTTACAGAAGCCATGAAAAGGCAATAAAATGAGATTGGTGGAATTTTGAATTAGTTTCATCATTCTGGGGAGCTATCTTTAATGGGACGAGAAAGTTCACCAAATTGTTCATACCCATTTGACCCAATGGTCCCCTACTGGATAAAGACCCCAAAGAAGTCAATGGTTTAAAGAAAGATCTTTTTACATAATGCACTATTAATCACACAACTCTTTTGACAGCAAAATCTAGAAAAAAATGGGTTGTGATTGTGTGAAAATCAATTGAATAAATTATTGTTGAGGAATATAATAGAATACTCACTAAAATAAATGATAAAAAGAAAGATTTCAGAGCCTTTACTGAATGCTCCCAAAGTAATTCATAGCAAAGAAAGATAATAATATATGCAGATATAAACAAAGTGACAATAAAGACTGTCCTACTGATTAGCATCAATGAACAATATCATTTTGAAAGGGCTGCTGCTGCTAGGTAGTATTTATATAGAATTTTAAGATCTGCAAATATTTAATTTCATTCTTTTTAAAAGTCCTGGGACATAGGAACTTTATTATCTACATATTGCAAATGAGACAATTAAGTCAGACTGAGGTTAACTGAGGTTAAGAGTCATCCAACTAATCAGTGTTTGTGGCTAAATTTGAACTCTGATGTTCCTGATTCCAGGATTAACATTCAACCCACCATATCACCCAGCTGCATTCTTTTGTGGCTCATTGAAAAATTTTCACTTCTTGACAATTTTCTGGAAGATCTTAGTCCTTTTTATTTCTTATTAGTATACTTTTGTCTGTAAAAAGAAAAAAGTTAGAAGGAAAGTTTATGATAGTTTTTTTTTTTCCACTGATGAAAGGGAGATCTAGAAACACCAGCTAAAAGGTAAGACAAAGAACCTAGTGGCCAGTAGAAGGCTCCTACAAAATTCAAGATGCTGTAGATGCTGAAACAAAGGCAGCTCAGAGGACTGGAGCTAAGGTTCATAAGTGTGATGGTGAAGAAGAGAAAAAAAAAGAGAAGAGATCATAGGATCTTAAATTTAGATCTGAAACCATAAGTACCTTAGGTACTTAATAGGACCTATTAGAATGACAGTAATCAAATTAGCACTACAATTCCAAGAAAACAGCCATCAATTACTTTTTGTATGACTCCAAACACCAATCCTCTGAATTTTCTATCTGAAACACTCTTCTCTGGCCACTACTGTCTTCTATGTGTTGTCTTTTCCTATGAGAAAAGACATAGCCTTTGAAAGCAAGGCTAATCTTATTTGTTTATATTTACATGTCCAGTTCTTGGCACAGTGCTTGTCACATAGTATATACTTTATTAAAGCAATTTCATTTAATTATTCATTGATTCATTTATTCCAAATATCTCATTTTGCAAAGGAAAACAACTCTGAGAAAATTGAAGTGACTTACTCAGGGTCCTATGGAGGAAGTAGTAAAGCCAAAATTAAAATTAGACTCCTCTCATAACAAATTGAACATGGTTTCTATCATACCAAATTATCTATGATTAAACTTCTGGAAAGATAAACCCCTTCACTTACTATGGTTGAGATGAGACAGATAAAGGAAAGAAGCAGAGCTCCTGAGGTCCTGTTAATTTCTGGGTTTTTTTTTTTCCGGAGGGTGATTAGGGAGAAAGATATTTAGACTTGGAAGGATGCAATGAAAATGGCAATTGGGAAGCTGAAATCCAAAATATTCATTTAGTGACCAGACTTAGAAAAACTTAGAACTGAAAGGTGTGAAAAATTTTGAGAATGGGATACATAGCTTACAACCAGAATTAGTCAAATGTCCTAATCTTCTAAAATGGGAAGGGAGTAGATTTTACAGACTACAACCCAGGGAACTTGATGTCTGTACTGGTAAAATTATCTATGACATAATTATAGTGAAGATTTTTCATTAAAGAAGGGGAGCAGTGATGATTAAAAACCATCTAGGCTTTACAAGATATATGTCATGCAAAACTTACTTGATTTTCTTTATGGGAAGAATTAAAAGGTGAGTAAAGGTAAGGAATGCCATAATAAGGATATACCTGTATTTCTTTTTTTTTTTTAATTATTTTAAAAGATATTTTCGAATCACATGTAAAAGTGCTAACAATAATTTTCAAAATTTTTAATTCTAATTTTTCTCTCTCCTTTTTATTCCTTACTCTTTGGGAAGGCAAGCAATTTGATATTAATTATACATGTAAAGTCATGCAAAGTGCATTTTCATATTATCCATGTTGCAGAAAAACCACACAAACAAAATGAAGCAGTAAAAATAAAGTTTAAGAAAAGTATGGTTCAATTTGCAATCAGAATTTATCAGTTCTTTTTCTGGAGATGGATAGCATTTTCATCATGTGTCCTTTGCAATTATCTTGTATCATTATTGTGATTAGAATAGCTACATCTTTCACAGTTGGTCATCTTTACAATATTGCTATTATTTCTGCTTATTTCATTTTATATGAATTCATATAAATCTTCTTAGGTTTTTGTTGGAATCCTTACTAACTGCTAAGTAATTAGAGTTGATCTAATCTTACAAGAAGTTGTTTTGGCCAGAACCTGAAATAAGGTACTAAGTAGAACTAATCAAGACAAGGCTTGTGTTCCCACCTTTACTCATTGGACTCCACAAGTATGCTAGCTTCACAAAGAACACTTTCTAACTTCAAGAGAGTTCACACCTCCCTTAAAGTCATTGGGCCAGAGAGCACTATGGGAGAAAACCCATAATCCCATTCTCTCAGAAGAGGCAGATAAAAAGCCAGCGATGAAGGATCTATGGCAGAATACATTTTTCCTCTTGGCTGGCTGATCGCGCTAGACTCGAGAGAAACGACTCTGCTGCAGAGAACACTTTTGGGATTTCAGTGGAGCTACGCCAGAAGCCCTCTCTCCGTGGCAAGTTGGTGCTGGGCTCCCCAGAAGGAGATAAGAGAGATCTTCCATCTCTGTTGGAGACAGAAGAAGGCAGAGGCAGAGGCTGAAGGACAGAACCTTTGGATTTGGAGACATCCGAAGGGCTCTAAGCCTCTAAACCGGCTGTGCCCAGAGAAGAACAAACTCCAACATTTGAACTCTAACATTTGGCGCCCAACGTGGGGCCCAAGGACCCTACTTTCACAAGAAGTCTCCAGTGACCAGGAACTGAGTGAGTACAACCTTTTTTGGCTGAAATGGGACAGATCCTAGGTAAAGAACCTCCTCAAATAGCAGACAAGTATAAATGTCCTAGGAGTCCTAGGAGTCATCTCTCTGTTACAGAATCACAGAATGTTGGAGCTAGATATTACATGTCACTAAATCACAAGGTCATAGGATCAGTTAATCAGCAAGCATTTATTAAATGCTTAATATGTTCCTAACATTGAAAAAAGTAAAAATAAGTTTCTGTACTCAAGAAGCCAACATTCTATAGGATTCTATAGGAGTCAACTCATATACGAGTTGAAGTCTACCTATTCCAACTTGCTCATTTTGTAAAGAATCAAATTCAGACAGTTAAGGCAATTTGTCCAAGCTCAAATAATGACTTAAGTAGCAAGCCAGAAATTAGTCCCTCTGGTTCCAAATATAGTGTTCTTGGTTTTTTCTAGTGCATACTAGCCTGTGTTATATTGCTATGTGCTCATGTAAATTATGTATAATGCCTCCCATATTGATGGATTTATGTATACCATGTATATCTGTTACAAAGTTCTGGCCCATATTAATGGATTTATGTGTACCCCCTCAGAAACCTCCTATGTTTTAAAACAAAAGAAAGGGGGAGATGTTGGAATCCTTACTAACTGCTAAGTAATTAGAGTTGATCTAATCTTACAAGAAGTTGTTTTGGCCAGAACCTGAAATAAGGTACTAAGTAGAACTAATCAAGACAAGGCTTGTGTTCCCACCTTTACTCATTGGACTCCACAAGTATGCTAGCTTCACAAAGAACACTTTCTAACTTCAAGAGAGTTCACACCTCCCTTAAAGTCATTGGGCCAGAGAGCACTATGGGAGAAAACCCATAATCCCATTCTCTCAGAAGAGGCAGATAAAAAGCCAGCGATGAAGGATCTATGGCAGAATACATTTTTCCTCTTGGCTGGCTGATCGCGCTAGACTCGAGAGAAACGACTCTGCTGCAGAGAACACTTTTGGGATTTCAGTGGAGCTACGCCAGAAGCCCTCTCTCCGTGGCAAGTTGGTGCTGGGCTCCCCAGAAGGAGATAAGAGAGATCTTCCATCTCTGTTGGAGACAGAAGAAGGCAGAGGCAGAGGCTGAAGGACAGAACCTTTGGATTTGGAGACATCCGAAGGGCTCTAAGCCTCTAAACCGGCTGTGCCCAGAGAAGAACAAACTCCAACATTTGAACTCTAACAGGTTTTTTTGAAACCATCCTGCTTGTAATTTCATATGGCACAATAGTGTTCCATCAGAATCATTTACCACAACTAGTACAGCCATTGCCCATTTGATGGGACATCCCCTAAATTTTCAATTCTTTGCCATCATAAAATGAGATACACTAAATATCTGGTACAAATAAGTCCTTTCCCCCTTTCTTTGATTTATTTGGCACTTAGTAATAGTTTTTCTAGGCAAAAAAGTTATGTTCAATTTTATAGTTCTTTTGACATAATTCAAAATTATTTTTCAAAATCATTGGACTAGTTCACAATTCCACAAACAGTGCATTAGAGTTCCAATTTTTCCATATCCCTTCTAGCATTTATCATTTTCCTTTTCTGTCATGTTAGCCAATGTAATAGATAGTATTGAAAACTTATTTTAATGTGCATTTCTCTAATCAATCGTGACTTAGGAAATTTTTCATGTGATTATTGAGAGATTTGATTTCTTCTGAAAACTGCATGTTAATATCTTTTGACCCTTTGTAAATTGAGGAATTGTTTTTTATATAAATTTAGCTGTTTCCTATATATCTGTAAAATTAGAACTTTAGTAGAGAATCTTGTTGTAAAATTGTTTTTCTAGTTTCCTATTTTACTTTCAATTTTAGCTGCATTAGTTTTGTTTGTGCAAACTTTTTCTAATTTCATATAATCAAAATGACCATTTTTACTTTCCATAATCCTCTTTTTCTTTTTTTTTTTTTTTGGGAATAAATTTTCTCTTACCTATAGATCTGACATGTATTTTTCTATGCTCCCCTAATTTACTTATGATAGTATCCTTTAAGTCTAATCATTTATCCATTTTGACATTTTCTTCTTATTCAATGTGAGATGTTGGTCTATGCCCAGTTTTTATCAAACTGCTTTGCAGTTTTCCCAGCAATTAAAAAAAATTTTTTTTAACCAAATGTTAAGTTCCTACTTCCAAAGCTTAGATCTTTTGGTTTATCAAAGACAAGATTACTTTGGTCATTTACTATTTTGTAATATGTACTTAATCTATTCTATTGATCCACCAATCTAATTCTTAGTGAGTATCAGATTGTTTTGTTGATTACTATTTTGTAACAGAGTTAGAAATCTCAGTTTCCCTTTTAAACAATTTTTTTCAATGATTCCCTTGAAATTTTTGATCTTGTGTTCTTCCAGATGAATTTTGTTACTATTTTTTTAGTTCTATAAAATAATTCTTTCATAGTTTGGTATGACACTGAATAAGCAAATTAATTCAATTAGAATTGTAATTTTTTATTATATCCATCCATAGGATGGCTTTAAGTATAGGCAATGTTTCTGTGCTTAGTGACAAGTTTAAGAAATGTTAGATTCTGGAAAGCCTTTAAAAAAGCTAACCAAGCCCCAGGAAAGGAGACAAGACTTTGAAAGAGATAATAAAGGATTTGGATTTTAACCCATAGCTATTCTTATGGTGATTACTGAACTGAAACTAAGGCTACTCCCAGAGACCCCAAGAAAACTGAACTAAGAACATTATAGAATGGAACAAGAAAATACACTCAATTGTTCATACACTACATATATTACCTGGCACATACTCCAAAGAGGTCAAAGGCTTAAAGAAAGATCCTGGTCACAAAACTCTTTGTAAAAAAAAATTAGAAATTAAATGGATTGATTAGGAACTAATTAAATAAATTATGGTACAGGAATATAATGGAATACTACTGCACCAAAATAAATGGTGAAAAGGAAGACTTCAGAGAAATAGAGAATGACTACAAAATGATTCAGAGCAAAGAAAGATAATTATACATACAAGTATAATAAAAACACCATTAAAAGACTTTGTCAAACTCTGATTAACATCAATGAACAATATCAATCCCAAAGAACTGCTGCTGCTAGCTGTCATTTATATAGAACTTAAAGGTTTGTAAAGTCCTTTACAAATATGTCATTTTATTCTTGCAAAAACCCTGGATGATAAAAACTATTTTTATTTACATGTTGCAGATGAGGAAACTGAGTCAGACTGAGGTTAAGTGACGTGCCCAGGATCACATAACAAGGTATGTGTCTGGCCAGATTTCAACTCAAATGTTTCTGATTCCATGATTAATCCTCAAGCCCACCATACTACCCAGCTGTATTCTATTATGGGTTACTGAAAATTTTCCCCTGCTTGACACATTTTTTGGAAGATCCTTGTTCCTTTTTATTTCTTACTAGGATATGTTTGTCTGTAATAAAAAAAAAAGTTGGAGAGTTTGTAATAGTTCTTTTTTCATTGAATAAAGGGAGATCCAGAAACACCAGATAAATGGTAAAACGAACCAAGAGGCCAGTAGAAAGCTCTTACAAAAAAAAAAAAAGATGCCAAAAATTCTGAACCAAGAGCAGTTTAGAGGGTTGGAGATAAGGTTTACAGGAGTGATAATGAAGATGTGGAAAAAAAGAGAAAGAATCATAGGATCTTAAATTTAGATCTGAAATCATAGATATCTTAGGAATTATCTATTAAAGTGATAGCAATCAAATTAACACTATCTTTTCTATAAAAGAGCTGTCAATTACTTTTTGTATGACTCCAATCACCATCCCTCTGAATTTCCTGTCTGAAACACTCTTCCCTGGCCACCACTGTCTTCTATGTGTTGTCTTCTTCTATGAGAATGTAAGATCTTTGAAGACAAAGTTAATCTTACTTGTGTATATTTGCATGTCCAGTTCTTGGCATAGTGCTTGTCACATAATATATATTCTATCAAAGCAATTTCATTTAATTATTCATTGATTCCTTGATTCCAAATATCTCATTTTGCAAAGGAAAACAATTCTGAGAAAATTGAAGTGACTTACTCAAGGTCCTATGGAGGAAGTAGTAAAGCCAAAATTAAACTATACTCCTCTCATGACAAATTGATTTATACCACATTATTTATCATCAAACTTTTGGAAAGATAAAGCCCTCCGCTTGCTATGGGTAAGATGATATAGATAAAGGGGAGAAGTAGAACTATTGACGTCTTGGGTTTTTTTTTTTTTTTTTTTTTTGTTTTGTTTTGTTTTCAGGGGGGAAGATATTTAGACTTGGAAGGATACAATGAAAATGGCAAATAGGGAGTTAAAATCTCAAATACTAAATGAGCTTAAGTTACCAGACTTAAAATATCTACAGTTCCTACAACACTGACAAAATCTTGTAGGTGGGAAGCATCTTAGAGAATTGGATATATCACTTACAACTGGAAGTAATCAAATGATTGTTCCAAAATAGGAAGGTAGTAGAGTTTTCTTTTTTTTCTTTTTTTTTGAGTAGATTTTTCAAATTGTAAGCCAAGAACTTGATTTTTGTTCCTGAAAAAAATTGTCTATGATATGATTACAATGAAGGTTTATGTGCATTAAGGAAGAAAAAGTAGTAATCATTACAAAGCAGCAAGGATCCACATAGTACATATCATGTCAAACTTACTTCATTTTGTCTTTGGAAAGGATTACAAGTGAATAGAGATAGGAAATTCCATACTAAGGATCTGTGTGGAGTTTTTTAAAAAATATTTTTTATCTATTTTGTTTGATATTTCCCAATCACATGTAAAAAATGTTAATAATCATTTTCAAAATTTTGAATTCCAAATTCTCTCCCTCTTTTCCACCTTTATTTAGGAAGGCAAGCAGTTTGATATTGATTGTACATGTAAAATCATGCTAAGCATATTTACATAGTATCCACATTACAAAAGAAAACACAATAAAACAATTAAAAAGAAAGTTCAAAAAAGCATGCTTCAATATACATTCAGAATTCATCAGTTCTCTCTTTGGAGATGGAATTATATTTGAATATTATCTTGGATCATTGTCTTGATTAGAGCAGTTAATTCTTTCACAGTTCATCATCCTTACAATACTGTTATTGCTATGTACAATGTTCTCTTGGTTCTTCTCACATCTCTTTTGCATGGGTTCACATAAGTTTTTCTAGGTTTTTCTGAAACTATCCTATTCTAGCACAGTAGTGATCTATCAGAATCATATGCACAACTAGTTCAGCATTGCCCAGTTGATAGGACATATCATTTTTCAATTTTATGCTATCATAAAATGATTTGTTCTAAATATTTAGTACAAACATGTCCTTTCCCCCTTTCTTTGATCTCTGGAATTTAGACCTAGTAGTGTTATTGTTGGGCCAAAAGGTAAGCACAGCTTTATAACTCTTTGGACATAGTTCCAAATTGTTTCCCAGAATCATTGGACTAGTTCACAATCCTACCAATAGTGCATTAGGTTCTCAATTGTCCATACCACCTCCAGCATTTATCATTTTCCTTTTCTGTCATGTTAGCCAATCTGGAAAATGCCGGGAAGTACCTTAGAGTTGTTTTACTGTGCATTTTTCTAATCAATAGTGACTTAGAGAATTTTTAAAATGTAATTATTGAAAGCTTTGATTTCTTCTTCTGAAAAGTACCTGTTTATATCCTTTGACCATTGATAAATTGGGGAATGACTCTTTTTTTTTTAAATTTGGATCAGTTTCCTATATTTGATAAATTAGGGCTTTATAAGATGATTTCAGAAAGGCCTAGAGAGACTTGCATGAACTGCTGCTAAATGAAGTGAGTAGAACCAGAAGAATATAAGTACATAACAGGAAGAATATGTGATAATCAATTATGATGGCTATGACTTTTTTCAACAATGAGGTGATTCAGGACAATTCCAAAAGACTTATGATTCTTATAATGAAGAGAGCTATCTGCATCTAGAAAAAGGACTATGAAGACTGAATATGTATCACAACATAGTATTTTCACCTTTTTTTGTTATTTGCTTGCTTTTTGTTTTCTTTCTTATTTTTTCCTTTTTGATTTGATTTTTCTTGTTCATCATGATAGTTGTGAAAATATGAATAGAAGAATTGCACATATTTAACATATATTGGATTACTTGCTGTCTAGGGGAGAAAGGAGGGAGAAAAATTGGAATATAAGGTTTGCAAGGATGAATGTTGAAAACTATCTTTACATATATTTTGAAAAATAAAAAGATATTATTAAAAACATTATTTAAAAAAGAAATTAGGATTTTAGTAGAGCACCTTCCTATAAAATTATTTTCCCAATTTCCTATTTTACTTTCAATTTTGGCTGCATTGGTTTTGTTTGTGTAAAAGCTTTCTAATTTCATGTAATAAAAATGATCAGTTTTACTTTCCATAATTTTGTCTCTCTCTTGTTTGGTCATAAACTCTTCCCTAACATCTTACTTATACATCTGACATGTGCATTTTCTATTGCTCCTATAATTTATTTATGATAGCATCCTTTAAGATTAAATCATTTATGCTTTTTTAACCTTGTCTTATTATTCACCCTTAAATGGTTTATTCTAGTTTATGCCAACCTGCTTTCCAGTTTTCCCAGAAATTTTTATCGAATGTCAAGTTCTAATGCCAAAATCTTGGATCTTTGGGTTTTTCAAACACTAGATTACTATGGTAATTTATTGTGTATTGTGTACTTAATCTATCCCAGTGATCCACTACTCTAGTTCTTAGTGATTATGTTGTTGATTATCATCACCATTATCATAATTTAAAATTTAGCGCTACTAGTCTGCCTTCCTTTTTTCCTTTTGATTTTTTCATTGATCCTCTTGAAATTTTTGATCTTGCGTTCTTCCAGATGAATTTTGTAACTATTTTTTCCTAGTTTTATAAAATCATTGTTTCATAGTTTTATTGGTATGACACTGAATGTGCAAATTAACTTGAGTGGAATTGTTATTTTATTTTATTTTAAATTTTTTTGATATATTGGCTTGGTCTGTTGCTGTTTAGTTGCTTAGTCATATTTGACTCTATATAAACCCATGGACTTTGTTCAGGGGATTTTCTTGGTAAAGATACTGGAGTGATTTGCAATTTCCTTTTCCAGTATGTCCTCATTTTCCAAAACAGAAACTAGGGAAATAAGAGTTAAGTGACTTGTCAAAAGTCATATAGTTAATAAATGACATATTCATCACAAATGGATTTGAACTCAGATCTTTTTGATTCCAAGTCTAGTATTCTATCCATAGTACCACCTTACTGTGTCTACTCATGAGAAATCAATATTTTTCATTGTTTATATCTTTTTTTGTGTGTAAGAAATATTTTATAATTATGTTCATATATTCCCTGAGATTGTCCTAGCAAGTAGACTCCCATGTATTTTATATTGACTGAAGTTATTTTACATGTAATCTCTCTGTCTCTTGCTGCAAAATTTTTTTAGTACTATATAGAAATGCTGATGATTTAAGTGGGTTTATTTTATATTCTGCAACTTTGCTGAATTGTTTCAACCAGTTTTTACTTGATTCTCAAAATATACTATCATATCATCTTCAAGGATTCTCTAAATATACCATTATATCATTTGCAATGAGTTATTCTTTTATTTCCTCATTGTCTATTTTTATTCTTTTGATTTCTTTTTACTTGTCTTATTGCAATAACTACTATTTCTAGTACAATATTGGAGAATAATGTTGGTAATGGATATCCTCACTTTATCCCTGATCTAATTGGGAAGGCTTCAAATTTGTCCCTATTACAAATAATGTTTGTTCATAATTTTAGTTACCACTTATAATTATTAGTTTAAGAAAGACTCCATTGCAATATTTTTAACAGGAATGGATATTATATTTTGCCAAAATCTTTTCTGTATTTATTGATAAATTCATATGACTTTTAAAAATTGGTTTTGTTATTGATATAATATTGATATCAGCACAATTAATAGTTCTTTTAATAATGAACCATCCCTATATTCCTGGTATAAATCCCATCTGGTTATAGGATATTGTTTGTAGGAGATATTGCTATAATTTATGATATAGCTGAATTTGAATGAAGCTTAGTCAAAGACTCTCATGATGTTCTTGGGGACAGTCTACACTAGTGGAAAAATACTGTATTTGTAATCAGAGTATCCTAGGCCCTAGTTTTCTCATACACATAATTATGAGAGAGTGGCCAAAAAAGCAAATGTGTCCTAAAGCTACATAAATAAATGCATGCTATCCACAGCAAGGGAAGTGAGAGCCCTATTGTCTTCTAACCCTGGGAAAGCACATTGGGAGCCAGAATGAGGTATTCAATTCTGGACATCCATTCAATCAAAGCTCTTGCCTTTTCTTGTGTCTTCTCATCTTGCTGAGAAATCATCCACTTTCGTTGTGACCCTTTTAAGCATGTTCTGCACATGAATAACTTTAGAGAGATCTTTTCTTTATTTGTATTACCTGGGACTTCTGAAGCACAGGATGCCCGGATTACCCTTTCTTTATGAAGGTTTGCTCCATTCCTCATCTTTTTTAGTTCCCATTTCAATATCTCAATTGATCAGGCTCCTTGGCTGCTTTTTCAGTCTCCTTAAATACTTAGTCTATTCCTGTTTCCTAGTTCATATACACATTGAGGTCCCCAGATCTTGGCCCAAGTGTCTCCACTCACCATCCCCTGGTGGCCAATGAACCAGTTCTGAAGTGGTGGCTGGGGAAAGCACCTAAAATATTGGCAGATGTTGTAGTATCTGTAGGCAGAGGACAAGACCTGAGCCAGGATCCATGTGCTAAGTGCCAAGAAGAACAGGAGGAGGCCTGAAGAAACTCCAGGCCTTAATCCTTCCAGGCCCAGCTGGTGAGACAGCCACTCAGAACCTGGCAACATCCTGCAGAGAGAGACAAAAAATAAAGACTTAGTGGGAAAAAAACAGGAAAAGTCAGCTAGGCTAAAGCCAGCTGCAATTGCTCTTGAATCAATTGTTAAATTTTCAGAGTGAACATTAACATCTTGAAAATTGTCAAAGTAGAAAAATCAAGACTTGCTTTATTATTTTGATTGTTGTCTAGACTTCAGAAAGTGATGGAAAAATGTTAATGATACAGATTAAATTTAAAATTTTGTCATTGGTGGGTTCTCTCCTCACCAGAAAACCAGTTGTAAAACATTTCCCAGCACACACTTGCATATAATTGATATAAGGTGAAAGACGTGGAGGAAGCCAAAAGGGAAGAAATATGGGAAGGGGAAGAAGCACAAGAAGAAGAAATAGAAGATGAAATATAGAAGAGAGTCCAAAGTCCATGGTTTCACATAGAGTTGGACATCACTGAATGACTAAAGAATGAGACCAGGAAAGATCTTTTACAAAAGGTGGGGAATGTGTGATAGTCTGATCTCATCTAGGTTCTAGAAAGTTTCATTCTCATTCTCAAAGTCTGAATAGGGAAAGAGGAGAAGAGGCAAGGGAGGGGAGACCTTCCATCACTCACCTTAAATTTCATCTACTGATCTTTCATAGAAAAGTAGGGAGCGAAGGGAGCAGGGTTTGGTTGGTAAGATGCTTTTTAAGGTAAGAGGATGAGGCTGAAAAGCTTGTTTAGTATTTTAAGGGAAGAAGAAAGTTTTAAAATGTTTGTATTTTTACAGAAATGTTAGTCTCTGAAAATGTCCAGGCATGATGGTGGTGAAGAACGATAGCATTTGGAGCTGGGGATACCCATTCCAAAGAAGGAACAGAAAAGCTGATCCACTTTCCACTGGCCAATAATCACACAGAACTTTATGTTTTTATTATTTATTATTTTATTTTATTTTATTTTTTGCTAAGACAATTAAGGTTAAGTGACTTGCTCAGAGTCATCCAGCTAGGAAGTATTAAGTGTCTGAGGCCAGATTTGAATTCAGGTCCCCTTGACTTCAGGGTTGGTGCTCTGTTATATTTTTATTTTTAATAGTATTTTATTTCTAATACATACAAAGATAGTTTTAAACATTCACCTTGTGTTCCAAAGTTTTCTACCCCTCCCCGTAGACAGCAAACAATGTGATGGAGGTTAAACATGTACAATTTTTCTACCTACACAAGAATATTCAAAACAAAAGAGAAAAAACCCGAGTAAGAGAAAAAAACTAGCAAGCAAACAATAAAACAACAGCAACAACAACAAAGATGATTTTGATCTTTTTGATCACATTCAGTGATTTTGATTTTTGATTCACATTCCGTCTCCATATTTCTCTCTCTGGATATGAATGGCACTGTTCATCACGTCTATTGGTATTGCCTTGAATCACCTCAATGTTGAACAGAGCCAAGTCCATCACAGTTGATCATCGTATAATCTTGTTGTTGCTGTATACAATTGTTCTCCTGGCTCTGCTCACTTTACTTAGCCTCATTTCATGTAAGTCTTTCTAGGCTTTTCTGAAATCAGCCTACTCATCATTTCTTACAGAACAATAATATTCTATTATATTTTTATACTATAACTTGTTTAGCCATCCCCCAATTGATGAGCATCCACTCAATTTCCAGTCCCACAAAAAGGGCTGCTACAAACATTTTTGCACATGTGGGTTCTTTCCCTTCTTTTGTAAGTTCTTATAAAAGTGTAAACACTTTTATAAGAGCTACTATACAGACCCAGTAGAGATTGGATCTAAGGATATGATGGATCAAAGGATATGCACAGTTTTATAGCCTTTTAAGCATAGTTCCAAATTGCTCTCCAGGACAGTTGGATCATTTCACAACTCCAAAACTCCATTACTGTCCCAGTTTTCCCATATCCCTTCCAACATTTTATCATTATCTTTCCTATCATCTTAGCCAATGTAAGAAATATATGGTGGTACCTCAGAGTTCATAATACTTTGGGGCAAGATTCATATCCAAATTCCCTGGCAGCTCTCAAACATGCTCCCTTTTCTTCTCTGACATTGCTCCTGATGGGATGGGGTGAAACCCCAAAATATATATTGGGATTTTAGGCCAGGGTGGCAAGATATCTCAAAAAATTTGTAGGCGTGGATTGTGAGAACTGAATGAGCTCCACAGAGCTATGTAAAGAAAAATCAGAGGAATGAAACAAATTTGAGAAATGAAAGTGAAACCTAAGAAATGAAACATAAAGATTAGGCAAATGTGGATGAAATGTATAGAAGAAAGCCATAATTAGAATAGGAAACATGCTATTAGATATAGAAAAGATTTATGCACACCCAAATAAGGGTAAAAGTAAATAAGGACTAGAGTCTCTGAAATGTGGAGAATGGGAGATGTACTCAGGAGTGGGGACGAATACTCAAAGGGAGTAATTAGGCGTTCCTGGATAGGTTATAACCTCTGTAATACCTAGTCAATGGGAAACCAGAGAAGGGACCTGTGTTTTGGGAACAGGATATTAAAAAATTATGCTTTGATACTTTTACAGTGTGCTTATTCTTTTAGACACCCATTCCTGCAAGATCATGAATAAAAATATTTTTTCTGGCTTCATCAATGAGTCTGTAGAGTTCTTGGTAAGATACTTGTCTCTTACATAGACCATTTTCAAATCAAGAGATAAAGATTTTATTACACAGTGCTGGCAGCAGGCTAATTTCTAGAAGGGAGTTTTAGCAATTAACAAGGGGATAGACTCAGGTCTTACATTCCCTAGAGGAACTTAAGATGCCATAAGACAGGGCAGGTTCCTAATGAATAGCTATATAAGGGTAAAGATGTTATAAGACAGGCAAAGTTTCTAGACAACTTACTGCCATAAGGGAGGCAGTTCCTAATAAATCCTTGATGCCATAAAACATATTTGTTTCTGAAGAAATTAGTATGGGATTACATCATTGATTAATTGGCTAAACCTAAAAGGAGTTAGCATCCTAAAAGGAGTTAACAAAGTAGGGTACTTGCAGGTTCTTTTATAGGAGGAAAATAACCTCAGGGGTTGATATCTACAGCTTGGTCTTCTGATTGGATACAATAACTGTGGGGTCATGATAATTTTAGTCAATGAAAGAAATTAGATGAGGAATTCAAGGCCTATTGCCTATTTAAAATAATCCTGTTAATGCCCCTCCTTGCTTCTCTTAGGGAGTAGCTTGATCTCCCGATTACATACAGTTATTCACGCTTCCTCCTTTTAGGGCCCATCCCTATATCCCATGAAGCTTCCAAGGACTAAGGATCCCATCACTCCTTCTTCTGTAGGCTCTTATCATTTCATTTATAGAAACATTGAAATATTTCTGGTGGTGGAGTTATTGTCTTCTTGCCTCAGGTCTCTCTCTACTCCTATCCATTCTCCATTCAGTCACCAGAATGATTTTCCTAAACTGCAAATCGGAGAAGGTCATCCCTATTGCCTCCAGGATCAAATACAAAATCCCCTTCATACTTAACTCTTCATCCCCATACCTTTGTAGTCTTCTTAATCTAATGACATTGGCCTCCTTATGATTCCACAAATGAAATAATTATTCTCTTGGTCCTAGATATTTTCTTTGACTGACCTCCATGTTTGTAATGTTCTTTCTCCTCATCTCTGCCTCCTGGCTTCTTTCAAGTCACAAGTAAAATTTCATCTTCTATAGGAAACATTTTCTAATCTCTCTTAATTGTTACTATCTTTTCCTGATAATTATCTCCCACATGTTTAGTCTATAGTTTATACATATTTATTTATTTGTTGAGTCCTTCATTAGATTGTGAGCCTCTTGGAGGTAGGGACTGTCTTCTGCCTCTTTTTGTATCCTTTGGGTTGAGCAAAGTACTTGGCTATTTATAGTACTTAATGGTATGTGCTTAATAAAAACTTATTGACTGACTGACAGTTAAATCATCACCTACTCTTCACAGAACAGCTAGGACCCAAATCTTCGCATTCTCATCACTTGTCAATCATCACTAATTTTTTTTTTGTCACTCCTAATATCTGATATAGACAAAGGTAGCTTTGAGACCAGAGGAATAAGTACTAGGTATCAAAGTAATAATGGACCCAACAGGAGAAACTGGCCAGTTGATTAAGATTTAACAGACATTTCTGAGACTCTGAGTAATAAGGGGAAAAAACAAAATTTCGGAATTGCAAGGAACCTCAAAGGCCATTTTATAGACTCCATACAAAATCTCACTTTGAATTTTCTTTCTGACAGAGCTGACAAATGATCATTCAACCTTGCTTTGAAGATTCTGAATTAGGATAGCCTAATTCAAAAAGGAGGAGGATGAGAAGGAGAAAGAGGAAGAGAAGGACAAAGTAGAGGAGAAGGAAGAGAAGAGAAGAGGAAAGAGACAGAAGAAGAGTAGGATGAGGAAAAAAGTCTGATACTTTTTATATATGATAAATCCTCACTTACTGGAAGACAACTCCTGAGTTTTTTCTTCTCAGGATGATAGATGTGAAGATCTTTCAATCAGGTCTAGATGATCCTTCTACAACCTTATTATCCCTTTTTTGGACACTCTTGTTTTTATCACATCTTTCCTAAACTGTGACTCCCATAAATGAAATAAAATACTCAAGATGGGAACTGACTCAGGCTGACAATATTTACTATGCCAATTATTACCTTTCTATCTTTATCCCCTATGAAATCTAAGACTGACTTAGTTTTCCTGGCTACCATATCATATTACTGACATATTGAGTCGGTTTGATACATATACTGCCAAGTAGGCAGGAAGTGATAGGGTTTCTTGGGAGATGATATGAGTGTTAATATGCATGCCCACAATGGCTTCAAAGAAGAGTTCAAGAATACAGCAGAGGAGGGGAAAAGGGAAAGATACTAGGAGTTGAAACATGAAGGTTTAGTGGGTTTGAGAGGCTGAGGGATTAGGTTTGAGCATAAGGAATTGGAAATAAAGGGATGGTTTAAACTTTGGAAAAAGTGATCCTGTCTTCATCCAAGGTCACTCTGTATAATAAAGCACTGGATAAGCATTATTGGGGGTTTGCTGGTAAATGTTGAGCAAGTAGCATTCTGACTCATTTAAAGCTTAATCTACATTATCGACATGTTCTCCATCAGTTTCTTGAGACTAAACAACTAATAGAATTGTGATATTCACAATGGAAATTTAGCAATCACTTGTTAGTGGGACCTGATTTCAGTACATCTCTACTGGGCATTATAAATCACAAGGTGGGTGTGACAGGCTCAGACCAGCCAAAG
Organism: Antechinus flavipes; assembly: GCF_016432865.1. Taxonomy (NCBI): domain Eukaryota; kingdom Metazoa; phylum Chordata; class Mammalia; order Dasyuromorphia; family Dasyuridae; genus Antechinus; species Antechinus flavipes. The sequence goes on from NC_067398.1 coordinate 666,107,742, forward strand.
GCTTGGGAAGAAACAAAACCTCTGGTAGATGGGAATAGCTCCTACTCCTTAGTGGTCTTGATCTTTATGCTTTAAGATTACAGATCTTCTCTTCTGCCCTGAAGTTTGGGATAATTGTGTAGCTTTCTTCTCTTTTCCTATCACACTTTGTTGATAGAAGGAAATAGCCCTTTTTGCCTCAGTCAGATTTCTATTCTTCTACCATCACACTCTGGCAAGAAAGTTCTATATTCTAATCCTATAATAGAAACTTCCCCAGTTGAAAGCAAGTATAGATATAATAGTTTGAGGAACCATTTTCATGCATTCAAATTTATTTGCAATTGTATGAGGTTATCATCATGGCTTCAAGCTTAAGGAGGTACCAACTTTTCGAAAGCTGTCTCCCACACTTATTTCCTGTGTCAGCCCAGGCAAGTTGTTTTAGGTCTCTGTGCTTCAGTTTCTTTTATAAAATGAAGGTGCTGTGCTCAGTTACCTCTAAGGAACTTTTCAATTCTAAATTTATGATCCTATGAACATGTATCAAAAAACTGCAATGCAATTTAAAAGACATATATATTATATATACATACATATATTTGATGACACAAAATGAAAAGGATTTTGCACAAAATTATTATATTTAAAATAAGAAGTAATGGGAGCTGAATAAGACCCTAGATCTTTAGTAGCAGGGAAGTGGATCTTTTGCTCTTAAGTAGGCCTTTTGTTCCTTGCATTGACAAAATCATGACCCCATAGCTTATTGTATCCAATCAGAAAGCCAAGTTATTTTGTCAACCCCCAAAGTTATATTTCCCCCATAAAAGAAATTACTTATACTAAACTAACTTACTAACTTTTTTCTAGGCTTAGTTTATTTGCTAGGTGTCACAATGGCTAATGATTTTTAGGGTGCTAAATCCCTTTTACCCTGCCAATCAATGCCATAATTTCTTTAGGAATGAGGGTTCCTTGGGAACTTGCTATGCCTTAAAGGATCTTCCTCTTTAATGGAATCTTCCCCCTAGCTAATTGAGCTCTACTATGGGACTCAGCTCTCCTCTTTCCCCTTGTTAATTGCTAAAACTCCCTTTCCTTGCTAAAAAGTACATATGGATTTACCCTGCTACAATAATAAATAAAATTTGAGCATAATAAATCTTTCCCTCTTGATTTGGAGGTGATCTAAGCCTACAAATTCTTTTTAGATATCTCCTGAAATTAGTCTGTAACTATATCTTTGTAACCATATCTTTTGGAGTCCAAAACTTTCTACCCAACATTTGTTGGCTAAACCCCATTAGAAGGACTCTCGTTGATTGGGAAAAATCCTTGTATCAAATATCTCTGATACAGGTTTAAATATAAAAAATATGTAGACAATTGATAGAAATTTATAAGATCAAAATAAATAAGACCATTTATTCCCTAAATGGGAATGAATAATTCACAAAAGAAAAAGGCAAACTATTAATAATCACATGAAAAAAGACCCAAATCACTAAGAAATAAAATGCAAATAAAAAGAATCCTAATGCTTCATATTACAAGTAACAAATTGGTAAAGAAGAGAAAAGAGGAAAATAAACAATTTAAGTGGAGTTTTTTTTTAGCACAGAAGTGTCAAATCAGGACCTAAAGTGCAGTCAGAACCAAATTAAAATGAAATTGGGAAATACTTAACAAAATAAAGAGAAATACCAGAAAACCCATAGATAATATTTATATGTGGTTTTTAAAGTCAATATGTAGCCTTCAGAGGTCCTTATTTATGATTTAGTGACCCATTTCTATTTGAATTTGACCACAATGATGAAGCAGAGCATGAGGAATATAAATTCAGTTTTGATGAGGCTTAAATTAGTCCCACTATTCTGGAGAACCATTTGAAATTATGTAGATAAAGTGATGAAAATGTCCATAACACTGACATATTTTACTACTATGCATATACTACCAAGGAATTTGCTGACAAAAACGAAAATCTCCATTATACCCTAATATTTGCAGTAACTCTTTTTGTGGTAGTAGAGAAGTGGAAAGCAAACTAGATAGATATCCACTGTTTGGGAAATGGCTAAATAAAGAGTGGTACATAAATGCAATGAAACAGTACTCTGCTATAAGACACACTGAATATTATGAATATAAAGAAAAATTGATAACTAACATGAATGATGCAAAATGATGTAAGCAGGACAAAAGAAATAGCATATATGACCACAACAATACAAATACAAAAAATAATCATCACAAAACAATGACTGTTATTTTAAAATTATTTTTAAAAATTAGCTTGACCCCAAAGAGAGAACTAAGAAGATATTTGACCCCTTGTTTCTTTGCTCCATTGATGTGGGGTAAAAAAATCCATGAAATCTAAAAGCAGAAATGGAAAACTAATATATTTTTTGATGTATTGATTGATTTTCTGATCCCTTCCCTCTTTTAGAAATAAATAATTTATTAAAAGAGCTGTTATAAGTCTCTGAAATGGGGTGGGATACAGGGAGAAATCTAAACTTGAGTTAACAAGACAAGTTCTTAGAGCACTACTAGGGAAACCCATGAGGAAGGGCTGCTGTTTTGTTTTTTTATTAGTGTGGGTAGGGTTGTATCAATGAAAAGAACTAGCTCTTGGTACCAGAAACTACAATATGAAACATAGGTATTAGGAATTAGTGAAGGGAGAATTGTGCTATGGAAGAAATATTCATCTTCTTTAGTTATTCAGACCCGTGATAATTCTGGACTGTCTGCTTTGACTGGGATGAACTCAAATCTTTTGAGGACATTCACTAAGTATTCTAAACAATAAGCTGAAGTGCACTTGTGCCTAAATACCCTGGACACTTATTTGGTGGCCAAAATTTGTAAGGGGACAGAATATAGAGCTTGAAGTTTTCATATTGGTTCTGTGCTACCCAGTACTTCAAGGATTGGGTCCCTAAGTCCAGAGCATGTTAGTTTTAGAGATGTCCTAGAATATGAGGAGGGGAGAGATTACTTGAGAAGAAAGCTGAGCCTTATGTCAGCTGAGTTCTCATACCATGAGGGGGATGAAGACTGAGCCCAGAGAATAATAAAAAAACACAACTCTTGGACTCCCAACCATTCCTAGAATAGTCTTGAAAAATTGCCATCTTTAATCTGCAAAAGTTCCAGAAGGACTTTCTAGACAATGGTATTATTATTTTACTGAACCTCAAAGTCTTTATTTCCCTCAGAGTGTTAGTATGAAACAGGGAAAATTAAGAATTAGGAAAATTCACTGTGAATCATAGAGCTCTGAGTCAATGAACTGAAATGGATCAACATGTTGAGCCATGAATTTGGAATATCCTGAATTGTTGGCTGTATATTCAATGACACAAGAGATTGAATGGTAGTCCCACTGACTCCGAGTTCATCATAGAGTCTAAGAAGTATCATGGATGTTGATTTGTGTACCAGGAATAATTTTGTTGTTATTATTCAGTCTCTCAGTCATGTCTAACTCTTCTTGGTTTCATGGACTATAGCTCAGCAGGACCTTCTAGCTTCCACTATTTCTGGAAGTCTATCCAAGTTCACATTCATTGCTTCTATGATATTATCTTTCCATCTCATTCTTTGCCATCCCATTTTCCTATTGTTTTCATTCATTCCTGATATTAGAGTCTTTTAAAATGAATCTTGTCTTTTCTTTACGGGGCCAAAATATTTAAGCTTCATATTTGGTATTTGACCAATAGTTTGAATTAATTTCTTTAAGTATTGACTTATTTGATCTCCTTGATGCCTAAGGAACTATTGAAATTCTTCTCCAGCACCACAATGTGAAAGTGTCAATTCTGTGATGCTCCTCTTTTCTTATAGTTCAACTTTCATCACCATACATTGCTACTGGAAAAATCCTAACTTTGATTATATAAATCAATGATTCTTCTAGAAAGAAAAAAATTTACGTGTGATTTAAGAGTCACAGAGAGACTAGGATTTCCCAGAGAAGGTTTATCATAAATGAAAGTAAGTCACATAGCCATGTGATAATTGACCATTCAGGAATAATGAACAATGGATTATATTGCAGGATGAGAACTTTAAGTGGCAAAGGGCAAAAGACAAAGAAGAAAAGTTCCAAGCCTTGAATTATAGAGAATAGCTAATACAAGATGGGTAGAATAGTAGTTGAATAGGAAACCAGTAATTCGTTAGAGGTAGTTTCTAAGGAAGCTATCAATAAAGTCCTTGTACTTATGTGTGAATTTCAAATAAATAAGCAATAAACAGCTTAGAAAAGAATTTGTAAAAGAAGGGAACAAACTTTATTTAGACTTCATGGATTAGAACTTGCCCCAAGAATTTGACTCTGGAAAATTGTGGAGAGAATTTGGATAACAGTTAATAAAAGGAGAAACAGAAGTAACTTTGCCATAAAAACCTTGGCACACCACCAAGAAAAAAGAAACAAATTATGAATATTTTAAGAAATGGATCAGAAACCTGGACTAAATGCATGGCATTATAATGATGGAGGAATTCAAGTATCTAGAATCTGCTAAAATAGAGTAGGTGATAAATTGTCACATTATTTATTTTTCCTTTTGTAAATTGATAAATACAAATTAAGAAAAAAACAGTAGAAAAACACAGAAAAGAAAAATAAAAAATCCCCTCAAACCCCACAATGTGATAATATGCCTGGCAGAACATCAATGAGAATTCAAAATATATAACAATAAATTTCCATTTCAAGAAAGCATATATAATAGTAGAAGAAATAATATTCATGAGTGTCCATCCTTTGATTCCTTGTAGATTAATTTTTTGCTCTTTGCTGTGCACTTTTTATTTTATTTTTCCCCCTTTTCATCTCCCTCTTTCCCTTATTAACTTCAGGTTTGGCTGAGACAAAGTCCTGAAAATCTGCAAATTTGTTGAATGTCTTTTTTTTTTTTTTTGATATCATGGATAAGTTTGCTGGATATGATATTTTTGGCTGCAGGCCTAGTTTTTTGGGTTGCTGGTGTATATTATTTCACAACCTGCAATATTTTATTGTGGCTGCTAATAAATCCCGTGCAATACTAATTGTAGCTCTGGCATATTTGAATTGTTTTTTGTTTTTGTGTTTGTGTTTTACAAAATTTTCTCTTTCATCTTGAGGTTTTGAAATTTGACAATAATATTCCTATATTTTTCCACAAAGGATCTCTTTGAGGGGGTGATCAGTGGATATTTCTTTTCCTATTTCTATTTTTCCCTTGTGTTTTATCACTCCAGGACAATTTTTTAAAATTATTTTTTGCATTATTTTGTCAAGGTTCATTTTTTGTGGTCACAGCTTTCAAGTAGTCCAATTGCCTTATATTTATTTTTTCTTCTTCATCTGTTCTCTACATCTGTTTTTTATGTTTTAAATTCTGTTCAATTTTTCATTCTTTATATTTTATTTTGTTATTTTTGGGGGTCTTTTATAGCTTCACTAACTTTCTCTTGCCAAATTCTAATTTTCAAAGAATTATTTTCTTCTTTAAGACTCTTATCTCCTTTTCTAATTGATTACCTTTCTCTCCCCATAATCTTCTTGTTCCTCTCTTTTCTTTTTTTTTAAGTTTTTCTCAATCTATCTCACTTGATTTTTAAAGTCTTTTTTTGAGTTTGATAAATTCTTTCTGGGCAAGTAGCTATTTAACATTACTAACATTTAACATTCTAGAAGAGGCTTTTTTTTTTACTTCACTGTCCTCTTCTGAAGATGAACCCCAGTTCCCATAGTAAGTTCCGGTAGTTGGGTTCTTTATTCTTTCTTTCTTCATTTTTTTATTGTTGTTTAAAAATGAGAACTATTAGTGTAAGCAAACACTAATCTTGTGTTTTTTTTGGGGGGTAGTGCTTCTAGCTTCACTTCAGCTCTTCACCTGGAACCCCAAACCAAAAGTTCCATTCCTGCAAATGCCCGCAGCCAGCAGTGACCCTGTCCTACTGCTTCTGCACTCACTAGGTGTGTTTTTACCCAGGGCAGTATCTCAGCAGCATATCTATTCCTGGTGTTCTAAATAAGCAGAGGTTCCTACAATCTTCCCAGACTCAGATCCTTGATTCCACATGCTATTTGGGAGGTGAAAGTTACTTTGTTTCCCACTAAGGTTCCCCATTTGTTGTTTCTGTGAAGCTAGCCTGGAGTTATTTTCACTTCCCTGGTTAAATTCTGGAGTCTTTCTTCAGGTCCTTCTCTGTTCGTCTCAGGAAAAGTACCGTTTTATCCCAGATCTTTGTTTGTTTGTTTGTTTGTTTTAATCAGTCGATGTTTACTGACTTACTCCACCATTTTTCCAGAATCCTCCTCTCAAATTGTTATTTATGATTGTTCACTAGTACAGCTAGGTGGCACAGTGGGTAAATGTGCTGAGCTTGGGTGCAGGAAGACCTGAGTTTGAATCCCTTCTCACATATCTGCTAGCTGTGTCATTCTGGACAAATCATTTAATTTCTTTATACCTCAGTTTCCTCATTTATAAAAAGAAGATAATTATAACATATGGTTGTTTTAAAGCTCAAATGAGATAGCATGTGTACAGTCCTTTGTCCTTTTCCAGTCCTTTGAAAACCTAAAAGTGACATATACATGCTACCTTTAAAAGGTAGAGGTAATGAAAAGGAAAATTTCTTCTCTGGTTTTAATTTTGACCAGTGAGGAAGAAATGGTCACTGAAGTAGAAATTATGAGAATCTTGGGAGCAAATGACCACACCATGCTGGAAGGAAAGTTTTGACAGGTAGAGTGTGCTACATAGTTTAGAGCAAAGCTCCTTAAATTGTGGATTGTGATCCCACAGGGGGTCAAGTAACTGAATATGGGGGTTATGAAATTATGATTGATTGTCAGTACATGTTTGATTTGTATATCCATTTTATATAACTAGATACCTTGGGTGATGTAAACATTTCTTGGGTAAAAAGGGCTTGCCAGTAGAAAAAGGTTAAGAAGCCCTTGTTTAGACTTCGAGACATTTACAAAGAAAATTACATAGAATTTAGAGAAAGCAATTCTCTTGTAAGATCCAATTACCTAATATTCTGAATTAGAATTGAATCATGAAGGAAGGGAAAATTCTAAATAATCACATTCTGAAGACACAAACAAAAATTCTCTGATGAAAAAGAAAATGGGAAGTAATATGGAGAACTCATCAATCAACTCAAAAATTTAAAAGCCTTAGGTAGAAAAATGAAGCAAGATTAAGTCACAAAAGTGTGGCACAAAACTATCAATCTGGTGTCAGGAGCGATAAATTGCAGAATGAATTAAAGCTTATGCTGGATGGTAAAAAATAATCAAAAGGGACTTTTTGGTTGTGTTGGAGGCAATGGGAAGATTAAAGGACTAAAGTCATTGTTCAGGGCATGTTGGATGGTAATAGAGTACAATAGGTAAAATAGACTAACTACTTATCCTTTTTTTTTTTTGCTGCTTCTGTTTTTATATTTCAAAGAAATTAATTGTTAGACTGGGCAAGATAAAACAAAAATTGTTAAAAAGGAATGGAAATCTAATGAGATTTTCTAAATCATTATTAATTTATTTTTTGTATTGTTTTCTTTTTTAAAATTTGAGTTCCAAATTTTCTCCTCCCTCCCATTCTTTCTCTACTTACTGAGAAGGCAAGGACAAATATATCAATTATACACATGTAATCTTGCAAAGATTATTTCCATATTAGCCACTTCTTAAGCAACGATATAGCTTGAAGGTCATACTTCAATTTGCACTTAAAGCTCATCAGATTTCTCTTTGGAAATGTGTAGCATGTTTTTATTGTGAGTCCTTTTTAATTGTCTTGAATCACTTAATTGACTAGAATAACTGTCTTTCACAGTTGATCATTATTACAATATTGCTGTTACTGTACAAAATGACACCCCAGTTTTTCTCACTTCACTTTGCACCAGTTAATATACATCTTCCCATGTTTTTCTGAAACTATTTCTTTCATAATTTCTTTCAATACAATGCAAGTTTGAAAAAAGAATCTTTCCTCTATAATTTCTAGAAAAATGATATCTAGGTTCTTTTTTTTATCAGAATTTTCAGTGCATCTGATAATTCTTAATCTCTTCTCAATCAGTTTTCCAGGTCACGATGCTTTTCATCAGATATTTTCCATTTTCTTCATTTTTTTCATTCTTTTGGCTTTGTTTCTTGAAGTCTTATGGAGTTATTAGCTTTCAGTTACTCAGTTCTTATTTTTAAGTAATTTTTTCCCCTAGTGAGTTTTTGTATTTTTTTCATTTGGCCAATTCTGCTTTATAAGGAGTTTTTTTATTTTTAGTGAATTTTTATGTCTTCATTTCCAGTTATCCTATTTTGCTTTTTTAAAGAGTTCTTTTTTCAGTGAATTTTTGTGTTTCTTTTGTCATCAGGCCAATTTGCTTTTTCAAAGTGTTATTTTCTTTGATTTTTTTTTGGTGCCTCTTTAAATAAGCTATGAATTCTCTTCTTATAACTTTCTTCCTTTTCTCTCATTTCTTTATCTGATTTTTCCTATTCCATTCTAATTTGATTTTGAAAATAATATTTTAGCTCTTCTAAAAATTCCCCCATCACTGTAAAAGCTCTTACTTATATGCCTCTTTTATTTGAGAAAAAAATTTATCATCTTAACTTTTTTCCAAGGTATCTCTTTCTTACTTTTAAATCTTTTTTTTGAAGATCACATCCATGCACTCTGTCTCTTTGGACTCCTTATTGACCTCATAATGATAGCGTTCTTAGGAGTTATACATATTATCTTCCTTTATAGGAATGTAAACAGTTTAATATCATTGAATTCCTTTTGATTTCTCTTTCCTGTTTACCTTTTTAATGTTTCTCTTGACTCTCATATTTGACAGTCAAGTTTTTTATTCAGCTCTGGTATTGTCATCAAGAATACTTGAAAATCTTCTATTTTATTAAATATCTATTTTCCCCCATGAAGGATTATGTTCATTTTTTTTTCTAGGTCAGTAATTCTTGGATGTAATTCTAGCTCTTTTGCCTTCTGGAATATCATCTTCCAATCACTTCAATCTTTTAATGTGGAAACTGCTAAATTGTGTTCTCCTGACTGTGGCTCCATAATATTTGAACTGTTCCCCTTGACTGGGATCTCTGGAATTTGACTGTAATGTTCCTAGGAGTTTTTATTTTGGAATATCTTTCAGGAAGTGATGGCTAGATTATTTCAATTTCTATTTTACTCTTTGTTTCTAGGATATCAGGGCAGTTCTCTTTAACTTCTAGAAATATGTGTAGTTTTTTTTTTAAACATGGCTGATAGTTTAATAACTCTTAAATTATTTCTCTTTGCTTAGTTTTCTAGATCAGTTGTTATTGTTATATTTGTTTTATCAGATATTTCATATTTTTTTCTATTTTTCATTCTTTTGACTTTATTGTTTCTTGAAGTTTTATGAAATTATTGACTTATTTTTTAAAGGAATTATTTTCTACAGTGAACTTTTGTATCTTTTTTCTCACTTGGCTAAATCTGCTTTTTATAGAGTTTTTTGTTTTTGCTTTTAGTGAAAATTTGTGCCTCTTTTTCCACTTGTATTATTTTGGTGTTTAAGAATTTGCTTTTTTTCAGTGAATTTTTGTAGTTCTTTTGCAATTAGGTCAATTGAGATTTTTAATGTGTTATTTTCTTTGATTTTTTGGTACCTTTCCCCCCCTAAGATGTTAATTCTCTTTTCATATTTTTCATCCTTCTCATTTCTTTCTTTTTTTTTTATGTTCTACTCTTACATGATTTTGAAAATAGTATTTTAGCTCTTCCAGGAATTCATTTTGGGTTTGTATCCACTTGAGGAGTTTTTTGTTGTTGAGATTTAGGCTGCAGCTATTTTCACATTGTTGGCTTCTTCTGAGTTTGTATCTTGGTCCTCGCTGTTATTGTAGTAACCTTTCACAGTCAAGGTCTTGTGATTTGCTCATTTTTCTATTTTATTTCTTGACTTTGAATTTTATGTTAAAGTTGGGTTCTGTTCAACTAAGAGAGGGGAAACACTGTCCCAATTTTTAGACTTTTTTGTGCTGCTATTTTCAGAATTAATTTTGGGAGAGGGGAAGTATGAAATGCTTCTAAGATGGTGTGATTTGGACAGAAATGCGGTTAGTCCTCCTGGTCTGTGCTCTTGTCTTTACGCAGAAAGGTTCGACTGCAGCCAGAAGTACTAGTGTTCCAAGGAACTGTGACTAGGTTCCTTCCTTCCTTATGATTAACCACAAGTATTCCTCTTTATTTTGAATATGCAGCTCAGAACTGCTTATGGGCAATAGAGTTGCCAAACAATGCCAGGAATTTGTATTTGCAAAAGGAAGTCTGTAATTTTTGTTCTACTCTCTTAGTTTTTCTGGACTAAGAGCTCTCAGAGTCACAGTCTTCTCCAAGAACTATAACTATTGCTGCCTCAGGAAGGAGAGACATCTATTTTAAAGTCATAGACCTTTCCTGCTTACCTAAGTTGTTTTGGCTGGAAAAATGTCATCCTGACCTTTTGTTAGCTCTGCCACTCAAAATTTGATGTGAGACATTATTTGAAATTTATTTGGATGGGAATGTTGTACCTTTTTCATCCAGCCCTCAAGGAGCTGACTTCAAAAAAAAAAAAAAAGGAGGGTGGAAAATTCTAATTATTAACCCATAAGCTTGGCTTTGATTGCTGGCAAAATTTTCAAAACATTATGAAAGAAAAGATTGATGAAATTTCTCTCTCTCTCTTTTTTCCTGAGGCAATTAGGATTAAGTGATTTGCCCAGGGTCACACAGCTAGGAAGTGTTAAGTGTCTGAGATCAAATTTGAACTCAGGTCCTCCTGACTTGGGGGCTGGTGCTCTACCCACTGTGCAATCTAGCTGCCCTGATTGATGAAATTTCAAAAAAGAAAGCAGCAATTCTTTTTTTAAAAGTTTTTTTTTTTAAACAAATTACCGGTAAAGGTACTCATTTTTAATTTGCAGTCTCAGTTTTAAAATAAAATTTTGAATGCCAAGTTTTCTTCTTCTCTTTCTCACCTCTAAGATACTAAGCAATATAATATAGGATATATATGTGCAATCATGTACAGCATATTTTTATATTAATCATATTGTAAAAGAAGAAACAGAATAAAAGAAAAAATTTTTTTAAAGAACCACCAAAAAGTTTAAAATAATATACTTTGGTCTGCTTTTAGATTTCATCAGTTCTTTCTAACATTTTCATCATGATATCTTTGAAATCGTCTTTGATTATTGTACTGTTGAAAATAGCCAAGTCATTCACAGGTGATTGATAATTTTGATTGATAATTATTGCTATTACTGCCTTCAGTGTTCTTCTAGTTCTGTTCACTTTGCATCCGTTTGCATAAACATTTCCATTTTTTCTGATATTAGTCTGCTTGTCATTTCTTATAACACAATAGTAGTCCAAGATGATTATGTACCATGACTTGTTCAGCCATTCCTCAGTTGATGGGCATCCCTTCAATTTCCACTTCTTTGCCACCAGAACAAGAGCTGAAAAGCAGCAATCTTAAAGCCAGTATGGCTTCTTTAAAAATAGATTCTGCCAGACAATATAATTTTCATTGTTATAGAATGGCAAGTCAGAACAATGTTGTAGATACGGTAGAATTTTAACAAAGCATTTGACAAGGTATCAAACTATTTTTGTGTAAGATGGAGAATTGTTGTTCGGAAGAGAACAATTAGATTTATTCAGAACTGGCTGTATGACTGGATCTGAAGAGTAGTTGTTAAGACTTCATTGGAAGGTTGTTAATTCTAAGAAGTATCAAGACATCTGTCCTTTATTCTTTTCTGGTCCAAGTCAGGAATAAATTAGCATGCCTATTTATTATTTTTAATTTTTAAATTTTAATTTAATTTTATTTAATAATAACTTTGTATTGACAGAATCCATGCCAGGGTAATTTTTTACAACATTATCCCTTGCACTCACTTATGTTTCGATTTTTCCCCTCCCTCCCTCCACCCCCCCTCGCCCCTCCCCAAGATGGCAAGCAGTCCTATATATGTTAAATATGTTGCAGTATATCCTAGATACAATACATATTTGCAGAACCGAACAGTTCTCCTGTTGCACAGGGAAAATTGGATTCGCCTATTTATTTTTAAGACGTAGGAATACTGGGAGGAATACTGATCCAGGACAGAACTTGAGGAATAGAACCTGTGCTGGAGAGGTTCTTGCACTAAAGGGCGTAATTGACTTCAGGGATTTTGTTTATCTCTTTAGGACTAATGGTTGCTTCTTTATGTTTTTATTTCTTCTCTTTTTAATAAATAAAACTTTTCTTTGATTAAAATTAAAACGAATAATGCCCATCAGTATTGAAGTTTTGTCACCTGGTAAACCCTTGACAACAGACAACAAATGAAATATTAGCTAGTAGTGATGAGACAAAAGGTATAAAAGAAGAAGGAAAATAAAGAATTGGGATTGGAGGATCAGCAAATGATTAATTATAAAGAAGTATATTGGAAGAAGGGGAGCATTTCCACCATGGTACGATTTGGAAACTTACTAGCCTCAGTTTCTTCCTCTTTCCCTATAGAACTCACAGAATCTCCAAACCTCCTTCTTGACTAATTCTTCCTTATTCCCAGGGCTGTGATCCTTGCTTCCCCTTTAGGGCTCTACTCCTTTCTGATGTGTTGTGTCCTACTTTCTAGAGCCCCCCAAGTTGGGGTGACAAAATGTACCATTGCTTTTTAGAGCCCCGGTGCTAGGGTGATTAAAATATTGAGTCTTGCTTTCTAGAATCCTTAAGTTGGGGTGACAAATGATACCATTGCTTTCTAGCCCCCACAATGGGGTGATTAATATATACTATCCTAGTGAAGAAGTGATGAGGCAGGACTCCTGAGGATGGTGGAAAAATGGAGTCCATTTATTTTAAGGACTTTCCCCTTTTTATACCCTCATACCTTCATGTAACAAAAACACTGCACATGCACTTGGGACCATATAAACAACTTGCTATTGTACGTAGTTTGCTACCTGGTGTCATTCTGCTTCAATCACAACATAGGTTGTCACCACCCCCTGACTTCTCAGGAAGGTCGAGAGCTCTTAGGGGAGACGGGGAGCCCACCCAGACATTGTTAGCAGTTTTCCTCTGGACTGAAGGGTCTTATACCACACCAGAGTTCCCCCACTGTTTGTGACCCTCTGCACTGATGGACAATTTGTTTTCTAGTTGGCAATCCCCAACATCCCAGCCTGACCTCTCTCTATGTCTCCCTCTCTTTGATTGACTCCTATCCAGTCTTTTTACCTTTTAAGCCTTTTAACAAGGAGAATTCCCTGTGCTCAGATTTCCCCCAACCTCCATTCTCTTTGCAACTGTATCCCCTGGTTCTCTCTAATTCCTACTTCTCTAGTGCCTCCCACATCCCTCCAACTTTTTTTCCCTCTTCTCTGCTACAGTTTCTTTCAGCTTCCTGTATATACCCCTATTCCTAATCTCTTTTTCATCTTGCCCCCTTCAGCATAGAGGGACTCCCTATCCAGCCCCAATCTTTGATCGCAACCTTTTTTTTTTAGACAATACCTTGTATCTCTGAGTCTCTGTCTGTCTCTGTCTCTGAGGAAGGTAGCTCTGGGAATTCGGGTTCACACTTCTGCTGTGCTGGGATTCAACTTGCTCTTCAATGTCTATAGTCAGAGAGAATGCTCTACTTTTATACTTCACTTAGACTCCACCTTCATATGAAAGAGATTAAGAGAGGCCCAGCAGAGCCAGGGTGGAGACTGGGAAAGACAGATGGCTAGAAACAAGAGCCAAAAAAGATCTTGGATTGGACATGATTAGGTGAAAGGGTAAGAGAAAAAAAAGAGCCCAGGTTTCTAACTTATTTACTTTCACTAACTTTTTGGTCTCCTGTTGGAATCCTTACTAACTGCTAACTAATTAGAGTTGATCTAATCTTACAAGAAGATGTTTTGGCCAGAACTTGAAACAAGGTACTAAGTAGAACTAATTAAGACAAGGCTTGTGTTCACACCTTTACTCATTGGAGTCCACAAGTATGCTAGCTTCACAAAGTACACTTTCTAACTTCAAGGGAGTCCACACCTCCCTTAAAGCTCATTGGGCCAGAGAGAACTATGGGAGAAAACCCATAATTCCATTCTCTCAGAAGAGTCAGATAAAAGGCCAGCGATGAGGGATATATGGCAGAATACATTTTTTCCTCTTGGCTGGCTGGTCGCGCTGGACTCGAGAGGAGCGACTTTGGTGCAGAGAACACTTTGACCGATTTCAGTGGAGCTACGCCAGAAGCCCTCTCTCCGCGGCAGGTTGGTGGCTGGGCTCCCCAGAAGGAGAAAAGAGAGACATTCCATCTCTGTGTTGGTTGGAGGCCAAAGAAAGCAGAGGCAGAGGCTAAAGGACAGAACCTTTGGATTTGGAGACATCCGAAGGGCTCTAAGCCTCTAAACCGGCTGTGCTTTGAGAAGAACAAGAACGCCAACATTTGAACTCTAACACTCTCCCACTCAACTCTTTCCCTTCCCTTTTTTCTCATTTAGTTCCATGGCAACTAAGCAGGAAAGGAAAGTCTTTCTGTCAATGTCCTCTGAATTATTTGTCTCAGGCTTGGCCTTCTTATGTTCCTTTGCTGTTTCTCACATTCACCAGAGGCTATTTTCTTCAGTGCTCCACTAAGCATTACTTTTCAGTACTCTCTGTTGTTTATTGAATCTGGAAATGACACAATACCAGATAATCATATGCATAAGTGGTACTGTTCTCAGAGATACAAGGTATTGTCTAAAAAAAAGGTTGTGATCAAAGATTGGGGCTGGATAGGGAGTCCCTCTATGCTGAAGGGGGCAAGATGAAAAAGAGATTAGGAATAGGGTTATATACAGGAAGCTGAAAGAAACTGTAGCAGAGAAGAGGGAAAAAAAGTTGGAGGGATGTGGGAGGCACTAGAGAAGTAGGAATTAGAGAGAACCAGGGGATACAGTTGCAAAGAGAATGGAGGTTGGGGAAAATCTGAGCACAGGGAATTCTCCTTGTTAAAAGGCTTAAAAGGTAAAAAGACTGGATAGGAGTCAATCAAAGAGAAATCAATCAAAGAAAATGAATATTAACCATTGTTTTGACATGTAATTGAGGAAGAAGAAAACATTTTTTTAAAGAGCCTTCTTTGGTCATTCACTTTGGGTGAATGAATGAATAAAGAAACATTTATTATGTGCTTAGTAGACAAAATTCTGGAGATATAAATGGTTGGAGTCCTTGCTCTCTCAGAGTTTCCATTTTAATAAAGGAAGACAACACAGTGGTGGCCAAGAGCCTTTTTGATCAAGGTAGTGACAATTGATCCACCAACCAAATGAGGCTCCCTTTCTGGAAGAAATTGTTAACTTGAGCCTCAGAGCAACAGGAGGAAAGCAAGGCAAAAGAAAAGGAGATGCACATTGGTGATAGAACAGATGAGAAGATGGCTCAGGTGGACAATGGGATGGCTTGATGGATATGAAGCATTGTCTAAGAGCCAGTTAGATAGAATGGACTAAGCACATCTGTGCTCATCTGGTCATCAAACAAAATTGCTCAGCCCAGAATGCCAATTCTAAAGTAGAAGATATAAATGTCCCCAAGACCTATGTTTTGGAGGTGCTTCAGTGATGGTCAAGGTGAGAAGAAGTAGGGCTAAATAGCAGAGCAGGCAATTATCTTCAGAATCTTGTACCACTCATTTTTCCAAGCTCAAATCTAACCTCAGACTTTTACCAGGTATGTGATCACAAGCAAGGGATTTAACTTTTCTTTGCCTTGGTTTCCTCAATTGTAAAATGGGAATAATAGTATCATCTACCTCATAAGGTTGTTGTGAGGATCAAATGAGATAATATTTCTAAGGTGCTCTGTATAGTGCCTGACACATAGTAGGATTTTAATAAAATTCTTGTTTCTTTCCTTCTATCTCCAGAATCCACTGGAGGTATGGTGACTAGTAAGCATTTTCCTTGTAGGGAAGGCAAAAGTGATCTTCAAATTAGCATTGTCAATCAATAGTAGGAAACTCTCTTTTGTCAGGATATACCAGACAGCACAAAAACTTAGGCTGAAATAACCTCTCATTTGAATTCTTCATAGAGATCCTGCTGACTCATTCTTTTCTTTTATTATCTTCTAAACTCTGAACTTTGTTTCTGAATTGAAATAAACTTTCTTCTACTCTCTCCCGTGAATCTCTCAGTTCAACTCTCACCTATTATTGATACTATTAGTGATTTTAAAAGTCATAAAGTAGAATTGGAAAAATATTAGTTTTGATTTCAATTATAGAGTAAAATTATGACTAATAATGGAAGTAATAAGAACACAGATTTGTGTGTGTGTGTGTGTTGTGTGTGTGTGTGTGTGTGTGTGTATGTGTTTAGGTAGGTAGGTAGGTAGGTAGATGTTCACACACACACACACACACACACACACACACACACACACTTAGAATGACTTCCTAATCACATGGCCAATTACTGGAGGTATTTTCTTTACAATCTTTCCAAAGGACAAGTGATGTGTTACAGCTGGAACAATTTCATTTGTTCCTATTATCTAGGACATCAAGAACTCAAAGATGCTTAAAAATTCCATGAACTAGCATTGATTTCACATTCACTCCATGTCACCTCCTACATGCCCATTGGCGTCTGCCGAGAATTTCTTATTCATGGTCTTACAACAAAATACAACATTACATCCTAATTCCCTCTCTCTTCTAGTGCCATGGAGATTCGAAGTCAAAATTGCAAAAAAAAATTTTTCTGAGGTTTTCATAGGAAGTGCCTTGGAAGTTTCTTGTATTGAAACAGAACTCTGCATGAGAATGGACAAACACAAATAACTCTAAATCCTTACTTCCACCTCTTCCCAGTGTTTTTAGATATCCAAACTCCAAAGGGCAAAAATTCTCCCAGGTTGACATAATAACAGCATAGCCATGTTCTCTATTACCGAGAAATGGAGGAGGATAGGATACTACACATGTGGGGGTGGTTGTATAACAATCCATTACAAGCCTAAAAAATTAAATTCCTGATGATGCTGTGTATGAGGAAAGTTTAGACTCAAACTTTCTGAGTTGTTTAAAAAAAGAAAAGAGAATTGTGGGAGCAAAATTTATGTCCTATATGGCAGAAATAATTGACAGGTAGAAAAACATGAACCCATGTGAGAGTCACCACAAAAAGAAAGAAGACAACTAATTGTGAATATGAATACCTAGAAATAAAATAAAATTTGAAAAAAGAAAAGAAAAACAATACAAAACAACCAGTAACATTAAAAGAAAACACTCTCCATAAAAGCAAACCATATTAATCTCAAAGACAGGATGCATAGAGGCAATCTAAGAATGATAAGTATCCCAGAAAACAAACAAACAAAAAGCCATGACAAGTCAGAAAAATCCTAAGCATCTGTAAAATGTGAAGCTAGTAGAAATAATATAAGTAAATGTTCCCAGAACAACTCCAAGGTGAATCAGTTTGTGTGTGTGTGTGTGTGTGTGTGTGTGTGTGTGTGTGTGTGTGAAAGAGAGAGAGAGAGAGAGAGAAAGAGAGAAAGAGAAAGAGAGAGAGACAGAAAGAGAGAGAAAGAGAGAGAGACAGAGAGAAAGAGAGAGAGAGAGAGAGAGAGAGAGAGAGAGAGAGAGAGAAGAGGAGGGAAAGAGGAAGGGAGAGAGAGAAGGAAAGAAGGAGAGAGGGGAAGAGAAATAGAAATAGAGGGACAGAGAAAATCACAAAATGAAAGAATGCATGAAAGAGGAAAAAGAGAGAAAATATATAATGTATTTTGCTCAAAGTGAGAAACAGCAAGGAGAGGAAGATGACACTTGTGGTCTCTTGGGAAGAGGAAACTCTATAGAGAAGTGAGTGCAGGGAGATGAATTAATAAAGGCAAGAAAAGTGGGAGTCCTTATTTTGATGGTAGGATGGGATGCCACTGATGAATGAAGAAGAAAGATGTTCTGTAAAGGGAAAGGAAACTTTGTACTGGGTGTTGTCTGTGGAGATTTGCAGCTTAGAGATATTACTCATCTTGACTGGGGTGGGGGGATGATATCAGAACTTTTAGGGGAAATATGTCTAGAAGGGTAAGAGACATGGATTCTGGGAGGGGATTTTGAGACAAATAACTAAGGAAAAGGCACAAGTCAATGATGTACTATATAATTGGGGACATGGAGGGAGGGGGTCCTGCTATGAAACTGCTATGGATTTATGTCTTCTGTATCACCTATAAGAAATGATATTTTTTTGGGGGAAATGAGAGGCAATGGAAAAAGAGGTTGAGAAGGAGCAAACTGTACATAACAGTAGCAGAATCTATTTGGAGAGAGCCAAAATTGGGTACCTTGAAAGTTTTAATTCCATGTGGAATGTAAAAAGTAGGAAGGGACAAGATAAATATAAGGATTATGAACCAGAGAATAAGATTTAGAACATACAAGGAGAGGATGGATAGTGAAGAGAAACTAGATAAGAACAGGAAAAAAAAAGTAACTATTAAGCAAAACTCCAAAAGGAAAAAGGGTGAGAAACAGGAGGAGGGGATCAGAAGTAAAGAGAAGAGAACCTTAATAAAGATTAAGCTTAGTTTAGTACAGTACCTGGCATATAGCAGCTGCTTATTGATTTGTTGCTTTTGTTATTGATATTGTTGTTTTTTTATTGATTGATGACTAAAGAAATGAAGAACTCTGAGTCTCTTAAGGTTTTCTGAAACTAAATGGTGTGTGTTATGGTGCAATAATCTAGATTATTTCCCCCTTGGGAGAAATTTTACTTTTATCTTGGAGTAAAAGTTAAATCATTACAATGGGCTATCAATAAGTAGATGATCTTTGAATATGATGATCTTTAGAAAATACTTTGTTCTAAAATATGTATCAGCCATCTCTCCAGAGCTTCCTTCTCTTTCCCTCTTATAATATCCAATTTATCACCAATAAACAGGGTCAGAGCTCAGTTGAGGTCAATGTTTATAATTAGTGTCTCAACTAGCTCAGGGTGAGTAAGCACGTTTTCTGAGGGTAATTTGTCACCAGGGAAAGATGGCCTTGTCCCAGAGAGCCTGGAGTTTCCTCACTTGCTGAGTGGGAGTTAGTGTGTGCCAACAGAGTCACTGTTTTTATTGAGGCATGTTGTTGGAAACTGTGAAGCTGTATATGTGGCTTATAAACAATTCCCTTGTATTTGTAGAGTTGTTTTTGCTATTTGTATTCTTTTTTTATAATAGTTTTTAATTTTTCCAAAATACATTCAAAAATACATTCACCTTTGTAAAATCTTGTGTTCCAATTTTTCTCCCCTTTTTCCTCTTCCTCCTCTTGGCAGCAAGCAATACAATATAGGTTTCTAAACATATTTCCAAATTTGTCATGCTGCACAAGAAAAATCAGATCAAAAGAGGAAAAAGATACATGAAAAAGAAAAAAAACCAAGCAAGTAAACAATAACAACAAGGTGAAAATATTATGCTTTGATCCATCTGCAGTCTCTATGGTTCTCTTTCTGGATGCAGATGGCTCACAAGTCTATGGAATTGTCTCATTATTAAAAAGGGCAAATCTACCACAGATAATCATCACATAATCTTGTTATTGTTGTGTACAATATTCTTTTGGTTTTACTCATTTCACTCTCACCCTGCTCATCATTTCTTTAAGAACAATAATATTCCATTATATCCATATATCACAACTTATTCAGCCATTCCCCAACTGATGGCCATCCACTCAATTTCCACATCCTTGCCACTTGACAAAAAGGGCTGCTACAAACATTTGTGCACATGTGGGTCCTTTTCCCTCTCCCATGATTCCTTTGGGATACAGACACAGTAGAGACACTGCTGGATCAAAAAGTATAATTCTCTAGAATTCTCTAGGTATACATTATATCATTTACAACTAGTGATAATTCAGTTTCCTCATTATCTTCTCCAATTCTTTTAATTTATTTTTCTTCTCTTATTTATAAAGGTAATATTTCTTATACAATATTAGCTAGTAATGGTGATAGCGGTCACCCTTGATCTTATTGGGAACAGTTCTAGTTTATCCCCATTATATATGATATCTGCTGATTGGTTTTATTTTTTAATTAAAGCTTTTTGTTTTCAAAATATATGCATGGATAATTTTTCAACATTGACCCTTCCAAAACCTTGTGTTCCAAATTTTTCCTCCTTTTCCCACACCCCTCCCCAGAAGGCAAGCAATCCAGTATATGTTAAACATATTAAAATATTTGTTAAATTCAATATATATACACATACTTGTATAATTATCAAGCTGCGCAAGAAAAATCAGATCAAAAAGGAAAAAATAAGAAAACAAAATGCAAGCAAATAACAACAAAAAGTATTAAAATGCCCTGTTGTGATCCACACTCAGTTCTCACAGTCTTCTGTCTGGTGTAGATGGCCCTCTTCATCACAAGGTCATTGGAAATGGCCTCAATAATCTCATTATTGAAAAGAGCCTTGTCCATTAGAGTTGAGCTCTGTATAATCTTTTTGTTGCTATGTACAATGATTTCCTGGTTCTGCTCATTTCACTTAGCATCAGGTCATGTAAGTCTCTCCAGACTTCTCTGAAATCATCCTGCTGATAGTTTTTCAGAACAATAATATTCCATGACATTCATATACCATAACTTATTCAGCCATTCTCCAACTGATGGGCATGCACTCAGTTTCCAGTCTCTTGCCCCTACAAAAAGGGCTGCCACAAACATTTTTGCACATGTGTGTCCCTTTCCCTTCTTTATGATCTCTTTGGGATATGAGTCTAGTAGATACACTGCTGTATCAAAGGGTATGCACAGTTTGATAGCCCTTTGGGCATAGTTCCAAATTGTTCTCCAGAATGGTTGGATAAATTCACAACTCCACCAACAATGTATTACTGTTCCCATTTTCCCACATCGCCTCCAACATTTGTCATTATCTTTTCTTGTCATCTTTTACTGATGGTTTTAAATGAATGCTATTAATCATTTTAAGGAAAATTCCATTTATTCCTATGATTTCTAGTATTTTAAATAAGAATGGGTGTTGGATTTTGTGAAATGCTTTTTGGGCATCTATCGACATAATTAGATGAGTTCTGTAAATTTAGTTATTGATATGGTCAAATATGCTGATGGTTGTCCTGATATTGAACCAGCCCTGCATTCCTGACAAATCTTACTTGATTATAGTGTATTATCCTGGTGATAAATTGCTATAATCTCTTTGCCAATATTTTATTTAATATTTTTGCATCAATATACATTAGAGAAGTTGGTCTATAATTATCTTTCTCTGTTTTGGCCCTTTCTGGTTTATGTATCAGCTTCATATCAGTTAAATAAAAGGAATTTGGTAGGACTTTTTCTTCCCCTATTTTTTCAAATAATTTATATGGTATTGGAATTAATTTTCTTTAAATGTTTGGTAGAATTTACTTGTAACCCCTCTGGTCCAGGAGATTTTTTTCTCAACGGCTTGTTTGATTTCTTTTTATAAAATAGGGCTATTTAAGCAATTTATTTCATCTGTTAATTTGGGAAATCTCTATATTTTTTCCTTAATTAATATTGATGCAAAAATCTTTTTTATTATAGCTTTTTATTAACAAAACATATGCAATTTTTCAACATTGACCCTTGCAAAAACTTCTGTTCCAACTTTTTTCCTCTTTCCCTTTACCCCCTCCCCCAGATGGCAGATAGTCCCATACATATTAAATATGTTAAAGTATATGTTAAATACAATATATGTATACATATTTATACAGTTGTCTTGCTAAACAAGAAAAATCAGATTTAGAAAGAAGGTAAAAATAGTCTGGGAAGAAAAACAAATAGGCAAGCAAACAATAACAGAAAGAGTGTAAATGCTATGTTGAGGTCCAACTCATTTCCCAATGTTCTTTTGCTAGGTGTAGTTGGTTCTATTCATTACTGAGCAATTGGAACTGATTTAAATCCTCATTGTTGAAGAGAGCCACATCCATCAGTATTGATCATCATATAGTATTGTTGTTGAAGTGTATAATGATCTCCTGGTTCTGCTCATTTCACTTAGCATCCTTCATGTAAGTCTCTCCAAGCTTCTCTGTATTCATCTTGCTCACCATTTCTTACAGAACAATGACATTCCATAACATTCATATACCACAATTTACCCCAGCCATTCTCCAATTGATGGACATTCATTAAATTTCCACTACAAAAAAGCCTGCCACAAACATTTTTGCACATATAGGTCCCTTTCTTTTCTTTAAGATCTCTTTGGGATATAAACCTAGTAGTAACACTGCTGGATCAAAGGGTATGCACAGTTTGACAACTTCTTGAACATAGTTCTGAATTGCTCTCCAGAATGGTTGGATCCATTCACAACTCTGGGAAATCTATATTTTTGTGAGTATTCATCCATTTTACTTAAATTATCAGATTTATTGCCATACAAATGGGGAAATTTGTATTGCTTTAATTTCCTTTTCATTGATGGTAAGTTCACCCTTTTTCATTTTTGATACTCATAATTAGGTTTTCTTCTTTCCTTTTTCTAATCTAAAAATTTGTGGTTTTTTCCCCCAATAAAACCAACTCTTAATTTTGTTTATTTGTTCAATAATTTTCTTACTTTCAATTTTATTAATTTCTCCTTTGATTTTCAGAATTTCCATTTTGGTTCCATTTGTTCTTTTTCTAGTTTTTTTAGTTTCATGTTATATAATTGATTTTCTTTTTCTCTGTTCTATTCATGTAAGCATCTAGATATATAAAAATTTCCCTATAAACTGGTTCAGCTGCACTCTATAAGTTTTGGTATATTGCCTCAGTTCCACTTAGTATCTTGTTTCTTCTGGCCCAAAACATCTCCTTGTAGGATCAGATCAATCATACTGAACCATGCTAAATTATATAATTATTGTCTCTATCAACTCTAATGACTTAATAGTTTGTAAAGATTCCAACAATATGTTATTCACTTTTTGAGCCCAATCCAATGATATTAAGTTTTAAATGATGCTCATTCTTCTCCCTCCTTTCCCTCAACTGTAATAGGTTTTTCATGCCTCTTTATGTGATGTATTTTAATCCTATTTTACCTGCCTTCTCTTTTTCTTCCAGTGCAATCATTTCCCCCCCGTAATTTCTTTTTTATATCACTACATTAAAGCCAACTTATACCTACACTCTCTAAGACAAAGTTCTCAATAGTTGCACATATCATCTTCCCATGTAGGGACATAAAACATTTTATTTTTTCTTCCTTTTTTACCTACTTATTCTTCTCTTGAGTCTTGTATTTGAAGATCATATTTTCTGTTTAGCTCTGTGTTTTTTCATAAAAAATGACTGAATTACATCTATTTCATTGACTATCCATTTTTTCCCTGAAAGATAATGCTTAGTTTTGTTGGATAGTTGACTCTTGGTTATAGTCTTTGATTTGTGGAATATCTTATTCCAGGTCCTTTAATACTTAAAAGTGGAAGCTGCTAGGTCCTGGGTAATCCTGATTGTAGCTTCTCCCTATTTATATTATTTCTTTCTGGCTGCTCATAATATCATCTCCTTGATTTGATAATTCTGAAATTTAGCTATAATTTTGGAGTTTCCATTTTGGAGTTTTTTTCAGGTGATCCATGGACTCTTTCAATGACTATTGTACCCTTTGGTTCTATGATAAAAGGGCAATTTTCCTTGATGATTTCTTGAAATTTATTATCCAGGCTCTTTTCTTTTATCATGGCCTTCTTCAATAATTCTTAGATTGTCTCTCCTGGTTTTATTTTCTAGGTCAGTTTTTCCAATGAGATATTTCAAATTCTTTTTTTTTTTAATTTTGTCTGACTGATTCTTGCTTTATCATTGAGTCATGTGCTTCCATTTGTAAAATTCCAATTTTTAGGGAATACTTTTCTTCAGTTAGCTATTTTTCTTATCTCCTTTTGCATTTGAACAATTGTAAGGAGTTGTTTTGTTCAGTGGATTTTTTTCTATTTCACCAATTCTATTTTTAAGGTGTTTTTTCCCCATTTCACCAAATTTATTTTTTAAGGAGTTGTTTTCTTTTAGTCAGTTTCTGTTGGTTTCTTCCCAAAATTTTCATAATTCTTCTAAACAACTCTTATTTCTTCCCACTATTTTTCTTCTATTTCTTTCTAAAAATCCTTTTTGAATTCTTCCAAGAGAGCCTGGAGACCAGTTCATATCCCACTATGAGGCTTCACCTGAATGTATTTTGCCTTTATTCTCCTCTCCTGGGTTTGTGTTCTGATCTTCCCTTTCTCCATAGCAGTTTCTATAGTCAGAGTTAGTTTTGCTTTTTTTCCCTCATTTTTAAAAGTTGTATTCTGCTCCTGGGGCACAGGGCAGATTGTTCCAAATTTCTGAGGTTGAACTATCTAAGGATCTAAGAAAGGAGTAACTCCTTTCACTTGATAGATAGCATTCATTTTGGATGCTCTATGAAAGAAAAAATTTCATATCCAATTCTACTTACATTTGTAAACATTCATATAATCATTAAGAGAATATAAGATCATTCAGGCACTCTTAGAACTATCAATGGCTAAACAATGGCACGAAACTTCTCACCTATCTTACTGTTAGATAACTGCTTAATCTTAACCTTTTTTTAAAATTTTTATTTAATAATTACTTTATATTGACACTCGTTTCTGTTCCGATTTTTTTTCCCTCCCTCCCTCCACCCCCTCCCCTAGATGGCAAGCAGTCCTATATATGTTGGATATGTTGCAGTATATCCTAGATACAATATATGTTTGCAGAAGCGTAAACTGGGGTTAACAAGATGGCAAGTAATACAGAATTGGTCATTCTAACCATAAATGTGAATGGGGTAAACTCCCCCATAAAGAGGAAGCGGTTAGCAGAATGGATTAAAAGCCAGAATCCTACAATATGTTGTTTACAGGAAACATACCCGAAGCGGGGAGATACATTCAGGTTAAAGGTAAAAGGTTGGAGCAAAATCTACTATGCTTCAGGTGAAGTCAAAAAAGCAGGGGTAGCCATCCTGATCTCAGATCAAGCTAAAGCAAAAATTGATCTAATTAAAAGAGATAAGGAAGGGTACTATATCTTGCTAAAAGGTAGCATGGATAATGAAACACTATCTATATTAAACATATAAAGTGGTGTAGCATCTAAATTCTTAAAAGAGAAATTAAGAGAGCTGCAAGAAGAAATAGACAGTAAAACTATAATAGTGGGAGATCTTAACCTTGCACTCTCAGAATTAGATAAATCAAACCACAAAATAAATAAGAAAGAAGTCAAAGAGGTAAATAGAATATTAGAAAAGTTAGCTATGATAGATCTCTGGAGAAAATGTAATGGAGACAGAAAGGAATACACTTTCTTTTCAGCAGTTCATGGAACCTACACAAAAATTGACCATATATTAGGACATAAAAACCTCAAACTCAAATGCAGTAAGGCAGAAATAGTAAATGCATCCTTTTCAGACCACGATGCAATGAAAATTACATTCAACAAAAAACCAGGGGGAAGTAGACCAAAAAGTAATTGGAAATTAAATAATCTCATACTAAAGAATGATTGGGTGAAACAGCAAATCATAGACATAATTAATAACTTCACCCAAGAAAATGATAATAATGAGACATCATACCAAAATGTATGGGATGCAGCCAAAGCCTTTTATACAAAGGCCTATTTGTATAAAATAGAGAAAGAGAAGGTCAATGAATTGGGTTTGCAACTAAAAATGCTAGAAAAGGAACAAATTAAAAACCCCCAGTCAAACACTAAACTTGAAATTCTAAAAATAAAAGGTGAGATCAATAAAATTGAAAGTAAAAAACTATTGAATTAATTAATAAAACTAAGAGTTGGTTCTATGAAAAAACCAACAAAATAGACAAACCCTTAGTAAATCTGATTAAAAAAAGGAAAGAGGAAAATCAAATTGTTAGTCTTAAAAATGAAAAGGGAGAACTCGCCACTAATGAAGAGGAAATTAGAGCAATAATTAGGAGTTACTTTGCCCAACTTTATGCCAATAAATTCGACAACTTAAAAGAAATAGAAAAATACCTCCAAAAATATAGCTTGCCCAAACTAACCGAGGAAGAAGTAAATATCCTAAACAGTCCCATCTCAGAAAAAGAAATAGAACAAACTATCAATCAACTCCCTAAGAAAAAATCCCCAGGACCAGATGGATTTACATGTGAATTCTACCAAACATTTAAAGAACAATTAACTCCAATGTTATATAAACTATTTGAAAAAATAGGGATTGAAGGAGTCCTACCAAACTCCTTTTATGACACAGACATGGTACTGATACCTAAACCAGGTAGGCTGAAAACAGAGAAAGAAAATTATAGACCAATCTCCCTAATGAATATTGATGCTAAAATCTTAAATAAAATATTAGCAAAAAGATTACAGAAAATCGTCACCAGGATAATACACTATGACCAAGTAGGATTTATACCAGGAATGCAGGGCTGGTTCAATATTAGGAAAACTATTAGCATAATTGACTATATCAATAACCAAACAAACAAAAACCATATGATCATCTCAATAGATGCAGAAAAAGCATTTGATAAAATCCAACATCCATTCCTAATAAAAACACTTGAGAGCATAGGAATAAATGGACTTTTCCTTAAAATAGTCAGGAGCATATATTTAAAACCATCAGTAAGCATCATATGCAATGGGGAAAAACTGGAACCTTTCCAGTAAGATCTGGAGTGAAGCAAGGTTGCCCACTATCACCATTATTATTTAATATCGTATTAGAAACACTAGCCTCGGCAATAAGAGTCGAGAAAGATATTAAAGGAATTAGAGTAGGCAATGAGGAAACCAAACTATCACTCTTTGCAGATGATATGATAGTATACCTAGAGAACCCCAGAGATTCTACTAAAAAGCTATTGGAAATAATTCATAATTTTAGCAAAGTAGCTGGCTACAAAATAAATCCCCATAAATCTTAACCTTTAAGATCATATCTTCTCACCAGGACACAACTGATGCACTTGAATTCAGGGTGGGGGTTTAAAAACTATCATTACTTTCTAACCCTCAACTGAATATCTGCTTAAGCTAACAGAAAAAAAGCAAATGGAGGATGGAAGATCACCTCATTTTCTGGCAATATGCTGCTTTACTTTTATTATTTAATTAAAAATAAAAAAAGCCCAACAGCCAAGAAAAAAAAAACCCTCCCTTATATTACCTTTGATAGCAAAACAAAACAAAACAAAACAAACAACCCTAAAATATTCAAAGAATTCTCCCCCAATGTGAAGAGAAATAGGTTACTGCAGGTCATAGTGGGACATATCCCACTCAGACAAGAAAACTACAAATAAAATCTAAAAATCAGAACAATTTTCATTTCTTTCATTCGGTATAGATAGCACTATCATCTAAAACATCCATATCAATAAGATGTATTTGTAAACACACAAACATAATTGAATAAATCTTTTTTTATTTTCATCTAAAGAACTAACCCACACATGTATTTTCTGGCATATTTTACTCTGTAGAACTTTTTTGGATATCTGCTTAAATCATGAGTTTACTTTCTTATTCACTATTTATAATGGTCTTTTATGTAACTAGCTTCATGACCCGTTATCCTGCTCTCCTCATGGTAGGAATCTTAATCTCCTTTCATGATGTAAACTCCTTGTGAATTAGGCATGGCAGATAATAGATGCTTAACAAATACTTATTGATGATTTGAAATATGGCTCTTGAGTCACTGCTGAGCAGCTGAGAATACTCCATGAGGCAGTGCACAATCTGAATCATGATATACTTTGTCCTTCTCCATTGCTTATCTGTCTTGTTATTGCTTAGCAGCACCATGAATGACTAAAAAACTAAAATGTGTATGAACAGCTGAATTTTGAATATATGAAATGAGGTAGATTAGCATGCCAGTTCATGTTTTCAGGAAACCCTGAATTATTTCCTATGGAATGCTTTCTTTACCAGCTCAGAGTTTCTTGTTCTAAAGAATTATCATGAGTATGGATAACCTGTCTAGTAAATTTTGTGCATTAGAAATCATGGTGATTCTACAGAAGGGTTGAAATTCATGCCTGATTCAAAGGAATTCTCCCGACAAGGGAAATGGTCACCAAGAGATTTTTAATTTCTCTGGAAACTACATCATGAATGGAAGTAACATACTAGATTGACCAATCTAGTATGATGAACAGTGGGCTCTACTTTAAGAGAACTTTAAATTGAAAAGGGCAAGGGAAAGAAGAAAAACAGTCACATAATTCTGCAATGTCTGTAATGGGTACAATTTGGGAAGCCAAATAACAGTGTCAAAGAACAAGCTATCAATAAAAACATAAGATCTCTACATACAAACACACATGTTTGGATCATCATATAGAATAAGAACTTGTAAAATAAGGAGAGACATTATGTTGAGATTTGGTAGGTTGGGACTCAAGAGGAAGATAGCTCTGGAAGAATTTATTATATCTTTTTCTTTTTGCTTGGAAATCTTTATTTGAAAATATGATTGGTTTATTCTATTTTTTGTTTTTTAATTGAAGCTTTTTATTTTCAAACATATGCAAGAATATTTTTTCACCATTGACCCTTGCAAAACCTTTAATTCCGTTTCCTCCCCCCTTCTCTCCACTCTCTCCCCTAGTTGGCAAGTAATCCAATATATATTAAACATTGTGAAAATATGTGTAAATCCAACATAGGCATAAGTATCTTGTTGCATAAGAAAAATCAAATAAAAATGGCCTAATATTTTATTTTATTTTAATTTTTAATTATAACTTTTTATTTACAAGATATATGCATGGGTAATTTTTCAGCACTGACCCTTGCAAAACCTTCTCTTCCAACTTTTCCCCTCCTTCCTCCCACCCCCTCTCCTAGATGGCAGGTAGACCAATACATGTTAATTATGTTAAAGTATATATTAAATACAATATATGTATACATATCCATACAGTTATTTTGCTGCATAAGAAAAATCGGATTTAGAAATAAGGTAAGAATAGCTTGAGAAAGAAATAAAAAATGCAAGTGGACAAAAACAGGAGTGGAAATGCTATGTTGTGGTTCACAGGTTCACACTCATTTCTCATAGTCTTTCGCTGGGTGTAGCTGGTTCTCTTCATTATTGAACAAATGGAACTGATTTCGTTCATCTCATTGTTGAAGAGAGCCATGTCCATCAGAAATGATCATCACATAGTATTGTTGTTGAAGTATATAATGATCTCCTGGTCCTGCTCATTTCACTCAGCATCAGTTCATGTAAGTCTCTCCAGGCCTTTCTGAAATCATCCTGCTGGTCATTTCTTCAGAAGAATAATATTCCATTATTGTATACCACAACTTATTCCGAGCCATTCTCCAACTGATGGGCGTCCATTCAATTTCCAATTTCTAGCCACTACAAAAAGGACTATAGCCTAATATTTTAAAAACAAAGTACTGCATATGAAAGTATACCACAAAAATCTTTAAAATTAAGCTTAATAAAAATTGTAAATTGTTCCAATCATTATGGAAACCAATTTGGAATTATGATGGGAAAATGACTAAATAGTTTATGCCCTTTGATACAGCAACAAAAGTTTCTGGCATGTAATGTAAGTTAAAGACAGATAGAGCCTATATATACTTTAGTATGTATAGTGTATTTTTAAAGGTAGCAAACCCCCAAACATACCTGGAAACAAAGTATGTTCGTATTTATTAGAAAGTGATTGAATTATGCTGCATAAATTTAATGAAATATTATTTTGCCTTAAGAAATGATTAAAATAAGGTATTCTAAGAAACTTGGGAAGTTGTTTGAAATTATACATAATGAAGTGAGCAGAAGACTTAAAAGACAGCAAACATGATAATATTATAGAAAACAACACAAAGTCATAATAATTCAACTTAGTGTAATAAATCCTCTCAATAGAGGGGTGGCATATTACCAAATGAGGCAGAACCATTTAGAAATTATCAAGGATTAAGTTTCTTTGGCTTAGTTCTACTTCTTTGTCACGAGGGAAGGTACCATAAGGATTAATACAGAAAAGTGAAAAAAATGGTAAAGCATTTTTAAAAGAAAAAAAAGCCTTTTACAAAAAAAACAGATATCATAGCACAAACCATGCTTTCTTTCATCACAGTCTCTCCCTAAAGAATCAATAGAGATATTTGCATGAATGCGAGATTCCATGGACTTTTTTCAGATAACAATTTCAAGGATATAATTTGTCAATACTTGAACGGAATTCCAGTAGAATTCTAGAATCAAAATTCTATCCTTTCTCCCTATCCCATTCGCCTCCCTCCCTCGGCTCCTCCTTCCCCCTCCTTCCCTTCTCCCCCCCCTTTCCCCCACATGAGCAATTGGGATTAAGTAACTCGCCCAGAGTCACACACCTTGTACGTATTAAGTGTCTGAGACCACATTTGATTTCAGGTCCTCCTGACTTCAGGGCTGGTGCTCTATCCACTGAGCCATCTAGCTGTCCCTCCCTATCCCATTTTTAACGGGGGTCCTTAACCTCTCAGCATTTCTCTCAGCTTCTGAGCTTTTAGAATCCAGTAACGTTCTGATCATGGCTATTTCTTTTCCTGGAAGAGGACTAGGTTTGTGGTGCTTCCTGCAGGGGCACTAGGTTTAGTGAGACCAGGCGCAGCCTATAATTCGCTTTCTTCTTTGTAAAGCAGTCGGTAAACATTTATTGAATTGCCTAGTATCTCCAGTGTTTCACCACCACACTCAGTCGTCTCTTCCTTAAGGGGCTTGCAAACCATTCCCATCCGCACTCTGGGCTGCAGTGGGACCTCAGGTAGGGTCTCAATTGCTTGGTTGGGGGTGGGGGTGGGAGAAGGTGGCGGCACCAGCGGCGCAGACGGATCGGGCTCTCGGGTAGCATGAAGGGTACCCGGAGAGGGGAGAAGGGAGAGAGTGTTTCTACGGCATCCGGGCCTTTGCCGCCAGACCTGAGTCCCACGTCCCTTAGAACATGGTGAAGAGAGGTGTCGCCGCCATCACTCCCTAACGAGACCCGAGCCACTGATTGGGAAAAGGGGGTTAGGAAAATAACGCTTGTGCTACGTAGTTACCCTTGTTTTCCCCCCGGACGCTGCTATCACAGCTGGGTAGTTACACTCTGTCTCGCCGCTGCCCCTTCCTCCCCTCTCTGCTCAGGGTCCCGGCGGGCGGACTATTTTCCCTTCACCTCGGAACTATATCTTTTTCAAAAGCAATGGAATAGGCAAAATATAAAGTGCATTTATCACCTTCTGAAGACAAAAAGAAAAAAAATGCTGGTGAGAAGTAGAGAACTGCATGGAGCACAACGTGGAAGCACAGGGAACCCATGAACAACTTCTGATTTTTAAGATGCATCTCGATTAATCAGCAAGCATTGATTAAATGTTTATTATGTGTCAAGATAAGAATGGGGGAGAATTTTTTTAAATTTTTATTTAATAATAATTATATTGACAGAATCCATGCCAGGGTAATTTTTTTTTTACAACATTATCCCTTGCACTCGTTTCTGTTCCGATTTTTCCCTCCCTCCCTCCACCCCTTCCCCTAGATGGCAAGCAGTCCTATATATGTTGGATATGTTGCAGTATATCCTAGATACAATATATGTTTGCAGAACCGAACAGTTCTCTTGTTGCACAGGGAGAATTGGATTCAGAAGGTATAAATAACCCGGGAAGAATAACAAAAATGCAGATAGTTCACATTCGTTTCCCAGTATTCTTTCTTTGGTTGTAGCTGCTTCTGTCCGTCATTTATCCATTGAAACTCAGTTAGGTCTCTTTGTCAAAGAAATCCACTTCCATCAAAATATGTCCTCATACAATATTGTTGTCGAAGTGTATAATGATCTCCTGGTTCTGCTCATTTCACTCAGCATCAGTCCATGTAGGTCTCTCCAAGCCTCTCTGTATTCATCCTGCTGGTCATTTCTTACAGAATAATAATATTCCATAACATTCATATACCACAATTTACCCAGCCATTCTCCAATTGATGGGCATCCATTCATTTTCCAGTTTCTAGCCACTACAAACAGGGCTGCTACAAACATTTTTGGCACATACAGGTCCCTTTCCCTTCTTTAGTATTTCTTTGGGATATAAGTCCAATAGAAACACTGCTTGATCAAAGGGTATGCACAATTTGATAACTTTTTGGGCATAATTCCAGATTGCTCTCCAGAATGGTTGGATTCGTTCACAACTCCACCAACAATGCATCAGTGTCCCAGTTTTCCCGCATCCCCTCCAACATTCATCATTATTTTTTCCTGTCATCTTAGCCAATCTGACAGGTGTGTAGTGGTATCTCAGAGTTGTCTTAATTTGCATTTCTCTGATCAATAATGATTTGGAACACTCTTTCATATGAGTGGTAATAGTTTCAATTTCATCCTCTGAAAATTGTCTGTTCATATCCTTTGACCATTTATCAATTGGAGAATGGCTTGATTTCTTATAAATTTGAGTCAGTTCTCTATATATTTTTGAAATGAAGCCTTTATCAGAACCTTTAACTGTGAAGATGTTTTCCCAGTTTGTTGCTTCCCTTTTAATCTTGTTTGCATTAGTTTTATTTGTACAAAGGCTTTTTAATTTGATGTAATCAAAATTTTCTATTTTGTGATCAGTAATGGTCTCTAGTTCATCTTTGGTCACAAATTTCTTTCTCCTCCACAAGTCTGAGAGATAAACTATCCTATGTTCCTCTAATTTATTTATAATCTCGTTCTTTATGCCTAGGTCATGGACCCATTTTGATCTTATCTTGGTATATGGTGTTAAGTGTGGGTCCATGCCTAATTTCTGCCATATTAATTTCCAATTATCCCAGCAGTTTTTATCAAATAATGAATTCTTATCCCAGAAGTTAGGGGCTTTGGGTTTGTCAAACACTAGATTGCTATAGTTGACTATTCTGTCTTGTGAACCTAACCTTTTTCACTGATCCACTAATCTATTTCTTAGCCAATACCAAATGGTTTTGGTGACTGCTGCTTTATAATATAATTTTAGATCAGGTACAGCTAGGCCACCTTCATTTGATTTTTTTTCATTAATTCCCTTAAGATTCTCGACTTTTTATTGTTCCATATGAATTTTGTTGTTATTTTTTCTAGATCATTAAAATATTTTCTTGGAAGTCTGATTGGTATAGTGCTAAATAAATAGATTAGTTTAGGGAGTATTGTCATCTTTATTATGTTCGCTCGGCCGATCTAAGAGCACTTAATATTTTTCCAATTATTTAAGTCTGACTTTATTTGTGTGGAGACTTTTTTATAGTTTTGCTCATATAATTCCTGACTTTCCTTTGGTAGATAGATTCCCAAATATTTTATGATATCAACAGTTATTCTGAATGGAATTTCTCTTTGTATCTTTTGCTGTTGGGTTTTGTTGGTGATGTATAAAAATGCTGAGGATTTATGGGGATTTATTTTGTAGCCAGCTACTTTGCTAAAATTATGAATTATTTCTAATAGCTTTTTAGTAGAATCTCTGGGGTTCTCTAGATATATCATCATATCATCTGCAAAGAGTGATAGTTTGGTTTCCTCATTGCCTACTCTAATTCCTTTAATATCTTTCTCGACTCTTATTGCCGAGGCTAGTGTTTCTAATACGATATTAAATAATAATGGTGATAGTGGGCAACCTTGCTTCACTCCAGATCTTACTGGGAAAGGTTCCAGTTTTTGAATGGGGGAGAATTTTGGGAGAAAGATGAGGTCAGTTTCAGACCTGTTGAGTTTAACATATCTATTGGAGGCAAAGTCAAGATGGAGAAGTAGGAAGCAATATATTTAGGAAGTATATATATATATATATATTTTTTTTTCTTTTTTTTGTAAAATACAATACCATTTTGTCAAGACTATCTGATTAGATGTACTGAATTAAATCCAATTCTAAGAGGAAATGGGTTTTATTAGTAGGTCATGGCTTAGAACAGAATGTTCTGAATGTGTTTGTTGATCCACAATCACTAATCTCATCCAGTAAGTCCAACATCGGAGTAGTGGAGATGCAGGTTAAGAAATTCTCAGTCTCTGATGACCATAGAGGCTTGTGCAAACTTACAGTGAGTATATTCCAGTTTTATAATCTGCCAATAGAAATATTTGGTTTACTATGGACTCATATTTTATATACTTACATGTATATATGTTATTTTATCCAATTGAAGGTAAGTTTGTTGAGGGCAGGGGCTATTTCTAGTATTTATTGCTTGGTGTATAAGTAAGAATGCAAGAAATTAATTGCTGAATAGTAGCAAGCATGTCCATGAGCTCTTTACTGTACAATATGCCTACTACTTTTCACATTTTGTATTCTAAGGTCCTTCCTAGATATATCATTTGATGTTCTGTATTTAAAGGTCCCTTTAAACATGTTCTTATATACTCTACATTTAGTTACAGATCTGACATTTTAGGTTCAGAGGTCCCTCCCAGTTTGGGCATTTTATGTTCTAAAGATTTTTCCAGATCCAACATTCTATTTGCTTGACTTTCTGTTTTAAAGTTTTTTTCCCAGCTCCTTTTAGGTACCTCTCAGTTCTGACATTCTGTGTTCTAAGGGCCTTCCTAGGAGTTGTTCTGTGTTTATGATCTGACATTTTTTCTAATTCTGTGATCTTAGGATTCTAGGTTATGAAAGTGTTTCTCTCTCTCTCTCTCTCTCTCTCTCTCTCCTCTCTCTCTCTCTCTCTCTCTTTTGACTGCATAGAGCATGAATGAACAACTCAGTTGGTCAAACCATGGCAAGAAGATTGTCCAAGAAAAATAGAACCTAAGGGAAAAGGGCATCTGAAAAGAGCAGGCAAATGGAGATGAGGAAACATGGTTTTTGTTCAAGTGTGTTGGTGACTAGCAACATGAGCAAAGTGTGTGGGTGTACATTTATGATCATCAAAGGTGTTGACTTGTGTCACAGTTAATGTTCTCTGGCAAAGTCAAATAGAAGAGGGATTCTTTATGGAGAGGTTCAATCAACGTTCTTGTCTGTGAGTGGCATTGGACTTTGGACTGATAGATCATGTTCCATTCAGAGATCTTCTTGTATCTTTATCTCTTTGGTAACTAATCTGGAGAAAGCATGATATTATGGAAAGTGTGCTAGGTTTTGGGTTTTGGGTCATAATACCTGGCTTTGCCACTTGTTAGTTGTGTGATCTTGGACATTTAATCTCGTTGGTCCTCACTTTCTTTATTCCTCAAATCCAGAGATTGAGATGACCTCAAAGGCCCCTTCTAAATTTCAGTATATGATTCTATGAACCTCATACTGAGACTGAAAAGAAGGAAAAAAACCTATCATGCCAGCTTCATTCCAATTCTGCTGAATTCAGCAAGCAGGTATTAAATGCCTACTATGTGGTAAAAATATAAGGGAAAAAATATGTCCTGTTGGGGATGAACCAATAGAAACTGAGATTTTTCACAAAGCTGAATAAATACAATGTTGGCAAGTGTCTGAGTGTCTGAATTTTAAAAAAAGAAAAAGAAAAAAAAAGAAAAAAGCAGTCTGATAGAAAGTCCTGATGAAATCATGATGAATGAGAGATCTTTCCACTTTAGTGTAATAATTCAGAAAAGGAAAAAAAATCCTCTTGTTGTGTAATTAAAGATGTCCAAATGCAGAGTTTGTTAATTTGTTGCAGTCTGGGGGAAACAAAACAGACTAGATGAATAGAAATGGATCAACTAGGTGAGAGTACAGGGAATTATAGCTATACTGGAAATATTGTGGAGAACAACAGTTAATCAGTAAACAAACATTAAGCACTTATTATGAATTAAAAACTACAAAAAACATTAATTAAGCACCCACTATGTGCCAAGCACTGTGCAAAGCTCTAGGGATACAAAGCAAAAAGAAGTTTCTATTTTACACTAGAATGGAAAAGACAATATGTAAAAGGAATTTGAAAAGTGGAGAGAGGAAGAGAGAGAGTATGCAGTAGTAGGGGCATAATAATGATGATAGAATGGAAACTAAATCCAGCAGCTAGTGGCAAATAAAGAGATGTCTAGGAATTCGAGATTTCCATAAAGAGAAGCTATGGGGGGGAGGGGGAAGGAAGGGGAATCTTTACTTCGTTCTCTAGTCCTCTAACCAGTGGATCAGAAATAATTGAGGGCATGAGGTATGAATAGCAAAAACTGAAGCAATCTCCATGATAAGTTTCCTGCTAATTAACTAGTTTATCATGGGCAGTGAAAAATAAGAAGAGGAAAAAGGAAAGAGGAGGGAAAAGAGGAAGAGGAGAAGAAAGAGGAGAAGAAGAAAAAAGAAGAAGAAAAGGAGGAGGAAGAGGAAAAGAAGAAGGAAGAGGAGGGGGGTAAATGAAGAAGGAAAAAGAGGAAAACTACAACTACAAGAAGAACAAGAATAAAAACAACAAGAAAACAACAAAAACAAAGAAAAACAGCAAGTAGTAGAAGAAGAATAACAACCATAACAAGAACAAGAAGAAACTAACCAGAACACGTGGTGGCAAATGAAGAGATGGCTGGAAATTTAAGATCTATAAAGGAAGACTTTGGGAGGGAGTTGGATTTTTGTTTGTTTTGCTGTGTTAAGTACTAATTACTGTACTAGGTGCTAATCATACTAAGCAAATAATTTGTCATCTATTGTTAAAATAACAGAAAACTTTTGGGAGCATATGCTAGAGTGGTTGAACTCAGGAAACATCAATTTTCTCTCATCCCAGACCATCTCATACTTTTCACAGAAGCAAAGCAAAAAAAAAATTCTATTGGTCACATAGACTCAAAAGCATCATGGAAAAGCTCCTGAGAGATGGGTGTAAAAATAGTCATTCCATCTGGCATGACAAAGGATCAGGCAAGGAAAGGTTACTGGAGCCTGCTATAAAATTACCAGTTACACA
The DNA here is from genome assembly GCF_016432865.1 of Antechinus flavipes. Taxonomy (NCBI): domain Eukaryota; kingdom Metazoa; phylum Chordata; class Mammalia; order Dasyuromorphia; family Dasyuridae; genus Antechinus; species Antechinus flavipes. Next base: position 666,144,759 of record NC_067398.1, read on the forward strand.
AAGCTGAAGATGCAGAAGTATCTTATGGTATGACTTGATCCTGAATGGACACATGACTGATGCATGTACTTGAGACAAAAATGCCAACTTGGTTTGCCAGAAAATGAATTCCCAAAGTGATATTTGAGATAATTCATCTTTCAGGCATGAACTGGACTTGATTATATCAAAGATATTTCAGTTTGGGGGGATATATTGTAAATTGAGATATCCAATAAAAGCAAGACTAAATTTCATCCTGATCTTGCTGCTTTCTATGCCTTACTTATACTTTTATATAGAAATATGGACTACAGTTTTCCATAAGTTCTTCCTCAGTTATATTCCTCAGCTGAGATGCTATGTTTAGTGTTTTGCAACTTAATATCAAGTGTATTGGAGATACTGTGATTAGTAAGCATCTCCTTTATAGGCAAAGCTATGGCTGTCTTCAGATCAGCTAAACTGTGCTAATATCTGAAGCGGATTTTAACTTTTTCAATAAGATTGTCAGCTAATGTCTATGCAGCTCTTTCTATTAAGCCATAATATACCAAAAGATATAGACTGAGATCACTTTAATAGTTGTTTTCTATTTGTTTGTTTCATTTCCCCCCTGAACCTTCTATTAATGGTTAAATTCTCAAATTTGGCCCTAAAGTGAACTGGTCTTCTACTATGTCCCTTGAATCTGTCAGTTCAATTGCCATCCATTCCTATTATTATCAAGATCCTGAAGGGCTACATGGAAATAGTTTTCCTGTGGATGGAGAATAAAATTTATTTTTATTGATTCTGAACAACAGAATTAGGTTCAGTGTGACAAAATTATAAGGACATAGGATATGAGAAGACTTTTTTTAAAACAATTAAATATATCTAATAATTTAATGTGCCTTTATTTTGGGAAGAAGTGATGAGATGATTCATCCTTTAGGAATTTATTGAATTTGATTATCTCAGAGATATTTTGATTTTGAGAATCTGTTGTCTAGAAGGGTATCAGTATGGACACAGAGAAGAGCAATAACAAGCAAGGTTTGAAGAAAGCCCACGTGAATGGTAGAAATTAATGATTTCATAGATCATGAGGCACACAACTTCTCAAGCCTGAACCTGATGCAGGATCTGAATTATCAAGAAGCAGCTTTCTAGTTTTCTTACTTTCCGTAACATACTCTTTGACCCAGGAATGTTGGCCTCCTTATTCATTCCATGATTAAGAAACTCCATTTTTCAACTCTGGGGATTTTTTTCTGTCCTCCAGTCTATGATGCTCTCCCTCCTCACTTCTGCTTATTGTCTTCCCTAGTTTCTTTTAAGTCCCAACTAAAAACCATCTCCTATAGGAACCCTTTCTCAATGTCTCATTTTTAGTGACTTCCCTCTCTGAATTATTTCTTCTTTATGTGTATATAGTTTGTTTATAATTATTTGTTCATTCTCTAGCCCATTAGATCATAAGGGTGAAGATTGTCTTTTGGTGTCCTTACCACATGGTAGATTCTTAACTATGTTTATTAATTGATTGAGTAATGAGAGATAAGGATTAATTGAAAGGAAAACAAAAGTAATATGGGAAGGTGAAATGCAAAGTGTTCCCAGAAGTCAGAATAATCACTTGTCAGGGCTGCTAAAAAGATTCTTATTCAGATCTAGGCTTAACTTGATTCTTCTCATTTTGGATTTCTGTGAATCTGATTTTTATCAATGCCCCTGATTGGTCAGTAGCGCTGATTGGTTAGAGTATTTAATAATTTAAGAGCTAGAAGTACCTTAGAAGCCACTTATTCCAACTTTCTAAGGTAAGTCCTCAGATATTATAGTTGGTTAGCCTTAGGCTTAAAGTTATAGATTCCAGGAATTTGGTAGAGGCTAAAGTATATGTATTTTTTAGTCTCCTGTTTTTCCTTTATTTTGCTCTTCTCTGTGTCCATACTGATATCCTTCTAGACAACAAGTTCTCAAAATCAAAATGTCTCTGAGATAATCAAGTTCAATAAATTCCTAAAGGATGAATCATCTCAATCACTTCTTCCCAAAATAAAGGCACAATAGCTGTTTTCCAGTTATTGAAGCTAGGAATATATGCTTGGTTTCTATTCCCAACCTTCTTGGAACAAAGACAAAAACCCAAAAATCAATGTACAGGATACATTTTATTCAGGAGAATCACAATCAAAATAGTCCTGATTTGAAAAGCAGGCAGTCATCAGAATCCTATGACTACCCTATGCCTATGTTAAGAGAAAATGCCTCTCCATTATTCCTGGGGTACTTTTGCCAGGTATGGTCCAGGGCTGCAGGGATCCAGAATTGGTTCTACCTTCAGCCACAGTCCATCTTTAGCCCTGAGAATCAGTTCTGGCTTCCTTTGAGATAGGTATCCATCTGAGAAGACCCGGAAGTGCAATAAGGTGAGGGCCAGCACAACCTTCATCTCTGCCATGGCAAAATTCTTGCCAATGCAATTCCTGTCAAGGGAAGCAGAATGATGAAGATCTCTCCAACCCTCAGATCTTGAGCAAATCCTAATTTTTTTATTATAGCTTTTTATTTACAAGTTATATGCACGGGTAATTTTACAGCATTGACAATTGCCAAACCTTTTGTTCTAATTTTTCCCCTCTTTCTCCCCACCCTTTCCCCCAGATGGCATGTTAAATATGTTAAAGTATAAATTAAATGCAATATTAGTATACATGTCCAAACAGTTATTTTGCTGTACAAAAATAATTGGACTGAGCAAATCTTAATTTAAGGATCTTCCAAAATTAAGGATGGGACTGGAATATAGTGGGGATTCCCTGAAGATAGATTCCAGGGTCAAAGGCATGGGTATTTTATGAAGGATTAGAACTGCCTACTAAGATTTACTAATATAGTCCATTTTTTACAGAATTTAGGGAGGATATTTGGTAAACAAGGATATTGCCTCACCTGGGTCCAGCTGAGAAGGGCATAAATGCCAGTGGTGACATCTTCTGAGAGTTGTTGGAGTCAAAGCGGTATGGGTTAAAGACCTGCAGGATGGAGCAAGGGTGGAACAGTAAGAGAAAGTTCAAGGCCATGTTTACTCCAAACTAACAGACTCCCTCTAAAGAAAGAGATCATAATCAGAGCAGATAAACTACTCTCAGGAAAAAGCAAATTCAAAGCAGAATCCTCTTGGGGGTGAGAAGGGAGATGGTGAAATATTTTCTGCCCTCCCCAGACTTGTCTTGAGGATTATGTTCAGGTGGATCTTTCTACTGTAGGATCTGTGCTGGAACTCAGGTTCATCTTAGATGGGTATCCCTGTCCCCTATTCATGAGGGAAAGAATTGGTGTTGCTACCTCAGGGTTGGTCCACACAGTTGGATTGTGGTGGATTCCAAAGATGTTGACAAGACAGCTAATGCCTGTTATGGAAGGATGGAAGAGAGAAGAAAATGTTTCTTGTGGAAAATGTTTTCAGAGTACTGGCTTATAACTCTGGGTCAAAATAAGGAACACATCTCTCCAACTACAGTGAAATTGGGGAACTTTTTAAATAATAAATCTATGTCAAGGTAGTAAGTTGCAAGCATTAGCCCCATGGTATATGAGAAGAAATTGAGAAAAGAAAAGCTTATTTTATTCAAAGTCATATGGCAAATCATATTTAGTTTGTTTATGCTTATCTATTTTCTTCCTGATTAAATTGTGAGCAGGGAGTTTTACCTTTCTTTGTATAGTTAGCTCTCAGCATAGTTCCTGGCAGTTATTACATACTTAATAAATGTCTACTGATTGACTGATGTAACCCTTCCCCAACTTTTTTACCTATATTCATAGGCATGGCCCTCATTTTCCTCATTTTGGCTCCCATTGGCATCATCCCATTGGAAAACTTATAGAGGTTTTAAAGGCTATGTGTATTTATGCCCTCCCCTCTTAAACTCCCGTCCTCATCTATCACCCCAAAATACTTCCTCCTTTTATAGTATGACAGGTGGTACCTTTTGGAATGATGTGACCATCAGGCAGCTGAATATCCTTGGTGCAGCAGCGGATGACAGTTACAACTGGTGGGTACAACCGCAGGCTCTCTTTGATACACATAGATAGGAAGGGCATCTGGGACAGATCATCCCTAGGGATAACAGGCTTATCATCCCCATGGTGGTAAAGAGGGAGAGATCAGGAAAGATGGTGGGAATAGTTTTTAGGACCCTAACATTCTGGTTTTGAAGTCTCTCACAGTAAGAAGTTGTGAAAACCAGATAAGATTATTGCTTAATAAAAGAAGATACATACGATATGGGAAGGGTTGTTGTTGTTTTGGTCTTTTTTTTTTTTTTTTTTTGATATAGAAGTCTACCTGCTTTGTAGACTTGAGTGATAGCTGTGAAAAGATTTTAAAAAGTGGTAGTATAGATATCCTAGCTGCTTTGGGATATCTTCATGTCTGTCATATATAGAGTGGGAAGACTAATTTCAATGGAAAAAGAAGCATCTTCTAAAGTGTCAGCCAAGATGAGATGAGATTTGGAGTGGTTCTTTTATGAGTGTTTTAGTTTTAGTTTAGTTTAGTACATAAGATGAATTGGACCTCTCCTTTCTTCATTACTCCTATTGGACAACTCACCACACATCTTGGTCTTTATTCCCAGCCTCAGTCCATACTGACCACTTAATTTCATTTGGTTGACGTCTCCTCAGGAGTTCCTGTATCTCCTGTCGACAATGATCCTGATGTTCCTGATGCTGTGCCAGGTTATAGAGGACCCAGGAGATTCCACTTGCAGTTGTGTCATACCCTAGGGAGAGTAGAGAGAAAAGAGGAATTCAGAGGGATGGTATGATGGTTGGGGATGCCCATTATTGCTCTATGGAAAGGAAGAATACCTCTTCCTGATCAGTTCCAGATTAGGAGAATAACTCACTCTAGAGTAGTTCTGATACAAGCTATATTCAGTGGGACTGATACTGGGGCTAAAAGCTAGATAGGAAATTTCATCATCATCTCCTCCCACCCCATTTCTCTCTCTTTCCATGTGACCCTTACCTTCAAACATAAAGGTGTCAGCTTCTGCTTGTATGTCCTTGTCTGACAGAGGCTTCCCATCCTCATCCTGGAATAGGTTCCCAAGAAACTATAGCTTCTTGGTGTTTTCTCTTTCCTTGAACAATTCTGCTCAGAGCCCCAAGCAGTATCACCTCCTATTCCCAGTCACTTCTAATAAATCTAAAAATTATTTTATTATATGTAGAATTGAAGAGACCAACACTAATATATATATCACCAACTTATATACCTAAAGCTATTGTCTTCCATGTTGCACTTTCAGTCACTCCCTAGAGATTCTCTGAAGAGCATAGAATGCAAAAAAGGCTATGATATATACCTGCAAGCAAACATTGTGCATGAGAGCTTCTTGGAATACTCCAAATCATAGAATCTTTTATTTGGGACGAACCCTTACCCAAGCATGAGCTTTATCTACTTCCAGAGATCTAGCATCAGTCATAGGGATACTACTAGACATTTTTTCTGATTGTTATGATTCCATTTTCAAACAGTTCTATATATTTTCCTCCATGTTGTCTAGCATTTGTATCCTACAGCCCTTGGTTGTTAATAGTAACCTAGACTTCCTAGATGTGCCTAGAACCATCTAGCTATTCCTAGTCATACCTAGAATCCAAAAGACTTAACTGCACTTCTAGGCATTCTTCTTGAAAGAAGGAAATTTTCTTGAGAGATACAATCATAGAGATGCTTTTAGATATAATCAGAACACGAGAGATGATTGTCCTTCTCAATATATAGAATTAACAATAGATATTATTCAAAACAAGCTTAGCACAAAGGACCTTGATTGTTCAAAACAAACTTAGAACAAAGGAGCTTGATACACATACTAAGAATGGAGATGACTTGGAATATGACCTGTTAACATTTTGACTATGCTATGTCCTACCTGTATTATTTTGGAAAATCACTTATCTTCCATGGATCTCACTTTCCTCATCTGCAGAAAGAAGAGGCTACAGTAGATGATACTTAATGTTCCTCTCAGATTTAAAGATCTGATTTTATGTGGAAGAGCTTTGTAAAGAATAAATCACTATACACACGAAAAGGATTATAATCTATTAAATTTAATAACTGATATAGTCCTAGAACCAAATAGAATTTGGGGTTTCAGAATGGCTGAGATGTAGGAATTTGGCTTCCTGGACAAAGTATAGGGGACAGAGTAAAGGGCTAAACCAGGGAGGGAGAGAACTCTGACCCTGTAGATTTCAAATAACCTAGAATTTGGGGCTGAAACTACAACTTATACTTAGATGAATTTTGAATTCCAGAGATATTTAATATGCCCAGAACCAGCACAAAGATAACCTTAGACTTACCTAGAACTTCCTTGATATACTTATAATCAGCTAGAAGCAGTTATTCTACAACTATGGAAGAGGAGCAAACTTTAACCCTAACCCTAAATGTGCCTCCTTCTCCTTTCCTAAGTACACACTTAAGTTTGACATTGGCTTGAGTCCTTCAAAGAAAATTGGGTTTTGATGAAGATAGTCAAGTTTAGCTCAGTTTCCCATTGTGGGTGCAGAAGGCTCATCATGCTGTGCTGGGCTCCGGGTTTCATAAAACTTGTCTATGAATATTTTCCCCACTCCCATTCAAGCCCAATGTATATATTAAGATTGACTTTCCTCCTCCCCTGAGCCTCCCAAGGTTCCCTGAATACTTTCTGCTTTTCTACCTCCCCCATACCCCCCCCCACCACCACCACTGATACTAACCTTGGCCAGCAGCAGAATATCTATGAAATCCATGATCTTGCCTTTGCCTTTGTCACTGAAATAAGCTTCAGGACCATATGTGTCAAGGATATGGCGCCGGGCCTGGATGACAGCTTCTGAGAAGTCATGTACCAAGCGACAGGCCCGGGAGAAGTGCCTCCCCTGGCTGGTGAGGTAGTACAAGCCATCCCAGTATAAGAGTAGATGCTTGTTGCGGCTTGCCACCAGGGCACTCAATTCCTGAATGGCTGAGATGTAGGAATTTGGCTTCCTGTCCAAAGTATAAGGGACAGAGTAAAGGGTTAAACCAGAGAGGGAGAGAACTCTGACCCTGTAGACTTCAAATAACCTAGATTAAGCTCTTCAATGCGCTTTCAACCCAACTGCAACCCAATTGCTCACCCAAACTTGCCTGTTTTCATCACTGACATGACCTCTTTCCAGTTAGCCATCCCTATTCCTTCTTCCTACTGAGCCCCAATAAGTTCTGATTACTTTTCTTCCATTATGTCATAGAATCTGTGTAGAAAGAAATCCCAGAGGGTACCTAATCTGCGTTTTATCTTATTGGGAATTCCCTCATGTGTGCCTCAGGTCCTGCTTAAGGATATCCAGTGAAGAGAGATCTGCTACTTTTCTGGGCAGCATGTTCCACTCTGAGATAGCTTTCTTTATTAAAGTCCCCACCTCTGTTATATCAAGCCTGTATCTGCATCTCTATGACTCCTATTCATTGTTCCTAATTCTGTCACAGGCAGGCACTGTGATCCTCATTTAATAAATATGACACGAGCCTCAGAGAATGACTTTCCCAGAGCTCAAACATATTAAGCCTGTTATTTAAGGTTCTTCAGAGCCTAGATTTAACTTATCTGCACAACTGCTCCTCTCTTAGCTTCTTAACTAGCCTATAAGTACAATATTCTCTAATCAAACTTTGATTACATCATACTTTCTGCCAGAGGCATCCCATCTATCCCTCCCTGATCTCCCAATACATAGTAAACTCCTTTTTTGACCTCCTAAAGGCATACATCCTGAACTGTAATGTTCTACCAGTTTCCCATTTCCTTCACTAGTTTGGGAATTCTTCAAAGGCAAGAACTGTGTCTATACCAAAGCTGTCTCAGAATAAGAACTAGAAAAAGATTTTATCTTGATTGATTATGCTGCTCATGATTTAGAGGAATGGACAGGACCTTTTGCCTGGTTGCTCTTGCTGCCCAGAGAAAATCAGGAAGAAGCTGTTCTTAAGGGGTCAGACTCCACATAGAGCCTTGGTCATTGTTGTGATAACAAAAAGGTTAGAGCATTTTGAACTGTGGTGATGGGAAGTCAAGAACAGTCTTTGCAATTCTGAGGAGGGGGGAAAAAGATAAATGGAGCTCCCACTGGGGGATGCCAATAATTCACATCAATGACACAATGCAGTATTTGTTATATTACACCTATCCTTTAGCTGAAGTTTCTTGAATTGTAAATAATGGATAGTGGAATACTGTCACTGTCATTTAAAAGACTGATCTGGGAGCTGTTGAAAGCAGAATGACACCCTCTAATAAAGGGATGAAAGGATAGGGACTCCCTGAATCTCTAGTAAGGAATTGGAGAATCAAATCTATACATCACTGTTAATGATGATTAGTCTTCATATTAATGTCAAATCATTTCTCCTCCTGGACCATCCCAGACTCTTCTGTGACATATCTAGGAGTACTTTATTTCCCTTTTCCCAGGTGCAATGCCATCTATAACTCTTGAGGTTCCAAAGCCAAGGACCGGGTTGTGACTCACTCCTGGCAATCACTGTTATAACTAAAGATGCATTTCTGAAGGCTGTCCAAGGTCACGAGGCTGATGTGCTCGAACATGTCCAGGTGGTTGCTTCTAGCACACAGATGCTTCCATTTCTCCTAGTCAAGTAAAAGAAACAGATTGTAGGCTGTCCTCCTTCCAGGACCTGGCACATGGGTTCCAACCTCTGTAGCTACAGAGAGGGAAAAGGAGGGACTTTGTCATGGGGAGCAGTATAAGGCTATAGATCACAATAGGAAATCTCTCTTGGGAAAGAATCATGATCTGTCAACCAAATCTTAACAAGATTTACTAAAATCTTGTTCCATTTTTGTCATTATTCACTCCAAACTTTGTGTTGCCATTGCTGTCATATAATGTTAGTAATAATTATATTTATATGGCATTTTGTAATGCCAGAGAAACTGAGGCAGGAGAGAGATTAGAGAGTTTTAAATATTTTAATAATGGGAGAGTATAATTGTCTGGACAGGACTTTCATGTTAAATTATCCAGTCAGACAGAGATAATGATATACTGGGACCAGGGAATCCATGTCGGTCCCAGGGCTGGAAGAGACTGTCATCTCAAAGAATCCAGTGGATAGCATCCAGCATCCAGCCTCCAGCCTCCAGCAATTAATGGGGGAATCCCAACTTCTTAAATACCTTTTCTCTAAGCAAAGGAAAGGGTAAGAAGCAAGGGAAAACTTCTGTCAGGATAGGGGAGGCCATGAATCCTAAAAACCCAGAGACAGGATGTCTGAATACACAGAAATAAAGATATCAGTGAGGTGTCTTGGAATATTTTAGAGGAATATTGTAAATTTTTGAGGACAGAAAAGAATCAAGAGATCTACTCTCTTGTTTATTTTGCCAACAATTTATAATTTTAGAGCAAATAGTCCTCAGTCTTAATGGGCCAAAGGTGGGGGGGGGGCGGTTATAACTTAGGGGATTGAGACAGAACAGTTAAGGAAACTGAGACAAGGGAAACTAGTGCAGGGAAACTAGTCAGGACAGTTAAAGAGAACTGTGGCATAACATTTTAAGATTTGGAAACAACACTGGGAGGTAGGTATTATTATTTTCCTATTTTACAGATGGGAAAATTGAGCTTGACAAGTGTTATCTAACTTGTCCAGAGTCACACAATTAGAAAGTGTATGAGGCTGGATTTAAACTTAGGTCTTCCTGACTCCAAGTGCAGAACTTTATCACATTTGATTTAGCATCCTCATAGAAAGACATATTAAATAAACACAAGATAGTTTTCTTTGTGAGGGTTGGGGAATCAATAACTAGAGGAAAGAGGAAAATCCAAGTATGGGATATGATACTTGAACTGAAGTTTGAAGGAAACACGGAATTCTCAGAGGTGAAGGACATAAAGAAAAAGTAAATTCTCTGCATAAAGTATAGTCTATGCAAAGATATTCCCTCAATCTAATTGCTCTACATCTTAGATTATGTTTTTAACAGTTAAATTCCTAGAAAGAAAACTATCCATATTGTTGCCTCTACTTCCTGTCTTCTCATTTTTCAACCTCTTGCAATTGATTACTGATCTATTGCTCAATCAAAATTGTTCTTCCCAAAGATAATTAAGAATAATGAAAATTATTGGTAACTTTGATTGAGCAGTTTCATGTTGTGATGAGGACAAAAGCCAGACTTCAAGGGATCCAAATGTTAGTGAGAGAAGAGGAAGGGGAGGCAATGAGTATTGACAGTTTTTCCCCTAGGAGTTTGACTGCAAAAGGGTGATATGTGAGGAGGTAGTCAAGTAACTGATTATACCTTATGTAGGGTGGTCTAGCAGGAAATATACTTAGTGTGGGCTTTGGTCTTGATGCCAATTTCTCTACCCGCCTCCCCCTGGCTCTTCCAGGCTCACATGCATGATGTTTGTAGACTGGATGAAGATCTTTACATAAGATTTAAGGATGTCAAAATGAAAAGCTGGGGTTAGTAGGTGCCGGTGTCGTTTCCATTTGTCTCCTTCACTCAGCAGTAGCCCATCTCCTGGGAAGAGAATATGGTAGAAATCCAGGTCTAATCTTCCATTCTTCAATCACCCAGAACTTAACTCCACCCAGACCACAGAGCTAGTTGCCTGGCCCTCATTCCCGATCTCTACTGACCCTGAATCCAAAACCCTAGCCTTCAATCCTAGTTTCTATCCACATCTAGGTTTCTATCATTCAGTCCACAAACATTCATTCTCTAGCATCTTAGGTTAAGGGAATGTTGAGTGCCTTTCCCTTAGGTCTCATGCCCACTTTCTGGTGATAATTACTGGTCCCACCTATGACTTACCCAACCAAGGCTTCAAAAATCCATAGAAAAGCTTATCCTTGGGTGCAATGTTGACTGTAAAAGACAAAATTTTTTCAAGGAAGTGACCTGGCCACATAGTAAGAGAAAGGGAAGGGGAGAACAAACCATATAACAGAGTCCCAAATTATTAGACTGGCATGTAGGGAATAGAAATTCCTTCATTTTGTCATCTGCCCTAGCCTGAACAACCCATTTCCAATCCTAGCACAGCTGGGATTAAGAGAAAGAGGAGAATAGAAGAGAACAGGATAGAAAAAGAGAAAGTGAGATTTTTTTGTGGGATGGAGACAGGAACAAAAGAGTGGGGATGGGACACAAATCAGATATATCCTGACGTATTAGATGTCTACAGACCATAGAGAACCCAAGATTTGATCCAAGAACATTGCAGACACAATCTCAGCTATGTCCTCGAACGTAGAAAATACCCAATTTGTACATGGTTCAATTTCTCCTAGTATCCTTTGGGAATCTTTACATAATTTAACTATGTCTAAGACTTCCCTTCAGGATCATGTCTGTAATGTTTGCATATTACTTAAAGATATTTACTTAGAACATGAGGATGTTTAAGTGAAAAACTGAAGTCAGCTAAGATATGAGTTAGATGGCTCCTAGAAATGACTAATCCTGGCTCCTAATTCATCATCCCAGAACTTCTTCAGGATTCAGACACCTCCACCCAGATATTACCTAGACACCTTTTAGATATGATACAGATTACTGTCCAAGACATACATTCTAGGCCCTCTATATAACCTTAAAAAATGAACCTACTTAGAGTCCAGAGAAGATCCTGTATGTAACCTAGATATAATTCCAGACAAACTAGATATGACTTTAAACATGTAACTATTACAGCTCATTTAGGCCAAAAAGCCACTTAGTCCAGCTATGTCCTTGGAGAGATTCAGAAATGGTCCCAGAAGTATTCCAGACATGGCCTTTCATATCCCCTAATAATGGCCCTAGACATGTTAAACATGGCTTTATACAGCTCTAAGCATGACCCCTGACTTGTCCTAGACATAACTTAATGTTCTGACACAGCTTAGACATGTAGCCAGACAAATTCCCAGAAATCACTTTGGCTTCACCAAAACTTTATTCCATACACCACAAAATTAAGATTCTTACCCAAGACATGACTCCAAATACCACCCAATCCCTCAACAAATATGACCAAGGCACTACCCCCCAAAACAAACAAACAAACACGCTTCACATACCTGAGGATAGCTAGGTTGGGCAGTGGATTGAGTGCTGGGTCTAGAGTCAAACAGATCTGAGTTCAAATCTAGTCTCAGACACTTATTAGTTATATAACCCAGGCAAGTCACTTATTCTGTTTGACTCAGTTCCCTCATCTGTAAAATGGGGATAATAATAGTACCAATTTTTCTGAGTTGTAAAGATCAAATGAAATAATAATTATAAAGCACTTAGCACAGTACCTGGTATATAGAGTCACATAATGTTTGTTATTATAATTATCATTATCATACTTGCTAGAAGGGCCAGAGCCTTTCCTGTCTATCCCTCTTTCCGGTCAAGCCAAAATTTGCCATACTCACTTATCATGGCACTGAGCAAAATAACCAGAAAAAGAAGAAAAATCTATATCCAATGATTAGAATAATGTAGATGAAAAAAATATTAAAAAGACATTCTGAATAATCATAATAGGAAGTCTTGGTCCAGGAAACTAAATAATAAAACATAACTCCATTTTCTTTATAAGAGGCAGAATATTGAAAATATCGTCAAATCTAGTCACTACATAGGTGGCTTTAGCCTCTTTTTCATTGATACAAGGGAGAGGTCAGTAGAAAAAGGAAAGACAGAGGGCCAAGATTATCCAAAAAGGACTGTAATGTGTAAACTAAAGATACCAATAAAGATTTTTTTAAATGATAAAGGGAGATATTAATTATAAATTTCAAAGAGTTCAAACTTTTGAATTTATAGGACATAGTAAGGGGATAAGCAAAAATCAAGATAATAAACATTTATTGAATTCAATTACATTTCTAGGAGAATTAGTTGGCAAATGAAATCCAGCTATCCTGAAATGAATTTCTTTCTCTGTCCCCACCCATCTTCTTCCCAGACCTATCCAAACATTTTGGCTTACCCACAACACCCATCAGAGAATCAGTGACGGTTAGAGCAAGACAAGACCTCACAGATTTTGTCCAGTTTTCTAATAGAGCATGGTCCAGAAAAGATTGAATGATTTGCCCTACATCACACAAGCAATAAATAACAGAAGCTTTATTTTAAGATGAGTTCTCTCTTATTATATCCTAAAGGGAGATGCTAAGAAGGATTGAGTGTTGTCTTCCCCATCTTTGAAGCATTACTAGCCCTGTCCATATCTCAACCACAGTGGTAATGTGCTTGATGCAGACAAGCCCTCAATATTTGTGTCTCCAAAACAAAATTGTCCATGTAAACAAAGATACTAATACATCTTTCCCTCTCTGTAATCTGAGGGATACTGTTCTATTACCCCCTATCTCAACCACAGAAGGCAGAGATCAATCTCCATTAATATATCAGAAAATATTTCTATTCAGCTTTCACAAATATTTCTTGGACAAAAAGGGGGTCTTTGGGGATGGTGCAGACTATGCTTCTCCCAGCTGCTACTATCCTATTTTACCCACCTGCTACATAACATCCATATAACACATGTTCTCCTGCCACTGTGGGGCAGGACTAGACAATTGCCTCTAGCATCCCTTCTAGGCCAGAACACAGAGAGATATTCTAGAATATAGCCCACATCTAGTCTAACAATAAAAACTGACTTTTCTTTCCTTTCTTCTTTCCCCTGCTCTCTTCTTACCAAACCACAGAGTCTCAGAGAGCCTCTGTGGCTCCTTTAGGTTGGAAAAATTGAAATTATGGGATGTGAACAGGAAGATAACGAATAAGGAAAATGAAGGTAAAGATTGCTAAAGAATAAATCAAAGAGACATTCAGAAACAAAGGAACACAGATACACACAGAGATGCAAATAGATGAACAGGATAAATACTTAGTAAATAGTTATTTAACTAGATTATTGAGATAGGGAAAGCTGAGTATGGAGAATGGAATTTCTGATCCTGAAGGACTTGAAGGCTTTGTTGAAAGGCAATAATCTATAGGACTAAGAACGATCTAGATGACTGAGAAGGAGCTGTTTCTCATGAAAGAAGTATTTGAAGGGAATGGATGGACTAGATTAGATGTGCTACAATAACTATAAACCTTGGGATTACCATACCTGAGGCTGAAGTAAGAGGTTGGATATAATCAGGGTGGCAGAGTATGACCAATGGGTAGAAAGGCCCCATCCACATTAGAAATATTTTCTTGAAAGTATTCACTAACTGGATAGTACGAATCAGGCCTTCCTCAGTAGGATCAATCTGTGAACAAGACAGAAGGCTGAGTCACCTTCATTTCTTCTTCATTGTCTGAAAGCAAGGGCAAATGGCTGATGAAAGATCACAAGAAAAGATGCAGACAAAAAAATCAAAGACGTGAACCCAGGGAGAGCTCATTCCCCAAAGGGTATCATAGTGTTCTGAAGTTAGACATTAGAAGCCAAAATTAGGGCTATGGAATGGAGTTTTAGATTGAATTGTAAGTGATCCCACGCTTAGTACCATGAGTTAACATTGCCATCAAAACATTTCATGATTACCTTGAATCAAATATGCCATGCACATATGATAATGGTAGGCTGTGGTAACTTTATTTGGTTTGAAATTTTGTTCCTCTGACATTGTCATTCAGGGCAAGAGAGAATGTTAGGTTAGTAAGAAATGAATTTTATTGGACTAAGATGAAAGCAAACTGATCCTACTAATTTTACCTAACTCATACTGCAGCTTTAGGGAATAAGTTCTAACAAGCCTTGTGGTCTTGTCTATATTGGCTTTCTATTTCTGATAGGAGAATATAAGAATATAAGTCAGATCAGAATGATAACTTAGACTTTCACCAGATATGAACATGGAGACTCAACTGGGAACCAGAAGGTATCTAAAGTTTGTGAGAAAAGTGGTTTTTTTCTACATAAAGATTCACCTTTAAGATTCATTCTGACTAAAACAGAGAATTTAAAAGTAAGTTCCTCAAGAAAATATTTATTTTAGCTGCAATTATGATGCTTATACCTGTACTTTAGCAACCTCAAGGACATTTGAATATACTACATTGATAAACATGCTGTAAATGTTGAAGTCCCATAAGTAATTGTAGTGGAATCAATATGTGATTTAAAAAAATTTTTTTTCAATTAGTGAAAAATCTGCTTTCTCTTTTTCTCATCCCATAATGAGAAAGAAAGAAAAAACAAACTCCAAGTCACAAACATATATAGTCTGACAGAAAAGGAAAATGACAAATGTTGGAGGGAATGTGGGAAATGTGAGACATTAATGTGATGGAAGAGTGACCTACTTCTAACCATTCTGTGGAGCAATTTGGAACTATGTCCAAAACATGCACATCCTTTGAACTAGCAATATCACTACTAGGTCTGTAACCCAAAAGAGATAAAAAAGAAAAAGAACCTATATGTACAAAAATATGGATAGCAACTTTTTTTTCTGGGGGCAAAGAATTGAAAATTGAGGGGATGTCCCTCAATTGAGGAATGGCTGAATAAACTGTGATATGTGATTATATGGAATCCTATTATGTTATAAGAGTTGACGAGCAGGATGCTCTTAGAAAAAACCTGGAAAGACTTCCATAAGCTGATGCAAAGTGAAAAGTAATAGCAATATTGTAAAATACTGAATCTGTGAAATGACTTGGCTATTCTCAGGAGTACAGTGATCCAAGACAACTTTGAAGGACTAATGGTGAAAAATGTGAACCATCACCAGAGAAGCTACTGATTGTGTCATAACACAGATGGAAGCCTAATTATTTTATTTTATTTTGCTTGAGTTTTTTTTTTTTTGGGTGGGGGGGCAATGGAAATATTTTTCAAAACTATATATGCCATCTAAATGAAAAATATAGAGAGAGAAGAAGTAAGATATTCTAAAATTAAAACACAATTAAAAAATATTAAACTTTTTTCATGTAACTGGGTGGGGGGGGAATTGATTTTGCTTGACTATATATGTTTGATTCCCCCCTAGCAATTATTTATTATCTTATTTTTTCCTAGTTACATGTTGCTTAAGACTCTCAGTACTCTCATCTGCTGCCTGCTTCAGGCTAAGGACAATATCAGTTCAGATAGGGGAAGTGGGTTGAGTTCAGAGTCAACTTCCTTTTTGCCTTGGACTTCAGTGTTTGACAGCCTAGAGGAGAAAAAACCTCTAACAAATTCCTTAATAAGGAAATCACTTTTGGGAGAAGAGAAAACCTCTCTCTGTGACCCTCACCCATCAGAGGACGCTTTTATGAACTCTGAAAGAATTTGACTCCTCATTCGCATCCTTGAAGTACTTTGAGAAAAGCTAAGTCTGTATTGAAAGCTGAGCAGACCTGGAAGAAAACTCTCTAGAAAGAGTGTAGGCCCTCCTAAGTGAGACTGGAAATCATCTCAAGTTTTTCCTAAGATGACTTTCCCCTCCATATCCCATCATATCAGATATGTACATCTCAGTAGGAGAACAGAGAGTTTCTCCTTCTCCCTAAGGCTATTCTCAAAGGCTCCAACTTCCAGGTGTCTGCTTTCCTCAGGCTGCACAAAGCCGCCTTGCTCTATCTCCATCCCTTTGGGACCTCGCTGTGGCTTACATTACCTAGCGCTGCAAAATTCTCCTTTCTATTCCTTCTGTCTCTGTTCTCTTTTAAATTAAGCTCAAGTAGGTGTTAGGAGAGGCATATGGAGTTTTCAGGGGGGACTAGCACCACTGTAATGAGGACTTGCTGAGTTATCTTCAAGGCTGTTCATTTGTCCAACCAACACTCAAGAAGCTATATTGTGTAGCAGCTACACCCAGTAAAACTGTCACAGCAGATGAGCTAAACTAGGTTGAGGGCAACCAGCAGATCTCAGACCTGTTAATGAGTTAGGGAGATGTCTACCCTAAGCACACGAAGACTTCCCCTCACAGAATGGATGGATGAGAAAAATTTGTTCCAACAGCCTTGAAGGCTACTGAAGAGGTGCTGTGGAGCACTTAGAACTTGGTCAGACAACAAAAATGCCAAGGTCATCTACCACATCCCAAGCCTTGATTTTTGTCTTGCCACTGGACTTTGATGACTCTGGAAGAGACAGTCATCAGCCTCAGGTGCACAACTCCTATGATGTCATTGGTCCTCTTTGGAAGTAAAGGATGAACAAAACAACATATTGGAAGCTGAGCACAAGCTAAATATGCTAAGAAAAGATAGATTTAGGATGCTACAAGGAGACTAGAAGAAAGCTTCATTGTGCCTAAGGGGAAGTTTGTGAACCCTAACCTCTCTGCTGACAGGATCACATCTGCAGCTACCTATTGGAATCTGAAAATGGATGTTTTGTAGACATATTAAATCCACATATACAAATTGAATTCATCATATCTTTTCTCAAAATCTCTCCCTTCCAAATTTCCCTTTTACTACTGAGGACACTATCATACTCTTAGTCACCCACACTCAAAATCTAAGCATCATCCTCAACTTCTTACTCTCTCTTACCCACTATATTAAATTTGTTATCATGTCCTGTTGGTTTTATAGAACATCTCTTGTATAAGAGACCTTTTCTCCTCTGACATTGCTACAGCCTTGGAGCATATCTTTATCATTTAAAGTTTGAACCACTAATATAGCTTATTGATTGGTCTCCCTCACATATCTATCCACATGTCAGTCTATTCTTCATTCAATTGTCAAAATAATCTTTCTAAATTGCCGGACTGAGCATGTCACTTCCTTACTCAATAAACTCAAGCAGCAGATTCTCACCCTTAGAATAAAATATAATCTCTTCTATCAAGACTTCAAATCCTTTGCAAGCTACCCTACTACATTCCCTATCTTCTTACACCTTACATTCACCTTTCTCCCTTATATACTCTAAGATCTAGTGACACTAGTCTTTTTGCTGTTCTTCCCACAAGATATTTCATTACCCAATTCAGTTTTCCCTGGCTGATCTTCATACCTAAAAATTTTCTCCCTCCTAGTCTCTACCTCCTGCAGCCCTGGTTTTGTTCAAGTCCTCGTTAAAATCCCACCTCCTCCAAGAAGCCTTTCTTGATTCCCCTTTAATAATAATGCCCTCCCCTCCTTGATTATCTTCCATTTATCTTTTGTATAGCTTATTTGTATATATTTGTGTATTATTTCCTCCATTAGTTTGAACTCCTTGAAAGTAAGGATTGTCTTTTAACTTTCTTTTTTATCTTTAATGCCTTAAAATACTAGGTACTTACTTAATAAATATTTATTGACTGACCAACTCTATGAAAAGAAAAAAGGACTTTCAGGAGGTGGGAGTTACCCCTTTATCACACATCTTATCTAAGTGAGCACCCATTTTTTTTCTGGACAATATGTGTACTTATAAGAGTGTGGTCATAAACTTTTGGAGGAAATTTTTTTCTACCAACTGTTCTAATTACCTTCCTAAGTAAATATTCATTTTTAAAGATTAATTTTGATCACTTGATATTAATGGATGATCATTGGGAGCCTCATAGTGATGGGGACATTATATATTAGAATTACATATCTCTCTCAGCTTTACTGGGTCCTCTAGAACCCCTAAGGAAGAAGAGATAACTACTCTATGGGCATTCATTATGCCAGTTCAAGTGAAAGATTGGGAGACAGAACCCCTGAGCTTATGCTACATGTTTTTTGGAAAGAATCAAAAATCTAATAGATCAATGGAATGCCCAAAAAAAAACATGCATCTGAATTTCAGGGAGGCACCTGAGAATACTCTCATTATATCCTTGGAGAGAGCTTTGTATAATAAAAAAGTACATGATTTGGATTAAGATGATTTGGGCTTGAATCTAGGATCCACTTCTTTGTGATGTTGGACAAGTCATTGATTTTTTTAAAATTTAATTTCTTCATTTGCAAAATTAATGAATTAGCTTGAAAGATCTCTAAGGTGTCTTCTAATTCTCAATAATTGTGTTCTACATTTTTGTACATAAACTGGATTGGAACTGGGTGAATAATTGATGAATGCTCTAAGGATTTACTTTCAATTCGCTACTTTTCAAAATAGATTTTATTTTTTATTTCAAACAAATACAAAATGAGAAAAAAAACACATTGGCATGTATACAGCAGATCATGAGAGGATCCAATTTAAAATTCTAAATTTCTGTTTCAAGAAAACCCATATAATAAATACTACCCATTATTTTATTCCTATTCACTCCTCCAAGAAGCCATCCTTTATTCTCACCCTTTGCTCTATTCCCTTGCCCTTTTATTTTTTTTCTGTGTTTAGAAGACATTTGTATCTTTCTAGATATATATATTATTCCATTTTTAACACATTTCTGATGAGAGTAAAGTTCCATCACTACCTTCTCTCCTCCCACTTCTTTGGCATAAATTTTTTCTTTTATGCTTCATTTGTATGAGATAATTACTTTTTTTTCCCTCTCTCCTTACACAGCATTTTTTTTAGGATAACCTCATCATACACAGCTTTGCCCAAGACTTTTTTTTCAAAAAGTGATGATAGGTATGAGAATTTTGATAATATTTTCATATATAAGAAGGAAACAAGTTGACCTTATACTTCGTATTTAATGTTTACTTTATATTTCTTCTGGAAATGTCTGATTTTCCCTTAAATTCTGTAGTTTTTATTACAAATACCTAAAAGTCTTTCCATTCATTAAATATCCATTTTTTTCCCATTCAGGATTACTGTTAACTTTTCTGGGTAAGTTACTTTTGGTCATAACTGCAGTTCCTTTGTCTTGTATTAGAATGTGATTATCTTCCTTTTGCCCAATTCTAATATTCAAGGAATCATTTTCATCCTCAAGTTTTTGACCATCTATTTCAAATTGGTTGATTTTCTTTTCATAATTTTCTTGATTTTCTTGGACTGCTCTCATATTTTTTCCCTAATTTTTTCCCTGAATTCTCTCATTTGAAAGTCAAGAAATGGGCTATGTTTATTTTAAAATGTCCAGGATTGGGCAATAAGCAATTGGAACTAGAGGTTCTACCACAAGGAGAAAAATTTAACTTTATAGGTATCATTGAGACAGTGAGATAAACACCATTTTTGTACTAAGGCTCTGAATGGGTATATATTATTTAACAAACAATATTATATTATATTATATTATATTATTAAACAAACCAGGAGAGACAAAAGGTTGCATGGTATAGCAATTTGATTCCTCATCCCTTGATCTATGTAACTTTACTTACCAATCCCAGGTGGCCAAAGAACCAGTTCTGAAGAGGAGGCTGGGGGAAGCATCGAAGTTGCTGGCAGTTGATATAGTATTTGTGGACAAAGACAAGGACCTGAAAAATCATCCAAGTGCTTAGGGCCAGGAAGAGCAGGAGCAGGACCAAAGAAACTCCAGATCCCAGTTCCTGAAGTCCCAGCTGATGAGATAGCCACTGAGAGCCGGACAGCATCCTGTAGTGCGAGAAAGAGGTGAAGGGTGATGGAGAGTGAGGCGTAAACTGATATGTTGAGGAGAAAGGAAAGAGAGACATAAAGGGTTTGGGGGATGAAGGAAAGAGGGGAGAGACAGAGATAGCGGCAGAGAGAGGTGGGGATTAAAGGGTAATAGGGATGGAGCAGAGGGAGAGGGAAGGAAAGAAAAAAAAAGGGATTTGGAAATGAAGAGGAGACACACTTTTCAGTTTAATCAGCATAATATTAATTCTCCCTCCTATTACGTTCCTTAATCTAGTCCTAATTTGTGGTGCTTGTCACTCTCTGGGGTATATATGCTCATAATAGGTCATTTTTAGAGTGAGCATATATACCTCAGAGAGTGACAAACACCACAAATTAGGATGTTTTTACTCTGCTACCTTTATCTAAATCATTGCCTTATTGCTACTGTCATAGTAGGTAAGTAGTTGGAGAAAGAAAAATCCCCTTCTTTTTAAAGAACCATTCCCTCAGAGTTGGGAGGAGAAGGGAGATAACAGAAGGGTTTAGGTAATGGGAATTCAAAAGCTGCCAAAATTTTCCCCCTGAATTAAAGTGGTGCCTTCTTTGGTTTCCCTCTCCACTTTCCCCTGATTTTTTTTCTCCAAAGAAAGCCCTTCATCATCTCTATTCTCTGGCCTTAGATTTACTGCCTAGAAAGGAAGAAGTCAGGGATAAGGATAATGGGGGGCAGAGGAGGAGTAAGAGAATAAATATTGGAATTTGGAATTTAGAGATACTGAAGGGTGACTTGGGATTTGTTAAGGATTAGGAGAATAAGAGATAGATTGAACTTTGGAAACAGTGGCCTTGACTTTGTTTGGAGTGATGCAATGTGACATTTTCCCAAGTACAGTAGATCTTAAGATGTACATTAACAATTACGATGTAGATGATGCAGGTTTAGGTTATCAAGGGTTCCTGAAAAAAAGAAGCAAAAACTCTAGAAAATTTGAGATGTTCTATGTCAGTATCCTAACCACCCACCTATTTATCTAATTCTTGAGTCTTTTTTTCCTACACAAAAATTCCTCCATGAAGCCACAAAAATTATCTCCCTAACAGAGGTGTCATCATATTGCTCTCCAGAAATACTAACATATTAAAAACAATTTGTGATTTCTCTATTTTGTGGGCTTCCTTGCAATAATGTTGATTACAATGCACCTAATGCCTAAGCATCTTATATGACTTTTATCCACATTCTCTTCAAGTTCACTACAGGGATTTACTTTATGTGCTAGAAGTGAAGGAGTATAGTTTCTGGGGAAATATAGCAGGGATTTTGGCGGGGCTTCTCTTTTGGCAATCTGATTCCAAAATCCTCTGGCTTCTCTTTCCCCTCTTCCCCCCCTTCCCCTCCCTGCCCCCCCCCCCCACCGCCCCAGCCTAGGAATGCTATTGTTCTAAGAATCTGTCTGACACCTGAAGACACTGGGAAAAAGCTTGTTTGGGTCATCATGAGCTCCATGCTCAGCAAGTTTACCTTGACTGAGAACATTGAGACTGGGAAATTCTTGCAATTTTTGGCAAAGTTTCTGGGGAACCTTTGCCAACCTTTTACCTTCTCTGGGATGTCAGAGAAGATAGAAGTGCTATTAGGATAGTTTTTGGCAAAATTTTATGGCTTTTGGCAAACATGGGACAGTCTTCTTTCATACCATTTTTTCTCTGTGTCTCTATGCAGAATATCTTTATCATGTTTGTTCTGTGAGCTCGTTTTTGTTACCTAAATTTAAACCACAACCAGCAAGAAAAATAAAGCTCTATGCAGTAATTGGAATGCTGGGAAAATTTCTTAAAAAGCCTAACTTTTTTCCTGTGGACAAGCTGGAAGCTACACAAAAAATTAGCTGATTAAAATAAAAAAAAAACATCTTTACAGATTCTCAAAGTTTTGAGAACAAAACACCTTAACAAATTCTTAAAGTTTTGAGAGCACTGATTAAAAAGGTTTGGCAATTAGTCATTTTAAGATTACAAGAAAGATTCCTGAAACATTGGGAATAATTCTAGGAATTTACCCCATTCTGAAAGAAAAGAAAAGAAAAAACCAAACTAGGTAAATAGCAACTTTTTGCTAACCCTTCTTTGACTCCTATCTTGTCTGGAGTCCCCCTTCTCCTCCTTTGGGAAAGCATCCCAGAATATATATATATATATATATATATATATATCCTCTTCACTTCATTCTCTGGAGTGGTCCTGAGTGTATCTTAGTTGTGGGGATTGCTAAAAAAGGATCAATATAGCCCTCCTCTCATCTCAGATCAAATTAAAACTCAAATTCTGACTCACCTGTACACCTTGCCCAAACACCTCCCCAACCTAGTTTTGGAGGAGTGGGAGTAAGGCCCAATTGGCAGCACTCCCTGAGCCCTGGCACCTAAAACTATCATCAAAGGGATATCCTAGCACCAGTTACCCCAGCTTTCAGCAGATTCTATCCAGGAATTACCTGGGAAGAATTAGGACACCCCTACACCACCTAGCATGGCAGTATGAAATGAGAAAACTAGTCAGCCTTTGGTAAAACTATCCTTCTCTGTCTCAATTGTGGATATATATTAGCTATGTAACTTAGGGCAAATTGTTTTATCTCTGCTCAGTTTTCTGATTTGTAAAGAGAAATAATAGTTGTTGTTGTGAAAACCACATGATTGCAAAAGTGCTTAGCATAAAATGTGTTATATGAATGTTAACTACTTTATTGGATAGAATTGCTTCATATTTGATATAATTTTATGGGCTTTTTTCAAATGGGACCAACAGATAAATAATTTCTATGTGAGTGTAAAGTAATTTGGAAATTTGTCTAATGATGCTAAAAGCAATTTTAAAGGAGCTTTAATTAAAGCTCACTAAAGGGAAATATGCACCTATTCGCACCGATAGTGTTAACAGAAGCATTTTGGAACTTTAGAAAAACAGAAAAGCAATTTGCCACTATTTAAAAAACTCTAGTTATTTAGAGTCAAACTTCTGAGGGCCCTGTCAGTAAAAACTGGCACCAGAAAAAGAGATATGATTTGCATAGGTTGAAAAATAACCAAATTGCTACTCAGTTTGTTTAGGACATTTAATCAGCATCTAGGAAATCTTATTAACTAAAGTTGTCAATTAAAAAAATCTGTTCAATCTTAATTTTAAGGATTGTCTTGTTTTCTTCCTAAAACAAAAGGGAAATTCATTTAAGGAAATAGAAATTACAGCTAAAACTATTTGGCTATTAGGAAAATTCTAAAATTTTTAACTGTTATTTGGATTATTGTCACCATGTTAAGCTTTATCAGTTTACCTCTGAGTATGAGATGTGCAACTCCTTTCCCTCCTTCACAGAGAATTTCCCCCCATGAAAACACTAAAAATAGTTGGGATGAGCAACAGCAAGCTCAGCCCTTTCCCCAGGGGCTCTGTCGACTTCCCTTAAGCTTGCCAGTTTTCTTGAAACCATTAGGGTAAGCAAGGTCATTAGTCCTGAGAAATGAGCATGTTTGGGATGTATAGTTTCTAAACAAAGAATGTGTTTACTAAGAATTTATAAGCCTGTATAATAATTGATCCTTTGCACCAGGATAAGTTTAAACATAAAGCATGTTAAACAAAATCCCCTATGTGTGTAGGTCCTGGTAAACTTTTAAAATAATATATCTAACCCTGATTGGTAAAATTTGCTATTAGAGATAAAATCTCTTGGGACTATAACTGATATTCTTTTGATTTGCCTGATCATTGTCTGTAACCCATCATTCAAGAGAAATTCCATAAATTACTCAGAAATGTCTTCTTGAAATGTCTAGGTGGATGACTTATCTGGGCAAAATCTGGAAGGACACAACCTTAGCCTCTGTTTAAGGTGGAATTCTTTCTAGTTCTGTTTTTTGTTTCCCACCTTATTATTTCTGAGTCTGGGTAATTATTACTGCATGATCAGCTGTCAAACAGTTCTAAGGATGCCTTATCCTGTCATGTATGTGCTCTCAAGTTGAGGCCTAAAGTACCTGTTTTGATGCTATTATAATTATGTCCCTGATTTTTCCTCTTATAGCAAATTTCTATAATCAGAGCAAATGACCAGTAGAAGCCATGAGCCCAATTCAAGTATCTCAGGGAACACAATAATGGTTTTCTAACTAAGATCTTAAAGGTACTTTCCTTTGCATATCATTGCATAAAGATTCATAATTTCTTTTTACCCTTGAAGGGGCAAATCCAGGGGAACATAACCACCCAGTAATGAACATGACCAGTATGGGGTTAGATGATATCTTGCTTTGCAGCCTCACCTGAGAAGCTTCTCTAACTGCAGCCATACAAACCCTAAACTTCCAGCTCTTTCCTCCCCCACCCAAGGCTATATAGTTTTTTTGTGTTAGATCACATAGTCATATCAGTTTGTTAAAACCCTGCAAACTAAACTAATCTCTTGCTCTGGCTTTAGCCCTACCTAAAACTGATGAAAGGTAGACTGAGGCCCTAGGAGCCTTGACTTGGGTTCTTGAACCCTATCCCAGACCTCTTCTTTTTACTTTTCAAAGAAACTTGATGTTTTTGGGGTGACCTTCCTACTTTAGAGCTAGCTGCTACAGCCCTTTTAATTGAGGAAGCCTTTAAGTCCACCCTAGGTTAACCGTTGGAGGTTCTAATCCTCCCCTACTGGTTTCAGAGAATTTTTGCCCTCACCGAGTTTTATACTTGGAGAAAGAAATGAGAGAGAAAATATATACTAACTCCAAATATGCTTTTCATATTTTTCATACTCATGGGGTTATATGGAAATAAAGGAGACTTTTGACAGCAAAAATTCTCATATTAAATATGGAAGGGAAACAGGCTTGCTGCTTCAGCTGCCTGTGCTGCTACTTGTTTGCTCCTGAGCATGGCACCTTTAACTCCCTAGATCCCCAACTCCTACACTCTTTCATAGCTCCCAGAAACAAGCCCTTTGTTAAAGAAAGGGGACACACCCTTTCCCTTTCTGGGTGGTTTCAAAAATCCTGAAGCCAGTTTCTAATCCCAGAGACAAATCAGTGGGAACTTCTTTTGGCTGCCCAGCTCTTTGCAGAGCAAAATAGCCCATTCCATTTGTAGAACAATTGTTTTTCCCTTCCTTGGAAACTTGTAGCCCATTTTTAGGGATGCTGTAGAAAATGGTTGGTCAAATATGGGTTAGCCTATGCAATTACTACATACTTTCTAGACCTTGTCATTTTGTGATTCTGTGACAGACCACATTTGAAACATATACTACAAGAGCAACCTAAAGGGACATCTTTTAGAAAGTTACTATTGTTTCTTACCATGCACTATGGACCTACAAGTAGGAATTTGAAAATTGGCTGTCAGACAACCTTGCTTCTTCAGAAGGTTTGCATTTAGGGCCATAGGATTACAGAAAAATATCTGGAAGGGAGCTTAGAATCTTTTAATTGAACCCTCTTGTAGAGCACTGAAACTCCAAAAAGGTATGCTTAAGTCAGACAACTGAGCACTTAAGACTAATGGCTCTCCTCACCATTGGTGCTTACTGAATGTTTGGTGTTAAGATAATTGTAGGCAAGGATTAGATGGGATGTGGGGGGTGGGAGAGGCCAGAAGCACTTGGTGGCAGAATGAGCAGGAGGGAGGCTGGTGACTTAGGACTCCAGAATCCAGGAGAGATCTTTGGCAAGTCTCTTGGCAGCTTGCCTATCTTCTTCATGTCTCCTCTTAAAGACCAAGGACTTTGATTTAACCTGAATCTGACTGACTCTGAAGCCCTCCAGGAAGCTAGCCCATACTTTATATTTGGCGCCCAATGTTTGGACCAAGGACCCTAACTTCACTGAAGAAGTCCCTGTGACAAGAAAACAGGATAAGTATTAAAATAGACAAACAGGGAACTTTGTTAAGGACTAAACCAGTAACTTTCATTTTTTAGCTGAAATGGGGCAGATATTAGGAAAAGATTCTCCTCCATCCTTACCCCTACCTCCACCCTGAGGGAACTCTATAGAAAGCATATTTAGGTTAATAAAGAGGCAAGGTTTGCTTGTAACTTCGGAGCAGATTAGTGGAATCTTGGAAACATTAGAATGCACGTCCCTTTGGTTCTTCAAGGAAGAAGAAATAGAGGCAGATAATTGGAAGCTAGTAGGAGATCAATTATGTGAATATTACAATGATAAAGGTCCTGATTCAATTTTTAAGGAAACATTCTATATATACAACATAATACAATTGGCCTTAAAGAGAACAGTCAAATAAGGAAGCTTGAGGAGAAAGAGAAAGAGAAATAGAAGGGGGATGGTACTGATAAAATAGCCAAAGGGCATGGGGAACTTAAAGGATGTGGTGATTCTCACTCTCAAGGCCCAGCTTCACCTACATCTACATCTGAGCAGGCTCTTGACCTTCCCCATCAACTTCACCTTTCTGGGTGGAGGGAAGAGGAAGAGTGGGAAGGCTAGTGATATCACCAACACCTCCTCTCCAGCAATCACCCCCTCCTATGATTTGATTGCAAAAGGCACTACTTAGAGCCAAAGAGGAAGGGCAAAATACAGCTGATTTGAGAATAGAAATGTATCCTGTGATTGAACAGCTTAACTCTTGAGGTCAAGAAAGGAGAAGATATACTCATTTTAATCTAGAAATCATCAAAGATCTGAAAAAGGCTTGCATTCTTTATGGGGCTACATCATCTTATGTTAAGAATTTATAAGAATCTTATGTTACAGAATTTGGCTTATGAAATTTTAACCCCTAGTGACTGGAAATCTGTAGCAAAAACATGTTTAGAATCTGGACAAAACTTGTTGTGGCTTTCTGAATATAGTGAACTATATAGGATACAAACCCAATGATTAGGCAACCTGGAGTTAATACACCAATCACAAGTGATCAACTAACAGGTGTAGGTTCTTATGCAGACACTTCAGCACAGATTAATTACTCCATAGCAGCATATGAGCAAATTGCTGCTGCTGCTGCTATCAAAGCATGGGGCTTTATCCCAAGTAAACAAGACAGAGAAGAAGCCTTCACGAAAATAGCATAAGTTCCAAATGAACCCTTTGCTGATTTTGTGGGACGTCTGCAGATAGTTGTCATATGAACTATTGGTGAAAATGCAGCGACAGAAATTATGCTAAGGCAACTTGCTAAAGAAAATGCTAATGAGGTTTGTAGAAGAATTATACTAGGACTACACAAGGATGCTCCTTTAGAGGAAATCATAAGACAATGTGTCACAGTGGGCATAAATGCCTTTTATAGCCAGGTTATGATGCAGAGTTCCTAAAATCCGAATATGGGAAGGCAGGGTCCCTTCTGGCAAGGGACTTCCAGAAAGACTTGTCAATGCTTTCAGAGTGATAAAGTAGGGCATTTGAAAACTCAATATTGGCATAAAGACAGAGTGAAAAAACAGGGTGGGAGAACGAGACCCAAAACCCCATGTCCAAAATGTAATAGAAGATTCCATTGGGCATCAGAATGTGGATTGATTCAGGGAAACAGGATGGGGAGCCCAGCCCCAGGGCCCAAAACAAAAAATACCTGGGGCATGATGGCAGCTGACACTATATGCAGAGAGTCTTTAGAAGTTCAGTATTCAGACATGACCAACCAGCCAAGAAGCCATCTGATGGGAGAAAGGGATTACAGTCAGGGAGAATAGAGTTGTATGCATCTGGGACAACTGAGATACCCCCTGGAGAGGTGAAATCTGTTCCTCTCCAGCCTATGGATCCCTTGCCTTCAGGCATAATAGGCTTAATCATTTCATCTCCTGAGAGTACTTACAAAACAGTGTTTGTTCATACACTGATGTGGGAAACTGGGGAATATGCAGATAATATCCCAGTCACTAATACAGGTAGATAATGTGTGACTTATCAACCAGAAGAAGTAGTAGTTCAGTATTCAGACATGACCAATCACTGACCAGAGATTAAGGCAGACACCTACAAAACGAGGTCATCTGATTAAATGCATTCAATTCAATTCCAGGAACATTTATTAAGCATTAAATACGTATGAAGCATGAAACTAGACATGAAGAAACAAAGATAAAGGCAAAACAGCCCCCGTTTTCATGGAGCATCTATTCTACTGAAATTCATTGCCTTGCCTTCCTTTTTTTCAGAATGATTATTTCTTGTTGTCTTCCCAACCCTAGTAACTTGTTTGTGGTGTGTTGGGAGTTCCACCAAAAGCCCTGAAGTGATTGATTAACTGGTTGTGTGATCTGGGATAGGCCAAGTCATGTCATTGTTTCCTATCTATAAAAACAAAACATTCCATTGAACAAGTTTTAAGGTCCCTATTTATTTCAGTATTCTGTGATTTTCTGGAAAATGACATCAATTCAGGAGACACAGACAAAGGGAAATTTTCTTGCCGCATGTTAAATTTAATATATTTTTCTTTCTTTCTTTTAAAAATAAACTACATTGGAAGAATTGTACATGTTTGGCATAAATTGGATTGCTAACTGTCTGGGGAAGGGGGTAGGCAGAAAAGAAAGAGAAAAGTTTGGAGCATAGGGTTTTGTGGGGATGAATGTTGACAACCATCTTTGCATATATTTTGAAGATACATCCTATTATTAAAAAAATAAACTATGTCAAATTCAGTTTTATATACAAACCTCTTTTCTATTCTGATATATTAACATTTCATGTATGTTAGTTTTTTTTTAAAGACTGATTTGTTGAAGACAAGATGAAGATGTATAAAAGAGGTTGTGTCTAACATCGCTCAATTATTTAGATACGTGAGAAAGATTCACTCTCCATTTGTGTGTAAAGGATTCTCTTCAAGGGCTCTACCAACAGGCAACATGACATGAAAGAAAGGCTGGTGTCAGGATGTCAGGAGACCTAGTCCTAATTATCAAGTCTTGTATATACTAGTTCTATGATGTTAGGTAACTTGTACACACTAGCCTTAATTTTTCCATTTGTAAAATTAAAGGAATAGCTGAACAAGTATAATTAAAATAAAAAAGATCATAAAGAAGGAGATTGCTTGTATATTTCCTATTTTCAACATGGGTCTGTATGCTCAAAAAAGATACAGTTCCCCAAAATCCAGCTCAGAAAAGTTTCTTGTCTACAATTTTAACCAGGCAGTGGGAATGGTCACAATGTGAAGTTTTATTCTGGATTTGAACCATATGTCCATTACATTTTAACTAGGATATGTTCATTGTTGTTCAGTCTTTCAGCCATGTCTAACTCTTGGTTACCCCATGGTACAAGAGTGATTTGTCATTTCCTTCTCCAGTGGATTAACGCGAAAAGGATTAAGTGACTTGCTTAAGATCTAAGTATCTAAGAGCAGATTTGACTTTAGGTCTTCCTGATTCCAGGCAGGTTCATAGTAGGTGCTATTCTTCCAAGTCATCTTGTCCCATTCCTTTAATTTTTAGACATCTTATTGTATAGATATCGCATATGTATATATTAAATTTTTCCAAGTCTTGTTTATATTCAATGTATCCTCGGTGCAACATTTCTCATCATACATATTATACTGCAGAATGAATCCATTGAATAAATGAAGGGCTATAAGGTGACATGATTTGTTTATAAAATCAAACATATAAGACATATATATGGAGTACTGATTTCAGTTCTAAAACCCTGACAAAAGGAAATACAGGACCCTCTGGGTGTATATGGCTTTCTTCATCACTGAACAATTGTGATTGGTTTGAATCATCTTATTATTTAAGAGGGCCATGCCCATTAGAATTGATCGTTATATAGTCTTGTTGTTGCCATGTATAATGATCTCCTGGTTCTGCTCATGTAATGCTGGAGAAACTGAGCAAGACAGAAGGTT
The DNA here is from genome assembly GCF_016432865.1 of Antechinus flavipes. Taxonomy (NCBI): domain Eukaryota; kingdom Metazoa; phylum Chordata; class Mammalia; order Dasyuromorphia; family Dasyuridae; genus Antechinus; species Antechinus flavipes. The sequence goes on from NC_067398.1 coordinate 666,175,095, forward strand.
AGAGACCAATTTAATAGTTTAAGTGGAGAGATACTGGGACCAAATGGATCTTGGTCCCAGGGCTGGAGGAGACTATCATCTCAAAGAATCCAGCACCAAGTATCAGAGGACAAGCTTTTTTATAGGATAGCAGAACAATGACATAATGGGGGAGATATCTGGATAGAGGCAACCTAACTGGGGGAGACACCTAGGATGACACAATGGATGGAGGTACCGGAGAAGTTACTGATATTCTAATGACATCTAAAATGGAGAAACCCTTATAGGTCAAACATTAAGAAGGAATGTCCATAACCTAAAGCTATAAAACCTTTATCTCATCAACCATTTAAGAGGGAATGAGTATAGTTTGGGGTTTGGGGGCAGAGAAACTGAGGTAGACCTTTATCTCATCAAACATTAAGAGGGAAAGGTCATAACAAGAGGCAGAGTAACTAAATAGGACAATTAGGAAAACTAGGTCAGGACATCAAAAGGGAACTGTGGCACAACACTCATTTCACTTAGCATCAGTTCATGTAAATCTTTCTAGGACTCTCTAAAATCATCCTGTTGGTCGTTTCTTACAGAATAATAATATTTCATAACATTCATATACCATAATTTATTCAGCCATTATCCAGTTGATGGACATCCATTTAGTTTCTACTTTTCTAGCCACTACAAAAAAGGGCTGCCACAAACATTTTTGCTCATGTGGGTCCCTTTCCTTCCTTTAAGATCTCTTTGGGATATAAGCCCAGTAGAAATACACTGGGTCAAAGGATAGCCACAGTTTGATAACTTTTTGATAACAATTTGAGTTCCAAATTGCTCTCCAGAGTGGTTGGATCTGTTCACGGTTCTACTATTAATGTGTCAATGTCCTAGTTTTCCCACATCCCCTCCATCATTCGTCATTATCTTTTCCTGTCATCTTTAGCTAAGTATTTATTTATTGTTAATGCTATTTTCTATTATTTAATGTAACATAATTAATTTTTTTTGTTTTTAGCTCATTTATTTTATTTTATTTCTATTATTTGTCCTTGGCCTGGTCCCAGGTTAAATTGTGCTCATCACCTATGGAAATATTCCCAGCTCCATGCCTTTTTGCCTTTATGAGAAAAGATATATATATATATAACTAGCTCTGTACAGAATCATCTGGACTGGTTTCCTTTTGACCTTAGTCAAGGGGATATAATATAGAAGAGAGAAACACCAAGATCTAGCTTAACAATGTTATGATGTCCAGATTATTGTTGCTGATCAATTGTTTTTCAGTTGTGTCCAACTCTTCATAACCTCATTTGGGATTTTTTTTGTCAAAGATACTGGAATGTTTTGTCCTTTTCTTCTTCAGCTTATTTTACAGATGATAAACTGAGGCAAACAGGGTAAAGGGTCATATAGCTAGGAGAATCTGAGGCCAGATTTGAACTCAGGAAAATGTCTTCCTGACTCCATGTCTGGTGCTCTATCTGGTGTGCCACCTGCCCCCAAATATTTATTATTTAGACATTTTCAGTTGTGGCCAACTCTTTGACCCCTTTTTAGAGTTTTTTTTGCCAAAGATGCTGGAGTGGTTTGCCATTTCCTTCTTTGTCTCATTTTATAGGTGAGGAAACTGAGGCAAGCAGGGTAAATGATTTTCTCAAGTCTTTCTAATTCCAGGCCTGGCACTTGATCTAATCTGTCCAGATTAAGAAACAAAAATACTTTACCTTCTCCATAGCCCAGCAACATTGGTTATGCTTCTTCTGCTATCTCAGATATTCAAGAAAGACCAAGAGTACAAGTCTTTACCATGAGCCACTGGTATCTCAATGTCAGAGAAGTAAAGTGAGGAATCCTGAAACTAGACCTTAGATAGGTAGAAGGCTGGTGTCTTTCCAGTGAGGCAGATTCCTTCCCTGATTCTGTAGCACTGTTGTGTTTATCACCAATAGAGATAGAGCATGACTAGTGTCATTGTTCACTAGGACTGCTCAGAGTGAATAAAGATTTCTTCTGATACCAACTTCACCCTAACAAACTTTTTCCCTGGAAAAATTAGAATGTCTCCACTGCTCCCTTTGTACTCAGTTTGTGGCAAGAGGGTCATTATGGGGCACTTTTTTCGGAATTTCCCTGGGATTGTGTGATGCTTGTTCCATTATATGTATGAATTCTCTCATTTTTGTGGCATAATGACTCTTTGACCCTTGAATTACTTTACAGGACCTGAAGACCACCTTATTAGCCCAATACTAATTCCCATTCTTTGCTAACTAACAGAAAACATCAAATTCTGTTGATTTATGCTCTCTTGGGGCACTCCACATAGTAAACACCTTTTTTTCTGGGGAGTTCAGACTTCCTGAATTTCATTATAGCAGAAGTGGAGCTGCTAAGTGACCATCAAGCACGCAAGGACAGAATATGTTGCTGAATTCACTATGATGCTTTATCAGAGAGCAAGTATCTCTGGTAAAGATTTAATTTCTTAAATATATAGAGAACTGTTTCAAATTTATAAGAATACAAGTTATTCTCCAATTGATAGTCAAATTATATGAATGGGCAATTTTCAGACAAAGAGATCAAAAATATATAGCCATATGAAAAATATGAAAAAAATGCTCCAAACCGTTAAGGATTAGAGAAATACAAATTAAAATAATTCTGAAGTGCTACTTTATACCTATCAGATTGGTTAATATAACAGAAAAAAAATGATACATGTTGGAGAGCATGTGGGAAGATTGGAGCCAAATACATTGTTGGTATTCTGAACTGATTCAACCATTCTGGAGAATGATTTGGAATTATGTCTAAAAGGCTATAAAACTGTGTAAATATTTGGAAAGCCACTACTAGTTCTGAATTCCAAAGAAATCAGAAAAAAGAGGAAAAAGACCTATATATAAAAAATATTTGTAGCAGCTCTTTTTATAGTGGTAAGGAATTAGAAAATGAGGAGACACTCATCAATTGGGGAAGGCTGAAAAAGTTGTGGTTATATGATTGTAATAGAATACTAATGTTCTATAATAAATGATGAGCAGGCAGATTTCAGAAAAACCTGGAAAGACTTATATGAACTGATGCTGAATGAAGTGGGTAGAACAGAGAAAATACTGTACACAGTAACAGCAACACTGTGATGATCAACTATGGTAGACTTAGCCTCTCTTAGCAGTATAGTCATCTAAGACAGTTCCAAAATACTTATGATAAAAAATGCCATCTGTATCCAGAGAAAAGATTATAGTGACTGACTATAGATCAAAGCATGCTATTTTCACTTTTTTTTTCTTTCTCATAGTTTTCCCTTTTTATCCTGAATTTTCTTTCACAATATCACAACTATGGAAAGATATTTAACATGATTGTTCATGTATAACCTACATCAAATTGCTTGCTTTTGGGGGGAAGGGGAAGAGTAGGAAAGAAGAGAGAAACATCTGGAAAAATCTTACAAAGATGAATGTTGAAAATTACTTTCACATGTAAATAGAAAAAATTACTATTTTTTGAAATGAAATGAAAATGTTGAATGTAATGAAGATGAAATGAAATGGAAAAAAAGAAGGAAAACAGAAAAATTAGGGGAAATTTTTTCAGCAGATTTCTCAAATAAAGGCCTCATTTCTCAAATTTATTGTGAACTGTGTTAAATTTTTAAGAACAGATTCATTCCCCAATTGTCAGAATGGTCAAAGGATACAAACAAGCAGTTTTCAGATAAAGAAACTATAGTTATCTGTAGTCACTATTGATTAGAGAAATGCAAATTAAATCAAGTCTGAGGTATGACTTCATATCTATCATATTGGATAATGACAGAAAAGGGAAATAACAAATGTTGGAGGGGATATTGAAAAATTGGAACACTAGTACATTGTTGGTCTACTTATGAACTGATCTAATGTTTCTGGAGAACAATTTACAACTATGTCCAAAAGATTATAAATTTTTGTATTTCATTTGATTCAGCAATGCTACTACAAGGTCTATGTCTCCAAGATATCAAAGCAAAAGGAAACAGACCAATACATGCAAAAATATTGATGGAAACCCTTTTTTTGGGTGGGGTGGCTAAGAATTGGAAATAAAGGGAATGCTTATCAATTGGGGAGTAGCTGAACAAATTGTGATATATGATTGTGATATAATACTATGTTGTATAAAAAATGACAAGTAGGATGGTTTCAGAAAAACCTGGAAAGACTTTTATAAACTTATACAAAGTCAGATGAGCTAAATCAAGAGAACATTGTGGACAGGTACAGAAATATTGTTCAATGATAAACAGTGAATGATTTAGCTATTCTGAGCAGTACATTGATTCAAGACAAATTTAAAGGACTTATGATGAAAAATTCTATGTCCTTCCAAAGGAAGAACTAATGGAGTCTGAATACAGATTGGATCATGTTTTTTTATTTTATTTTTTCTTATTCTTTTTGTCTTTTTTTTTTTTGGCAATATGGCTCATGCAGAAATGTTTTGAGTAACTTCACATGCACAATCTGAATAAAATTCCTTGCCTTTTTATGGAGAGAATTTAGAGCTCAATTTTTTGTGTGTATGTGTGAGGCAATTGAGGTTAAGTGACTTTTCTAGGGTTACACAGCTAGTAAGTGTTAAGTGTCTGAGGCCAGATTTGAACTCTGGTTCTCCTTACTTCAGGGATGTTGCTCTGTCCACTGCTCCATCTAGTTGCCCCTAGAACTTAATTTAAAAAAATTGTCAAATACATTTTTACACATAATTGAGAAAAAATAAAATGTGTTGGTGGAGGAGTAGTGAGGAGGAAGAAATGTTCCTTAACCACAATGACTTTCACAAATGCTGTCTTCTGAGTTTCAAAATATGAAGTTCTGTGATGTTAATAGGAGGTGGTAAGATGTGCACATGGATTCAAAGTTCTCTCAAAAAGGAAAGTGGAAAGATTTGTTTAAGGCATACTCAAAATTATTCTTCTAGTCTCAAATATTTTTTCAGAATTGTATTGAACATGAGGAAAAACTTGACAAATCTTATTGATGTTTCACTCAATGTCAGAATCAGATGTCAATCCATAAACTCGGCTTCAGACATGAAATTCTAGTCATCCTTTAATCTATACAGTGTAATTTTAGAAGTGGTGGAAAGATGGAAACTGGCCAATTTCCAGAGAAACTTGACTCAAAGGTGGGCTTGTGTGAAAATCTGGAAATTTAGCTGTGGTATAGGGGATCAAGACTTCCTTCTACCTTGTATATAAAGCCTCAGTAATGAGACTGCTTTCAGAATTTAGATTAAATTTAATCCTATCACTTAATAATATTTAAAGGAACAGATAGATATAATCCTAACCTGGTACTCCTCTCTGAGGAAGGCAGGGTTGATGGCCTGCATCTCCAATCTACTACTTCTTCTCCTGGAAGGACTGAAATTCTCCCTTGGAGAGGGGGATAGGGTGAGGGTGAAGCGGGCAAGAAAAGAGGTTACATCCATTCTGTCTCCTTTTGAATCACACAATGATAATCCCATCCTACAGGTGGGAGATAGCTCTCTCACATTCACAAAACACCTACTATGTGGTCGGCACTGAAAACACCAAAACAAAATGAGACAGTCCTTATGTTCAAAGTTTCCTGCTCCTTCCCCATCATGGCATTTTTTCAAAAGGAATAAAATAAGACTTTGTTTGGTGAAGGATAAAGAAGCATTGCTATATTGTAGAGAAGACCCATCCAGGGTTAAATCCTGCCTTTGACACTTACTAGCCATGTGAGCATGAGCAAGTCCCTTCCCTTATCTCAACTTCAATTTCTTTATTTGCAAAATGATAATAATACCTATGCTAGTTACTCCCACAGGATTGTTGCAAGGCTCAAATGAGACAATGTATGCATAGGACTGTGTCTATTTTATGGAGCTATAACAATGTTATCAATAAAGATCTGAGATAGATACACACACACACACCCCCACACCTGTTGTTGTTTCAGTTAAGTCCAGCTCTTCGTGAGCCCATTTGGCGTTTTCTTGGCAGAGAAACTGAAGTAGTATGTCATTTCCTTCTCCAGGTCATTTTACAGATGAAGAAATTGAGGAAAATAGGGTTACAAGACTTGCTCCGAGTCACAGAATACTAATAAGTATCTGAGGCAGGATTTGAATTCAGGAAGATGGGTGTGTATGCACACATACATGTACATATATACACACAGTAAAATCTATTTATTGTGACTTGTGTATGTATGTATTTGTGGTTGTATGTGTTTATATATCCACATACATATCCACATAACATAACATAAATACAGGAACTTTGTTCTCCAAGTTTCAAAGTGCACAGGCTTTTGAAACCTAATTGGGAGGATGAGCTTTATGTTATTGAATTTCTGCAAGCAAACTATAAAGTCACATAACATGGGTGTGCAGGTATGCTACACCAATACTGGACAATCAACTTTATCTACTTCCCTCTTAAAGTTTTCTCTAGTGAGCTATCATTCAACAGTATATTGTCAAATTCTGACATATTCTACAAATTAAATGAATGCTTAGACTTCACCAACAACACTGTACAGCATTATACCATCATTTCTCATCCATAGTATTAAAAAAAACAATAAAAAGATGCAGTTTACATGTATTTTTATCCCCAGTAAGTTTTTATAGTGTTGCTAAACCTTTGGGATTTTAAAAAATGAAAACAATCAGAACTATGCTAGCATTATCCGGTGCAATACAGATTACAGCTTTGGTAAATTCTTCAAACATCAAGACCAAAACTCTAAGCTTTGTGATTTACAAGAAAAAGGTGCATTTTAATTAATATATGCTTGGACCCTTGTTGAATACGGGCAGGTATGTAGCACAGTGGATAGAGTATCAGGCCTAGAATTAAGAAAACCTAAATCTAAATCTAGTTTCAGACACTTGTGTGGACCCAAGGTGAGTCACTTCACCTTGTTTGCCTGTTTCCTTGTCTGTAAAGTGAGCTGGAGAAATAAATGGCAATTCACTGTCCCAAAAAGGGGTCAAAAAAGTTAAACATGACAAGAAACAACTAAACAATCATGTTATTATAAGGCTTAACAATGAGACCTGGGATCCAGAAAAAGGTTCAATCCCAGAGAATATCTATGGCAAGATTATTCTTATTCCCATCAGAATTCTTGAATAACAGAAATGAGAGGGATACTGGGAGCCAGCCAGTTCTACCCATTTCCCGAGAGGACAGTCCTCTATACTCCCATGACAAATACTGGCCAGCAATGTAGAAGAAGTTTGACCAAAGAGGTACAATCATAAGAGGCTGCCTTGCAAAACCCAATTCAAAATCAGGAACCCTATCAACACATGGCACTATACCAAGAAATCCCACCAGGAGGCGCTGTTGATCCTTTGTTATTAATGTGGTCAGGATGATTATGTGAAATATACTCAAGGAAAGAACTTGTATGGCACAAATTATAGTTGAATGAGCAAGTGTCAGAAATCAGTGAAGGGATAATTGTGTCAGGATAAAGGTGAGTAAACTTATCTTGCTGTGGCTAGACACTACTAGTAATAGCCGAGTTTTTTATTTTGTTTTGTTTTTTCATATAGAGAGGTTTAAATTTCTGGAGGACATTTGCTGAATACTGTCAAGACCAAGACCAATACCTGGATATCCTGGTCATCTGTTCCTTCTTGTATAGAAACCTTATAGGAATAGATAAAAGGCCAATCTGGTGGGTCTCACAAAGATTCTCTTCAACTCAGGTCTTCCCAAGGTGCTTACTAAGCTATCAGATGTATCTTGAAAAAGGTGATTTTAGGATTTTCTATTCCTTGGGGCCCTAGGATTAGCAATTTCACATGAAAAAGAAATAAAGCCCATCTGGCATTTCATAGTTTGATTGTCAGAAAAGATTATATGGATAATTCAATTCCTGGATATCCAATCATTCCAAGAATGGAAAAAATATGGAAATAAAAATAATTTCCCCCTCTGAGATGAAAGACCTTAGGAACCTCCAAAAAGAGGTTACTGTTATTGAGGTTCAACATCCTTGTAACCTCACCCAAAAAATAGTGTGAAATACTAGCAAAATTGGAAAGTATGGATCCCACTGAACCCTGAATCAGTGGACTAAGGTAGCTCAGCAGATGGGGCCATGAGGTTGGGATTCACAAGGTGGTCTATTGGTGTAATCAGTGTCTCCTGAAATGGGACGCTGCTTTTTATCAACTATGAGTTTCCTATATGCTATAGGCTAGGAAGAAGCATCATGAATAAAAATCAATGGCAACAAGGTCTCTGAGAAAGTAAGTACAGATGATACTTGTGTGGAGTCAAGGCTGCAAGTAGGTAGGTGGGGAATTATTGTGAGTGTGTAACAGAGATGGAGAGTATAACCTGGGGATCTTAGTTCAGGTCAGGGACTCACTAAAGAAGAGAGATGCAGGACTGAGGCATCTTGAGAGTAAAAAGGATATTGGCTTTAAAGAGTCAGTTCTGTATGGGAAAAGATGACTAACTTACAGATTCTAAAGTAGATCAAGCCTTATAGGCCTCAGTTTTGGCTTCTCCAGAGTCATGTGAGTTTAGATAAGGCCTGGACTACATTCTATTATCCAACAAAGGGATTATGTGGCCAAAGAAGCTGTATGTCACCTTGTCTACTACATTCCACTGATCGATCAACTAGGGGAACAGTAGACATATATGACCAATCACAACATACAGAGGGTGGGATTTTGGAGATTCTTTGTCTGAAATGTATAAAAGCTGTAAACATTTTCAAAGCTCTGGCCCTATCCTGCTCGCAGACCAGAATGGGGTTCACTTCTTGCGATTCTAATAAATAATTCTGCGTTCTATGAGAGATCTCTGTAGTAGTCAATTTGGGTAGGTCTTTTTGTCCCAAACAGTTCTAAACTAAACCAAGTGAAACTGAACTGAACTAAATTTAAAAGGGTAGGGAAGAGGAAGACAAATATCCTTATAGTTAAAGTGAAAAGGAAGGTTAAGGATAAAATACTCTGAAACTAGAGTGATTAATAGGCTCATTTCAAGAATAATAATGGTAAAAAGAGACCTAAATCCATAGGAAACAAGACATGAGAAGAGAGTCAGAAATAAAACCCTCAAATATCTATAAACAAAAGTATGAAGTTTGGTTAATAAACAGGAAGAACTAGAGAGTCTTAAAAGAGGGGAAGAATTTAATTAAAATCCATATAAACACATGTTCTAAATAATTATTAGAGAAATGCAAATTAAAACTCTGAGGTACCATCTCATATTTTAGCCTCAGACTGGCTAAAGTGACAAAAAATAAAAAATAAAAATGAGAAATGCTGTGGGTCCTGTGGGGGAAAGTTACAGTATTGCATTGTTGTGAAAATGTAAACTGGTTCAACCATTCTGGAAAGCAATTTGGAGCTATGCCCAAAAAACATTAAACATTTCATACCTGTTGATCCAAAAATGTTGTTAGAAGATCTATAGCCAAGAATGATGAAATAAAAAGGAAAAGTAGCAACATGTACAAAAATATTTATAGCAACCTTTTTTTTTTTTGTGGGGCAAATAACTGGAAAGAAGAGATGTTCATCAATTGGGAATGGCTGAACAAGTTATATTGTATGAATATATTGGAAAAATAGTTTTATAAGAAATGATAAAGACAATGATTTCAGAAAAAAACCTCAGAAGACTTATATGAATAAATCCAAACTGAAGTGAGCAGAATCAGGGGAACAATTTATATATTAACAGCAATAATCAACTTTGAAAAAATTTGAAAAATTTATTATCACTGGTCAAAACAATGGCCAACAAAATTCCAAAGGACTCATAAACCTACTCCCAAGCAAAGTTGGTTTTAGAGAGAAGATTCTCAGAACTCAGTTTTCCTTTTTTCTTTTAAAAAAATTTCATTTTTTCTAATTAGCTGTAAAAACAAATTTTATTATTTGTTTGATAAAAAATTGAGAAGACAAGAAATTTTATACAAGTTAAACATGTGCAGTCATGCAAAATATATTTCCATATTAGTTGTGCTGTAAAAGAAAATACAGACTCTTCTACTCTACCCAAAAATTTAAAAAAAAGGTAAAAAAGTATGTTTTGATCTGCATTCAGACTCCATCAGTTCTCTCTCTGGAGATAGACAGCCTTTTTCTTCATGAATCCTTCAGAATTGTATTGAATCATTACAATGCTTAGAATAGCTAAGTTATTTAAAATTTTTCACTCCTCTAATAATTTGTTATTTCCTGATTCACCATTTCTCCTAAACCAGATCAAAAATTAGGTGGGAACTCAGAAGTAACATAATCAACCCTCCTAATTTTACAGATGAGTATTAAAATGGAGGATCTCAGAGGTTAAGTGACTTCTACAAGGTTACAAAGTAAGTAAAACAGTTGAAATTTGAACTTGTCACATGACTTCAAATTCCATAACACCATTTATCTTCCATTTCTCCAGCCTCTTTCCAGAACTCTGATCTTTATTTTCTCCTCTGTCCCAACTTTTCAGATTCCTATATGCTCAATCCCCACCATCTTTATTACCCTGTTCCAAAGAGAAAAATAGCCCTCTTCACCTCCAGTTTTGGACATCAGTCTTCCCCACCCACAAGCAGTACCTGCTGTGTCTGTATCTGTTTCTCTTTGGCTCTGATGAAGGTAGTCCCCTGTTTTTGCTGTTCTGTGATGTTAACAACTCCTCTCTATTATCCCGAACCAAGAAAAAGATTCCACAATCCTCCTAAATTGTCCCCTCCATCAAACTCCACCTCTCTAGGGAAGAGAGTAAGGGAAGGTGACTGGTCCTGGGTGGAGGCTGGGTGGAGTGAGAGAATGCTGGAACCAGTTGTCAGAAGAGACTATATCTTGTTATGAGAAACTTTGAAGCAATAATCAAAAGGGTGTAAATAATAATCTAAACTTCCAAGATAATATCATTAAATCTAAAATTCTCTCCTGGCTTCTTCCTTTCCTACAATATCTTATCTCCACTGAGCAGGTAGAAAGAGCCTCTACTTCTTAATTCCAATCATCCCAACAGCCCTCTTAATATGTCCTTCCTTCCATTTTTTCGTTCACCATTTATTCCCACCTCCTTCTCCTCTTCCTTCCATTTTTCGATTTCCTTTTCCAAATTGGACACAAGGGAAAATAGCTCTGGAAGCCCATTAATAAATCAACCCAACTTTAAGCTCTTGTCTACTTTCAAGTCTATGGATTCCTTTTCCTATGGCAATTCCATTTTGCCAAATCCCAATTTTTAATTACTCTCACCACTCACCTCCTTTGATATCTTATGCAAGTTTCATGGCAGGAGGGGAGTTAAAATATTTCTTGTTCTCAAATGCCACTTCCAAACACTCCTCCAACCATCACTCAGCAATTTCTCCTCTTTTGAAGCCTATAGTATTCAAATTTAATGGCCAAACCTTTGCCCTTTCCATCAGTTCCTAAGATATTTTCTTTCCTTTTATGATTTCTTGAAATAATCTTGTCTAGGTTTTTTTTCATTATACCTTTCAAGTAGTCCAATAATTCTTAGTGTCTCTCCTGCATCTATTTTACTGCTCAATTGTTTTTTCCAGTGAGATATTTATATTTTCTTCTTTTTTTTCATTTTTTGTTTTGTTTCTTTTTTTTTAAATAATAGCTTTTTATTTTCAAAATACATGCAAAGGTAGTTTTTCAACATTCATCCTTGCAAAACCTTGTATTCCAAAATTTTCTCCCTCTCTTCTCCTTACCCTCTCTCCTAGACAGCAAGTAATCCAATATATGTTAAACATGTGTAATTCTTTGATTGTTTGACTGATTCTTGAAGTCTCATTGAGTCTCATTTCTGTTTGTCCAATTCTCATTTTTAGATTAATAATTTTTAATGAATTATTTTCTTCAGTTAGCTTTTTTTTTTTTTTTACCCTCCTTTTCCATTTGGCCAATTGTAGCTTTAAAGTAGCTGTTTTGTTCAGTGGATTTTTTTTTCTATTTTGCCAATTCTATTTTTAAGGAGGTATTTTTTCTTCCCATTCCACCAATTCTATTTTTCAAGGAGTTATTTTCTTAATCCGTTTCACCAAATTTATTTTTTAAGGAGTTGTTTTCTTCAATTAATTTCTGTGATTCCTTTTCTTGCTTGTGATTGGCTTTCCCCCCCAAATTTCATAATTCTCCTGCATAGCTCTCATTTCTTTCCCCTCCCCCCATTTTTCTTTTATCTCTTTTTAAAGATCCTTTTTAAACTCTTCTAAGGGAGTCTTGAGTTCATAACCCTCTTTATAAGGCTCCACCTTCATCTTGCCTTTGCTATCCTCTACTGGGTTTGTGTTCTGATCTTTTCTATTTCCATAGGAGCTTTCTATAGTCAGTGCTCTTTTTACTTTTATGCTCATTTTTAAAAGTTGTGTTCTGCTCCTAGGGCACAGGGGAGATTGTTCCAAGATTCTTTTGTGAAGGGACAGGAGCTTTTCATTGATAGCACTGGGGAAGGTAATGCTGCAGGCCTTTCCACTGCACTGGGGTGGGCCTAGCCAACTGGTACTTGTTATGCTTTGACTTGGGGACTCACAATTTGCTTTCTGTAATTGCGTTGGAATACTCACAGCTGGTCTGCTGATTCACTGGCTCTCTGAAACAGGACTGAGTAGTTAATGCTATTGTACTTTGGCTAAGAGCCTCCCATTACATTCCCCATAGGCCTCATCTTCTGGGTCTCCCTAAATCGTGCCAGTGCTGGACTATATTTTCCCCTGCCCAATTGAGATAGGCCTTTTCTGAAATCCTTGCAAAGTATCTTAAGCAGGAAAATTATTACACTTTGAATGTTTGTGGGTTTTGTCACTCCAAAATCTGTCCAGAGACTTGATCTAACGTTGCTTCTAAGAGAAGCTGGGGAGAGCTCAGGCAATATCTTGCCGTCTTGACTCTGCAGCCCTCTCCCTGCCCCATTTCCTTTCCTTTGATCATTGTGCTCCCGGCCAAGCTCATAGTCTCCACCAGAGATCCTGCCTTTGTTTTGGAGGATTTTAATATTACATACACGCATCATTAATATGTGTATACATTAATATGGATATCAATAGACTCAGAGCTTTTAGATAGCATATAATATTTATATGGTGCTTTAAGACTTGCAAAGAACTTTATTCTTATAATTTGTCCTTATAATAAGCCTGGAAGTTAAATGTTATTATTATGCCAACTTTATAGTTAAGGGAACTGAGATAAACAGATTAGTTGACTTTCTATTAACTGTCTGAACTCAGATTTGAACTCAGTTCTTCCTGTCTCCAGGTCTAATGTACCACTTAGCTTTTTGATTAAAAAGGATAGGTATAGAAACATCATCTCTCAAGTACCCTAACTTCCCAGTTCCTCAATATAGTCCATTAAGTAGCCTACTCCTCTGTTTCATCTCAGCTATTGACAGAAATGATGTCATACCCTCACCAACAGGTGTTATACTCCCACATTCATGGATAGTGAAATTTCATTATTTGATCATGATGTTTTATAATTTTATCTTTCCCTCTGGCTGTCTTCACTAGGACTTCTAATCTTCCCATGCTACAATTCTTCTACAGGTTTTACTCTCCTTTCCCAATCCTGATCCATTGGTGAATTATTTCAATTCTAAACTATCACTTAAAGTCAAATTCCCTTATCCTCTTGTCCTATTACTGATTATACTTTGCCAAAATTCCAACCTTAGATTACTCCCATCATCTACTACCTTCAATTTCATTTACATGTTCCTTGAACAGATCTGGAGAAAATAAAGAAAATTGTATTTATGGGGTTCATTACAAATGCACATTACATAATATCAACTGGACTCTTACTGTAGCAAGGCAATCTATTTATACCTCCCTAATATAGTGATTATTTTACTCATGAAAGAAGATATCACAAAACTTTTCATCCATCCTCAAATGCCTCATTCTATCTCTGCTAGACCCTCTTAGCTAAGGACCTCACCTCATAGTATACCAAAAAATTGTTGTAATATCAGGGAGTTCCTTTTTCTTCCCTCCCCATCTCATTTTATTCAGAAGTCTTGTTTTAATATCTCATATTTCACTTCAATTTCATGTCAAGAGATAGTTCTTGTTTTAGTCAAGGAAAATTCCTCTAAATGTAGTCATGATCCTATCCTAGCTCATCCTCTCCTCTCCAGCACATGCCTTTCCTATTTTTCTACTCTCTTTAATAAGGAATTTCTCCTTATTTATTGGCTCTTTCCTGCTACTGATAAACATGCTCATATCTTCTTTATCCATAAACAACACAAAACAAAAAACCAATGATGACAATAATAGCAATAATTCGCAGGACAATAATTCACTTTATGAGACTATTTTCACCAAATATCTACTTCACTTCTTGGCTAAATTCCTATTTTTTTGAAGCATATTTTTTCTTTTACTTTTTTTTTTTTTTGCTTTTTTGATGCAGAAATGGGCAAACTTCTTAAGAAAGCCATTTGCACTAAGTACCATCATTTCCTTTTGCCTCACTTTCTTCTAAATCCTCTGTAGTCTTTTTTCTGATCTCATCATTCGACTGCAATTGGTATCTTCAAAGTTACCAAGAATGTTTGAATTGCCAAAATTTATATACTCATTGGGCTAGCCCAGCTTCCTGAAGGAGTCAGCAGCCTAGCAAAGCAAGAAAAGGCTTTTTACAGAGTAAAATAGGTTAATTACACCACTAGACATGTAAATCCTGAGGTTATAGGAAAATTTTGCTAACATGGAGAGGTCCCAAATCTTTGTTGGAACTGAACATGCCATTACCCAGAATATATACAGAAAAGTTCACATGTTAATTTATGGTAATAATATTAAAACTAGTACTATGGTGGGGGAAATATTTATTAAGGGTGCAGTCCAATATCCTCTTCTGCATCCTGCTGGTGTTACTTTCTTATTTACTGATTTCTGTGTCATGTTTTGTGGTTACTGTCATGTGATAACCTGGTGATGTTGTTCCAGTGAGATCCATGATTAGTGATGTCTGTGCGCCTTGAGGCTAGAAGTAAATTTGTGTTGGGGTGGTGAGGGCAGCAGTAAGAATCCCATTAATAGGAGATATAATGAATGCCTGTTGACTTGTCTAAATAATATAGTAATATGATAATAGCATATGTGCAGCAAATGTGTGTGCATGTATTTGTGTGAGAGATATATTAAAGAGAGAGAGAAAAAGAGAGAAAAACTGTACTAATTTTTATTTATTTATTTTAAACTTTTTTTCCTGTTAAAATTGATTTCAAAAGTTTTTTTTCCTTCCTGCACCTCCTCCATGCACTGAGAAGACAAACAAAATAATATCAATTATACATGTACAATTGCGTAAAACATATTTTCATTTTAGCCATATTGCAATATATACTTCAGTTTGTACTCATTGATTCTCTCTCTAGAGGTGGATGGTATTTTTCATCATGAAATCTTTTAGCATTTTCTTGGGTCATTGTATTGATCAGAGTAGCCAAATCTTTCACAGTAGATCATCATTATGACATTGCTGTTACTGTGCACAATGATCTCCTGATTCTTCTCACTTCATTTTGTATCAGTTCATATAGGTCTTGCCCTAAGTTTTTTTTTTTTTTCTTTTCTTTTCTGAAACCATCCTTCTTGTCACATCTTATAGCACAATAGTGTTAGAAACAATCTTTTGAATTCCCCAAAGAGTGAAGTTAACAAACAGACTCAGGGTAAGTAAAGCAGTTTAAACTTTTAATATACTCCTGCACAAAGTGAACAGGATTCACACACAATTCACAGGTACCAAAGCCAGCAGTTAAACCCTGTAATTCCACCCTAAATTCTCCTTCTCAAAGTTTACATTGGTGAGACCCTTTGAAGGGCTAACATTTCATTGCAATCCCATTACATATGTTCCTTAATAATTCTCCCCTCCAATCACATATTGTATGTTATTTTAATGAAGCCAAAGCTCCTCCTATTAAAAAGGCTATTTAAGCATGCACAGTAGCAAGAACATTGTGAGTGAAGCTTGAAATGAGAGGGTTTAACTGTCTATCATGTCTTGTGATCTTTGAATTATTGATGGGTTATAGCTCAGAGTTCACTTCAATTACATGTCTAGATGATGAATATGGAACAATAAAAATTATTATCTTTTATTTCTTATCTGCTTTCTGCAGAATCCTTATCCTGACTTTGTGTTTGAATAAATTCTTTTTTTTTTTTTTTTTTGACTACAAGCATTAGCTAAGTCCTTTTCCTTTTTTTTTTTTTAAAAAAATATCTTTGGAATATAGGCCACCTGGTAGTAGTATTGCTAAGTAAAAGGACATACACAGTTTTCTAGCTTTTTGAATACTTTTACAAATTACTCTTTAGAATGATTGGAATAGTTCACAACTCCACCAATAGTTTATCAGGATACATGTTTTTCTCATTCTCTCCAGCATTTGTCATCTTTTTTTTATCTTGTTCTCCTCAAAAGTCTGTTTTGTTTCTGAGCACTGTATCCTTTCATTTATTCTTCCTTTTATCATTTCCCCCATAATTCTATTAGGTAAAATTGATTTCCATACCCAACTGAGTGAATATGTGCATATGTGTGTGCATGTGTATGTGTATTCTAACTTCTTAGAGCCAATTCCAATGAGAATGAGGTTCAGTCACTGCTTGTCACTTTTCCCTTTTCTTCTCCCTTATAAAAGTTCTTCTTTCTATACCTCTTTTATGTAAGAAAATTTTATTCATTCTATCTCTCTCTTCTCCCTTCTCCCAGCGCATCCCTCTTTGTCACTCCTTAATTTTTAATTTTTGGAGAGCATTCACTATAACTGATTCCCACTCAGACCCTCTGTCTATACTGGGACATAAACAGCTTATCTTTATTGACTCTCTTATGATTACTTTGTCATGTTTATCTTTTTGCATTATTCTTGGATCTTGTGTTTGAACGTAAATTTTTCTATTCAGCTCTGTTTTTTCATAATGAATACTTTAATGTTCTCTATTTCATTAAATATCCATTTCCCCCTGAAGCAATATACTTAATTTGGCTAGGCAAATCATTCTTGGTGTAATCCTAGTTCCTTTGCCTTCTGAAATATCATATTCCAAGGCCTCCAATCTTTTAAGTAGAAGCTGTAAATCTTATGTCATCTAGATTATAATTTTTTTCTGGCTAATTGTAATATTTTTTCCTTGATTTGAAAGCTATGAAATAGGGCCGAAACATTCCTGGGAATTTTCATTTTTGGATTGCTTTTCGGAGGTGATTAATAGATTCTTTCAATTTCTATTTTACCTTCTAATCTGAGGCAGTTTTGTTTTATAATTTTGAAGCATAATGTCAGCTTTTTCTTAAATCCAGACTTTCAAATAACTCAGTCATTCTTAAATTTTCTTTCATTGATTTGTTTTCTAGGTCAGTTGTTTTGAAAATAAGAAACTTTACAGTTTCTTCTATTTTTTTCTTTCTTTTGATTTTGTTTTATTATTTCTTGATGTCTCATGGAATCATTAGCTTCTATTTGACTGATTCTAATTTTTAAGGAATTATTTTCTTCAGTGAACTTTGGTATTTCTTTTTCCATTTGGTCAATTGCACTTTTAATAGGATTCTTTTCTTTAGAGAATTTTTGAATCTCTTTACCTTTAGACAAATTCTATTTTTAAAATTATTGTCTTATTCAGTATTTTTTTGCCTCTTTTATCAAGCTGTTAATTTTCTTTTCATAATTTTCTTGTATCACTCTAATTTCTTTTCCCTCTTTTTTTACTTTTTAAAAACTTTTTTAGAAATTTTTGCTGGGTATGGGTCCAATTAGTATTTTTTTTTTTTTTGGAAACTTTGTAGGTGTTTTCACATTGTGGTCTTTTTTTTTTGAGCTCTTTTTTTGAGCTTTTGAGTATATCTATCTATATCTATATCTATATAGATATAGATATATCTATATATCTTTTATTCCACTGTAGGAACTTTTTATTATCAGTTATTTATTGGTTATTTGTTCATTTTTTTTCCAGTCTATTTTTTCACTTTTGAGCTTTAATGTTAAAGCTG
Source organism: Antechinus flavipes (assembly GCF_016432865.1). Lineage (NCBI taxonomy): Eukaryota > Metazoa > Chordata > Mammalia > Dasyuromorphia > Dasyuridae > Antechinus > Antechinus flavipes. Next base: position 666,193,134 of record NC_067398.1, read on the forward strand.
GGCTCTGCTGTCTTTTGGGAGTTGGGAAGGCACTATTCCAAGCTTCAGGTTTGTTGTGCTGCTATTTTTTAGAGCTAGTACTAGAGGTATAGAAGTTTTTGGTACTTCCAAGGTGGAGAAGATCTAGTCACTGCCTCTCATGGTCTGAATTTTGCTCTTTATCCAGGAAGAACCTCAGCTCCCCTTCAGCCATGATATACTAGTATACATGATATACTTAATGCTCCTCTTTGCCATGGAACTGTGAACAGGTCTCCTGCTAAGCCACAGTGACAAGTAGTAGTGTTTTCTGATACTGTGGAACTGTGAAAAGGGCCCCTCCTCCATGTGACAGATTATAAATGCTATCCTCTGCCTGGAATTATGATTCAGAGCTGCACATGTGTAATAGAATTGCCAATAAGTACCACTTGGAACCAATATCTGCAAAAGTTCTCTTGTAATCTTTTTTCTAACCTTATCATTTCTGAGCTGAGAGTTCCAAAAGCTGCTGTTACTGTTACTGCTGTCAAAGGAATCAAAATCACTCTTTAAGAAGAACTGGGATAAGATACTCTAGATATATTGACCCTTGCTTTCTTTGAAGCTTCATTTAGATCGATGTGCATTATATATCCATGGTATGTGTATACACACACACACACACATACACACATACACATAATATTACATATATACTTTTTTTCCTCTTCCTCTATCCCAGCATAGATCATGGTGACCCATAAAAAATTATCTCTAGAAGAAAGAGGATACCTCTAAAATTCAGCCAGTAGAGAGATGTCAAGATTTCATGTGAAATGAGCTTTAGGCTAATATAAAAGAATCAATGCTCCCATAAAATTTATCCACCTAACCCAGAACCTTGGTCATGCTAAGTTCTTGTCGCCACATTTTCTAGGAATATATGGTGTTTTCCTGTAGAGGAGAACAGTTTCAGGATTTGGATTTACAGGGTGGTAATCTGAAAGATTAGTATTTCACTTAGATTGTTGCTCAGTCCTTTTCAGTCATGCCCAACTCTTGTGTCTGTCCCACTTTGGGGGTTTTCTTGGCAAAGATACTGAAGTGATTTGTCATTTTCTTCTCCAGCTTATTTTACAGATAAGGAATGGAGATAAACAGATTAAAATTATTTGCCTCAGGATCAAATCACAGCTAGTAAGTGTTTGAGGCTGGATTTGAACTCAGGTCTTCTTGACTCCAGACACTACACTATCTACTGTGCTACCCAGCTGCCCTAAAAATATTTATAAAAAAATCCTAGCAAAAACCAAAGTCCACAAAAAATACTCTTAAACCAGAGCATACCTTAGTCTCTAGAGAAAGTAGATTTGAATTTAGTGACAGCTATAAAACATATCCTCACCTTCACTAAAACTGAAATTCATTATTTTCTACCATATTAGTCCCTGGGAAAAATGGACTTGAATTTCAATGATTCCTACAAAGCATTTCTCCCACTTCTGGATGTGTTACAATTGCTACACAAATGACTACTTTGTTGTATATGACACATAGTCTTCTGGGTTGATGCTCTGCTGTGCTAGAGTAAGCAAGTAACTCCTCAGAGCTGCACTCTCTCCTAAGACTCATATGTTGCAGGTGTTGTAGATTTCTATTTTGGAATCCTATTTCTGAACTTCTGGTTATTTATTATCTTTTAAGGCTCATAAGGTCATTCTATCTCTAATACTCATCAATTGAGAATCAGGAAAAAATGAATATAAATGAGAGAAGAAATAAAAATTGCCCTATGTTTGAGGCCAAATGGTGATAAATTTGAGAAAATCCTACCCTATCTGGAAGATAACAGTATCAATTTCTCCCCATCCCAAAGGAGAGACACAGACACAGATACAAACACCACCGAGAAATAGAAAGAAAAAAAGAGAAAGACAGATGAAGAGTAGACAGATTGATGAAGTGCCTTTGTTACAGCCTTTCTATGCACTGCACACTCAATTCTGATTCATTAGCCAATTCAAAGACCTTTTATCCACAAACAATAATCCACTAAGAAGTGGGACTATCTGAACATATCCATAATCAGGGCAAAGCCTCTTCTTACATATCCCTAGACTCTAATAGAAGCACTGTAAGACTATACAAGCAAAGAATACTTGGCCAGATCCTAGTACATTATTTTACCAATCATCATTAGTTGTATTTCAGCTCTGGTCAAGAACCTACAGTGCCTATATCAGAGAAGCATAAATGAGAGACAGAAGAAACAAAATTGCCTTTCTCCACAGAGCAAGTTGCATCCTAGAAATTCACATCAAACTATGGTAGCACCAGTGTCATTGAAATACTTGTTCATTGCTATCCTGTAGAGGGCTGAAACTATTGAGTCAATGCACTGAGGTCAGGACTGCTAAGCACTTGAGGCTAACTACCGATTGGACAATACTCTATGGGCATATGCTTGGAAAATAGTCCTTTCCACTATCCGTGCTAGATCAATGATTGGTGTATACAGAGGATTGTAGAAGGGACTAGGGGGTGGAGTAAGACTAGCTAGAGTCACTCTTTGGCAGTAGACAGGGAGAAGGTGGTTGCAGAAATTCTGCTTCCATCCTGTTCAATCCTGCATCTAAGACCAAGAATAAACTAAAGACTTTTGCTTAGCCTGACTTCTGCTGATTCTGAGGTATCTGGGGTGCTAGCATGGTTGTCACACTATCCAGTAAAATCTTCCCTTTCTATTTACTCTTGAGCTCAGCCCACATCATTGATCTCTTTTGCATTTCAAGAAACTTATATTGAAGGATTAACTTAATGGATTGTCTCTCCAACTTACTGTCATTGCTTGTGTAATGTGAAACCTTTAATCCACCTCATATTTTACTCTGTGAATAATTAAGCCAATCTTTTTTGATTGACCTTGGATCTAAATTGGTAATTGTAAGTCACAGAAAGTTACTGATTAAGGGAGTTTTATGATGAATGCTGTGCATTGTCTTTGTGCATGTTTTTGTTGTTTTTTGTTCTTGAAGAGGACCATGATATCAAGGAGTTGATATTATGACAAGATGTCAACCTCTGTGAATAGCAGTAGGAGCTACTCACTTGGAAACCAATTGGGACTGGTCAGTTGGTCACTGAAACCCTCTCCTCCTCTCCCCTCTCTTCCTCTCCTCTTCATGCCCCTTCCCTCTCCCTCTCTTTCTTTCTTTTTCCTTCCCTCTGTCCACATAGGGTCTCATTCTCTGGGTATTCTCCTTAAAGGAATATGAATTTTGATTGTTGGAACCTTGAAAGATATACTGGGTTTATGAGCTAGGACCAAGCAGTAAACCCAAATCAATCTGGCTCTCATTGATTGGCCAACAATAGATCCCAGCCCAAGCCCCACTTGATCATTATTTGGGTCCAGATTGGTTCAGAGTGAATATAAATAGCAATTGTTTTTGTTTTGACCAGAAACTGAGATGGTCTTGCTCTCCCAAATTGATTTTTTTTTGGGGGAGGATAGGTAAAAGAGGCCATTCTCTTCCTTGTTTCTTACCTTGCCTTAATCACTAATATGTATTAGAAGACTAGGAAAAAGAACAATATTATAGGAAAAACAACTGATCTAGGAATTAAGAACCCTGGATCTTGTCTTGGCTTTGATCATTAACTTGCTGTATAATCTCAAGGAAACATTGAACTACATGATATTTGAAGTCCCTTCCAACTCCAAAAGTTTCTTTGATGTCCTATCCCCTCCTTGGGCCTCAGTTTCCCACTTGCAAAGGATTAGACTAGATCACTATCCATTGTGCCATCTAGCTGCCCCAACTAAATTTTTTTTTTTGGCTGAGGCAATTGGGGTTAAGTCACTTGCCCAAGGCCACACAGCTAGAAAGTATTAAGGATCTGAGGCTGGATTTCAATTTAGGTACTCCTGACTGGTGCTCCACCCACTGTACTACCTAGCTGCCTGGACTAGATCATTCTTAAAGACCTTTCCAGCTCTGATATTCTGTAACTCTGAAGAAGACAGATAGCTTGTGCAGGAGAGAGACCAGCTACAATATTGTTGCAGTATTCCAAGGGAAAAACAATAAAAGTCTTAACTAGAGGCAGATTGTGGGGAGGGAAATGATGGTATGAGTGTGGGAAAATAGGACTGGTGACTGACTGGATGTTGTCCAAATTGATAAATTTGGGCTGAGTTGCCATTCAGGATAAAACTAGCATCAGGGCACTTGGGCTGATACCCAGAACACTTCTTCTACAGGACAGCCTGACACTGCTGCCCTATTCTTGGAATTATGAAGAAACAGAGAAGAAAACTCGAGGCTGTTTTTCAGTCTTCCTAGTTGGGACAGGAAGATGGGGAAGGGTAGGGATCATGGAAAGGTAATTCAGAGGAAAAAAGAATCCTGGAGAAAAAGGAAAGAAATAAGATCAAAGCCTAAGGAAGGAGAGAAAGGTAAGGAAGAAGAGAAGAAAAGTGGGAAGGATGGCATAAGAGCCTATCAGAGTTTGAAGGGGGATAGAAGGACAGAATAGGTATGGTAAAAAAAAAATTAGGGAGTCTCTTTTTCATAAGTCCAACTGGGACAGGATGATAGGAGGAAAGAGATCAGGAGGAGTTTTTGAAGGGAACTCTGGAAGTCAGAGAAGAGAATGACCTTGAGGGCCTGGGTTGTTAATTCTCATCTCTGTACTCATTAATGCCTCTCTTTTTTCTGACTCTGGCCACAGAGTTCCCCCTTCTTGGCTCCAATCAGATTCGAGTTACTCATTCAGGCTTTTTCTGTCTTTTTTTTTTTTCATGTAGAGGAGTCTGAGGTAGTAAGAAGTTGGTAGGAGGGGAATAGAATACTGTAGAGCATTTTCCTTGTTTTTGGGTTACAGTGAGAAGCAGGTGGGATCCCAAGACATCAAGACAGAGACACCCAGAAATTCCAGAGCTACCTTCCTCAGAAGAGAATTTACTAGGTATTGTCTGAAAAGACTTAAAATGAGGGCTGGAGAGGGAGTATTGCATCTGGGATTGTTGGAGCCAAGATGAGGATGGGGTAGAGGTGAGGAGCAGAGGGGAGAGACACAATGAGATGCAGAAATATGAAGAGACAGAACACAGAAGAGCACAAGGAGGAAGATCCAAAGAGAAGCTAGGAGCTGGGTAGAGGTAGAAGACCTAGGAGTTTAGGGAAAAATTGGAAAACAGGACAAAAGCAGAGCTGTTGGTAATTCTCTTTGTAAACAGGCTTGACTAGGAAGTTGACACAGGGCCCATTCTTCTCCTGATTCCGGCACCCATCCAGGATCTAGTTCTGCTAAATCAGTGTTTTTGTTTTCTCTCCAGCTTAACTTCCTTTCATCTCTGATTAACTGCCTCAGATCACAGAGTAAACTGCTCAGATAGGATTTGAAAGAGCCAGTGCTCTCTGCATTATACCGAGAAAAAGGTCAGAATGGAAAATGGGAAAGATGGAACATGAAGATGAGGGCCTTTTGAAGAGATGGAAGAGATAGAGTCAGGAATGTCAGTAACTCTGGGAGGTCCGGATCAGAGACTGAGTAGATGGGCAGAGAAGAACAAAAGAGATGCCAGCACCAATATTTGTAAAGCACTTAGCACTGTCCTGGCACATAGTGGGTAGGCACTTTTACTAAATGCTTGTTTTCTTCTGCCTTCCCTTCCTCTTCTCTTTCCTTCTTTCCCAGAAACACAAGGGGTAGGGGAAAAGGAAGGGATACATCCAGAGTCATCTCTTATAAAGAGAAAAATCAGTAAAACTAAACAAGATATCAACTATGTTTGAGAGCAATCTTTGGTTCCCAAGCTCTACAAAGCAGGGAATTAGGTGGATTCTTACATCTCTTCTCTGAGGGCAAGCTTAATCATTATAAATGCACAATTCTATTTTAATTTCCTTTATTCCTTACATTTTCATTGCTGTAATATTAAAAAATATAGAAATATTTGAATGAGATACTATAATCCCTGGACATATATTTAAATCCCTAGTCATTTACTGTGCTTATTAGCCCACAGGGCTAACTTAACTGCCCTTCTGTCCCTAGGCTGTTTTCACCTGCTCCTTTCAGTTGCCATAGGAGACAGAGATATTTATTTCTCTCTCCTCCTTCCCATTTCCTGGCTCTGTAGCAAGACTTTCCTCCCATAAATTCGCAGACCAGAGTGGGTTGATTGACCTTCTATATAGTTCCCCAGACTTGGGTACAACATCCATTGTACCATTGGGTACAACATAAAGTGGGAGAAATATCCAGCAGCACCTCTTCTCTTGTGTGCTGCTATTCTCTCCCTGTAATTGTTTCCCTTTCCTCTATTATCTTTTCCAATTTTCCCCATATTATGAGCTTTACCAAAATCACCAAAAATCCCCTGGGAGCAGACATATTTTCTGTTCTCCAATTATGCAAATTGGAAAGGGAGGGAGAAAGAGCAAATATCCTAGTTCTTTCTATGTCTTCTCTACCCAGTCAAAACATTGTTAACTTTTAAAATTATAGCAGAAACCAGGTAATGCTCATATTGCTGGGGACCTGTGATCTCATCAAAGTGAGTACTTTCTCTAATTCAACCCAAACATTCCTTCTCATCTTGTATAGTTCTTGCCATATCCTTCCTTTAGTTTGCTATTGAGGATGCCACCTAAAGTCCATCTAGCCTCCAAAGGACCTTCTTTTAAATCTCTTGACTTTATATGACTACCAGTAACCTCGGAGGTGCTGTCTACTACTAAGTGACTTACTTATGATCTTTTTCCCTCAACATATAGTTTTCTGATGGTACCCTTTACAATAATATGCAATTCTTTATTCATACAAATACTTCTACTATTACATATTTATTTCTATATACCATAATAGAGATTTGAGGTTAGAGGACCTCGATTCAAATCCTGCGTGATCTTGGACAAGTCACTGTAATTTCCTTATTTTTAAAATTATTGGGTTAGTTGAGTTGACTTTTAATATCTCTTTCTGCTATATTGTTCTATGACTATAAGTAGTGTTTTAAGATTTGCAAAGAGCTTAATTTAGTTCAGAACTCAGAACTCAGAAAGAGATACTATTTGGTATCATTATTATTCCTGATGACATCTGAGGAGGCTGATGCCCAGAGAAATCAAATTATTTTTCTTTGGTCACATAGTAAATGTTGGAGATAGGATTTGAATCCAGGACTTCAAATCCAGCATTCAAATATACAGTATGTATTCACATGGGGTTTATGATATGCAATAATGTTTATATAAAATAAGTTTATATAAAGTTAATTTTACAGGAATTCTGTCTTTTGCTTGCTGTCTTCCTAAGGAGATGGTATGCTATCCTGTGTCAGCACATACCCACTGTGCTATGTGACTACTTTCAATAATGCTTTGATTATTAATGCTTCTATTAGTCTACTCACTGTGAGTAGTGTCCCTCAATGCTCCATGCTGAGACCCTTCTCTTCTCCCTCTATATTATTTCATTTAGGGATCTTATCAACTCCCATGAATTCAAGTCTCAACTCTATGAACATTATTCTTAGATCTGTTTGTCTAGTTCTGACCTATCTCCTGACCTTTATTCTTGAATCCCCTGTCTATTGGATATCTCCAACTAGAAGATATCTAGACATCTTTAACTCAGTATGTCCAAAATTGGTTTCATACTTTCCTATTCCTTGAACTAAAAATTGGAATGTTTATAAACAGTTATAATTCTCTAACATGCAATGACCCAGTCCTGTGATGACTCTGTTGTGACTACTGTAGCAGGAAGGGAGTAATATATCTATATTGATATATGGGAGGTAACCTGAACATGTTCTCCCTTTCCTTTCTCCCTCTTTCCCATCTCTTCTAAACGCATTGGAGTAATTAGGAATAAAAGTGAATGGAATCTGATACCAACAGTGCTCTTTGGTGTTGGATGGTAGCCATTATAAGTGGGAATTTTAGGGAAAATTTTGAATATGGATTATAGTCTATTTTATATGAAAAATATTATTTAACTTTCTTTTCCTATTTTCCTATTTCCTGTCTTGACATCTCACAAATTCTTTTGTTCCTAATGAGATTCTTCTGAACAAACTGAATATTTCACTGTGCTTCTAACTTTATGCTTTTTTTTTTTTTTGCCCAGCGATACTTTGTATGTGTTGCACAGGATGTGCGCCTTTAAGCACATTTGTGTATTGTATATATTGTAAGCTAAAGTAAGCAGAATGACTTAGATATTTACAATGTTGCTGCAAAGACCTCACAGGGAACTCCTTGTTCTGGAAGTATCTACTGACTTTGGGGCCAAAAATATTGAATATTTCCCACAAAGAAGCAAACAGAGACTTAATTGTCTTGTATAAATTATCTGAACCAGTGGTATATTCAGAATCACAGGGAGTGTCAGAGAGGATTTAGGAGAATGTCTTGCATTTGAATGTTATATATGATCATCAAAACTCCAACTGAGAATGAAGAAATAGGAAGATTCCAAACACTCCTAAGAAAGGGAGAAATTTTCTGAGTTCAGTCAGACACTTGGAAGGAAGAGGTCAATAGTAGTGACAGTCAGATATAATGAGCAACCAGTATACTTGGAAAGATAATATTCTTATTTAAAAAACAAGATTCTTTTCCTTTTTAAAAATAACATTTTACCTTTTCCCAATTTCATACAAAAATAATTTTTAACAGTCATTTAAAAATTTTTGAGTTTTTCCTTTCCCCCCTCTCCTCCTATGCCCAGTAAACAATGTGAAATAACTATATGTAATCATGAAAAATATATTTTCACATAAGTCAAGTTGTGAAAAAAGACACGAAGCAAAAATCAAAACAAAAAACCCAACAACCAAAACCAAAAACCCTCCAACTGAAAAAGAACCCATGAAAGTGAAAAATAGTATATGTTGATCTGCTCTCAAACTCCATCAGTTCTTTCTCTAGATGTGGATAACATTTTTTCATCATGAGTCATCTAGGATTGTCTTGGTATTGCTGAGAATAGCTAAGTCATTTATAGCTGTTTATCATTCGGTACTCTAAGGTCCTTTTTTGTAGAGCAACCACATCCATAGGTATGATCCATTCAGGTCTTAGAGAAGAATATGATAAAGGCAAGGAAAAGAAAGGGAAAAGCAGAGAAAACTAAGTAGAAAACCTCAAAGGACCTCTGTTTGATTTCTGTGACTTGAAGTCATAAACTCCAGAGAGAGTTTGTGAGAAATGTGAGAATTGTAAGAAAATGCCTGAAAAATCCTGAAAAATAATTTGACAGCTCAGAGTATTCAAGACAAAACTGTGACTTTTTCCTCAATATTTACCAGCAGATTGGTAAGAAAGAAGAACTGGTCAAGAGACCTAATAGACCAAATAGATAGTATCAGACTGAGTCAGATGTTTGCATACTGACAAAAGAGGGGAAGCCAAGAGGCAGCTGATTGGCTGTAGCCAGGTAGACAAAGAACAGATTGGAAATTGTCATAATGATTTTCTTAAAACACACATTTGGCCATTCAATAAACTGTAGTGACTTTGTGTTACCTAAATGCCTTATTTGGGCTTTAAAGCCTTTTGTAAACTAGTCCTTACCTACCTTTTCAGTCTTACACCATACTCCCTTCCACTAACTGACCTTCAGAAGGTAGCTCCTTTACTGCTCCTTTCATATGGCATTCCATCTCCTGACCCCAGGCATTTTCACTGGCTCTTCCTCATGGCCTGGAACTTTCTTACTCATCTATGACTTTTACTTTTCCTGGCTTTTTTCAAGACTCAATTTAAAGTCTCATCTTTTGCATGGTCTTTCTTATTTCTCCTAATCTTACTGCCTTCTCTCTGAGAACACTTCTCATCTGTTCCCTCTACATCTTGTTTGTATATAGTTATTTCCTAATGTCTGCTTCATTGGACAGTAACTTCTTTATAGTAGGAACTATTTTTGTTTTTCTTTGCATCACCAGGACTTAGCACAGTGCTTGGCACATGAGAGGTACTTAATAAATGCTAATTAATCTCCACTGATTTGACCAGTTGCTGCAAAAATTTTTCAAGGAATTTTAATAGAGAAAACAGGAGAAAGCAGGCTTTGATGTATTCTAAATTATTTTCTATAATGGGTCACAGGGCAAGGTGAGAAAGCACTCTTGGTTGTCCAGATTCAAAGAGAAAATCAGAAAATTGGAATAATGGAATAATTCCTAGAAGAAATTATGGAGCAGGAGAATGATATAATCTGTACTATAGGAATGTTAACTTGATAGCTAATGTAAAAAAGGGGTTTGTTTAATGGTCACAATAATCAGTAGGGATACTTCTTTTTGTTTTTAAGAATAAAGGGTAGCCCTTGATTCTATTCCCTGAGTCCAGAAGAGGAAGCCCCATTCAGAAACTCAACATATCTATTCTTAAAATCCATGCCAGAGAGATCTTCAACTCTCATGGAAACACCTCTGTTGAAATTGATCTCTAGACTGAAAAAGTTCTCTTCCAAGCTGCTGGGCCCAGTGGTGCTTCTAAAGGCATCCATAAAGCCATGAAGCTCTGAGACAATGATAATGCTTGCAGAAGGGGAAAGGTGTCTCAAGAGTGGTTGAGCATACCAATAAATCTATTGCCTCACCCTTAAAAGCAAGATATACTGTGGAGCAAAAGATTGACAGATTGATGATAGATAGGGACAGCTCTGAGAATAAATCTAAATTTGGTGCAAATGCCACATTGGGCGTGTCTCTGGCTGTTTACAAGACTGGAGATGCTGAGGAAGGTGTCTGTCTCCCTGTACCACCATATTGCTGACCTTGCAGGTATGATGAAGTCATCCTGTCAGTTCCAGCCTTCACTGTGATCAATGGTGACTCCCATGCTGGTAACAAATTAGCAAAGCAAGCGCTCATGCTCCTCCCTTTTGGAGGAGCAAACTTCAAGGAGGCCTTGGAACTGAGACCTACCACAATCTGAAGAGCACGATTAAGCAGAAATATGACAGGGAACCACCAGTGTAGGCCCTGGGGAGTGAAGAGATCTGGACCTGTTAATGAATGCTGTTGGTAAGGTTGGCTCTACTAATAAGGTCATAATTAACATGCATATTGCTGCCTCAGAATTCTTTCTGTCTTGGAAATATGACTTGGACTTCAACTCTCCTGAAGATCCCAAGAGATACATCTCTGCTGATGTTGGGGGCCTCTATATAGATCTTCGTCAAAGACCATTCAGTGATCTCTACTGAAGATCCCTTTTACCAGAATGGGAAGTTTGGAAGAATTTCACTCCTGCAAGGATACAGATAGTATGGGATGATCTTGAAGAGGCTGTTTTAGCAAATGATGTAGCACCAGATGATATGCTTTAAGAAAAGCACCAAATGGGGCTAGTTCATGTGAAGAATTCACAACAGCCATTCTCTTTGGCAAAAGGTGATTTATTTGGGAGAAGAGGCTACAGACAAAATTAAGTATACAATAGACACTGGGAATGATAAATATGAAATAAGAGTGGAAGAGCATATAGTTAGTAAGAAAGAACTTTAAGGATTAATGATGGAAAGACAAGTTCCTTAGTGGAATTTGCAGTTACTCAGGAGACAGGGAACAACCCATGAGGTTGGCATCATGCCCTTAGTTGGCAGGCTCAACCCTAAAAGGGATTTAGCACCCTAAAAGAGTTAGCTATAAGATGGAAAGAGACATCATAAGGCATAGTGAGGGATGAGAGGAGAGACATCATGTGGCATGGGCATGGGGTGAAGAGAAAGACACCATGAGGCAGTGTCCCAAAGGGATTCAGCAGTAATGGTGTGGGCCATGGACAGATTTTATAAGGGAACAGTCAAGGACATGACTGGGATTTCTTGGCTGGATATAGCAAGATGGGGTTGCTCATGACTTCCATAGAGAACTTCAGGGAGTTGACATAAATTGGATTTCTGATTAGACAACTTCCATAGAGGGTGGGACCATGAAGCTAAACTGATCTCTATCTGTGCCTTCTCCTAAGAGCTATTCCATCAATATTTCATTCTTTCTCAGTCAGAACCTCATCTGTTTCAAAGTGACTAATCCCAAGTATATTGAAAAGGCTGTGAATGAGAAAGCCTGTAATTGCCTCCTACTGAAAGTGAACCAGATTGTCTCAGTGACCAAATCTCTGCAGCTGTGCACACTGGCACAGCCCAATGAGTGGGGAGTAAAGGTTTTCTAGGGAGAATGAAGATATTTTCATTGCAGACCTGGTGGTGGGCCTTTGTACTGGACAGAACAAGACTGATACCCCCTGCTGATCTGGGGATCTGGCCAAGTATAACTAGCTTCTCAGAACTGAGGAAAACCTGAACGACAAAGCTAAATGTTCTGGAAAGAACTTTAGAAAGAAGTTCTAGGCCAGGAGGCCTCAGAACTAGCACCTGCCAGCTGTCACTGTTTTAGAAGTCTGCTCCTGATGGGCAGTGCCAAGTACTAGATCAGTTTTCTTTTGGGAGCAGGGACCCTGATGTTTAACTTCCCTCTCCCTTCCACCTTTCTGTGATATTTTCACTGCTTCATTAGTACTATCTTAATAGAGATTGAGGTGCTTTGTTGGAAGACCTTATAATCTTATGACTGGGCTACAGGGACCTATTCTCACCCTCAGCCCTGATGTTGATATGTGGAGCTCTATATACTTACGGGTTTTGTTTGTTGTTGTTGTTGTGAGGCAATTGGGGTTGTGACTTGCTCAGGGTCACATAGCCAGAAAGTGTTGTGTCCATGGCCATATTTGAACTCAGGTCCTCCTTACTCTAGGATCAGTGCTTTATCCACTGCACCATCTAGTTACCCCATATATATATATTTGTCTTGCAACCCTGACAAACCCATAGGTCAGATCCTTTGTGGCTTCTATGTGCAGAATTAAAAGTATTCAGTAATCCACTAGAAGGAAAAAATAGAACAAAGGGTGATAGCATCCAGAACCATATATTGACTATAGGGAGCTCAATGAGTCAACAGTCTAAAACCACTACCTTGTTTTCTAACATCCTGAGAAAAACACAGTGTACCCACATTTGTGCCAAACTTGGTGTACAGGAACTTATGATCAGGTGAGAATTAGAGTCTGAATGAAAATAAAGCAGCCATCCAAACTCTGAACATTGGGTTATTCCCTTGGGGGTTGTACAATTGGGAGTGACCAATTTGTTAACCTTTGGAATCAATTTGCACTTTTCATAGTCCCAAATGAGTCATAAAGAATCAGATGAGACTGAAGAACAGCAGAATACATAAGAGGTCTTAAGAAGCAGAGGTGAGGAGGAAAAACATTTTATACACAGTGTCTAAGATTAAAACAAATACCCAGGGTTTAGATTTCTTAGGAAATTGATGTGTAGGGAAATGGTGTTACTTGAAACTTTATTGTCATGCAGTGGGGGAAGAGGCAAAGAAAGAATATACAAGCTATGCTAATATAAGCAGACTGAGGTCTATCCCCCCAAGCAAGAAACACCTCAGTCAGTTGAGGGAAACTTCGTGCTCAAAGTTGGCTTTCAGGTGGCAAGATTATAAGAAAGAGGTTAGTTGAGAACAGGTAATCAGTGCCAGATGTAGGAGACAGCATTCCTTATCAGATCCAGAAGTGATAAAAGGTTCTTGGGGTCTTTTTGTCAATACCAGGCTTGGAGGAAGCTCAGAGAGATGGATTTTCTTTTTTGGGACCATATAACTGTGTAGTAGATCTAACTCAGAAGCTAGAGCTGCACATTGAGAGTTTATTCAGTCAAAAAGCTATAAGCCTTCTCTATCTGATACAAAATGAAGAGCAAAAAAGAACAACTGTTTTGCCTCTGAGTTTTTAGAGGCATTAGGATCACTTAGCTCAAGTTACTCCATATTAGAATCTTATTAGTTTTTAATCAAATTAAATCAAAATCTATAATTATCATACTATGCAAAGATATGGGACCAAGTGGTGAAATGTCATATTTGGGGAAAAGCAGGGAGGAGAGTTTGAGGTTGATTTTAAAGTCAGTAAGGGATCATTCCCCCTTCTGGACAGTGTTCTGCCTGAAAGGGTTCCTAGGATGATGACAGGAGCCTACTCAGCTTCAACTCCCCGGGAGTTGTGTCTCCTACTAACTTGGACCTGTCTTATCTGTCACCTAGTTTTTAATTACCCTCTCCTGTTCTTTCCAGAAGAAGGCTAAAATTTTAGGAAGTTAGCCCATTTCTTAAGAGCCTTTTTGCTCCTCTCTGTTCCTCTCTGTTCAGGTCTTTCCACTCTTCTAAGTCCTTAAGGTTCCTTCCTCTCTCCGTGATGGTCTTTTCTCTCCTGTGGCTCCACCTGCTCAGGGAAATCAGGACTCAAATCTGTAGGTGGGAAAAGTCCCAATGAAGGTGGAAGGGTTAAGGAAAAGAGCATTGGGGAAGTAACTCCCTGTTGCTAAACTTTTTGCAATTCAGGATTTCTGGTTACCTTTTTCCTTCCTCCCCTGCCCCAGACCCCACACCCTAAGAAGTGCTGAGCAGCCTGCGTCTTCTTCATAAGTACCTACCAGGGTTCTCCACAGCCAGAAGGATTCTTGGTGCCCAGCATCACTGAGACTCTAGTATTCAACTTTACCTCAGAGTCAGGACCTGTGCCAGGTACCAGGAAGCCACTGCTGTTACTTGGGGAGTAGGGATGGTATGGCAGTCTGGAGAATTTTCACCTGACTTCTGAGTCAATAATTTGTTGAACCTAATTTGTGTGCTTAGGTGTTCATGGCAAATGACCTTACCTGCTGCTCAAGGATTTTCACCCATCTCTTCCTTCCCTATTCGACTTTTTTTTTGGAAAAGGGGCGATGCCTCCTACAACCAGATATGGTTATTCCAGCTCAGGATTGGCTCCCTAGCTCAATATCTTGTTTATTGAAGGGAGAGGTGGAGTTCTTAAAGCAGTTAGTGATAGGGAAGAATTGGGAAGGGTGAGGAGGAGGAGGAGCAAAGTGCCGATTCTATGCCCATGTAAACCTGAGGGAATGTTTGTCAGGAGGAAATTAAAAGAGCTAACAGGGAAGTACAATTAGGTGCTTTCCTTGGAGGATCTCTCCTTTTATACTCCAGGAGCTCGCAGCAGAGACTAAGGACACCTTTGCTTGGGAGAAGAGCCTTGTCTTCTCTCTTAGAGGCTTTGGATTCTAGAATAGGAATTCAGACTCAGGTCAGGTCAGTTCTGGGCTTGGGACAGTCTTATATGGAGGGAAGTGATACAAGTCAGTTCTGTTACTTCAGCAGTTCACAAAGTACTTAGGATTGGAGCCTTGGAAGAGATCCATAGGGGTGATGGGCTCCCAGGGTTTTTATTGACATAAAAAAATGTTGGCATCTTGAAAATAAAACAAAAAAAATGCTAGATCAAGACTACAACTGGGGAAAGGGGGAGAGACCCCTGTATTTGGGAATAGAGTCTGCTTTTAGGTTTCTTTTAGGAGTCTGGGGGTTTTACACCCCTTTCGGAATATATCTCAGAGGATTCTAAGACTAGAGGGGTTGTGGCACTGGTGTCCCTCAGAAACTGGTATTTTTCTTCTTCCACAAACTTCTCATTTTCTTCTTCCTTCCTTCTCCTGCCTCTCCTAATCTTGATATTCTCTCCTCCTTCTTCAAACTACCCTGAAATGGCTCCTTACAATTAGGCCTCCTCTCCCTGCCTCTTTGTCTATTCACCTCTTGGACCATATTTCCAGGTTCAGTAATGATCCCAGGACTGCCCTGTGTCTCTCCTTATGCCTCATGGTCTCTCTTCTTGTAGAATGCTGACTGGCTCCATCTGGCTATCTCATCATCTAGGCCTGGCAGGCCTGAAGTCTTGGATTCCTTCCATCCTTCTCCTGGTCTTCCTGGTTCTTAGCACCTGGATCCTGATATATGGCCTAACCTGTGTCCAACGATACCGTATCAACTGCAAGAGGCTTCGATGCTTCCCTCAGCCCCCTCTTAAGAACTGGCTCTTTGGACACCTGGGATTGGTAAGTGGGGAGCCTGGCGTGGGGATTGGGGAACTCAGTGAAGACAGAAGGAAGATAGGACTGAAGGGACTAATGAACCAGTGCAACTTGGGCTAGAGGCTGGGACCTAGAAGATTAAGGGGACTGAGGAGCAAAAGGGCTGAGAAGATGGACACCAGGCTTCAAATTCATGAAGGAAAAGGAAGGCCTATTCCCCTAGATGAAATAGCATGATTTAAAGTTCATGGGTTACTGAGGAAATTGTTGACATCTTCAAAAATCCTTAAAGGGGATTTATGTGATTAAAAGTGAGATTACAAGGACTGAAATACTAAGGAGAATTTGTGAGCACTGAGGAAAAATAGGGACTGAAGGGCCTTAAGGAGTGATATGACAAAGGGGGAAGGATTGGGTGCTGAGAGGTGGTCAAGAGCTTGAGAAGCTTATAGGACTAAGAGAGTAGATGAACTAGCACAATTCAAGGGCTGAGTTAAAGAGTTACTGAGAAATGGAGATTCTGAGTAGATCTTTTCTTGAGAATAACTTCAGTTTATTTTGCTTGGCTCCAGGATGAAAAATAAGATGCAACAAGTAGAACTTTTAGAGATGAATTCAACTGTTATACATTTTTAAAATGCCTGTGTGTTATATAATCGAGATGCAATTCCATCCAGATGAAATAACAAGTCTAGTTTACATCTCTGTCCCTAGCTATGAGTAAATCACAATTGTTCATCTGTGTAAGGATGATTAAAATGCCTCAAAAAGTTGTTCCTCATAGCCAAGAGAAGTCAATCTATACCACTATTAATTAAAAGAAGGAGCTTGATGTGAGTATAAAGGGGAGATTTGGGCAGGACCAAAGACTCTGCTTCCTTAGATATGATGCTAAATCCTTTTGAGAAATTTAGTGTTTCACTGTCCCAGATTAGACCAGATAGAATGGGGCCAGTTGCCTCACATGCTCCAATAAATCCTTGCTGCCTTAGCTTGCAGCTTAACAGAAATGCTGCTCCAACCCATGTTTTTGCCCCTTGTAAAACTCTGGCCAAGTCTGACTGGACTTTCTATCAACCAAACCCAAACTTAACAGAAAATTTAACATGTAAGAGGCAGTGTCAAAGAGCAATTTTAAGACATTCGACATGGACAAATGAAACATGGACAAATTGTTTATGGTTTTTTACATGGGAAATGTATACTTTATGTTTAAGACTTACATCAACAATAGAGTAAGCTTAAGAGAAAGATAGGCAGAGTATAGGTAAAAATAGTTATCATGTAATTATACAAATGAGATGCGAGGAAAAATAGACACAGAAGCATCAGAAGGTGGAAGAGGGCTCATAATTCTAGAAAACCTACTCACATTGGGAATGGGTTTAATAGACAACATTTTATATATATATATATATATACCATGAAAGGTATAGCACCCTCCAAAATCTATAAAGAAATAAGGGGGAAGGAATAGGTAGATGGAGAAGCAAAGGGTGAAGGAAAAAGAACAAAGGAGAGATCTCTGGGTAGGGGAAGGTTAAATAATAGTAAGCCAAGTTATGAAGCAGAATTTGATGAGAGTCAGCAGGGATAGGAAAGACATGTGTATGTGAGATATATGTGTGGGTGAGTATGTGTATGTATGTCAATATCCATATATGTATACATAAATATATCATTTCTTAACTGTAACTTGCTTGGGGGTGGGGGAGATGAAAGGGAGATATGTGTGTGTGTGTATGTATATATATGTACACATATCCTTTTTTGATTATAGCCTGCTTGGAGGTAATGGGGGGATAAAAGGGAGAAAAAGAATAAAGTAATTAAGTTCTCTGCACAGCAGAGAACAAAAAAATAATTTTTTTATTACTTGTTAATAAAATTGTTAAATTACTTGTTAAATTACTTGTAAAAAAATAATTTACAAGGAAGTAAAGAAAAGACGATACTCATGAATATAATTTCTTCCACCTATATATACTTCTTAAATGGATATTTGTTGTTATATATTTTGAGTCCTCCATGATGTTCTGCTGGACATATGAGAATGTTCTCTTTTGTTTTGTTTAATTTTGTTTTGTATTGCTTTTCTGGTTTTGCTTGATCTGTTTCTTCAAATAAAATAAATTTTGAATTTTTTTTTAAAGGCTAAAGCTTTTCAGGAAGGGCTATTCTGTTCACCCTCTGAAGGTTTTTTTTTTTAGGGGATCTCCTTCTGGTGTTAGCCCCCAGAATAGTCTGATGACTCTGGGCTATCACATTATTTCCCTAGGCATTAGGGATAGCTCACTTGTCCTGTTTAACCAGTACCATCAGTTCTATAACCTGATTTCTATCCATTCAAATCTTTGAAAGGTTTGAGACAATCCATTCCACTTTGAAGACAGTTCTAATTTTTTCTGCACACTGAACTAAAATCTGTCCTCCTATACTTTGTACCCCAATGCTATTGTTCACCCTCTGGGACCAAAATGAATTACTCTAATCATTCTTTCACAAATAGTCTTTCAAAGACAGTTATGCCCTCCCTAGGTTTTCTCTTTTCCAACCAAACATCAACTGATCCTTGAGAAGGGTAGTTTTCTTTCCTGTTCTGTCCTGGTTATCCAGCTAGGGTTAATATCATCAATATTGCTGCCTTGGAGCAGAATGCAAGGTATGGAATCTGGAAGACCTGAGTTCAAATATAGCTTCAAAAATATATTAGCTATAACCTTGAAAAAGTCACTCAACCTCTATCTTAGTTTCTTCATCTGTAAAATGAGGATAATAGCAGCACTTACCTACCTGAGTTATTGTAAAAATCAAATAAGATAATTAGCAAAGTTAATTAATAAAGATCAAATAAAATAACAAAAAGTAAAATAACAGAGTTCTTGGCACATATTAGGCACTATATAAATAGTAGCTGTTATTTAATTGTTATTACTATGTATATCCTTCCTAATTAATATAAACTAATTAATATTAACATCCTTTCTAATATATGTTGCCAGAGATGAGCCCAGTATTTCCTAGAAGGTCTAATCAGAGCTGCTTTGTCACTTGGCTCTTCAGGATTCTAAAGCCACCACTTTTTTAAGATTACCTTCTGTTTAGCCATGCTTCCCAACTTTCTAATTATGAAATTGATTTTTTTTAAACCTAGGGATAAATTTGTATATTCATTCCCATTAAATTTCATTTTATTCAATTTAGTTCATTCTAACTTTGGAATCCTGCTTGGTTATCCACTGTAGTAGTGTATTCTTCCTAGTTTTGTATTATCCAAGAATTTAAAAAAGCTGCCATCTAAGTCATTGTTTAATAATTTCATTTCTTTTGGTTTTTGTTTTGAAATTTAAAACTTGAATAGAAAATAGAAAAAAGAAACAAAATAGGAAAAGAAAAAACAGAAAAAGGAAAAAATCACCATGTGCACAGCACAACATAAGAGAGGATTCAAAATATAAAGCAATAAATTTCCATTTCAAGAAAGAGTATATAATAAATATTATACATTGTATTCAGAACTCTCCATCTTTTCTTTGCTTCCTTGTAGGTTTTCTGTTGCTTTCTTTTGTGTACCTTTTATTTTATTATTTTCCCCACTTTTCCCTGATATATTTATATGTAATGTATATATACATATATATATACATATACACACACAAATATAGATATGTATAATCATATACATATACATTTATGTACATCTAGGTATGCTTGTATTATGCTTATTTGTTCTCTGTTTTTCTAAAGGTGGATAATATTCTTCTTAGGTCCAAATCTTCCCATATTTTTTCTAAATCCATCATTCATCATTTCCTAGATGCAGAAATATTCCAACCTTTTACTATCTAGTTGTTTTAAATAATCTAAAACAATATTAATTAATATGACTGATATATGGTATAGTTTCCCAAATTCCCCTTTTAATTGAATCTATTTTAACTTTAACTTTGAGATCAATAATTGCTATCCCTACTTTTTTTTCTAATCAATTCTATTCCTGATCATTATTATTATATTGTGTGTATCTATTGTTTCCTATCCCTGAAGACTCTTCATCTTTATTTCTATCTGATACCTTGCCTTAATCTATCCTCTCCAAGAATCCATTCCTTATCCTCTCCATCCATCCTTTCTTCTCACTCTAACCCTCCCTTTTATCCTATTCCCATGAATTTATACTCCCTTCTATACCTCTCCCATCCTAGTCCCTCTTCCTCTTATTTCTTTCTAAGTTTAGAAGACTTTTATACCCTTCTAGATAAATATATATATATTATCCATTCTTTAACTCATTTTCTCTCTCTCTCTTTCTTTTCTTCTTCTTCTTTTTTTTTTTTTTTTTTCCGCTGAGGCAATTAGGGTTAAGTGACTTGCCCAGGGTCACATAGCTAGGACATAGTAAGTGTCTGAGACCAGATTTGATGTCAAGATTGGTGCTCTGTCCACTGTGTCACCTACCTGCCCCCCTTTAACTCATTTTTAATATGAATCCAGCCCTTCTTCCCCATCTAATTCCTTTGTGTCAGTTCTTGTTCTTGCACCTCTTTGTATAATCTAATTACGCTTGTTAAAAACCTTTTCCTACACAGTTTTGCTTTTTAGAATTATCATATTCAGCTCTCCCCCAATCTTTCTTTTGAACTACTCATTTACTAATAAAAAATCTTAGACATATTATTTAAATTTACATGTATAAAACATAAACCATTTATCCTTATTGAGTTCCTT
Source organism: Antechinus flavipes (assembly GCF_016432865.1). Classification (NCBI taxonomy): domain Eukaryota; kingdom Metazoa; phylum Chordata; class Mammalia; order Dasyuromorphia; family Dasyuridae; genus Antechinus; species Antechinus flavipes. Next base: position 666,213,786 of record NC_067398.1, read on the forward strand.
GAAATTAATCTTTGATGATATTTCTCTAGGATCTTATATGTCAAATTTTCTCTCAAGTTCATATCTTTTTGCAACAAAATTGTGAAAGTCTGATAATTCATTGAATGTCCTTTTTTTTTTTTCCATTCAGGAATATGTTTTATTTTGTTGGATGTGATATTTTTTTGGCTACAACCCTAGTTCTTTTGTTCTTTACTATATAGTGTCTTAAGATCTGTGGTATTTTAATGTAACCACTGTTGGATCTTAAGTGATTTTAATTGTGTCTCTGTCATATTTAAATTTTTTTTCTTGTTGCTTATAATATTTTCTGTTTGATCTGAGGGTTTCAGAATTTAGCTATGATGTTACTGTAGCATTTCCTTGTAAGATCTTTTTCAGGTGGTGATTTGCAGATTCTTTTCTATTTCTACTTTTCCTTCTTGTTCTAACACTTCAGGACAATTTTCTTTAATCATTTTTTGTATTATTATATCAAGATTTTTTTTTTTGGTTGTAGCTTTCAGGTAGTCCAATTATTTTTATATATTTTTCATCTTGATCTGTTTTCCAGATCTTTTGTTTTTCTTTTTTAGGTGTCTCATATTTTCTTGCAGTTCTTTCATTTTTTAATATTTTGTTTTATTATTTCTTGGTTTCTTATAATGTCATTAGCTTTTTCTTGACTCATTCTAGTTTTCAAGAAGTCATTATCTTTTTTGAGATTCTGGATCTCTTTTTCTAGTTGGTTGTCTTTCTTCACATTATCTTGTTATTCTTGGATTGTTCATATTTATTTATTTTTAATTTTTTCCCCTCAATCTCTCTTATTTGATTTTAAAAGTCTTTTTATTTATTTATTTAAAAGTCTTTGAATTCTTTTTGAACAGATGACTACTTAAAATTGCTCTTTGGGATAGGAGAGACTTTTTAATGTCAATATTCTCCTTTTCAATGAATTCTGGTCTCCCCTATTCCCCTAGTAACTTTCTGTGGTTGTGTTCTTTCTCCTTTGCATGCTCATTTTGTAGAACATAGTTGGTATAATCACCTTTAATCCTGGGGTAAGGGGATTGGTATCTCTGACTTCAGATCTTCCTTCACTTCTTTCCTCTAGCTTGGAATCCCCAAACTGAGAACTCTACCCTCCTGAATGTGCCCACAGCCAGCACAATCCCTGAATCACTGTTTCTGCACACTTTACCAGCATGTGGGCTAGTTTCTTATTGCCCACAGGCATATCATGACAGTGCAGCTGGACTTGGCATTCCTTTTCAGCAGAAATTGTCTCAATCTTCCTTGACTCAGACTCTCCATACTATCTGGGAGGAAAAAGTTCCTGTAGCTTGGGCCAAAGCTACTTTCCAACCTAGCTAGCCCCAAAATATACTGCTTGCTTTTTCTGTGGAACTGAAACTTGGAGGTGTTTATACTTTGCTGGGGTTAAACCTGGAGGTATTTATACATCATTGGGAAGAACCTTGAAATGTTGATATTTCAGCAGGGCCAAATCTCATCCTGGCATCTTTTTTGGATCTTTTCTAATTGTCCCAGGAGGACTATCATTCTGTCCCAACTCTTGTTTGTTTTTAATCATTCTATGTACTGAGAAACAATTTTGATTTATTTGTGGGAGAAATTTGGAGAGCTTGGAATTTTCTGATACACACTGCCATCTTCTCAGAATTTTCTCTGTTCAAACCATTAATAAAGATATTGAATAGGAATGAGCCAAGGTACTCCACTAGAGACCTTTCTACAGAATAACTTCAGTAATTCAATCAGTTCCTCATTTACCTAAAAACAGTACCTACAAATAAGTGAAGAACATTTAGTTCTTCACTAAGAACAGAATAATGTTTGTAAGGTTACTTAGCAAGATTTAAATTGAGACCCTTAAACTCCCAATCCATTGCACTATTGCCTTCTCTTATCACTCTGCTTCCTTGTATTCTTTCCCCCAAAAATACATCTGAAAGATAGAACATAGTCCCTTGATGGGAAAATAAAAAACTTAGAGATGGACATTTTTCTCCTAAGGAGATTCAAGGAAATGGATCAAAATTTTCAATTGGTGGCTGCTTATAGAGAGATCTTTGTAACATGGCTTGGGCCCTTCCATCCATCACTTATATTTTGCAATTCTGACTACATCTTTATTTCAACCTTATATATGAATACCCCCAGAGATCCACAATGGTCATTGTGAGACAACATTTAACCAGTCCTCAGCCTATTGCTTTCCAAGATATTCCTACAGGTCATCTCTTGGGCAAACACTACTCTGTCCTCCCTCCCTTCATCACCCCTGTCCATTCATCTGGGTTTCCTGAATTTAAGCTTTATCCCCAAACTTTAGTCTCCTCTTTCTTTGTCTTAATAATTGAATGAAATACATGTTGATTAAATATCTAATATGCCTGTGTCTCTGATAATAATTTCAGTCTTCTTCTTCAGTATCATCCCATAACACTCTCTGATTTTCCATTCTGCAAATTATGACTTTCCCGATTCCATCCTTTCTCCTAAGACTTTTCAGTTATATTTTCTTCCTCTTTCTTGTCCTTTATTTCCCTTTCATCTTTTTCATTTTTTTTTCTATTGCCACCCTGAATAGTTCCTGTCTCTTCAATCCTTACTGGGCTAGAGTTGGGGACAGTTAGAGGAGAGTGAAACTTATTCTGCCAAAAAATGGGTTTGGGAATACTTCTAGAATGCCCTGATTCAATTTCTGGGTAACATGCCTTGGAAGACAACTTTCTGGTCTTATCCAATAAAAGGGGTGTGTGTGTGTGTGTGTGTGTGTGTGTGTGTGTGTGTGTACAGTGAATGGGGGAATGGGAAAGATAGATGAAGTTTCAGAGAGGCAGTGCCTACTTTGGCCCCACAAGCCATATTTTGTGGAAAAAATATATATCTATATATAATTGATGATGGAATAGAAAGGATTTCTAATGTTTAGAATCAGAGGTTCATGTTGAGAAAGGAATTTATGGGACAGTAGTATTAATAATGGAGAAGGATCCTTGGGGTCAAGAGAAAAAGAGAAAAGAAAATATAGCAGAGATTTCTAGTCCTTATACTACTGTGGTTTGAGGGAATGGAGCTCAGTGGAGAAGTCTAGGCATTGAGAGAGGAACTGGGGAGGAATATGTTAGCATAAGTCTTTTTATTTCCATACCTTATCCCAGGTAGGCCTACTCAGCTTTGGATTCATGAGATATTAGCAAGAGTGACAAGGGATGGAGATTTTTACTTTCATAAAATATGGAGACCTAAATGAATATGCATAGACCTTCATAGAATATTTGGTATCTATGTTCAAGATATAGCTTGATCTTCTTAGGAAATAAGGTAAAGGCGCTTGAGGGACACTTCTCTGTTCCTCAGATTACTAGGGAGAATGACATGATCCTTTAAAAACAGAAGAACTTTAAAATGAAAAAGATAAGAAAAAGGTCATGTGATATATCCACCCACTATACCCCATTCATGTGATTAGGGTCCATTGAAGTATTGCACATCAGGGAGGAGGGACATGTATTACCAGAAGATTGGGGTTCAAGCAAATATTTTGATTTTATACATCCACACTTATCTCTAGACTAAAATGAGTTGTTTAGTTATCTCTGACTCTGTGATCCCATTTGGAGCTTTCTTTGCAAATACTCCAGTAATTTGCCATTTCTTTCTCCAGCTTATTTTAAAGATGAGGAAACTGAGTTAATAGGATTGACTTGCTTGGGATCACACATCTCAGAAGTGTCTAAGGCGAGTTTTGGACTCAGGAAAATGAGTATTCCTGACTCCAGTTGCAGTGCTCTATCTACTCTACTACCCAATTGCTCATAGGGAACAAGAAAGAGGGAGAAGGAAGGGAAAAGTGATAGAAGTTAAAGACAAAGAGGTATAAGAAGGGAAGTGGAAAAGATTCAGGAAAGTAGCAAAGAGAACTCCATTTTAGTAAACCTTACCTGTGATCTGAAGTGTCTAGGAGGTAGCTGACAAAAGGAACCTTATGAAGGTGCTCTAGCTGCCTCATGTCCATGTTTCTAATCCTTGATTATTATCCCTAGGGTAATACTGAAGAGGGTGTTCGGTATATTCAGGAGCTGAGCAGTTTATTCCATGATGTCCACATCTACTGGCTGGGGCCATTCATACCTATAATCAGGCTCTTCCACCCCCAGGTCATCTCTCCCTTGCTTATGGCCTCAGGTATGGCCCTTGGTTTTCTATGGGCCTAACTTGGAAAGGGAAACCTTAGTTTGGGCGGGGCTTCAAGGACAGAGTAAGGTTCTGTACAGAAATGTAAATCAGGCTCTATCCCAGGCTTGGTTCCTACTCTAATCTTTCTTTAATATTAGGCAAGTCTTATTACTTTTCTGGACTTCATTTTTCTCATCTGCATAGTAAAGATAGTACCTGGTCTCTCCCCTTTATTTGATGCAATTCAATCTAATAAAATTTATTATGGTATGTATGAGGTCTGTGCTTCTCATATAAATAAAAAAATACTAACGTGCTTTCTTTCAAAGAGAAAAAACTCCTTGTCTAATGAGAGGTAGGGGAAACAGGAGAGAGGGGTGATAACATACTTACCCATGTAAGCATTATACATATAATGGAGTGTTATGGGCCAGAACTTTGAACTTGAAACAAAGCATTCTTACAAGGTACTAAGTCAGTGGAATTGATAGAGACTATAGTTGTCTAATTTAGCATGGTTCAGTATGATTGATTTAATCCTACGAGGAGATGTTATGGGCCAGAACTTGAAATAAGGTACTAAGTGGAATTGAGGAGACAATGGTTAAATCTAGTTTAGCATCTATTTAATCCTACTACATATAATGGTTTCTTAGTGATATAATGATTGGTTTGTACTCAATGTATAGCATATAAGCTAGAAACCTCAACTAGGAAGATTGAGAGATTCAGAGACAAGTGGACAGAAGGCTGGAGGCTTGAAGGGTGGAGCACAAGCCCAAGCCCTTGGACTCAAGACAGATTCATCCCATCTCGTACCATCTTGGTGGCAAGCTCTCCTTCTTCACTTCTCTGCTGAAACCAAGACTCCGGAAGATCTCCAGAAAACTAGCTGAACCCCAAGTGAAGGAGATAGGACTTTGAAAGAGACAAGAAAGGATTTGGACTTTAACACCTGGCTGTACTTGTGGTGATTACTGAACTGAAACAAGGCTGCATCCAGAGATCTCAAGAAAACCTCAACAGAGAATATAAAATTTTAGAGAGAACATTACAATGGAAGAGGGGGAAGAGAAAGACAAAGTGTTCTAAGAAAAACTAAGGTTGGAGAAATCACCTTTAATTGAGAAGATCAGGGAAGCCCTAGAAAAGGCAGCCTAAAGAAAGAAAGGCATAAGTCAGAAGGGAATGTGTTTATAATATAGGAAACAATCTGCAGGAATGCATATTGGTGGGAGAAAGCACCTTTTGAATTTGTGATTTTGAATGTGTGAATGGAGGCAGAAAGCATAGCTTATCAGGCATATGACAGCCAGAATTCAAAAATATCTTGACAGAGAGAAATATTGGATTGAACTTAATATGATGAATTTTAATGGGGATCAAATTACATTTGAGATCAAGAAGTTATTTTCACAAGTATAAGATAGGGAAGCATAGCTAGATAGAAACTAATATGGAAAGAAAAAAGCAGTGCTATATTACAGTAAGGGAATTTGATGCACACTGAAAAAAACATGAGGTCCAAGGCTAGGGAAAAAAATTGTTGTGTCCTGCTTTCTAGAGCCCTCAAGTTGGGGTGACAAAATGTACTAGGCTTTCTAGAGCCCCCACACCAGGGTGATTAAAATATGCCTTCCTAGTGGAGAAGGGATGAGGTGGGACTCCCAAGGATGATGGAAAGATGGAATCTGTTTATTTCAAGGACTTTCCCCTTTATATAATGTAACAAAAACCATGCACATGGGACCACATAAACAACTTGCTGTTGTATGTAGTTTGTCATCTGGCATCACTCTTCCACCTGCTATCACTCTGCTTCAATCTCAACACAGGTTGTCACCACTCCCTGACTTCTCAGGAAGGTCGAGAGCCCTTAGGGAAGATGGGGAGCTGAACCAGATATTGTCAGCAGGTTCCCTCTGGACTGAAGAGTATTATATCTCTCTCAGAGTGTCTCCCTTGACTGTGATCTTCTACAAAAAGCAATGGTTCTTCATGGTTGGTCTCTGCTATCCAAGGCCTCTGCCTTGGTTGGACCATATTTGAGCATTGTGTATAGTTCAAAACACTATTTTAAGGAAGGGCATTAATAAACTGGAGGGCAACCAAAATGGCATTTCTGTGAAGGTGTGATTCGTCAAAGGAACTAGGGAAAAGAAGTGAAGGAAAACTAATAACTGTTTTCTTCATGTCTAGGAAGGATTGTCACATGGAAGAAGGAATCAGACTTTTTTTCTTAGCCCCAGACGACAATGGGTGGAAGTTACAAACACATAAATTTAGGCTCAATGTCAAGAAAAACCTTCCTGACAATTAGAGTTCTTCTGTTTCATCATTTGTACAATAGGCACAATGATAGCACTTTACTTTACAAAGTTGTATATTCTGTGGGATGCAACCTTCCAGAGGTTCGTTCAGTGCTGAGTTAAGGACTAGGCGGCCATGGTTGACCATTTATGGGGAAGGATCCCATATAGAGAAGACAAGAATAGTACCAATGTGTAAACAAATGATTTGATGTTTATTCCCTGGATGTTTATTCCCCTGTGAGAGGGAGTGTAGCAGAGTGGACAGGGATTCAGAAAGTTCCACTTCAGGTACAAACTAGCTGTGTGTTACTTAATTCTTGATAGCAAGGTAAAGAATTCTCTAAGACTATCAGGTGTCAAGGTGTATGAGTAAAGAAAGTTTCCTCATAAGGAGCTCTTTATATTCATGAAATAACAAATCTAGATTGTATCACATAGCTCGGCATAGACAAGAGAGCATATGAACTCCAATTTACTCTCAGATTTATCTGTAGACATTACCCTTTCTGGGGTGACTATTGTCTTGGAGACTGGCTCTTGGAGGTGACTCTTGGAGAAGTCAGTCAATTAGTGAAAGATCATTGACTCTGAAGTCAGGGGACCTGGATTCAAATTTCTTTCCCTAAGTGACTTTGGGGAAATTGTACTACTTCTCTGACCTCAGTTTCTTCATCAGGAAAATTGAGGCATTCTAATTCTGAAGTGGGTATCTAGATGATATAATTTGGTCTGGAGTCAAATCTGAGTTAAAAGCTGGCTTCAGATACTTATTAGCTGTGTGATCCTGGGCAAGTATTTTCAGTCTGTTTGACTCAGTTTCCTTCTTTGTAAAGAGAGCTAAAGAATGAAATGGCAAACCCTCCCAGTATTTTTGCCAAGAAAACCTTAAAAGAAGTCACAGAGTCAGACATAATTGAAAAGAGAATTCGGAAGTTCTTTTCATCTCAAGGGCCTCATGATCCTATGAATTTGGGTCATGGGCAAAGCAAAGACAAGATTTCATACAGAAGAAAGAGTTTCCTTCCCCTTATATGTTCTATTTAGTCCTTCCAAGGTCTGCATATTCCTTCACTCAACAGATGGTGGAAATATCTCTGTTCTCTCTCTCTTTTTAAATTTTTAAATAGTTTCTTATTGATTATCTTTTATTTTTACACTTCCTAGATAAATCCCTTTCTCCCCCTGCCCCAAAAGCTATTCCTTATAACAACCAAAAAAAATTTAAAGAAAAGGAAAAAAAATTCAGCAAATAAATTAATAAAATCCTGATGTCATATGAAATTTTCCAAAGCCATAACTCCCCTCCCTCAACCCTATTGCCACAAAGGAACAAGGAATATCCCTTTTTTATATGACTGTCTCATAGGAGGGTACACCCCACTGACAGGGATAGAGATGTCGGACAAAGAGAAGAAAGTGACTCTAGATTGCCCACCTCATTTCTCCTGCATCCTCAGGTGTGAGCTCCTCCCTCTCATTCTTTCTTTCTTTAGATACAAAACTCTGAAGAAGGTTTATTGTATAGACAGTCTCTGATCTACAGCTTCAGAGATGTATGCTGCTGGTGGGTAGGGGCCTGGTGCCCGGTGATCCGCATCTTCCACCCCAGTTACATCAAGCCAGTCCTCCTGGCCTCAGGTAGACTTCCCTTGTCCCTGTTTCCCCCATGTTCTCTTCCTACTGAAAGCTTTGGCTGCTGGGATCTCTGTGCTGCCTGACTACCCTGGGACATGGAAACATGGAAGGAATAATTAGGCTCCAGCAACAGCTGGGGAATAAAAATGCTGGTTAAAGCAACTTTATCTCCTGTTTATCTGGGCTCCCATGGATCCCATAGCATGTTGCTATGAGTGGATGATGTCCTATGCCTGTCTATTCTCTATCTGTGACTTTTCTGAGTCCAGGTCTCTGGTTACATAGGACCACATCTCAGCTGTGTATTTGAGTTGTGTTGGTGTTGTATTTGAGGCCATGTTTCAGATTGTCCTGAGCAATGTTTCAGTTTTGTTGGTATCATGTTTGGATCATGTTTCATTCTATTCAGGGTCATGTCTTGTGGGTCAGTTGTGTTGGTTTGGGACTTCCTAGGGCCATGTCCAAGGTGTATTTGAGATGTTTGGGACCATGTTTCAAGTGTTCAAAGCCATAGCTGAGCTGTGTTGATACTATGTTTGAGGCCATAACTCAGGCTGTTTAGGACTATATTTGGACTTTGTGGTATGTTTGGAGACTATGCTTTGGACTCATGTGTTAACTATAATTGTTACCATGTTTTGGAGGCATTGACACAATCATATAGATTGTGTCCAAAGCCATGTCTGGACTGTGACTAGAGCTATATTTAAATTTATATCCAGAAATGTTTTTCCAGATTTGTATCCAGAGTCAAAAGTAGGAGATGTTTGGATCATGTATCTATGGGGGCACCTGGCCCTAGTTTTAATCATATGTCTAGGTCCTGTCTTATGAGGCATCAGCTGGTAGCGAAGGGAGGCCCTAATGGAATTCTGGACCACATATCCGCAGATATTATCTCTAAAGCCTGGAACCGGGACTGGATGGAGAAGGGAGATTTGTTCTATGTGTGCTATATCCCTAAGACCATATCTAGACACAAGAGCAGCCTGCCATAATGAATAGAGTGCTGCCACTGAAATTAGAAATTCCAGGACTCATATATTGTCTCTGACATACACTAGCTACATACTCATAGGCAAAATACTTAACCTTTCATTGCTTCAGAAAATTCAGAGACCATAAATTTCAGATGAATAGAAGATATACAGTGGGGTCCAGAGGGTTTGCAATGAAAATTCCCTATCCCAGTGAAACCAGAGGTCCAAGGGTGAGGAGGGTAAAGTACTCAAGTCACGTCCAAGTCCACATGTGCACTGTATCTAAGTCCATGTTTAAGCTTGTGTCCAAAGTATATGTCTGGGGCTATCAACAGAGAAATGCCCAGATTATGTCTAGGATATATTTAGGCCTTGACATAGTGAGTTTTGGGATCATATTTTTGAGAACAAAATCTCCCTTCCAAAACATCATGTCCAGAATGTGTATAGTTCATGTTTTGGAGTGGGTGATGTCTGATTCCATGTTGAAGCTATGTTGGTAATATTGGATCAAGTCTAGATTACACCCAAAGTGCTTTGTACTGAGTCTGGGGCTGCCTTTAAATTGTGTCTATCCAGCATAGCTAGGTGTATCTGGATATAATACTAGTTCCTTTCTCTTTGCCCTTCCTAAGCCTAATCTAATCCCCTTACCCATTTCCTTTTCTGCTGCCTCTTCTTATCTTGTCCATTCTGTGCTCAAGGGAAGCTGGAGGGGATAATATAGGAAGTAATGCCTTAGTCATGTCCCTCCCTGACTTTGAGTTTGGGGTCCCAGTCCAAATTTGATTCACCTTCTCCATCGACCTTCTTTGGGCTGTTTTATGTTCCTTGTTCTTTCCTTTATCTCTAAAAATGGCCATGCCAGGCCTCTGAAGGATCTCTCTCTCTTACAGGCATACCCAAGGACAAATTATTCTATAGCTTCTTGGAACCATGGTTGGGTGAGTGATGCTTGTGGAGAAGACATTGGCCAAGAGGTAGAGAGGGTGAATTGGCTTGGTCAGGAAGATTAAAGAATGGATATTTGTGATTTGAGATTGAGGCTTGAGATGAGACTGGTCTTTGAAAGTCTAGGACTAGAATGAAGTCGTTGCTTGGGGAGGAGGATGGGGCTTGATATTTGTGAGCAGAAAATGGAGATCTAGCATTGGGAACAAAGGGTACATGGGCTAAGGGTTAAGAATTTGGGATGTAGGATCTAGTGTTTGGGGACTTGGGATTGGGGAAATAGTTAAGCGTTGGGAGAGAGAATGGAGGACTGAGATGAGAACCAAACATCTGGTCCTAGAGGCAGGGAGACTTGGATTGAGGACTAAGATTTAGAGATTAATTGATCCCTACCACTGTCTTTCTTATAGGGGAAGGGTTGCTGCTGAGTAAAGGAGAAAAATGGAGACAACACCGGCACATGTTGACACCCGCATTTCACTTTGACATCCTCAAACCTTATGTGAAGATCTTCAACCAAAGTGTAGACATCATGCATGTAAGCTGGAGGAACTGGGACAGGTTGGGAAGAAACCTACCCAGGATGGAGTTTGCACAAAATGAATTCCTTTTCAGAGCAGCCAGGGCCTCAGTAGGCATAATGGTGGGGGGGGAGGGGGAGAGGAGCATAGCATCATCCCTGTTTTGTCACGGTAATGGGAGTGGGGATGTGAGGTAGATCCATGGTCACTATCACCGAGGAACCTCTTCCAGGATCTTGCAAGTAAGTTTCCAATCCATTTGATCTCATCTCCTCCCAATATCTTGGGAAGTATAAAGGGTACTACTGACTATTCTCATTTTATAGATGAAGAAGGAGGTATTCTCACTTTTCTAAGATCACAGAATATTTCATTAGCTCTCAGTCTCTGGCTTCTGACAAAGGATCTTTCCATTCCAATGGCTGATTTTCATTGTGGCGCATAACCCAACTGTTAGCCCTATGGTGAACAGAGATTCTTTTCCTTGGTCTTTCTGGGTGCCTGAAGATGCAAGAACCAATGAATCATGTTCTGGAAGGATAGCACCAGACTAACTAATTCTCTCTGTGTCTCTTTCTGTTTCACTCTCTGTCTGTCACTATGTCTCTATTTCTCTATCTCTGTCTTTCTGTCTATGTGTGTCTCTGTCTCTATCTTTGTCTCTATTTCTGTCTCTCTCTTTTGTGTGTTCACTCATTAATTTCTTTCTCTGGCTGTCTCTGTTTCTGTGTGTGTGTGTGTGTGTGTGTGTGTGTCTCCTATGTCTTTGTTTCTTTGTCTCTGTTTCTGGCTCTCTATCACTTTCTATCTCCCGCTCTCCTCCCTCCTCTCTCTTTCTCTGTCTCTGTCCCTTTCTCTTTCTCTCTCTTTCTTCTTCTCTCTCTCCTTCCCTTCCTCTCCCAGGCAAAATGGAGAAGGCTGTGTGCTGAGGGCACCAATTACCTGGAGATGTTTGAACACATCAGCCTCATGACCCTGGATAGCCTGCAGAAATGTATCTTCAGTTACAACAGCAACTGCCAGGAGTGAGTATCAACCTAGTCCTTGGCTGTGGGGGTGCAGGACCTGTAGATAAGGAAATAACAGCACCAAGGAATAGGGGAAGGGAGAGCTCCAGTGCATTGTTGAGGACCAAATCTAGAAGGATTGGGAAGAAAGAGAAACTTTAAGATGATGTAGAAATTGGAGACCACTGGAAATGAGAGCCAGGGCAGGCCCATGAGACATGTGATGGATCAGGAGTCAGATGACTTGGATTCTAACCTCAGTCCTCTTATTTACTACTGGTGTGGTCTTAGGCTGTTTAACTTCTGTGGGACTCAGTTTTCTCATCTATAAAATGGAAAGATTGCACTAGATGATTTCTGAGGTATCTTCCAGTTCCGAATCTATAATCCACTATCTGTAATATCCCTCTGAGAACTCTGGGAGCTTCTGAGAGCTTGGAGAAGGGATGAGCTATGAGCCATGGTGGAGCCTGGGTAGTTTTAATGACATGCTAAGGAAAATGCATGCACACACACATACACATGTGTCTATATCTCTATCTTACGTGAAGATAAGCTCATTTTCCCAAAGGCAACAGGAAAGACTTTGCAAAACATAATAGACATTTAAGGAAGTCTTTTGTCATCTCTGATTCCATCCTAATAGAGACTTTATATCATTTTTATCTATGTTCATTAATTAATGACAAGTGTGATTATAGTAATCCCCTCATGTAGACTGTCCCTAGATTTGTACTCCAGAAAGCCAGAACTCTAGGGAGTTACAAATAAGGAAGTTCATTTAAGTACGTTGAGGCCATTACCTCTCTGGGGAAATGTTGCATTTGATTACTCTGGCTGGGGTCAGCAGTGGTCTTTTGTAGAAGTGGAACCAAGAGAGACCTTTTAGTTCTGTTTTCCCCAACAATTCCATCCACAAATATGCTTCCTCCACTCTGTGTCATTGTCTCTCCTCCCTTAGGGGAAGGCATCTTGTCATGGATACCTCTTCAGACCTATGTGGTAGTTTCAATAACAACAATAACAACTATTCATGTTATTTAAAAATTTTGTATATTTGCTTTATTTATTTAATATTTTTTCCAGTTACATTTAAAATACATTTTTTTACATTTAAAAATTTTTGAGTTCTAGATTCTCTTCCTGATCCCTACCCACAGTTAAGAAAGCACATGTATTAATGTAATTTTTAAAAATTATTTTTAATTCATGAAATAAAGCAAGCATTTCCATATTGTAACTCACCCATGTCTTTTTATCCTGGGCAATTCTAAAATTTTCTTGTTTGCATCCTCTTGTATCTCTTCCATAGGGTATCCATTTAGCATGTTGGAAGAGGAACTTTCACTAGATGCAGGATTCTTAACCTGGATCCACAGACTGTTTCATAGATTAGCCTAAGAGGCTCATGGTTAGATTTCAAAAGATATGTGAATTTAGATGGGAAAAAAGATTTTTATTTTCACTAATCCCTAATGAAAATTTAGCATTTTCTTCTATTATATAGGTAGATATAATGAGGCTTTGATACATGATGATCTAAGATGGAAGTTGGTCCCAACCATATGGTAGGCCATTTCAGGCTATTTTCTTTCAGAAGCAGATCCAACTACAAAAAAGGCACCCATGTTAGAGAAGGCAGGGGTCTGGTTCTGAGAGAAGGTATCCTGTAATGGCTTACTATGTGGAGGGAGTCTATCTTTGGTGATCTGGCCATTCACTAAAGCCCTGTTACATTGGCAACACAAATTATTCTGAGACAGGATTCATAGTCTGCAACATACTGCAGAAAGGTCCATGATAAAAAGAAATTTAATGATCTCTGCTTTAGATCTTTAAACATTACATGGATAGAGATCCCTCTACCATCTCTTGCTTTACTTCCCAGTAGCCCACATTTTTTTCTGGTAAGGTATTTTTTCTCTCACTGTGTATGCAGAGTTTGTCATTGATAATATATTCTGTAGCCTATTTATGATCACCATGTATTCCTCTGTTATCTTTTGGATAACTAATCATCTTGATTCCTTAGAGACTATGCTATTTGATCTTTCACAGTCATATAATATTACTAAAAGAATGTTGGGGAATGATGATATTATGTTTCTTGTAGAGTTTGGTATAATTAAAATCGCTATGTAATTTTTGAAATGCAATCCACCCTATTCTTTCCTATTCAACTCTGAGCCTAGATCATTTTGCTTCAGTGGTATCTATGGAACTCTGTATACTACCCATTCACCTGAATATCATATTCTGGGCAATTTCCATCCATTTGTTTTATCCTCTGTAAATTTTTTAGTCAAACTCTTAATTGAATATGCATCACATATTGGATTCTCCAGAATGTACTAAGGATTTAAGCAATGATCACTGAAGGACTTCCCTTTCTATGGTAACATCCCCTTCCATTTTGGACTTTATTAGATATCCTCTAACGCAGTAGCAAACAGTTTTGGTAGCACATCTTCTTAAGAAGACATTTCTTATGTCTCATTTTCTACTAAAAATGAGAATTATTCATTCATTCATTCATTTACTTATTTATTTGTAGAGTAGCTATCCAAAGATGTGATAAGGCCTTAACAAATGCATGGGAGACAACTTGATTAGAGGAGAAACCTTAAGGCTGCATTTTACTCTACTCAATTAAATGTCTTTTAATAATTATTAATCCCTTAATGGGGCAGCTAGATGGCACAGTGGATAGAGTGCCAGGATTGGAGTCAGAAAGATCTGAGTTCAAATGTGGTCTCAGATACTTACTAGCTGTGTGACCCTGGCAAGCCACTTAACCCTGTTTGCCTGTTTTGTAATCTGAGCTAGAGAAAGAAATAGCAGTATCTGCCATGAAAACTCTAGATGGGGTTATGAAGAGTTAGATATGACAGAAAAACAACTGAAATACTTTAATGCTTAATAATTGTGCGGCTTCCTTTGTGTAAGAACCAATTGCTTTACCGTCTTTATTTTTTAGCATAATTTTTTATTTTCATATTTTTAAATAGGTTTTTATTTTTCAGAATACATACTAAGATAGTCTTCAACATTTACCCTTGCAAAACCTTGTGTTCCAAATTTTTCTCCCTTCCTCCCCACCTCCCCATCCCAGATAGCAAGTAATTCAATATAAGTTAAACATATACAATTCTTCTAAACTTAGTTCCACATTTATTATTATTATTATTATTGCTGAGGTAATTGGGGTTAAGTGACTTGCCCAAGGTCACACAGCTAGAAAGTGTTAAGTGTCTGAGAACAAATTTGAACTCAGGTCCTCCAGATTTCAGGGCTGGTGCTCTAACCACTGCACCACCTAGCTGCTCCCACATTTATTATTTAGGATCATTTTTAGTACTGCTTGCAACATGTCAAGGATTATGAGGTTTAAATGTAGTGTCTAGATGTAACGGTTCGGTCACTGAAAGAAAAAACTATCCTATATAAATCCCGACAGACATTTTCTATTTTTTAATCTGTTGTCACATTTCCAATTTCATTTTTAAGCATTCTCAAAATGATTGTGTTTAAATGGATTTCCTTCTAAGCTTCCTGTAAACTCAGTTTTATTTCTACCACTTTCTCCCACATTAATTGGTAACATTGCTATCATCTTCTACTACCTGTATTTGAAAATGGTTTTACTTCTGACTTCCCTACCTCTCCAGTTGGCAAAGATTTTGCTAACTAAAGCAGCTTTTGGGGTCTTTTGACCTATTAACAGTGGTGATTATTTTACATTGATATGTCTTCTGTAGAAAATAATGGTAGTTCATTTTAATATCTGTTCCTTTGTCTATTTTCCAATTTTTGCAATGATTGTTTGCATAGATTGTTCAAGGAGGAATGTAAGATCCTAATTAAAGAGGAAGAGTAGAAAGGCATCTCAGAGGTCATGTAGTTCAACCCACTATTTCTCCCCAAAACTTAAGAAATAAAACAAGCTTTTCTACAACATTGTAGAATAGGGGAAAAAAGATGATTGCCCATGAAATTGAAAATCCTTTTTACATATGAGAAAGTTGAAGAAAGAAGATGAAATGATTTCCCCCAAATCACATAGGAAATAATGGAGGTGGGATTTGAAACTCAAGTCTTCTGATTCTATGACTTATAGTGGGAAAGGTTCCCTAACATCAGATATGGGGATACTCTAGGAGAGAAGAATGTACTCAGAAGCTGAGTTGGGGTATGGCATATAGTTATATCCTTTTGAGAACATGGCTGAGATCTCAGGCAACTTGTCAGCCTGACCATGTACACTATTGTCCCTTTTTGGAGGAATGCACTCAAAAAGGGATACCCAAAGGATAACTATTCTCCACAGCTATGAATTCTACTTTTTTCCTGCTCTCTCTAGCACTACCAGAGTTCTTCATAGACAGGGTTATTTTCCATGAATTCAGATCCCAACAGCTATTTCTTTCAGCTTTTATGTGTTGGATGCAGTCCAGTATGATGTTCCAGACAACTTTCATCCTGTTGTGTTAACCCAAGTTTCAGCCATTCCCCTGAAGCCAGATTCCTCTCTTTTCTCTCTGGATACTAAAATCAATCGACCTTCGGGGAAGTCCTTTCCCACTCTCCACTGATTAGTGGTGGAAAGGTTGTGAACTATTTAGAAGGAAATTATAGAAATGCTGGGCTATCTAGAGTTTGAGTGGTTGGGGCTTTCTCCCTGCTGGATCTGACCCCTGACCATAGACTTATGCTTTCATCAGGAAACCAAGTGCCTACATCTCAGCTATCCTGGAGTTGAGTTCCCTTGTGGCAAAGCGCCATACTAATCCACTTCTATATTGGGATACCCTGTACAATCTCACCAGCCAAGGAAGGCGTTTCTCTCGTGCTTGCCATCTGGTGCATAATTTCTCCAATGCCGTCATCCAGGAACGACGTCATATACTTGCTCAACAGGGGACTGAGACCTTTCTTGGGAACAAGAGAAAAAGCAAGACCATCGATTTCATAGACATTCTCCTATTGGCCAAAGTGAGTATCAAGCTTGGAGAGGGGGAATGGGAGGAGAAAGATGACAGCATCGTGGGGGTTCCAAAGAAGAGAGGGAGAGAACATATAAGGGGCATGAAGGACTTTGGCAGAGAGGAGGGTCTGTAGCCTTTGATATCAGAGTTAGAATGCAATATGGAATGGATGCCCTAATCTACCTGACTGTTGCCTTCTTTTCAAAAGCTATCTTTTCCTAGGGAACCTGAACTTTTGTGAAATTGTATAGAACATTGAGTGTGTAGATCAAGGATATACTACCCTTCTGGATGCTAGAATGAAATAGCTACCTCCTCATTGTTTCTCGGTGTCTAAGCAGAATGCATCTCTGTGATTTGTTCTAATAACAATGAAAAAATCTCTATGGCTCTAGGTATATAAAGAGAATTTTCTAAATTTTAGGTGAAGCTAGAACTATTATTGTGACTTGTTCTAGATGTATCTAGGCATAGGTGGGTAGCACCTATATAAGGTGGGTCAGGTAGGTAATACAGTAGAGTGCTGAACCTGAAGTCAGGAAGACTAATTTTTTTTCTGAGTTCAAATTTGACTTCAGATTTGTGTGACCCTGGGAAAATCACTTAATCCTCTTTGCCTCATTTGTAAAATGAGTAATAAAATGTAAAATTTGTAAGATGATTTTGAGAAGGATACCATTCTAATATCTTTGTCAACTTCAACAACTAGACAACAATGCCAATAAGGTTTATGAGAAATCATTAGAATTATAACATATCCAAAAGTAACTCTGTGGTTGTAGGTATGCCAGAATATTTTTACACAGTCTAGATTTTATGATAATATATCTCTTTTGGTTCTTTATATATCAGAGGAGTTTCTGATGAATAAGTCGGTAAATAGTTACAGATAGAGATGATTGATTGATAGATATAGATTTGATAGAAGGATAAAAATAGAAATAAGAATAGATGAGAGAAGAAAAAATGAAAGGACAGGGAAAAGAGAAGAAAGGAGAGGAGAGGGAAGAAAGAGAGGAAAAAAGGAAGGGGAGAAATTCTCTTTGTGTGTGAGTGGGGGGCGGAGAGGTTTCCTGAGGCTATTTCTAAGTATATTAGGAAAGTCTTAGATTCTATATATATATATCTTGGAGATTCTATGATTTCTTCTTGATTTACCAAGGAATATTAAATATGCTTTTAGAAAGAGCCCAAAGTTTTGGAAGATCTCTAAAACAGAGAATATTTGCACTTTGGGTTAATAGTATCTTCTAATTCTAGGATTATGGGATTGTGTGTTGGTGGTTTCACCTATTTTCAGCTGAGGGGGTTCTGAGATTCTAGGTACATCAAGAGACCTTTGGTTCTAGGATTGCTAGAAGAAGAGAGGATTGGTTCTAGGTGCTATAAGAATTATGGACAATAGTTTTAAGTTAACTAAAGAATCCCTTTGTGGTAAGATACACTTTATATGTAACTTATTTGCTATTCACAACAATTCTGTTGGTTCTTATCACTGTTTAGATAGCGGTTAAGGGATTTGCCCAGAGTGACAGGGCCTAATGTTTGACTTCCAAATTCCATGTTCTTCCACTGTGCCAACTAAAAGGGGTTGGAGGTTTCTGCCTTAGACCATCTAAGTAGGCTCTCTTATTGGAAGGGAAGGGATCAACAACAGAAAGGGCTCTCTTCTAGGATGAAGATGGAAAAGCTCTGTCAGACAAGGACATCCAGGCAGAAGCTGACACTTTCATGTTTGCAGGTCAGTTTCAAATAGGACAGAAGGGGCAGGGCTCAGGGTGCTTGGGAAAGAGTTGGGATTTTCCATTTCCTTCTTACCCCTGATGCCAGCCCAACTGACTTGAACTAGAGTCGATATGGAGGACTTGTTTCACAAGTCCCATGCCATAGGTTCAAGATCTGGTACAGAGATTAATGCTGGGGAAATGGGAATGTTCTTCTGTCTGACACATGATGAGCTCTGCTCTAGCCTCATATAGCTTCTTTGGGATTCTCTTATTTCTTTTCTTTCCCACATGCTAGGTCATGATACAACTGCAAGTGGCATCTCTTGGGCCCTCTATAACCTGGCCCAGCATCAGGAATACCAGGACCGCTGCCGCCAGGAAATAAAAGAACTCCTGAGAGATCGTCAGCCAGAGGAGATTGAATGGTCAGTATGGGATGACACTAAGAATGGAACTTATGGTGTTGTGGGTATGAGGAACACTTAAGTATTCCGGAGCTAGCTATAGTTTGTTTTGAAAGAGCTCATTGTTAAGTTTCCAAAGTCAAAAATCAACAGTCCCTACAAATCAGGGCTTGATGTATTGTTTTGTTGATGTCTGGAAGAAAGTGATGGAGAAAATGTTACGGATGCTGAATAAGCCTAAAAGAGTGTGTGCACATACACAGTCCTCTCCCTGTAGCCTTGCTATTAAACATTTACCAACACACCCATGTATTGTTCAATAAACATTGCTAGAGTTCAGCAAAAGTACCTTAGAAAACTCAGAACAAAATTATCACCACAACTCTTACAATTGACATTTATATAACATTTTAAAGTTTGTAAAATGCTTTTCATCCATGATCTCATTTATACTTCACTATATCCAGACCGAATTATAGAGGCCAACCTGTTGCTCCACCTGGCTACAAGCTGGTGTTCTCCCTTACTCATGTAGATTCCCCAGGCTCCTGTTGGGTTTCTGGTTTTTGTTTTTAGGATGCTGTTTTTTAATCCACTCTTCTATTCACTTCTGTTTTATGGGAGACTTCATCTCATTCACATTTACAATTATGATTACCAGCTCTGTATTTCCTTCCATCCTATTTTCTCCCCTGTATATAATTTTGTTCTCTCTCTCTATCCTGTCCTTAGTCCTGTGTTTTTTTATCCACTCTACCCACTATCTTATTTCCTATTACCCCTTCTTCTCTTTTTAGTGTTTTTTTAAACTCCACTCCATCTACTACTTTATCTTCTATCATCCTTCCTTCTCTTCTCTTCTCTTTTTCCCTAGTGTTTCTGCCTTCCCTTCTATCCTGTCTCTCCCTTCTATCCTATCCTTCCCTTTTCTTTTCCTATTTCTCCTCCTATTTTTTTGTAGGGTTAGAAAAATTTCTATACCCAACTGAATGATTATTATTCCCTCTTAGAGCCAAAACTGATGAGATATAGTCTCAGACAATGCTCATCCCCCTCCATTCTATCCCTCCATTGTAATAGGTCTTTTGCACCTCTTCATGTGAGGTATTTTTCCCATTATACCTCCCCTTTCTTCTTTTTTCCAGTACAGATTTTTTTCTACCCCTTAATGTCTTTAATGTTATCACATCAGAGTCCATTCACAATCACACTCTCAGTCTATGTCATGCCCACTTTTGTCTGCCCAAGTGACAGATACAATTCTCAAGAATTGCAGATACTGTTTTCCTATCTAGGGATGTAAACAATTTAAGCTTTAAATAATATATATTTCCCCCCTCTTTACCTTCTATGCTTCTCTTGAGTCCTGTGATTGTAGATTAGATTTTCATTTTAGTTCTGTTTTTTTTTTCAATAGAAATGATTGAAAGTCTCTTGTTTTATTGAAGTTCCATAGCCTTTCCTAAAAGATGATGCTGATTTTCTCTTGGTAGTCAATTCTTGGTTATAACCCCAGGTCCTTTGCCTTCTGGAATATAATATTCCAGGCCCTCTGATGCTTTGTTGTAGAAGCTGCCAGATCCTGGGTAATCCTGATTGTTGCTTCTTGATATTTGAATTGCTTTTGTCTGACAGCTTGCAGTATTTTTTTACCTTGAATTTGTAGTTCTGGAGTTTCATAACAGTGTTCCTTGGGGTTTTTCTTATGGATTCTCTTTCTGAAGGGGATGGATGGATTCATTCAATCAGTGTTTCCCCCTCTGTTTCTAGAATATCCAGGCAGTTCTACTTAATTATCTCTTGTAGAATTATCTAGGTTTTTTTTTTTTTTGGTTGTTGTTGTTGTTGTTGTTGTTGTTGTTGTTATTGTCCTGGCCTTCAGATAGGTCAATAATTTTTAAATTATCTCTTCTGGAGCTATTTTCCAAGTCAGCTGTTTTTCCAATGAGGTATTTCACATTTTCTTCCATTTTTTCATCCTTTTTAGTTTGTTTATCTGATTTTTGCTATTTCACAGTCATTAGCTTTCATTTGCCCTGTTCTAGTTTTTAATGTGTGATTTTCTTCAGTAGTTTTTGTATATCTTTTTTCCATTTGGTAAATTCCACTGTTTAAGGAGTTGTTTTCTTTAGACAATTTTTTTCTTTCCTTTTCTAAGATGTTGACTCTCTCATGAATACCTCCTATTTCCTTTATCATCTTTTCTTCTACCTCTCTTATTTGCCTTTTAAAGTCTTTTATGATCACTGCCAAGAAGCCTCTTTGGGCTTGAGACTAATTTATATCACTTTTTAAGATTTCCTCTATGGACAGTCTGTCCTCATCTGAGTTTTGGTCTGCCTGTCACCATGATAGGTTTCTAAGGTCAAGGTCAATATTCTTTTCTTTTTCTTGCTCGTTTTTTTTTTTTTTCTTATCTTTTGGTATTTACTGGTTTTTTTTGTTTTTGTTTTTGTTTTTTTTACTTTTAAGGTCGAGCTGTGTTCTTGGGGTACGGGGAACGCTGTCCCAAGCTTTCTGAGCAGCTCTGAGCCTTGACTTTGAGCACAGGAGCCCTTTGTCTTTGCAGGGAGTAGCTTTTCCTGCTCTTTTCAGGAAACAGCCTGGTTTTCCAGAGTTTGCCTTCTGCTACAGACAAGATCTATTTTTGAGTTCTGTATTCCCCCAATTTTCTCTTAATTCATATTTCCATCAATATCCTCCAAAGTTTGGAATGTAAGAATCCTGGCTCTCAAAGTAATTATCCCATCCCCTTCACACAATTTTTGATATGTTGAACTTCACAATGACTGAGTTTCAGGGACTTATAGACTTGGTCTGTCCCTCAACTACTGATTATCAGGGTTTTCCATGTTAATATTGTTCCCTCTATCCTTTCTGAGGAGAGAGGAAATCCTCTCCTCCATTCTGCTGGAGATGACAGGGATCTTGTCTCTAGGGATGATCTGGCCCAGATGCCCTTCCTGACCATGTGCATCAAAGAAAGCCTCCGGCTGCACCCACCAGTTTCCATGGTCTCCCGTTACTGCACAAGGGATATCCAGTTGCCTGATGGGAGGATCATTCCTAAAGGTTCATTTACCAGGGGCTCATACTAGAACAAGGAGAAGGGGTGAAAGAAATCTTGTGGTTATGACCCATTTGGGAGGTTGGTTCAATATATCCATAGGAAGAATTTACAAGTCACATTAGGCATAAGTCACAAGTCCTATTCTGGCCAACAGGAAACATTTGCCTGATCAGCATCTTTGGAATTCACCATAACCCTGCTGTGTGGCCCAAACCAGAGGTACTTCTACCCAGAAATACTCCTGAATTAGTCAAAGATGAGTAATTGGGACATTCATGGGGATTGGGGGTGGGGTTAAACTCTAAACCAATTCCTGGGAGACCTGAAGGCAAGAGAGGGAAGCTTTGATTACTCCAGATGTCTGGCTATATTGAAGATCATTATCCTAGGCAAGAGGAAGATTGTATGTCTAGGGTGAACAAGATCCTTTCAATACCCTAGGTTTATGACCCATATCGCTTTGATGTCAACAACCCAGAAAAGATTTCACCCCTGGCCTTTATACCCTTCTCAGCTGGATCCAGGTAAGTAAATTCTTTCTCTGTCTTTTCCTGAGCTCCCTGGGTGATTTTTTTTATCTCTTCCAGATCAGGGTAGAGAGTTGTGTCCATCAAGGGTCCTATTCCTATGTCCCCATGAAGGGAGTTGGAGGCCCAGTCTCAGTATACGAGAACCCTAGAATCAAAGTGTGGGAATTGCCATCTCCTCTTTCCTTGAGCAGGAACTGCATTGGACAGAACTTTGCCTTGTCTGAGTTGAAGGTTGTACTGGCCCTTACCCTACTAAGGTTCCGAGTCCTCCCTGATAAACACCCAGTCCGAAGGAAGCCAGAAATTATTCTCAGAGAAGAAAACGGTCTGAGGCTGAAGATAGAACCTCTTTTGGATCTGTCCAGCCCTGACATACACCTCTCAGAAGCCTCTCAGGAATAATGGCTGGAATATATCCTTTTGCTTTTGAGTACGGAAGCCTGCTTTCTACTTGCCTTTCCAGCAATCCTAATCTTGATTGTAAATTCTTTTAAATAAAAATACTTCAACATACTATATATATGCTTTTACTCTGTGTTTCTGCCTAAAGAACTGAAGAAGTTGGGACAGGAGAGAAAAGGCAGGATGCTGTGTTCCTAGCCCCAGGCTCTGGAATAAAAAAGGAGTGGGTTAGAAGGTATCTCCAGCTCAGCCTCTGCCACTCTCTGTCATTTAACATCCCTTCTCCCAAATCCCTTCCAATCAGAGAAAGAGGTCCGAGAATCCCAGAAGGATAGCTAGAAAGGATTTCCAAACCATAACTGAAGATTAGGGAGATGAAAAGATTTAGTTAAATTGCATTTAATTAAGCATCAGAAGCACAGGTTGAATTAATTTTCTTTGCAGAGCCAGCAATCTTGTACTCCTCCTTTACACACAACTTAAATCCAAGTGATCACACTCCTACCAATAATCTATATTCAAACATTCTTCCATATAGCCAAAAGCCAATTTATTCACAATATCCAACAGCAGCATGTTTCTCAGGATTTCAGAACCATGGGCAACTGTATACCAGTGCAATCTCTCAGGAACAAGTGTTCCCATTTTCAAATAAAGGTATATTCTGACTCCAACATGAGTTCACTGAGATTGATATTCTATAGAAGCATGGCCCAATATGGACAAAGTGCAAGGCTTGGTACCAGAAAATTCTACCTCATATTCTTACTAGTTGTATGAATCTGGAAAGATAAATTAATGTCTCTGGACCTCAGTTTCCTCATCTGTAAAATGAGAAGACAGGACTCAGTGGCCTTCAGCCTAAACCTCAAATTTGGTGACTGTATGACATAAGATTCTTAAAGTGTTTGAAGTGCTAAAATTGTGTGTTTAATGTTGGAAAGTCTCTCTGGAACTAGGATCCTATGGTCATAATTGTGTATAGTAGTAGCCTCTTGTCAGAGAGGGTATCAAACTCAATTATAAATGGAAGCTAATAATACACACACACGAATCTCTAAGGCTACATATTGATAGATTTAAAATGTAATATTATCTGTTTTACTTATTTTAATTTATTTTATTAAATATTTTCCAATTATATTTTAATCTGATGCAGGTTACACTAGGAAATGTTGTGAACTAAAGGTGATCCATAGGCATTTATTTATTTATTTTACATCTTTGAAATGTGAAATCCTTACTAAAGCAGATAGGTAGCTAACTGCTCTGCAACCTACTGATATAAAGAATTGTCCGAAAGGTTAAGTGACTTGCCTAGGCTATGTCAGGCATAATTTGAACTCAGGTCATCCTGACTCTTTAATACTAAAAATGATGATGATGATGATGATAAATACCATGATATGGGGGAGAGAAAAATGATCTCAAGAAGACCTGACTTTAAATACTGCCTCTGACACATTGATTGTTTTATCACGAGCAAGTCACTTAACTGTTCAAAGTGCCCATTCAGCTCTTTAAAATTACAAGTTGTAGGGAAGCTGATGGCCTGCACTGGCAAAGGAAAATTCCTCATTGGGTTCCTCCCCAAGTGGAATTATAAATTCAGTTCTTAACACATTTTAATAGCGATTAAAGCTCTACAAAGAGGTATCTATTCTTCACACTGGTTACAAACATCAAAGACACATAGGTATTAAAGACCTTTTTTGAGAATTCAGAAATTCCAACAAATAAATTAATAGCAGAACCCTACTCTCCCTATGGTCCCATACTCTTATGATCATGTTCTTGAAGGATTCTATTAGCTTGTGAATCCAAGTGTTTTTGGGACCATGTTACATTGTATCTGAGAGACTGATTTTGGAAGCATTGGTGACCCACTGTAAGGAATACTTTCTTCTTTCAATTCAATTCTTAGGGAATTTCTTATGTCTACTTTTTCTTTGTTCTTTCTCAGTCAAGGATGTAGGGTCAGAATATTGGTCTCTTCTATTACCATATCAGCATTAGAATTTAATAAATACATTGTTTTAGTTGACACTTGGGAATTACAAGATATTCCAGTCTTGAAGCAGTGGATCCCAGGAGCCAAAAATTCAATAAGAACAGCAAAGAAGAAGAAAAAAAGATTTAGTAATGATGATATGGCAGGGATGTGAAGGAGCTATCAATTTATATTCATATACAGTTGGAAAGGAAGGTAGTGGGGAACGAGTATTTATTAAGCACCTACAAAATGCCAAGTGCTTTCCAAGTCTTATTGAATTTTATCCTTACAACAATCCTAGAGGTAAAAGTTATTAATAAACTTATTTTGTAGTTGAAGAAACTGAGGTTGACAGGTTAAATGATTTGCTCAAAGTCACACAGCTAGTAAATATCCAAAGATAGATTTGAATTCATATCTTCCAGACTCAAGGCCCAATGGTTCCTTCTATCACACTCTCTCACTGTTTCCTATGAACAAAGGACTTCAAAAATAGGATCATCCATATAAAACTCAGAAAAACATTCAAGATTATCTAATCCAAACTCCACATTTTATAAGGGAGGAAGCTGTGAACCAGTGAGGGAAAAGGCCTTGTTCAAGGATATACAGAT
The DNA here is from genome assembly GCF_016432865.1 of Antechinus flavipes. Classification (NCBI taxonomy): domain Eukaryota; kingdom Metazoa; phylum Chordata; class Mammalia; order Dasyuromorphia; family Dasyuridae; genus Antechinus; species Antechinus flavipes. The sequence goes on from NC_067398.1 coordinate 666,239,105, forward strand.
AATGACACATTTGGCATTAAAAACAAGGTTCCTTATTCTCCCTGATCTTTTTACTTTATTTTAGCACCTCAGAAAATTGATAGGAATTTGGAATCTGCCTCCAAATGTTCAGGAAGGCAGAAAGACTTGTCCAGGAGTTGAGGAGAGCTGATGCTAGTTCCCATAGATATACAGATAAGCACAAAAGGCAAACTTTGGGCCAGAGGAGGCAGATCCTGGATTTTGACGCCTGAGAGGCACAGAGATTCACCAAATTGTGTGTCCTCTGTGGTTCTGCCAAGCCTTAGTACCTGTGTTTTCTCACAGTTTGTGTCTAATGTTTTTGCCTTAATATATATAGCTCAAACATATACAATTCTTTTAAACATATTTCTGTATTTATTATGTTATATAAAAAAAAATCAGACCAAAAGGGGAAAAAACATGAGAAAGAAAAAGAAAGCAAACAAAAAAGGTGAAAATAGTGTGCTTCAGTCCACATTCAGTCTCTCTAGATGCAGATGGCATTTTCCATCCCAAGTCTATTGTAATTACCTTGAATCACCTCATTGCTGAAAAGAGCCAAGTCCACAGTTGATCATCATATAATCTTGCTATGTACAATGCCTTCTTGGTTCTATTCACTTCACTTAGCATCAGTTCATATAAGCCTTTCCAGACCTTTCTGAAATCATCTTGTTGATTACTTTTTATCCAACCTGAAAGGTAGACTCTCCTTTGTTCTCCCAATTTGCTAATAGTATCACTCTTTATGTCTAAATCATGTACACATTTCAATCGTATCTCTATTGTCCTATAAATATTGATAGAGACAGGTGGAGCAACAGACAAAAATCTGGGATGGAATTGGAATGAAGAAGACCTGAGTTCCGCCTTAGATACTTACTGTGTAACAAGATGAAATTCACTTCACCTGTCTCTGCTTCAGTTTCCTGATCTGTAGCATCTACTTCCAAGGGTAATAGGAAAGATAAATCCAATAATATTTGTAAAGCATTTTGCAAATGTTAAAGCATTATATAAATTCCATCATTAATGTTTTTCTTCTGCATTAAAATGTAATCAATTTCTTTTAAAATGTTATTTGTATTTCTATGTCTACTACCTTCCAATTATAGAAGTATTCATGATGTTCTGGATGAAACTTTTATATTAACTACAAGTCTTTAACCTCTGTCCTTCCTTATTCTTGAACTACATTTATCAACACATTTTCATGTTAAAACCTTTATGGTGAAATTATCAAGTGTCAGAGTACATGTTGACTTAATTTGGAAGGTCTCAATTATTTCTGAAATTTCTTTACCCTTTTGTTTTCTGCAACATATATTGGTATCCAAATTATGATGATCTTCATAGTGGTCATTTTGCAAATACTTTTCATGAGCACTACAACACAAGATGTATATGATCATTTATTCCATAAAGTGATGTTTCTTGTTGCTTTTGGATGCACAAGAAAATCAGCACTACTGAACCTTTTATTAATTCCTCTAAGAGGAACTCGTGAGCCATCCTTCCATGTTTGTTCAGACATATTCTTTTGTTCAAATCAATATAAGACTCTGATAGAAGATTAACTTGTTGGTTATTGGACAAAAGGTTATTACTCCCACGAGAGTAATAACAATCAGATTTATGTTAAAGGTTGCTTTAAAACTTGTGTGATTTTAAGTACCTCTTTCCTCCTTCCTTGTCTACTTTGTTGCCATTATAGCAATAAAACGATTTAGCATTATTTTGTATTTGTGTTTGTTTAATGGATTACCATGATCAAATATTATCAGGCAAAAAAAAATTTCATGTCCTTAGCCATAAGGCATGAAGAGGCATGCAGGTCATGGACAACACAGCCTGAGGAGGAAGAGAATAAAATTCCAGAGGGAGAGAGATTGGCTCTTTCTCCAGGGTCATGGCCTGAAAGCTCAACCTTAGTCTGTTAACAGTTAAGATTTTAAGCCTAGTTTTTACTTCTCTGTCATATCCCAGAAGACTCATCTTGGAAGATCACTTCAGCTCTGAAATTCACATCTCAGAAAGATCCTCTCCTGATTAGATGGATCTTCCCAAACTCTCCATTTAAGAATAGTGCCAATCATCTTTTCATTTCTTAGCAGGCTATATAAGCCGGACTCTTTCATCATGCCCACTCTGGATAATTTTCTGTTTCTCCGCTCCTTTTGCTTTCTTTTATGTATTGTTTCTTTCATTAGGATGTAAGCTTCTTGAAGACGAAGACTTTATTTTTGCTTTGTATTCCAAGAGCTTAGTGCACAATAAGCATTTAATTAATGCTTATTAACTGTCACGTCATAATGAAAAATAGTTGCTTCTTAAAGCATAAGTTGGTAAAATCTGGAGGTGATTGGATCCTCTCTATACTTCTAGGCCCATAGAGCAAACACAAAATCAAAATGGGACATATGCAGTGAATTTATAATTCACTTTCTAATCCAAGGCCAACTTCCTCCTGCTACCTCTTTCTACCCCACCCCAAGGAAATTGCCAGAAATCACAACCACATAGGAACTGAAAGGAGGAAGTAGTAACTCCATTGGCCAACAAAATTTACCACAAACCAACAACAGGAAAACATATGATCAGAACCTAATGACCACAGAGAAACAAGATCAGGCAATAACATATATACCATAGATATACAGCTTTTTGGACCCTACACATAATTGAAATGTGAATACAAACACACACCTATGTATGTGTTGGTGTCTCTATGGTATCTGTGAGCACATGACTTTTATAAATGATGTGTGCACTCAGAGTGAATAGGTTTGATCTGGTCCATATTTCTTAGAGTGGGGTGCTCCCAAAATGAAAACTTTCTCTACTAAGGGAGAGTGGCAATCTACCTATAACTTAAAGTCTAAAGAATCATATAGGACAACTGGATTCAGCTATTTTTTTTTACTCAGAGACATGACTTGGTTTTTATTTCTTTTCTTTCTTCCTTTCTTTCTGGAAATTGGGGTTATGTGACTTATTCAGGGTCACATAGCTAGGAAATGTTAAGTGTCTGAGGCTAGATTTGAACTCAGGTCATCTTGACTCCATGATCAATGCTTGATACCTGGGCATCTAGCTGCCCCACTTGGCCTTTTTAATTCTAATGTTTGTCTGCTGTTCATTATGCCTTTCTCATTCTCATGTATATTTTATTGCTCTTATTATAGACAGTCTCTGAACAGGCACCATACCCCAAAACAAACATGTAAGAAAAGAACACTGGATTTATAGTCAGAAGATCTGGGTTCAAGTCTCAATCCTACCATATAGTCATGGTGCAAAATTAGGCAAATGATTTATTTGAGCCTTTATTTCTTCATTTGTGAAATGAGAGAAACAATGTTGGTATTACCTATCCATATTATCCAATCACTTGGGAGTAAAATTTTTCTTCATATAAAATGGGGATGATAATAAAAATACCTACCACACAGGGTTGTGAGGATCAAGTGAGATAATAATTATACATTGCTTAGTACATTATCAGGCATATAGCAAGTTCTTTATAAATTGCTTTTTATTCTTTCTTCTTCTTTGAGTTTGGGGAAGAGTAACATAATTAACATAATCAGTCTAGTCTAGTATAATATAGTATGATATAAAATGATATGATGATACAATTAATATGATATAAAATGATGTAACAATACAATACAACATAGTATAATCCAATAGACCCAATCAATTAACATCTATTAAGTGTTTATTATATACCAGGCACTATGCTAAGTGATGGGGATACAACAAATAAAAAATAAAAATAGTACAATCAAATGGTGAGGGTGGGGAGGCAGTGGAGGCGGGGAACAACACACAAAAGAATCTTGTTCCACAGAGTTGAAATAAGGCAGAGTGCGTAATATAATACAATGTGAAATGATAGAATATAACACAGTATAGTATAACATATAATATAATTAGTATATATATATATTTATTTGATACATTATGATATAATATATAACATGATGTAATATGTATTACTCTTATTGACATCATGCTTGGAAAATGATATTAACCAACATATGGAAATTCATTCCAAAGCATATGTAGTGAGTGATAACTTGAGATTCCCAGAGTAAACAGCTGACCTTGATCTAGGAGACAAGGAGTGGGCAGTGACTATATTAGGATGCTTTGTCCTACATGGTGAATTAGAATAGAGGAAAAGTGGGGCCAAAAGAAATGGACATGAGGGAAAAGAGAGACAGAGAAACAGAGAAACACAGAGATGGGGGGGGGGAGAGAAAACGACAGAGATGGGAAAGAGAAATGAATCTAAATGGCATATTATTCTAGCTCCTAGGTCAAAAGACAACATGAAAACAATACAGAAATTTATAAATTAAAAAACAAACCCCAGCCACCATGAAATTAAATCCTAATCCTCCTTATGCCTTACTTAAAAAGAAAAATCTCACTAGACTTCCAAAGCCTATTTCCTCATTTATAAAATGAAAGGTTTAGTATTTCTTCCATTCATAAATTTGTAGTCCCTTGATCCCATTAGCCAGAAAACAAAAGGACACTTAAATTAAGAACCCCTTTCTGGGAGGTGAAAATTATCTTCATTAGGTTACAAAATACTGTATAGATGGGTCTATTCCAAAGTTCAGGACCTTCTAGGATAGTTATTGAGGTCCCTGAAAAAAGCTCTCAGTCTTAAGAGTAAGCTGCAATTTTCTTCATTTTCTACATCATTGCCTTTTCAGGCAATGTCAGGAGAAATGGCAGCCATTTCACTGGTTGATTACATCATGACCATCTGATTGATGATATTCAAGAACTTATTCTGCCATATTACTTTCTCCCTTAGTGAGATTGATTTGCTCTGAAGATTCTAGGGTAAATTTTTCAATGACACAAGCTAAATAAAGTTCCTGGAAAATGCACTTTGTCTTTTGCCATGGATATTGGGAAATGTGTTGATGAAAGAATAGCCAAAGAGAAGAGGGAAATAAGTCTTTTTCAGTAAAGTCCATGCAAAACACGCAGGCTATTCAGAGAAGAAAAGGAGTTGCTTTTTCTAGCTCCCATCATCTTAAAAAAAGAAAAAAAAGATAGCTTTATATTAAAAAAAAATTGATGAGAGGCTCCACTCAATTTCATCAAATTTGGGGACAAAGATTAGCCAGTTCGCTTCATGGATTTGTAATGCTCATGTAAGTAGGTAGATAGCTAGATAGATAGAAAAAAGCATCCATTAAGCATTTACTGTGTCCCAGGCTGGAAGCAATTAGTTGACTAGTGGATAGAATGCTGGGCCTGGAGTCAGAAAGATGTCAGTTCAAATCTAGCCTCAGATAATCATTAGCTATGTAAATCCTTAGCGCAAGTCATTTAACATCTGTTAGCCTTAATTTACTGGAGAAGGAAATGCCAAATTACTTCAATATCTTTGCCAAGAAAACACCATAAGGGATCATGAAGAATTGGATACAGCTCAACAATAGCAACAAAAATATGTACCAGGTATTGTGTTAACCACTAGGAATACAAATGCAAAAAAAAAAAAAAAAAAAAAAAAAGACATTCTTTACTTTCAAGGAACTTACTTTCTAATGGGCAAACATCCATGAAACTTTTGAGTCTATGGTCTAGTCTCAGTTCTCATCACTCTTGACTCTCCTACAGCATTTGGCATTATTGGCCATTCTCTCCTGTGGTGTACTATATCCTCTTGGGTTTTAATGATACTAATTTCTCTCAGTTTTCCTCCTACTTTTCATTATCTGCCATCTTTTCTAGCCATCTTGCCAGGCCATAATCCATATCCTTTTCTTTAACAGAGGATGTATCTCTAAATTCTCTTAATTGGCGATTTCATCAAATACTGTGGGTTTAACTATAATTTCCATAAAAAAGAGTCCCAGATCTGTCTGTCTAGCCTTATTCTTTCTCCGGGCTCCCCTTCATATCACTGTTTATTTGATATTTCAAACTGGATGTTCCATAGGCATTTTAAATTCAACATGTTCAAAATTAAATTCAATATACCTCCCAACAAAAATACCTGTTCTCTAAAGTTTGTTTGTTTCTGCTGAGAATGCAATCATTTTCCACATCATCTAGGTTCAAAATCTCCTCACTATCCTCAGAAACTTCCTTTTAACGCATCCCCATATAGCCAATCTGTTGTTATATGTCATTTCTTTCTCTATAATATTTCTTTTTTTCCTAATGGCTAATTTCCTTTCTTTAAAACTTTTTGAAAATTAAATTTTATTTTCTTCTTTAATTTTCATTTACTTTCTTCCACATTCCCACCCCCATAATGAGAAAAAAGGAAAAAAAAAACTCATTAAAATATGTATAGTCAAGCAAAACAAATTTCTGCATTGGCATTCTCAAAAAATAAAATAAAATAAAATAAAGGAAAAGCTCCAGTATGTACTCTGAGTTGATCACTTATGTCTGGAAGTTGGTAGCATACTTCATTATGAGTTCTCTGGAATTGTGGAATTTGTGTATTTCATTGATTATAGAGTTGTCAAGTTTTTCAAAATCATTTGTCTTCATGATATCATTATTATTGTATAAGTTGTTCTTATTATGCTTATATCATTTTACATCAATTTATACAAGTCTTTCCAGGTTCTCTGAAACCCTTTCCTTTACCATTTCTTATAGCACAATAGTATTCCATTATATTTATATACCATAATTTGTTCAGTCATTCCACAATTGATGGATTCCCCTTATTTTTTAACTTTTTATCACCACAAAATCAACTGATGTAAATATTTTTGTATATATATACATCTTTATTTGATCTCTTTGGCTTAGAAACTTAGTAGCAGTATTTCCGGGTCACAGAATACACATAGATCAATGTTTTGTTTTGTTTTTTTTTCCAACATAGTTCCAAACTGCTTTTCAGAATGTTTGGATTAGTTCAAAGTCCCACAGGGCATTAATTTACCTCTTTTCCTAATCCCACTCTAGGATTTGTAATTTTCCTTTTTTGTTGATTTTATCAGTTTGATGAGTCTGAGGTGATACTTCAGAGTTGTTTCAATTTGAATTTCTCTAATTATTACTGGTGAAATAGAATATTTTTCATATGGATATTGATAGCTTGGACTTCTTCCTCTGAAAACTGCCTATGCATACTTTTTGACCATTTGCCAAATGGGGAATGACTCTTTTTCTTAGAAATCTAGATTGGTGACTTGTTTATCTTGGAAATGAGGATTTTGTTTAGTAAATTTACTGAAAAGATTTTCTCTTCTGTCTCTGTTTTAGTTTTAGCTGAGTTAGTTTTGCTGGTACATAAACTTTTAAATTTTACATAATGAATCACTCTATCTCTTGTTTGATTATGAATTTTTTTTTCCTATCCACAGATTTGAGATACAATTTCTTCGTTAATCTTTAGCTTTAATGATGTCATCTCTTATAGCTAAATCATACACTCATTTGGAACTTATGATATAAAGTGTTGATCTGTATCTAGCTTTCACCAATTTTCCAGATAGTTTTTGTTGAAAAGTTTGTTCTGGTCCCAACATCTGGGATATTTAAGTTACTGTGCCCATTCTCTCTCTCTTTATTGTTCAGTTATTTTAGTTTTGTACGATTTTTTTGCAGTCCCATTTGGGGTTTTCTTGGCAAAGATACTGGAATAATTTGCCATTTTCTTCTCTAGCTTATTTACAGATGAGGAAACTGAGTTAAACAGGATTAAGTAACTTTCTTGAATTCAGGTTTAGTATTATCCACTGTACCCCTTGCTGCTCCTATCTCTTTCTGACTTTATACCAGATTGTCCTCCTCCCCACATCTCTCTCCCCCCCCCCCAGATAATTGGGGTTAAGTGACTTGCCCAGGGTCACACAGCTAGAAAGTGTTAAGTGTCAGAGGTCTGCTATGAACTCAGCTCCTCCTGACTTCAGGGCTGGTGTTCTAACTACTGCATTACTTAGATGCCCCTATACCAGAGTCAGGAGTTGAAACCAGGGAAGAATGAAGGGCTGAAATTTGTTAACCTCACTCTTTATCCAACTTCTTCACTTTATAGATAAAGAAAGGAAGGCCCAGAGAGACTAGGTAAATTGTTCAGGGCCAAATGAGTAACAAGTTGCCAAAGTCAGCTTTTAAACCCATGTCTTTTGGTAAGTGTTCTTGGGACAATACCATGACTATCTCTATTCCAAACTAATCTTGGGCAATTTTTTTGTCTAGACATGTAATGGCGATGATTTGGGGGAACTCCTAGAAAGGAAACACCTTTTATTACTGTAGATTAGCAATTATCTAGAAATTTATAATCTCAGGGAGTTACTTAGAATATTGAGAAATAAAGTGACAATCTGTGTGTATTATAAGAGAAAGAGACTGAAACCAATTCTCTGTAAGAAGACTTATTCTCTGTAAACTAAACCACGTTCTCTCTTCTGATCTGTGCCAATGTTATTAAATAGTTGTTTTTTCTTTCATAGTGCCATATTGCCTCCCACCTTTTCCTAGGTAACATCTAACATTTATCAGACAACTTCTGGAAACAATGCCTTAATCCAAAGACTTTTTTTTCTAAAATGATTCAAAGACAGTTTCTTAGAGAGGAATCTTTGCCCCTTAAATTACCCCAAAGACAATGGTTATTTTTGTCTCACCCTGGGAATCACAATCAGGAAGAGTTTTTAAAAACTAGTGTTGAATGAAGCACTTAGAAAATGTAGAAACACTAAGACTAGCACTGGGAGGAGCCCTAGTAGCCTCAAATCACTGAGTACCCAGAAAATACATAGAATAAAATGACCCAAAGCTTCAGTTTTCAAATCCCCAAGTTCAAAGTTTTCCTGTCTTCATGGGTGCTTGTGTGGGCAAGGAACATTAAAGTAACTCATTTTTCTTTAGAAGTGATATGAATACATCCTCAATCTCAGAAAGGCTAGTTACCTCAAAGACATATGATATGACAACTCACATTTGACCCATAAAACCCTCTTATTCCAATAAGGAAGTGTAACACGGTTATATAGACTTTCTCAGAAAAGCAAAGCACATCAGAAAAACTACTGATCCCTTTTGCTTTAGACCTGAAATATATAAGGAACTCATCAGTTCCTCTTCAAGAATTGTATGCTTGATTCTGTTGAAGTAGCATGAAGCAACAGGAAGTACAGGTGTCTCTTTCTCAATGACTATCTCTATTTCTATGTCAATTTCTCTGTCTCTCTCCTTCCCCAATCTGCTTTCTCATCCAATTGGACTTGGAAATTAGAATTCTTGAACCCAGAGTTACCAGTGAAATACTGCCCAAGTAATTTTCCTACCCTAGTTAGAAAGCTATATTCTAGAATTATTAGAGGTCTCTAAACCTGAAGGTTCTCTGAAGGAAATAGATCCCTAAAGTTGGACCACTCCATTCAATAAGCATTTATTAATCACCTACTGTGTATTGCCAAATATTATTTTAAAATTCTGGGGAAGCAAAGACAAAAATGTTCTTGCCTTCAAGAAGCTTATATTTTTCCAGAGGGAGGGGAGATAATATGTACACCAGTTTTTGCTGTTGTTGTTCAGTCATTTTATGCATGTCTAACTCTTTGTGATCCCATTTGGGATTTTCTCAGGAAAGATAACAGAAAAGTTTGCCATTTCCTTCTTCAGCTCATTTTACAAATGAGGAAACTGAGACAAATACGGTTAAGTGACTTCCCCAGGAGCACATAGATTAGTAAATGTCTGAGGTCAGACTTGAATTCATAAAGATGAGTCTTTCTGAGTCCAAGCCTGGTATTGTAAAGGGCGGAACCTCTTGGGTTCATGCACTGAGGTTTGAACAAGCAAACACTTAAGGCTAACTACCAATTGGACAATATTCTATTAGCATTGCTTGGAAAATGGCCTGCCCCACCATTCTGTGCGGGTTCGATCTGTTGTGTATAGAGAGATGAGGAGGAGGGAGAAAAGGGTGTAGTAAAAAAGCCAGAGTGACTCCTGGGCGGATTTGTGTTGCCATTCCTCTCGCGTCCACAAAGACTAAAGGTGTAGGACTTTTACTGATCTTCACTCCAGCTGATTCTAAAGTATCCAGGGTGCTAACATGGTCATCATATGGCACTCTCTCCATAGCATCTTCTAGTTGTCTTGTACATAAGTAGGTATGTATAAAATATGTAGAGAGCAAATGTAAAGTAATGGAGGGTGTGTATATGGAAGCATCAAGGAAGATTTCCTGTATTCTGAGTTGTGAATGGAAAGATAACACATGTATCCTAAGAGATGGAGGTAATAATAATAACAATAATAATAGCTGGCATTTATATAGTACTTAAAAGTTTTCAAAGTGTTTTACATATATTATTTGATTTGAGCCTTACAACAATCCTGGGAGATAGATGCTATTATCCCCAATTTACAGGAAAAGAAAATGAGACAATCAGAAGTTTCATGACATGCCCATCATTATGCAACTAGATTTGTATCCAACTATTTCTGATTCCAAGTCTATCCAGGTTTCTTATCCCCTGTTCCATCTGATTGAGGAAGGAGAACATTGCAGGCATAGGAGACAGGCAAGGAAGCAGACAGAGCATTATGAATCAAGGATCAAGCCAAATTGATTGGAGTTTAGAAGGCTTGACGAAGAGTATGTAACATCAATCTGAAAAGAGAGATAGGAGCTAGTAGCTTGTAAAGGACTTCAATAATAGAGGAGTTTGTGTTTTATGTGGGAAATAATAGAGAGCTTAGCAGAATTGGAGCTGTACTTTAGGAAAATCAGTTCAGTAGCTATGAGGAATACATATAGAAGTGTCAGGGAGGCTAATGAAGAAGCTATTGCAATAGTCCATGAGAGAGATGGTGAGAGCTTGAACTAGAATTGGTGATTGGGTAAGTAGAGAAAAGGGAACAGATGCTGTGGAGGTAGAATTGACAGGATTTCACAACTAATTAGACACAGACAGGAGTGAGGGAATGAAGTGATGATGACTGAGACACGAATCCTATTTGGGACATGTCAAACCTGAGAAGCCTTGGGAGGTATAGGTGGAAAGTGTCCAGCAAGCAGTTGGAAATTTATGACTAAAGCTTAGGAGAATGATTGGGGTATATAGATATGATAGATAACCAGTATGATGATAACTTGACCCTTGGGAAATGATAAGGTTATCAAAAGAGAGAATGTAGATAGAAAAGAACTGAAAGCTTTGAAGTATGCCCACACTGTAGAGGAGAGATATAATAATGACCTAGCAAAGAAGACAGAAAGAATAAGTTAAACAGGAAGAAGAAAAATCAGAAAAAAAGAAGTTTATAAACGTCTAGGGAAAAAAGAGTGTCTAGGACAAGGGTACCAAGATCAAAAGCTGAAGAGAAATCAAAAAGATTTAAAGGTTAAGAAAATGTCATATTGGATTTAATGATAAAGAGATTATTTGGTGAACCTGGAGAAAGTGTGATCAAATGGTAGTCATAAGCCAGATTAGAGTGGATAGAAGAATGTTAGCAATTTGGAATATCCAGAAGATATTAAATGGTTCATATTCTTTGATTCAGAGATACCTCTATGAGGTCTATTCTCTAAAATGTAAAGGAAAGAGAAAAATGATCCATATGTATAAAAATATTTATAGCAATTCTTTTATTATGACAAAGAATTGGGAATTTAAAAGGAATTCCTCTATCAACTGAAGAAGGATTAAATAATTTATGACATATCAATGTGATGAAATACTATTGTGTCATCAGAAATTAATAACTGTGTTTCAGAGAAACCAGAGACTTCCATTTCCCATCAGCTGCTTTGCTTGATTGGGACTCCATGAACATTAAGGCTCAGGATAAACACATCACCTGAAATCTCATTATCACGGAGACTGATTCGACTTTGATACCCAATACCTCCTCAATAATCTCAGTTCCCTCTTTCCTTTGACTGAAAGGCTTGAGGATAAAGCAATTAGCTCTTCCTAAATCTACCTTTTAACAAAGGCTCTGAATTTCCCCTCTAACTTCATTTCCTATTGGCTGATCTTCAACTGTCAAAAATCATGCCCCTTCTACCTAACATTCTTGGTACCCTATGGCATGCCTTCCCTTACTTTCTTCCACTTTTCAGCTATTTTTCCCTATTAGATTGCAGTAACCTTGAGAACAAGGACTAGCTTTATTATTTCCATGTCTAGTGCTCAGCATGGTGCTTGGCATCTAGTAAATTCTTAATAAAATTTATTGATTATTTTAAAATAATATTTATTTCCCTTCAATTACATAAGTCTATTAACTTCTATGAAGTGAGGCAGAATAAAGCAAGTAGAACCAAAGGAACAAATTATACAATAACAATATTATAAAGATAATTTTGAAAAATTTAAGGACTTTAATCAATGCAATCAACCAGGATTTCAGAGAACCTATAATTTTTTTAAATAACTTTTTATTGATAGAACGCATGCCAGGGTAATTTTTTGCAGCATTATCCCTTGCATTCACTTCTATTCCGATTTTTCCACTCCCTCCCTCCACCCCTTCCCCCAGATGGCAAGCACTCCTTTACATGTTGGATGGGTTGCAGTATATCCTAGATACAATATATGTGTGCAGAACCGAACAGTTTTCTTGTACAGGGAGAATTGAATTCAGAAGGTATAAATAACCCGGGAAGAAAAACAAAAATGCAAGCAGTTTATATTCACTTCCCAGTGTTCTTTATCTGGGTGTAGTTGCTTCTGTCCATCTTTGATCAATTAAGGCTCTCTTTATCGAAGAGATCCACTTCCATCAGAATACATCCTCAAACAGTATTGTTGTTGAGGTATATAATGATCTCCTGGTTCTGCTCATTTCACTCAGCATCAGTTCATGAAAGTCTCGCCAGTCCTCTCTGTATTCCTCCTGCTGGTCATTCTTACAGAACAATAATATTCCATAACATTCATATATCACAATTTATTCAACCATTCTCCAATTGATGGGCATCCATTCATTTTCCAGCTTCTAGCCACTACAAACAGGGCTGCCACAAACATTTTGGCACATACAGGTCCCTTTCCTTTCTTTAGTATCTCTTTGGGGTATAAGCCCAGTAGAAACACTGCTGCATCAAAGGGTATGCACAGTTTGATAACTTTTTGAGCATAGTTCCAAATTGCTCTCCAGCCTAGGCTGGATGTGTTCACAATTCCAACAACAATGCATTAGTGTCCCTGTTTTCCCACATCCCCTCCAACATTCCCCATTATCTTTCCCTGTCATTTTAGCCAATCTGACAGGTGTGTAGTGGTATCTCAGAGTTGTCTTAATTTGCATTTCTCAGAGAACCTATAATAACAAATGCTACTCCTACAGAAGGGATGAACTAAATATGCAGAATAAAACATACTTTTGAAGCATGACCAGGGTAGAAATTTGTTTTGCCTGACTGTGCATACTTGTTACAAGAGTTTTTCTTTTTTGCTTTAATAGTGAGGGTGGTAGGAAGAAAAGAAAACAAATGCCTGTTAATTGTAAAAAAAAAAATTAATTTTAAAAAGAAGTGTGTGAAATGAAAAATTGGAAGCAACTAATGTAAACATATGTTCTCAGAATTTGGCATTGGAATGGAAAAAAAACCGATAGGATGATAGCTTGAAAGGATAGCAGGGTCCAGTAAAGGCTTTTTTGTTTGTTTGTTTCTTTAAGAGGAAGGTCTGGGCATATCTGCAAACAACAGGGAAGAAGTTAGTGAGACAAAGAGAAAATGAAGAATGGAATTGATGAGAAAGGAATTGATCAAAAGGAAAAACAAAATAATAGGAAAGGGCAAGGTAGTCGATGGGGATAATGGATTGAGAAAGTGGGAAGCAGTAGAATGATTTGAGAAGGTGATAAGGACATTGACCAGATTTATATGCAGTAAAGTATAGAGATTCTCCTTCAGTAATCCCCCACCCCTTTCCCTTCTACTTTCACCAATAATGTGCCACACCTGAAGAACCATGAATATCCTTTGATGATGGCATTAGGAAATGGAGCTGGATATATAGAAGACGGTTGGGTGGCTGGATTCCAGACTTCTGCTCAGTCCTTTGGAAATTCTGGGGCCATGAAAAGTGAAGCACAACCAGAGAATCTCTATGTAAGAAGGGAATTTAGAGGCTGTCCAATATAACTTATACTGGAACAAGAATCCCTTATGCAACATCCCCATCATTCAACTTACACTATCAGACCTCTAGCAATATCAAGCCTTTTATCATTGAAGGTAACAGGATATAAACCTTTTGGACAGCTCTGATTGTTAATAAATTTTTCCTCACATTGAATAGAAGTAATTTCCTTCTAACTTCCACAGTTAACTATAGCCACTAATTCTACATTGAACAAGTCTTATCTGTCTTTCACATAGAAGCTGTTCGGGTATGAAGACAGCTATCATGCCTACATGCTTAAATGAGTTCTGAAGGGTTTAGGTACTCTCTACCACTAGCTCCAGGTTTCCTTTCTAATGCAGATGCACACAAGGTCCTCTCCAGTCTTAAGTGATGAGCAAGAGAAAACTGTGATAGGAAGGACAATTTAGGGGGAGTTGAGAGAAGGGCAGGGGGTGGAGCAACATGCTATTTCCTTTAAGTGAAGGGTGTAGTTTCTTAAAATAAGCTTCCCGACTAGGGCTTTCTAGAGCAGAGGAAGCTGCATTTTTATGGAATCTATTCAATACAACCGGTGGGAGACCTCTGAGGAATTTGAGATGGCTGATACTAAGCGCCACTGGCGACCCTGGGAAGCTGGTGAGCGGAAAGGCTGAGTACATGATTCCTTGCTGAACAAACCTATTATATCTTAGAGAGTTGGTTGTTTTATTAGAGTCTCAGTTCTGGAAAGGTAGCTGTGTTCTGACACTTTATCTTCTATATGACCTCTTTTCTCTTTTCCTTTCTGTTATCTTCTTCCTCCATTTTGCTCTTTCCTTGACATATCCAAGATCTCTCCTATTTCCATTAAACCCCATCTCTTTTCTCCCTCCATTTTCTTTTATTTTTGCTTAATCCCTCAATGTTTTTCGCAGCTCCATATCCCTATACTTATCTTTCTTCTTATTACATATCTTTTTTCTCTCTCCAACTTTCTACCAACTTTCTCCTCCTCTTCAATCTCCTATACTCTTCAATTCCCTCAAACCCCTCTAACCTTTGCTCTTTTCAAATTTGTGCAATGGTATGACAAGGTCATGTGACTCAGAGGAACTGGGTTCAGCTTTGTCAATTACTATATAGATGACAATCTCTTGACCTCTCTTAGTTATTGGTTACTGATTTCTAAAATAAAGAGCCAGTCCAGAAATAAAGATTATTTCTTAAGTCTTTCCCAGCTTTAACTATAAATGTTGCTATGATCCTTTCCTATTAAGTTTTTTAAGTTTCATTTTTAAGACTGCAAATTCAAAGGTTCCCAAAAAAGTATATAGGTGTACAGTGAGCCTAATCCCTGCTCTCTGCCCATATATGGGAGGGGAATAGAAGGGGAATTTCCCTCTTTTGTTCCTTCCCTAATGTTGATATCTCCTCCAGGATGGTGGGCAAAGCAGCTTCCTGGAGGCCGACCTGCCTTTCCCCTTTATCTGCTATTTTCTGTGACTTCTTTTCTGTGGATAATTCTTCTTAGTATGCTGTTGTCCAAAGGTGAGAACAGGGGGAAGGATGATTGAGACCCAGGAGTGTAGGCCCTCTTGAGTAGTAGCATGGCTATTAGGGTCATGACCACTGGAGTTATGGCACAGGGAGGGTGATAAGGAGTAAATGAAAGCCTAAAGGCAATTGAGATGGGGTACCAGAACTATGAGAAATGATGATGAGGGGAAGGAGATAAAATAAGGGTGGTAAGGTGGGAGAAGGACCCAATAAGAAGAAAAAGAGAAATGTTTACCTTGTTTCTCCAAGTTATGGAATTATCGAGAGAGATAGAGAACCTGGATGAGCAACTGGAGGGAATACAAGTCAATGGTGAGTGAATCCTCAGTTTTTTGGATCAGGAACTTATATGCTTGGGTTATGTCCATGTCTTTTCACTTGGTCTACAATTGAAGGTGAAGGGGGAGATGGAAGGTGAATAGAATAAGGTGTGGGATAGTGATGAGATAGGGGTAATATTGAAAAAGAATGGGTGATGGAATGGGATGGTGAGATAGGTAGTTGAATGGAATTGATTTGGGGATGAGATAAGAGATAGAATTGGGACTGAAATGGTGTTAAAATAAAAGACAGGAAATAGCTATGGGAAGGAAGGAAGATATCTAATGAGAGAAAGTATAATAATCAGTACTCTCCCCAATCACTGATTACCCAATTGCAAAAGAAAGAAAAAGCAAGAGACTCTGGCTCTAGAATCAGAGAATCTGTGTTCTAATCCTACCTCTGATATTACATATGTAACCCTGAACAAAATAATTAATTTCCCTAGGCCCCATTTTATTCATCTTTAAAAAAAAGTTGGGGGGAAATTGGACTATATGGGCCCGTCCAGCTTTTTATCTCTGATCTTGTGATATATACTCTTGAAGCTAGTCATTCTTTGGCATGAGGTAGTTTGAATTGGTTATAGCAGAGGAAAAAAGAGCAGCACATATAGTTTATTACTCATTGTACACACAAGGGATTGTGACTATGTAGAAGGAAGAGTATTCATGTTGAATCACATTCAGTGTGGGTGAGAGGAGGGATTGCATCTTGATGCAAATCTTTGGCATTGATTATGCTTGGATCCTCCAGGGATTGGGACCTAGAGCAAAAGTGAGGCAGATTACTGACAGCTTGTGGAGATGTTCAGAAAGAATGCAGGCCCTGGATCCTGTGCCACTCCCAGGGAAATAAAAGTAACATTTTAGAGATTTTGATACCTAAACCTTGGTGGTAGAGATATTTGGTTCAATTCTGAAACCACAGAAGAGCTAATAGACCCAGAGCCTGGATGGTGTGTGTGTGTGTGTGTGTGTGTGTGTGTGTGTGTGTGTGAAAGAGAGATAGACAGACAGACAGACAGACACACACACACACGCAGAGATAGAGACAGAGAGAGAGAGAAGAGAGAGAGAGAGAGAGAGAGAGAGAGAGAGAGAGAGAGAGAGAGAGAGAGAGAGAGGAAAGACAGAGAGGAGAGAAGACTGAGGAAGAGGAGGAGGAAAAAAAGGAAAAAAGATAGAAATGAGACAATGGTTGATATTTGTTCAAAAAAAGATAGTGATAAAATAAATAGTAAAATAAAGGATCAAATGCAGAAGGATATGGGCTGAGGGTGAAATAGTTTGGGACAAGGTGAAGACAATATGAGGGATGGAATAGAGATAACATGAGATATACTTACATGTATAAAGAGTAATATGATTACATGGAATGAGCCCTTTCTGGACTCAAAATCTGAAGTGACCCCTTGCTTCTCTGATGAGGCTGACTCTCCCTTCTCTCCATCCTCTTCTTCTGTGACCAGGGTCAGTAACTTCAGAGAAGCTGGTAGCTCTTCAAGTAGCTTTGAACTCCTCGGACGGCAAGCATCAGACTCTAAAAGCAAAAGGTAAGAAAACCAAGACCATAGGGATGGGGTTTCCTCAGCAGGTCCCTCATGGAGGATTCCAAAGTGGAAGCTTTGATCATAGAACAGGGGAAAGAGTATTGAAGTTGGAGGGATAAATCCTGAGTTCTAGTTCCCACTCTGCTACTTCTTTTTTATGTGATCTTAGGCAAGTAATTAATTTCTTCGGGCTACAGTTTCCTCTTGGAAAATAAGCACTTTGGAGTATATGTCCTTTGAGGTCTCTTTCAATTCTATGTTCTAGTCCTAAGATTTTATGATCCTATACTGTGTTCTATAGTTGAACATAGTGTGAGTGACTAGTCCCAAATAAGAGTGAGGCTGGACAAATTGAGACTGAAGTAAAAGAAGACAAGTAGATTTACCTAGGGAGGGAGAGAGAGAAATTGTAGATAAAGAGTTATTCATTTAGTACTGTCTAAAAATATAATGGTTTGTGTTTAAGGTATAGTGAGTTTTCTATTACTGGATATCTTCAATCAGAATCTAGACAACTACTTGTTGGAGATATTATAGAGGGAATTCCTTTTATAGCTGATACTGATTGGTCTAGAGAAGGGCTTCTTAAACCTTTTCCATTCACAATCCCTTTTCACCAAAAATAAATTTTTTGTGACCCCAGGGATATAGCTATAGATATACGAATCAAACATTTAGTGATAACAATTGCTATCAGTAAATGTTTGATTTGTATAACTATTTCATATACCTATATTATATATCTGTTTTATATATATACATACACATGTTACACACATACACATACATATACACATACACACAAAATTGCATACCTTTTTTATGTACATTTTTCTCAGGAGAAAAGGGGTTACAAGTGGAAAAGGTTTAAGAAGCCTTGTTCTAGAGGACCTCTGAAGTCTCTTTCAACTCTGATAATTTTTTGTGGCTTCTAAGAAGATGCTCACATGAGGGGATATGAAACATTTTTGTTTTCCTTCAGCTGAGACAATGGCTGAGAAGCTGAGAAACCTGCAAGAGAGTCAAGTCAGCCTGAGTACTACCCGTATGTTCATATCTCAAGATCTGATGCACACCCTCAAACCTGTGATACCCACAATTCAATTTCTTCACACTTTCTTATTTCCCACCTGCACATGACTTTTTCTATAGGCTGTCTCAGACTCCTACTCCTGTCAACCTGACTCTTACCCTTTTCAATTTGCCCTTTCCAACCTTTTTCCTACTATTAATCTTCATCATTTCTTTTAGATAGATGTTAATCCCTCTCAATGAACTAATCCTGACTTTGATCCTGGAATGACCTTGACCCCACTAATTTATTTCCCTCAAATGACTATAACACTATATCATAGTTTAATTCTAGTCCATGTCCCTCTGGGTTCATAGTCTTACATCTGTCCCTCCATTTCACTAAGAACTGACTCCCATGTACTAATCCTGACCATAGACCTTGTGCTGATCATATCCCACATGCATTTATAGTGTCTCAGGAACTAGCTGAGGCAAGAGAAGATCGAGAGAACATTCGAAGTGAGATGTTTCGTGGACTGGAGGCTGTGAGGAGTGAAAATGGTAAGATGGAAATGGGGATTATAGTTCTAAGAAGTTGAGATAGGTCCTCCTATGGACTGAGATGGCAAGAGACATGAGAGATGATTGACCAATCTTATTCTTTCCTAAATACTGACTCTGGAAGTTTTTGAAGGGACTAGATGTCACTTTGTTATATAAGGAATTTATGTTTAATTAGGGGTTGTATTGTATGTCCTCTAAGTTCCCTTTTCAAAGACTGATCCTGAAAATCTTCAAATGGAGACTAAAAGCCCATTTAGAGAATATATATATATCAATAGTATTTTGTTATTCTAAATACATGTAAAGATAGTTTTCAACATTCATTACTGTAAATCTTTGTGTTCCAGATTTTTCTCCCTCCTTCCCTTACTTCTACCCCAAGACAGCAAGCAAGTTTATAGATGTTAAATATGTTCAATCCTTTTAAACATATTTCCATTTTTGTCATGTTGTAAAAAAAAAAAATCAGACAAAAAGGGAAAAACGAAAAAGAAAAAGCAAACAAGCAAAAAGGTTTAGATCTACGTTCAGTTAGAGAATATATTTTAGATAGAATTAAGACAATGATTATACCAGATGTTTTCTAAGGGCCTTCCAAGTTCCCAGATAACAGAATGTTAAAATTTCTTATTAATGAAATAATACATTGATTATTTGCCTGTGGGGTGGGCCCTTCATAAGACTACAACTTGATGTACTCGAAAGTTTTTTTTTTTTTCATCACTAAAATTTCTTCTCTTTCCTTTTCTTTCTCCCTCCTCCTTCTCAGATAGTCAGTCCATACAGCAAATAATATTTTTATTGTTATTTGTTTTTTGAAAGGCAATTGGGGTTAAGTGACTTGCCCAGGACCACACAGCTGGGAAGTATTAAGTATCTGAAGTCAGAATTGAGCTTGGGTTCTCCTGACTGAAGGGCTGGGTCTCTATCCATTGTATCATCTAGCTGCCCCACAAATAATATTTTTAAAAAAGAAAAATAGTTAACTTAGAGGATTCTATGAAGTTGGACAGTTAGTACTTGGTTCTTTTTGCTACCTCTCTTTTCAGGGGAGAAGTGAGGTTGAATATTTCCCCAATCTTGTCTATGTTTTCATTGGTGGGCTAGTTCAGAGAAGATGTTTCAAACACATATTTCAAGAGCCAAAATAATTCCAAGTGACACCCAAAACAGACTAAAATATAGTTGGGAAGTATTTAATAAAATAAACAAAAATACAATAGAACATAGATAATGTTAACAAGTGGTTTAAAATCAATATGTGGCCCATAAGGATCCTTTGAGGTTTATGGGACTCCATTTCTATTTGAATTTGACATCTCTATTTTGGAGAGTCATTTTCTTTTGGCTATCATCTCCTCCCAACCCTCTTTCTCTCCACAGATTTAACTATCTATACAATATTGTGATAATTAACTTACTTTTCATCTGGGGATCAACATAATGGCCTTCAGGTCTAAGTAGTAGCTTTTGCCTTTGTTTATATTTCCAATGTTTAGTTCTATTCCTCGAACATAGTAGGCAGTTAATAGATGTCTACTGACTGACTGACTCATTACTGAAAGTTTTCAAGTAACAATCTGTTTTTAAGGTGCCATAAAGGGGAATCCTGCCATGTATTGGAGGATGGATGAAATGATCTTTGAAGTTCCTTGTAGACTAGGAATTTGAAGAATTTTCTTATCCCATGATCCTGCAGCCCAGCTCTCCCTGCCTTCAAATCAGCAACTCCATCCCAGCCTTGACTTTTGCTATTACTAATCCTGTTGGAATATAAGTTTCTCAAGAGCAAGAATTGTCTTTTGCTATTATTTGTATCCTCATCACTTAGCACAGTGCCTGACAGGGACATAGGTGCCTAATAACTTCATTGCTGACCTGACATAGTAGATATTTAATAAATGCTTACCAACTAACTGACTGATCCTTTGTTTATAGGTGAAGTGAGAGTAATAGACAAGGAAGTTGTTTCTTCCTATGAATAACTCAAAGATGATCTCAATTTTTCCTCCTTTCCTTCTCTCCTTGCCAGGATCCTTCTGTCAACCATGCGTTAGTCCCTGGAAGGCCTTCCAAGGTTCCTGTTATTTCTTCTCCACGATCAAGTTCACTTGGTCTAAGGCCAGGGATGACTGTATCCAGAAGAAAGCTCACCTAGTGATCATCAATAACCGTGATGAGCAGGTAAGGTCATTGGATGTACTCATCACTCACTTCTGGAGGAGAATAGATCTTCTCAATACTCATCACTCACTCCCTGAGGTGAATAGTTCTCATACAAATCTGTTCTATCAATACAAATCTGTTCCCCAAATCTGTTCTTCCTTCATGTCCCTTCTCAATTCAATTCTGCAAATTTTGATTAAGTACTAAAAGATCTTTGCAAGAGAAGCAAAATAGAAACAAAAATAGACACCACATGGATAGTGTAGCACAAAGCACAAAATCTTAGAGTACAAAGAGCTGAGTTTGAATCTTTGCTCTACAACATATAAGGTATATTACTCTAGACAAATGACAACCTATCTCAACTCAGTTTCTTAATTTTCAAATAGTGTGCACTGCTCAGGGATATTATGAGGAAAGTGCTTTGTAAATTTTAAATGTAGAAAAGTGGGCTTAGAATTTATATATAACATAAAATTATTAAATATTTTTATAAACCTATTTCTTTCTGCATACACACAAATATATAAACATACATATATGTCATCAGGGAATGCTAACAAAATTTCAAATAAACTGTACAATCCTGGCTTTTAAGGAGCATACATTTAAATATATGGGGATCCTGATATAGTCAAATATAAGGGAGAGTTTAATCAGTTCAGAGGGGAGGCCCAGGCAAAATGCCATGAGAAGATGGAGAAAGGGTGCTCACTTTATGCTGGGGAGGAAGATCTCAAGGGCTTAAGGAAGGTTTCATGAATTAGGTAACACCTGAGATGGGCCTGAAGGAAGGGAAAGGTCCCAACAAATGAATAGGAGAATCAATGTAAGAGCGTAATGAGTTCGAGGGAGACAGCAAAGTAGAAGACAACTAGTTAGTTATTCAGTTTGGATGGAATACCAAATAATGTAAAATAAGACTGGAAAGATAGATTGAAGCCAAATTGTCAAGGGCTTTGAATGTTAGGCTAAAGACTTTGCATTTTATCTTAGAGATAATAGGTTTTTCAATAGAGTCATACATATAGTATTAGGGAAATTCATCTTTAAAAGTATTCTGAAATTGATTTTGAAATTGATAAAACACCAACAGACATGAATATTTTCATATAAAAAGAATAGAAAAATAAGATTATATACGAAACTGCAAAGTTCCATCATATACCCCTTATTTTACTAAGTACTTATTGATTGAGCACATTAGTTCCAAAGGTGTGTTCTACTTGTTTATATTTATTTCCCTCTGAACTTCCTTTTGTCCTCCTTTGTACATTAAAAAAAAATTCTTTATTAACATTTTTATTTCCTTCCTCCCATCCTCCCTTTTCCCCTTCCTCCTCTTCTCTCTCTCTTTCTCTCTCTCTCTCTCTCTTTTCTTTCTTTTTCTTTCTTTCTTTCTTTTTCTCCTATTTCCTCCTCTTATTCCAACACTATGATTTCCATTCCTCTCCAGTCTGGAAGAAGGTGGACACACAAGGTAGCATACTCAAACAACACATGTCCATACATTGGCTATGTCCAAAATATATGTCTTACTCTGCACCTATAATCCCTCACCTCTCTTTTAGGAAGCTGGTGACATGTTTCATCATAGTCTCTATGAAGTTATAGTTGGTATTATATTGATCAGTATTCTTAGATCTTTCAAAATTGTTTTTTTTAAATATAGTTAGAGTTATTGTTTAAACTGTGACGTCATCCTTTCATAGTTTTATTGGTATGACACTGATATGTAAATTAATTTAGGTAGACTTGTTCTTTTTATATATTGTTGTGAGATCAACTCTCTCCAATTGCTGAGGTCTGTCTTCATGTAAGGAGTTGGTTTGTAGTTGTATTTATATAATCTCTCTCTGTCTCTTTGTTTCTCTCTCCCTATGTGTGTGTCTTATTAAGTAGATTCTCAAATGTTTTATAAACTCTGTAAATATTTTAATACAATTTCTTTTCCTAACTCTTCCAGCTAAATTTTGTTGGTAATATACAGAGTTAGGATTTGTGTAGATTTTTTAAATATTCTACAACTTTGTTGAAGTAATTAATTGTTTGAATTAATTTTAGGTGACCTTTTAAGAGTTTTCTAGATAAAGTATTATATTGCATAATTATTTTTTGTTTCCTAGGAAAATATCCTTGACAAATATTTGAAGGATTCATTGAGAAAGAGAGAAACTAGAATCTAGAATTTACATAATATCTCTCCATCTCCCTTAAGGGTAACTGGAAAAACTTGCTGGGGAGGGATTAAACATACTTGGTCCTCAGGCAAGGGGGTGGAGTGGATCAAGATCGTATATGTTTAGATTTAAGGAGTAAGAAAAGGTAAAGAAACTATTGGATGCAATAGTGGCCCATTCTCTGACTACCACAAGTCACAAGGACCTATCCTTCTAAACTGTTATGCAATTAGTCTCTATTATTTACATGTAACTCTCTTGCCAAAGATTTCTTCCTCCCACAAAGGACCTGAGGACTCTTTCTTAATGGTTCCAGCCAAGCAGGATCTGGGAATTCCCCTCCCCTATCCTAATCCCCAAAGATAGCCATAAATTCTTTTCACAAGGATTCAGGAATACAAGATTCATACTATGAATCATTTTTATTTCTAAATTAATGGATATAGAAAAGAACCACATTTAAGACCATAGAGGGACAAGAACCTCACAGTGACAAGCTGTAACCCAGAGTTTTACCTAATCTCTGAGATTTAACAATTTTAGAACTATAGCAAGCTAGTGAAGAAAAGTTTGCTCTTCCCTTTCAGTGCTTTCCTTCACAGTCCAATGTCTTTTTTCCTAATAGCCTTTTCCAGGCATAACTGATGGATGCTCACCAATATTTTCTATCTCGCATAGCAGTGCAATTATGGTACCCGCTTAAAGGTCCTGATTACTTGTTTCTATGCCTCCTAAAAATCACATCTTTTGATCATTAGTCTAGAAGGAATCTTTATTTCAGCTGAATGTTTACAATTCATAAGAATAGGAAGGCCCTTAGAACACAAGATGTTAGAGCTGGCATAAACGTTAGAAAACAGGATGTCAGGGCTAAGAGAGCCCTTAGAATCTAGAATGTGAGGACTGAGAGGGCTCTTACAACACAGAATGTCAGGGCTAGGAAGACCCTTAGAACACAGGTGTCAGAGAGCTTTTGTTTGTTTTTGGTTTGTTGTTGTTCTTTATAAAAAAACTTTTTTTAAAAAAATCATTTTTCATAGTGAAGAGAGAACCCCAAAACTAAAAAATCCTTAAAGGAGAAAACCTCCTTCAACTCTGCCTCAGTGAGGGGACTCCCTCCCAAGCACAGTTTCATCTTTGTTATCTGGGTGGGGTTGGCTCAGTCCCAAAACCCATTGAATTCAATTCAACTTCTAGCCCTAGCTGAAACCCAGTGAGAAACCAACCTGGGACTCCACCCACTGGCCCCTTTCAGCTTGTAGCCAAAATCCCCCATTATAAAAGAGCCAAACTAAAACCTCTTTGCAGAGGTTCAAAACATGCCAGCCATACCATGCTTGGCACCCCAAGGAGCTTCTGCCCAGTGGAATACTGTTTCCAGTGCCATCCTCTCTTTAGCCTCACCTATTTCCTTAACTAGACTTTAATCTTACTTCCAATCCCCATAATAAACCTCTTTTATAAATCTAGGTTTTTGGCTCTGTAAACTCCTTCACAGAGAACTGCTTGCACCACTAGAAGGGAATCCTCAGAACTCCCTATCCTTGCACCACCATTGGATCTTATTTAACTCCCTGACCACCAGAAACCCTAATTTCATTTGGGTACCCCAAATCTAAACCTCATCAATAGATTCCCCCAAAATCTTTTTTTTTCATTTTTCATAGGTTCTCAAAAAAAAATCCTTATGGAGGCTATAAGAATAAGTCTCTATTTTCAGTTTCATTGTGGGTTATGATGAATCACTACCACTTGCCTTCTCTCTTCTAAGTGTCTGAATAATGTTCTCCTCTTCTCCATTTTCTACATCTATCCAGTGAATGATAGAAATCATAGACATTTTTGTTTCTTTGTGTATGTCTCTCCCCTTCCCTTTCTGTCCTCTCCCTCCCTTTCCATTTCTCTCCCTCTTTTTCTCTGTTTCTCTTCCTCTCTTATTCCCTCTTTTCTTCCTCCTCTTTTTACACACATACATACACTCACTTTATGGCTCTTATCTTTTCATCTTCCATATTTTTTTAGGCCACCTGGGCCAGGTTATTCAATTGCACTCATGGAGATGGAGACTTTATTATTCCTCATACATTTATAATAATGTAACATGCACCAACAAATCTTTTTTTTCTTTTTTCTTTTTTTTTTAAATAACTTTTTCTTTTTATTATTAATTATAAAATAATTATAATTATTTTATTTATGTGACAGAACTCATGTCTGAATAATTTTTTTTACAACATTATCCCTTGCACTCACTTCTGTTCCGACTTTTCCCCTCCCTCCCTTCACCCCCTCCCCCAGATGGCAAGCAGTCCTATACATGTTGAATATGTCACCATATATCCTAGTTACAATATATGTGTGCAGAACCGAAGTTCTCTTGTTGCACAGGAAAAATTGAATTCAGAAGGTAAAAAATAACTTGGGAAGAAAAACAAAAATGCAAACAGTTTACATTCGTTTCCCAGTGTTCTTTCTAACAACAAATCTTAACAAGTCTTCATATTTCTTTAACAGTTGTTGGTTAAACAAATCTTTTCATTAATTTTCATTAATTAACTTTGGCAACAGTAAAAGGTTTCTGAATGCAAGAACCAAAAATTAATTCACAATCAAATGTGCAAAGAATCTTGCTTGCCCATATTGTACTGGGGACTTCACTGCAGCCTTGGCTCTGAACATACAACACCTGGATTTTGCACTGCCAATGTACACACACTGCCAGGAACACAGTTGAGATGAGTTGTTTGAAAATTTCTCAGGCAAAAAGGAGTCACAAGTGGAAAAATTTAAGAAGCCCTGTTATAGAGGCGGGAACTAAGCCTTAACAGGACTTAAAAGCCATATAGGTCACACAGATCATTGAATGATTGGCTCTGGACTGAAACTTAAGTCTTTGATACTTCAAGGATTCAGGGTTTCATCTCTTATATGCTGCCTTATGTTAATTGTTCTCTCTTCTTTATATACTTTTTCATGTAAATTCATATAAATTTCATATAAATCTTTAAGATTAAAAATCAGTTTTTCCCCCCCAGGCCCTTATATATTGTGTCAGAATGGCATCTAATACCAGTTTCCATTAGTTTAACACGAGCTGAATGAATGAATGTCTCTCCCTATCCAGAATTTCCTGACTCCTACTAAGAGGCTAGGATTCTGGATTGGCCTCAGAAAAGCCAAAGAAGGGGAACATAAGTGGATTGATGGTACCAGTCTTGGATACACGTGAGTCTCAACCCAGGATATAGGCATCTGGGACCCTAACCTGTCCTTAAAAGTGTTTGTCTAGGAAGGGGACCTCAGATCTGTAGGGGCCTCCCCAATTTACTTGACCATTCAACTGATATTAAATTCTCACTAGATTTGGGGCTTTACACTGAATGCAGAAAAGGATCCAGGGATGGGCAAGACATGTTTCCTGTCGTCTAGGAGCAATCTAGGTTACATAATGTGTGCTTTTGTATGTTCATATATGCATGCTCATATATGCATATGTATAAAATTAGATACCATTTCAATACAATTATACAATGCACATGTTCAGTGGCAATAGAATGAAAGCATCTTCTGCACTGAGAGACACAGTGTACAGTATTAAGAAGACATGTATTCTGCTGTGATCAAACTATATCTGGATATCTATGGTTGATTCTGAGTATTTAAGAGAAGAGCAGAACCTAGAGTCCATTCAGAGAAGGGAAATTAATTCAATGAAATGCCTTGACATCTTCCCATAGGAGTATTGATTGAATGAATTGGAGATGTCTCCAAACAAAAGAAGACTCAAGCAGGACACAATAGCTTTCTCCCACCTATTGATACCTCATAATGTGTAAGAGAAACCTCAGAAGACATAACCAAGAGTAATGGGATGAAGTTTTATAAGAAGAAATGTGGACTTGTTGCAATGAGAAAAACAAAACAAAACTACACTTTTCTAACAATTCAAATTCTCCCAAAGTAAAGTGACCTACTTTGGGATGGGGTTAGTTTAAGTCCTCACTGGAGGGCTTAAAATTTGTTGGAGGTATGCTGTTGAAGGGATTTCTGTCCTAATATAATTGGACTACATGCCCTCTGAGGTTCTTTCCAACTTATGAGTAAATAATTATTACCCCATAAAGGATATAGATAATACAATTCAAGCCTGAGGGACAGATGACTAAGGGCTGAAAGGGATTAAGATGATTTCCTAGAAGAGGGAACCGTTTTTTTCTGGCATTCCTAAATAGCTTAGATGTTACAACTACAATCTGTTGGGTCAGTCTAGAATTGAGTTGTCTAGTTTCTTCTAGACCAACCAGAGAAGTTGATATGTAGAACCCCAATTGAATGATGAGAATCTAATTTGGTATCCCTGCCTTAGGACTGACTATAGCTCCTGTGTGTATGTATGTATATGTGCTTGTCTTCTCACAGCAACTGGAATGAAGGGGAACCTAATGACACCCACGGGAAGGAAGACTGTGTCATGATGTTGCATCATGGCAAATGGAATGACTTTCCATGTGAGATATCCTCTGATAATTGGATCTGTGAGAAAAAGCAGACCTGTTGAGCTTCAGCAGTGAAGAGACCAGGAGATAGTTTGCTGGCTGAGCTCCCTCCCTCCACAACTCAGTCTTCATGGAACATCTGATGTCTAGATGTGGACCCTCAATAGGCATTACCTTCTCAGACTTGTACCCTCTGGACCATGGATCCCTACAATTTTGCAGGCTTATGGGGTCAACAGGTATATTTGGGAGACCAATAAAGTATTTTTGTCCTTTGTTAGAAGCTTTTCTCCTACTGTACTGACTGGCCCCTTACATTCTGCTGAGTTGGAGGATTATCTGCGGAAGAGAAAACATCTCCTTCTAGTGGCTGATTCCCTTTTTCTTTCCAAGGCAACCCCAGCTGGACCTTTCACTGACTCAGGGTTTCCAATGTTGGCCCAGACCCAAGGAAACTAAGAAACAGCCCCCAATTCCTACCTTCACTATTGTGCTTCCCTATACTCCCTTAGGTCAAGCTACTTAATTTAGCAATGGAGAGACACAATCAATCAATTAATTAGCACCATTCATCAACTATGTGCCCTATTCTATGCTAAGTATTATGTTAAGTCCTCGGGATACAAAGACAAAAATTAGAATAATTTCTGCTCTCAAGGAGCTTACATTCACTGGGGACAGTGTGAACAATACATACTTAGAAAAGTATAGACAAAAAATAACAAAGTAGCTAAGAAACATAAGACCCTAAAACAAGAGCTAGAAAGGACCTCAGAGTTCATTGAGTCCAATTGCCTCATTTTCAAATGGAGAAACTGAGGCCCAGAGTAGCTAAGGAACTCACACTAAGTCACAAAGTAAGCATCAGATACCCCATTTGAAAATAGATCTTTTAACTCCAGAGCCATTTTTATTTGTTATTTGGAAGAGGGTAGGATAAATAAAAGTTTTATGTAGGAGATGTTACTTGACATGATTCTTGAAAGTGAAGAATTTTGTAAGTCAGAGCTGAAGAGTGAATGCATTCATGAATGATAGCCAGTGTAATAAAAAGGGAAGATGGAGGGTCATAGGTAAGGAACAATCACAATCTGCTGGGCCAGTCTAGAATTGAGTTGAGTCTAGTTTCATCTAGACCAACCAGAGAAGTTGATATGTAGAATATGTAGAAACAACTGTAGAATGGATGAAGAGGATGACATATGATGAAATCTGAAAAAGTGGTTGAAGTCTATGAAGAACTTTAACAGCCAGATAGAGGAGCTGATATTTTATTCTAGAAGCAAAAGAAAGAAGATGATATTTGAGGAGACAAGTGACATAGTCATATCTGTATTTATAAAAAGTCATTTGGCAATAGTGTAGTCTATGGATTAGCATGGAGATAGACTTGAGGTATTAAGATCAATTGCAATAGTCCAGACATACAGTGGTAATAGCCTGAAAACAAGTGGTGGTTGAGTAAATAGAGAGAAAGTACAGAAAGAGTGATGGCAACTGATTGGATATGTGAAAAGAGAGAAAGTAGGAAATAAAAAATGTGCTCAGTCTATGTACCCTGGATACTAGAGGAATGGCAGTGTCTTTTACAGAAACAAGGAAGTTTAGGAGAGAGGGAGGCTGAAAGGAAAAATAATGAGTCCTGTTTTTGACTTGGTGAGTTTAACGTTTGTGGATACTATCCAGCTGGACACAGATTCATAGAGCATTTGAGCTGGGAGAGACCTTAGAACATTGAATGACAGATTTTAGACCTGTGATCATTGAAATGATCAGTCATGGCAACAGAGGATAGCTGATGAAGACAGCCTCTTAGCTTTTGCTGAGGAGTGATAGACTAGAGGTGATAAATGAGGTATATATTTTCAGATATGGCTAGTAGAGTGTTTTATTTTTTGGAAGGAAAAGCTGAGGTGGTAAAAAAAGATGCAAAAAAGAAGGAAAATAGCAATAAACAATTTAAATACAAAAAGAAAACAAAAGAAAGTTCAGAATTTTGTTACTACTATCAAATTTAAAATAGAATAATACAAACATTAAAGAACAAAAACTTGCTATTTATTCTACAGTTTTGCTATTTATTCTACAGTTTTCTGACTTTGTTGTTGAGTTCATAATACATTTTTTAAAAACTGAAAAGAACTGGAATGTCAGAGCTTGAATGAGATGTTAGAACCTTGGAACATGGGACCTAGAATGACAGCCCCAAAGTACCACAGAATATAAAACGTCAGAGTTGGGGAAAGGAAAAAACTCATGTAAGTAGTGCTTCACTGACAAATCTCAGAACTCAGTTAAACCAAATGCAGTCTTAAGAACCTCACAATAGTCACTCTTTAGTTAACACTTCTTCCTCTAGGTTTCCCTTGGGAGCATCAAATTTGCTTTTGTCTGTCTCCACACAAAATACTCAAGCTATCAATAAAATTAAGGACAAAATTTTTTGTGTATGCAAAAAAAAGGGCAAGGACTCAAATCCAATCCTATATAGAGTTGACACTTCCTCTTCACTTTCTACTGGGTATCTACTTTCCCCGGAGACTATTTCTAAACCAACTCCTTTTCCTCTCTTTTGTAAAATGGATGCATAGTGGGAAGAAGTTCATAATAGAGTTAAGAAGGTGGGTTGGATGTTTACTCATCCCAATCACAGGATCTCAGAATTAGAAGGGTCCTCAAAGATTATAGAATATAGGAAAATAGGTAAATAAGCATATTTCGTCAATCTCCTCCATTTTTTAAATAAATAAAAATGATGAAGTTCAGAGAGTAAGTGACTTATCCACCCAAGGTTACACATGTAAATGGATTCTCCAATTCCAAATCTAGTATTCTTACTTTTCTACCATGACTATTTCCAGTTCAACTAGCACTTCAACAGAATTTCTTCTAATGTGAGTTAATATGTAGTTAATATGTAACTTGGTAGCTAGATGGATCAGTGGGTAGAGTGCTGGGCCTGGAGTCCAGAAGACTCAGAGAGATGAGTTCAAATATGGCACATTTACTAACTATATGACCCTGGGGAAGCCATTTACCTTTTTGCCTAAGTTCATCAACTTTAAAATATTGGAGAAGGAAATGGCAGACTATTCCAGTATCTTTGCCAAGAAAACCCCAAATGGGGTCATGACGAGTTGGACAGAAGTGACCCACATGTTCCCAACTTCTAGCTCTGATACTACCTGCCACTAGATTCCTATACGAAGAAAGCTCATTTATAAAATATCAGAGACCCTCTAGAAATGCTAAAATATTTGCTCTAATGTGACTTTTGAATTACTTGCCTTGATAGATCAACTAGGGAGAAATCTTTGGGTATTCCTTGCAGCTTATGCTCTGCTTATGCACAGCTATATCTCTGCATCCTGCACCAATTTTCACAGAAGAGTTTAGAAAAGCTAATTGTGACAAGCTTTGAAAATGTGGAAATGGGTATGTAATAGTAAAGCCAGGGGTAGGAGGAACTCGGTAAAGCCTAGCGGGCTCTGCCCACAAAAATGTCCTTCCTGTCTCCCCTCCCCCATATTAAACAATGATTAAAATATAAGAAGACTGCAGTTTTCACATCCCCAAGTTCAAGACCTGACTGCTCAGTCATATGTGGGTAGGAAAAAGAGAAAGAACAACTCAGTTTCCTGGAAAACAATGATGACTCTAACTCATTCCAGAGGACATGACCATCTTAGAGGTTTTCCAGAATTTGCACTTAGTCCACAAAGTACTTCCCTCACAATCAGGAAAGAGTCCTTTGCTAAAAGATTAGGGGATAGTAATGGCCCTAGTGAGAAACCCTGGTGCTCTTCACTTGTCATGCAGGGTGGGGGAAGATGGGGAGAGGGTGATTCCCTGTGAACCTTCCCTTCAGGTCCCCATCTCATATCCCTGCTTCTCCCTCTCCAAGATAGCTTCTTCTTCATAATTCCCCCCAAATGGCTTCATCCTAATCCTTCTCTCTCTTCCCACCCCCAAATCTATCCCTTTTGCTCATGACTGAGTCTGTTTGGGAAGCACAGTGTACAAGGAAATGAAGGAAGGAGTAAGAGGATGTATGATAATCGACCTGCTGGGACCAACTTCTCCTTTTGGACACCGGGCAGGAATTAATTCCTTGCCTTCCTCTAGAGAGAATAGGACAACAACACTGGATCTCTACCATCTTGGTACAGTCAAATATTTGCGATTTTCCCATTCTTATCCCATTCTTTAGCAACTCTCATAAAATCATAGGATTTGGGACTGGAGGGAACTTTAGGAACCATCTAATCCAGCTCTAGGGTTTTACATGTAAAATGATTTGAATAAAAGGGAGGGGAGTAAAGCAAAGATTTGAAACTCATGGGATCATAACCTCTTAGGGTCACAGTTCTAGAGCTAAAAGATACCTCAGGAACTATTAATTCCTCTAGATTTCTAGTCTTGCTCCTGATTTGCATGCATGAGGCAGAAGCATAAAGAAAGCTGAAAGGAACATCCTCATCATAGCTCCAAACAGTTCTTTTGCAGTTTTTGTTCAATTGAACTCCCAGCATGCTTTGCACATGACACAATAGGACTGTAAAATAATTGTCTAACTATAACTTAAACACAAGTTTAGACTGAGAGACTCTGGGCTGGAGCCCAGGAGTTCAAGGAATCATTCAACAAGTGGCAATTTTTTGAGCATCTGTCAAATTCCATACAGCAAGAAGTCTAAACTGACACAGGAAAGAGAAAAACTGTCAAGCTAGTAAGCTGGCCATATTCAAACAGTTTTCAAGAGTTGAAGATTTTTGACTTTTGTATCACATAGAGGGCCAAAGAAAGGGGCATGAATGAGTAAAGTGTGAGCAGACAACAAAGTATAACTAATAAGGAAGAAAGCAAGTCATTATGTCAGAGTTATGGGACAAAAAATAAACTCAAATAGACCAGTTAGGACCAATTAGAAAACAGAGAGGATGCATAGATGGCCAAAGGATTTCATTAGGGCTTTCTCCACTAACGTGATGAAAAAGAAAGGAATGCTGACCATTCCCAATAAGATCAGGAGTGAAACAAGGTTGCTTTCTATAGCACCACTCCTGGGTGGGGGTGGAGGTGTTGGGGTCGGGAATGGAGAATCTTTAGCTAGCATCTGTCCCATTTCAGCCAAAAAAGGTTACTAGTTTAGTCTTTAAGAAAATAAGTTCCCTGTTTGTCTATTACAATACTCACCTAAGTTCCTGGTCACTGGAGACTTCTTCAGTGAAAGTAGGGTCCTTGGTTCCCACACTTGGGCGCCAAATGTGATGACCGCGTATTGAAAATCAGCCAGAGTCAGGAATTCAGGTTAAGGGAAAAATCTTCAATCTTTATTCTCAGTAGAGATGAAGAAGGATTGCGATAGCAATATGAGCAGCTGTGATAGGAAGCCAGCTAGCAGAGGGGGATCGGAGGTGAAGGGCAGTCACAATAGCAATGTGAGCAGCTGTGACAAGATGCCAGCCAGCAGTCTCTCTTTCTGCTTCCCTTTCCACTCCCTTGCCTCCACCCACCAAAATCGTCATTTCCTATACAACACATCAGAACTTGCACAAAGAGTGGGTGGGGGGGGCCATTCTTTCTCCAAGCATATATATTAATAGAGTATGGTCCAGTTACTATTTAGCCTCACATGCTTGGAACCTCAGTGCATCAAATCAAGCCTCAGCCCATTACACATCATAAAATAGATTAAAAGTTAATTGAAAGCTAAATAATATAATTCTAAAGAATGAGTGAGCCAAAGGACAAATCATAGAAGCAATAAATAATTACATTAAGATAAATGACATCAATGAGGCAACATATCAAAATTTGTGGAATGGAAACAAAGCAGTACTTAGGGAAAAATATATCTCTAAATATGCATATTAATAAAACAGAGAAAGAACAGATTGATAAATTGGTCATTCAACTAAAAATTAGAAAAAAGAAGAGTAAATTAAAAATCCAATCAGAAATCCTGCAAATCAAAGGAGATATTAATAAAACTGAAAGTGAGGATACCACTGAATCAATAAATAAAACTAGGGTGTGGTTTTAGGAAAATATCATTAAAATACATAAACCATTGATTAATTCAATGTCAAAAAAAGAAAGAACATCAAATTACCAGTATCAGAATTGTGAATTATGAAGTCATCACAAATGAAGAGGAAATTAAGACAGTTATTAGGAGCTATTTTGCCCAATTATATAGTAATAAATTTGACAATCTAAGTAAAATGGATGAATATTTATAAAAATAGAAATTGCCCAGATTAACAGATGAGAAAATGTGATAGTTAAATAATTGTACCTGACAAAAAATATTGCACAAGCCACCAATGGACTTACTAAGGAAAAAAAAATCTCCAGGACCAGATAGATTCACAAATAAATTTAGCCAAACATTTAAGGAACAATTAATTCCAATACTATGCAAATTAATTAGAAAAAAAATCAAAGAATGAGTCCTACCAAATTCCTTTTATCACACACACACACACACACACACACACACACACACAAACACAAACACACACATATAGTGCTGATACATAATCTAGGAAGAGCAAAAATAGAGAAAAAAAACTATAGATTTTTTTTCCTCTAATGAATATTGACACAAAAAATCTTTTTAAAATATTTTATTATTATAGCTTTTCATTTACAAGTTATATGCATGGGTAATTTTACAGCATTGACAATCACCAAACCTTTTGGTTCAATTTTTCCCCTCCTTCTCCCCACCCCCTCCCCCAGATGGCAGGTTGACCAAAACATGTTAAATATGTTAAAAGTATAAATTAAATACAAAATAAGTATACAAGTCCAAACAGTGATTTTGCTGTACAAAAAGAATCTGACTCTGAAATAGTGTACAATTAGCCTGTGAAGGAAATCAAAAATGCAGGCAGAGAAAAATATGGAGATTGGGAATTCTATGTAATGATTCTTACTCATCTCCCAGAACTCTTTCACTGAGTATAGCTGGTTCAATTCATTACTGCTCCATTAGAACTGATTTGGTTCATCTCACTGCTTAAGAGAGCCATGTCCATCAGAATTGATCATCATATAGTATTGTTGTTGAAGGATATAATGATCTCCTGGTCTTGCTCGTTTCACTCAGCATCAGTTCATGTAAGTCTCTCCAGGCCTTTCTGAAATCATCCTCCTGGTCATTTCTTACTGAACAATAATATTCCATAATATTCATATACCACAATTTATTCAGCCATTCTCCAATTGATGGGTATCCACTCAGTTTCCAGTTTCTGGCCACTATAAAGAGGTCTGTCACAAACATTCTTGCACATACAGGTCTTTTTCCCTTCTTTAAAATCTCTTTGGGATATAAGCCCAGTAGTAACACTGCTGGATCAAAGGGTATGCACAGTTTGATAACTTGACACAAAAAAATCTTTAAAAAAACAAACAAAACAAAAAAAACCTATCAAGAAGATAATAGTAATACATCACAAAGATCATACACTATCACTGGGTGGGATCTATACCAAGAGTGTAGGGCTGGTTCACTGCTAGGAAAACTATAAGCATAATTGACAATATCATTAAGAAAAACAATAAAATCATATGATTATATAAATAGATGTAAAAAAAAGTTTTTAACCAAAGATAACATTTAATCCCATAAAAATACTAGAAAGCATAGGAATAAAAATCAAAGCTGAAATAATTAACAACTTTAGGAAAGTTGAAGGATATAAACTAATCCAAATACAAATCATCAACATTTCTATATATTATTAACAAATTCCCACAAAAATAAATAAATTTCGCCAATAAATGGTAGACAGTTAAAAAGAAAAAACACACTACCTGCCAAGACAAACTGGAGAAATGTTAACTGTTCATGGGTTGGCTGAGATAATATAGTAACAATGACAATTCTATCTTAATTAATTTACTTATTCAGTGCCACTCCAATCAAATAACCAAAAAATTATCTCACAGAACTAGAAAAATACTAGGAAACTTATCTGGGAAAAAAAGGTCAAGAATATCAAGGAAATTAATTTAAAATAATGTGAAAAGATGGCATAGAAGTGCTAAATTTTAAACAATTATAAAGCACTAATCATCAAAACAATCTGGTACTGCTTAAGAAATAGAATGGGGGAATGCTCATCTGGAATAGATGGTGCACATGTTACACAGCAATGAGTGACTTTGGTCATCTGGTGTTTGATAAGCTGTAAGATCCAAGATTTTTTGAACAAGAACTCACTATTTGACAAAACCTGCTAGTAAAACTGAAAAACACTGTGGCAGAAACTGTGAAAAAACCAACATCTTTTATCATATACTAAGGTAAGATCAAAATGGGTACATAATTTATACAAAAAATGTAATACCATGAGCAATTTTAGGAGAGTATTAAATAGTTTACCTTTTGAATATATAGGTGAGGGAAGAATTTATGACCAAACAAAAGATAGGGCAATTTACCCAACCTATTTATGATTTTTAACTGCATCTGTATATCCTGCCTTTGAGATCTTTAACTTTTGTTGGTGTGGCAATAATTCACTCCCCCCCCCTCCTTTTTTTTTTAAAACATTATTGCCTTTTGCTTTTCTTTTTCCAGATTTTTCTTCATTTTAGTATATTATCACCCAAGTTGTAATTTTCTTTTTTGCTTCTTCAGGGAAAATTTGCCACTATGGTTACAATTTTATCTTCCCTGTTAATTATTTCTGCTATGTAAACTTAAAGTTCTGACACTTATTCTTTTCTACATCTCTCTATTTTTATGTTGAATCATTCTGTAACATTTTGTTGTACTATGCTTGAGTTACGGTTCAATTCCTTTGTATTATAACTTTTATTTAGAGGTATAATTCTTTGATATTTTAGTACTCATTCTTCATTATAATTTTAGTGTCCTCTCTGTTGATCTATCTGCTTGTTTCCTATGGGGTATTTAATCAAATGTGCTTCCTCTTGAAGTCTCTGCTTCCTCTTGAAGTCTCTGTTGATTTTAGTTGTATATACACTGATATGCATGTAAGTATGCATATATGCATGTATATATATATATATATACACATATATATATATATTCCTTATATATTCCTTGACCTCACTCTCTGATTTCTCCATTGATGGGACTATACATACTTCTCCCTAGGATTAGATTGTGAAGTTCTCTCAGCTTTCTACCATGTTGGTACATTTACTTTTTATTCTATCAGTTCCTGTCTTATATACTTCTGCAGGACAGAACTAGCTCTAACTTAATTTCAGACCTCTTTCCTTCATGCTTATTGTAAATACTTATTGGACTCTTTCCACATTCTGTCCTTCATTCTCATTCTTTCTTCATTTGACTTAGCTGGATAGTCTTTCTCTACTTTATGCAGAGTTGAGAGAAGGGAGGGTACACATTATGGACAGATAGTCTGCAGTCTTGGTTCTTAGATGCAAAAGCTACCCCATGCAGAAGGAAGCCCAATTCTTCCCCACTTTGATTTCCACACCTTTATTTGACATGGCTCAGGAGAATACATTTTTGGTTATTTCTTTGATGGAATGAAAGATGGTGAGGTAGTAGGGTTGTTACTAAAATCTTTGCAGCAGAAGGGGCATCCTTAAGTGAATTCTAAAACACAATTCTGTGAATCAGCTTGTTAACTCGGTTTGAGACTGGAAATTGATGATGAAAGGATCCTGAGTTTGTTAAAGATTAGTAGTTTTTGGTGTTAATTCATAGGGCTATTATTATCTTGTATTCCTTAATCTAATATAATATGGATTTTATCTTTGAAGTACAAATTCTTCTTCATTAAAAAGAATTGGAGTGTTAGTGAAAATAAGAGAACATGTCCTCTGTCTAGTTGGTCATGTGATTTAGAATTCTCAAGCCCATTTCTCAAAATTCAATAATACTGCAGATGTTTGCTTGGGCCATCATGAACAGATTACTTTATGACTTTGTGACTCAGTTTTCTCTCCTGTAAAATGGGTATATTAACATTATTGTTGTGAGGAACAAATGAGATATGTATAGACAATGCTTTTCACATCATAAAGAATCTTAAAAATGTTGTTGTTGTTATTGTCATCTATGTATTCCTCTACATCTTCTACTTTATGGTTGCATTATGGCAAGGACTGAGTCTTCATACAATCCTCTGTATACAAGAGCAGCTTAATAAATGTTTGATAAATGCAAAATATATTGTGTTTCTGTTCCCTGAAGTCACAGGTGCCTGACATCTGAAAAAGTCCCAAATTTCTGAGAAGTTTTTCTATTCAGAAAATGGGGGTAAAAATCAGAGGGAGAAAAAAAATGTCTGCTCTTTGATTGGTCATGACTCCTAGGGCTGTCAGGCTGATCCCAGAGATACATTTAACTGCCCTGAAGAATTGCTTTCTGTCCTGATAGTCAGAGCTGGGATTCAGGGATCCTGAAAGTCTGAACAGACTCTAAGTGTCCCCCAAGAGTACCTTCACTTAATTGTGCAGCCCTTGGAAACAAGAGGAACTAAAGAGGGAGGGGGAGAAGGCCCAGTTTTGCTCTCGTAGCTCCCTGAGGTCTCTCTTGGCGGGTGGACTGCACTCCAGGAGCTAGTACTAGTGTCCTTGGGGAGCAAGGCCCCCATGGCCTGAGATACTTAGCCTGGGCAAAAAGAAGCTCATAGAGAACAGGACATATACATGGACTACTCTGTTCCCTCCAACCTTCTGCTTGGGGTTGAGCTGTGGGGCAGATTGCTGTTATCTTACCTTGCTCTGGGACAAAGTGGGATTCATATACAGAAGTGTTGCTTCAGAGATGTAACAGCATATGGGATTGTCAGGGGGTCCACATAATGAACAAGGATTCCAGGATCCCTCAGGTGAGGCATCATCTCCCCCCCCCCATTACCCTAAGAAGAGATAATTTTCATCCTCAATTTCTATTCCCATTTGTCAGACATATTTTCACATTCTTCACGAGTGGGAAGAGCAGTCAGAGAATAAATATCATATGAGTAACAAACCAGCGAAGAGAAGGGGAATGATAGAGAGGCAGAGTTTGCGCCAGGTCCAGAGAAGGTGACTGAAGAGGAGAAGGAAAAAAGTATACTCTTCTTGGATCACACTTCACTTGCAGAATTGCATTCATTTTTAATTATCACTGAGTCCCAGATTTACACAATTGGGTAAGATTTAGGACACAAAACTCATATCTAAGAGGGTCTTTAAAATTATGGAATATTGGAATTTAGAGTACTATCAGTACATGAACTCTGAGATTTGGGAAAAATCTCTATGTACATTCCCAAAGAAGCATTTTGGCTAGATGGAACGCAGATGAACAAGGGCAGTCAGCATGCAGAGAGCTGAGAGATGGTTTAACCCACCGAAGAATTAGGGGAAGGCATGACAATATTTTCAAATATAATAAAGTCAGTCATGTGCAAGGGAGATTAACTTCATTCTGCTTGATCCCAAGAGGGTAAAAGTAGGAGCACTGCGGAGAAGCTGTAGAGGTAGATTTCTGCTTATTATGAGAAAATTCATAAAGATTCAAAATGACCTTCATTCTTCTTTGCCTCAGCTTTCTTCTCTGTAAAATGAATGGGGTATACTAGATGAACTCTAAGGTCTATGATCTATGATCTGAACTACCAGAGGTCTTCCTGTAAAGGTTTGATGAGCACCCACTGCAGACATTCAAGAAATGATTCCCATTCAGGACCCTGCTCTGACTGTGTGTGACCCTGAGGAAGTCACATCACTTAAGCTCCTCCAGACAATTGTCTAAGACTCTAAGTTTTAGAGCAACAGACCCCTTATACTAATAAAGAAGATTCTCTCTTCACAGTTTCTCACATCAATAAAATAATAAATCTGATCCCAAGCCCTTTCCCCATGCTGTTTAAGTATATAGGCAGACATAAATCCCATCTAAAATCCATTACAGTTTCTCAAAAGGAAGAAGGAATCATGTGTTAGCAGCAAAGATATGGTAAGGACAGTCAAATTCCCAGGTTTAGTGAGGGTGAGAACTCAGACCTGCAGAGATGGAGAAAAGATACTACAGAGAAGGAGTCAGGAGAACATAGTTTGGGATGGAGGAAGGAGAAACAGTTTAATGTTACTACTTGGAAATAAGTGGAGGATAGAATTGTAAGAATAAAAATCAGTGGAAACAAGGATTAGGCACAGATGGCATGGCACAAAGGACAGAATGTTAACAAGAAACTGAAGTAGAACAGCTGAGATGGAAGTAGCTAATTCCCATGATAGGAGGGATAAGGAACATGTAGTCATAGAGGAGATGGCTGGGAGTCAGTGAACTACAATGGGAGAAGCTGTGGATCTGAATTTTAGAAACTGAATTCATGTCTTAGCTCATGTCCTTGCTCCTATGTGGACTTTAGACAAATCCCTTTCATTTTCCAGAGATCAGTTTCTTCCTATGTAAAATGAGAGACTTGCACTAGATAACCTTGGAGATGCCATCCAGGTTTAAATTAATAATCCCTTGGATAGGAAAGATTCCCTTTTGGGTAAATGGGGCCCTTTAGAAGTCTGAACAATGTTTGTAAGGGAAGGGGCTTCAGGATTTTCAAACATAAGAAGCCGTAGAGGAGGTCAACAGGGGAAAGGTGCAGGGGCTTTCTTGTTTCATGTCTTCTGTTCCAATTGGGCCAAATTCATAGAAGTGTGGGATATAGACATCCTCAGTTCTTCCAGGAGCCAGGGCAGTGGAGTAGGAGGTGAGGAAGAGACTAATAGAGGAAAAAAGTTAAATGATGCCCTAGAACCCAGACAGCCTGAAGAATGTCTCCATTCCATTTCTTTTCTAGAAGGTCACCCCGAATCCAGCCCTCTTTTCAGAAATGCCCTGGGAAAGCTCCTCCCTTACTGGCCAAAATTCACTAATCATCCATTTAATGACTGTGTGATTGTGAGCACCAATTCCTATCACTTTTATGAAGCTCAATTATTTTAGCTGTAAAATAAGAGTAATAATCCTTATACCAGCATCCTCAGAAAGTGTCTTGTAAATCATGAAATACTTTAGATATGAGTTATTGTCATTATTATTTGGTTTCCTGTTATCCCCTCTTTCTGCCAATTGTCACCATATCTGGACATTCTGACTCCAGAGCCCACCCCACCTATCCTTTCATTCTCAATCACAAGAATGCTGCTTCTCCAGGTATGTTTAATAATACTAACATTAATATAGCACTACTAACAGTGCAAACTTTACATACATTATTACCACAAAAATTCAAATAAAGTATGTACTTCAGGCATTATTACCTCTATTTTATCAATTAGATAAATTAAGCTCTAAAATTGATTTATCCAGGGTCACTAGCTGGTAAGAGTTGCAAAATCTGAACCCAGATCAATCAGTCAGTCAACAAGCATTATTTACTAACTGCATATTAGGGAAAAGGAAGTATATAAATTGGAATTTATAGGATAGATA
This sequence comes from Antechinus flavipes, assembly GCF_016432865.1. NCBI lineage: Eukaryota > Metazoa > Chordata > Mammalia > Dasyuromorphia > Dasyuridae > Antechinus > Antechinus flavipes. Next base: position 666,280,483 of record NC_067398.1, read on the forward strand.
AGAATCCAAGAGCTTTAGAATATGGAGAGAGCAGTTCAAAAAACAATATGAAGGCAGGAAAGTATGAGTCATAAAGAGAGACCAGTACAGAGTTCAGGTTGATTAGCTCATGGATTTTGTATGACAAAAAGTAAAATTAGATCAGTGGCAAAGATAAGGGGGTAGAGCATGATGGAAAGGTTCAAATATCAGGGTAAGATATTTGAACTTTAAGGGAATAATAGGGAATTAGGAGAAACTATTGTTCAAAAAAAATGACTTTTCATGCTTCTATTTTTGTGGTCATCTATTTATGCACAAGGAGACTACATGAAAGTATATGGAAAGATGAGAGCGTGCAGCTGGAAGGAGACAAGAAATTAGATAGGTTGTAATGTGAATCATAAGAGGACAATGTATCCTATTCAGAGAAATGGGAGAGATACTGGAGACACTGTCAAAGTAACATCTCCAGGATTTGGTGACTGATCAGATAAGAGTGGTGGGATAAACTCTCAGATTTAGAACAAACTGGAGCAAAAGGTACTGCCATAGAAAGAACAATGAAAATAAAAGGAGCAGTTTATGGGGGAAGGAAGGAAGGAAAAAAGCATTTATTAAACAGTTATGTTGGCAGGCAGCATAGTAAACACAAACCAAAAGCAAGCTATCTCTATTATCTTTATGTCTTCAAGGAGCCTAATGAAGGGAGGAGGGGAGATGTCCTGTAGGCAGCTGGAGAGGTGGGTCTGTAGCTTAAAAGAAGACATGTCAGGGCTTCGGAGCAAATTGAACATATCCTCAGATAGCATGGGGTGATGAAGAAGTGCACATTTAAATTAATAGTTATCATTTTTTTCATTTCAAGAAGAATGATCTAAAATTCTCTGAAAAGTATCCATTTTGTTTAGTATTTCCCAGTGGAAAAGAGTGGTTAGATTTCTTTGACTTGACTTTAGAGGGGCAAATCAGGAGAAATGAGAGGCATTTAGTCATATTTTAGAACAGAGACCAATTTGACTTGGAAGAAAGGAATTCTCTCATTTCAAGGTCCTTATGCCAGTGAAATGAAAAAATTTATACAAGTCCTATTGAAAAGTATAATTTGGGTTACAAGATGGAGCAATCATTTTTTTTTAAATTAAAGCTTTTTATTTACAAAATATATGCATGGATAATTTTTCAATATTGACCCTTGTAAAGCTTTCTGTTCCAAATTATACCCTCCTTCCCTCCCACCTCCTCCCTGAGATGGCAGATAGTCCAACATATGTTAAATTATATGTTAAATCTAATATATGTATATGCAATATATGTATATGCATTTATTACTGCACAAGAAAAATCAGATCAAGAAGGCAAAAAAAAAAAAACTGAGAAAGAAAACAAAATGCAACAAACAACAATGGAAAGAGTGAGAATGCTATATTGTGGTCCACACTCAGTTCCCACAGTCGTCATAGCTCTCTTCTTCATTGAACAATTGGAACTGGCTTGAATCACCTCATTGTTGAGCAGAGCCACATCCCTAAATGGACCAATCATTAAGGAATAAAGGAAGTAGATGAGGAGAGTCCTTATGAATACCAGTCCCATTCCCTTTTTGGGTTTCTCTAGTCCTACTCTCCTCACTCTCCTCCTTTAGATCTAGTATCTGGAACTCTAGTCATCAAATGATGAGGCAAGAGAAGACCATCAGAATGGAGCTAGGTACACATCTATGGGTCTAACTATTGTAAGAAGCATATGGCTCTAAAAAAATCTGAGGGGAGGGAGGGAGGAAGAGAAGGATGAAGTACAAGATTTGCCTTGGACAAAAGAATATTTAGTAAGACAAAGACTAGATGGAGTGATAAATCTACTTCTCAAGATCTTGATATTTTGGTTCCCATTTGTTTTTGTATACACTAAGGAAAAGGGACCTGTTGAATTGAATATTAACTGGTAATTTGTCTCCCCTTATTCTCATCTCCATCCCTCAGCTTAGCCCCTGTAATGGGAACAGAACTATTAGGTTCACATCCTTTTTTATATTCCAAATTTTTACAGTGAGAACTGTTCTTAATTGGAATGATCTGCTTGAAGTAGGAGTGAGCTCTTTGACAATGGAAGTCTTCAAATAGAGTCTGGATAATGAATTGCTGGGGATATGCTTGAGTGCATTGATGCTTTCTGTGGTGGATGGACTAGATACCTTTTTGAAGTCTATTCCAACTCTCAGAGTTTATGATTCAATGACAACTTTATTTTTCTCATGCCCAATTTTGGCAGAGCCTCCATGCTGAAGCCAAATCGTACTGTGGTGACTGAATTCATCCTCATTGGCTTCTCCACATTCCCCCATCTTCAGGTAATGTTCTTTGTGATACTTCTGTTGATGTATTTGTTCACACTGCTGGGCAACCTTCTCATCATGTTGACAATCCGGAGTGAACGAAGCCTCCACACACCCATGTATTTTTTCCTATGTGCGCTCTCTATCTCAGAAATTTTCTATACTTTTGCTATCATCCCTCGCATGCTCATTGACCTGGTCTCCAATCACAACACCATCTCCTTCCTGGGTTGTGCCAACCAGATGTTCTTCTCCTTTACATTTGGCTTCACCCACTCTTTCCTGCTCACAGTCATGGGCTATGACCGCTATGTGGCCATCTGCCACCCTTTGCGCTATAATGTGCTCATGAACCCACAGGGATGTGCCTGGCTAGTGGTCTCCTCATGTCTTGGTGGTGTGGTAATGGGACTGATGGTTACACTTTCCATTTTTCACTTGACTTTCTGTGGGCCCAATAAAATTCACCATTTCTTCTGCCATGTACCCCCTTTGCTGAAGCTAGCTTGTGGTGACACCTCAGTGGTGGCCATGGGAGTGGGGATGGTCTGCATCACAGTCCTATTGGGCTGCTTCCTCTTTATCCTCCTCTCCTATGCTTTTATTGTGGCCACCATCTTAAGAATTCCTTCGGCTGAGGGCCGTCGGAAAGCCTTCTCTACTTGTGCTTCTCATCTCACTGTAGTAGTTGTGCACTATGGCTTTGCCTCTGTCATTTATCTTAAACCCAAGGCCCCAGAATCCCTGGAAGGAGACACTCTGATGGGCATTACCTACACAGCTCTCACTCCCTTTTTGAGCCCCATAATCTTCAGCCTGAGGAACAAGGAACTGAAGAATGCCCTGAAAAAAGTCTTCTTCAGTAGCCAATATCCCTTGAGACTTTGATAAGTAGATTACTAGATTTCTAGGAACTAGCATCATTTAATTTTCTTTTGAGATGTTATGCAATGGAATGGTTCTTAGGTGAATAGATGAACAAATGAATGAATTGACTTATTCTCTGGAGCCACATGCGTCACAATAATAGCCTTTATATTATAAATTAATTTTGCAAGGAACTTTAAATATTATGTTATTTAATTCTCACAACTACTTGTCTTTGAGGTAGGCACTATTGTTATCCTTATTTTACATGTAAGGAAATGGGCTAAGTGATTGCCCAGATCACATAACTAGCAGATAGCTAAGATTTTGAACTCAAGACTTCCTCATTCTAAGTCCAATATTATCTACTACGCCACCTAAATTTCTGAATCAAGGCTCTATCTCCTCTCATAGTTTTATGATATCCCTGAGAGGTTGGGATAGCTTTCTAATTTCATCAGTACAAATCTACATTTAGATTTGTTATATGTAATGTTATCTACCAGCTAACAGTATTTCCCAGATCATTTGTACCATTTAGCCACTTAATATCAATTAGCTTTTTAAAAGGATATTTCCTATAATAATGTAACAAGAACAGAAGTAGAGAAACACAAATTGAGCATATTCCATTCCATTCCATCCCTGTTACTTGGAATATTGGGATCAAACTTAAAGGAATTGATACAAAACATTTGCTTCTCCAAGTTTATTTCCAGGCATTATCAATGGTCAGAGTCATTCCCTTAAGTGGCGAGCACAGCATAAACTTACTACTAGGCTGCTTCCCAGAAGATTCTCAAAGATGTGCTAGTAGATCATGGTCAACTGACCACACACTCTGAAATAGATTCTCCTCTGCTAGTTTATCATTTTGATTTTTCAAAGCCCACAAGATCATGGTTGTCTATAATATCACTTTATCTAAAATCAAGAAATAATAACCATAACAAGACAAAGTACAGAGGATCATATTCATTAGGCATTAAGTTGCTCTGGATAAAAAGGTTCAAAAGCGCTTTCTATCCAGTATCTTATATCTGTATCATTCCAATACAGTCAGGCAGAAAAAAGAAAAATGTCCTGGCCATTCAGTGCCTTTTAGAAAACATTCTTAGTTAACATCTCATAAGGTAATCAAAAATCTGTCTCTTCACTATGAAGTAGCCAGATTGGAAAAAGTTATATAATGTTTTAGCATGCTTCAAAGCTATGGACTATGGGGACTGTGTAAGGCATGAATATTGGCAAGTATATAAGGACTGGACTTTGTCACTTTCCCATTGAATATAAAAAAATATTTGCTAAGAACTTACTATGTGCAAGACACTAGAATAGGCACTAGGGATTAAAAAAAAAAAAAAAGAACAAGTCAATTCCAGCCATCAACATATGCGTTAATCTCACCATTGGTTCTCACTTTGCGATCACAGTCTAAGTGACATTAAATTGTTTGATTAATATCCTCCTTTGTCCATTCAGAATATGTGAATTCTCTGGGAATCCTTTTGTGCTTTTGTGACTGTTCATTTATAAAGATAGTTTGTCATGAGTGGTTTAACAATGTTTTCTGATTCTTAGTGCCTTATTGATCTGCATTTTTATGTTCCTGGTTCTCAGTTTTCTCATCTGTTAAAACAAGGACATTGAATAATTAAATTATATACAAGATCTCTTCCCATATCAAGTTCTATGATATTCTGAGATGGAAAGAATTTTGAAATCTGGAACATCTATGGTTCTAAAGACACATACACTCTTCTGGCCATGGAGAGAAAGTAGGAAAGAAGTAACCATATCATTGTCATGCTTTACAAAGCAACAATCCATTGAACCTGGAAGTGCTAGTGTTGTTATTCCATTACACAGTCGAAGAAACTTGATCTTTTTGACTCCATCCCCAACATGCTTCCTTACAACACTATGCCTCTCTCTTTCTGAATGGAAAATGCAGAATTCTTAGTAATCAAAGCAGAAGTCATCTAAATTGGGAGGAACTGAGTTTCAAGTATTTGCCTTAAAGAGATATCCATGAAAAAAAAAAAAAGAAGACTTTTACCTTAAGCTGAATGAAAATGGTGTTTTTATCATCTGCTCTTTCATCGTCACTTTGATTTAAATTTAAAATTACTCTGTTAAATGATATGATAATAATGATAATGATCATGTATTCTATGGAACTTTACTATACCTCTTTTTGTAATAATAACTTTTTGTTTTTTTTAAATACATGCAAATAAAGCTTTCATCATTCACCCTTGCAAAATGTTGTGTTCCAATTTTTCTCTCCTCCTTCCCCTCCCCTAGATAGTAAGTAATCCAATACAGGTTAAACATATTTCCACATTTATATTGCCACACAAGAAAAATAAGATCAAAAAGAAAAAAACAAGAAAGAAAAAAAAACAAGCAAGCAAATAACAACAATAACAAATGTGAAAATACTATGTTGTGATTCACATTCAGTCCCCATAGTCCTCTGTCTCTCCATCACAAGCCTATTGGAATTAGCCTAAATCACCTCACTGATGAAAAGAGTCAAGTCCATCACAGTTATCATTACATAATCTTGTTGCTATGTATGATGTTCTCTTGATTCTGCCCACTTCACTTAGCATTAGTTCATGTAAGTCTCTCCAGGCTTTTCTTAAATCAGCCTGCTAATCATTCCTTATAGAACAATAATATACCATTACACTCATATACCATAACTTATTCAGCCATTCCCCTCACATATGGGCATCCACTCAGTTTCTAGTTCTTGGTCACTACAAAAACAACTGTCATAAACATTTTTGCACATGTGAGCTCTTTTCCCTTTTTATGATCTCTTTGGGATACAGATGCAGTAGAGACACTGAGGGAACAAAAGATATGCACAGTATGCACAGCCCTTTGGACAAAGTTCCAAATTGCCCTCCAGAATGGTTGGATCAGTTCACAACTCCACCAAAATATATTAGTGTCCCTGTTGTCCCACAACCCCTCCAACATTTATCAATATCTTTACTTGCCATATTAGCCATTACAAAAGGTATGAAGTGGTACCTCAGGAATGTCCTAATTTGCATTTCTTAATTATATTGAGAACTGAGTCAAATTTGTAAAAGTACAAGTAATTTCCCATAAAAAAGGCAGCTTTTAAACAAAGAAATTAAAGCCATATTTGTATAAAATGATCTAATCATTATTAAGTAGAAAAATACAAATTAAAACAAGTCTGAGACATTAGCAATGTCAAAACAAGCTACGGTATATGATTGTAATGGAATTATTGGATTATAAAAAAAGATGATCATGCAGATTTCAGAAAAATCTATAAAGACTTACCCGAACTGATGTATAGTGAAGTGAACAGAATCAGGAGAATATTGTGCAACGTAAGAACATTATTGTTCCATTAAGAACTATGAATGATTTAGCTATTCTCAGCAATACAATGATCCAAGACTATCTTAAAGGACAAATGATAAAACATACTATCCATCAGAAAGAACAGGTATTGATTGAATACAGATGAAAGTATAATATTTTCACTTTTTTTCTTTAGGTTTTTCTTTTATTTGAATCTTCAGTACAAAATGACTAATATGGAAATGTTGTAATTGATTGAACATTTACAATCTATATCTGATTAGTTATTGTCTTGGGGTGGTGGTGGGAAGAGGGAAAAGGGAGTGGGAAGAATGGAATCTGGATCTCAAAATTTTAAAATAAAAATATTAAACATTTTTGAAGAACGGTATAAATGTTATATATGCTCATCATATTTGCAGCTTACACCAAACTGGGAAGAATAGCTAGTGCACTGGATGATACAATCGGGTTCCAAAAAGACTTGAATACACTAGATGATTCTATTAAGGTGAAATTCAATAGAGATAAATTCTTATACTTGAAGAAGATAGAAGATGGAAGAATCATGGTTAGAAATCTGCTCTAAAAATCTTGGTTTTTAGTGGACTGAAATCTCAATATCAGCAGTCAAAAATGCTAATATAATCTTAGGCTCCACTTAGGGGCACACTTTCTAAGAATATTGAGCTAACAGTCCTGGTTTTCTCTGTTCATATCAGAACTTATCTGTAGTTTTGTGTTCATTTCTGGATACCATGGTTTAAAGAGTACAGCTAACAATCTGGAATGTATACATAAAAGATCAGTCAGGATGATAAAGAACCTTGAGTCTCTCATAAAAAGATCAGTTCAATGAACTTGACATATATAGTTTAGAGAAGAGAAGACTCTAGGGAAGGAACAGGGCATGATAACTGTCTTCAAAATTTGAAAGGCTATCATGTCTTCTTTCAATTGACCCTATAAGGCAGAAGCTGGAGTTATCCATCACAGGAAATTCCAAAAAAGGTGAATTTAGGCTGGATAAAAGGAAAAACTTTCTAACCACCACAGCTATTTCAAAATGTAATGGGCTTCCTCAAAAATGATGTGTTTTTTTTCTCTTGGAGATCTCCAAGCAGAATCAAGATACTCACTTGTAAGATGTGCCATGACAGGGATTCTTCTCTATATGAGTTGTCTAGATGCCCATTGAAGTCTCTTATCTCTCAAATTTTGGGATTCTGTTAAATCCTTGAAGGGAGTAAACATTTCTTTTCCAAATTTTTTTCTTTAGTCTAAAACCACTAAGTTTTATACCAATTCTCATATATCATGATCTCTAGGCCTCTCACCATCTTACTTGACATTTTTTAGTTCCAGTCTACATTCTCAGTGTCTTTCCTAAGACAATAGACTAAATAAGACTAAATATTTGACAAAAATTGCAAAATTGTGCCTCTCTTTTTGGAGAGTTGTAGTTGAGTTAATGAAGCTTAGGATCCTTTTAATCCATGGAGCTGTTCCATTACTCCATTCATTCATAATAGGTTTGCACTTACTAAAATTTCCAGATAAATCTAACCAAAAATAAGAAAGAAGTTAAAGAGATGAATATCATCTTAGATAAGCTAGATATAATAAATATCTTAAGAGAATTGAAAGGGAATAATAAGAAATTTTCTTTGTTTTAGTGGTATATGGTAGTTTACAAAAATTGACTATGTGCATAAAAGGACTATAGATAAATGTATAAAAGCAGAAATAATAAATGCATTCTTTTTACAATACAATAAAAATTATATTCAATGAGAAATTATGGAAACAGATTAAAAATTAATTTGAGACTAAACAATCTAATCTTTTTCTTAATAATAGCTTTTTATTTTTAAAATAAATGTAAAGATACTTTTCAACATTCATCATAGCAAAACCTTGGGTCCCAATTTTTTCTCCCTTATTTCCCTCCACTCCCTCCCCTAGACAGCAAGTAATCTAAAAGGGGTTAAATATGTGCCATTCTTCTAAACGTATTTCCATATTTATCATGCTACAAAAGAAAAATCATATGAAAAAGGGGAAAAAAACAAGTAAACAACCACAAAAAGGTGAAAATATTATGCTGTGATCCATATTCAGTCCTTAAAGTCCTCTTTTTGGATACAGATAACTCTCTCCATCACAAGTCTATTGCAATTGGCCTGAATCTCCTCATTGTTGAAAACAGTGATATCCATCACAGTTGATCATCACATAGTCTTGGTTCTGTTTACATCACTTAGCATCATAATCCAACTTAGCATCAGCTCATGTAAGTATCTTCAAGCCTTTATGAAATCATCTTGCTGCTCATTTCTTATAGAGCAATAATATTCCATTCATATGTCATAACTTATTTAGCCATTCCCCAACTGATGGGCATCTACTCAATTCCCAGTTTCTTGCCACCACAAAAAAGGCTGCTGCAAACATTTTTTGCACATATGGTCCTTTTATGATCTCTTTGGGATACAAAGCCTAGTAGAGACACTGCTGGATCAAAAAATATGCACAGTTTGATAGCCCTTTGGACATAGTTCCTAATTACTCTCCAGAATTGTTGGATCAGTTCTTAACTCCACCAACTAATGTACTAATGTCTCAGTTTTTCCATATCCCCTCCAACATTTATCATTAATATTTTCCTGTCATCTTAGCCAATCTGGTTGGTATCTGATTTATCTTAATTTATATTTTTCTAGTCAATAGTGATTTAGAGCATTTTTTTCATATGACTAGAAATGGCTTTAATTTCTTCATCTGAAAATTTTTTGTTCATATCCTTTAACCATTTATCAAGTGGAGAATGGCTTGTATTGTTATAATTTGAATCAATTCTCTATATATTTTAGAAATAAGGCCGTTATTCAAATCCTTGGATGTAAATTTTTTTTGCCCAGTTTTCTGTTTTTCTTCCAATCTTGGCTACGTGACTTAAGGAATGAATGTGTAAAAGAATAAATCAGAAAAAATCAATTAATTCATTAAAGAGAATGACTATAATGACACAAATAGAAAAACTATGCAATGCAGCAAAAGTTGTAATTAGAGAAAATTTATATCACTAAAATATTAGTAAAATAAAGAAAGAGAAGACCAATGAATTGGGTGTGCAATTAAAAGAAAACTAGAAAAGGAACAAATGTAAAAATCCCCAATTAAACAACAAATTGGAAATCTTAAAAATTAAAAGTGATAGTAAAATAGGCTTTAAGAAAACCATCAAAATTATAAATAAAACTAGGCACAGTTATGGAAAAAATAAAATAAATACACTATTGATTAATATGATTTTAAAAGATAGAAAACACATCACTATTAACAAAAATGAAAAGAATGATGATGAAATCAAAGCAATTATGAGGAGTTATTTTATTTTATTTTATTAAATGACTTTTTATTGACAGAACCCATGCCAGGGTAATTTTTTACAACATTATCCTTTGCACTCACTTGTGTTCTGATTTTTCCCCTCCCTTCCTCCACCTTCTTCCCTCAGATGGCAAGCAATCCTTGACATGTTAAATAGGTTACAATATATCCTAGATACAATATATGTGTGCAGAACTGAACAGTTCTCTTGTTGCACAGGGAGAATTGGATTCAGAAGGTATAAATAACCCGGGAAGAAAAACAAAAATGCAAGCAATTTATATTCATTTCCCAGTGTTCTTTCTTAGAGTGTAGCTGTTTCTGTCCATCCTTGATCAATTGAAACTGAATTAGCTCTCTTTATTGAAGAGATCCACTTCCATCAGAATACATCCTCAAACAGTATCATTGTTGAGGTATATAATGATCTCCTGGTTCTGCTCATTTCACTTAGAATCAGTTCATGTAAGTCTTACCAGTCATGAGGAGTTATTTTAATAAATTACATGACAATAAATTTAACAATCTGAATAAAATGGAAGAATATTGACAAAACTATAAATTCCCTATATTTACAATAAACTATATACACTGTCCTAATAAACCTATTTATAAAAAATAAATTGAACAGGCTATAAAAGAACCTCACAATAAAAAAAGCCTCAAGATTAAATGGATTTGTAAGTAATTCTATTAAACATTTAAAGATCAACTAATTCCAATATTAAATAAAGTTTTTGTTATAATAGGAAAAGAAGGAGTCCCACAATTATCTTCTTATGAAACAAATATGGAAATGATATCTAAATAAGGAAGGACAAAAACAGAGAAAGAAAATCATAGGCAAATTTGAATATGGATATAAAAATCTTAATTAAAATATTAGCTCAGAGACTACAACAATTTTTTATAGGTCTTATATGTTGTGACTAAATGAGATTTATACCAGGATTTCAGGGATAGTTAATATATGGAAAATTATTAACAATATTGATTTTATCCACAACAAAATAACAAAAATCATATAATTCCATCAACAAATGCAATTTTTGATAAAACACAACATTTTCCTATTTAGAATAAAACACTTGAAAGTAGAGGTATGAATGGATTTTACTTAAAATGATCAACAAGTATTTTTATAATGAGCATTATTCAGAAGTCTTCCCAATCTCATTATCTTCAATGTTATTCAATATTGTATTAAAAATGCTAGCAATAGCAATGAGAGAAAAAAAAAGAAATCAAATTAATCAGGATAGACAATGAGGTAATAAAACAATCTCTGGTACCTAGACTATTACAATAGCTTCATGATTGGTCTTCATGAGTGTCATCTCTTTCTTCACTAATTCTCTGCACAGCTACCTTATCAAAATTCCTAAAATGCATATTAGAACATGTTGCACACTTTGCTCACCTTTCACCGCCACTCTTTCTCCAAAAATTTCAGTGGATCCATATTACCTCTAATCTAAAGTTCAAAATCCTCAGCCCTCCATTTAAAATACTCTAAATCTAGCTTCCAGTTTTATTTCCTGTTATTTCCCTTTAAACACTCTCCAACTCAGGTCAACCTAAAAGTGAATTATAAACTCTATACAATATTTTATTTCCTGGTCCTATGTCTTTATACAACATGTGAAAACTGGATTGATTATTATCAATGAATGAACAACATTCATGTATGTTAAATCTATCGCCTCTCTCCAAAACCTCTTGCTTATTGTGACACAATCAGAATTAAGTTTTCCAGCTTTCTGTATTTTTATTTCTCATTTCTTCTTAGGTAACTCAGAAAATATTCTAATTTCAAGTGATTCAGATTATTCTCCTACCTTGCCTCATGAATGATCAGACACTCTCTTATTAGTGCCTCACCAGTTTTTTGTTCAAAATTCTCTATCTTAGAGCTCTAAGTGGTTTGAAGGCCTTTTATCTAAGGGTATTATTTATTGCATTTCTTGGCCATTAATCTGCCCATGAAGTTGGAGATAGTAGGGATGTCTCCTATGCTGCTCCCTATTGGCATGTTTCTTTTCTATGGCTACCATTCCTGTGTGACAGTGTTGTTCTTTGGAAATAGTTTTCTTTTTTTACCTTACAAATCAGTGATCCCCCATTTCTAGAATGGACTCCCTTATCACCTCCAAATTTTAGAATCCTGGTATAGTGCATTGTTCTCCTCCAAACAGCCCCCTCCCCAGTATAATTCTCCATCAGCTAGTACAAAGTGGGACTCTCACTTGGTTAGGGGAGAAATCAGCTTTCCCCCAAGGTTATGTTTATCTCTAAATGTGGCTTCTATATCAGCCTTGGATTTGCTTAAGCAATAGTTCCATAAGGACTCTTCTTTTTTCTCTCAATTTTCATTTAGTTAAATTCTTATCATTCCTCTTGTTTTTAGAATATGTATCTCAATATGTACCAAAGTATCAAAAGACTACCTTTTGCAATTCACAAGGAAATCCATGGCCCAAGTCATTCCACTGATCATGATGCATTTAAAATCAAAGCAAAAATCCTAATGGCGTCAACATTGTCATTTCTAAGACATGCAAATAATTCATCCAGAAATAATGTCACATACTTTATACCAATATTCCTTATATTTGGACTAGAGTCACCTAATTATTTTGTTTTGGGATTTTAGATGAAGCAGATGCTGAAGATATTCACAACCAGTATGTCTCTCAACTGAAGATGAAATTCAAAGAAGCCTACCAATTAATTAGTCATGGTTTCAGCACAGTGGTGGAATCAAAAGATGATGTGATGAGCAACTGTGTTGCCAAGAAATTAAATAAGAAGACAAGGGACTGTTGAGAAAATTGATATTCAAGAAACTCTCAAAATAGCTGCCCAAGGAAAAGTCAATCTATACAAAGTTTTTGAGCATCTAAGCATTTTGCCTTTTTATAGAATAGCTGAAGAGATTAATGGTAGCAACCAGTAACATGTCTTCTAGAATGGAAATTCAGTCCTTTTGCAACATTTCCTTTTGTCAATCCTTTTTTCTCCAAAATGCTTTTTAGGACAACTTTAAATTTCTTTCTGGTTCTAAGTTTTTTCAATAATAAATGCATGTAGTGGGATTATTTGATGGTTTCTGATAATCAACAGTCATTTATTAAATTTTTAAGCACAAGGAACTGTGTTCAGCACTGAGAATATAAAGACAAGCAGAAGGGAAAATAGTCCAAGTCTTCAAGGAGCTTACATTCTAATTTGGGGATGAGGAAGACAATACATAAACAAGATGTGAAAACAGGTACTATACTGAAGGAAATGTTCACATGGGGAATGATGATGTTTTCAGAGAATGAGGAATCACTATTCTTCGGATTTTCCCCAAAATGGAGATTCTGAGAAGAATTGACCAGTGGGAGAAGGGGCCCACAGACACAGAGAGAGGAAACTATTGAGATAAGTTAGCTAGTAACAATATCTTTCTTTAAAAACTTATGATTATTGCCAATCCAAAAAAAGTCCTTAAATCTCTAAGATCTTATGCCATGGCCATTTAGGTGTTTCTTCTTTCTCTGAAGCAGTGTTCACACATTTTTGGAATGTAATATGATCCAACCCAATGTACTTAACAGAAGATCTACAAAACCTTCACTTCCCTATTGACAACTTGGCATCAATTTTCCCCAGCCAATCTAACCCTTTCATCATTTCTTCCATCTCTCTTTTCTTCTAAAGTCTTTTTAAAGACAAGGATGTAGTCAAAATGCACCAACATTTTGAGATAATCCACATCACTAATGAATTTTTTAAATCATTCATTGAACAGTAGCAGATGCCTCAGATGCCTCAGGACATACATTCAAACTGGAAAACTGCTATTTCCTTGTTTCCTTGCTGTTTCCTTGCAAATGTGATATATATAGCTTCTCACACCATAAGGTACCTTAAAAATCTTATTGTTGTTGTTGTTTTATTGTTGGCATCTATGTATAGTCTACCTTCTCTACTTGATTGCTGCATTAGGGCATAAATTGGGAATTCATTAAACTATACTGCTCTGTATACAATAGCAGCTTAATAAATGTTTGATAAATGTATAATATTGTTGTGTTTTATTGGAATACATGGGAGCTATTGGAATACATGGGAGCCACCTGATAGTGGCTGCGGGAGATCCAACCCAAGCCTGCAAGATGGAATTCCTCTTGTGAGAGGATGATATAAGGAGACTGAGAGGCAGCTGCTGTTCTCTGACCTCTCTGACTGAAAGGCAGTTGTGTTGTCTGACCTGTCTCCTCTTCCCTCTGCCTCCGATTTATCTCATTCCCAGTCCCAGTCCATAACACCTGTGACAGCAAAGGCTGCCTTGCAACTCCTTCAGATGTTATGATTCACAGCTATGGAGGCTCTCGGAGAATTGACTTGTCCCTTAACAGTGTTTGTGTTCCCTGAAGCCACAAGTACCTGACACCTGAAAAAATCCCAGATTTCTGAGAAGGATTGACTTGGTTGCCAGATGAATTTTTTCTAACCAGACCATAGTGGCAAAAAATCATAGTGAGGACAAAATATCTGCCCTTTGAGTGGCAATGACTTCTAGGGCTGTTGGGCTGGTCCCAGAAGTATACATAACTTACTCTGAAGAACTGCTTTCTATTCTGGTAGTGAGGGTTGGGATCCAGGGACCCTGAAAGCTTGAAAAGAGTTTCAGTATCCCCCAAAGAGTTCTTTTACTTAATTGCATGGCCCTTGGTGGCAAGGGTAATTAAAGAAGGAGGGGGAAGAGGCCCAAGTTTTACTTGGCTCCCTGAGGTCTCTCTTGGAGGCTGAACTGCATATCTGTCTCCAGAAGCTTGAACTACTGTCTTAGAGGGCCAGGCCTCCATGGTCTGAGATCCCTATCTTGGGCAAAATAGAAACTTATGAAGAAGAGGACATATATGTGGGGTACTCTGTTCCTTCAACCTCCTCTTAGGGTTGAGCTGTGGGGCAGGCTGCTGTTATCTCACCTTGCTCTGGATCAGAATAAGATTCACACAGAAATATTTTGGATAGGTACCAGTAAATGATGTTGCCCAGGGTCTGCACAATGAACAAGGCTTCCAGGATCCCACAGGTGAGGCATCATCTTCCTGCCTTCCCCCCACTACTTATCCCAAGAAGGGGAGAATTTTCATCCTTGAATTCATCCTAATAGTCAGACACATTTTTCACATTCTTCACAAGTGGGAAGGGTGGTCAGGGAATGAATGTCATATGAGTGATAAACCAGAGGAAAGAAAGGGAATGATAGAGAGGCAGAGTTTGGGCCAGGTCCAGAGAATGTCACTGTGAGGAGAAAAAGTCTACTCTGCTTGGATCACACCTCACCTGCAGAATTGGGTTCATTTTAAATTATCACTAAGAATCCCAGATTTAAAGTCTGTCAGAATTGGGAAGGAGTTAGGCCATAGAGTTCAGATCTTGAAGGTCCTTAAAATCATGGAATATTAGAACTTGGTGGACTGTTAGGACATGGACTGTGAGATATATCCCCAAAGAAGCATTTTGGCCAGATGGAATGTAGATGAATAAGGGCAGTCAAGATACAGAGAGCTGAGACATGATTAACCTACCTTTAGAAGCCCTTTTACACCATTCTTGGTAGATTTCCTCAATTCTCTTGTTCTCAGTCTCCAAATCCTCTAGACCTGTTTTGCTCATTTTTCCCCTACTGAAGTTCATCTTCATCCTTTTAATAGTCCACATCTAACTGGACCTTCCTCTCCAGGTTGTTCAATCTTTCTCCTGTGTAAATCTCAGTCATGTCTCTGAGGTTAAATTTTCCCTATAAAATATATTTGTGGCTGCTACCCTCTTTTGGGTCAGTCCTATTTCTTCCTCCCAAATAAAATAAATCAATCTCATATGAGGACAGTCCCAGATCACTTCTGGGAACAGTTCTAATTTTTAAAGAAAGCAATAGGCAAACTTTTGGGCCAAGGCAATTTAGTCTCTAACATCAATTTAATAATCATTTCTTAAGAATCTGATTCATTCTTTCTATTTTCCCCAATAAAGGCAGATGCCCAAGTGTATTGAACTGTCACTCAATTTGCAATCCTTCCACATTATTTCTTATAAAACCTTAGAAGTAAAATATGTTCTTTTATCAGAATCAATAATTTCTACCAAGAATCAAGAATCAAGAATTTCTACCAATCCATACTTAGGTATAATTTGTTCCAGTGTTATTCCACTAACTCCTCTTAAAACAGTAGAGCCTAGAGGAAAGCTTCCTCCCATCCCCACTGGTGTCATTTCATTAAAACCTAACTTGAATATTTTAAAGTCAGGATCCCTTCCTCTGGAGGGACACCTCCTTAAAGCCTTCTTATTTATCTTTAGACATATTACATACTTTTCAGATATAATTTGTTTTGCAATTACACATTATATTTCTTTATTTATATTTATTATACAATTATATGCCAAATTTTCTTGCTTTTACTTCTTTCTTAAAGGGAAAAAGCAAAACAAACCTTAAGATTCAGAATGCAGGTAATATCTAAATGACTTTGAACCAAATTTCACAAAACTAAATTGGTTAGTTCTAGGTCCATATAATGTAAATTGTGTTCCCCTTTAATCTTTGAGAGGCCCTGAAACTTCTTCCCTCTTTGGAGAGGATTTTCCAAGTCTCAAATTCTGCCAGCCTCTTTCGAGGGGCCACACTCATTCATGATAAGTAATCTCATTCAGTTGGAGATATTGGTCAGAGGCATAATCACCGCCTTGTATTGAATTGGAGATTAGTCCCTCTAACTGCTCCCAATAGCTAAAACTCCTAGTTAAGTAATCTCATTCAGTTTTGAATTGAATTGAAGTCTCAAATCTCAGCTAATAAAAGATAACTCTGAACCCCAAATCTTTGCAGAAGTCTTAACAGGATCTTGCCCACTGTGGAAGATTTTTTCTTCACAGTGTTAACCCACCTTTTCTATGTTCCTGGCAGGACCTTGCTCACCAAGATGTCTGTCTTCCTAGCAAGCTGTCTTCTCAGTGTAAATAAATCCCACTCATTGCCACAAACCTCATGCCTGTATTCATTGGGGTTTTCAAATTCTTTTGCAAAGCCTGCCACCAGCCAAGGGAATTGCTGTAGGGGATCTCTTACCCTTCATTCTCGCACTGCATCACATAGAAAAGTCACATTTTTGTTTTTTGATGTGGCAGTTAAAAACTTTCCTACAGTGTTTCCCTGATAATAAGACACTGTCTTATTATTTTTTGGACAGAAAAAAAACACCAGAGAGCTTATTTTCAGGGGAGGGCTTATTTTAATGCTCTCAATGGCACCAGCAAGCAAATCACTGGGGAAGAACAGGATGACATGCTCACTGCTGCAGCTCTGATTGGATGCAGCTCAGAGCATGGCGTGTGTTTCATGGGGGGTGGGGGTGGGAACAGTGCATACAGAGGGTACTGTAATGTAGCGTGTAGCGCAGGGGATCACCTTCACTACAGTAGCAATCTCAATAGGGCTTATTTTCGGGGGAGGGCTTATTTTAGAGGAATCTTACACAATAAGGGGAGGGCTTATTTTCGGGATAGGTCTTATTATCAGGGAAACACGGTATCTCAGAACTAGTCCTTCCTCTCTCTGGCTAAAAGCTACTTGCATCAATCCAATTATGTACAAAACAAGCATTTTAAAATCCCAGATTGACAAATCTTTTAATTCATCTGACTGAGAGAAACACAGAAGACAAAACACAGGCTCACTGTTACACGAAAACTGCTTTTCTAAATCAATCAAGCTCCCATTCTCCCTCTCATTTTGGGGTGGAAGCAAGGAGGGGAATTCTGGAGCTGAAACCATAGGGGCCAGCTGGTTGGGCATTGAGGGCTCCTTTGAATTTACACCCAACACTGGGGGAACCGACAATTTCTCCAAATGAGACACCTGCCCAAACAAAACAACAGTATTTAATCCCTATAAATTTTGGTACTTCATCCTAATTCTTCTTAAAGGGCTATTTTCCTGGGACAGTAAACAGGGTTTTAGAACCAGCTACTTTAGATTATTCCTTTCCCAAGGTTCATAGTATCTTCTCCTCTTTATGGAAGACTCACTTGACTTTACTAAAAGGCAATGGGAGGGTTTTAAAAGGGAAATGGGAACCTTAAATTTTCTCAATCCCAATCCCAGTCACCCAGGTGACTCACTAATTCTTGGCAAAAGGAAAAGTCCTCTTATGGATTTGAACCTCTTAGAGCTATTTCCTTCCCTCATCAGTTGCTACCTGGGCTGAGCATTTACCTGACTGATTTCAAACTTTTCTCAGCTGGTTTATCTCCTGAGTAGAATTAATCCTGTGTTTTTGCTAGCCCACTTTTGCTTTTGCTTTCTCCAAGTGTCTCTCTTCAGGAGTTTACCCGATTGGAAGGGGAATTCCTAAGCCAAGTCCAAGGACCACCAGAGAAGTCTCCAGAGGGTACCTGCCTAAGGATTTCATATAGGAGAGACCTTTCATGAACAGGAAATATCCCCAGAATAAGTCCCCAAACTGTGTGAAACAGTGACTCTTACCCAAATTAAAATCCGAGATTGTCAAGATAAAAAAAAAAAAGGGATTTATTACAATCTCATGAAAAAGGGCAATTCCCAAAAGAAAAGGTGTCAGTAGAGGAGTGTAAAGCACAAATTGCAAAACACAAGATTAAATAGAACATAGAGGTAGAAGCCCACAACTCCCCTGACATTTCTCTCATTATCTGGGGGAGTCCAGATGTATACTCTAAGTGCAGAAACCTGTCCCAGAAACAAAGAATACTAATAAATAGCAAACTCTTAATTCAACTTTCCCTAGAGAACTACTATTCAAACAGATATTCTTGGATGAGAGAATTTTTTTACCTGAATTTCCAAAACCTTTAAAAGAAGTACTTAAATGCTAAAAAGGTGGGGAGGGGAAAATGTTCATGCAAGACCAGCTTTTTAGATATGGCTCAACTTGCTATTGCAAAGTCTCAAGTCACAATTAGGGCATAGGTCAAGTTCACATTCCCATGAGAGGACTTCACTCAGTTTATCTCATTCACCTTTTTTCAGCAATGCCTTGGTGGGTTCCTTCATTATTGGCCAAAATTCACCAATTATCCATTTGAAGGCTGTGTGACTGTGAGCAGAATTTCCTATCACTTTCCTGAAATACAGTTAACTTTGTTGTAAAATGAGGGTGATAATCCTTATAACAGCTCCTTCACATAGTGTCTGGTAAATTGTAAAGCACTTCAGATATATGAGTTAATGTCATTATTATTTGGTTTCCTGTCCCCTCCTCTTCCAGCTAACTGTCACCATATCTGGACTTTCTGACTACAGAGTCCATCCCCCCTTTCTCTTCATCCTCTCCCACACATGGCCAATTACAAGAGGGCTACTTTTCCATGGCTGATTTAATAATACGGACACATTAATATAGCACTACTAGCAGTGCAAACTTTATATACATTATCATCACAATAATTCAAATGATATATACTTCAGGCAGTATTACCTCTATTTTATTAATGAGATAAATTAAGCTCTAAAAGTTTTACTTGCCCAGAGCCACCAGCTGGAAATAGTGCAACATCTGAATCCATATCAATCAGTTAGTCAAGAAGAATGATTTATTAAGTACATATAAAGAAAGAGGCAGCATATAAATTAAAATTTACAGAATGGGTAAGAATCCAAGAGTTTTAGGATATAGAGAGGGCAATGTTAAAAATAACATGAAAGCAGAAACTTGTAGGTCATAAATAGGGACCAGCACAAAGTTCAGGTTGGTCAGCTCATGGATTTTGTATGGCAAAGAGTAAAATTAGATTTATGGAAAAGATAAGGAGGTACAAAATGATCAAAGGAATTCGAATACCAGAATAAGATGCTTGAATTTTAAGGGATAATAGAGAATTATGGGAAACCTTTGATCAAAAGAATGATTATCTTTTTGTGAAACTCTTTACTTTGCCATCTATTTATTTTATGTGGCACAAGGAGGACACAGGAAGAGCAAGATGAACATACCAACAGATAATGTGGGGTGATGAAGAAGGCATATTTAAATTAATATAGTTATAGTTTTATCCTTTATCTAGAGAACAATGATCTAAAGCTCTCTGAAAGATGTCCATCTCATTTAATACCCCCTTCCTTCCTCTCATCCCTTCATTTTCAGTGTCTCCTCTTCTATTACTTCCTCAAATTCAACATTGCTATGTATAACTGTACAGATTCCCACTTAACTTATATTTACAATATAAATTTTCTCATTGTATACACTGTGAGGTGTATAGTACAATTATCATCACCTCTTTTTTACAATTGAGGAAATGGAAGTCCAAAGGAGGGAAGTGAATTTTCTATGCTATGACTATCACAATTAATGATGGATGCAGCTGGAGCTCAACACTTTTGGATCTTCTGGCTCCAAATCCATAGTTGTTCTCAGCCCCTTACAATACCTCTTTTAGAGAGGCATCTCTAACTAGGAGCTCTATTCCTGCCTTTTCTCCTCACTCTTAACCCTATTTGACTTGAGTAGTTAAAGCTCTCCTCTGCTCTCAGTTCTTCCCCATTCCTGAATGAATTCTTGTGCTCTGATTCAAACCTTCTCTCTTCCCTCAACTGATCTCTAAATGTCCTAGCCTCCAAAACGTAAAGTGCCACTTATTTGAAATTCTTCAAATCTCTCTGAATGGAGGACATTGTCTACATGCTGTAGATGAGGATGAGGGGAGTAAAAAGCATTAGAAAGCCTGTGAAGCTGTATAGACACAGATGCATACAATCCCCAAAACTTTTAGAACAATGGATCACAATTTTTTAAATGAAATTAAATGAGTCTTATATTTGGATTTAAAAATCAATTGCACAAGTATAGCATGCTAAACTTTAAATCAGGAAGGCCTGTGTTCAAGTCTTTCCTTTGACACAAGCTTAATAACCATGGGCAAGTAAATGAATATTTCTAAGTCTCAGTTTCCTCATCTGTAAAATAACTGAGTTGGATTATGGCCTTTAAGATCCTCCCCAGCACCAGACCTATCATTACATAATCTTAGGAAATAAAAGATAGAGGAAGGGTAACTAGGCAATAGTTGGCACGGAAAAGTGAACGTTTTAGCAAATTGTAAAGTGAGTATAAGTTAAAATGGCAGCCAGAAACCTGCAATGACTTTAGGGTTTGGATGTTGCCTTAAGAAAAATTCATATCATAAATCATCAGTTTGGAACCCAAAGGGATCATCATTTTTGCCTATGGGGAAACTTAGATATAGAGAAGGGTCTGATTTCTCTGACCTAAATTCACACAGATAAATTTAATGTAAAAGCCAATACAACATACACTGGCTCCAAATCCAACACTCTTCTGCCTGTCCCATGCATTATCAAAAAGTCAGCAAAATGACTGTCTTGCTCTATTATAATACTAAAAAAAAACCTGAAGTATTGTGCTCAGAGCCAAGCAGGACAATACTAGGAAGAATATTGACATATTGGAGAATATCCATAGGAAGCCATATCCAAGATGGAGAGGGGACTGTAAACCTTGTTAAAAAATTATTTTATAAATTTGAGGTTGTTTGGTCCAAAGTAGATAAGGCTCAGAGGAAACATAGTATCTACGTTTAAGGATCTAAAATGCTGTCATGCAGAAGAGTGGTTAGATTTCTTCTGCTTGGCCCTAGGGAGCAGAATCAGGAGAAACCACAGGAATTTAGAACCATATTTTCAGATCAGGTAACAATCTGCCTTAGGGGAGAGGAATTTCCTCACCATGAGGTTCTTATACCATTGAAATAAAAGGTCTTGAAAAGTTGAGTGGATTGATGCTCTCTGCAATGACTGGACTAGATACCCTCTGAAGTTCATTCTAACTCTCAGAGTTTATGATTCAATGACAACTTTATTTTTCTCATATCCAACTCTGGCAAAGCCTCCATGCTAAGGTCAAATCATACCGTGGTGACTGAGTTCATCCTCATTAGCTTTTCCACATTCCCCCATCTTCAGGTAAAGTTCTTTCTGGTACTTCTATTGATGTATTTGTTCACACTGCTGGGCAACCTTCTCATCATGTTGACAATTCAAAGTGAGTGAAGCCTCCATACACCTATGTATTTCTTCCTATGTGAACTTTCTATCTCAGAAATTTCCTATACTTTTGCATAGTCCCTTGCATGCTCAGTAACTGGATCTCCAATCACCACACCATCTCCTTCTTGGGTTGTGTCAATCATGTTCTTTACTTCATATTTGCCTTCACCCACTCTTTTCTGCTCATGATCATGGGTTATGATCACTATGTGGCCATCTGCCACCCTTTGTGGTATAATGTGCTCATGAATCTACAAGGATGTGCTTGTTAGCTTGGTGGCATGGTAATTGGGCTAGTGGTTACACTTTCCATTTTTCACTTGAATTTCTGTGGGACCAATAAAATCCATCATTTCTTCTGCCATGTACCCCCTTTTGTGAAGCTAGCCTATGGAGACATTTTAGTAGTGATTTTAGGAATGGGAATAGATTGCATCTCAGGTCTATTAGGCTGCTTCCTCTTCATCCTCCTCTCCTATCCCTTATTGTAGCTACCATCTTGAGAATTCCTTCAACTGAGGGGCTGTTGCAAAGCCTTCTCTACCTGTGTCTCCCATCTCACTATAGTAGTTGTGAACTATGGCTTTGCTTCTGTCATTTATCTTACACTCAATGATCCAGAATTCTTGAAAGGGGGCATTCTGATGGGCATTGCTACACTCCTCTCACTTCCTTTCTGAGTCCTATCATCCTATCATCCTGAGAAACAAAGTGTTAAAGAATGTCCTGAAGAAAGTTTTCTTCAGTAATCAATATTCCTTGATACTTTGATAAGTGGATTATCACGTTGTTAGGAATTAGCATTATTTGATTTTCTTTTGAGCTGTTATGCAATAGAATGATCCTTAGATGAATGAATGAATGAACAGACTTATTCTTTTAACTCACATGAGTCACAATAATAATATTATATTATGATTAACTTTGCAAAGCACTTTAAATATTATATTATTTGGTCCTCACAACCACTTATCTTTGAAATAGGCAATATTATTGTCCTCATTTTACATATTAGGAAACAAGTTAAATGGATGCTCAAGTCACATAGATGGTAGATATCTAAGATTTGGAACTCAGGACTTACTTATTCTAAATACAATATTCTATCTACAATACTACCAAGATTTATAACTCAAGACTTACTTATTCTCATACAATACTCTATTCTGAATCAAGGCTAGTTTTTTTAAAATAACTTTTTATTGATAGAACTCATGCCAGTGTAATTTTTTACAGCATTATCCCTTGCATTCACTTCTGTTCTAATTTTTCCCCTCCCTCTCTCCACCCCCTCCCCCAGATGGCAAGCAATCCTTTACATGTTGAATAGGTTACAGTATATCCTGGATACAATATATGTGTGCAGAACCAAAGAGTTTTCTTGTTGCACAGGAAGAATTGAATTCAGAAGGTATAAATAACCTGGAAAGAAAAATAAAAAATGCTGCAGCTCTGATTGGACGCAGCTCGGAGCATGGCATGTGTTTCACCTAGTGGGGGAGAAGGGGAAACGGACGGTGCATGCAGAGGGTACCGTAATGTAGCGTGTAGCGCAAGGGATCACCTTCACTACAGTAGCAATCTCAATAGGGCTTATTTTGGGGGAGGGCTTATTATCGGGGAAACACGGTAGCAAAATATAAAACAAACCCACACAAATCATCAGCATTTCTATACATTACTGACAAAGCCTATTGGCAAGAGATAGGAAGAGAAATTCCATTTAAAATCAATGTAGACAAAATAAAATACTTAGGGGTCTACCTGCTAAGACAAAACCAAGACTTATATGAACACAATTACAAAACAGTTCTCATACAAATGAAGTCAGATCTAAACAATTGGAAAAATATCAATTTCTCAAGGCTGATCTAATATAATAAAAATTACAATTCTGCCAAAATTGGTCTACCTGTTCAGTGCCATATGAATCAAACTGCCAAAACATTATTTTATAGAACTAGAAAAAACAATAAAAAATTCATCTGGAAGAACAAAAGATCAAGAATATTAAGGGAATTAATGATAAAAAAAAATACAAAGGATAGTGTCTTAGCATATCAAACCTAAATCTATATTATAAAGCAGTGGTCATCAAAACCCTTTGGTACTGGCTAAGAAACAAAGTGTTGGATCAGTGGAATAGATTAGATACACATGACACAATAAGCAAGGCCTATAGCAATATAGTATTTGATAAATCCCAAAACTCCATCTTCTGGAATAAGAACTCACTATTTGACAAAAATTGCTGAGAAAACTGGAACAAAATATGTCCGAAACTTGGCATAGACCTACATCTCACATTCCAATAAGATCAAAATGGATACATGATTTGGACATAAAGAAGGATACCATAAACAAATTAGAATAAGAGTTAATTTACCTATCATATCTTTAGAGAAGGGAGAGATTTATGCCCAAAGAAGAACTAGAGAACATTATGAAAGGCAAAATGAAGAACTTTGATTACATTAAATCAAAAAGTTTTTGCATAAACAAAATCAACAGAAGAAAAATTAAAAGGAAAGTACAAAGCTTTGGAAAAAATCTTTACATTCAGCATTTCTGATAAAGGTCTCATTTTTCAAATATGTAAAGAACTGTGTCAAATTTATAAGAATACAAGTCATTCTCCAATAATCTACAAATTATAAGAATACAAGTCCCCATTGACCATTATAAATGATCAAAGGATATGAACAGACATTTTTCAGATGACAAAATTAAAATTATCTGAAAAAAATACTCTAAATCACTATTGATTAGAGAATTCAAATGAAAACAATTCTGAAATATTATCTCACACCTCTCAGATTGGCTAAGATGACATCAAAGGGTAATGATAAATGTTGGAGGGGATGTGGAAAAACTGGGAGAATAATACATTGTTGGTGGAGTTGGGAAATGATCCAACTATTCTGGAAAGCAATCTAGAACTATGCCCAAAGGGCTGCAAAAGTGTGCATACCCTTTGACCCAGCAGTGTCATTATTGGGTCTATATCACAAGAAAATCATAAAGGAGGGTAAAGGACCCACATGTGCAAAAATGTTTATAGCAGTTGGTTTTGTTGATAGGAAAGAATTGGAAAAGGAATAGATGTTCCTCAATTGGGGAATAGCTGAACAAGTTGTGGCATATGAAAGTAATGAAATATTTTTGTTCTTTTAAAATTAATGAATAAGCTGATTATAGAAAGGCCTGAAAAGATTTATATGAACTGATGCTGAGTGAAACAAGGAGAAGCAGGAATACATTGTACACAATAACAGCAAGAATATGTGATAATCAACTATAAAAAGCTTGTTTCTTCTCAGTAGTTCACTGATCCAAAGCAATACCAATAGAGTTTGGATAGAAAATGTCATCTGCATCCAGAAAAAGAACTAAGGACATTGAATGTAAATCAAAATATACTTTTTTTATTTCTTTTTTCTGTTTTTTTCCCCTCTCTTCCATGATTTTGCCCTTTTGCTCTGATTTTTCTCTCCCAACATTATTCATAAAACAATGTGTATTAAAAATAAATAATTACCTTGCATTTACTTTCAGATACATACAAATATATGCTTCTTGGCTCCTTCAATAGACTATGAGCTCCTTGAGATCAAGGACTAAATTGTATCATTTTTTTTAACATCAGTACATAGCAAGATATTTGACATATAAAGCTCCTCAATAAATGCCTCTAGATTAATTGATAGATTGATTGACTGAAAAAACAGAATTTGGAGGCTGAGATCAGAATTCTCCTTCTGTTGCACAATACCCATGTGATTTCAAGCATGTCACTTAACCTCTCTGGACCTCAATTTATCACCTATAAAAAGGTTTTAGAACAGAGAAACTCTAAGATCTTTGGATGCTCCAAAATAAGCACATATAAAAGGAAAGATATTCATGGAAGATAGACCACTGGATTTGGGATTTTAGAAGTCTGGGTTTAAATTCTGTTTCTGATCCTTATTATCTGTTTTTCCTCTGACATTTACTACCTGTGAAACTCAATATGAACAAATCACTTACTCTCTCTGAGATTTGCTCAAACAGCAATTTTTACAATGTACCTTGGCAAACTATGTATCAATTAACCTTTCAAAACTACTTCATTAGATGGCGGAGAGGAGGCTCACAGTTGCATAAGCTCCGCGCTTTCTCTCACTATCCACTTCATTACAAGCCTCTGAATCAATGCTTGACTGAAAAAAACCCACAAATAGTTACCAAGAGAAGCCATCCTTGAGATCCGCCAAGAAAGGTCTGTCTTTACTGGAGGGCTGGGGCGGTTTTAGATCGGGCGCAGGCTGAGGGCAGCGGCAGTGAGAGCACGGGAGCAGAGCTGAGAGGGGGTGGGGAGTGATCGTAGCCGTCTCTGCGGGGAGAGCTTCGCTATAGGTTTGGAACCTGCAGCAAGTCAACAGCCCAGCAGAGAAGCTAAAAACACCGGGGCTGAAGAACACAACCGCAAACAGCTGGAGTCTCTCAGGACCTGGCTGCCCCCCCCTTCCCCCCCCTCAGTGACTCAGCAGCTTTGGGATCTCAGAGCGCAGGCGCAGCACAGTCCTGCTAGTGCCTCACTGCTGCCCCCTGCAGTCTGTAGAGGAAGCTCGATAACACACCCAGCCCCCCCCCCCCCAAAGAAAGACTCCAGTTTTTTCTGTTTTTCTTTGGTAGTTTGTCTCTGATTAATAGACAGAATGAGCAAGAAGCTGAAGAGGACTTTAACCCTTGACAGCTTCTACACAGATAGAGAGCAGACTCTAAATCCTGAGGAGACTAAAAACAGGCAGTCCCCAGGTGATTCCCCAAAGGAGGAGATCGTCTGTTCCTCAGCACAGATGAACCTCATAGAAGTGATTAAAAAGGCTCTCACAAGGGAGCTAGAAGAAAAATGGGGAAAGCAGAGTGAGGCTTGGCAAAAGGAGAAGGAAGCTTGGGAAAAGGAGAGGGAGGCTTGGCAAAAGAGCCTGGAGAAGTCAGTTAAAGAGAGAGTGGATAAAGAAGTAAAATCCTTGAAAAATAGGATTAGTGAACTGGAAACAGAAAACAGCTCTCTAAAAAACAAAATTGGCGAAATGGAAAAAAATTCCACAGAACAAAAGAACTCAATTGGACAATTAGAGAAAGATTTTAAAAAAAGTGAGTGAAGAGAATACTTCACTGAAAATCAGAATTGAACAAGTGGAATTGAATGACTCGAGGAGACAAGAAGAATCAGTCAAGCAAATCCAAAAAAATCAAACAATGGAGAAAAATGTGAAATACCTTCTGGGGAAGACAACAGACCTGGAAAACAGATCCAGGAGAGACAATCTGAGAATCATTGGACTCCCAGAAAAACATGATGAAAAAAAGAGCCTGGACACTGTCTTCCAGGAAATTATCAAAGAGAACTGCCCAGAAGTCATAGGAACAGAGGAAAAAATAAACATTGAAAGGATTCATCGATCACCCACTGAAAGGGATCCTAAAATCAAAACACCAAGGAATATAGTGGCCAAATGCCAGAACCCTCAGATGAAAGAAAAAATATTGCAAGCGGCTAGAAAAACCCAATTCAAGTATCAAGGAGCCACAATAAGGATCACCCAGGATCTGGCAGCATCCACATTAAAAGATCGAAGGGCCTGGAATATGATATTCCGAAAGGCTAAGGAACTTGGTATGCAACCAAAAATAACTTACCCAGCGAGAATGAGCATCTTTTTCCAGGGAAGAAGATGGACATTCAACGAAGTAAGTGAATTTCATCTATTTCTGATGAAAAAACCAGAACTTAACAAAAAGTTTGATCTACAAATATAGAACTCAAGAGAAATCTAAAAAGGTAAAGATTAATCTTGGGAACTATATTTTGACTATATAGATGTATAAAGAATACATGTATACCTTGTTCTAGAAATTGATGTGGAAAGGACATTGTACCAGAAAAAGGGTAAAGTGGGGGTAGTACATCTCATGAAGAGGCATAGGAAACCTATTATATCTGAGAGAAAGAATGGAGGGGGATGAATATAGTGGGTATCTTACTGCCTTCAGAATTGGCTTTAAGTGAAAAATCTTAAGACATATTCAATCTATGGTGAAACTTCTCCCATCTCATTGAAAAGTGAGAAGGGAAAAGTGGAAAGGGAAGGAATAAGCTAAGCGGAAGGGAATACGGGAACTGGGAGGGAAAGGGGTAAGATAGGGGGAGGAACTCTAAGGCGGGGGGAGGGACACTAAAAAGGGAGGGCTGTGAGAAGCAAGGGTGCTCACAAGCTTAATACTTGGAAGGGGGGGAAAGGGGAAAGAAGGGAGGAAAGCATAAACCGGGGTTAACAAGATGGCAAGTAATACAGAATTGGTCATTCTAACCATAAACGTGAACGGGGTAAACTCCCCCATAAAGAGGAAGCGGTTAGCAGAATGGATTAAAAGCCAGAATCCTACAATATGTTGTTTACAGGAAACACACCTGAAGCGGGGAGATACATGCAGGTTAAAGGTAAAAGGTTGGAGCAAAATCTACTATGCTTCAGGTGAAGTCAAAAAAGCAGGGGTAGCCATCCTGATCTCAGATCAAGCTAAAGCAAAAATTGACCTAATTAAAAGAGATAAGGAAGGACACTATATCTTGCTAAAGGGTAGCATGGATAATGAAGCACTATCTATATTAAACATATATGCACCAAGTGGGGTAGCATCTAAATTCTTAAAAGAGAAACTAAGAGAGCTGCAAGAAGAAATAGACAGTAAAACTATAATAGTGGGAGATCTTAACCTTGCACTCTCAGAATTAGATAAATCAAACCAGAAAATAAATAAGAAAGAAGTCAAAGAGGTAAACAGAATACTAGAAAAGCTAGATATGATAGATCTCTGGAGAAAATGTAATGGAGACAGAAAGGAATACACTTTCTTTTCAGCAGTTCATGGAACCTATACAAAAATTGACCATATATTAGGACATAAAAACCTCAAACTCAAATGTAGTAAGGCAGAAATAGTAAATGCATCCTTTTCAGACCACGATGCAATGAAAATTACATTCAACAAAAAAGCAGGGGGAAGTAGACCAAAAAATAATTGGAAACTAAATAATCTCATACTAAAGAATGATTGGGTAAAACAGCAAATCATAGACATAATTAATAACTTCACCCAAGAAAACGATAATAATGAGACATCATACCAAAATGTATGGGATGCAGCCAAAGCGGTAATAAGGGGAAATTTCATATCTCTAGAGGCCTATTTGTATAAAATAGAGAAAGAGAAGGTCAATGAATTGGGTTTGCAATTAAAAATGCTAGAAAAGGAACAAATTAAAAACCCCCAGTCAAACACTAAACTTGAAATTCTAAAAGTAAAAGGTGAGATCAATAAAATTGAAAGTAAAAAAACTATTGAATTGATTAATAAAACTAAGAGTTGGTTCTATGAAAAAACCAACAAAATAGACAAACCCTTAGTAAATCTGATTAAAAAAAGGAAAGAGGAAAATCAAATTGTTAGTCTTAAAAATGAAAAGGGAGAACTCACCACTAACGAAGAGGAAATTAGAGCAATAATTAGGAGTTACTTTGCCCAACTTTATGCCAATAAATTCGACAACTTAAATGAAATAGAAAAATACCTCCAAAAATACAGCTTGCCCAAACTAACAGAGGAAGAAGTAAATATCCTAAACAGTCCCATCTCAGAAAAAGAAATAGAACAAACTATCAATCAACTCCCTAAGAAAAAATCCCCAGGACCAGATGGATTTACATGTGAATTCTACCAAACATTTAAAGAACAATTAACTCCAATGTTATATAAACTATTTGAAAAAATAGGGATTGAAGGAGTCCTACCAAACTCCTTTTATGACACAGATATGGTACTGATACCTAAACCAGGTAGGCTGAAAACAGAGAAAGAAAATTATAGACCAATCTCCCTAATGAATATTGATGCTAAAATCTTAAATAAAATATTAGCAAAAAGATTACAGAAAATTATCCCCAGGATAATACACTATGATCAAGTAGGATTTATACCAGGAATGCAG
Source organism: Antechinus flavipes (assembly GCF_016432865.1). NCBI lineage: Eukaryota > Metazoa > Chordata > Mammalia > Dasyuromorphia > Dasyuridae > Antechinus > Antechinus flavipes. The sequence goes on from NC_067398.1 coordinate 666,310,549, forward strand.
GGCTGGTTCAATATTAGGAAAACTATTAGCATAATTGACTATATCAATAACCAAACAAACAAAAACCACATGATCATCTCAATAGATGCAGAAAAAGCATTTGATAAAATCCAACATCCATTCCTAATAAAAACACTTGAGAGCATAGGAATAAATGGACTTTTCCTTAAAATAGTCAGGAGCATATATTTAAAACCATCAGTAAGCATCATATGCAATGGGGAAAAACTGGAACCTTTCCCAGTAAGATCTGGAGTGAAGCAAGGTTGCCCACTATCACCATTATTATTTAATATCGTATTAGAAACACTAGCCTCGGCAATAAGAGTCGAGAAAGATATAAAAGGAATTAGAGTAGGCAATGAGGAAACCAAACTATCACTCTTTGCAGATGATATGATGGTATACCTAGAGAACCCCAGAGATTCTACCAAAAAGCTATTGGAAATAATTCATAATTTTAGCAAAGTAGCTGGCTACAAAATAAATCCCCATAAATCCTCAGCATTTTTATACATCACCAACAAAACCCAACAGCAAGAGATACAAAGAGAAATTCCATTCAGAATAACTGTTGATACCATAAAATATTTGGGAATCTATCTACCAAAGGAAAGTCAGGAATTATATGAGCAAAATTATAAAAAAGTCTCCACACAAATAAAGTCAGACTTAAATAATTGGAAAAATATTAAGTGCTCTTGGATCGGCCGAGCGAACATAATAAAGATGACAATACTCCCTAAACTAATCTATTTATTTAGTGCTATACCAATCAGACTTCCAAGAAAATATTTTATTGATCTAGAAAAAATAACAACAAAATTCATATGGAACAATAAAAAGTCGAGAATCTCAAGGGAATTAATGAAAAAAAAATCAAATGAAGGTGGCCTAGCTGTACCTGATCTAAAATTATATTATAAAGCAGCAGTCACCAAAACCATTTGGTATTGGCTAAGAAATAGATTAGTGGATCAGTGGAAAAGGCTAGGCTCACAAGACAGAATAGTCAATTATAGCAATCTAGTGTTTGACAAACCCAAAGCCCCTAACTTCTGGGAAAAGAATTCATTATTTGATAAAAACTGCTGGGATAATTGGAAATTAGTATGGCAGAAATTAGGCATGGACCCACACTTAACACCATATACCAAGATAAGATCAAAATGGGTCTATGACCTAGGCATAAAGAACGAGACTATAAATAAATTAGAGGAACATAGAATAGTTTATCTCTCAGACTTGTGGAGGAGAAAGAAATTTGTGACCAAAGATGAACTAGAGACCATTACTGATCACAGAATAGAAAATTTCGATTACATCAAATTAAAAAGCCTTTGTACAAATAAAACTAATGCAAACAAGATTAGAAGGGAAGCAACAAACTGGGAAAACATTTTCACAGTTAAAGGTTCTGATAAAGGCCTCATTTCCAAAATATATAGAGAACTGACTCAAATTTATAAGAAATCAAGCCATTCTCCAATTGATAAATGGTCAAAGGATATGAACAGACAATTTTCAGAGGATGAGATTGAAACTATTACCACTCATATGAAAGAGTGTTCCAAATCATTATTGATCAGAGAAATGCAAATTAAGACAACTCTGAGATACCACTACACACCTGTCAGATTGGCTAAGATGACAGGAAAAAATAATGATGAATGTTGGAGGGGATGCGGGAAAACTGGGACACTAATGCATTGTTGGTGGAGTTGTGAACGAATCCAACCATTCTGGAGAGCAATCTGGAATTATGCCCAAAAAATTATCAAAATGTGCATATCCTTTGATCCAGCAGTGTTTCTATTGGGCTTATATCCCAAAGAAATACTAAAGAAGGGAAAGGGACCTGTATGTGCCAAAATGTTTGTAGCAGCCCTGTTTGTAGTGGCTAGAAACTGGAAAATGAATGGATGCCCATCAATTGGAGAATGGCTGGGTAAATTGTGGTATATGAATGTTATGGAATATTATTGTTCTGTAAGAAATGACCAGCAGGATGAATACAGAGAGGCTTGGAGAGACCTACATGAACTGATGCTAAGTGAAATGAGCAGAACCAGGAGATCATTATACACTTCGACAACGATATTGTATGAGGACATATTTTGATGGAAGTGGATTTCTTTGACAAAGAGACCTGAGTTTCAATTGATAAATGACGGACAAAAGCAGCTACACCCAAAGAAAGAACACTGGGAAACGAATGTGAACTATCTGCATTTTTGTTTTTCTTCCCGGATTATTTATACCTTCTGAATCCAATTCTCCCTACGCAACAAGAGAACTGTTCGGTTCTGCAAACATATATTGTATCTAGGATATACTGCAACATATCCAACATATAAAGGACTGCTTGCCATCTAGGGGAGGGGGTGGAGGGAGGGAGGGGAAAAAAAATCGGAACAGAAATGAGTGTCAATATAATGTAATTATTAAATAAAAAATTAAAAAAAAAAAAAAAAAACCAAAACTACTTCATTGCAAACATCCCATGCTAATTAGTTGTGAAAGAAAACACAGTCCCCCAGAAAATTTTAAAAAATATGAAAAAAGATAAAGTGAAAAATATTACACTTTGATATGCATTCAGACTCTTTCAGTTCTTTCTCTGGAGATAGCCTTTTTGGTCATGAGTCTTTTGGCATTGTGGGACTATGGTTTTCAAACCAACTTCAGGTATAGATAATTGAAAGAATAGCATTAACATTAGCCTGGGACATTCTGATTCATTTTTTTGGACTTCCTTTATCTAAGTGTGTGCTTCATAAGCTTGGCTATGAACTATAGTTGTTAGCCTTCCATTATTCTGGAGAAACTTTTTACTGCACCTTACTATGGAAAGTAGGGTTAGATGGTCTTGAAAAGTTAAGGTCCAATAGAAAAAAAGCTTGGTAGCCACAAGAGATGTGCAGATGTCCAATAGAGAGTATTCACAATAGAGAAATGATAAACAATAAATACTGGAAAGGAAATTTTGTGACTTGGGATACAAAAGAAGCCTTGGATCTGTTTATTAGTATCTATAAGCGAAAAGAAATAGAACTTTGGACATTTTACTGAATGTAGAAAGATAACCTCAAAGTCTGGTAATCAAAGAAATTGTAAACGTTTTGGAAGAACAGATTATATCAGATTATCTAATTGGTTCTTGTCCATGAAGGAAGAGCACTAATTGGGACAGTTTGGAGATGGAGAACAAATTGGGAATGAACAGATGCTATAAAGAGGTGCAAAGAGCAAAGAAAGTTAAAAAAAAAATCAAAAACAAAAACCAAACCAAAAAACCCTCCAAATCAATCAAAAAAACCAATCCAAAACAAAATCAATTGAGATAGGAAATAACATGTATCTCCCATGAAATGGAAAGGATAAACCAAGAATTGAGAGAGGTGATGTTTAAGGTTATTTATTCTGAGCTTTCTCTTCTCCCCTTTCTTCTCTCCCATCTCTCTAATATAATTTCCCACTATAGTTTCTTTTACTTAAAGCCCTAAACAAGGGAAATCTCTACATGGATCCTTGTTCCTTTGTCTCCTATTTTCTCAGCATGTAGCCCTTACTTGTATCCCTTTACTTTCTCTAATATTGATCTCTCCTCATCTACTGATTTATATTCTTCTGCCTTCTAAACCAGATGCCAATTAGGAGGATGAGAGAAACTCCCTAGATCATATTATCTCATTTGGCTATTATTCTATCTCCTCCCTTTATAATTCAAATCATTTGAAAAAGCTGACAATATTGAATGATTTCATTTCACTTGTATTCACAACTTAAAGTTTAAATAGAAGATTATTTTTTTTAAAAGATCACTGATATTCCCTACTAATATTCATGTATATTTTTGGCAATGTAAAGTGAATGGCGGTGGATCCAGAGAGAGCTAAACAAAAACTTATATACTATTAAACTGTATATAGAACTCATCACTTCAAATAAGTATAGAAAGATTTGCAATTTCTTGCCAAAAAGAAGGAAAATAACATTGATAATCTCAGAGCAGAGGTGACCAGGTTAAAAATTTAAAGATATATTTCTTGAACAAACAATTTTACAAGAAATAAAAAGACAAGCTTAACTATCTATCAGTGGATTTGTTGAATACAGCTGAGAGTTATTTTTAGATGGAGGCTATGAAATGGTCAAAATTCAGAAGTGGAATCCATAGGTCCTCCATAAGTGACATCCATATGATCATGCAACCAACAACACCTTAACAAAGATATGTTGAGCAAATAATCATATCAAGTCAATTTGTTTATAGAAACAGGAGGGACTTGTAATAGTTCTTCAGGATCAGTTCATTGACACAGTAGACTGTTTTTTACAAACATAAGCCATTCTAATAGTCAAGACCAAAAGTAGTAGAAATGGAGGTTGTCACCCAAATATGCTTTTCATTTCTGGGCTTAGCTATTTATCAATCTGCAATATTTATCCATGGTAAATAGTATTTACTTATAAATGAAATTGATAAACTACTCATCCAACTATATGTCATAATCTGAGCAGTATAAGTTTTTTATCCATTTTATTTTTTCCAGTGAAAATAGTTTATGTTCATGAAGTTCTATGCAAAATAATAATTTGACATTTATAAGCAATTTACAAAACATGTTTCATGCATTATTTCATTATAACAATATGGTATTTCCAGTGTTATTAATGGTAGGGTTGACCAATGGATTGGAAGTAACAAATATATCCTAAGTCAGGAATCAGTAAAGACAGAAAAATGGCAACCCTTCCAGAGAGTGAAAATTAATTCTTTCACTCTATGTCTATCAACTACTTTTTGTTTCATCAAAGTAATAAATGCAATGTTATCTTTTGGGGATTTTTTTCAGAGTCCTACAGTTTTTGAGGAAAGAAAATGCTTAAGAAGACTTTATTTATAGCATTCTTCAATTCTTTGTTCCTCAGACTAAAGATGATAGGACTCAAGAAGGGAGTAAGAATAGTATAAGTGATACCCATCAGGGTGTCTCCTTCAAATGATTCTGGGGCCTTGGGCTTTAGATAGATAACAGAAGCAAAGCCATAGTGTACCACAACCACAGTGAGGTGAGAGGCACAGGTAGAAAAGGCCTTTTGTCGTCCTTCAGCTGAAGGAATCCTCAAAATGGTGACCACAATGAAAGCATAGGAAATGAGAATAAGGAGGAAGCAGCCCAATAGGGCTGTGATACAGACAATCCCCACTCCCGTAGCCACACCCCAAATATCCCCACAGGCAAGCTTCACTAAGGGAGGTACATGGCAGGCAAAATGGTGGATTTCATTGGGCCCACAAAAATTCAAGTGGAAAATAGCAAGTGTAACAATCAGTCCCATGATCATACCAGCAAACCAAGAGGAGGCCACCAACCAGGTACAGCCTTGTGGGTTCATGAGCACATTGTAGCGAAGAGGGTGGCAGATAGCCACATAGCGATCATAACCCATGACTGTGAGCAGGAAAGAATGAGTGAACCCAAATGTGAAGGAGAAGAACATTTGGTTGGCACAGCCCAGGAAGGAGATGACATGTTGAGTAGATAGAAGGTCTGTGAGTAGTCGTGGGATAATGGCAAAAGTGTAGAAGATTTCTGAGATTGAGAGTGCACATAAGAAGAAGTACATAGGTGTGTGGAGGTTCCGCTCACTCCAGATGGTCTGCATAATGAGAAGATTGCCCAGCAGTGTGAACAAATACATTAGCAGAAAGATCACAAAGAACATCAACTGAAGCCGAGGGAACGTGGAAAAGCCAATCAGGATGAACTCGGACACTGTGGTGTGGTTTGAATGCAGCATGGAGACTATTCCAGAAACAGATATGAGAAAAACAGAATTATCATAGAATCATGGATTCTGAAAATTCCCAGGCATCTAGTCTACATTTGGCTAGAACCCAAGATATAGATCCCCTCTACCATATCTCTAAGAAGTGGTCATTCAGTCTCCAAATAAAGATTTCAGTAGTGAGGATCCTATTTTCATGTGAAGCAGTTCTTTATACCTTTGAACATTTTATTATTAGGAAATATTTTCTTATACTTAGGCAAAATCTATTTCTGTGTAACATCCCATTATTCAGATTTGTTTCCTGGAACCAAGCAAATCAAGTCTAATGCCCTCTGTAAATAAAACTCTAAATAACTTTGCAAATCTTAAAGTAGTATATGAATATTAGGAATGGCGATGGTGGTGATGGAGGTAGTGATGATAATGGTGATAGTGATGATGATGATAGTTATGATAATGATGCTTCAGTCAGTTTTTTCTGTCCCCCCTGCTTTGAATGTTTTCCCTTCTCTGCTCCACCTTCTGAGCACCTTAGATTGCATTAAAACTAAGGTATCATCTTATACTAGATGCCTTATTCAATCCCTTTTAATTCATCATCACTACCTCTAAGGAGGACCCCAGACCTTTCCAGGGATATAGTATTCTAGAAATACTTTATTCCCCCAAATTAAGAAGACTGGATTCTAGATTCAGAACTGCTACTTGTTAGTTATGGTGTTGGGCAGACAGCAGAGAAAGAGAAAATGTATTGTAATTCTCTTGTTTCTCAAAAAAAATCTTGTTTCTAATTGTGTGTATAAAGGAAGCCTTTTTAAGGAAATCTACTACCTTTTTGCATAACTCTGATGGTTGAGAAATTTCTCCTTTCCTTGAGCCAAAATCTATTCTCTGCATCTTTTATTCATTTATCATTATAATTAAAGACCAGAACTGAATAAAAACCTTTGACCTCCAAGTACAAGTTTCAAGGGAAACATAAAAGCAAAAAAGAAACAAGGAAAAAAATATAAGAAATTAAATGAGATTAAACTGTTTATATTTCTATACAAGAAGATATTTGTAATGCTTAACAACTTCATTACTATAAGAGCAATTAGAAGGAGTATATGTAGATAGAAGGTGTCGATATAAGGTGACTGATGAAATGATATCTAAAAATATGCATAAATACAAAATTAAAAAGCGAGAAAGAAAATTATACTGGAAGGAGTGGGAAATTGAATGGGATAAATTATCCCATATAAAAGAGGCATGAAAGAGCTATTATAATAGAGCAGAAATTGGGAGTGGGGGTAGTATAAATCTTACTCTCATAAAAATTGGCTCAAAGAAGGAATAGCAAAAATACTCAGTGGGATTTAGAAATCTATCTGATCCTAAGTAAAAAGGAAGTAAAAAGAGACCAGGCAATAGAGAGGAGGGGGGACTGATAAAAGGTATGGGATATTAGAGAAAGAAATGATTGAAAGTAAAGAATCTGTGAAGAAGATATGAGAGGAGGCTATACAGCAAAAACTGACATGGAAGAAAATATACAGATAGTTATCACAACTATAAATATGAATGGTTTGTGGGTAAGTCCCACAAAAAAGAAGTAGATAGCAGAATAGATTAAAAATCAGAATCTTACAATATGTTGTTTTAAGGAAACCAATTTAAAGTAGAGAGATACACACAGGATAAAGGTAAGGATTAGAGCAGAATCTATTCTACTTCAGCTGAAACTGAAATGGACAAAGGACTGGCCTCTCCTACCCTCCCTCAGTCTTAGGGCCTGAGGCTCGCAGAGAAGAGTCTACTCAGCTAGATTAGGGGACTTCTTTTGCACTTCAAAGTGCCAGATCAACAGTGTTCCTAAGGATATCTGTTCCATGAGGGTGGTCACCTAACCTTGATCCCTATCTATGTTAAAACATCTGCCATTGTATCTTTCCTCCTGTAAAGTCTAGTCACTGTTTAATGTCAAAGGTGCCAGCAAGGGTGAACAAGAATACTTATAAGACTGCCCCTACTTCAGTTGGGCATGGAACCATGCCAGAATCCTACTGGAGGTCCGCCCTGGCCATGCACAGCATCTAAGCCAGTTACAAATAAATTATTTCTAAATTATTACTATGGCTGTCTTGAATTTTATTGCCTGGGCTATTTCAAAACAGGGGTAGCAATCCTGATCTCAGACAAAGCAAAAACAAAAATAGATTCAATTAAAAGAGATAAAGAAGGAAAGCCTTGATATAACTTCTTTGTCTGTTATATCAGTACTAAATATATATGCACCAAATGATATAGAACCTAAATTTTTGAAGGAGAAATTGAATGAGTTACAGGAAGAAATACAAAATAAAACTGTATTAGTGGGGGACCTCAATTTTAACCTCTAAGGAACAGAAAAATCTCACCAAAAAGTAAATAAGTACGTAATTAAAGAGATGAGTAAAATTTTGGAAAAGTTAGCGATGACAGATCTTTAGAGAAAATTGAATGGGAATAGAAATAAATTATTTTTTTTTTTGCTAAACAATACATATCACCTAGATAAAAACTGATCATGTATTAGGACATGAAAATCTCACATCCAAATGCAGAAAAGTAGGAGTAGTAAATTCATCTTTTCAGATCATAATACAATAAAATATATTCAATAATGAATAATGGAAAAAGATTAAAATTAATTGGAAATTAAATAATCTAACCTAAAACAAAAGAACAAATAATAGAAACAATCAGTAATTTCATTAAAGAAAATAAAAACAATGAGACAACATACTGAAATTTATGGGATGCAATTAAAGTAGTACTTTAAACTTTATATCTCTGCTTGCTTATATCAATAAAATAGGAGGAAAGTGATTAAAAAAAATAGAAAAAGAACAAATAAAAAAATCCTCAATTAAACACAAAATTGGAAATCCTTAAAATCAAAGGAGAAATTAAAATTTAAAAGTAAGAAAAGCATTAAGTTAATAAATAAAAATAGAAACTGGTTTTGTGGAAAAAACAATAAAATAGATAAACCACTGGATAATTTGATTTTTAAAAAGGAAAAAAGAAAACCAAATTTTGGGTTTGGTATTAAAAAATGAAACAGATGAATTCACCAACAATGAAGAGGAAATAAGGACAATTGTAAGAATTTTACCCAATGATGTATTAATAAATTTGTTCATCTAAATGAAATGAATACCCACAAAATTTAAATTTTATAGATTAATGGAAGAAATAAAATAAATATATAAATAAAATAAAATACTTAAATAATCCAATCTTAGAAAAAAGAAATTAAACATGCCACCAATGAACTCCTTAACAAAAAATTCCCTTGATCAGATGGATTCATAAGTGAATTCTATTAAAAATTTAAAGAAACCTAATTCCAATGCCATATAAACTATTTAGAAAGATAGGCAAAGGAGTCCTATCAAATTTCTTTTCTGACACAAATATGGTCCTGGTATCCAAACTAGGAAGAGCTAAAACAAAGAAAGAATATTATAGACCAATTTCCCTTAATAAATATTAATGCAAAAAATTAAATAAAATACTAGCAAAGAAATTAGAGCAATATATCACAAAGCTGAAAGATTATGATCAGCTGGGATTTAAAATAAGAATTCACATTCAATATTAGGGAAATTATCAGCATAATTAATTATATCAACTAAAAAAAAACAGAAATTATATAATTATCTCAATAGATGCAGAAAAAATCTGACAAAATATAGTACCCATTCCTATTAAAAATAGTAGAGAACATAGGAATGAATTAAACTTACCTTAAAATGATAAATAATATTAACTTAAAACTATCAGCAAGCATTATCTGTAATGGGAATAAGCTAGAATCCTTCACAATATAACCAGGAGTGAAGCTAAGATGCCTATTCTCACTTTTATTTAATTTTCTGCTAGAAATGTTAGCTATAGAAATAAAAAAAAGGAAATTAAAGATCAAAGATATTAATGGAATCAATGAAAAAAAAGGCAAAATAAAGTGGTCTAGCCATACAAGAAATCAAATTGTATTTTAAAGTGGTAATTATCAAAATAATCTGGTACTGGCTCAGATATGGAGTGGTGAATCAATGGAATAGATTTGTTATAAATTACATTATAGTAAATGACCATAGTAATCCATCATTGATAAACATCAAAATCCAAGCTTTTGAAACAAAAACTCATTATTTGACAGAAACTACTGGCAAAATGGAAAACTATGACCAGAAGTAAACCAACATCTCACACTGTGTACCAAGAAAAGGTCAAAATGGGTGCATGATTTGCACATAAAAGTTGATAGCAAGTTAGGATATTATGAAGTAGTTTATTTGTCAGTTCTATGGATAAAGGAAGAATTTAGGACCAAAGGAAAGATAGAGAATATTATCAAATTAAAAGAAATAATTTTGATTGCATCAAATTAAAGTTTTTGCACAAACAAAATCAATGTAACCAGAATTGTGAGGAAAGCAGAAAATTAGGGAGGGGGATTTGCAACAAATATCCATTATAAAGGCTAAATTTCTCAAATAAAACTGAGTAAAATTTAGTTAAATACAACTCATTCCCCAGTTGATAAATGGTGAAAGGATATAACCAGAAAATTTTCAGACAAAGAAATCAAAATTATCTACCTATAGTCATGTGAAAAAAATGCTCTAAATATTATTGATAAGAGAAATGTAAATTAAAGCAATTCTGGGGTACCACCTCACACTTATAAATTCAACTAATATGACAAAAACTAAAATGTTGGCTATTAGAAGGGATTTGAGAAAACTGGGACATTAATGCATTGTTGGTGAAATTCTGACCTGATCCAACCATTCTGGGAAGCAATTTTTAACTATACACAAAAGGCTACAAAACTGTGCATACCTTTTGATATAGCAGTACTGCTGCTATATATATATATCAAAGACATAACTATCTTTAGACAGCTCTTTTAGTGGTGGCTAAGAATTGGAAATCAAAGCGATGCCAATCAATTAGGAATGGTCAAGAAAGTATGGTATATGATTAAAATGGAATATTATTGTTATAAGAAATGATGAGCAGGAAGATTTCAGAAAAATCTGTAAAGACATATGAATTCATGTACAGTGAAGTGAGACGAATAGGAGAACATTATGCACAGTAACAACAATATTATTTGATAAAGAACTGTGAATGACTTAGCTATTCTTAACAATAAAATGACCCAAAACAATCCTAAAGGACTAATAATAAAGCATACCATCCACCTCCAGAGGAAGAATTAAAATTAATTGAATACAGATGGAAGCATACTATTTTAACTTAATTTTTTCACTTTTTTCTTTTATTTGAATCTTCTTGTACAAAATGACTAATATGGAAATATTTTATTTGATTGCACATGTATGACCTATAGCTAATTACTTACCATCTCATGAAGGGAAGAAGAAAAGGGCATTATGGGAGGGATGCAATCTGGAATTCAAAACTTTAGATTAAAAATGTTAAAAATTTTGGAGAAAAGCATGAATGGTATCAAATTTGCAGATTAAACCAAGATGGGAGGAATAGCTAATATACTGAATGAAATAATCAAATTAAAAAAGAACTTGGATTGACTATATTATTGAGATGTATGGGAAAAGTCCTACACAGGGTTAGAAATCTACTCTAAAAAATCTTGGTTTTTATTGGACTGAAAGTTCAATATCAGCAGTTTGACGTGGCAGTCCAAAAAAACTAATGTAATCTTAGGCTCCACTTAAAGACATACCTTTTAAGATTATTGAGGTAACAGTCCTTGTTGTCTCTGTTCACATCAGAACTCATCTGTAGTTTCGTGTTCATTTCTGGACACCATGGTTTAAAGACGACAACTGACAATCTGGAACATATACAGAAAAGAGCAATTAGGATGATTAAGGACTTTGACTCTGTCATAAAGGAATAAGTCCAATGAACTAAACATATTTAGATTGGGGAAGAAAAGATTCTGGCGAAGGGACAGGGCATGATAATAACTGTCTTCAATATCTGAAAGGCTATCATGTGAAGAAGAGATTATTCTTCTTTAATTTGATCCTATAGGGCAGAAGCTCGAGTAATCCATCAAAAGAAATAGAAAAAAAAAAGGTGAATTTAGGCTTGATAATGGGAAAAACTTCCTAACAGTGACAGCTATTTCAAAATGCAATGGATTGTCTCAAGGGTGATGGTTTCTTTTTCCTTGGAGATTTCCAAGCAGAGTCAGGATACTCACTTGAAAGATGTACTATGGCAGGGATTCTTCTAGCTATGAGTTGTCCAGATGCTCACTGAAGCTCCTCCTATCTCTCAAATTTTAGGATTCTGTTAAATACTTGAAGGCAGTAAATCTTTTCCAAATCTTTTTTCTTTAGTCTAAAACCACTAAGATTTTTAACCAATTCTCATATATCATGATCTCTACTTCTCTCACCATCTTGGTTGAGATACTTTGGACCCCGTTCAGCTTCCTAGTGTTTTTTCTAAGACAATAGTTTAGAAGTCTGAAAAAATTGGCAATAGTGTGCCTCTCCTTCTGGACTTTGTAGTTGAATAATTAATGAAGCTTAAAATCTTTTTAAGCCATGGAATTGTCCTGTTACTCCATTCATTTATAATGGGTTTGCACCCTACTAAAATTTCCAAATCATTTTCACACAAAGTGCTTGTAAAACTTCTCCCAACTTGAAGTTTTGGTAGAGTTCTAGAGTAAGATTTGACATTTATCCCTTATAAATTATATTTTTATTCATCTAGCCTTTTGTTATAGGTTGTTGAAATCTTTTCAGACCTTCTAGACCTATTTCTTCACTCCCTGACTGATGCATCTATGCTCCCTTTCATACCTTGGATGGGGTTCTCTGCTTCCACACTTCAAAAATACTGGTAAACTAAGCTGAATAATGTTGACGATATACAGAGATTGAAAGGAAAAAAGGCAGATGGACAGTTAGATGCAGTGGAGAGTTGAGTACCACTAAGAGATAGAAAGAAAAATTGAACTGAGAGTAGAGGGTTTGGACACCAACTGACATATGATGGCCCCCCAAAAACCCCAGCCCCTGAACCTCCATCCATTTCTTTCCCCTCAATCTCTGTATATTATCAGCATTATTCAGCCAGTTTACCAGTATCCATGATGAATCCACATCTTCCTCACTCCAGACCCACTGAAACACTAACTTCCTTTGTGTAGAGAGATATATATTCAGAAATAAAAGCAATGTAAAAATAAAATACCAATAAAACAATTTTTAAAAAGGAAAAAAGCAAATAAATAGCTTAAAAACAAAGAGAAATATAGTAAAAGTAGTCCCAGACTTAGAGGAAGAAGACATGGGTATAGTGCTCCAGCTACACTCCTCACTAGTTATATCAAAATAGGCAATTAACTTCTTCTCTTGGGCTTCCATTTTCTCATCTGTAAAGTGAAGCTTATTACACCTGATGGCCAGGAAAAAAAAGAATAGTTATTAATATCAATGTCAGTGGGTCATAAGGTCTCCAATGGAGATTTTGTAGCACAATAATCAGAAGCTTCATCTTATAAAATGCAAAGTAGGAACCTCTATTGTTATTTTTATAACTATTGGAATCTAGATAATAAAAAAGGAGTAAGAGACATTTTGGGACCAAAAGTGAAGAAGAAAAGGGATTGGTGAGGAAGTAAATGGCATAGATGTCATTGAAAGATTAAAGTATTTATTTCTATAAGAAAAGTAATTATATGTCATGATTTAAGTAAAAATTCCCTTCTGTAATGCTATCTTGATGAAGAGGAGGAATAGGGATTTGGTCATCCTGCTCTCCAAGATTGACATTTTTTCTTTTTAGTTGCAGACTCACATTTCTATCTGGATGTCCTGTCAGTACTTCCAATTTAACATTTTCCAAAGGAATTCATTATCTTTCATCCAAAAACTGATCTTGCTTCCTTGATCATTTCTGTCTGTGTAATACCTTTCTTTTCCCTTGTTTTTCCTATTTAATCAATGACTAAATACTTGGAAAGCTATTTCTACAGCATTTTCAGCATTTGTCCCCCAAATTCACCATTCCAATTGTCTTACTATGGACTTCATTAATACCTATCTGGAATCTTGATCTAGTCTTTTACTGGTATCTTTCTACTTTCATTTTTTCTTCCTCTCATTCATCTTCACATGCTACCAGACTCATCTATCTTGTATAAAGATGGATTCATATCACTGCTTTACTCAAAAGTCTTTCCTAACTCACTACTGCCCAACAGTTAAACATCTTTACTCTAGCACTCAAGATCTTCCACAATTTCAGGTTACCTCATCTTTCCAGACTCATTCTATATAACTGTTACATTTCTGCTTAGACTGATCATGAACATTTTCCTGTCTTCTCCAGCCCCCTCCATAACCCCCACCTACATTCCAAAAAGTCACCTTGTGCTTTCTTTGCATTCAAGCCTTGAATATTGGATTGCTCATAATTGGAAGCTCATGGTTCAATCTGATCAAGTCTTGGGGCCAACATTATGATATTGAGAATATTTAAAAGCTTTAGAGTTTCTCCAAAAAGTCTCATGCCAGAGCCTAATTAATGCCTTACACTTCAAATAGAATTTGCATTTTCCAAACTCCAGAAATCAAGCATGGTGACTCATCACAATATCATAATAGGATTAATCCCAAAATCATCATTCAGAGCAAGATAGGACTAAAGAAGTTTTTGTCTTCTCCTGGCATTTTTGAGGCTGTCTGAGATCCAGAACTTCACCCCAAAACACTTTTATATGCTAATATTCCCAACTAACCCTACTTCCCTGACTGCAGAGGCAATTGAAGAAATTTGTATCCTTGAGCCCCTCTCTTCCTCATTGTCTCAAGAAACAAGAAAATTTCTAGTCCTGACATTAATTTACTATGAGAAAGACTCTTTTGTTTGGAAACTGAAAGTCACTGGCTTGGGGCCCAACTCTCTACCCACTTTGCTCATAAACCCCCAGTCTTCAGTTCTCCCAATATGATTTCCCAGATCTCTCTGGCTGGATGATCTATCTCAGTTGTTCCCTATGTCAGCTGCTGCACCTCAACTACACCCCAATTTAGCAACCCCATTTTGGCAGACACCATACTAGCTGTTATTAGTGATCATTGCTTCATCTGAAACATTTCCCTACCTTTATCTATCCATTTGCTCTCTGCCTTTCACATTGACTGCCCTCCTCCCCTTAGTGTCTGCACATTTTATTCTTGTAACTTTTCCCTTTACATTTTCCCAGCTCTTTGCCAGTAGAACATTCCTGCCAATAGATGACTTCCCTTTAGAGCTGCCCCATCATTAGGTTATTCCTCACAAACCACAGGAAGGGACCTTAAATGAACCCCTTCATTACATAGATGATTCAGTGGAATTCAGAGAAGTTAACTAAATTGCTTGAGATCATGCAAATACTAAGTGTTAAGCCTGGAATTTGAATTCAGGTCTTCTAACTCCAAATACAGAACTCTTCCTACTGCCAATTTTCACCCTTCCTTGCCTTTTAGAAATAACTTATCTTCCCATTCTCCAAAGAGGATCCCTTATAGTCATCATAAAATTACCCAGTTGGAAGATCATCTTTAGTTTTTCTCACAAATGAACAGGAGTTCCCTCTATGCCATTTCCAGCATGGGGGCATTGAGTCTCTGCCTGAAGATGACTAGCAGCGGGGAGAACCCTGCTTCATGGAGAAGTTCATTCTACTTATTACTAGATCAGAACGTAAATTAATTAACTGATATTATTAAATTAATAAATTTAAATAGAAACTGAGCAGACATCTGCCTTTCTGCAATTTCCTAACATAACTCCTCATTTTGTGCTCTGGGATCAAGCAGAATAAGGTGAATCTTTCTTCCACAAAATAGCTGTTGAGAAGCTTGTTGACAGCTCTTATGCTGCCTAAATCTTCTCTTCCTCACACTGCCTACCAGCAAAGCATCCTGTGTCCTTGTCAGACTCATCGCCTGCCTCTGCATGTATCTCAGTTTGTATGTCCTTCCTAAATAACCTTTGAGGTTCCTCCACACACACACCCATCCACCTTCTATAGCGTATGGCCTGATATACCTTTCCGCTTTGACATTTTATAATATTTTTTTCTCCAAGTTCTCTCCGTTCAGTGTTCAATATTCTAAGCTCTTTTCCAATTCTAATAAAGTCTATCATAAGATTCATTTTTCTAAACTCTTTTCTATATGTAACATTCTAAACTCCACATTCTAAGGACCCTTCCTGATATAATAGCCTGTTCACCACAGCTTCTAAATGTACCCTTTTTATTTTAATGTCCCTTGTAGTTCCTATCAGACTCTAGTTCTAACTTTCTCCTGTGATCAGCCAAGAACCTAATACTCACATGGAACTTGAGAAGGGATGACTTTTCCTTGCTGCTCTCCTTTATACATTCCTCTAAGTGATCCTATTAGGAATGTGTTTAAGCACAGCCTCTATCCTGACACAAACTTTCCCTCTTTCATGTACTCCTCAACACTATCACCTATGTGAAATTGAGATAGGCAACACCCTCTTTCCTGCTGTCCTTAGCCAGCTCTCCCTCTTCACCACTGACTTTTACAATCTTGAAAAATTGGAGGAGATAATCCCCTTCTTGATTTGAGGGAAAAGAAAGATGGCTCACCTGAGGAGGGGGTTGTCTAGGAATCTGTGGTCAGTGGATGGGCCACCAAACAGCCCCACTTGATTCTACTTCCCTCAAAAACAAGTTTTGAATCAGGATTTGCTTTCAGAGCAAGGTGAGATAACAGTAGTTTACCCCATGGGTCAGCACCAGGCAAGGGGTTTGGAGGGAGCAGAACAACACATATATGTGTGTCTTGCTTTTTACAACCTGCTATAACCTAGATCAAGTATACTGAAGACACATGTGCAGTCCAGTCTCCCTAAGAGATCTCAAGGAGTCATGATTACAGACATGGGTTCACTCCCATTCCCACTCCAGTTCTACTTGCCACCAAGGGCAAGGTAATTAGGCTAAGGTACTCTTAGGGGACACTCAGATTTGAAATCCAGTGATTGGGACTCTGAGGACTGGAACTGAAGCCTCTGGATCCCATTTCTGACCTTCTTCGGGGACATTGTATATGTCCCTGAGATCAGTCCTGCAGCCCAAGGTGTTATCTCCATCCAAAGGTCAGGCTCTAGCTCCTCGCTTCTTATAGCCCATCAATTTTTTTTTTCTTTTCTTTTTTTCTCTTTTTTATTTATTTAATTTAATTTTATTTTATAATAACTTTTTATTGACAGAATCCATGCCAGGGTAATTTTTTTTTACAACATTATCCCTTGCACTTGGTTCTGTTCTGATTTTTCCCCTTCCTCCCTCCACCCCCTCCCCTAGATGGCAAGCAGTCTTATATATGTTAAATATGTTGCAGTATATCCTACATACAATATATGTTTGCAGAACTGAACAGTTTTCTTGTTGCACAGGGAGAATTGGATTCAGAAGGTAAAAATAACCCGGGAAGAAAGACAAAAATGCAAATAGTTTACATTCATTTCCCAGTGTTCTTTCTTTGGGTGTAGCTGCTTCTTTCCATCATTTACCAAATGAAACTGAGTTAGGTCTCTTTGTCAAAGAAATCCACTTCCATCAGAATACATCCTCATACAGTATCTTTCTTGAAGTGTATAATGATCTCCTGGTTCTGCTCATTTCACTTAGCATCAGTTCATGTAAGTCTCTCCAAGCCTCTCTGCATTCTTCCTGCTGGTCATTTCTTACAGAACAATAATATTCTATAACATTCATATACCACAATTTATCCAGCCATTCTCCAATTGATGGGCATCCATTCAATTTCCAGTTTCTAGCCACTACAAACAGGGCTGCCACAAACATTTTGGCACATACAGGTTCCTTTCCCTTTTTTAGTATTTCTTTGGGATATAAGCCCAGAAGTAACACTGCTGGATCAAAGGGTATGCACAGTTTGATAACTTTTTGGGCATAATTCCAGATTGCTCTCTAGAATGGTTGGATCCGTTCACAACTCCACCAACAATGTATCAGTGTTCCAGTTTTCCCGCATCCCCTCCAACATTCATCATTATTTTTTCCTGTCATCTTAGCCAATCTGACAGGTGTGTAGCAGTATCTCAGAGTTGTCTTAATTTGTATTTCTCTGATCAATAGTGATTTGGAACACTCTTTCATATGAGTGGTAATAGTTTCAATTTCATCCTCTGAAAATTGTCTGTTCATATCCTTTGACCATTTATCAATTGGAGAATGGCTTGATTTCTTATAAATTAGAATCAGTTCTCTATATATTTTTGAAATGAGGCCTTTATCAGAACCTTTAACTGTGAAGATGTTTTCCCAGTTTGTTGCTTCCCTTCTAATCTTGTTTGCATTAGTTTTGTTTGTACAGAGGCTTTTTAATTTGATATAATCAAAATTTTCTATTTTGTGATCAGTAATGGTCTCTAGTTCATCTTTGCTTACAAATTTCTTTCTCCTCCACAAGTCTGAGAGATAAACTATCCTATGATCCTCTAATTTATTTATAATCTCGTTCTTTATGCCTAGATCATGGACCCATTTTGATCTTATCTTGATATACAGTGTTAAGTGTGGGTCCATGCCTAATTTCTGCCATACTAATTTCCAGTTATCCCAGCAGTTTTTATCAAATAATGAATTCTTATCCCAAAAGTTAGGATCTTTGGGTTTGTCAAACACTAGATAGCTATAGTTGACTATTCTGTCTTGTGGACCTAACCTATTCCACTGATCAACTAATCTATTTCTTAGCCAATACCAACTGGTTTTGGTGACTGCTACTTTATAATATAATTTTAGATCAGGTACAGCTAGGCCACCTTCATTTGATTTTTTTTCCATTAATTTCCTTGAGATTCTTGACTTTTTATTGTTCCATATGAATTTTGTTGTTATTTTTTCTAGATCATTAAAATATTTTCTTGGAAGTCTGATTGGTATAGCACTAAATAAATAGATTAGTTTAGGGAGTATTGTCATCTTTATTATATTCGCTTGGCTTATCCAAGAGCACTTAATATTTTTTCAATTATTTAAGTCTGACTTTATTTGTGTGGAAAGTTTTTTGTAATTTTGCTCATATAATTCCTGACTTTCCTTTGGTAGATAGATTCCCAAATATTTTATGCTGTCAACAGTCATTTTGAATGGAATTTCTCTTTGTATAAAAATGCTGAGAATTTATGGGGATTTATTTTGTATCCTGCTATGTTGCTAAAGTTATGAATTATTTCTAATAGCTTTTTAGTAGAATCTCTGGGGTTCTCTAGGTATACCATCATATCATCTGCAAAGAGTGATAGTTTGGTTTCCTCACTGCCTACTCTAATTCCTTTAATCTCTTTCTCCACTCTTATTGCAGAGGCTAGTGTTTCTAATAAAATATTGAATAATAATGGTGATAGTGGGCAACCTTGCTCACTCCAGATCTTACTGAGAAAGGTTCCAGTTTTTCCCCACTGCATATAATGCTTACTGACAGTTTTAAATATATGCTCCTGACTATTTTAAGGAAAAGTCCATTTATTCCTATGCTCTTAAGTGTTTTTATTAGGAATGGATGTTGGATTTTATCAAATGCTTTTTCTGCATCTATTGAGATGATCATATGGTTTTTGTTTGGTTGGTTATTGATATAGTCGATTATTATAGCCCATCAATTTAAAGCACCATTTTTTGGATTAAAAAAAAAAAACTTCAATAGGAAGCCAGCAAAGAATCTGGCATTCTTGAAGATGCCAGTGAAATTGAGGCCCCACTTGAGTATTAAAATTATGCATTCTCTGTATATCATTTATTAATTTCAACTATGTGCAAAGAACAATTAAACATTGAGGAGATATAGATTTTTAAAAATATTTTCCCCCAATTATGCATAAAAGCAATTTTGAAGACGAGTTCCAAATTCTCTCCCTCCCTGTTTTCCCTGTCTTCTACATTGAGAAGGCAAGCAATTTGACTTGAGTTATACATGTATAGGTTGCAAAACATGTCTCCATATTAGTCATATTGTGAAAGAAAATACAGACAAAAAGGTTTTTTTTTAAGTATGCTTTGATCTGCATTCATATTCTATCAGTTTTTCTGGAGGTGGATAGCACTTTTGTCATCAAAAGTCCTTAGGAATTGTCTTGGATCATTGTATTGTTGAGATTAGCTAATTTATTCCCAGATGATCAGTGTGATTTCTGTGTACAGTTATTTTTCCTGCTTTGGCAGTGTACTTTGTATTGGTTCATGTAAGTGTTTCTGTTTTTTCTGAGATTATCTACTCATCATTTCTTATAGCACTATAGTACCCTTGACAATCATATATCACAATTTGGTTTGTCATTACCTAGCCGATATCCATCCCCTCAAATTCCTATTTTTTTGCTCCACTAAAAGAGCTGCTATAAAATTTTT
This sequence comes from Antechinus flavipes, assembly GCF_016432865.1. Classification (NCBI taxonomy): domain Eukaryota; kingdom Metazoa; phylum Chordata; class Mammalia; order Dasyuromorphia; family Dasyuridae; genus Antechinus; species Antechinus flavipes. Next base: position 666,330,797 of record NC_067398.1, read on the forward strand.
GTTTGCTTCTTAAGGAAGATAAAAGATTATTAAGATCCAAGCCCTTCATGGACCCACACCTAACACCATATACCAAGATAAGATCAAAATGGGTCCATGACCTAGGCATAAAGAACGAGATTATAAATAAATTAGAGGAACATAGAATAGTTTATCTCTCAGACTTGTGGAGGAGAAAGAAATTTGTGACCAAAGATGAACTAGAGATCATTACTGATCACAAAATAGAAAATTTTGGTTACATCAAATTAAAAAGCCTTTGTACAAACAAAACTAATGCAAACAAGATTAGAAGGGAAGCAACAAACTGGGAAAACATCTTCACAGTTAAAGGTTCTGATAAAGGCCTCATCTCTAAAATATATAGAGAACTGACTCAAATTTATAAGAAATCAAGCCATTCTCCAATTGATAAATGGTCAAAGGATAGGAACAGACAATTCTCAGAGGATGAAATTGAAACTATTACCACTCATATGAAAGAGTGTTCCAAATCATTATTGATCAGAGAAATGCAAATTAAGACAACTCTGAGATACCACTACACACCTGTCAGATTGGCTAAGATGATAGGAAAAAATAATGATGAATGTGGGAGGGGATGCGGGAAAACTGGGACACTAATGCATTGTTGGTGGAGTTGTGAACGAATCCAACCATTCTGGAGAGCAATCTGGAATTATGCCCAAAAAATTATCAAATTATGCATACCCTTTGATCCAGCAGTGTTTCTATTGGGCTTATATCCCAAAGAAATACTAAAGAAGGGAAAGGGACCTGGATGTGCCAAAATGTTTGTAGCAGCCCTATTTGTAGTGGCTAGAAACTGGAAAATGAATGGATGCCCATCAATTGGAGAATGGCTGGATAAATTGTGGTATATGAATGTTATGGAATATTATTGTTCTGTAAGAAATGACCAGCAGGAAGAATGCAGAGAGGCTTGGAGAGACTTACATGAACTGATGCTAAGTGAAATGAGCAGAACCAGGAGATCATTATACACTTCAACAACGATACTGTATGAGGATGTATTCTGATGGAAGTGGATTTCTTTGACAAAGAGACCTAACTCCATTTCAATTAATAAATGATGGACAGAATGTTATGAATGTTATGGAATATTATTGTTCTGTAAGAAATGACCAGCAGGATGAATACAGAGAGGACTGGCGAGACTTACATGAACTAATGCTAAGTGAAATGAGCAGAACAAGGAGATCATTATACACTTCGACAATGATATTGTATGAGGACATATTTTGATGCAAGTGGATTTCTTTGACAAAGAGACCTAACTAAGTTTCAATTGATAAATGACGGACAAAAGCAGCTACACCCAAAGAACGAACACTGGGAAACAAATGTGAACTATCTGCATTTTAGTTTTTCTTCCCGGGTTATTTATACCTTCTGAATCCAATTCTCCCTATGCAACAAGAGAACTGTTCGGTTCTGCAAACATATATTGTATCTAGGATATATTGCAACATATCCAACATATAAAGGACTGCTTGCCATCTAGGGGAGGGGGTGGAGGGAGGGAGGGGGAAAAAATCGGAAAAGAAACGAGTGCAAGGAATAATGTTGTCATTATAAAGTAATCATTAAATTAAAAAAAAAAAAAGATCCAAGCCCTTCCCTCATGCAACTCACAATCTAACATGGGAGGTCTTGCCCATGCATAAGTGATTGAAATACAAATAAAGAAAAACAAATGAAAGTCATAGTCATTATCTATTCAACATCATGATGGGAGATCATGACTGACCCTTGTGGATCAGAGTTTTAAAAGATGGTAAAAAATTCAACAGGGAGAGAAAAGGAAAGTATTCCTAGCAGAGGAAACAACATAACCAAAGGCATGGCAGTGAGAAAATGCAATATTGAAGGGACAAAGAATATCCTAGTTTGTCCGGAGCATAGAAGGCATAGAGGAGAATACTGTGAAAAAAGACCAGAAAACTAAGACAAGTAGCTTGTAACAAAATATGCAAGATTAGAGGCATATTTGAATGGGTTAATCAAAATTGGAAGTGACCCAGACCTATGTTTTCTCTAGGTTAAATTTTAAATAGAATATGTTAAATATTTAAGACATTAAAATAAAGAAAATGGTTTTTTCCTTGAACAAGAAGAAGATTGCTTTTTACTTGTGAATATGCATATCTAATCCCTGAATTTTCCCTAGGGCCAGAAAATTAGAATCTAAAGGAGTCTTCTTCTTCTTCTTCTTCTTCTTCTTCTTCTTCTTCTTCTTCTTCTTCTTCTTCTTCCTCTTCCTCTTCCTCCTCCTCCTCCTCCTCCTCCTCCTCCTCTTCCTCCTCCTCCTCCTTTTTCTTCTTCTCCTCCTAGGAATCTTGAAACCATTTATTTCTGTAACTTCATTGACAAATGAGTGAGTATTGCCTCAAGACTTGACAGACAGTAAATAGTAGCACCCCACTTCAAAACCAGAGCTTCTGATTCCAAATTTGGTTTTCGGCTCAAATTATCACACTGAAACATTAGAAACATCAAATCAAATAATTATTGCAAGGAGTTCAACATCAAGGATAATTGTTGCTTTAAAAAAATTCTGGGTAATGAATATATTCTTTTTATGTGTTTTTTGTTTGACAGAAAAACTAGTTTAACTGACTGATTTTCACATGGGATAGTGGTAGTAGTCCTAGGACAGTAAACCCACTGTTCTTGCCAATTTCATTTGATCTTTGCCACACACACACACACACACACACAGATATGCACACACTCACTCAGTCATAAAACACACAGATTCTTCCTGAAATCTACCATACAATGGCTGTTTTTTAAAAATTATGTACTTTTCCCATTGATTTTCTTGCTATAATCCCTTCCCAGTGTGGGTGGAATCTGCCAGAGATCCTTTGGCCTCTACACGCTATTCCTTAGTGGAGAAACAAATTGGCAAAAATTAAAAGAATTTGGATTCTGTAACTTTTGGCCACTTGTAGCTGCATATGTAGCAAAAATAAAAAACCTTCTGCTAAAGAATCCCTCTTTTAACTTGAAGGCCCTGGGTATACTGTGGACCTCTAAACTTCTCTGATTATGTTGATAAGAAATGTAGAAACCTCAACATCTATTACTCCCCAAACCATACAATTATTTCCTCCTATAAGTTCTCTGATTCTAAATTCATTTAATGGAAGATGTTTTCTCTATAGAATAAAGAATCAAGAAAAGACTTAAACCCTAACTCATAGATGATCAAAACACATACTTCCCATTCTTTTTCTAATAAATAATCTTTAAGGAGATGTGTAGCACTTTAGCTTAAAGCAATGACTTGAATAGGATCTTTAGCAAAGAGGAAGGTCTCTCATTGGAACCCATAGGGAATCAATAATAAAAGAGTGAAAAGATTGTTTTCTTTCTGATTTATTACTGGCTGCTCCACCCCAGAGTCCTATATAGATTCTATATCTTGCAGTACTGCCCCAGATTGTGCTCCTAAAAGGAGGAAGGACTAAGAATTCTTCTTTTATTGTGAGGCTCTGGGTGATATTGTTCTTCTGGATAAGCAGTGGAGAAAATTAGAATGTAGGAAAATATACAACTAATAATTATAATTTTGAATGTGAATGGGATGCACTCAGTTATAAAACTAACCCAAGAATGAATTAAAAAACCAGAATTTAGCAATTATAACTTTGAATGTGAATGGTATGAACTCAACCATAAAATTGAAACAGATAGCAAAACAGATTAAAAACCAGAATCTAACTCTATGTAGTCTACAAGAAACTCATTTTAAAATAACATATTCATAGAGTAAAAAATAAGAGCTAGAATAGAATTTGTTATGCTTCAGATGATGCAAAAAAAAAATCAGGGATAGAAAATTATTTAGTAGAATAAAAGACGGCTAGAGCAAAATTTATTATGCTTCACCTGGTGCAAAATAAGCAGTTGTAGAAATTATGATTTCAGACAAAGATATGGCTAAAATAGGTCTAATTAAAAAAGATAAACAGGGAAACTACATTGTGATAAAAGATATCAAAGATAATGAAGTGATATCAAGCCTAAATCTATATGCATCAAATACTACAGCATCTAATTTTTTTTTTAAAGGAAAAGCAAAACAAATGGCAAAATAAAATAATAAATCTATGATTGTGGGGGACTTCAAATTTCTCCTCTCAGAACTAGATAAATCTAACCAAAAGATAAATAAAGAATTCAAAAAAAAAAGAATAGAATCTTATATAAGCTAGATATGATAGATATCTGGAGAGAGTTGAAAGGAAGAAATAATGAATACACTTTTTTCAGTGGTACATGGTACTTTACAAAAACTGGGCATATCAGGGCATAAAACTCTATAGTTACATGCAGAAAAGCAGAAATACTAAATGCATCCTTTTCATATCACAATGTAATAAAAAATATATTCAGTAAGAAACCATGGAAACATATATTAAGATTAATTAGAGACAAAACCAACCTAATCTTTAAAAATGAATGGATTAAAGAATAAATCAAAGATGATATACTTACAGAACCCTAGAGTATCAACTAAAAACCTGTTAGAAATAATTGATAACTTTACCATAGTTGCAGGATACAAAATAAATCCACAGAAATTATTAGCATTTTTAAATATTATTAACAAAGTCTAGGATCAACATTTTAAATTGTTACCAATAAAGTCCAGCAATAAGAGATACAAAGAGAAATTCCATTTAAAATAATTGTTGATAATATAAAATATCTGGGAGTCTATCTGCTAAGGCAAAGTCAGGAACTATATGAATACAATTACAAAACACTTTCCATACAAATAAAGTCAGATATAATCAATTGGAAAAATATCAAATGCTCATGGGTAGGTCGAGTGAATATAATAAAAATGACAATACTACCTAAATTAATCTTCTTATTTAGTGTCATACCAATCAAATTCCCAAGAAATTATTTTACAGATCTAAAAAAAAATAATTAAAATTCATCTGTCAAAAAAAACTGTCAATAATTGTAAAGGGCTGAAACTCTGAGTTGATGCACTGAGGTCAGACAACCAAGCACTTAAGGCTAATTACTAATTGGACTATATTCTATTAGCATATGCTTGGAAAATGGCCTTTCCCACTATTTTGTGCTGGTTCAATCTTTTGGTGTGTACAGAGAATTGTGGGAAGGATTGGGGGTTGAGTAAGACAAGCCAGAGTCACTTTGGTGATAGACGAGGAAGAAGGAGGTTGTGGAAATCCTGCATCCATCCAATTCACTTCTACCCCTAAAGACCAAGAATAAAGACCAATGACTTTTACTTATCCTGATTCTGGCTGATTCTAAGGTATCCAGGGTGCTAACTCAGTCTTCATAAAGAATTTCAAGGGAATTAATGAAAAATGCAAGTGAAGGTGGCCTAGCTGTGCCAGACTAACACTATATTTTAAAGCAGCTGTCATCAAAACCATTTGGTACTGTCTAAGAAAGAGAGTAGTTGAAATAGAGTAGAGGAATAGGTTAGGATCACAGGACAAAATAGTCAATGACTATAGTAATTTAGTGCTTGACAAATCCAAAGACTCGAGCTTTTGGGATAAGAACTCACTATTTGACAAAAACTACTGAGAAAATTGGAAACTAGTATGGCAGAAATTAGGCATTGACCCACACCTAACACTGTATACCAAAATAAGGTGTAAATGAGTTCATGATTTAGACATAAAGAATGATATTATAAGCAAATTAGAAGAACATAGGATAATTTGCCTCTGAGATCTGTGAAGAAGGAAGGAATTTGTGACCAAAGAACAACTGGAGTTCGTTATTGAACACAAAATAGGTAATTTAAATTATTTTAAGTTAAAACATTTTTACACAAACAAAACTAATGCAGGCCACATTAGAAGCAAAACAATAAACTGGGAAAACATTTTTATATTCAAGGGTTCTGATAAAGACCTCATTTCTAAAATATATAGAGAAATGACTCAAATTTATAAGAATTCAAGACATTCTCCAATTGATAAATGATCAGAGGATATGAACGGACAATTTTCAGATGAAGAAATTGAAACTATTTCTAGTCATATGAAAAGGTGCTCTAAATCACTATTTGTCAGAGAAATGCAAATTAAGCCAACTCTGACGATCAATGATAGACAGAATCAGCTACACCCAGAAAAGGAACACTGGGAAATGAAGGTGGACTACTTGCATTTTTGTTTTTCTTCCCAGGTTATTTTTACCTTCTGAATCCAATTCTTCTTGTGCAACAAGAGAACTATGCAGTTCTGCACACATATATTGTATCTAGGATATACTATAACATATTTAAAATGTGTAAGACTGCCTGCCATCTAGGGGAGGGGGTGGAAGGAGGGAAGGGAAAAGTCAGAACAGAAGTGAGTTCAATGGATAATGTTGTAAAAAATTACCTATGCATATGTTCTATCAATAAAAAGTTATAATAATTATAAAAAAGACAATTCTGAGGCACCATTACACACCACTCAGATTGGCTAAGATAACAGGAAAAGACAATGACAAATGTTGGAGGGAATGTTGGAAAATTAGGACACATTACATTGCTGGTGGAATTATGAATGGATCCAACAATTCTGGAGAGCAATTTGGCACTATGCCCAAAGGGTTATCAAACTGTACATACCTTTAATACAGTAGTATCTCTACTGGGTTTGTTTCCCAAAGAACTCTTAAAGGAGGGAAAGGGACCCACATGTACAAAAATGTTTGTGGCAGCCTTTTTTGTAGTGACAAGAAACTGGAAACTGAGTGGATGCCCATCACTCTGATATCACTTATTATAATAAGTTAGGGTATATGGATATTATGGAATATTATTATTCTATAAGAAAGATAGTAGGATAATTTCAGAGAGGCCTGGAGAGACTTACATGAACTCATGCTAAGTGAAATGAGAAGAACCAGGAGATCATTGTATATGGCAACAACAAGATTATATGATGAACAACTCTGATAAACATGGTTCTTTTCAATAATGAGATGACTGAGGGCTCCAATGATCTTGTGATGAAGAGAGCCATCTACACTCACCGTGAGGGCTGTGGGAACTGAGGGTCAATCACAACATAGCATTTTCACTCTTTTTATTGTGGTTTGTTTGAATTTTATTTTCTTTCTCATTTTTTTCCTTTATGATCTGATTTTTTGTTTGCAGCAAATATATGCATGCCCTATATTAGATTTTATATATATATATGTATATTTACCATGTTTAACATATATTGGATTACTTTCTATTGGGAGGGTAGTCAGGGAAAGGGGAAGAAAATTGGAACACAAAGTTCTTTAAGGGTCAATGTTAAAAAATTTTCTTTGCATATGCTTTGAAAATTAAAAAAAATCAATAAAAAAGAATAAATCAGAGAAACAATCAATTAATTAAAGAGAATGCCTATGAGACAACATAGAAAAATTATGCAATGCAGCAAAACTAGTAATCAGAGAAAATTTATGGCACTAAAGACTTATATTAATAAAATAAAATAAAAAAAGAAAAGTCCAATTATTTGGGTGTGCAATTAAAAAAAAATTAGAAAAAGAGCAAAAGTAAAAATACCTAGCTAAACACCAAATTGCAAATCCTAAAAATTAAAGGTAAAATTAATAAAATTGATTGATAGAAAATCAACAAATTTATAAATAAAACTAGGGGTTGTTGTTATGGAAAAAATACATCATTGGTTATTATCATTTTAAAAAGAGAAAAGAAAACCAACTTACTAGTATCAAAAATGAAAAGAATGAGTATACCAATAATGATGATGAAATCAAAGTAATTATGAAGAGTTATCTTGACAAATTACATGACAATAAATTTAACAAATTAAGAATACTGATAAAAATATAAATTCCCTAGGTTAATAGGAAAAGTATAGCATATCCCAATAAACTTATTTTAGAAAAAGAAATTGAGCAAACTTTAAATGAACCTTTTAAGAAAAAAGCCTCGGGACTAAATGGATTTAAAAGGAATTCTATCCACCATTTAAAGATCAATTAATTCCACTATTTGACAAAGTATTTAGAATAATAGGAAAAGGAGTTCTTTCAATATCCTTTTAGGAAACAAATATGATACTGATCATAAATCAGGAAAAACAAAAACAGAGAAAGAAAATTATAGGCAAATTTGGATATGGATACAAAAATTCTAATCAAAATGTTATCTAGGAGACTATAACAACATATTGTAAAGATTATACATTGTAACCAAATGAGATTTATATCAGGATTTCAGGGGTGGTTTAACGTAAGGAAAACTATTAACTTAATTGATTTTATAAATAATAAAAGTAATACAAACCATAATGATTATATCAATAGATGCAAAAAGGTTTTTGATAAAGCATAAGACATTCTTATTTTTAAAAAAAAAATGAAAGCAGAGGTATAAATAGATTTTTCAAAATGATAAGAAACATCTATCTAAAACCATCAGCAAAAATTTTTTTATAATGAGGATTATCCAGAAGTTTTCTCAACATCTCATTATCATCAATATTATTCAATATTTACAAATTACATTGGCTGACACCTAGTTCTTGCCATATTGTTTTCCAGTTTTCTCACCATTTTTTTTTGTCCCAAAAGCTTGGATATTTGGGGATTTGTATGCTATATCACATGGTCATTTACTATAGTGTAATTTGTACCCAATCTATTTTACTGATCTACCACTCTATTTTTTTTTTAAATTTTTATTTAATAATTACTTTATATTGACAGAATCCATGCCAGGGTAATTTTCTTACAACATTATCCCTTGTACTCATTTCTGTTCCGATTTTTCCCCTCCCTCCCTCCACCCCCTCCCCTAGATGGCAAGCAGTCCTATATATGTTGGATATGTTGCAGTATATCCTAGATATAATATATGTTTGCAGAACCTAACAGTTCTCTTGTTGCACAGGAAGAATTGAATTCAGAAGGTATAAATAACCCGGGAAGAAAAACAAAAATGTAGATAGTTCACATTCTTTTCCCAGTGTTCTTTCTTTGGGTGTAGCTGCTTCTCTCTGTCATTTATCAATTGAAACTCAGGTTTCTTTGTCAAAGAAATCCACTTCCATCAAAATATGTCCTCATACAATATCGTTGTTGAAGTGTATAATGATCTCCTAGTTCTGCTCATTTCACTTAGCATCAGTTCATGTAAGTCTCGCCAGTCCAAAGAGTGCAAGCTTTTTTCAGGTCTTTGAGGATATCTATATCAAAAGGAGAGTATCTTCTACTTTCTTGACCTGAAGAATTAAACTGTTGAATAACTGGAAAAATGTGGTGTTGGATTTCCAATACATTTCTCCCTTCTTCTTTGGCCTTAATTAGTCCCTTTTGCAATCTACTCAAAGGAGCAGCTGGACTCTGGGGGGAAGGTGCTGGATGCTGGGGGGAGGTGCTGGTGCTGTCACTGCCCCCCCCACTACCCCTCTTCCCTCCATCCCGGAGGGTGGAGTTGATGGAAGAGAGTCAATTACTTGCTCCTCAGGTGGGGCTGAAGCTGCCTCAGATTCACCCCGCCCTTGAGCCTCACTTAAGTCTTCATGCCCTGTGGGGCTTCCTCCTTTATCTCAGGCTTCCGCATTTGGCCATTCTTAGAGTTTTTTCCTTTTCTCCTAAAACTAGTACGGTATTTTAAGGCCAACTGTATTGTATTGTATAAATAGAATGCTTCGAAGGGAACTGACTGAGGGTTTTCAATGTTATAATCAGAGAGCTGTTGACCAACCAATGCCCAGTTACCCAGAGAGATTTGCTCTTCCTCTAAGAACCCAGGGGAGGTGCGTTTTAATATACCCAGAAGTTTAGCTGCGTGTTCCCAAGATACAACTAGCCCTTCCTCTTCTATCAGGTCACGCAGGCTTTTTATAGCACCACTCCTGGGTGGGGCAGGGGTTGGGGGGTTTGGGGTGGGGGATGGAGAATCTTTACCTAGGATCTGTCCCATTTCAGCCAAAAAGTTACTGCTTTCGTCTTTAAGAAAATAAGTTCCCTGTTTGTCTTATACTTACCTAAGTTCCTGGTCACTGGAGACTTCTTCAGTGAAAGTAGGGTCCTTGGTTCCCACGCTTGGGCGCCAAATGTAATGACCGCGTATTTAAAATCAGCCGGAGTCAGGAATTCAGGTTAAGGGAAAAATCTTCAATATTTATTGAAGTGAAGAGGTGAATAAAGATTGCGATAGCAAATATGGGCAGCTGCGACAGGAAGCCAGCTAAGAGAGAGAGAGACGCAAGCCGAGCCAACCGTGCCAATGGGAATCCCAAAAGTCTCTCCTCCCCTTCCTTTTCCACTCCCCTGCCTCCACCCACCAAAATCGTCATTTCCTATACAACACATCAGGACTTGCACAAAGAGTGGGTGGGGGCCATTCTTTCTCCAAGCTTATATATTAATAGAGTATGGTCCAATTACTATTTAGCCTCATGTGCTTGGGACCTCAGTGCATCAACTCAAGCCTCAGCCCATTACACATCCTGCTGGTCATTTCTTACAGAACAATAATATTCCATAAAATTCATATACCACAATTTACCCAGCCATTCTCCAGTTGATGGGCATCCATTCATTTTCCAGTTTCTAGCCACTACAAATAGGGCTGCTACAAACATTTTGGCACATACAGGTCCCTTTCCCTTCTTTAGTATTTCTTTGGGATATAAGCCCAATAGAAACACTGCTGGGTCAAAGGGTATGCACAATTTGATAACTTTTTGGGCATAATTCCAGATTGCTCTCCAGAATGGTTGGATTCGTTCACAACTCCACCAACAATGCATCAGTATCCCAGTTTTCCCGCATCCCCTCCAACATTCATCATTATTTTTTCCTGTCATCTTAGCCAATCTGACAGGTGTGTTACCACTTTATTTTTTAGCCAATACTAGGTAGTTTTGATAATTTCTACTTTATAATACAGTGTAAGATCCAGTATGCCCAGATCCCTTGCTTTTGTGCCTTATTTCATTAATTATCCTTAATATCCTTGATCTTTTGTTCTTACAGATAAAATTTGTTATTTTTTTCCTAGCTTTATCAAATATTTGATCTATTTTCCAGGTCAGTTGTTTTTCCAATAGGTATTTTTCAATACTTATTTTCCAATAAGATAGTTTACATTTTCTTTTTTCCTTCTTTGTTGGTTTTGTTTCACTGATTCCTAAAATCTTGTTGAGTCACTCATTTCCATTTGTTCAATTCTAATTTTAGTGTATTATTTTTTTCAGTTACCTTTTTAAGCTCCTTTTGTATTTGGTCAATTGAATTGTTTTATTCATTGCATTTTTTTCCATTTCACAAATTCTGTTTTTCAACAAATTGATATCTTTTTCATATCTATTTTATAAGGAGTTATATGTTTTTTTTTCCATTTCATCAAATTTATTTTGTAGGGAGTTATATGCTTTTCCATCCCTTCTTGCAAAGATCTCATTTCCTTTCTCCATTTTTCTTCTGATTCTCTTTTAAGATCCTTTATGAAATCTTCTTAGAGAGCCTTGAAAAATGGGAACCAGCTCATATCTCCCTTTGGGGCTTCATGTGAAGTTGATTTTCCTTCAGGAATCTCAGGATTTGAGTTCTGTTCTTCTCTCTCTCCATAAAAGCTCTCTATGGTAAGAGTTCATTTTGGTTTTTTGTTCCTTTTTTAAAAAAGGGTTGAGGTCTGTTTTTTTTTTTTTCTGAAGCAATTGAGGATTAAGGGACTTGCCCAGGGTCACACAGCTAGGAAGTATTAAGTATCTGAGATCACATTTGAACTCAAGTCCTCCTGACTTCAGGACTGGTGTTCTATCCATTGCACCACTTAGCAGCCCCATCTATGTTTATTTTGAATGGAATTTCTCTTTGTATCTCTGATGCTGGACTTTGTTGGTAATGTCTAAAAATGCTGATGATTTATGGGGATTTATTTTGTATCCTGCAATTCTGCTAAAGTTGTGAATTGTTTCTATTAGTTTTTTAGTTGATTCTCTAGGGTTCTAAAAATATCATCTGCAAAGAGTGATAATTTGGTTTCTTCATTACTTAATCCAAGAGGCTCACAGATGATTCCCAGAGGCGGAAGCTGCAATGCTCTGACTCCCTACCCCAGCTCCTTGCCCCGTCTCTGTGTTGCAGTCTGGACTCGTAGACTGTCCCACTGTCTGTTTGAAACAGACCTGTTTCAAAGTTCCTCCAAGATATCTTCTTAATGTGCTGTACTCCAAATATTTGTGGATTCTTTGACTCCAAAACCAGTTTGGAGGCTTAATATAGATTAAGCCTCTGTCAATTTTACAGAAAGTTAGAGGAGGTTACAGAAAATCGTATCTGCTCTCTGTAATCTTGGCTCTGCCCGCTCTTACTTTCCATTACATTCTTTTAAAAATCCAATTCATGTGTAATCACCAGATTAAAATAAGAGTTTTGTCTAACAGCATTTCCCATTTTAATATAGTCTCTCAAATTTCATAATATGGATTTAGAAATACTTTATAATTTAAAAATACAACAAAAGCACAAACAATAAATTTCAGATGGCATAAATTGCATTTCCATATTATCACAGATAAAAATTATTGATCTTATTACCTTTGATATTTTAAAACTATTTTAGAGTTATCAGGCATGGAACAATTACATTCAATTAAAAAGATAATAATGTAGTATTTAGTATATGCTAGTTACTGTGTTAAGCATTTAACAATCATTATATCATTTTTGATCTCACAACAACCTGAGAGGTGGGTACCATTGTTATTTTTTTAACTGCCCTGGAACAATGACACTATTAATCTTGTCAATTACTTTTTAAAATTTTTATGAAAGCTAATCCTTATTTTTCCTTAAAGCAAATTCTACAGTGGTGCCTTAAAACTTACTAAGATATTTTGGAAGAGAATGGAATAAAGAGAAAGGGAAAGAATGGAGGTAGGTAAGATAAGCAAGAAATCCTTTCGGGGGGACAGGTCAAGTAATAGCAAAGCAAGGTAGTGGTAGAAGTAAAGCAGAGAAGTCATCAGGGATAGGAAAAAAGAGATACGTACAAACACAATAATAATGCTCAGGAATAACATTTATTAGAATAATAGCCAAGGTAATAATCATTGTAAGTTAAAGTTAAAATAGATTCAATCAAAAGAAAAATGAGTAAGTTACATTATGTCAGCCAAACTAATCAATTTTGTTTTATAAAACAACTAGATAATATAAGGTTGGAACATTGTACGTGGCGTGCAAAATGATAAGTTGGTAGATTTGAAAAAAAACATGAAAAGCCTTGAACTTAAGATAAATGATGTTATCCACCTTCAGAGAAACAGAAGATAAAAAGCATAGTACAGCTTTACACAGATGAATATAAATGTATATATATATGTATGATTATATAGATGTGTGTGTATTTATATGTATATGCATATTATATAAATATATGCATATATATTATATATATATATATATAATACATATGTAAATATATCTGTACTTTACTGTACCTTATTGCAAAGGGGGAAAGGAGGAGAAAAAGCATTCTTTACTTAGAAGAATAAGTAAAAAGTGCACAGCAGAGAGCAAAAGAAAACCTACAAGGAAACAAAGAAAAAATGAACTTCTCTGAACACAATATGTAGTATTATTATATGTATACTTTCTTGCAATGGAAATATATTATTTCATATTTTGTATTTTCTCTCATGTCTTGCTGTGCACATGAGAATGTGTTTTTTAATCTTTTTATTTTTATTTAAGCTTTAAATAAATGTCTTTAAAAAGAGAAATGATGGATATTGGCTCTCAGCTCCCTAGGAAATAGGGAATACTAAAATCATAAATTCCTCAGTGAACACCTGATGCTGTTCAAAGCAAGGCACTTTGCTAGTGAGTGAGGTCAAATGATTATTGTTATTCCAAGCTCAGAGTACAGCCTGCTTGCTGGGTCTTAGCTCTGGGAAACAGAGTATCTCCAAAATGTTTTGATACTCCTTAGATCATACTATCTTGGAAGTATTAAAAACCTACTGATCTCCACAGCTAGCTCTGAAAACAGGAGAAAGCAAGGCTTGAAGTTTGAGACGATGATTTGTTACCCCTAATAGAATGAAGAGGGGTAATTTAAAAATTATTGGACTACCTGAAAGACATGATTTTTACAAAAGGGATCTAAACAACATATTTCAAGAAATTTTCAGAGAAAACTGCCCTCATGTCCTAGAAGCAGAGGGTAAAATAGAAATAGAAAGAATCAACTTAAAATCCATCTCCTAAAAGAGGTCCCACAATGTAACTTGATGTTAAAGATAAAAGTCAAGAAGTGGTAGAAAAAATGAGCAAACAACAACAAAGAACCTGACAATAACAAGTTACTATGGTGACTGGAAAAGTCAAGACACAAATGCAGAAGACAATGGTATCAAAGCAGCTAGAAGATAAATTTCAAAGCAAGCAAATAAAAAAAATTTGATGTAAATCAAAGAAGAATTCCTGGAAATGTCTAAAAAAATGAAATGAGAGAGATAAAGAAAAAGTTGGGAAAAGAAATGAGAGTGATGCAAAAAAAATTATAAAAAGAAAGCAACTTGGTGAGTGAGGCACAATTCATTTGTAATGGACTGAAGCTCGAGTTGATGCATTGAGGTCCCAAGCACATGAGGCTAAATAGCAATTGGACGATACTCTATTAATATATGCTTGGAGAAAGAATGGCCCCGCCCACTTTCTGCAAGTTTTGATATGTTGTATAGGAAATGATGTAGAGACGATTTTGGTGAGTGGAGAGAGAGAGGCAGAGAGGCTGCTGGTTGGGTTCGTGTCTCGACTACTCTCACTTCCTATTGCCATCCTCCTTCACCTCCACAAAGAATAAAGATCTAGGATTTTCCCTTAACCTGAATTCCTGACTCCAGCTGATTTTAAAATATGCAGTCATCACATTCATTGAAAAGAAAAATACCTTAAAATGCCTTAAAAGGCAGCATTGACCAAAACAAATGCAAAAAGTAACTTAAGAAAGTCATTCCTTAAAAATTAGAATTGAGCAAGTGGAGGCTCATGAGTTTATGAAACAGCAAGAAATAAGAAAACAAAAAAAAATAGAAGAAAATGTGGAATACCTCATTGGGGAAAAACAAAACAAAATTAATTGACCTGGAAATTAGAAGGAGAGCTAATTTAAAAATTTCTGAAATATCTGAATGCATGACTTAAAAAAAAGGATTTTAGACATTATATTTCAAGAAATTTTCAAATAAAACTGCTCTGATATCTTAGAAGCAGAAAAAATAGAAATGGAAAGAATCCACCAATAGCTTCCTAAAAGAAATCCCCAAATGAAACTCTTTAGAATATTATAGCCAAATCTTAGAGCTTCCAGATCAAGGAGAAATTATCATCAGATCTAGACAGAGGAACTGCTCTCTAGAGTTGTATAGTTGAGCCCTAAGAAGATGTCCCCCTTTGTTTTTCTTACAACAAAAAAAGACCACTAGACAAGATGTTCAGCAATGTAACAAAAGAGGTAGGCACTTGAGCCATTTGCTGCTATGATTAAGGGTCAAAGCATTTGCTTTTCTTTCTTAAAGGGGCTCTAATTTTTCTGCTTGTACTATTTTCTCCAGTTGGTGAATTGAATTTCTACTTTATTTCCCTTAGCCTTTTTCTTTGGAACCTGTAAAACATGGAGCAAAGCTTCTCCTGTTTTTAATATCTCCTTGTCTTTTTGGGTGGAGGAGGTTAAAGCTGGCCACATTCTGATTTTTGACCCTGTATTATCTTTCTCTATTATTTTCCATTTGGTAGCTTCACTTGACTCTCTTCTGCCTTGGTCTGAAATTCTGCTCATTAATGTGTCATTAATTTTAATTTCAGGGGAAGCTTTCTTGGCTCCTGTGTGTGACTGTGAGCAGTTCTGTGATTCTGGAACTTCCCAGGCCATAGCTACTGGTGTTTTGGGGACCATCAGCTACAGACTTGATTTCATTTTTTGCAGGTTTCATTGGGGCATTCAATTACTTCATCTTTGGTTTCCTGTAATCTTCCAAAGAAAACTCTAAACTCAGTCTCTTCTGAGGACCAAATATTTCTGATTTATTGTTGATGTTCTAATGAAGGGTTACCAACACAGGTTCATGTTCTTTAAACTTTGCAAAATTATGATCCTAGGAGTAACTCTTCACATTCTCACGTGTGCCTTTAAGCTTGTACATCATTTGACACTCCTTCAGGCATTAAGGCCTTCTACTTTAGGATGCAGCCAGCATCAATTTTCAGGACTATTTGTCATTCATTTCTTTCAGGAGATAGTAAACACAGAATTGAGTCTTGGAGACAAAGATATTTTGTTCCTTAAGCTTTTGATATTTGAAAAGTTCAAGCCATTCTCTCTTGTTGATATTGGAAGGACTTAAACCTTCTGTAGCTTTTATCTCAGCATGAATCAAACATTCTCTAGCTAGATAGAGAAAGGTTTCAGGTTTCTATTTGCTTCTTTACATTCTTGGTTACAATTTTTCAGTTTTATCCTGGATTACAGCCAAAGCCATTCTGAGTTTCCAATGATCCAACTTTAGCCCTCAATCCTCAGGCTCTGTAGAAACTGCTGCAAGACATGTCTGACCTACTTTTTGAGTCATAATGTAGGTAAATTCACAACTTTTGGAATGTTCTATGTCTCAATATAAAACAATACAAACATACTTAAGGTCCCCAAATAGCTGGAGGATTACCCTCAAGTCGTCTTTTTCTGTGTCAAAGGACAAGTTTCTGATAGACATAGTTTTCCCTTCATTTACATCAGATGGCAAATTTCTTTTTTCCCTTTGGAGTTAATACATATTGGCCTTTATCTGAATTTACTTCATTCTGATCCCTCTTCTCTTCATCCTCAATGATACTTCTTTTGTTTTTTTCAGATCATTGTCTTTATCCTTCTCACTGCTCTCTGCATATAAAGTTGGTAATTTTTTAACTTCCATCTTCTGAGTCTTCCCTGGTTTGGTCAGTTTTAATTCTTCTTCTTCATCCTCATCATCCTTATCCTCATTCTTACTGTCTTCCTCTTTACTTGCATCCCACTGTTAGAATTCAGTGATGTTTTTGCTCATCACCTGAAGTAAAAGACTGTGTTGTATTACATTTATCTTTGCCAACAGCTCAATCCACAATCACTATCTTTTTATATCTTTTATGCTTATGCCTTTCAAGGCTTTTCCTACTTTTAAGAAATTCTTGAATTGAATAAAAGGAAGCTCACAGTTTTTTAAATCTGGCTCCTTAAAAATGTTCACCTCTAAGATGGTGCCAATTTAAGCAAATAAGGTCTTCACATCATCTTCTGGATACATAAAACTTAGGTTACAGATGATCAGACTAGTTTTTTTGGTCAGCTACTTTAGCTTTGAGTCCTGGGCTTTGATTCTCATTCTGGTTCTTACTCTGAGGTCAATGGCCTAGTATCCAAATGTTTGAAGGAAAATTTAAAAGAATTATAGGAGAAAATAGATAATAAAAATTTAGGGTTGCTCAACATTTTTCTAATTTTAAAATAAAGAAAAAAGTTAAGGAAATCAATAGAATTTCAGATTACTGGACAATTTGAATGGAACTTTAAAAGAATACACATTTTTCTCATCTATACATGGCATTTTCACAAAAAAAATTACCATGTATTAAAAGGCAGATAATCCTCAAAAATCAAATGTAGAAAATAGAATAGCAAATGCACCATTTTTAGGTCATAATGCAAAAAATATATATTTAATAAAGAGCTATGGAAATATAGATTAAAATTTAATTAAAGGGCCAAGACGGCAGCGAGGATACACACATCTACTTAATCTCCATCTTTGCTCTCAGAATTTATTTCATGACAAGCTTCAGAATTAGTGCTTGACTGGGAAAAAAACCCACAAATAATTACCAACAGAAGACATCCTTGAAATTTATCAGAAAAGGTCTGTTTTTGCTCAGAGGAGAGACAGTTAGACTGGGGAAGGCTGGGGGCAGGCAGTGACAGTGAGAGCATGGCAGGCAGCTCACACTGAGCAGACCAGAGGTGGGTGGGGTGTGAGCTTAGTAGTTTCTGTGGAAAGAATTTTACCACAGTGTGGCTATTTTGCCTTGGCAGCAAGCCAGTAGACCAGCAGTATAAACACAGGAGGTAAAGACTATAACCCTGAAAAGCTAGTGTCTCTTAAGAACTGGCCACACCCACCTGGAGTGTCTCAGCGTGCTCTCAGAGTCTCAGAGCACAGACACAGTGCAGCCATTGCTATCCTGCTAGTGCCTAACTATTGCCCCCCATAGTCTGTAGAGGAAACTTGATAATAACATCCACCCCCCCCCAAAAAAAATAAAAAACAGACTGCATTTGTTTTTTGCTAGTTTGTCTTCTTTGATTCTTCTCTGACAAAATGAGCAAAAAATTTCAATGGACTCTCACTATTGATGGCTTCTATATGGATACAGAGTCTGAGAAGACTAAAAACAGATTGTCTCCAGCTGAATCCCCAAAAGGGGATATAATCTGGCCTTTAGCACACAAGATTCTCATAGAAGAAATTAAAAAGGCTCTCAAAAGAGAGCTAGAAGAAAAATGGGAAAAGGAAAGGGAAGCTTGGCAAGAGAGTCTGGATAAGTCATCCCACTCATTTAAAGATAGAGTGGATAAAAAAATCAAATCATTGAAAAACAGAATTAGTGAATTGGAAAAAGAAAATAGCTCTCTAAAAAATAAAATTGGTGAAATGGAAAAAAAATTCCATAGAATAAAACAACTCACTTAAAAACTCAATTGGACAATTAGAAAAAAAATTTAAAAAGTGAGTGAAGAAAATAATTCATTGAAAATCAGAATCGAACAAATGGAATTGAATGACTTGAGGAGATACTAAGAATCAGTCAAGCAAAACCAAAAAAATGAAACAATGGGAAAAATCATCAAATACTGTAGAGGGCTGAAACTCTTGAGTCATTGCACTGAGGTCAATTCAAGCACTTGAGGCTAACTACTGATTGGACAATATTCTATGGGCATGTGCTTGAACTGACCTCAGTGCAACAACTCAATAGTTTGAGCCCTTTACAAAATATCTTCTTGGGAAACAACAGACCTGAAAAACAGATCTAGGAGAGACAATCCAAGAATTATTGGACTCCCTGAAAAATATGATGAAAAAAAGAGCCTGGACATTATTTTCCAGGAAATTATCAAAGAGAACTGCCCAAAAGTTATAGAAACAGAGTGTAAAATAGAAATTGAAAGAATTCATTGATCACCTACTGAAAGGGACCCTAAAATCAGAACTCCAAGAAATATAGTGGCTAAATTCCAGAACTATCAAACCAAAGAAAAAAAAATATTACAAGTTGCTAGAAAAAAATCAATTCAATTATAGAGGAAGCACAATAAGGATTACCCAGGATCTAGCAGCAATCACATTAAAGGATCAAATGGCCTGGAATCTGATATTTCAAAAAGCTGAAGAACTTGGTATGCAACCAAAAATAACTTACCCAAACAAAATGAGCATTTTTTGTAGGGAAGAAGAGGGACATTCAAAATTCAAAATAAGTGAATTTCATCTATTTCTGATGAAAAAACCTGAACTAAACAAAAAGTTTGATTTCCAAATATAGGACTCAAGAGATACCTAAAAAAGTAAAAAGAAATCTTGGGAACTATATTTCTGCTATAAAGATATATAAAAAACACATGTATAATTTTTTCTAGAAACTAGAGGTAGAAAGGAAATTGTACCAGAAAAAGGGTAAAGTGGGGGGAATTCATCTCATGAAGAGGCAAAGGAAACCTATTATATTTGAGAGAAAAAATGGAGGGAGATAAACACAGAGTGTATCATACTCTCATTAGAATTGGCTCAGAGAGAAAAATATTAGATATATTTGATTTTTGGTGAAACTTCTTCCACCTCATTGAAAAGTGGGAGGGGAAAAGTGAAAAGGGAAGAAGTAAGCTATGTGGAAGGCAATATAGAAATTGTGAGGAAAAGGAGTAAGATAGGGGAAGAACTCTAAAGTGGGGGGAGGAATACTAAAAAGGGAGGGCTGTGAGAAGCAAGTGGTGCTTACAAGTTTAATACTGGGGAAGGGGGGAAGGAGGAAGGAAAGGAAAAAAATCATAAACAGGGGTTAACAAAATGGCAAGTAATACAGAATTGGTAATTTAAACCTTAAATGTGAATGGGGTAAACTTCCCCATAAAAGAGGAAGCAATTAGCATACTGAATTAAAAGACAGAATCCTACAATATGTTGTTTACAGGAAACACATTTGAAGCAGGGCGATACATATAGAGTAAACATAAAAGGTAGAAGCAGAATCTACTATGCTTCAGGTGAAGTAAAAAAAGCAGGGGTAGCCATCCTCATCTAAGATCAAGCAAAAGCAAAAATTGATCTAATTAAAAGAGATAAGGAAGGATACTATATTTTGCTAATGGATAGCATAGATAATGAAACAATATTAATATTAAACATATATGCACCAAGTGGTGTAGCATCTAAATTCTTAAAAGAGAAATTAAGAGAGCTGCAAGAAGAAATAGACAGCAAAACTATAGTAGTAGGAGAGCTCAACCTTGAACTCTCAGAATGAGAGAAATCAAACCAAATAAATAAGAAATAAGTCAAAGAGATAAATAGAATACTAGAAAAATTAGATATGATAGATCTTTGGAAAAACTAAATGGAGACAGAAAGGAGCACTCTTTCTTCTCAGCAGTTCATGGAACCTATACAAAAATTGACCATATATTAGGACATAAAAACCTCAAACTCAAATGCAGTAAGACAGAAGTAGTAAATGTATCCTTTTCAGACCATGATGCAATGAAAATTACATTCGATAAAAAGCCAAGGGAAAATATACCAAAATATAATTGGAAACTAAATAATCCCATACTAAAGAATGATTGGGTGAAACAGCAAATCATAGACATAATTAATAACTTCTCCCAAGAAAATGACAATAATGAGACATCATACCAAAATGTGTGGGATGCAGCCAAAGCAGTAATAAGAGGAAATTTTATATCTCTAGAGGCCTACTTGCATAAAATAGAGAAAGAGAAGGTCAATGAATTGGGCTTGCAACTAAAAATGCTAGAAAAAGAACAAATTAATAAACCCCAGTCAAACACTAAACTTGAAATTCTAAAAATAAAAGAAGAGATCAATAAAATTGAAAGTAAAAAAACTATTGAATTAATTAATAAAACTAAGAGTTGGTTCTATGAAAAAACCAACAAAATAGACAAACTCTTAGTAAATCTGATTTAAAAAAGGAAAGAGGAAAATCAAATTGTTAGTCTTAAAAATGAAAAGGGAGAACTTGCCACTAATGAAGAGGAAATTAGAGCAATAATTAGGAGTTATTTTGCCCAACTTTAAGCCAATAAATTCAATAACTTAAATGAAATGGAAGAATACCTTCAAAAATATATCTTGCCCAGATTAACAGAGGAAGAAGTAAGTTGGTTAAAAAATTCCATTTTAGAAAAAGAAATAGAACAAGCCTTTAACCAACTCTCTAAGAAAAAATCCTCAGGACCAGATGTTTGGTAGAATTCCAGGACCAGATGGATTCACATGTGAATTCTACCAAACATTTAAAGAACAATTAACTCTAATGCTATATAAACTATTTGAAAAAATACGGATTGAAGGAGTCCTACCAAATTCCTTTTATGACACAGATATGGTACTGATATCTAAACCAGGTAGGAGGAAAACAGAGAAAGAAAATTATAGACCAATCTCCCTCAAAATATCCTTCATTCTCATCCCTGCATTCACCTTGCTGAACTTCATTCAAATCCTAGCTAGAAACTATATTGTACACAAAGCTTTTCCCAATAGCTTATATTTATAGTGCATTCCCTTTGTACACAGTGACTGACACTGGATACATTGGACAAATAAAGACATATAGGAGGCCCTTAATATTTATTGACTAGTTGACCCACAAGCATACTCCTGTGTTCAAAAGGCTTCAGTAGTTCTTTATTTTCTTTGAAGTAAAAGTCAAATTTCTTAGCATGATATTCAACCTCTCATTCACTTATGCTTCCTTCCAATCTTATCTCAGATATATGTTCATACCTCTAGCAGCTATTCACTTCAGGGTACTTTGCCATTTGCTTTGTCTCTGCCCACCTTGTCAATACCTTAAAGAACCTTTTTTCAGTCTAGTCCAGGGGTAGCTAGACAGTACAGTGGATAGAGTGCTCAGCCTAAAATCAGTTCCTCAATTCAAATCCAGCCTCAGACACTTACTGAATAAATGACCTTGAGCAAGATCATTTTACCTTATTTGCTGCATTTTTAAAATGTAAAATAAACTGAAAAATAGTAAAGTACAACAGTATCTTTGTGAAGAAAATACCAAATGGGGTCATGAAGAGTCAGACAGGACTAAAACATGACTGAACAATAATCTGGTCTAGATATAATTCTCTCCAATGCCTGGGGATACTTAACTAACTGCTAAATTGTCTTAACTGATAAGGAAGTAAATGCAAATACACCTAATTCATTATCTAGTCACCCCTAGATCAGGCTTTATATCCAATTAGCTATCCTCTTCAGGTATCTTGCCATCTTCCCTGCCTCAGTACATAGAACATCTACTGACCTCTTTGTTTTCGGTTCTTGTTCTGGGAATTGCAACTAAACAAACATTACTATATATTAGTATTATTATAGCTTCTGGAAAAAAACATATTAATCATATCTCTGAGGATCAACTTACCATTCCCTCAAAAATATCCTTTCCTGGGACAACATTCCTCTATTTTTGGGCTCCTCTCCACCTCTTTAGAATGAAATCTTCTTAAGATGAGTGACTTTTTCTCTTTCATCCATTCATTGTGATGGGATACAGCTTCTAGGGGAAATGTGGCAGTAGTCTTGAGGTCCCAGGTCTTGACAGTACCTAGTTCCACAGACAATGCTGGCTGCCAGATAACAATCTGTGGGTCCGTGAAAACAGAGTTTCTTAGACAAATGGTGAAGTGCATACCAGACCATTCCTCAGTTCTACCTCTGCACCATAAAATTAGCATATCAGTGACATGAAGAAGTGGATTCCTCTGTCATTTCCTATAACCTTTTCTTCTTGCTCTTGGTACTTTCCTAATTCTTTTAGAACTTAGCTTGCTTCAATTGGTGTTACAATTATGGTAAACTTTGCCCCTTGACTTGGAGTTGAGTTCAAGCCTGAAAATTCTTTTTTTTAATTACAGTTTTTTATTTTCAAAACATATGCATGAAAAAATTTTCAATATTGACCCTTGCAAAACTTTGTGTTCCAAATTTTACTCTCCCTTCCTCCCACCCTCTCCCCTAGATGGCAAGTAATTTAATATATGCCAAACATGTAAAAATATATGTTAAATCCAATATATATATATATTCATATTTATACAATTATTGTGCTGCAAAAGAAAAATCAGATCAAGAAGGAAAAAAAAAACTGAGAAAGAAAATAAAATGCAATCAAACAGCAAAAATAGTGAAAATACTATATTGTGATCCACACTTAGTTCCCACAATCCTCTCTCTGGGTGTAAATGGTTCTCTTCATCACAAGATCATTGGAACTGACCTCAGTCATCTCACTGTTAAAAGGGCCATGTCCATCAGAATTAATTTTCGTATAATCCTGCTTTTGTTGTGTACAATGGTCTCCTGGTTCTGCTCATTTCACTTAGCATCAGTTCATGTCTCTCCAGACCTCTCTGAAATCATTCTGCTGATCATTTCTTATGGAACAATAATATTCCATAACATTCATATACCATGACTTATTCAACCATTCTCCAATTGATGGGCATCCACTCAGTTTCCAGTTTCTTGCCACTACAAAAAGGGCTACCACAAACATTTTTGTACATGTAGGACCTTTCCTCTCTTTGATGATCTCTTTGGGTTATAAGCCTAGTAGAAATTGCTGGATCAAAGGGTATGTACATTTTAAAAACCCTTTGGGCATGGTTCCAAAATGCCCTCCAGAATGGTTAGATGAATACAGAACTCTACCCACAATGTATTAGTATTCCAGTTTTTCCATAACCACTCCAACATTTATCATTATCTTTTGCTGTCATTTTAGCCAGTCTGAGAGGTGTGTAGTGGTATCTCAGAGTTGTCTTAATTTGCATTTCTCTGATCAATAGTGATTTAGAGTACCTTTTCATATGACTGGAAATGGTTTCAATTTCTTCATCTGAAAATTGTCTGTTCATAACCTTTGACCATTTATCAAATGGAGAATGGATTGAATAAATTTGAGTCAATTCTCTATATATTTTAGAAATTTGGCCTTTATCAAAATCTTTAGATGTAAAAATATTTTCCCAGTTTATTGCTTCCCTTCTTATCTTGTATGCATTAATTTTGTTTGTACAAAACCTTTTAATTTAATGTAATTAAAATTATCTATTTTGTGTTCAATAATATACTCCAGTTCTTCTTTGGCCACAAATTCTTTCCTTTTCCACACATCTGAGATGTAAGCTATCCTTTGTTCTTCTAATTTTCTTATAATATCACTATGTTTAGATCATGAACCCATTTCAGGGTCAAAGCCTAGTTTCTGCCATATTAATTTCCAATTTTCTGAGAAGTGTTTTGTCAAATAGTATGTTCTTATCGCTAAATCTGGGGTCTTTTGGATTTGTCAAACATTGAATTACTATAGTCATTGACTATTTTGTCCTGAGAACCTACACTATTTGACTACTCTAATTCTTAGCCAGTTCCAAATGATTTTGATGACAGCTGCTTTATAATATAGTTTTAGGTTTGGCACAGCTAAGGCCACCTTCATTTGCATTTTTCCCCACAATTCTTTTGAAATTATTCACCTTTTATTCTTTCAGATGAACTTTGTTATTATTTTTTGTAGATCTGTAAAATAATTTCTCAGGACTTTGATTGGTATGGACTGAATAAGTAGATTAATTTAGGTAATGTCAATTTTATTATATTCACTCCATCTATCCATGAGCACTTGATATTTTTTCAATTAATTATTGATGACTTTATTTGTGTGGAAAGTGTTTTATAGTTGTGTTCCTGACTTTGCCTTGCCAGGTAGACTCCCAAATATTTTATATTATCAACAGTTATTTTAAATGAAATTTCTCTTGTATTTCTTGCTGCTGGACTTTGTTGGTAATATATACAAATGCTGATGATTTACATGGATTTATTTTGTATCCTGCAACTTTGCTAAAGTTGTGAATTGTTCCTAGTGGTTTTAGTTGATTCTCTAGGGTTTTCTAAGTATATCATCAAATCATCTTCAAAAAGTGATAATTTGGTTTCCTCATTACCTACTCTAATTTCTTTAATCTCTTTTTCTTCTCCTATTGCCAAAGCTAACATTTCTAATACAATATTAAACAGTGATGGTGATATTGGATAACCTTGTTTGACTCCTGATCTTATTGGGAATGATTCTAGTTCCCCACTACATATGATGCTTGCTGATGGTTTTCAGTAGATGTTACTGATCATTTTAAGGAAAACTCCATTTATTCCTATATTCTGTAGTGCTTTTAATAGGAATGGGTGTTGGATTTTATCTAATGCTTTTTCTGCATTTATTGAGATAATTATATGATTTTTGTTAGTTTGATTATTGTTATAATCAATTATGCTAATAGTTTTCCTAATATTGAACCCGTCCTGCTTTCCTGGTATAAATGTTACTTGCACATGGTGTATTATCCTGGGGATGACTTTCTGTAATCTCTTTGCTCTTATTTTATTTAAGATTTTTGCATCAATATTCATTAGTGAAATTGGTCTATAATTTTCTTTCTTTGTTTTGACCCTATCTGGTTTTGGTATCAGTACCATATCTGTATCATAAAAGATATTTGGTAGGACTACTTCTTTCCCTATTTTTCAAATAGTTTGCACAGTATTGGAATTAATTATTCTTTAAATGTTTGGTAGAACTCATGTAAATTCATCTGGCCCAGGAGATTGTTTTTAGGGAGTTGATTAATAGCTTGTTCTATTTCTTTTTTCTAAAATGAGACTAAGTAATTTCCTCTTCTGTTAATCTGGGCAATCTATATTTTTGTAGATATTCCTCCATTTCACTTAGATTCCTAATTGTTGCTCTAATTTCCTGTTCATTGGTGGAAAGTTCTCCCTTTTCATTTTTGATACTAACAATTTGATTTTCTTCTTTACTTTTTCTAATCAAATTAACTAAAAGTTTATCTATTTTGTTGTTTTTTTCATAAAACCAACTCTTAGCTTTATTTATTAATTCAATTGTTTTCTTACTTGCAATTTTATTAATCTCCCCTTTTATTTTCAGAATTTCAAATTTGGTATCTAATTAAGAGTTTTAATTTGTTCTTTTTCTAGCTTTTTCATTTGGAAATTCAATTCATTGATCTTTTATTTCTCTATTTTATGCAAGTAAGCATCTAGAGATATAAACTTTTCTGTAATAACTACTTTGGCTGCATCCCACAAATTTTGTTATGTTGTTTCATTATTGTCATTCTCTTGGATTAAGTTAATGATTGTGACTATAACTTGTTGTTTCACCCATTCATTCTTTAGAATTATATTATTTAATTTCCAATTAATTTTTGGTCATTTTCTCCTAACCTTTTATTGCATATGCTTTTTATTGCATCATGATCTGAAAAATGCATTTACTATTTCTTACTTTTACTATTTCTTACTAACTTTTCTAGGATTTTATTTACCTCCTTAACATCTTTTTTATTTATTTTGTGGTTTGATTTATCTAATTCTGAGTGAGCAAGGTTGAGATACCCCACTAGTAGTATTGTTTTGCATCTCTCTTAACTCCTCCTCTAGGAATTTGAATGCTATACCACTTGGTGTATATATGTTTAATATTGATATTACTTTATTATCTAGAGTACCTTTAAGTAGAATGTAGTTTCCTTCCTTATCTCTTTTAATTAGATCTATTTTTGATTTTGTTTGATCTGAGATCAGGATTGCTACCCCTGCTTTTTTACCTCAGCTGAAGCATAACAGATTCTGTTCTAGCCATTTACCTTTACTCTGAATGTATCACTTTGCTTTAAATGTGTTTCTTGCAAACAACAAATTGTAGAATTATGGCTTTTAATCCAGTGTGCTATCCGCTTCCATTTTATGGGAGAATTCATCCCATTCACTTTCACAGTTAAAATGATTAATTTTGTATTTACTGCCATCTTGTTTTACTTCAATTATACTTTTCTCTTCCCTCCCCCCTTTACCTCCTCCCCAGTATTTTACTTCTGACCACCCCCTTTCTCAAAAAGCCCTCTCTTTTTGCAACCCCCCCTTTCTTATGCCTTTCCCCTTCTACTTCTGTTGTTCTTTCTATTAGCCTTTCCTTTTTATTTCCCCATTTCCCTCCTACTTCCCTTTACGGTGAGGCAAACTTCTCTTTGAAGTTAAATGTGTCTGATAATCTTTCTTTGAGTCAAATCTGGTGAGAGTAAGATTCACACAATACTCATCCCTATTCCTTCTTTCTCTTAATTGTAATAATTGTAATAGGTGTTTTTTGTCTCTCCATGAGATGTAACTTACCCCATTTTAACTCCATTTTCATCTTATTCCAGTAGAATCACCTTTCCTAGTCTAGTTCCTTTTTTATATCATCACAATAAAATCAAATCATACCTGCAACTTCTAAGTATACCCAAAACAGAGATACAGACCTCAAGAGTTAAACATACCATCTTCTGATATAGGGATATAAGCTTTTTGACTTTTAAAAGAAAGTTATTTTTTTCCCTTTTTATATTTTTATGTTTTTCTTGAATTCTGTATTTGAAGATCAAATTTTCTATTCAGCTCTGGTCTTTTCATCAGAAATCATTGGAAACACAGAACCTGTTTCATTGAGCATCCATCTTTTTTCCCTGAAAGATGATGTTCAATTTTGCTGGATAACAATTCTTGGTTGCAATCCAAATTCCTTTGCCTTTTGGAATATTAGATTCCATGCCCTTTGATCCTTTAAAGTGGAAGCTGCTACATCCTGTACAATCCTGATAGTGGCTCCTAGATATTTGAATTGTTTCTTTGAGCTGCTTGCAATGTTTTCTCCTTCATTTGATGACTCTGAAATTTAATTTTGATGTTCCTTGGAGTTTTCATTTTGGGGGCTCTGTCAGGAGGTGAATTCTTTTGATGGCTATTTTACCTTCTGGTTCTAGGACATCAGGACAGTTTTCCTTGATGAAAGATGAGGTCTAGGACCTTTTTTCCTCATAATTTTCAGATAATCCAATAATTCTTAGATTGTCTCACCTAGATCTGTTTTCCAGGTTATTTGTTTTTTCAATTGTGTATTTCATATTTTATTCTATTTTTAATTTTTTTGGTTTAATTTGATTCTTGAAGTCTCATTGAGTCATTCAATTCTATTTGTGCAATTCTAATTGTTAGTGAATTATTTTCTTCAGTTAGCTTTTTAAAATTTCCTTTTGCATTTGTCCAATTGGACTTTTAAATAATGTGTTCTGTTCATAGCATTTTTCCATTTCACAGATTTTGTTTTTCAATGTATTGATTTCTTTTTCATATCTATTTTTAAGGATTTATATGCTTTTTCCATTTCATCAAATCTATTTTGTAAGGAGTTTTCTTCAGATAATGTAATGGGCTGAGCTTTGAGTTGATGCACTGAGGTCCCAGGCACGTGAGGCTAAATAGTAATTGGACCATACTCTATTAATATATATGGTTGGAGAAAGAATGGCCCCCACCCACTCTTTGTGCAAGCCCTGATGTGTTGTATAGGAAATGACGATTTTGGTGGGTGGAGGCAAGGGGGCGGAAAGGGAAGCGGAAAGAGAGACTGCTGGCTGGCGTCTTGACACAGCTGCTCACATTGCTATTGCCACTGTCCTTCAGCTCTGATCCCCCTCTGCTAGCTGGCTTCCTGTCACAGCTGTCCATATCGCTATTGCAATCCTTCTTCACCTCTACTGAAAATAAAGATTGAAGATTTTTCCCTTAACCTGAATTCCTGACTCCGGCTGATTTTAAATACGCGGTCATCACAAGATAATTTCTGTTTTTCCTTTTCCAAAACCTCTTGTAAAGATCTCACTTCCTTTCCTTTAACTTCTTTTAAGATACTTTTTGACTTCTTCCAACAGAGCCTCGCAAAAGGGAACTAACTTATATCATCCTTTGGGGCTTCATCTGGAGATGATTTGCCAGTCATATGAGAAGGTGCTCTAAATCACTATTGATCAGAGAAATGCAAATTAAGACAACTCTTAGATACCACTATACACCTCTCAAATTGGCTAAGATGACAAGAAAAGACAAGGATGAATTTTGGAGGGGATATGGGAAAACTGGGATACTAATAGATTGGTGGTGGAGTTGTGAATGGATCCAGTCATTCTGGAGAACAATTTGGAACTATGCTCAAAAACTTATGAAATTGTGCATACCCTGTGATCCAGCAGTGTTTCTACTGGGCTTATATCCTAAAGAGATCTTAAAGGAGGGACAGGGACCCACATGTGCAAAAATGTTTGTGGTAGCTCTTTTTGTAGTGGCAAGAAACTGGAAACTGAGTGAATTTCCATCAGTTGGAGAATGACTGAATAAGTTATGGTATATGAATATTATAAAATATTACTGTCCTATAAAAAAGGATCAGGAGGAAGATTTTAGAGAGGCCTGGAGAGACTTACATGAATTGATACTAAGTGAAATGAGCAGAACCAGGTGATCATTGTACATGACAACATCAAGATTATACAATGATCATTTTTGATGAATATGACTCTTTCCTACAATGAGATAATGTAACTAGAATGGAAGAAAAAAAGGTTGCTGGATGTGCTTGCAAATTGAAACACCAGCTGTGGAACTCTAACTTCTCAAGAGATAGAAAAGTAATGGGAGGGCCCCTAGGTTATGAGAACCAGCAGTATTACCCAGTGATTAATGGTGGGCATCTATTGACCATTTTTGATCAGAAGCATCTTGCCTTAAAGGGGCATTATTGGGTTTGTGGCCTAACTGCTTAAACACACCTTCCCTGTTAATTGGATGGAGTCCTGTTGTATAGGATTGATTGGCTCAAGTTTTTCTTTTTACCAGGACTAGAAGGAGGCTGTGTAGGTATTCAATTATACGATGACTTAAAGAGGAGCAAAAGAAGCATAGATACATCTCTCATCAACATGGGAGACACAAATAGATAGGGAGACACCTAGCTTTCCAAAAGGATAATGCAGACAGATGGGCTGGCCACTAGGGCCCAGAATAGAAGTTGGGGGTATAGAACTCCTATATATATTCTGAACTGGTTAATAAGGTTACAAGCTGTAGTTGAGATTATCACTAACACCAAACTGCCAAAGCCTTGAACCTACTAACAGACTAAGTCATGCAAACTAGGGAAGTCATATTACAGCACAGACTGGTGCTATATTATCTCCTAAAAAAAAGGTGGTGTCTGTGAGAAGTTAAATCTGTCAACTTGCTGTATGAAAATCATTGACAATGGGAAAACAATAAAAGAAATCATCAAAGATATTAGGATATTAGCTAATGTCCCTATACAGACTTGGTCCTTTCCTTTTAATGCATCCTGGTGGTTTTGGTTTGGTGGGAGTTGGTAGAAGCAAATCCTTTGGTTTTTGCTTATTGTTCTAGCTGTTATTATTGTTCTACCTGCTTGTTTGCCTTGTATGATACAACTAATCACTAGAATACTTTGAAATTTTTCTGAAATAGTCTCAGTAGAGGCTCCTGCTGATATAAGAATTCTAGTTTTAAATGGACAAGGGTTGATACTCATAGATGTTAAAGAAAGAAATGAATAAGTAGGGAATAATATGGAGGTCCTAGCATGTATCAGGATTAATATGAGAAATCTTCAGGTGAATAAAAATAAGAGAATCCCATTTTGTGTTCTTGAAGAATTCAATCCACCCAATGAATTTAAAAAATCAATAGGATAAGGGAGAGACTTGTGTTTTTTTGGATATAAAACCCAATTTCTACTTCTATACTCTTCTACATTTCCTGGACTGCCCAGTTAATGTGCTGGTCCTCTTCTTGCAAGAAGTGAATAAAAGCTTTCTGTTTGTACCTGGAGATGCCTCCTACAAGTCAATTAGGTAAGGGGGAGCCTAGTACTCCATCCCATCCACTAGTAACCACCATACTAATTCCACTTTTGTTTATCTTTTTTTTTTTTTTGCTCATTTTTGGCCCCTGAACTTTTTAATCTATTCATGTCGTTGTTTATTTCAGACTCCAAGCCATGATTTCTAACTACTTGTCCACCCCAAATATCATCTGCTACCTGATTCTGATACTCAGCACCCCTGGATGCTGTTGCCTCCACCTTCAAGTCACATGTCTCCCCTCCTCAGTCTAGACCTCAATCGCCAGGGTCAGCTCTATCTATACCTCTTATCAGCCTGAAGCAGCTTCAGAAAATGAGATCTTTGTCCCTTTTTTCCAAATGAATTTGGGTCTGGACTGCTTGGTGGGAACAATGGGAAATAGTTTCTAGAGGAAATATGTCTATAGCCCTGAGGCCACCAGGCCTTGGAAGTGCTTAATTTCACAGATTATGCTATCTGCGAAATAACAATCTGTTGGTCTGTAATAACATGTTCTGAAACAAATGGTGAAGTACATACCAGACCTCTCCTCACTTCTACCTCTGGGTCATAATATTAGCATATCAATGACATGAAGAACCAGATTTCTCTGTTATTTTCCTCCCAATAAATTTGTCTTCTTGCTCCCAGTTCTTTGCTAAATCTTCTTGGAACTTAGCCTGCTTCATATGGTGTTACAATTACAATACACTTTGCCCTTTGACTTGGAGATGGGTTCAAGCTTGCAAATTCTTTTAAGAGGTCTCACAACACCAGTCTGTGACCTCAACTTTTTGGGTCTCCTTTTGAACCTCAACAATTGGTTCTCTGCAGGAATATTTATGTATCTATATTCTTGCATACATAGAACATATTTTTGTATGTATATTTAAACATATGCATAGTGAAATTCATTTCTATATAATTCTTTTATTTTATAATGCCATATATTACATTTAACTTAAATTGTTTAAAACATGATTCTGAGAGGGCTTCTATAAACTTCACCAAAATGCCCAAAGGAGCCATGACACAAATATTAAGAATCTCTAGTTCCTGAGAAGATTTTGGGATGATAGCAGAATAGGTCAGAAAACTTTGGTTTTGACACAGCTGTGTAAGCTCCGTGTTTTTCTCTCACTATCCACTTCATTACAAGCCTCTGAATTGATGCTTGACTGAAAAAAAAAACCCACAAATAGTTACGAAGAGAAGCCATCCTTGAGATTCGCCAAGAAAGGTCTGTTTTTGCGCGAGGGCTGGGACGGTTTTGGATCGGGCGCAGGGTGCGGGCAGACAGCTGAGAGTACGGCAGGCAGCTCACAGCCGAGAAGACTGGAGAGGGGGTGGGGTGTGATTGCAGCCATCTCTGAGGAGAGAGCTTTGCTACAGAATTGGATACTTAGCCCTGGCAGCAAGCCAGCTGCCCAGCAGAGAAGCTAAAAACACCGGGGGGTAAAGAATACAACCCCAAACAGCTGGAGTCTCTCCGGACCTGGCCATCCCTCCCCCACAGTGTCTCAGCACGCTCTTGGAATCTCAGAGCGCAGGCGCAGCACAGTAGGGCTAGTGCCTTGCTGCTGCCCCCGCAGTCTGTAGAGGAAGCTCAGTAACACCACCCAGCCCCTCCCCCCAAAAAGCAGACTCCAATTAGGGGTGATTTCTTTTTTTCTTTTTGCTAGTTTGTCTTTGATTCTTTGACATAATGAGCAAAAAATTGAAGAGGACTTTAACCCTTGACAGCTTCTATACAGATAAAGAGCAGACTCCAAATCCTGAGGAGACTAAAAACAGACAATCTCCAGGTGAATCCTCAAAGGAGGAGATCATCTGTTCCTCAGCACAGATGAACCTCATAGAAGTAATTAAAAAGACTATCACAAGGGAGCTAGAAGAAAAATGGGAAAAGGAGAGGGAGGCTTGGCAAGAGAGTCTGGAGAAGTCATCCCAGTCATTTAAAGAGAGACTGGATAAAGAAATAAAATCCTTGAAAAATAGGATTAGTGAGCTGGAAACAGAAAATAGCTCTCTAAAAAACAAAATTGGCGAAATGGAAAAAAATTCCACAGAACAAAAGAACTCAATGGGACAATTAGAAAAAGAATTTAAAAGAGTGAAGAAAACACTTCATTAAAAATCAGAATTGAACAATTGGAATTGAATGACTCAAGGAGACAAGAAGAATCAGTCAAGCAAAAACAAAAAAAAAATCAAACAATGGAAAAGAATGTGAAATACCTTCTGGGGAAGACAACAGACCTGGAAAACAGATCCAGGAGAGACAATCTGAGAATCATTGGACTCCCAGAAAAGTATGATGAAAAAAAGAGCCTGGACACTATTTTCCAAGAAATTATCAAAGAGAACTGCCCAGAAGTCATAGGAACAGAGGATAAAATAGACATTGAAAGAATTCATCGATCACTCACTGAAAGGGATCCTAAAATCAAAACACCAAGGAATATAGTGGCCAAATGCCAGAACCCTCAGACGAAGGAAAAAATATTGCAAGCAGCTAGAAAAACCCAATTCAGGTATCGAGGAGCCGCAATAAGGATCACCCAGGATCTAGCAGCATCCACATTAAAGGATCGAAGGGCCTGGAATATGATATTCCGAAAGGCTAAGGAACTTGGTATGCAACCAAAAATAACTTACCAGCTAGAATGAGCATCTTTTTCCAGGGAAGAAGATGGACATTCAACGAAGTAAGCGAATTTCATCTATTTTTGATGAAAAAACCAGAACTTAACAAAAAAGTTTAATCTACAAATATAGAACTCAAGAGAAATCTAAAAAGGTAAAGATTAATCTTGGGAACTATATTTCTGATATAAAGATGTATAAGGAATACATGTATACCTTGTTCTAGAAAGTAGATGTGGAAAGGACATTGTACCAGAAAAAGGGTAAAGTGGGGGTACTACATCTCATGAAGAGGCAAAGGAAACCTATTATATCTGAGAGAAAGAATGGAGGGGGATGAATATAGTGGGTATCTTACTGCCTTCAGAATTGGCTTTAAGAGAAAAATTTTAGACATATTCAATTTATGTTGAAACTTCTCCCACCTCATTGAAAAGCGAGAAGGGAAAAGTGAAAAGGGAAGGAATAAGCTAAGCAGAAGGGAATATGGAAACGAGGAGGGATAGGGGTAAGTTAGGGGGAGGAAATCTAAGGTGGGGGGTGGGGAGAGATACTAAAAAGGGAGGGGTGTGAGAAGCAAGTGGTGCTTACAAGCTTAATACTGGGAAGGGGGGGAAGGGGGAAAGAAGGGAGAAAAGCATAAACAGGAGTTAACAAGATGGCAAGTAATACAGAATTGGTCATTTTAACCATAAATGTGAACAGGGTAAACTCCCCCATAAAGAGGAAGTGGTTAGCAGAATGGATTAAAAGCCAGAATCCTACAATATATTGTTTACAGGAAACACACCTGAAGCAGGGAGATACATGCAGGTTAAAGGTAAAAGGTTGGAGCAAAATCTACTATGCTTCAGGTGAAATTAAAAAAGCAGGGGTAGCCATCCTGATCTCAGATCAAGCTAAAGCAAAAATTGATCTAGTTAAAAGAGATAAGGAAGGGCACTATATCTTGCTAAAGGGTAGCATGGATAATGAAACAATATCATTATTAAACATATACGCACCAAGTGGTGTAGCATCTAATTTCTTAAAAGAAAAATTAAGAGAGCTGCAAGAAGAAATAGACAGCAAAACTATAATAGTGGGAGATCTCAATCTTGCACTCTCAGAATTAGATAAATCAAACCACAAAATAAATAAGAAAGAAGTCAAAGAGGTAAATAGAATACTAGAAAAGGTAGATATGATAGATCTCTGGAGAAAATGTAATGGAGAGAGAAAGGAGTACACTTTCTTTTCAGCAGTTCATGGAACCTATACAAAAACTGACCATATATTAGGACATAAAAACCTCAAATTAAAATGCAGTAAGGCAGAAATAGTAAATGCATCCTTTTCAGACCATGATGCAATGAAAATTACATTCAACAAAAAGCCAGGGGAAAGTAGACCAAAAAAAATTGGAAACTAAATAATCTTATACTAAAGAATGATTGGGTGAAACAGCAAATCATAGACATAATTAAATAATTTCACCCAAGAAAATGATAATAATGAGACATCATACCAAAATGTATGGGATACAGCCAAAGTGGTAATAAGGGGAAATTTCATATCTCAATAGAGAAAGAGAAGGTCAATGAATTGGGCTTGCAACTAAAAATGCTAGAAAAGGAACAAATTAAAAACCCCTAGTCAAATACTAAACTTGAAATTCTAAAAATAAAAGGAGAGATCAATAAAATTGAAAATAAAAAAAACTATTGAATTAATTAATAAAACTGAGTTGGTTCTATGAAAAAACCAACAAAATAGACAAACCCTTAGTAAATCTGATTAAAAAAAGGAAAGAGGAAAATCAAATTGTTAGTCTTAAAAATGAAAAGGGAGAACTCGCCACTAACGAAGAGGAAATTAGAGCAATAATTAGGAGTTACTTTGCCCAACTTTATGCCAATAAATTTGACAACTTAAATGAAATAGAAGAATACCTCCAAAAATATAGCTTGCCCAAACTAACAGAGGAAGAAGTAAATATCCTAAACAGTCCCATTTCAGAAAAAGAAATAGAATAAACTATCAACCAACTCCCTAAGAAAAAATCCCCAGGACCAGATGGATTTACATGTGAATTCTACCAAACATTTAAAGAACAATTAACTCCAATGCTAAATAAACTATTTGAAAAAATAGGGATTGAAGGAGTCCTACCAAACTCCTTTTGTGACACAGACATGGTACTGATACCTAAACCAGGTAGGTTGAAAACAGAGAAAGAAAATTATAGACCAATCTCCCTAATGAATATTGATGCTAAAATCTTAAATAAAATATTAGCAAAAAGATTACAGAAAATTATCCCCAGGATAATACACTATGATCAACTAGGATTTATACCAGGAATGCAGGGCTGGTTCAATATTAGGAAAACTATTAGCATAATTGGCTATATCAATAACCAACCAACAAAAACCATATGATCATCTCAATAGATGCAGAAAAAGCATTTGATAAAATTCAACATCCATTCCTAATAAAAACACTTGAGAGCATAGGAATAAATGGACTTTTCCTTAAAATAGTCAGGAGCATATATTTAAAACCTTCAGTAAGCATCATATGCAATGGGGAAAAACTGGAATTTTTCCCAGTAAGATCTGGAGTGAAGCAAGGTTGCCCACTATCACCATTATTATTCAATATCGTATTAGAAACACTAGCCTCTGCAATAAGAGTCAAGAAAGAGATTAAAGGAATTAGAGTAGGCAATGAGGAAACCAAACTATCACTCTTTGCAGATGATATGATGATATACCTAGAGAACCCCAGAGATTCTACTAAAAAGCTATTAGAAATAATTCATAATTTTAGCAAAGTAGCTGGATACAAAATAAATCCCCATAAATCCTCAGCATTTTTATACATCACCAACAAAACCCAACAGCAA
The DNA here is from genome assembly GCF_016432865.1 of Antechinus flavipes. Classification (NCBI taxonomy): domain Eukaryota; kingdom Metazoa; phylum Chordata; class Mammalia; order Dasyuromorphia; family Dasyuridae; genus Antechinus; species Antechinus flavipes. The sequence goes on from NC_067398.1 coordinate 666,367,489, forward strand.
GAGATACAAAGAGAAATTCCATTTAGAGTAACTGTTGATAGCATAAAATATTTGGGAATCTATCTACCAAAGGAAAGTCAGGAATTATATGAGCAAAATTACAAAAAAGTTTCCACACAAATAAAGTCAGACTTAAATAATTGGAAAAAAATTAAGTGCTCTTGGATAGGCCGAGCGAATATAATAAAGATGACAATACTCCCTAAACTAATCTATTTATTTAGTGCTATACCAATCAGACTTCCAAGAAAATATTTTAATGATCTAGAAAAAATAACAACAAAATTCATATGGAACAATAAAAAGTCGAGAATCTCAAGGGAATTAATGAAAAAAAAAATCAAATGAAGGTGGCCTAGCTATACCTGATCTAAAATTATATTATAAAGCAGCAATCACCAAAACCATTTGGTATTGGCTAAGAAATAGATTAGTTGATCAGTGGAAAAAGTTAGGTTCATAAGACAGAATAGTCAACTATAGCTATCTAGTGTTTGACAAACCCAAAGATCCTAACTTTTGGGATAAGAATTCATTATTTGATAAAAACTGCTGGGATAACTGGAAATTAGTATGGCAGAAATTAGACGTGGACCCACACAACACTGTATATCAAGATAAGATCAAGATGGGTCCATGACCTAGGCATAAAGAATGAGATTATAAATAAATTAGAGGAACATAGGATAGTTTACCTCTCAGACTTGTGGAGGAGAAAGAAATTTGTGACCAAAGATGAACTAGAGACCATTACTGATCACAAAATAGAAAATTTTGATTATATCAAATTAAAAAGCCTTTGTACAAACAAAACTAATGCAAACAAGATTAGAAGGGAAGCAACAAACTGGGAAAACATCTTTACAGTTAAAGGTTCTGATAAAGGCCTCATTTCAAAAATATATAGAGAACTGACTCAAATTTATAAGAAATCAAGCCATTCTCCAATTGATAAATGGTCAAAAGATATGAACAGACAATTTTCAGATGATGAAATTGAAACTATTACCACTCATATGACAAAGTGTTCCAAATCATTATTGATCAGAGAAATGCAAATTAAGACAACTCTGAGATACCACTACACACCTGTCAGATTGGCTAAGATGACAGGAAAAATAATGATGAATGTTGGAGGGATGCGGGAAAACTGGGACACTGATGCATTGTTGGTGGAGTTGTGAACGAATCCAACCATTCTGGAGAGCAATCTGGAGTTATGCCCAAAAAGTTATCAAATTGTGCATACCCTTTGATCCAGCAGTATTTCTATTGGGCTTATATCCCAAAGAAATACTAAAGAAGGGAAAGGGACCTGTATGTGCCAAAATGTTTGTGGCAGCCCTTTTTGTAGTGGCTAGAAACTGGAAATTGAATGGATGCCTATCAATTGGAGAATGGCTGGGTAAATTGTGGTATATGAATGTTATGGAGTATTATTGTTCTGTAAGAAATGACCAGCAAGATGAATACAGAGAGGCCTGGAGAGACTTACATGAACTGATGCTAAGTGAAATGAGCAGAACCAGGAAATCACTTTACACTTTGACAACAATATTGTATGAGGATGTATTCTGATGGAAGTGGATTTCTTTGACAAAGACTCAGTTTCAATTGATAAATGATGGACAGAAGTAGCTACACCCAAAGAAAAAACACTGGGAAACAAATGTGAACTATTTGCATTTTTGTTTTTCTTTCCGAGTTGTTTTTACCTTCTGAATCCAATTCTCCCTGTGCAACAAGAGAACTGTTTGGTTCTGCACACATATATTGTATCTAGGATATACTGCAACATATTTAACATATATAGCACTGTTTGCCATCTAGGGCAGGGAGTGGAGGGAGGGAGGGGAAAAATTGGAACAGAAGTGAGTGCAAGGGATAATGTTGTAAAAAAAATTACACTGGCATGGATTCTGTCAATATAAAGTTATTATAAAATGAAATAAAATATTTAATTTAAAAAATGCCCATTAAAAAAAACAAAAACAAAAACAAACAAACAAACAAACAAAAAACTTTGGCTTTCCAGATTTGATTCCTCTGTAGAAAAAGACAGAACCTTGACACACAGGGAATAAACAACAGAAAAAACAAAAGTCAGGCTAAAATAGTTGTTCTTCAAAGACAACCTAAAAGGACTTGATCTTCCTGGGCAGACATTCAGCAAATTCCTCCAGGCCAACTCTTCAAAATCGAACAACAAATCCTGGGGGTAGCTTTAGCTTTAGAATCTTTCATCTCTCAGACAGTTATGAGGGTCTGACCATAAAATAAAAGATTGAAAGACGTTCCACTGACAAGAGACAGTCAGCTATGCTGGCCAGAAGTGTTGAGGATTGGGCTGCTACTGTGGCTTACAAGGAGCTAGTATATATTCCTTGTGGGTGATGTAGCAGAGGAGCAGGGGTCTCTGCTGGCTATGGGCACCTGCAACAGAGAAGAATCCCTACTTTCAGTTCCAGGGAAGTAGTTTGCAGTCAGTTGAGAGACTATAGAGAGTAAGACCATATTTAGGACAGTGTGACTTGGGGTTCTAGGTGTAGCTATAGCTTAGAAGTAGAATGAACTTCAAAGAAACTAGGGATAAAAAGATGTAAAGGAAGCAGATTCAGTAGCATCAGGCTTTAAACCATATTGTAAGGTGAGACCATTATTCAACTATGAAATGGATAATTTTGATTATTTTAAATTAAAATTTTCTAGTATAAATAAAATATATGTAGCTAAGAACAGAAGGAATGCAGAAAATTGGGGGAAAACATTGATAGGTTCTAAACCAGAAGGTGGATTGGGTTGGAAATATTCCTGTGGTGTAGGAAATGATGAACCCTGGTTCATCTAGAAAAACATGGAAAGACTTGTATATGAGTATGTTTTATTGACATTTATGTATATATATATATATATTGTACATATATATATATGTGTGTATTTGCACTAAATTGTAGCCTTCTTGGGGATGAGGAGAAGGGAGAAAAATCAAAGTTAAAATTGCATAACAGAACAAAACAAAACCTATAAAGAAGCAAAGAAAAACTGGACATCTTTGAAAACAATTATCAACATGAAGTCTCCTGCAATATCCCAATATCAGACACCATTGTTTGTTTGATCCATAATAATTACAGCAGTGCTACTTTTTCTATCTCTACCTGTTTTAGCAGTCAGTATTACAATACTTTTAACTGACCGCAATCTAAACACAACATTCTTTGACTCTGCCGGAGGAGGGGATCCAATCCCATATCAACACCTATTCTGATTCTTTGGTCATCCAGAAGTTTATATTCTGATCCTATTAGGGTTCAGAATTATTTCTCACATTGTCACATAATATGCAGGCAAAAAAGAACCTTTTGGCTATATAGGAATGGTATGGGCAATGATATCCATTGGTTTCCTAGGCTTCATTGTATGAGCTCACCATATATTTACTGTCAGATTAAACGTAGATAGAAGAGCATATTTTACATCAGCTACAATAATTATTGCAATTCCTACTGGTATTAAAGTTTTTAGTTGATTGGCTATACTACATAGGGGAAACATTAAATGATCTCCAGCCATACTATGGACCCTAGGCTTCATTTTCCTCTTTACAATTGGAGGCCTCACAGGGCTAATTCATCCCTAGACATCGTCCTCCACGACACATATTATGTTGTAGCCCACTTCCATTACATGATAATTGTTGTAATAAAGTTAATAGCCCCTTGGATGGATGAGATCCCTGCTAGATGAAGTGAAAAAATAGCTAGATCTACGGAGGCTCCTGCGTGAGCGAGATTACCTGCTAGAGGTGGGTAGACAGTTCCTCCTGTTCCAGTGCCTGCCTCAATTGTTGAAGATGCCAGAAAGAGAAGCAATGGTGGTGGAAGCAGTCAGAAACTCAAGTTGTTCATTCAGCGGAATGCTATATCAGGGGCTCCAATTATTAGTGGTACCAATCAGTCACCAAAGCCTCCGATCATAATGGGTATCACTATGAAAAAAATTATTACGAAGGCATGGGCTATAACGATTACGTTGTAGATTTGATCATCGCCGATTAGAGTTCCAGGTTGGCCAAGCTCTGCTCGGATAAGGAGACTCAGAGCAGTACCAATTGTGCCTGCTCAAGCATGGAATAGTAGGTATAGAGTTCCGATGTCTTTGTGGTTAGTAGAGAAAAGTCATCGAGTAATGAACATAGGTAAAATGGCTGAGGCTAAGCATTGAATTGTAAATTCAAAGACAGAGACTAAATATCTCCTTTTACCAGGGCAATAAATTGAAGCCAAAAGTCAAGGCGCTTAGCTCTTAACTAAGAGTTAGAGGGATAAATACCTTCCAATTTAGAGGCAAAGACTATTTATTGAGACTTCCCCGGGGACTCCCCGTCTTTTTTTTCCTACAAGGCGGGTAGTCTCTGGATGTGTTCAAAAGCTAGGCGATTTAACACCTGCTTAAGGCTTTGAATGTCTTTGGTCTAGTTTGAACGTAAGCCTTTTAATGGGCCCTGAAGTATATATTACATTGAATTGCAAATTCGAAGAAGTAGCTTAAGTGCTGCAGGGGCTTTTACTGAGTTTAGCTTAATTAAAGTGCTCAATTTGCCTTCGAGTGATGAAAGGTAAAGTCTTGTAGTTCTTAGTTATAACCGAGTGATGAATAGGGGGGTTAGGGGAAGTAGTAGGGAAGAGATGATTGTAGTTGTTGGAATTAATGTAGTGGTTTTATTGAGTTGTTGTATCACAAACCAGAGGTCATCCAACCTCTTTTTAAAGTTCTCCAGGCTATCTTTTTTTTTAAAAAAAATTTTTTTAAGTTTTATTTTATCTTTCATTTATGGAACAAAACAAGCATTTCTACAACAGTATAATCAAAAAGAATGCTTTCATATAAAATTGCAAATCTACTTATACAACTTGCTATTCCTTTTATTTTATTTTATTTTTTTAATTGCAACTTTTTATTGACAGAATATATGACTGGGTAATTTTTTTTTTTAACAACATTATCCCTTGCACTCACTTCTGTTCCGACTTTTCCCTTCCCTCCCTCCACCCCCTCCCCTAGATGGCAAGCAGTCTTATACATGTTAAATATGTTATCCTAGATACAACATATGTGTGCAGAACTGAACAGTTCTCTTGTTGCACAGGGAGAATTGGATTCAGAAAGTAAAAACAACTCGGAAAGAAAAACAAAAATGGAAATAGTTCACATTCGTTTCCCAGTGTTCTTTCTTTGGGTGTAGCTGCTTCTGTCCATTATTGATCAACTGGAACTCAATTAGATCTTCTCTTTTTTGAAAAAATCCACTTCCATCAGAATACACCCTCATACAGTGTCATTGTTGAAGTATATAATGATCTCCTGGATCTGCTCATTTCACTTAGCATCAGTTCATGTAAGTCTCTCCAAGCCTCTCTGTATTCATCCTGTTGGTCATTTCTTACAGAACAATAATATTCATAACATTCACATACCAGATTTTACCCAACCATTTTCCAATTGATGGGCATCCATTCATTTTCCAGTTTCTAGTCACTATAAACAGGACAGCCACAAATATTTAGACACATACAGGTCCCTTTCCCTTCTTTAGTATTTCTTTGGGATATAAGCCCAGTGGTAGCACTGCTGGATCAAAGAGTATGCACAGTTTGATAACTTTTTGGGCATAATTCTAAATTGCTCTCCAGAATGGTTGGATTTGTTCACAACTCCACCAACAATGCATCAATGTCCCAATTTTCCCTCATCCCCTCCAACATTCATCATTATTTTTTCCTGTCATCTTAGCCAATCTGAGAAGTGTGTAGTAGTATTGCAGAGTTGCCTTAATTTACATTTCTCTGATCAATAGTGATTTGGAATACTCTTTCATATGAGTGGAAATAGTTTCTATTTCATCATCTGAGAATTGTCTGTTCATATCCTTTGACCATTTATCAATTGGAGAACGGCTTGATTTCTTATAAATTAGAGTCAATTCTCTATATATTTTGGAAATGAGGCCTTTATCAGAACCTTTAACTGTAAAAATGTTTTCACAGTTTGTTGCTTCCCTTCTAATTTTGTTTGCATTGGTTATGTTTGTATAAAGACATTTTTAATTTGATGTAATCAAAATTTTCTATTTTTTGATCAATAATGATCTCTAGTTCTTCTTTGATCACAAATTCCTTCCTCTTCCACAAGTCTGAGAGGTAAACTATCCTATGTTCCTCTAATTTATTTATGATCTCATTCTTTATGTCCAGGCTATTTTCTAAGCTGACATGTTCTATTTTGAGATACCTGTAATTGTTAAGTTTTTACCATTATCAAGCCTGAATTTGTCTCTTTGCAACTTTCACCCACTGTTGTTCTAGTTCTATCCTTTGGGGCCAAACAGAACAAATCTAGTCTCAAAATAAGAGCCTTTCAGAACTGTTTTGAACTTTCTCTTCTCTGAGGTACACAACATCATTTTCTTCAAGCCATCTTCATTTGAAATGTACTCATGGAATTTATGCACCCAGGTTTTTGCTCTCCTGGTAGTAGTAGACACAGCAGCAATGCCAACAATCTTTTCAATTGTATCCAACTCTTCATAAGTGCATTTGGGGTTTTCATGGCAAAGATACATAAATGAATGATTTGCAATTTCCCACTCCAACTCCTTTTATGGGTGAGGAAACTGAGGCAAACAGGGTTAAGTGGTTTGCTCGGGGTCACACAACAAAGTGAGATTTGAACAAGAGGAGGAATCTTCCTGACTCCCAAACTGGCATTCTATCCACTGCACCACCTATCTGCCACTGATAACAACAGCTAGCATTTAGATAGCACTTAAATATCTCATTTTATTCTCACATTAACTGTAGGAGATAAGTGCGGATATTATTATCGTCATTTTAGAGTTGAGAAAACTAAGATACATTGAAGACACCAAGATCACACTGCTAGTAAGGCAGAATTTTAACTCTAGCCCAGTAGCCCCTAACTGTATAATCATGTAATTTGTCTTATTAATGTCTTTTCTCAAATGTGGCACCCAGAATTCTGAAGAGGGCAGATTATAGTAGGATTATCTTTTCCTTTTCTTCATTCCAGGAAGAAATGTTTCTCTTACAGCAATCAGAAATTGCTGTAAGCAAAAATTAATAATAATAAAAATAATAAAAATTTGCATTTATATTCCTTAAGTAAGCTTTGTTGTTACAAGAGAAGTCTCAATGGGAAACAAGTAATTTGGAAATGATAGCAGTATTTAAAATAAAAAGATTTAGAAGACTTAATAAACTTTTTTAAAGATAAATTTACTAGCTTGCTATTTATTATTATGTTGTGTTAGGCAAGTCTCTCTGTTCTCTCTACCTCAGTTTCCTCATTCTGGAAATGGAAATTTGCCCTCTTTATATCCTCTCACAGACTCATTGTTTAGACATGATGAACTGATGAATGGAAAGCACTTTGCAGACCATTCAGTGCTACACTAATGTTGTGATTTGTATTATTATGATCATCACTATTACCATTATCATGATTAAATGATGATCTTTCTGTTTCAGGTGGTGATATGGACCAAAGGGATGTTCCCTTTCCCACTTTTTCATCCTTCTCATAAGTGTTAGCAAAAGGGCATTTTCTCTGACTTCCTTCAAGATTTGCCTCCAGTGTCATCTCCCTGGAAAGTCTTCTTTGATGTCCATCTTCCCTTTCAAAAGCACCTCACCCCAGTAAAAGGGAATTGCTTTATACATATTTTGTATTAACATGTTTATCTTGTTTTGTCTGATAGAATGTAAACCTAGATGTTCCATCTTCTGTCAGTCTCTCTGATTCTGTCTCTGTTTCTCTCTGTCTCTATTTCACACACACACACACACACACACACACACACACATTCAACAAATGAATAAACGAATGCCTCAAACCACCTGTACTGCATGAAGCCTTCCTGGATTGTAGCCTATGCTAGTGATTTATCAAAACATTAGGCTTGATTCTTTTTGTACAGCAAAATAACGGTTTGGTTATGTATACTTATTGTGTATCTAATTTATATTTTAATATATTTAACATCTACTGGTCATCCTGCCATCTGGGGGATGGTGTGGGGGGAAGGAGGGGAAAAATTGGAACAAGAGGTTTGGCAATTGTCAATGCTATAAAGTTACTCATACATATAATCTGTAAATAAAAGGCTATTAAAATTAAAAAAAATTAGGCTTTTTGATCTTCAGTCATGTGCTCTCTGCAACCACAAATTCTTGGCTAAGAACTGATCCATGACTTACTATCTTTCCAGAGAAGAGGCTTCTAAATAGATCAAGTTTTGTCAGAGCCTTTGGGAAGTTCACATTGGGAGAGTGGGAGGACTTCACTCTTAAGAATGAATTCCCTGAACACCTTGTTAGATGGAAACAAACAAGCTTAATTGCCTTTTCTCTTTCCTTCTTTTCTTCCCCAACTCTACTTCTGTGACCTTACACTAAGTATTCTTCAGGGGGAAGAGTGTGTTACAGGGATTTTAATCTTCTCAGATGTTTTCCCAATTGAATCTAAGGTATGAACATGCAGTTTTCCAATGAAGAAATTAAAGCAATTTGTGCTTGTATTTAAAAATGCTTCAAGTCATTATTGATTAGAGAAATCAAATTAAAACAAACTCAAAACTGGGTTTTATACCTACCAGATTGGGAGAAAGGATTAAAGGGGAAAGCAACTAATGCTGGGAAGGGATATGGGAAAAAAATTGAAATTTTTTTCATGAATGAAAATAATTCATTATTGGTGAACTGATCCAACCATTTTGGAATTATGTTCAAAGAGTTTTTAAACTACATATATCCTTTGACTCTGCAGTACTACTGGATCCATTTTCAAAGATGATTAGGGAAAAAGGAGGAAAGAATCTATATGTTCTTTATGGTAGCAAAGAACTGGAAATTGTAAGGATGTCTATCATTTGGGGAATGGCTGAATTGTGATGGAATACTACTGTGCTATAAGAAATGAAGAGCTTAATGATCTTAGAAAAACATAGAAAGATTTATATGAAATAATAAACATACAGATCAAAATGGGTTCATGATCTAGCCTAAAAGAATGAGTTTATACATAAATTAGAAGAAAATAGGATAGTTTACCTCTTAGACCTGTGGAGAAGGAAGGAATTTGTGACCAAAGAAGAACTAGAGGTCATTATTGATCACAAAATAGAAAATTTTGATAATATTAATTCAAAAAACTTTTGAACAAATAAAACTAATGCCTACAGTATTAGAAGGGAAGCAATAAACTGGGAAAACATTTTTACAGCTAAAGGTTCTGATAAAAGCCTCATCTCCAAAATATATAGAGAATTAACTCTAATTTATAAGAAAACAAGCCATTCTCAATTGATAAATGGTCAAAGGATATGAACAAACAATTTTCAGATGAAGAAATTCAAACTATTTCTAGTCATATGAAAAGGTGTTCCAAATCATTATTGATCAGAGAAATGTAAATTAAGACAAATCTGAGATACCACTACACACCTGTCAGATTGGCTAAAATGACAGGAAACGATAATGACAAATGTGGGAGGGAGTGTGGGAAAACTGGGACAATGATGCATTGTTGGTGGAGTCGTGAACTAATCCAACCATTCTGGAGAACAATTTGGAACTATACTCAAAAAGTTATCAAACTGTGCATATCCTTTGATCCAGCAATGTTAGTACTGGGCTTGTATTCCAAAGAAATAGTGAAGAAGGGAAAGGGACCTGTATATGCAAAAATGTTTGTGGCAGCCCTCTTTGTAGTGACTAGAAACTGGAAATTGAATGGATGCCCATCAATTGGAGAATGGCTGAATAAATTGTGATATATGAATGTTATGTAATATTATTGTTCTATAAGAAATGATCAGCAGGATGAATACAGAGAGGCTTGGAGAGACATACATGAATTGATGCTAAGTGAAATGAGCAGAACCAGGAGATCATTATACACTTCAACAATCATACTTTATGATATTCATTTCTAATGGATGTGGCTCTCTTCAACAATGAAAGGATCCAAATCAGTTCCAATTGATCTGTAATGAACAGAACCAGCTACACCCAGAGAAAGAACATTGGGAAATGAGCATGGACCACATCATAACATTTCCACTCTTTCTGTTACTGTTTGCTTACTTTTTGTTTTTCCTTTTTAGGTTATTTTTACTTTCTTTCCAAATCTGATCTTTCTTGTGCGGCTATATATATGTATTTAACATATACTTTAACATTTAACATGTATGGGACTACCTGCTATCCAGGGGAGTGGGTGGAGGGAAGGAGGGGAAAAGTTGAAACAAAAGTTTTTACAAGGGTCAATGTTGAAAAATTACCCATGTATATGTTTTGTATGTAAAAAAGCTATAATAAAAATACTATATGGTTTTAATAAATTATGCTTTTTTCATAGAGTTTGATATCTGGAAGTTATTTTTTTCATCCTTTCTTTTTATCATTTCCTTTGATATTCTGAATCTTTTACAGTTCCATATGAGTATTATTATCTTGACAAGTTCCATAAAACATACCTGTGATAATTTATTTGTTATAACATTAAAAGTTTAAATTAACTTTAGTAGTATTGTTATTTTTATCATATTCATATGGTCTAATCATAAGCACTTTATATCCTTCTAGCTATTGTTAAGTTGCCTATTATTTCTTTAAGGGAATGCTTATATAAATAATTATTTACTGTGGCAGGATTTATTTTGTAATTTTTAAGTTGTCTCAATTAGTATCTTTGCTGATCATCTTGCATTTTTTAAGTAAATACCATCAGCAAGTAGCAATATTTTTATCTTTCCTACAGCTATTTGCATGTCTTTAATTTCTTTCTACCGTCAGTCTTATTGCTAACATTTCCAGAAATTTATTAAATGATAGTGAGAAAAAAGGGCATATTTAATTTACTCCCATGTTAACAGAAAAAGGTTCCAGTATATCCTTTTTATATATGATATTTACTTTCTTTTTATATTAATATTTTCATGACAATAAAAAAGATTCCTCTGTGCATATACTTTGTAGAGTGATCTGTCAAGATAAGTGTCACATTTCATCAAGACTTTTCTTTTGGTTAATTGATATGATCATATTGAAGTGTATGTTTGTTTGTTTTTTTTTCCCTAAAGCAATTGGGGTTAAGTGACTTGCCTAGAGTCACACAACTAGGAAGTGTTAAGTGTCTGAGGCCACATTTGAACTCAGGTCCTCCTCCTGACTTTAGGACTGGTGCTCTATCCACTGTGCCACCTAGTTGCACTAAATGTTTGGCTTTTTAATATGATTAATTATGTTGATGGTTTTCCTTTTTTTTTTGACATGAATCCAACCTGATCACAATGAGTAAGTTCTTGGATTAACCACTTTTATGTTATTTGATAATCTTTTGTTTAACATTTTTGAATGGCTACCCATTAATAATGTTAGTCTACATAGTCCTACCATGCTATATACTTCTCTGATTTAAATATCAGGATTATAATTATCTGCTATCATGAATTTAGTACAATGTTTTGTCTCTGAATTATTGAGAATAATTTGGATCCTAATTATTCTTTGAAAGTTTGATAGAATTCTCCTATTAATCCATCAAGACCAGGAATTTTATTCTTGGATAGTTCCTTTATTGTTAGTTCTATTCGCTTTTCTGAAATTAAGTTATTTAAAATCCATTTCATCTTCTGCCTTTTTGGATATTTTATATTTTTGAAGATTTAAAATTTTGTTTTGTGTTCTTGGTTTTGTTAGCATTTAACAGTGTATAGTAGGTATTATGGTTATTATTTTTTTGCTTTTTCTAGTTTCATCTTATTTTCATTTTGTTGATTTCATATCTCACTCTTATACTTTTAATAACATTATGTAAAATTTTTCAATTGACTTTACTTTCAAAGAATTTGCTTTTAATTTTATTGATAATTTCTATAATTTTGGGGGTTTCTAGTTTATTTCTCTTCATGTTTTAACATTTATTCTTTTATGCTTTTTAAAGGTTTATTTCATTTTGTTGATTTTCTAAGTTTTAAATGTGTATTCAATTCATTATTTTTCATTTTCTATTTTTAATATATCTTTATATCTCCATCCTAGAAATTTTGGTATGTTGTTAAGTCGTTATCATTTTTATTTCAGATTTTTAAAAAATATATTGCTTTTCTTTTTCTGACTCTTTGCTTTAGTTCTGGCCCTAACTTGGCCTTGTTATTACTTAATCTCTTGCACCCACAGATACCTCACCCTTATCTTCTTCCCTCACCCTTTGCTTTCCTGTCTGCTCATTCCTCCCACCTTATTTCTTTATAGATTTTGGAGGGTGCTATACCCTTCATACTATATATGTAGTATTGCTTATTTAATCCATTTCTAATGTGAGTAGGTTTTCAGAACTATGAACCCTCTTCCTCCTCTCAATGCCTCTATGTCTATTTTTTTTTCCTGCACCTCATTTGTATGACATAATTACTATGTTTCCCTTCACTCTACCCTAGTCTTTCTTTTGAGCTATTGTACTATTGATTTCAATCTTAAACATACCCTATAAATTTACCATGAAAAAAAACATAAACTATTTATTCATGTGGAGTTCCTTAAAATTGATCTATTGGCTCTTATATGTTAAATTTTCTTTTAAGTTCAGGTTTGATTGACAAAAAGTCCTGAAAATCTGCAATTTCATTGAATGTTCATTTTTCCTCATTCAATATTATAGATAATTTTGCTGGATATGATGCTTTTTGTAACAGGTCTAGTTCTTTGATTGTCAATAGATATGATTACAAGATATGTGGTCTTTTACTGTGGCTGCCAATAAGTTCTGTACAATTCTAATTGTAGTTCCAGTGTATTTGAATTGTTTTTTCTTGTTCCTTGCAAAATGATCTCTGATCTGGGGGTTTCAAAATTTGACAATAATGTTCCTATGTGTTTTCTACAAAGGATCTGGTTAATGTGATGATCAGTGGATTTTTTCTATTTCTACTTTCTGCTCATGTTCTATCACTTCAGGACAATTTTGTTGGATTATTTCTTGCATTATTGTGTGAAGGTCCTTCATTTGGTCAAACTTTCAGGCAGTACAATCATTCTTATATTTTCTCTTCTTGATCTGTTCTCTAGATTTGTTGTTTTTCTTATAAGATGTTTCACATTGTGTTCTATTTTTTCATTCTTTAAAATCTGTTTTGTTATTTATTGATCTCTCAAAGCTTCACTGGCTCCCCCTGTAATGTCAGAGAAACTGACGCAAGATAGAGATTAGAGAATTTTAATATTTTATTTGTTGGAGAATTAATTGATTGACTGGACAGGACTCTCATCTCAAAGTATCCAGTGATGAGAGTTTTTTAATAGGACTTTAGTAAGAAGAGAAACAAAGGCAGGAAGCAAAGAATGGGAAGTTTCAGGACCATAAATTTTGTTCTAGCAGGATGGAGGGAAAACTATAAATTCTTACTAGGAAGCCAGAGTCAGGATGTCTGAATAGAGAAAAGTAAAGATGTCAATTAGGTATCTGAGAGATAGTCTTATCTTTTGGAATGTTTACAGGGGGTTAATGCAAGACAATGGAGATATAATTCATGGAAATTAATGCAGGGAAACTGAGGTAGGACAGTTCAAGGAGACTGTGGCATAACACCCCTTGTCCAATTATAATTTTCAAAGAGTTATTTTTATCTTTGAGAATATATTTCCTTTTCTAGTTGGTTACCTCTCCCCTCCTCCTCCCAATTTTCTTATTTTTCTTATATGGTTTTTATTTATTTATTTTTTAGTTTTTTCTCAATGTCTCTCATTTGATTTTTAACTTCTTTTTTGAGTTCTACAAATTCTCTCTGGGCAGGGAACCATTTCACATTACTCTTTGGGATGGATAATTTTTTTTTTAACTTCAGTGTCCTCTTCTGTAGATGAACCTGGGTCTTCTCTGTTCTCACAGGATGTTTCTATGGTGGGGTTCTTTCTTTTTTTGCCAGCTCATATTTTTTTAAAAGAGATATTAGTGTAACATCTTTAATCCCTGGGTGGGAAGGTATAGTATCTCTGGCTTCCCCCAAACCAGGAGCTCCACCTTCCAACAATTGCCTACAGCCAGCAGCATCCCTGCCTCATTGCCACTGCATTCACTAGGTGCTGGTTTCTTTCTGCCCAGAGCCAGTATCTCAGCAACACAGCTGGGCCTGGCATTCCCAATCAGTCGAAGTTCACTCAATCTTCCTAGACTTCCTTAGACAAACAGTCTGGGAGATGAAGGTTTCTGTGGTTCCAGCTGAGGCTTCAGCCACACTCAGCTCACTCTGGGGCTTCCCACTTGGAATTTCTGTGGAGTTAGCCCAGGAAGTTTGCACTTCTCTTCAGTTAATAGCAGCCCGGGTCTTTCTTAGTTATTTTCTAGTCTTTCTTGAGATTTTCTCAGTTAAATTTGTTCTATTTGTGGGAGAAATCAGGAGAGCTTGAAATTTATCAACCTACTCTGCCATCTTCCCCAAATCCTCTATTTGTCTCTAATATGTTTCCCAAATTCAGAGTTTTTCCTTTCTCCTTCTGTAAACACAAGACAGTATTTTAATTACATTAGCCTAATCTAATAATCTAATAATCTGGCTCCCCAGATCTTATCTCCTTGCCCATTGAGCCCCAATTTTTATGTGTTTAACCTGTTTTAGAATTTTGATTATTAGGTGTTTTTTCCTTGCTTTCTTTTACTATTTATTTAATTTTTTCTCTCAGCTAAGTCAAGTAGAGTTTCTCTTTCCCTTCCTTCAATTTGTTTTGCTTAATGGTTTTTAATTTTTAATTTTCTGTTCCTTTTTCCAAAAAAAGATTTCTTTATTTTATTTCCTTTGTTATTTATCTTCCTTTTTATTTATTCTAGACTTTTTTTTCTTTGATTCATGGCCTTTATACTTTTTAAATTTTTTTAAATTTCTCTATTCCTCAGTTTTTGAGCTACCTTTTTAGGTTCCTTCTAAATATCTTATGTTACTTCCTTGCAGATATTGCAAGGCCCTATCTTTACTCTCTTTATTTATGTGTATCGCTTTTATATTCAGGCTCAAGATAGAGAATGTTGGTTGCCTCATGCTAGGAATTTTTCTACATCCCTGATTGTTCATTATTGACCTTGGTCCTTCTCATAACCATTTTTTTTCTATTTGTCTCAAAATCTCCCTTGATCTGTGAATTCCCACTCTTCTAAATGTTAGTTGTACCTAGGTGCTCAGCTTCTCCTTTTGAGGAGGATGCATGAAAACTATACTAATTATCTCCTTCTTCTTTTATAGATTATTTCTCTTCTTTCATGGAAGTATTCATCAGTAGTACCACCTTCCACCATTGATATAAAATTTCATCAATTCTTTCCCACATTTTAAATCCCTACCATTGACCTCTCCTATATTCTCTAATAGGCTTTCTTCTTCCATAGAGACAATAAGGCAATCTTCTTTCATTGATAGCCTTTGACTTGATTAAAATACATCATCTATTTCCCTCTATCTTCCTCCTCACATTCCATCTTTTTTCAATCTTCCATTCTGTAATTTAGTTCCACAAAAAAAAAAAAATCTTCAGTACATAGGGTCTTATAATGTTCACTCCATGATGCTTCAGATTTGTTTCTCAACTACTAGTTTTATTTGATTTCTATTTTAACTTTTGTCTCCTTGTGTACATTTAGAAAGAGATCTTTTAATGTTCTCAGTGTGTGAGATATGAGAACCTGTTTCCACAGAAATATGCAAGAGAAATATCCTGTGAAGACAGTATTTTGTTGTAGATATTATATCTTGAATTTATAGTTAAAATCAAATTAAACTAGCCAAAAATCATGAAGATAGGGAAGTAGGCTAAAGTTTGTAGCATAATTTTTTAATGAATATTAACATCTTTCCAGGAGGAGTTTAGGCTCATTTTGATGATCATATGATATATGTAGTATGTTCAGGAGGAACATATTTAGAGGTAAGTATATAGTAGACAAAGTAGGAAATTGTACCTCCTTGAGTACCCAGCAAGTGGAGAAATAGAGGAGGGACCTTGTGACCAGTTGCAGGGATATAATGCTTGATTTTACTCTTTTCTGGTGCATGCCGATTCTATAATAGGACACTCCTACTTCTACAGTTATATAATAAAGAAGACTTTTAACTTCATCCCTTTATGAGTCCAAAAAATTTATTTCTCGCATTTGTTTTTTGTTGTTGTCCTTGGTTGCTATGATGTTTAAACATCTTGTTTTTCTTTTGTCTGGTTGCTTGGGAATCAAATAATTTCTTCAAGTCTACTTTTCTTGCTAAGAATATTTCCTTGCAATTAGTCATCTAATTTTTTATTGTTTTTATTTCCAATCAATTATCCTCTTTCTTTTTTTGGTACAACTGCCATCAAAGATTCAAGTTTTTCTAATCAATCAATTAATTCTACTATGTAAGCCATAAATTCTGTTTTTGCAATTCTCATTTTTCTCTTAAAACATTCAGGAATATTATGTTCCGGTTTTGTACTCTTCTAGGCTTCCACAAGGTCTCTGTCTCATCAGATCATGGTTCATTTCCCTTTCCTTTATGACATTTTTTCATAGAAGCCTAAAACCATTTCCTTAATTTTGAAATCATAATTTCCTCTATTATTGATATCTTCTATGTTAGTTTATTTACTTATGCACGTATTCTTTTATTGACTTTTTTTCTTCCTGAAATCTCTGGCAATTTGAGTATCTTTCTTATTCGTCACTTTTTGACTCCCTCCACAACGGGGATGGTTTCTTTAGGGGTTGGATCTCAAAAACTCTCAGATTCCTAAAATATCAAGTAATTCATGATTCAACAATATTGGTCTTCTGTGACTTTGGCTGGAAAAAACTGATTTCTGGTATATGCTAGGCTCTTTCCCTAAGACTTAATGGAATGTAACATAGCATCACATATCTTATGTCCATTTATTTCTCTGGTCTCTGGTTCAGTTCTATCGTGGCATAGAATGTTACCATACTGCTAAAATATCCTAAACAATGTTTTGCCCTTTAAATCTCAGAGATACTATGAGCTGGAGAATGGTGTTCAGGATTACCTGTTTGTTCCCACTACATGAAAACATATTGCTTCCCTCCACTAGAAAGCAAACTTTTTGGAAGTATGTACTATTGAGGGAGGATTTGGGGAAGATGGTGGAGTAGGTTGGTAAATTTTAAGCTCTTCCAGTTTTCCCCATAAATAGAACAAATTTTCATCTCAGGGCAAACACAGATACATGAAAAATCAAGATGATTTGGGGTAGAAAAGAGGGCCCTCCTTATATAATTAAAGAAGATCTGAAGAAAGATCCAAGACAGGATTAACCCATGTGAAGTGCAAACACT
Organism: Antechinus flavipes; assembly: GCF_016432865.1. Classification (NCBI taxonomy): domain Eukaryota; kingdom Metazoa; phylum Chordata; class Mammalia; order Dasyuromorphia; family Dasyuridae; genus Antechinus; species Antechinus flavipes. Next base: position 666,384,877 of record NC_067398.1, read on the forward strand.
TTTGGGCTAACTCCACAGAAACACCAAGTAGGGAGCTCTGGAGTTAATTGGGTGTGGCTGGAGCTGCAGCAGGAACCACAGAGACTTTCACCTCTGGGACTGCTTGTGAAATTTAGGTCTGAGTTGGGAGAGACTGAGAGAATCTCTGCTGTTTAGGAATGCTGTGTTACAGAGAAAAGAACCTGGGTGAGAAGGATCTAGCACACCTATGAATGCAGAGGAAGTGGGGCACAGACTGGGGACTGTGGGCACTTGGTGGAGGGTGGAACTCTTGGTTTGGGGTTACTTGTCAGAGGGGAAAGCTAAAGAGAAGCCAGAGAAATCATTCCTCCAATCCCAGGGTTAGAAGTGTTTACAGTAATACCTCTTATTTAAAAAAAATAAGCAGCAAAGAAGAAAGAACCCCACCATAGAAACATTCTGAAGTAACAGGGATGATTGGACTTCCTCTTTAAAGGAAGACACTGAAATTAAAAAAAAAAAAAAAACTTCTACCCAAAGAGTAATATGAAATGGCTCCCTACCCAGAGAGAATTTATAGAACTCAAAAAAGAATTTAAAAATCAAATGAGAGATTTTGAGAAGAAACTAAAAGAATAAAAATAAAAACCATCCAAGAAAAACAAGAAAATTATGGGGCGGGGGGAAGTTAGCCAACTAGAAAAGGAAATATAGCATCTCAAAGACAAAAATAACTCTGAAAATTAGAATTGGACAAGGAGGAGCCAGTAAAGCTATGAGAGATCAAGAAATAACAAAACAGATTATAAAGAGTGAAAAAATAGAACAGAATATGAAACATCTTATGAGAAAAACAAAAGATCTGGAGAACAGATCAAGAAGAGAAAATATAAGAATGTTTGGACGGCCTGAAAGTTGTGACCAAGTAAAGGACCTTGACTCAATAATGCAAGACATAATTCAAGAAAATTGTCTTGAAGTGAGAACACGAGGGGAAAGTAGAAGTAGAAAAAATCCATTGATCACCACCTTAACCAGATCCTTTGTGGAAAACACATAGAGACATTATTGTCAAATTTTGAAGCTCCTGGATCAAAGAGAACATTTTGCAAGAAACAAGATAAAAACAACTCAACTATGCTGGAGCTACAATGAGTATTGTAGCACAGAACTCATTGGCAGCCACAATATAAGACCACAGGTCTTGGAATCATATCTAGTGACTATCAAAAAAACTAGGTCTGTGATTAAAATATCATATCCAGCAACATTATGTATAATATTGAATGAGGAAAAAAATAGACATTCAATGAGTTGGCAGATTTTCAGGACTTTTTATCATCCAAACCTGAACTTAATAGAAAATTTAACATATTAAGAGCCAATATTAAAGATCAGTTTTAAGAAACTCATCATGGATAAATTATTTGTTTTTTTACGTGGGAAATTTATAGCATATGTTTAAGATTGACATCAACAGTAATTGTATTGTAATAATTGTATTAGCTTATAAGAAAGATTGGGGCAGAATTAAGGGATGCATAGTAATTGTGTCATACAAATGAGGGGCAGAAGAAGGATAGACAGAGGCATTAGAGGGAGGAAAGAGGGCTCATAGTTCTGAAAACCTACTCACATCAGGAATGGTTTAAATAGACAATACTACATGTATAGTATGAAGAGTGTAGCACCTTCCATAACATATAAAGAAATAAGAGGAGACAGGGAAGCAAAAGAAGCAAATGTGAGGAAGAAGACAAGGGAGAGATTCATGGAAGAGGGAAGATTAAGTAATAGCAAAGCAAGTTAGGAGCAGAATCAAAGCAATGAGTCAGCAGGAATAAGAAAGATATCTGTGACTATGTGTGGCTTTAGGTGTGTGTGTATGTATGTATATGTACATATCTATATATGTGTATATTAGTATGTCTTTTCTTAATTATAGCCTGGTTGGGGGTAGTGGGAGGGATGAAAGGGGGAAAAAGAATAGCACAAAAAATGTGCACAGCAGAGAACAAAAGAACAATTTACAAGGTAAAAAAAGAAAGATGCTCATAAATATTATTTCTTGTACTTATATATATGTATATATATACATATTATATATATAATACATACGTATATGCATATATATTTATGATTTCTTGAACTGGCATTTGTTGTTATATATCTTGTATACTCCCAGAAGTTCTGCTGGGCACATGATAATGTTCTTTTGTTTTGCTTCATTCTGTTTTGTATTCCTTTTCTGTTTTTTTTTTCTTCCTTTTTTCTTCTTCTGTTTTTTTAAATAAAACAAATTTGGAGGGAAAAAAGGACTAATTCATTTTAATCTGTATACTTATCATTCAATTTTGGCCTGGAACAAGATAGAAATTTAAAAGAGAGTTCTTGGGTAGTTGTGGATTAATAGTTAAAGAAATATTTTCCCACTATTTGAGGCACAAAAGGATTGAATATGGAAGGATTTTTAGACTTTGATTATAAGTGTAACTAAATAGGCAGGACAATTCAGGAGACAGATAGGATCCTAATCAAGTCCTTTAAAATGTTAAAGTCTGCTGATACCTAAGATGCCAATTTCTATAGCAAGTTCATAGGAAGACACAAATCAGTCACAACATAAAGAATTTCTAAAGGTTTTTTTTTATTAAGATAACATAAAAGATCAGAATTAAGTTATAATTGAAAATAGTAAATGAAATGCCAAAAAGATATGCAACCCAATTCTTTTTCTTTTCTTTTATATCTTGCTCCTTAATATAATCACATTTATGACTTAGAATATAAATAACTTATTTACCTTATGTTATAAATTCAATATTATTTTAAAATGTTAACTCATAGATCTTATTGTCTCAAAGATAGCAAGGACATCAGAAATCACCTACTCTACTGTTTACATAAGAATCTCACCTACAGCATCCTACCAAGTGATTATTCAGAAGCTCTTTTGCAGCTTTTCAATGATGGGCATTTTACATTTCTTAACTCTTTCATTCCACATTTAGATAATTCTCATGAAACACCTTTTCAGATGAAATCTGCATGCCTGTAATTGTCCTTCATTGATCCTAGCTCAACTTTTTAATTTAAAACAAAATGTTTAGCCATTTTTCCACATAGAAATCCTTCAAATATTTCAGGATTATCAGTTTGTCATCAATATCCCTCACACCTAATATCTTCCATTTTCTAAGATAATTATCTCAGTCTATTCAACTAATCTTTATATGAGATAATTTCTAAGTTGTAGCTTTCTAATCTTTCTGGCTATCTTCCTATGAGTATGTTCTGACTTGTGAATACCTTTTCTTAAATGTGGTGCCAGAATAGAAACCAATGAACTAAAATATTGTAATAGAAGAAAGCAAAATGATAATGATTATTCTAGACTCTATACTTCTTTTCACTAAACTTAAGATTATATTAGATTTTCATTTTTATATTTTATCAAAATTTAGGAATAAATTACGTGTCACTAAAATACCAGATCTATTTGTATGTTAGCTGCTCTCTAGCAACCTCATTTCTATGTAGTACTACATTTCTATGTAGTAGTATGTATGTGCCATTAAAATTACGAACCAAAATGTAGTACTTATCCTTTATTAAATTCAATTAAATTATGCTTATTCTATTAGATTCAATCCATTGTTACAACTTACTGAAATACATTTGCATTCCAATTCTGTTTTTTAAAAGCTTGAACTATTTCTTTCAGATTCATATCATCCACAAAACTCACAAGCATGATCTTCAAAATGCTTCATGAAAATAAATATTGAATAGAATAGCACCAATGACAAAGTCCTTTGACACAGCACTATAGGCCTCCAACCATGTTGACACCAATCCATTGAATCACAGTAGATTATATAACTCTTTAGGAATAAGGCAAATGGCAATATAATCATCCCTTGGAGAAACATTGCAACCTAAGAAACTTCCTTAGGGCTCCTTTCAACTCATTGTTCCTTAAGCTATAGATGAAAGGATTTAGTGTAGGGGTGACTACTGTATACATCACAGTTGCTATCATGTCTTTTTGAGTTGTATGAGTGGAGGAGGGGTTGAAATACACACCAATGATGGTACCATAAAATAGAGACACCACAGACAGGTGGGAACCACAAGTAGAAAAGACTTTCCATTTCCCATGAACTGATGGGACCTTCCACACAATGAAGACAATAGGAGTGTAAGAGACCACAATGCATATGAAAGAAATTAAAATTACTGGTCCCCCCAAAAGAAGAACCAACATTTCATTGACATGAGCATCAGAACATGAGAGTTTTATCAAGGCATTTATGTCACAGAAGAAGTGAGGAATTTTATTATTTATACAGAAAGATAGTTGAGTCATCATTATGGTGTGTACCATTGAAATGAGGTGAGCAAAAACCCAAGACACAGTCACCAGTAGGATACAAAGATATGAAGTCATGACTGTGCCATAATGTAAAGGGTGACAGATAGCCAGGTAGCGGTCATAGGCCATTGCAGAAAGGAGGAGGCTGTCTGAAGCACCAAAGGCAATATAGAAATACATTTGAGTCAGACATCCTGTATAGGAGATGGCATTACTTCCTAACATGTAATTTATCAGCATCTTGGGAACTGTGGTAGAGGTAAAACAAAAATCAAGGAAAGATAGGTTGGAGAGGAAGATGTACATAGGGGTATAGAGATGGGGATCAAAATAAATTGCCAGAATGGTAAGGAGGTTCCCTAGTGTCCCAATGAAATATATGCCCAGAAAAAACCTGAAGATAAATTGTTGCTGCTCTGGTTGATCAGAGAGACCCAAAAGGAGAAAATCCAAAACCCATGTTTGATTCCCCATTTCTATGATTTCTTGAGACAGACAGGAAGAAAAAGTAAATATATTGAGAATATATAAAAAACATAGAACTTATTTGGATTATTTGTTGAATATTCCCCAATATGCATACCCCAAATCACCCCCAGAATAGCCAGAGCCCTGCAAGGGCTCTTGTTTATTGGCTCTCTTCCGCTTACCAACCAATCCACCACACCAGCCCACAAGGTCCAGTGGACATTATTCTTCTTCAACAATCACTCTCTCATCCTTAACATACACAGGGATAGGGCCTATATCATAACAGAATTAGGTAGTTGAATGGCTGAAGTCAAGAAGTAGTAATTAATGAAACAAAATCAACTAAGGTTTCTAAAGATTTGGGTTTGGATCTGTATTGTTCAACATTAATAATTTGAATAAAGGTGGATGACCAAGTTATTTAGTACTTACAATACATTCCTCAAGGTCAAAGGGTTAAAAAAGCAGTTCTTTTACTAATAACATATCGCCATACCTTCCATTGGAAGCATTTCTCCGCATGGCTGAAATGTAATTCAGAAAGACAAGGAAAAACAAAAGTTTTCAGTAGGAAGATAAATGGCAGTAGTCAAAAAGAATCCCTGGGGTTTCAGGAACTTTTCACCAAAATTCTTTAAAATACTTTCTATTCTTCTTGCCATTAGTGCCAGATCAACCCACAAGGTGATAAAGTAAGTACAAACTGCTCCAAATTTGCACTGTAATTTTCTTACTCAAATAAATCCTGACTAGTATTTTGATAGTGTAAGGGGTTACTCTCTCCATTTCCAATAATTTGCTGGTCAATAACCACAGAAATGACATCAAATTCTCATATGACATGTCTGAAAGACTTGGGTAATTTTTAGAATTTAATGGCTGTATGGCATTACAGTGCACAGGACATTGGGACTAAAGTCAGGAGGACCTCAGATCAAATTCAGCCTCAGCCACTACTAGCTGTATCACCCTTTGTTAAGTCACTTCATCTCAGTTTCCTCAAATGAAAAATAGGGATAATAATAGCACCTACCTTGCAGGGTTGTTGTACTTTGTACATATTGTATATTCATTGAGTTGTGTACCCACAACTTTTTCTGAAAGAGTATAAGACCAAAGAGAGTAAGATTTTTGACTTTGCATTCCTGAAACCTGAGATAGCACTTTATTCCCACATGTAGTAGGTATTTAACAAATGCAAGTTGACCAAATAAATAAATGAATGCCCTGATATTAGATGAAGTTTCCCTAGGGGAAGCACTTATTGGAAAAAAATTGTTGCTGGTGCTGGACATTATGACCAAATTCCATGCTCCTTGCCCTTCACTTATCGATTCTTCTCCCCCCACTCCAAATGCCTGGCTTAGATATGGTCCATAACTCACATTTTTTCCAAAGAAAAGGCAGCCGAAGGTCTGGATAGATTTGGATTTATCAAGGCCTGTGGAAAAAAACACAGCAGGAAATCAGAAGGACTTCCCAGGGTTTGGGTTTCTAAGTATGGATTCCCTGAGCACCTTGTTAAATGGAAACAAAGTTAATTGCCCTTCCAATTTTCCTTCTCCTAAACTCCCTCCATGACTTTGCACTTAATACTCTTGAGGAAAGAATTTTGTTACAAGGATTTTAGTTGTTGGAAGTTTGCTCTATTGGAAACACTTTCAACTAACCAAAAGACAAGAATTTCTTTTATCTTCTGCGAGAAGGACATTTGCCAGACAATATAATGGCTCAACTCTAATAAGCAATTAATCAACCTGTATTTGTTAGAGGCTTAATATGTACCAGGTACCTAAAAGATATCTGATCACATGTTCTGGTCCAGATGAATTCAAGAAGTGGCACATAAGATAACTTATTTACTTACTTGGTATTCATCCAAGAACATCAGTCATCTTCATAATCATCATAGTAGTATGAGTGTCCAGTATGTTCAGGAAAGATTAGTTCCTCTGGGTGAGGGCTGTCAAATCCTTTTCAGGGCTGTTTTCACCTTTGGTGTCCAACTGTTTTGCCCAATTCTGACCTGTGACTCCAAGAAGCTGTAGCATACATAGTAGTTACACTCTGTAAACGATTTCAACAGATGGGCTAAACCAGGTTGAGGGTATTCAAAGGGTGAGTTAGAATGATGTTTACCTTAAGCAAGCAAAGACTTTCCCCAGTGGTATGAGAAGATGAGAAAAATTTGTTCCAGTGGCTATGAAAGTGGCTGATATAGGTGAAATAGGACCTTAATTAGACTAAGAGCTGCCAAGGTCATCCCCACATCACCAATCACTTTGACTTTATCTTGTCATTGGATTTTGGACTCTGGAAGTGATAGTGAGGTTGACAGCTTCTAATAACTCTACTTCACTTAAATACAATTTCCATCAAATACAAAAGCCATCATCCATGCCATTTTACCATTTTTACCTTCCATGTCCAATGTTTATGTGGACTATTTGTACCTGATCTGTGGTAGAAATTTTTGAGCTTGTATTGATCTTATCAGTCCCAGTTGCATACACTGTACCTTGTGTCCAACAAAGTCAGGTCATTTTGGTCTTCTTCGAAAATGAAAAATAACAATCAACAAAACAATCAGTAGTAATGGTAGTAGTAGTAGTAATAGTAGCAGCAGAAGCAGCAGCAGCAGTTGTAGCATCAATGGTGATAATAATAAAGTAATAGGTAACATTTGTATATTAACTTTTGTGTGTCAGCAAATATGTTAAATACTTCACAAGTATTATCTCTTTTGATTTTCACAAGAATCTTGGCAGTGGGCACTATTACTTTCCACATTTCATAGTTTAGAAAACTGAGACAAATAGAAAATAATTAAGTTGCCCAAGATCACACAGCTAGTTAAATATCTGAGGCCAGATTTTACTCAAATCTTTTAAATTGCAGACACATTATCTTTGTGGTGACAAAAAACTGAAAATTTCAGGGATGCCTTTCAGTTGGGGAATGGTTAAATTAAGTTATAGTATATCATTGTGATGGTATTCTTCTGTACTATAAGCTCAATGATTTTAGAAAAACATGGAAGGATAAATGAAATAATGAAAAGCAAAATGGACAGAACCAGGACAATGTATTATAGTAACAGTAATGTTGCTTTAAAAACAACTTTGAGCAAATAACTTATATTATCTATTATAAATACCCAAATTAACTCTAAATGATATATAAAGAAAGATGCTATCTATATACAGAGAAAAAACTGATAAATCCTATTTGTGATAATGGTGACCTGTAGAGGGTTCTCTGAGACACGATAAGATTGTTGTAGGACTTCAAAACCCTCAGGAATCATTGGATTTTCTGAGAAATGATAAGACTGTTGCAGGACTTCAAAATCTGCTAGAATCATTGGATTCCCTAACCCATAAAAAGACTGTTGCAAGACTTCAAAAACTTGGATTCCCTGACCCATGCAGCAATGGACAATAGATTGGTTTTGGACTATTTCTTGGCTTCTGAAGAAGGAGTATATGTGACTGTTATTTACACACTCTCCTTCTAGGACTTCTGGAAATCTCTTATAATACCAAATTGATTTATATTGTTTGTTATATCACTGCTTGCATATACCATTCATGTTTGTTGCACCACATTGAGCCTGCACTGGTTGAGGGGAGAGTCATCACTAATAGCCTGTGAGTTATTCCTATATGCTTGTGTAATAACTCCCATGCTGATGAGTTTGTGTTTCTAATAAGACCCTTCAACCAGAAACCCGCTAGCAATCCCCACTTCCCTTTGGTGCTTTTCATCTCCCTTCCTGAGGTGTCAAGGAGGGCATGATAATTTCCTTTTTAGTGTTCCACTTCCCTTCCTGAGAAGTAAGGGGGAGGAGTGATCATCTCCTTTTCAGTATTTTCACCTCCTTTCCTGAGAAGTCAGGGAGGGCATGATCACCTGTGTTCTAAAACAAAAGAAAGTGGGAGATGTAGAGGACTGAAACTCTTGAGTCATTGCACTAAGATTGGTTCAAGCACTTAGGGGTAATTACTGATTGGGCAATACTCTATGGGCATATGCTTGGAAAATGGTCCTTCCCACTATCCTGTGCTGGCTCAATGATTGGTGTATACAGAGGATTGTAGGAGGGACTAGGGAATGGAGTAAGACTAGCCAGAGTCACTTTGGCCATAGATGAGGGAGAAGACAATCGCAGAGATTCTGCTTCCATCCTGTTCAACCTGCATCTAAAGACCAAGAATACAGACTAAGGACTTTTGCTTATCCTGACTCCGGCTGATTCTGGAGTGTCTGGGGTGCTAGCACAATCATCACAATAACCATCTTGTGGGGGAGGGAGGGAATAAAAGCAAAAGAAGAAATTTTCAAGATAGTTTTATTAAATATTTGGAAGGAATAAAAAGTTGTGCATAGTAGATTTGTTGTTTCATTTACAATTGGTTTTATTGAACTATATTATGGGAATGCTTGTTTTATTACATAAATTAAAATTAAAATTTTTAAAAAAGAATATGGGAAAGGTTGAATGGACAAAGTTATGAAGGAATTTAAAATCCAAACATAAGATTTTATATTTAATTCGGGAGATTTAATCAAGTCACTGTATTTTACTAAGTAGAGTGCTAATATGATCTTTCTTGTGCTTTAATTTAATTTGGGCATCAGAATGGAGGATGGACTTGGAATGGGGAACTGTGATGACCGCATATTTTAAAATCAGCCGGTCAGGAATTCAGGTTAGGGGGAAATCATCAATCTTTATTCTTAGTGGAAGTGAAGAAGGATTGAAGGTGAAGGGGAATCGGAGGTGAAAGGGGATCAGAGGTGAAGGGAGGTCATGATAGCAATATGAGCAGCTGGGTCAAGAAGCCAGCCAGCAGTCTCTCTTTCCACTTTCCTCACTGCCCCCTTGCCTCCACCCACCAAAATCGTCATTTCCTATACAACACATCAGGACTTGCGCAAAGAGTGGGTGGGGGCCATTCTTTCTCCAACCATATATATTAATGGAGTATGGTCCAATTACTATTTAGCCTCACGTGCTTGGGACCTCAGTGCATCAACTAGAGCCTCAGCCCATTACAGGGAATGACTTGAGGCTAAGAGATCAATTAGAAGACTGAATCCTTGTGTGAGATTGTGAAAGCCTGAACCACACCATGTGAATGGAGAGGAAAGAATAAATGCCAAGAAAAAACCAACAGGACCTGACAAAAGATTGGATATAAAGAATGATTGTGGGAAAAGGGTCAGGAGTAAAATCTAGCTTTCAAGACTAGGTGACTAGGAATCCTATGGAACCCTTAAAAATAATTGGAGAGTTGAGAAGAGGTCAAAGTTTGGGAAGAAAGATGAGTTTTGTTTTGTACATGTTGTATTTGAAATGCCAATAGATCCTCCAGGTTGAGATAACTAAGAAGGAGCTGGTGATCTGAGACTGGAGCTAAGGAGAGAGGTTAGGATGGAGTATTAGATTTAGGAACCATCTGCCTAAAGACTTTATTGGGTCCATGGAAGTTCATGAGATTTTCAAGGAAGAAAGTTTAGAGGGATAAAAGAAGAGGATCTACGACAAATACTTAGGGTACACAATTGGTTGGTGACTATGTCTTGGATGAACAAGCTCCTCTTCATTGTCTGGTCTGAAGCGTATGTTTGAGACTATAGAGGAAGGACATAAGAAACTTCTAGTCCATTAGGCCTGTTCAGCCTTTAATATATTTCTGGGCCAATTCAATGAAATTCAATAAGCATTAATTATTTTTAGATTTTAAGTTTTTATTTATTTTTACATGTAAAAATAATTTAAACATTTTTTTTCAGATTTTGTGATCCAAATTGTCTTTCTTACCATTGAGAAAATTAAATCATATAAATCAGTGAAAGAAAATGCAGAGGAAAAAAATCCAAAAAATAAAGAAAGTAGAGAAAAAGTATCTGTGATTTGTATTCAATCTCCACCTGTTTTTTTGCCCTAGAGATGGTTATCACTTTACATCACAAGTCCTTCAGAATTGCCTGTATTACTGAGAATAGCTAAATTATTCACAGTAGGTCATCACACAATTTTGCTGTTGCTGTGTACACTGTATTCCTAGTTCTGCTCATTTCACGTACCATCAGTTCATATAACTCTTTCCAGCTTTTTCTGAAACCATCCTGCTCATCATTATAACACAACAGTATCCCATCTCATTCATGTACAACTACTTGTTTAGCCATTTTCCAATTAATGGACATCTCAAATTTTTACATCAAAATAATTTCTCCTAGTGTTCTTCTCCATCCAAGGCATATCTCATATAACAAATAGTGTTTTCAAAAATAAGGAAAGGAAAAAGAGGAGAACAATTAGCATAATTGATTGATACATCAAAAAGTTTGAAAATATGTGCAATCTTACACTTTCCCATGGACTTCTTACCCCTGAAAAGAAATAAAAAGCAGGATTTTCTCATGTTTTCTTTTGAGACATGCTAGTTTTTATAATTTTTCAGTATTCACTTTTGTTTGTGTGTGTTTGCTCTCTGTTTTTATTTTTGTAGCCACTGAGTATATTGTCTTCCTGACTCTGTTTACTTTAGTCTGCATCAGTTCATAGGGTCTTTCCTTGGTTCTCTGTATTCATCACATTCATCCTTTCTTACAGAATCATTATATTTTATTATATCTATGTACCACAATTTGTTTAGCCATTCTCCAATTGATGGGCACCTACTTTGTTTCCAAATCTTTACTATAATTAAAAGGGCTCCTGTGAATATTTTGATATGTGGAGGTTTTTTCTTAATATCTTCCATGTAATTTAATCTCAGAAACTGAATCTCAAGCCAGAAAGTAAAAAACATTTTAGTCAATTTATTTGAGTAATTCTAAAGTGTTCTTTCAAAAGATTGTATTGATTGGCAGCTCCACCAACAATGCACTAATCTATTTTCCCACAATACCTTCACCACTAATCATTGTTATCTTTGCAACATTTGCAACTTGCAAAGGCTGGGGTAAAAGATGAGAGTTGCTTTGGTTTGCATTTCTTTTGTTTATTGGAGCATTGAGTTGGTCTCATTTTTTTTGAGAACCACTTTTTTATATCCTTTGATCCCTATCTTTTGAGCAGTAACTATTGATTTATATATTATACCAAACTCTTATCAGAAAAGTTTGATACAACTTCTCTCCCCATCATTCCTTCCCTTTATAGCCTATATGCATTAATTTTGGGTATGCAAATTTTTTTTTCAGTTTCATATAATCAAAGTCATCTATTTTATGTGTACAATTGTCTCTATGCCTAGTTTGGTCAAGAATACATTTTCTGCTCCTGTCTGTGAGAAGTTTATGATCTATTTCTCTTCCAATTTTTTGCAGTTTTTATGTTATGATCTTTAATAGAAAGACTGTGTACCCATTTAGAAGAGCAGCTAGATGGCACAATGGATAGAGCACCAAGCATGTCAGGACAACCTGAATTCAAGTTCAGCCTGACACCTATTAACTGTGTGGTCCTGGAGGAGTCATCTAACCTTGTTTGCTTCAGTTTCTTCATCTGTAAAATGAGAAGAAAATGGCAGACCATGCCAGTATCTTTGTGAAGAAAACTCTAAACGGGGTCACAAAGAATCAAATGTGACTGAAATGACTGAACAATAACAGCCTATTGGCAATGTATTGTGGAATATGAAAGAATGAAATGTTGTTCTAAGTCTCACAGAGTACTTTGCAGTTTTCCCAGCAGTTTCAGGTTGCTTTCATGTTTGTTTTTGTTTTTCCAAGGTAATATGTATGTTCTATTTTACTAAATATTTGGCTATTGAATTCTATTGTTTCTGATTATCCATTTTCTAGTCTATTTCATTAGTTTATTCTAATCAATATCAAATTATTTTGATGACTACTACTTTATGACAGTCTGATGCCTAATAGTGCTATTGTCCCTTCATCCATATATCTTTAAATTTTTTCCTTGACATCCTAGATCTTTAATTCTTTCAAATGAATCTTGTTATTATTTTATCAAGTTCTATAAAATATCTCTTTGATAATTTGATTATTATAGCATTAAAATATAAATTAACTTTGGTAGTATTCCTATTTTTGTTATATTGGTGTGGCTCAGCCATTAATACTCTATTCCTCCAGCTTTTTAAGATGTTTAGTTTTTCAATTTATTTATTTAATATTTTCCCCATTTACATTTAAAACAATTTTTTTACATTTGTTTTTTTAAAAACTTTTGAGTTTCAGATTCTCTCCCTTATCCCTATTCTCAGTCCCATTAAGAAACCATATGTGAAGTTATGTAAAACATTTTAATAGAAGTCATGTTGTGAAAGAAAACAGATCTCCCACTCTAAAAAATCCCTTAAGAAAAATATAGAGCTCCAAGTTCTCTCCCTTACTTCCACCTCCACCCCACATTAAGAAAGAGAACATGAAATTATGCAAAAAATTTTCATAAGAGTCATGAAAGGAACATATATCTCCCCCTAAAAAGTCCTCAAGAAGAAGACACAGATACCGACACAGAGAGACAGAGGCAGACAAAGACACACACACACACACACACACAGAATTTGCTTCAATCTCTAATTCAGCCATAATCGAATCTTTCTCCGGGCATGGATAGGATTTTTCATCATAAATCCTTCAGAATAGACATGGATCATTGTACTACTGAGAATAACAGTAATTTACAGATGGTCATGCCAGAATAGTGCTATTCTTTTGGATATATTACATTTCACTTTACTTGAGTTCGTGAAGGACTTTTCAGGTTTTTTTCTGAGAGAATCCTGCTCATCATTTCCCACAGAACAATAATATTCCATGACAATCATATACAACAATTTATTTAATCATTCCCTAATTGATGGGTATCCCTTCAATTTCCAATTTTTTGTCCTGAAAAGAAAGGAACTACTAATATTTTTGTACATACAGGTCCTTTTCCTTTTTAAAAATCTCTTTTGGTATTTATGCCAAGTAGTAGTATTGTTAGGTCAAAGACTATGCATTAATTTATAGATCATATCTTTTGATCATTTGTCAGTTGAAGCACAGCTCTTATTTTGTATACATTTGACTCAGTTCCTTCCATGTTTGAGAAATAAAGCCTTATCAAAGAAATTTGCTTTAACGTTCCTTTTACAATTACTATTGCTAATGGCATTTTCCCCATTTATTCTATTTTCTCTCTCTTTCTTTTCACTGTATCTATCCTCAAAAGTATTTTTATTCCCTTTCCCACTATGCTCTCTATCACCCTTGCCTCTTCCTGTATCCCATTCCCCTTATATTTTCCTGCAAGGTAAGATATATTTCTATACTCACATTAAGAGTATGTTATTTCTTCTTTAATCCAATTCTGATGAGAATAAGGTTCACTCATTCCCCTATCTTCTCCTTCTTCTTCTTTACTGCAAAAGCTTTGTCTAGTCTTTTTTATAGCATATAATTTATCCCATTCCACTTCTCCCTTTTCCTTTCTCCCAGTACATTCCTCTCTCACCCCTTAATTTCTTCACCTTTTTAGCTATTATCCCTTCACATTCAATTCACATCTGTGCCCTTTCTCTATATGCAGTCCTTCAAACTGCCATAATGAGAAAGTTCTAATGAGTTACAAATATCATTCTCCCATATGGAAATGCACACAGATAAACCTTACTAAGTCCTTTATTATATCACTTTCCTGATTACCCCCTTATGCTTCTCCTGAGTCTTTTTGAAAATCAGATTTTCTAGTCAGTTCTGGTTTTTTCATTACAAATGTTGAAAACCCTCTATTTCATTGAATATCTACCTTTCCCTCTGAAGGATTATACTCAGTTTTATTGGTGATTTTTGGTTGTAATTCTGGTTCTATTGCTCTCCAGAATATCATACTCCAAGTCCACTGGCCCTTTAATGTAGAATTTGCTAAATCTTGTGTTATCCTGACTGTGGCTCTACTATACTTGTTTCTTTCTGGATGCTTGCTATAATGGGCTGAAACGGAGTTGATGCACTAAGGTCCAAGCACTTAAGGCTTATTACCAATTGGACGATGGCCTACTAGCATATGCTTGGAGAAGGAATGGCTCTCTCACTACTGTGTGCAGGCTTGATCTGTTGGTGTATAAAGAGATTGGGTGAAGGATTTAGAGGGTGGAGTAGGATGAGGGAGATGGCTTTAGGTGGGAGAAGAAAGAGGAGATTCCTGTGTCCACTCTCACTCCTCTCACTTCCACAAATAATAAAGATTAAAGACTTTTGCTTATCCTCACTCCTGCTGATTTTAAAGTATCCAGGGTGCTACGTGGTCATTACAGCTTGCAATATGTTTTCCCTGGCCTGGGAGTTGCAGAATTTGGTGATAATATTCTTGGACATTTTCATTGTGGGATCTCTTTCAAGAAGGATAGGTGGATTCTTTCAATTTCTTTTTTACCCCTGATTATAGAATATCAGGACAATTTTCCTTGATAATTTCTTGAAAGATGATGTCCAGACTCTTTTTTTTGATCATGACTTTTAGACAGAGCAATAATTTTTAAAATTGCCTCTCCTGGATCTATTTTCTAGGTCAGTTTTTTTCAATGAGATATTTCACATTTTAAACTATTTTCCCTCTCTTTTTTGGTTTTGCTTTATTGTATCTTGATTTTTAATAAAATCATTAGTTTCCATGTGCTCAATTCTAATTTTTCAAGCCTTTTTATTTTTCAAAACATATGCGGGGGGGGGGGGCAGCTAGGGGGAAGAGTGGATAAAGCACCAGCCCTGAAGTCAGGAAAAACTGAGTTCAAATCTGGCCTGAGACACTTAACACTTCCTAGCTTTGAGACCCTGGGCAAGTTACTTAATATAATGTTTGGGTTGGTATTCTGGAGATCTTTGGACCAGACTTTGTTTCAGCAGAATGATCACCACGAGAATAGCCAGAATGTTAAAGTCTAAAAGTCTTTATTGTCTCCTTCACAATCTGTTTCCTTGCCTGGGACCCAGGCCAGCTTTCTGGAGGTCCTCCAGAATGTGTCTTGGTTTCTGTGGGGGAGGCAGGAGGACCACCACAATGGTCTCTGCTCTTGAAGTCTCCCTGAGTCTGGGAGTCCAGCCTCCAGTCCTCTGTCTTTTCTGAGTCTATCTCTGGCTGTTTGTCCCAGTTGTTTTTCTCAGTGAAAGTTTGTACCTCCTTTCCCAATTTTGCTTTTTAAGGCATTATTCTCCTCATTAGCTTTTTGTAATTTCTTTTGCACTATTCTCATTTTTTCCCTAATTTTTCCTCCATTTCTCTTACTTGATTTTTAAAACCCATTTAAGTTCTTCCATGGCCTGAGTCCAATTTTTATTTGTTTTTGGAACGTTTGGATATAGGAGCTTTGACTGTTATTTTCTTCTGAATGTATGTTTTGATCTTTCTTTTCACCATAGTATCTTTCTATGGTCAGAAACTTTTTTTTTGTTTCCTGCTCATCTCCTAGCCTATTATTCAGCTTTTAACTCTTTGTTAAAAGTAGGTCTCTGTTTTCAGGATGAAGGCTGTCCCAAGCTTCAGAAATTTTGTGCAACTGTTTTTAGAGGTCCTTCTTGGGACCTGACTACACATATCTTTTATGCCATGGAACTATGATGAATGTTCCTGCCCCAATGTAGCTATAAGATGTGGTGTTCTAAAGCAACAGAATACTTTTTTTGCTAGCATTGAGGCTTGGGCTGGGGCAGATGCCATGCTAGCCCAGCCTATGCTGAATTTGCTTACTGGATTCCCACCCTGTTCCCAGAGACCTTTTCTGCTGACATTCCAAGTGATCTTTGGTATCTCTGGGCTGAGAGATCTAGAGACTGCCAATACTGATGCTGATTCAGAGGTGCCCATACCCGTTCCTGCTTTCCTGGCATGGGGTCGGGGTTGGGGCTGTGTTGATACAACCTGCACCAGGAATGCATGCTGGACTCCTACCCTGGTGTCATGGACTTCTTCCAATGATTTTCTAAATTAGCTTCAGCTAGAAAATGTTCTACTCTGTCTATTAGGGTACTCTATTCCAGACTTTTCTTCTTTGACTCATGAGTCTAATTCTAGTAGTCATTCTTTCCTCTACCTATTCTTTAAGACACTTAAGTTTTTAAGGTAAATCTTCTATTTTGGAATCCTTCTTCTAAACAGTTCTTATGCTATTCACATGGATATCATCCCCTTTGTTTCTTTATCTATGTATCTTACTCTAAAATAACAATTTCTACTAGTGATAGTAAGGATTTCAATTGTAGGAATTTTCCTTTGTCCTTGTTATGCAGTCCATTATTGACTTTTACACTCTCCTCAATCAGGTTTTTTCCCCCATTTATAGTTACATTGCCTCTTTGGATGTATGTCTTCTCATTCTTTAGGTGCCATTTGTAATAGGTGCTCTGATTATTTTTTTCTGATACATGATGATATAATCTCACTACACAGTAAATCTTTGCAAATAATATGCATTTTAACCCCCCCTTTACACTCTTTATAGATTTTTCCCTTCTGACATAATAGTATTCATCAGTGGTACTCCTGCTCACTCCTAAAACAATTTTTCCATTAGTTTTCCTCTTTTTCAATTATTACGTTTTTTTTTTTTTTAATCTCTCATTCTGCTATCGAATTTTTTCTTCCTGAGAGTACAGGAATTATTTCCCCTTCATTGTTAGCTTTTAATTTGTTTAAGTTATATCACCTATTCTTTTTTATTTTCTTCCTTCCCTCTTCCTTTTATGTACCCAACTATTCTGTAATTTAGCTTCTCTGAAAACCACTGATATATCTGTAAACAGAATATTGTATGGTATAGCTTATGATGTTTCAGATATGTTTCTCCATCATTCTCTTTGACCTCTGTTTTCTCCTTTTTCTTCTGAGTACATCTAGAAATTTCTTCATTGTCTTACTGTTGCCTTTTGTTATAGTTGTCTTTGATTGCTATATCTATTCATTCTTCTTATCTTTCTATTGTCTGAAATACTTAAGAATAAAAAATTTTCAGGTCTGTCTTTCTAAAAATGTTTTAGATGGTTCTTTTTTGATTTTCTATTTTTCTTAATTTATTGTTATGATCTGGACTTCTAGGGATACGCCAAAATGTCAGAGTGAAGCCAGGAAGCTGCTTGAGCTCTCTTAGGCTCCCTTTTTTTTCCTTTAAATCTTGCTCCTTTTACATCCATGATGTGTTTGATCATATAGAGAGAAACTAATTTATTCACTTTGTTATTTAAGGAACATATAATTTGTAAATACTATCATGGAATTGTGTTGTTTCATAGTTGTAAAAGACTTAAGAAATCATGTAGTCCCACCTGTAATTAAGAAACCCATCAAAAAGCATACTTAAAAAAATGGTTAATCAGGAGTTGAAGATCTTCAAGTTAAGACCTTTATTTATGGCCAGTTTGTCACTTCTTAAATTCTCTACTACACTTCTAGATTACTTGAATTATGAAGGTTTTTTTCTCCAAGAAGAAATCTATCGTCCTATACTTGCCATTCACTGATCTTACCTTAACTTTCTGGATTCCAACAATATCTGATCTTTTCCCAAGCACCAGCCCTTCAAACACTTAGGGCTATCATGCTGCCCCCCTCAACCCACCACCAAAGCTTTTTATTTTTTTCAAATTACACATCTCTAGTTACTTAAATTAATTTTTAGTGAAATTATTTCTAATTTCTATTTTTCTTTACCTACTGTTTGAACTCTTTTGAATATGCTCTGGCATGTTCATATCTTTCTTTAAATCTGGTGCCAAAACACAAAATAATACATTAAGTGTGTGATCATAATAGGAGAAACCAAAATTATCATCTTCCTCATTCTATATGTTATATCTCTCTTCATGCAATTTAAGATAAAATTAATTTTTAAACTTTGTTTCCATAATTGTTAAATCATATTTTACCCACTAAAATCCTAGGTCTGTTTCCATATGATCTGTTTTCTTAATAATATCAGCCCTATTCTATATTTATGCTATTGAAAATTTGAATCAACATGTACAGCTTTAGATTTTTCCCTATTCAATTCAATCTAATCCAATTATCATTTTTGATCCATTTTTTCCAGTTTATTGAAATCTTTTTATCCCATTTCTGTCATTCAAGACACAAATTATTCCTCATAGATTCTATCATCTACCAATTAGACAAGCATGTCATGTTTATCTTCATAATGTTTATATTTAATTCATTGATATAAATGTTGAACACAACAGCACTAAACACAGAGCACAACATTAATGGATTCCCTTCAAGTTGACATTAATCAATTATTCCTGAATATATATTAGTTAATTTATTTACTCCAATGAAATATTCATCTATTTGGGAACAGGACAAAAATCATCATAATGGTCTCTTGGAAAAATGTTTCAAGCCAAGAAGCTTCCCCAGGGCTCCTTTCAAATCATTATTTCGAAGACTATAGATGAAAGGGTTCAATGTAGGAGTGACCACTGTATACATCACAGTCGCTATCATGTCTTTTTGAGTTGTATGAGTGGAAGTAGGGTTGAAATACACACCAATGACAGTTCCATAAAAAAGAGTGACCACAGAGAGGTGGGACCCACAGGTAGAAAAAGCCTTCCATTTTCCATGAGCTGATGGTACTTTCCACACAGCACAAACAATAGGAGTATAAGAGACTACAATGCATATGAAGGGAATTAAAACTACAGGCCCCCCTAAAAAAAGAACTAACATTTCATTAATGTGGGTATCAGAACATGAGAGTTTTATCAAGGTATTTATGTCACAGAAATAGTGAGGGATTTTATTATTTGTACAGAAGGATAGATGGTCTATAAATATGCTATGAATCATTGCAATGAGGTGAGCAGAAACCCAAGGCACAGCCACCAATAGGGCACAAAGGTGTGAGGTCATGACTGTACCATAGTGTAAAGGGTGACAGACAGCCAGGTAGCGATCATAGGCCATTGCAGAGAGGAGGATGCTATCTGATGCACCAAAAGCATTAATAAAATACATTTGAGCCAAGCATCCTTGATAGGAAATGACATTACTTCCTAACAGGTAATTTGCCAACATTTTGGGAACAGTAGTGGAGATGAAACAGAGATCAAGGAAAGATAAGTTTGAGAGGAAGAAGTACATGGGAGTGTGGAGACGTGAATCAAAGCCAATTGCCAGGATGGTGAGCAGGTTCCCCAGTGTTCCGATGAGGTACATGCTCAGAAATAACCTGAAGAAGAATCTCTGCTGCTCGGGATGCTCTGACAGGCCCAGGAAGAGAAATTCCAAGACCCTGGTTTCATTTCTCATTTCTCAGGAGGGAAAGGAAAATACAATGAAAATATGTCACAAGCATAGAGTTCAAAGTGAGTTTGGTATACCCCAATAAACCCACCTGAAACCACTCAGAATGACTAGAATCCACAAGGACTCCTTGATGTTGGCTCTCTTACACTTGTCTACTCACTTCTGCACCACCCTAGAGGAGACATCCCTGGGATAAATAAAGCCCAAGATCCTCTTCTTCCATACCCCCTTACTTTAGGACTCCAAACAATGATGGGGGCTGAATGGTAGCAGGGCTAAATTGATCAGAACTGCTTGAATAGATAGACCCAAAATTCATAATTACTGTGTCAAAATCAACTAAAAAGATCTCTAGGGATCTGGCCTTGGACTTGTACTGGTTAACAATGACTTGGATAAAGGCAGATGTCCAGATTGATATTTCACATCTGATCCAATGGATCACTCATACATAAGCCAGAGGGTTCAAACAAGCAAAATTTTTTTAAATTTTTATTTAATAATTACTCAAGCAAAATTTTTTAAACCAAAAAAATTATTTCTATACTTTGCAGCAGAAGCATTTCTTGGTATGATTAAAACAGTTCAGGGAGATGAAAATAAATAAAATATTTCAGCAGGGAGATAAAAAACCATGAGTAAGGTGTTATCTGGCATCTTAGGAAATCATCACAAAAAGTTAAAAAACCCTTTTGTACTTACTCTTCATTCCCTGAATCTCAGGGAATATCTATGAGTACATGACTTTTGGGGAGGCATCTAGATGAATAGAGCTCTGGATCTGGAATCTCAGATCAATCCATCTGGAGTCAATATTAACCTAAACTGCCCAGATCTGCACCACTTCCTTACTCACAAGACTCTTGGTTATTGTCCTTGGAACGTGGAGTTGAGAGAATGTCCTGGAGACAACTCTGATGGCTGGTGAAAATCAACTGTTAAATTTTGGAAACTAAAAATCAGAATTTCATTTATTTGATTGATTGTCTAGACCTAAAGCAATAAACAAAATGTCAATAATGAATATTAAATTGAAAAGTGTGCTATATTACTTTTTTGTGATAGATCTAGTAGCTATTCTTTTGTGATAGATCTAGTAGCTATTCTTTTGTGATAGATCTAGTAGCTATTCATTTATCAGCCTACTCTTGCTAGAAGATTAACTTGGACTTTTCTCATTCCATCAGTTTTCTGACCTATGAGAAAGTGTTAGTATGTACATCAAATTCTCACAAGACATAGCTAAGAGATTTGGCTAATACATATGATATCAGTCCACAAAGATATCTGGGTTTATTAAAAGAAATTTAATAGGGATAAACAGCCTTATTTTTTAAGATGCTATAAAGAAGAATCAGGAAAAAACAGTAGTTTGCCTGAAAATGACCAAAAAAAATCGATAGTATGTTATTGCTGAAGCTTTAAAAAAACAACTCTATTAAGAAAGAGATTACCTCCAAGATGAAAGAAACAATAATTTTGCAGTCATCTGCCTTGATTCTTTATATTTTGATTCCCTGCCTTTTGAAAGGTTGTCTCCCAAAGCTAGAATACTGTCTCTCCTCACCAAAAACCTCTTGGCTTCCTTAGCCTCACCCCAAATCTCACCTCTTGTGAGGTTTCTCTTGGTACCCTTCCTGCCCCACAACATTTTGCTAGTCCCTTCCCACTGTGATTATCTTCAATTTACAGAGCAAATAACTTGTTTTTTTCATAGTTTTTTCCTATATGTCTTCTCCATTAGAATGTGAATTCCTTAAGGCTTTAAGGCTTGGGATCTTTTTGTTTGTTTGTTTGCATATTTAGCATTTAAAATACACCATTTTCAAAGGATATGAACAGACAATTTTCAGATGATGAAATTGAAACTATTTCCACTCATGTAAAAGAGTGTTCCAAATCACTATTGATCAGAGAAATGCATATTAAGACAACTCTGAGATACCACTATCAGATTGGCTAAGATGACAGGAAAAAATAATGATGAATATTGGAGGAGATGCAGGAAAACTGGAACACTGATGCATTGTTAGTGGAGTTGTGGACGAATCCAACCATTCTGGAGAGCAATCTGGAATTATGCCCCCAAGTTATCAAACTGCGCATACCCTTGGATCCAGCAGTGCTACTACTGGGCTTATACCCCAAAGAGATACTAAAGAAGGGAAAGGGACCTGTATGTGCCAAAATGTTTGTGGCAGCCCTGTTTGTAGTGGCTAGAAACTGGAAAATGAATGGATACGCATCAATTGGAGAATGGCTGGGTAAATTGTGGTATATGAATGTTATGGAATATTATTGTTCTGGAAGAAATGACCAGCAAGATGAATACAGAGAGGCTTGGAGAGACTTACATGAACTGATGCTAAGTGAAATGAGCAGAACCAGGAGATCATTATATACTTCAAAAACAATACTGTATGAGGATGTATTCTGATGGAAGTGGATTTCTTTGACAAAGAGAAGATCTAATTCAGTTCCAATTGATCAATGATGGACAGAAGCAGCTATATCCAAAGAAAGAACACTGGGAAATGAATGCAAACTTTTTTTCTTCCCAGGTTATTTTTACCTTCTGAATCCAATTCTTCCTGTGCAACAAGAGAATTGTTCGGTTCTGCACACATATATTGTATCTAGGATATACTGTGACATATTTAACATGTATAGGACTGCTTGCCATCTGGGGAAGGGGATGGAGAGAGGGAGGGGAAAAGTCGAAACAGAAGTGAGTGCAAGGGATAATGTTGTAAAAAATTACCCAGGGATGGGTTCTGTCAATAAAAAGTTATAATTATTTAAATAAAATAAAATACACCATTTAATTAACATTTAATACAGTAACAAACTAGTTACTTAATTAATGCTTAGTCATGGACTTGATTAGTTAATTGGCAGGGGTACATTGAAAAATTATGTTGAGTTATGACTGCCACATTTAGGAAGTACATTAGAAACAACGATGATGATAATAAAAATAGCATTTATGTAGTTAAGTTTTTCAAAATAAAAAAAAATTTACAAATATCTCATTTGATCCTCAAATCAACCCTGGAAACAATGTTATTATTTTCTCCATTTTAGAGGAAATTCAGACAGGCAGAGATTAAGTAATTTGCCCAGGGTTATTTAATTAGGAAAGTTGGATCTGAATTAAGGGTGGTTTCTGTGATGGACTTTTCCCCTATTGCCACTTCTACCCATTGCTTTTTGGATGCCTTCTAAGTTCTTTAAACCTTTCCAACCCTTTACTAGTGCAATTCCTTATTCCCACTTGCCTGCAATGGTCTCCTAGTAAGAAGAAGAAAAATAATTCTGTTTATCTTGCCACTTGAGCAATACAAAAAACTTTCCTAGCAGATCTCTTCAACTCTACTCCCCATTCTACACAGAGACAGACTGATCTTCCCCTCTGTCACCCCTCTGCTTAAAGTCTTTAGTAGCTTCCCAGCTTAACTAAAGTAAAAAAAAAAAAATCAAGCCTATTACCCTCTTATTCAAAATCTTCAACAATAGGGAAACCTATGCTTCCAATCTTTTCTTAGAGACAAATTTCAGACCCCAACTAGCCCCACACTTTAGGTATTTTGTTATTTGTTCTGTTTCTATCTGTCTTATCTCCACTTCCAGTAGTACCTTCCAGTCAGTCCAGTATGATCCTACAGAGACCATCTTCTCCCAGTACCCTGGGAGGAGTTTTAAAAGCGTTGAGCTTTGGAGCTGAGGCTGAACTATCCTGATTGGTGAGGAAATGGAAACAAAAACACCTAATGCAATGTATTGTCAGCTCCAGACTAGGCTTTATATCACATGTAATCATCCACCTCAGATATTTTATCATATTCCCTTCCTCAGTATAGATAACATCTGCTGACTTCTCTGTTTTCTAGAACCTCATGATTTGGATTATGGCTTCTCAAAAAGGAATACTAATCACATATTCTATGGATCAATTCATTATCCTTGTGACTCAGCAAACCAAAACTGCCTTCCTCTATTTATATGTTTTCCCCTCATTAGAATTTAAACTCCATAAGGGGAAAGACTTTCTATTCTCTATTGGTTGTTAACCTGGGGTCTAATGAACTTTGAAAAATATTTCAACAACTGCATGTCAATATAATTGCTTTCATTTATCATTTTATGCATTTATTTTGTCTTTTTAAAAACATTATTCTGCAAAGGGAGTCATAGGCTTCGCCAGGCTGCCAGAGAAGTCCATGATCCAAAAAAAGGCTAAGAACTTCTAATGTTTTCTATTTGCTTTCCCATCATCTAGAATCATAATAGAACCATCATAACACATTTAATAAATGTGTATTCATTTATTCACTATAGGTTACTCCATGTAATAGCCAATGTTATTGCTCAGCCATAGCTGATTCTTATGCTAAACTTAGAAAAGACTAGGCAAATTAGAAAGTTATAGGTCAGATAACATCTGTGTACTTTGATATCTTGGACCTTATTTATTGTTTATGGATTCACTCTTCCCTTTCCCCCACTAAAGTCTCTTCTAAGTCCTTATGAGTACTGGAGATGGGCTTTGGTACTCATGCTTTCAAGCAAGCCCTATGAAATTTAAGATTTCAAAGACAGTCATCACTCTTCCAGCCCTTCTTTGATGTGTGTCTGTCTAAGAATGGATACCTTATCTCAGAACTGAGTCTTATAAACAAAAGGTTCTCCCCTTCTCCTTGGGAAATAGGCTCCTGCCTCAGATATTCATAAAGATCAGCACCAGAGGGATGGGATTCCTTTTGGTACAGGGAACATCCTCAAATCACACATATGAAACCTTGGATCATCAGCATACAGAAGGAACTTTTAAGTTGTGAATAACTTTTGCAAAACCTAATAGGGATAGGGAACATGTTGTATGAGTATAGGAACAAGGAAGAGGTCTGCCAGAGGTAGAACAACCACAAGCAACAGTTGGGGTATAGAAAGCAGGGCAACTAGCCAGAATTCAGAGCCAAAAGTGAAGTGAGAGCTAGGCAGGGAGCTCAGCTTGGAACTCGATGTACTGATTAGCTAAGATAGTCAAAGTTAGCAGAAGCCAAATGAACACAATCCATCTTATTTCCAAGGAGATTTATGATTAAAAGTATTACTCTTCTCTCTGCACAGAATGGTTGGAATGGAGGTATAGAATGCTATCGATTCTTTTAAACAGGATCAATGTCTTGGTTTCACAAAATCACAGAATTTCAGGGCTAGAATTAGCGTCTATCTCATCCAAGTTATCCCTCATTATAGTATACCCAATTAGTAGGCATCTAGTTTCTGCTTAAAATCCTCACTCCTCTTAAGGAAGGACTTCTTCAATTTTTTCCACTTGAAAAAAATTTTTACATGACCTGGGTAGGGTATGTAGGTATATAAAATAGGTATACAAAACAAATATTTACTGATAACAAATTTTACTGATAACAATCATAATTCCATGATCCTCACATTCAGTTATGTGTTTCTATATGGGGTTGTGAACCACAGTTTTAAAAGCTGGATCCTAAGGCATTCCATTCAAATCTGGATTAATTCTAATTGATTTTTTAATTGAAATTGAGAATCAATTTATCTTTTTGCCACTTCTACCCATTGCTTCTCTGGTTCTACCTGCTGGAGTAAAATTAAGCAAGTCTAACTTCCTTTTGTTAGTCTTTCATAGTCTCTCTGAGCCATTGTTATCCAAGTTAAACCTCATCACTTTCTTCAATCAATCTTTATTTAACTAAAACTCAAGGATCTCATCATCCTGGTTTTCCTTCTTTGTATAATCATCTACTTATTAGTAATAATCACAATTAGTACTTTGGGATTGCAAAGTACTTTAATAACATCTCATTTTATCCAACAATCTTGGGAGGGAGGTGCTATTATTATCCCCACTTCTTAACAGAATATACTGAGTCTCAAAGATATTAAGTGTCCAGACTATTGTCTTGACTGATGAATACTTATTAAGTGTCTTGAAACAGCTAGTAATTTGAACTCTGGTCTTCCTGATTATGGGTCCAGAGCTCTTTCCACTATGCCATCTGTCTTACCTTATTTATGTTTATCCTGAAATGTGACATACAAACTTAAACACAGTAGTTCATATGTGGTCTGAGCATATCATCTCTTTTCCTTAATTTTAGGAAAATGTGTCTTTTCAGACACGTCTAACTCTTTTTGACCTCATGTGATTTGAGATTTTCTTGGCAGAGATGCTGGAGTGGTTTGCCATTTCCCTCTCCAGTTCATTTTACAGATGAGAACATTGGAGCAAACAAGTTGTGTTCAGGGTCATACAGCTAGTAAGTGTATGAGTTCAAATTCGAGCTCAGGAAGATGTGTTTTCCTGATGGCAGGCTCAGGACTCTGTGCATTATGACACCACCTAGTTGCCCCAATACAACCAGAGACTACATTTATTTTCTCCAACTATATTACTTTGTAATAAGAAAACTTTCTATGGAGGACAAGTTATTTGGAAGTGAAAGCAATATCTTTTCTTCGAAAGCTAGATTGATTAATTTACTAGTCACTTTTTATATTAGGAGAATCATTTAATTTCTCTATGCTTCAGCTTCCTCATTATGGAAATGGTCATAATTACCTACATTATCTCCTTTCACAGATAAGTTCTTTATGTAGAAAAAATGAGTTAATGAATGGAAGGCACTTTATAAACAACGCAATGGTGTAGAAATGCTATGATGATGATAGCCATTATCATTACTGTTATTATTATTATTATGACCACCAGCATCATAATCATTCTTATAAAGTAACCTCCCTCTTGATGATGGAGCAGAAATGCACCAGAGGGATGTAGCCTTTTTCTACTTTTTCAGCATTCTCAGTTCAGTTATGTTGAAAGGGAATTTCCTCTGGCTTATGTGAAGGTTCACCTCAAATGCTACTTTCTCAAAAGGCCTACTCTAATACTCCCCTCCCATTTCCAGTGTCCTTCCTCTTCCCAGCGGAATTTTTTTTTGTATTTATTTTGCCTTGACATTTATGTAAATATTGCTTTCCTTAATAGTTTCAGATCATGGAAATTGGAATTTTGTTTTCATCACCCCATAGTTTAGCACAGCACCCCTGCATTGTTTGTGCTTAATAAATGCATATTGAACAAATGAATGAATGCCCTCCATACATCCAATGTAGGCTGAAGTTTTTCTAGAGTCAGCACTTACTGGAAAAGTTGTTGCTAATGTCAGAGACACTGTGCACAAATATCAAATTCCTTGGCCTTTACTCATCCACTCTTTACAGCAGCAACTTTCTGTCCAAGTACTGTTTCATGATCACATTTTTCCAAGAAAGAGGCAGCTGCAGTGTAAGAGAGATTAGGTTTTATCAGGGCCTGTGGGAAGATCTCAGTGGGAGGATGGGAGGACTTCCCTCGCTTCTGGCTTCAAAGAATGGATTCCCTAAGCACCTTGTTAGATGGAAATGAACAGGCTTAATTGCCTTCTTCCCACCTTTCCTATCCCCAATTTGCCCTCTGTCACTTTACTCTCCACACTCTTGGTGGGGGAGGGGGGAATTGGAATTTTCTAACAAGAATTTTCGTTTTTCTCAGTTTACTTTGCTGGAAACACTTTCAATTAACCAGAGATAAGCATCCTTGTTCCTCTGCTGGAAGGAAAGACCTTAACTACGTTATTGTCAGGAAAAAATAATGAATCAACATTCATTGATTAGGTGCTTTTTACATTCCAGGTGTTCTGAGAGGCACTGGAGATATTTGTCCTAGTGTCCTTGTCCAGATGAATTCTCAATCTTAGGCTCAGTTGAGCTATATCTTCAGGTGATAACAGAATGTTTATGTGGTTACATATTTACTTAATTAGTATTTCTTCTACATATACTTTCACATATACATTTTGTCTCTGACCAAAGAATGTAAACTCCTTGAAGACAGAGAATTGTTTTCATTCTTTTGTCACTATCTCTCATGATAAAAATGTCCAAGGGTCCGTTGATTAGGTATAGCTGTGAATCAGAAAACCAATGATGTAGCGATAAGGTGAAATTGCAGCTTATTATATTCAGAGTATAGGAATCAATGAAGAAAAAAATTGGTATTTCCTGAACATCAGTTTTAAATCTACATTACATGTTTTATTTACATAAGCAGGATGAGTACAATGGAATTTCAAAGACAAAATAAGATTATGATTTACACATCAAAGAACAGATAAAAGAAGGGGAAAATTTCTATCAGATAAAATAAGAGAATAACTGGTTAACACTGGAACTATAGTTGATACCTTATACCTAATATTGTATACTCTAGCTAACTACATGACCTGCTTATCTTTAGTAAATGGTAATAAGAAAGTTAAAGCTCAAATTACTCTGTCACACTCCAATCCTTAGCATAGAGTGGATATTTAATATGTGCGTTTGATTAGTTGCTCGATATGATTATTAAATTAATGTCAGGAATATATAAAAGATGGGAAAATAATAACTGCCTCAGTCTTTCTCCTTCCAAAGACTTCTGAACTCAGTCACCAAAAAACCCCAAACCTGGCTGGAACAACCTATTTGAAATAACTGGAAGGAAAAGGGCCCAAAGCTACCTTTCATACAAGCTTTACTTTCCCTCCCAATACATTACATGTTTAAAATCTTTGTGGATTTAGCAGTAAAACAGGAGCTGTTCTGAGGCAGCAGTGAAAAGACTTTGAATGAACAAGATGTGAGGAGTGTGTTTGTGTGTGTGTGTGTGTGTGTGTGTGTGTGTGTGTGTGTTTCTATTTGTCTGTGTCTGCCAAGTAGTGAGGGGGAAACAATGAGTAGCAAGAAAGTACAATGTAAGGAGGATGTGTCTGTATATGTTTGAGTGCTTGTCTAGTTGTAGAGGAAATAGTTTGTAGCAGAACACACCAGTCCAGGAGTCCTTAAACTATGATCAGTGAATTTGTTTTTTGAATATTTCAATAACTTTATGTGAATATAGTTGACTTTCTCTGAAATTTTATGTAGTTTATTTTAAGCATTCAAAATCTGAGAAATGGTCTATGGTTTTTAGGCTGTGAAAGCAATAAAGGGTTCTAAAAGTCTCAAAGAGTATTTTATATGTAATGGTTGTTGAATAGGAGTAAAACATAATTCTAGGGTGTATTGGAACCAGCTTCTATCAGCTAGTAGAACCAGTTGTTAAGTTTTCAGAGTGAGATTTTACATCTCAAAAATCACAAATATTAAAGTTAGATATTATTTACTATATTATTGTTTTTTAGATTTGAGAGAGTGATGGAGGATTTGTTAATCCCTCTTATTAAATGTTGAAATGTGTTGTGCATACGTTTTGGGGGAAAAACAGTTCTTAAATACTTACTAACATATTGCTGGTGAGATTTGTACTTTAAGATCACTTTGACAACTGAGTGAAGGATAGACCATAATTTAGAAAAACTCAAAGCAGGGGGTCTACCAAGAGGCTGACAAAGTGGTCCAATGTGAAGCAATGGGAGCCTGCATCAGAAATGTAACTGTTAATTTGAGAGGAGGGGATATATATTCCAAGGAAGAATTAATAAAGCAACATACTTGATATAAGGAGAAACTACAAAAAAGGAGCTGAAGGGACATCTATGTTTTGACCTTGATGAGTGAGAGGATGGAAGTACCCTCCACAATTATAGAGAAGTTGGTAAAAGTTTAGGAGAAAAGATAATAAGTTCTATTTTTGACAAATTAAATTTAAAGTAGTTGATGATTCAAGACAAGAGCTCAGAGAAGAGATGATGGCTGGACAATAAGCTAAGATTTCCATTTTTTCTCAGCTTACTCTTCTGTAATAAGAGAAAATGGAATTAAGTGACATTTAAATTTCCTTCTAGCTCTATAATTTTATGTAGAAATTGATTCCATGAGTCTAATACCAAATGTCCAGGTGCTTTTCCCTAAAAAGAATAAATTTATTGGAAGGACTGAGCCAAATCCCTTATTCCAGCAATCTGAGTAATCTAAATTCTGAACCTATTTCTTGCCTTTCTGTGTTATGGAAGGACTGATTGAAGGAATGAAGGATGGTTAAATTTGATAAGAAAAGACACATGATTATTGTCATAAATTTAGTTCAACTTGTGCCCAAGGTGAACTAATATGTAGACAAAAGAATCATTGATACATAACTTGAAGGAATCTTAGAAGTTATGCAGTTCATTTCCCTCAGGTTAAGTGATAAAGTCCAAAGGTCCACCCATGGGTATATCACAGAACCTTGGACTCCATATATAGAATAATCCTTTACTCTATCCTTCTAAACACATACACACAAACATGCACACAAGCTATATTGGGGTACTGGATAGAGTGTTGGGCTTGAAATCAGGAAGACCTGAACTCAAATCTGACCTCATTTGTTGTATGACCTTAGACAAAGTCTGCCTCAGTTTCCTCATCTGTAAAATGGGGATAATATTAGCACTTTATTTCCAGGTTTGCTGTGAGAAACAAATTCAATATTTGTAAAACCCTAGATAAATATTAGAGGTTGTTGCTGCTATTGCTGAAGCTGCCATTGTTATTACTGCTACTACTGTTAAATGAATGTTATAAGGAGACCATAATGATCTTAATGTTAAAGTTAAAAAAAAAAACCTTCCTAATGATAGAGAATAGCCAAATTAGAATTACTGCTTTATGAAGTAATGAACTCATATTCCCTAAAGGTATTTAGATAGTGATTAGGTAGCCATTTTTTAGGAATATTTCAGAAAAAAGTTCCTAGTGAAAAGCTAGAACTAGACAATCTTTTAATTTAAAGATTCTATGATTCATAGTATTTGAGAGTTTGAAAGACCTCAGCATCAATTTAATTTTGGAGTTCTTACCTTGTGATCCATACCCACTGAAGAGTCTGTGAATAAATTTAAGAAAGCTATAAAAATACATAGAAAAATTATTTTATTTTCACTTTTAGTTAAAATTTACCATTTTCTTCCATTACAAATGTAGACGAAATATCCAATGTATTATTAGGCTTTACCTCCCCACCACATGGTTCTCTCCTTTCTCTCTTCCTTCTTTCCCTCCCTCTCTCTCCCTTTTCTCTCTCTTTTTTTTCCTCCTTTCCTCCTTCTTCTTCTCTCTCTGTCTCTGTCTCACTCACTAACTCATACCCCGCCACACACCGAGAGAGAGACAGACAGACAGAGAGAGAGATAGAGAGGTTAAAAACCTCTTGATGTATTTTAATCCATAAATTCAGTCAGTCAACAAGCATTTATGAAATGTTTACTATGTGCCAGTAAAGTATGTGATATTTGTAGATTTGTCAAAGTCTTTAATACTGCCAGTCAGGAGGGTTTATGATGAATTATGTCAAAATTTGGTTGCCTAGGAAAGTTCATCAATATTGTACATCAATTTCATGACAGAATGCTTGTTCAGCTATAGGACAATGGATAAGGCTGTCTTGATTTCCCCATCACCAATGAAGTGAAACATCTGTGTGCTTATACATGTGCCTTTTAACGTGATGTTTTCAGCTATGTTGTCACACAATTTCAATGAGGACAAACATGGCATCAAGGTCAGCTACCACACTAGTAATAAATTTTTCAACCTGAAAAAGGCTACAAGTCTAAGTTGAAGTGGAAGGAATGCTGGTGTATAATTTTTTTGTTTGCAGATGATTGTACACTCAATGTAGCCTCTGAAGCCAAGATGCAACAAAGTATAAATCAATTCTCTGATACCTGTGCTAATTTTCACTAGGCAATAAACACCAAAAATAAATAAATAAATAAATGATGCAGGTACTCCAACATCCAGGCCCAAATGATCCATATTTGGAATCATTGGTTACAGCAAATGGAAAATTTTTTATTGCTATGGATAAATTCACTTACCTTGACAGTA
Source organism: Antechinus flavipes (assembly GCF_016432865.1). Taxonomy (NCBI): domain Eukaryota; kingdom Metazoa; phylum Chordata; class Mammalia; order Dasyuromorphia; family Dasyuridae; genus Antechinus; species Antechinus flavipes. The sequence continues at coordinate 666,416,829 of NC_067398.1, forward strand.
GCTTTTCCAGGGAAGTCCATATTGATAATGAGGTTGAAACACACATTGCCAGAGCTAGCTCGGTGTTTAGGAGGCTCCAAAAGAAAGTGTAGAAAAGATGAGATATTAGACTGACTAGCAAACTGAAGGTCTACAGAGCCATTGTGTTGACTTCATTGTTGTGGTAAGCCTATGAAACCTGAATAGCTTTTATTTTTCTATTTTTCATTTTTAGTGTTTTTTGGTTTTCAATATTCATTTTTATAAGATTTTGAATTTCAAATTGTTCTCCTTTCCTCCTTCCCTTGACCCCCTCCTCAAGATAGTAATCAATCTGATATAGGCTATATGTGTACAATTATATTCAACATATCTCTATATTAATAATATAATTAAAGAAGATTCAGTACAAAAAAGAAATCATGAGAAAGGAAAAAAATGAAAATAATAATAATCTATACTCAAATTCCATAGTTATTTCTCTGGATGTGGACAGGATTTCCCATTATGAATCACTTGGAATTGTCTTTGATCATTGTATTGCTGAGAAGTTCTGTCTCATTTGTTTATTTCACAGTGTTGCTGCTATTGCATACAATGTCCTCCTGCTTCTTTTCACTTCATTCAGCATCAGTTCATTTAAGTTCTTCCAGGTTTTTCTGAAATCTCTTTCTATTTCTTGATGCTGGGCTTTGTTGGTAATATATAAAAATGCTGATGATTTATGGGTATTTTATATACTGCAAATTTGCTAAAGTTGTTAATTTCAAGCAGTCTTTTAGTTGATTCTCTAGGATTCTCTAAGTATACCATCATATCATTTGCAGAGTGGTGGTTTTGTTTCTTCATTGCTTCTTGTATTTTCTTCAATTACTTTTTCTTCTCTCATTGTTAAAGCTATCATTTCTAGTACAATACTAAATAATAGTGGTGATAATGGCCACCATTTTTTGCACCTGATATTACCGGATAAGTTTCTAGTTATACAGAATAATTTATCTTTATTGTGTATAGTGCTTGCTGATGGTTTAGAAAGCTGCTACTTATAATTTTAAGGAAAACTCCATTTATTCTTAAACTCTCTAGTGTTTTTAACAGGAATGGATGGTCTATTTTATGAAAAAAATTCTTCATGTATTGAGATAATCATATGACTTCTATTAATTTTGTTATTAATATGATCAATTATGTTAATAGTTTTCTAATATTGGACTAGTCCTGAATTCCTAGTATAAATCCCATCTTGTCATCATGTATCATGCTGGGGATAAATTGTTGTAATCTCTTTGCTAATATTTTATTTAAAATTCTTTTCATCAATATTCATTTTAAATTAGTCTGCAATTTTATTCCTCTGTTTTGGCTATTCCTGGTTTGTGTATCAGCAACAGAAAATGAATTTGGTAGGGACTTCTATTTTTCCAAATAGTTTATAAAGTATCAGATTAATAGTTCCTTAAAGATTTGATAGAATTCACTTATAAATCCATCTAGCCTTGGAGATTTTTTTTTAGAAAGTTCATTGATGACTTGCTCAATTTCTTTTTCTAAAATGGGGTTAATTATTTCCTTTTCTGGTAATTTGGGCAATTTATATTTTTGCAAAGATTCATCCATTTCACTTAAATTGTCAGATTCATTTGCATACAATTTTTCAAATAGTTTCTAATTATTATTTTAATTTCTTTTTCATTGTTTGTGATTGAAGTCTTCATTTTTGATACTGGTAATTTGGTTTTATCCTTTCTTTTTAAAATCTAATTAACAAAAAGTTTATCTATTTTATTGATTTTTAATAAGACTAGCTCTGTTTTATTTATTAATCAATAGTTTTCTTACTTTCAATTTTGTTATCTCTCAGAATTTCTGATTTGAAATTTAATTGAATATGTTGAATATTTTTCCCTAGCTTTTTAAAAGTTGCATGCTCAAATCACTGATCTGTATTTTCTCTGTTTTGTTCATGTAAGAATTTAGAGATGCAAACATTTTTCTATGACTTTGGCTGAATCCCATGAATTTTTGTCTGTTCTATCATTTTTATTGTTCCTTTTGATGAAATTATTGATACTTTCTATAATTTGTTGTTTGATCTACTCATCCTCCAGAATTACATTATTTCCAATTAATTTTAATCTATCTTTCCATAACTCTTCATTACATATATGTTTTATTTAACCATGAATAGGATGCATTTAATACTTTTGCTTTTCTGCATTTGACTGTAAGAGTTTTATGCCTGGTCAATTTTTTTGGTAAGTGTCATGTACTACTGAGAGAAACGTATTTTCATTTCCATCTCTATTCCATTTTCTCTGGAGGTCTATTATAGCTAACTTTTCTAAAATTCTATTCACCTCCTTAATTTCATTTTTGTTTATTTTATAGTTGGATATATCTTGTTATAACAGAGGGAGGTTGAGGTCTACCACTAGTATAGTTTTACTGGTTGATTCATTACATAACCTTGTTGTTGCTATGTACAATGTTCTCTTATTTCTGCTCCTTCACTTAGCATCAATTCATGAGTTTCTCTAGGACTTTCTGAAATCAGCCTGGTGATTGTTTCTTATATAATAATAATATTCTATTACATGTATATATCATAACTTATTTAGACATTATTCAACTGATGGGAATCCACTCAGTTTTCATTTCCTTGCCACTACAAAAAAAGTTGTCCCTTAATTTTGTTTATATCATCACATCAAATCAGCTTATATTCACCCCCTCTGTCTATGTATATTCCTTTTAACTGCTCTAATAAAAATACAGTCCTCAGGAGTTATAAGTATCACCTTCCTATGTATGTAAACAATTAAACCTTATTGAATAACTTTTTTCCTGCTTCCCACTTTATACTTCTCTTGAGTTTCATATTTGAAGATCATACTTTTTGTTCAGCTCTGGTCTTTTCATCAGGAAAGTTTCATTGAATATGCAGCTTTTCCTCTGAAAAATTATGTTCAGTTTTGATGAATAGTTGATCATTGGTTGTGATCCAAAACTCTTTGCCTTTTGGACTATCATATTCCAAGCTCTCTTAAACTTTAATGTAGAAACTGCTAAGTGCTTATAGTCTTGACTGTGGCTCCTTAATTTTTGAATTCTTTCTGGCAGCTTGAAGACTTTTCTCCTTGAACTGAAAATTCTGGAATTTAGCTATAATATTTCTTGGCGTTTTCATTTTGGGATCTCTTTCAGGAAGTGATCGATAGAGTCTTTCAATGACTCTTTTATCCTCTGGTTCTAGGATAATATGACAGTTTTCCTTGATAGTTTCTTGAAAAATGCTGTTGAGGCTCTTTTTTTTATCATGGTTTTCAGGTAATGCAATAATTCTTAAACTATCTCTTCTGGATCTATTTTCCAAGTCAGTTATTTTTCCCATGTGGCATTTTATATTTTGTTCTTTTTTCATTCTTTTGATTTTGTTTGACTGATTTTTGATATCTCATAGAATTATTAGGTTCTACTTGCCCAATCCTAATTTTTAAGGACTCATTTTCTTCAGTTAGCTTTGTATCTTCTTCTCCCTATTTTATTTTTTAAGAATTTGTTGTCTTCAGGAGATATGTTTTTCCACTTAGTTAATTGATTTTTAAAGGAATTGTTTTCTTCAGTATATTTTTGTCCATCCTTTTTAAAATTGTTGATTCTCTCCTGCATAACTTGAATTTCTTTTTTGAATTTGAATTTTTCTTCTAACTCTCTCATTTGATTGTTAAAATTCTTTTTAAGTTTCTCCAAGAAGGCTTTTATTTTATATTTATATTTTTATATAATTATATATATATATTAGAATAATTTGTTTTCCTTTTTGAGACTTTGCATGTAGGTATTTTAATATTGTTGTCCTCTTCTTTGCAAAGAAAGTTTCTCAAAGAGTTTAGCCGTAAGAAAGAAGAGAGATATAAGACAACAACTAACAGGGATGGTACTATCAGATGGGGTTGAGAGGATAGCAGGTCATTGGCATATGGGTAGGCAACAGGGAAAGACTCAGTAAAGAAAGAAAGAATAGAGAAGATAAGAGAGATTGTGGGAGTGATGGCAAAGGCAGTTTTCTGTAGGAGACAAAAGGGGATAAAAGGGACCAAGTATGCATGGAGAGTTTGGTAAGAAGAATGGCAATTTCTTCTTTTGAAAAGAGCTAATGTTTGGATCAGTATTTGAATTCTGGTCTTTTTGACTCCATGTTCAATTCTCTTTGTTCTGAACCACCTAGTTTTCAAGCAGATAGTCATATTGTCCTATGCAACATATTATTCAATAGATAACAAGGAAACCACAGAACTGAACAAGGACAAATCCTCACTCAAATTTCAGAAAAGGAAAGAGAATGGAATAGGCACATTGTGAGTCAGTGAGCTTGATTTTGAATCACAGGAAACTTCCAAGAATGTTTTAAAGACACTAAATACTTAAAAAAGAAAAGACGTAAACATAAAAAGTATATCTTCATCAAGAGTAGCTCATGACAGACTCATTTTCCATTTTAGCAAAATGTTATAGATATAGTTTGCCTATTTGATATCCTGCCATGTTGTTCTTATGGATAAGATGGAGATGCATGAAATGGACAGTCATATAATTAGCTGGATTATGAACTCATTGAATGGCTAAACTCAAAGAGTAGCCATAAATGGTTTGATATCAAGTAAAAAGAACTACAGTAGTGTTCTCCATGTATCTGTGCTGGTAAGTCAGATGTTTAATTTTACTATCACTGACTTAGAAAACAGAAGAGCTGATCTACTTATCAAATTTATAAATAATACAAAACCTAGAAGAATAACCAACACATTGGAAGACAAAGTCAGTATGTGAAAATATTTGATAGGCTAGAACATCAGACTGAACTAATCAGATGCAATAACAATAAATACAAATGTTTATAGTTGGATTTGGGAAGCTAGCTGATGTCAGAGTACAAAAAGTGCCAGATGGGGAGTCAGGGAAACTCATTTCCCTGATTTCAAATCTGACCTCAGACACTTACTGGCTGAGTGACCTTGGATAAATCATTTAACCTTGTTTGCCTTCATTTCTTCATCTGTAAAAATTTGGAGAAGGAAATGGCAAAGTACTCTGATATATTTGCCAAGAGAACCCTAAATGGGGTCACAAAGAATCAGACACAATTAAATAACAAAAAATTGGGTTCAAAAGAATATCATAAATGTAAGATGTGGGTAATATGGTGAAATAACAGGGTTTTTTTTTTTGGAAAAGACCTAGGAGATATCTTAGTTAGACCATATCTAGAGTATTGTGTTCAGTTTTGAATGCAATTACTTAGGAAGGACATTGATAAACAATCAAATATTCAAAGGAGAACAACCAGAATGGTGAAGGGCCTAGGGTTCATGCCATGGAATTCATTGAAGGAGCTAAGAATGCTTAGCAAAAAGAAAAGTAAAGGAGAGGAGAAGAGAGGAGAGGAGGAGAAAAGAAGAAAACAGAGAAGACTCAAATTGTAGGGATCTTGATAACTGTCTTAAAGGAAAGGATAAAAAAAGTATTAATCGCTTACTATGTGTCAAGCATTGTGCTAAATGCTGCAGGATACAAATAGAAAATGAGGTAGTATGTTCTCTCAAGGTATTTGCATTTAAATTAGGAATTACAATAACTATTAGAGATTCAGCTGTAGGGCAAATGGGAAGACTCAGAGGACCTCTTGTCACAGTAGCAAGAAATATAGCAATGTCCATGGGTCTGTAAGGCTCAATGGCACAGCAGATATAGACCTGGTGGAGGTCTTTTTCTGAGGACTGGTGGTCCTCCATCTTATTAAAAGTATTGGTAATCCCCTGTTTATCAAAGAAGTGAAAGTGACCTGTTTTGGGGAAATTGGAGGACCTTCAGGCCAACAAATATTAGGAAGAAGAGATCCTGGTCAGGATATGGGATAGTACAATAGAAAAGGGTACTTTTACGATCAGGTCAAATTCATATACTAGGACCCAGTGGGTTCTGTCTAGCCATGCAGGTCTTTGAAATGAGGAATTCAAGTACTTAGTGTAGGGGTTGGATGTAGTCAGCATACATGTGCAGATTTCTTGTCACCATTATACTCTAGGTATGTCCTTGTCTTTCCACTGATGCTACGTGTATTTATGAAGGGTGTCTCAGGTTTATGGGGAAAAGATTTTGTTTGTTCTATTTTTATTATATAGAAAATAATTTTACTTTGAGTTTATTATATCTAATGACAAAGGTAATTGCATTAGTGTGGACACATAAAATACTTTTTGAGGGGCATCAATAAAATAATGCCTATATATTCAAGGTTGAAGGTTTCCTTTCTGGGGGACCCAAATTGATATTGAAAACTGGAGGATTCCTTTTAGACTGGTTCCTGCATTATTGTGGCTTTATGTATATTATATTTGGGGTACCTTATAGATTTTTAGGGATTATTTCCTTCTTAGATCTCCCAGTATCTCAGAAGTATGCGGAAAAAATTAATATTTTTGTTTTCTTTTATTTTGAGAATATGTATAATTTTCCACATTTCCATTGCAAAGAAAAACAATTTCTTTGAAATAATGTTAGTGGTTTTTAACATAAGTATGGAAGCTGATATAGAGAGCATAACTATTGTATCTTTAAAATACAGGTACCTAGTGATGCATCTAAAGCCAGTCATTCAGTCAATAAATATTTATAAGTACTTACTACATCTGTGCTAAGTTCTGGGGATACAAAGAAAAAGAGAAAAAGTCCTCTACTCTCAAAAATATCACATTCTAACTGAGGAGACAACACATAAATGGTTAGTGTCATATTAGAGAATCACAGTACATAGAAAATAATCTCTAGAAGAAAAGGCACTAGCAGTGGAAAGACTTCCTACAGAAGGTGGGCTTTAAGTTGAGTCTTCAAGGACACCTAGGAAACTAGATTGGAAGTGAAAAAGGAGAACATTTTAGACATAAGGGAATAGGGAAATGGGAAATGGAGTGTTATAGGCAAGGACAGGAAAATAAACAAGGGACACTAGGTTTAATTATGTGGTTATTATTGAACTCACATTAATTTTTTCCCCTGCCACTAAGGAAGCTATATTTTATTTTTTTAATAACTTTTTATTGATAGAACGCATGCTAGGGTAATTTTTTACAGCATTATCCCTTGCATTCACTTCTATTCCGATTTTTCCCCTCCCTCCCTCCATCCCTTCCCCCAGATGGCAAGCAGTCCTTTACATGTTGAATGGGTTGCAGTATATCCTAGATACAATATATGTGTGCAGAACCGAACAGTTTTCTTGTTGCACAGGGAGAATTGAATTCAGAAGGTATAAATAACCCGGGAAGAAAAACAAAAATGCAAGCAGTTTATATTCATTTCCCAGTGTTCTTTCTCTGGGTGTAGCTGCTTCTGTCCATCTTTGATCAATTAAGGCTCTCTTTATCGAAGAGATCCACTTCCATCAGAATATATCCTCATACAGTATCGTTGTTGAGGTATATAATGATCTTCTGGTTCTGCTCATTTCACTCAGCATCATGAACTCACATTAATTGCAAGAGGCACTGAACTGCTCTAAGAGACTAGAGGATGAAAACTACTACTTCCTCTTGGTAGAGAGACATGAGCAACTTCCGTATCAAAATGTTGCAGGCAATCTGTTTTGCTGTTTTGTTGGTTAGCCATTTTTATCTGTTTTTCTTTGTTACAGATCCAGAGAGGGGAAATGAATAAATGAGTATAAATATAATATATATGTGTGTGCACACAATTATGTATACATGTATGCATGTATAAAGAAAAATTACTGAAAAAACATCAATAACTATTAAAATAAAATACTAAAAAAGAAGTGGCTGACCAGTGTGTTATGGGACTCTAGTTTCAAAGTCACATTTTCAGCCAAGTTTTTTGACACAAGCTTGAAGTTCAAATCTCATTGGTCTAGAAATCATCTTGTAATCACTCTGTAAATATTTATGAATTATTTCATCTCCCAAATGGAGTGGAATCGCAGAATAATTGATAAAGTTTTAAATGAGTCCCTCAGGGTATCATTAAAAACTTTCTATGTCAATCACAAACTAAAGTTAGCAATGAGCTTCCAAGGGAATTGTTAAGACCCAGACTCAGGCAAATTCTATAGGGAATTGGCCCTTTGGGCTGCTCATTGCCAGGTAAGATTAGAAGCACACTAACTAATCTTTAATGTGTCTCTAAGGAGGAAAACTTGGAAGTTTTGCCTAACTAAGACTTAGAGAAACACAGATGGGTGGGAACAAAGCTGAAAAGTTATTAAGACTCTGTGGTTTGGCATCTTCCTTGTGGAATTCCTGAAGAAAATTCTTTCATCATTATCTGATTTTAGTTGAGCACATGAAGTATTTCTAAGCAGAGAAACATGCCTACTGACCCCAGTGAATATAAAAGTTTGTTCACTGTCCTATTTCACATGCTATGTAGGGACTGATGCACATTAAAACTAAAGGACATAGTGGGACAGGAGGAAAAAAAAAGAGATCATTTTATCAGATGTCCACAACAGGTGGGTAGGGGTAAGGGAGGTGGACTGGAAGAACCAGGCATTAAAAGGTCTTGGTTTGAACTCTTACTACCAATATATACTCATTGTTTGGCTTTAGTTAAATCAACCTTTTCTAAAGCCTCAGTTTTCTTATCTGTATTTATTAGCTCTATGAGGTATTCATACTCTCTTTGACATAAGTAATCTCTCCTCGAGTACAGACTACAGCTTTCCTTTTAGTCTTTCATGAGCCATCATTGTTCATGTTTTCCTGGAGCATTAATTGCCAAGGAAAGACAGGGATGCCTTGTAATATTATTAACATGTAATTTTCTCATGTAACCCATCATTAAATAAGTACTATACATCATTACTGGGGAGACAAAAACACGAATGAATTTTATAAATATTTTTAATTTATTCATTGAAATCCATAAGACCCCATTTAATTTGACAATGGAAAAATTTCCTTCAGTCCTATGACCTATTCGGAGAAAAGTGAACTTTTATCTCTCCTTTTTCATTTGGCCAATTCTACTTCTTAAGGAGTTCTCTTCAGTACATTTTGCCAATGCAGCTTTTCAAGGCATTCTTCTCTTCACTAGATTTTTATGCACTTTTACCATTTGGCCTATTCTGTTTTTAAGGTATTATTTTCTTCAGCAGTTTTGTGCTTCCTTTACCAACTTGTTGATTCTTTTTTCATGATTTTCTTTTATCACTTTCATTTCCCTCTACCTCTCTTCTTTGATTTTTAAAATCTTTTTTAAAGTTCTTCCATGGCCTGAGACCACTTTGTATTTTTCTGAGGCTTTGGATACAAGAATGTTGAATTTGTTATCTTCTGATTGTGTATTTTGATTTTCCTTGTCACCATGGTAACTTTCTATGATCAGAGTTTTTTCCTATTGTTTGCTCATTTTTTTCCAGCCTATTGACTTTTAATTATACAAAAGTGGGAAGCAGAACTTCCCAAGTAGAAAGGACATTACCTCAAGCTTTAGAGTTTTCTGAGCAGCTGTTCTTTGGAGGTAATTCTGGGAATCTGTAAGTTTTTTGTTCTTCCAAAGTGGTAAAATCTAGGGAAAAATGTGTTTAGTACTATCTTATTCTGTACACTAGTTTGTGAGCAACCACAAGCATTATTTTCAATGCTGGAACTATGAGAAGGATCTCTGCTCCCCATAGTAACAAACTCTGCTGTGCTAGTTTTCCTCCTTGCACTGTGACTAAAATCCGGGACTGTGACATAGATCCAAGTATAAGCAATGCAACAGAACACTGCCACTGATACCAAAAAAAGGGGACCATTATCCAATCCCCTTATTATCTATGGCCTGAGAAGCCTAGAAATCTACCACTAATTCAGTCAATGGTTTGCTAGGGCCCCATTTGTTTCGGCACTGCTTGTTCTAACTTGCACTCCTCTTTGACCTGGTGCAACAACCTTTCCTGTTGGTCTTCTAAATTGTCTTGGATTGGAAATTTGTTTCACTCCATCTTTTTGTGGGGTCTGCCATTTTGGAATTTGTTTGAAATCATTGTTTAAAGGTATTTGGAGGGGTTTTGGGGGAGAACTCTTAGCTCCATCTGTAGAGAACAGTCTTGTAAAGAAGAAGATTCAAACAGTTAGAAAATACCAAGTGTTAGCCAAGACATTACCAAGCAAAGCATGAGCGAAAGATTCCTTGTAAAAGGGCCAACTCATTAATATTGACATTTTCTCATACATACCCCTATTCACACGGCTTAGAAAAAATATATATATATTTACTGAGGAGATTGGGGTTAAGTGACTTGCCCAGGGTCACATAGCTAGGAAGTGTTATCTGAGGCCAGATTTGACCTCAGGTCCTCCTGACTTCAAGACTGGTGCTCTACCTACTATGTCACCTAGCTGCCCCTTAGAAAACAATTTTGGAGATGGTAATGTTGGTCCATTTTACTTTCTAGCATTGCTGTAGAAATCAAGTGAGATAATGTAACAGGATGTGATAGCCCTTTGAAAAACTTAAATCATCATAAAAATTCAAGGAATTTTTGTTAACTCATAATAAGTAACTACTTGACATTAATTCTTAGATTATAATTATTTGCTTTACAACTTTATTAAAAAGACTTAGGGGGTTAGCCAAAAGAATGAGAATTTGAAGTTAGGAACTGGACTTGAATCTTGATTCTGTCATCTAACTACCTTGGGACTTTGGGAAAATCAATTAATATTTCTGGGCTTCAGTTTCATCATTTGTAATAATGAAGCAGCTAAGTGGTACAATAGATAGAGTGCTGAATCCAAGACTTGCCTTAGATGCTCACTGGCTGTTCAACTTTGGGCCACTAACTTAACGTCTTTCAGACTCAGTTTCCTTATCTACAAAGTGAGAATAATTGCACATACCTCACAAAATTATTGTGAGGATCAAACAAAATAATAAGACACTTGAAGTCTTAATACATTGTATAGATGATAGAAATGATGATGGTGATGATGATAGTGATGACAAAAATTAAAGAGAAAGAGGAGGACAATGATGACAGTGGTGGTAATGGTGGTGGTAGTGGTGGTTGTCATGATGAAAATCATGATAATGATTAAAAGGTTGGACTAGATGGAAATCAAGATCCCTTCCAGGCCTTTTTTCTAATGTTGTGATTCTTTCAATGGAAAGAATCTGGCCTCCAGAAACTTGAGCTCAAATACAGGCTCAGACATTAGTGTGACACTGGGAAAGTAATTTAGCCTATCTGCCCATTTCCTCGTATGTAAAATGGCAACAATAACAGCATCTACCATCCAGGATTATTATGAGGTTCAAATGAGATAATATTTACAAATTGCAATTTGTAAACAAAGCAATTTGTAAATATTATTGTTACTATATAAAGGTTATCATCATCATCATCATCATCATCATCCCTTGTATCATTTTCCATTTCTAGTCATCTGCCTCTATGTACATGTGAATTTGCTCTCTGACTGTGCATGTCCACCATGGTCTGCAGTATCCCTTTTATGTGAAAGTAACTTTCTTCTAGTACATATACTCAGGAAGCATTTATTAGTGAATATTTATTAAAGGAATTAATTAATAATGATGATGAAAATAATGATATTTACAAAGTCTTTTAGTATGTGTAAAAATGCAATATTTATTACAAACAGTGAGACTGGTGTTGTATCTACCATTATTCCAATAATGCAAGTAAGGAAACTGAGAATCAAAAGCCTAAGGAATTTGTTCAAGGTCACGTAGTAAGTAGAAAAATTTGATTATATTAAATTAAAAAGCTTTTTCACAAACAAAAACAAAACCAGTATTAAAAGGAAAGCAGAATTTTAAAAGGGGGGACAGGTACCCACATGTGCAAAAATGTTTGTAGCAGCCCTTTTTGTTGTGGCAAGGAACTGGAAACTGAGAGGATGTCCATCACTTGTAGAATGGCTGAATAAGTTAGGGTATATGAATGTTCTGGAATATTATTGTTCTGTAAGAAACAATCAGCAGGCTGATTTCAGAAAGGCCTAGAGAGGTTTACATGAACTGATACTAAGAGAAGTTAGCAGAACCAAGAGAACATTGTACACAATGACAAGAAAATTATGTGATGATCAACTGTGATGGACTTGGCTCTTTTCAATATTGAGGAGATTCAAGACAGTTCTAAAAGACTTGTGATAGAAAGGACCATGCAAATCCAGAGAAAACTATGTAGACTGCATGTATATCAAAGCATAGTATTTGCACTTTTTTGTTGTTTATTTGCTTTTTCCCCCTTTCTCACATTTCTTTTTTTCCCCTTTTTGATCTCTCTCTCTCTCTCTCTCTCTCTCTTTCTCTCTCTCTCTCTCTCTCTCTCTCTCTCTCTCTCTCTCTCTCTCTCTCTCTCTCTTTTGCAAAGGATGGCAAATATGGAAATATATTTAGAAGAATCGCACATGTTTAATTTAGTCAGATTGCTTGTAATCTTGGGAAAGGAGAAGGGAGAAGAGAATAAAGAGAAAATTTTGGAACACAAAGTCTTGCAAAGGTAAATATTGAAAACATTCTCTGCATGTGTTTGGAAAAATAAAATATTATTAAAACAACAAAAGATAAAATGAAACTATTTTAAAAAGGATATCTACAGGCAGTTTTCAGATGAAGAAATTAAAGCTACCTATGGACATATGAAGAAGTGCTCTAAATCAGTTTTGATTAGAGAAATGTAAATTAAAACAACTCTGAAGTACCACCTCACATCTATAAGATTAGCTAATCTAAAAAAGAAGAAACCTTAGAGCAGAGTTTTTGTGAATGTCCATATTTAGTTGATTTGACTTAGAAGAGTATTTAACAGAGGAGACTGAGAAGAAGCAATTTGGAGGCAAATCAGGAGATAGGAGAAAAGCAAGATAAGAGAGCATATACAGAAGAAAACTGATCAACTGGCTTTGGTATTTGCCAAGAATTCAATTTAATTTAATTTAATTTGATTTCCAACCCTTATCAGGTAACCAGACTATTTTTCTTTTCAATTGTATTTTTATCCTTTGTACCATTCTCTCAAATTCCTTCTTTATAACATGTTTCAGGCTGCTCCTGGCCAAATTCAGCTTCCCCATTCAGTTTCCTCAACTGTAAAATGGAGATAATAGCACATCATTCTGGGTAATTATCAAATGAGATAATACCAGTTAAAGTGCTTAGCTCAATGCCTGGTACATAGTAGATGCTATATAAATGCTTATTATCACCCTGCTCCCACAACCTATTTGCCTTTCAGGTTTCTCAATTTTGTTTTTAGACCCTACAGTATTCTACTCTTCATAGCCATACTACATACCTGGAGGAATTTTGGTGCCAAAAAATGTCGGTCATTAAAATAATTTTTCAGCTTCAAAAAGATTATCTGAGCTCCTTTCCTTTTAGACATGTTCAAACCTATCCAGTTTCTTATCTCTTTGAAGTATCTATCCATACATTTGCCATTACCATTGTTAAATCAACAGATTGTTAGCACTAGAAGGAATCTCACAAAGGACCAACTCAAATTGCTGATTTTATATATGGGAAACTGAGGATCAGATAGGTTAAGCAAATGGGAGCTCCTTGAAGAAAATATTTTTTTCATTTTCATCTACAAATGTTAGACCAAAAATAGATGACTTCTAGTACAGTACATGACAGGTAGTAGGTACTTAATAAATACTTATTGAATTCAACTGAATTACCAAAGGTCATAATCTTAGTGGCAGATAACCAATTAAAAACCAGATTTCCTGACTGCTATATCTTTTCACTATATCAATTTAACTTATCTTTTTTCTTTTCTTTTTGAAAAGCTTTTTATTTTTTATAAAAGTTTTTCATTTTTGAAACATGTGAATAGATAATTTTCAACATACACCCCTAGAAAACTTTGTGTTCCGAATTTTTTCTCCATCTCTTTCTCCCCCTTTGCCCCTAGATGGCAAGTAATCCAATATATGTTAAACATGTACAATTCTATTCATATTTCCACAATTATCATGCTGCACAAGAAAAACAAGTCAAAAAGGAAAAAAATGCAAAAGAAAACAAAATGCAAGAAAACAAGAACAAAAAGTGAAAATGCTATGTTGTGATCTACACTCAATCTCCATAATCTCTCTGGGTACAGATGACTCTCTTCATCACAAGACCATTAAAACTGTTTTGAATCATTTCGTTGTTGAAAAGAACCATATCCATTAGAATTGATCATCAATTTCACTTATCTTTGATCCTACCTATGTAAGTAATTTATTTCATTTGAAGCAAATGGTTATTTTTACTTTTTTAAATCATATCTGTTGTTAAACTTAAGTAAATGAGCAACACAAAGCTAAATTTCAATATTTTATCCTACCAGCTCTCTAAGTATCTTTGGCCCTGGGCTCCACTATCCTCCTCATTATAGTCATAGTTTCACCTTGGAATGATTGTCACTTTTTCTTCTATTTTTTCTCCCCTTGTTTTTTCTCTCCTCTACTTATCTGCAATGTCCTTCCTGTAACATCTAGTAACTTAGTGAACGTGATACCATAGTTGTTTTTATTCCTGGACATTTAGATAACAAGTTAATCACAGTTTTAAAAGTATGTGGCATTAGTGCTTCATTCTTTTAGCTTTCTGCCAAAGGCTAAATCTGTTTCTGACTTCACATTGAAAAGCATTTTGGAAATGTATTGTTTTATCTGTGAATTATTAAAAAGTTTTTCAACATTAATCTCTTACCCTAGCACATTTAAGCAAGCTGGAAGATGAATCCAATTATTGTGACTGACATAACAGGAGCCAGCAGTTTCTGTCATATCCTTATCCTTAGCTACATTAGAGACTTTAGGGAATTTCCCCTTTGGATGACATCTGGGACTTTCTTTGGGTGGAACTGAGTTATGTCACTCCCAATGGGAGTGTTTCTTTCAGTATACAATAAGAGGAGAGCATTGTTCAGTATATATTCCAATATGCATTCTTTTTCTGTTTTCTGTTTTGCTATTAACTTGGATATATGTGTTTCTTTGCTGGTTGTTCTGTGTGTGTTTGGTGGGGAAAAGGTCAAGTCTTAAACATGAATGAATAGCATTCTTTCCCCATGAATGAACAGCAATCAGAAGTTTAGCTTAAGCCTGACAAATATATCCCTCAACTAACAATATTTAAGAGAGCAGAAAGATATGATTCTGAGTAGATCAATGTGGCCAAGCCTTGTCCTAATTTCTCACTTCTCCTGGCAGGAACTTGTTATTATTTGTGGGGAGGACATTAGGGACGTGATGTTATGGCATGCAAGTGAGTTGGATGTGAGGGAGGGTTATGCAAGGCCACCTGCCTCACTTTCCCCTCCAGAACCATCTGGGTCCAGTGACAAGATAGAGATCAATATGATGGGAGATGGTCCTGGATGAAATGGGAGATGGTGGCCTTTTTAAGCTAAAGTCTTCAACAGATATCAATCTCCCTTAAAGAAGGATGGAAGAGAGGCTAGAAATGTTTATTCTGCTCCTCTTTAAGCCACACAATGACACAACCATGCTAATGTGGACAGACTTACTAATCTTATTTATATTGTATTTCAGTTCCTATGACCATTCCTAGTGTTCAAAGAAAAATCTCAAGAAAAATTGATTTTTGTTGTATATCATATCTTCCTTCTGGAAGCTTAGCATATTTTCCCTTTATTGTTGTTGTTTTGAAGATGGCTAATCATTCTTGTTCCTGGATTAATTGAGCTTTAACTTTTGTCTTTTATTCAGTTTCTGTAGATTTAATCTATTTGTTTTTTATAATTCTGGGAAGATTTCTTAAAGAATTCTTTTGACTGGCGAGACTTACATGAACTGATGCTAAGTGAAATGAGCAGAACCAGGAGATCATTATATACCTCAACAACAATACTGTTTGAGGATGTATTCTGATGGAAGTGGATCTCTTCGATAAAGAGAGCTAATTCTGTTTCAGTTGATCAAGGATGGACAGAAGCAGCTACACCCAAAGAAAGAACACTGGGAAATGAATATAAACTGCTTGCATTTTTGTTTTTCTTCCCAGGTTATTTATACCTTCTGAATACAATTCTCTCTGTGCAATAAGAGAACTGTTCGGTTCTGTACACATATATTGTATCTAGGATATACTGTAACCTATTCAACATGTAAAGGACTGCTTGCCATCTGGGGGAGGGGGTAGAGGGAGGGAGGGGAAAAATCGGAATAGAAATGAGTGCAAGGGATAATGCTGTAAAAAATTACCCTGGCATGGGTTCTGTCAATAAAAAGTTATTTAAAAAAAAAGAATTCTCTCACTAGAGTGATCAGATTCTTTTTTCATTTGGTATTTTCAAGTATCCCAATAATTCTAAAGTGGTTGTTTTCAGTCATTTTCAATGATGTCTAAACTCTATGTGCCCATTTGACATTTTTTTGGCAAAGATACTAGAGTGGTTTGCCATTTTCTTCTCTGGTTCATTTTACAGATGAGAAAACTAAGGTAAACAAGAGAGTTACCCAGGATCACACAGCTAATAAATGTCCAAGACCAAATTTGAACTTGGGAAAATGAAACTTCCCAACTCCAGATCTAGAAAACTATCCACTGCACCACATAATAGAAATGGTAGCAGAAGTGAGGCAAATGTACTTTTTAGATATTGGATACAGAAGTACAAAGTAATAATAAAGGGTGTGATACAATATCACAATAAATAATTCTGTTAAGCCTACAAGAAAAAGAATTGATCCCTAAGCTCCAGTTGATTCCCTCCTTTTAAGCTATTTATTTCAGTTTGAAATAGTTTCATTTGAAAAGTTTATTTCATATGAAAATCTATGGGTTTAGACATAATTGAACCCCTAGTTAAGAAAATCCCCAATACCTAGACAGAGCTTTGTTCTCTGCCTAACTTCACATTTATATCTTTTTTAAAAAATAACTTTTTATTGATTTGCTTTTATATATAACCACTTTCCCCTCCTTACTGGTATTCCTTCCTGTCCCTCTCCCAGAAAAGCAGTTCACATAGCAAATAGTATTTTTAGAGACAAAAATAATAAAAATGAAAAAGAAGCAAAAAAATCAGAACCAATGAATTCATTGAAAATGTCTAAAAACACATGCAATGTACAATCTTGTGGATCTCTTATCTTCATGAAGACAGAGCTAGGTGGCAATGAAATGATCTTCTCACATCTCTTCTTTTGAGTTATACACATTCTTTCTAATTTTCCAACCTTGACTTTTGATTGCATGGCTGTGTATGTAATTGTTCTTTCCATTTATGTTGTAATCATTGTATATATTGTTTTTTTTGTTTGACATTTATACTTTGCTCTCACTCAGCTATGATTGCTCAATTCCATAAGAAAAGCATTCTAACATTGTCAAAGAACCAGAGCCAATAGGATTGGTTTTAACCACCTACTGGAAATGGAGTTAAATATTTGAAAAACAACAAGTAGACTATTTTGGCAAGGCAGTACAGGTCAGGAAAGAGAATGAGATTTAATGATGTTGGTGAGAGGATTATTTATTAAGCACCCATATTGTTCTAGGCACTGTGTTAAATGCCTTACAAATATTTTGTCATTTAACAGGAAAGGCAAAATGGTGCTAGATTGTGAAATGATTTATATTTAATATTAGAGGAAATAGAGAGCCATTGAGTAGGAGAGTGATCATATCTGTACATAAAGAAAGTCACTTTGGTACTTGTGTACAGATTGCTTTCTTCCTAGAGCTGTTTTCCTGTTGAAACTGATCAGTCCTAAGATGCTGGGACATGCCATTTTTTTTTATTATAGCTTTTTATTTACAAGATATATGCATGGGTAATTTTTCAGCATTGACAATTGCAAACTCTTTGTCCCAATTTTTCCCTTCCTTCCTCCCACCCCCTCCCCTAGATGGCTGGTTGACCAATACATGTTAAACATGTTAAAACATAAGTTAAATACAATATATGTATACATGTCCATACAGTTATTTTGCTATATAAAAAGAATCGGACTTTGAAATAGTATACACTTAACCTGTGAAGGAAATCAAAAATGAAGGTGGACAAAAATAGAGGGATTTGGAATTCTGTGTAGTGGTTCATAGTCATCTCCCAGAGTTCTTTCATTAGGTGTAACTGGTTCAATTCATTATTGCTCTATTGGAACTGATTTGGTTCATCTCATCGCTGAAGAGGGCTGCACCCATCAGAATTGATCATCATATAGTATTGTTCTTGAAGTGTATAAAGATCTCCTGGTCCTGCTCATTTCATTCAGCATTAGTTCATGTATGTCTCTCCAGGCTTTTTTTAAATCATCCTGCTGATCATTTCTTACAGAACAATAATATTCCATAATATTCATATACCACAATTTATTCAGCCATTCTCCACTGATGGGCATCCACTCAGTTTCCAGTTTCTGGCCACTACAAAGAGGGCTGCCACAAACATTCTTGCACATACAGGTCCCTTTCCCTTCTTTAAGATCTCTTTGGGATGTAAGCCCAGTAGTAATACTGCTAGATCAAAGGGTATGCACAGTTTGATAACTTTTTGAGCATAGTTCCAAATTGCTCTCCAGAATAGCTGAATGTATTCACAATTCCACCAACAATGTATCAGGGAACATGCCATTTTTATAGTGTCTTTTGGCCCGAGAGGAGGGGATAATATTGCCTACTTTAAGAGGAAAGATCTATTTGGGGACATTCGAGATCTACCATTTACTCAAGGACACATTGAAATATAATTTGTGGGTACGGAGAAGAATTCATATACCTCACATTCTTTAGATAGACAATAATAAAATGTCTATGCTAATTGCTATATTATCATTGATACCTAATAATCACAGCCTCTGAACTTAGTGAAACCTTTTGAAAATTAAACCTGCAAACAATCTTTTCTTCTAACATTTAACAAGCATTGAACCTGACTGACTGCTGCCTACTTCTGATTTTCTGTGCTACCTCCATTTCTCCTTAACTTCCTTCAGTTTTCCTCTAATCACAGAGTTTAAGTTGGAAAAGGACTTTAGACATTAATTATTCTAACTTTCTCCTTTAAAAATAAATTCCACTTAATAGTGTTTTTTCCTATTCCATGTAAAGATAGTTTTTAACATTCATTTTTTATAAGATATTGAATTACAGATTTTTTCTCTATCTCTCTCTTCCCTTCCCAAGATATACAATTTGGTATAGGTTATACATGTACAATTATATTAAATATATTTCTACATTAGTCATGCTGTGAAACAAAAATCAGAAAAGGGAGGAACCATTAGAAAGAAAAAAATAGCCTAAAAAGTGAAAATAGTATGGTTTGACCTGCATTCAGGTCACAGAACTCTATGGTTCTTTCTTTAATTGCGAAAGGCATTTTCCATCATGAGTCCTTTGGAAATTGTCTTGATCTTTGTAATACTGAGATAGAATAAGTGTATCAAAGTTTATCACACAATGTGGCTATTATTGTGTACAATTTCTGGTTCTGCTCCTTTCACTCAATATCAGTCTTTCCAGGTTTTTCTAGAATTTTCCTATTCATCATTTCTTACAGAGTAATAGTATTCCATTACATTCATATACCAGAGTTTGTTCAGCCATTCCTTAGTTGATGGAAATTCCCTCACTTTCCTATTATTTAACACCACAAAAAAGAGCTGCTATAAATATATTTATATAAATAGGTCCTTTTCCATTTTATAATCTCTTTAAGATACAGACCTAGTAGTGCTATTGCTGGATCAAAGAATATTGACTCCAAATTCAGATCATTTTTCCATTGTACCACATTATATACCACAATTATGAATGTGAGAGATAACCCAATCATAGGAGAGAATGTGCTGTTTTTGTTTTTTTTTGTTTTGTTTTGTTTTGTTTTGTTTTTTGCTTTTTGTCCCTGTTCCCTGGAAACAACTCTGTCTATCTCTCTATTTCTATATCTCTGATTCTGTCTCTTTGTCCTTTCCATCCATATATCCATTCTTCTGTCCATTTGTCTCTATCTCTGTATTTCTGCCTCTGTCTCTCTTGGGATTTGTGTCTGTCTGTTTCTCATCTGAAGACTATAAGAAAATTCACACAGATCAAATGCTCAAAGTCAACTCAAAGCAACCCTTGACCTTGACTTCTTGTGCTTTGATTTCTCATTTCCTACCACATAGTGTAAACCTCCAACTTGTGCATTCTTTCCCCGTAGCATCTGGAGGTCATTGTTGGTAAGCATTTTTTCACTCCCAAACATATTAGAAGCATAGGTTAGAGGACTCTGAAGATTAGCGGTAGTTTGTCATTTATTAATAATATAACAACTAATGAATTACTAAATAGGAAAGACTAATAGGTAAGTCAGAGGCCAAAATCATCCAGAGGATGAAGGACATAAAAGCATGACTGGAACAAGAAATAGCATAGGAAATAACTAAAGTTACATGACCATTTGCTTTGCTCAGCAATCAGCATAATAATAACAATAATAATAAGTAGCTTTTATATAGTGCTTTAAGGCTTACAAATACTTTTAATATGTTGTTTCATTTGATTCTCTCAACAATTCTGGAAAGTGGATACTCTTATTATCCCCATCTGTCAGATAAGGAAAATGAGATTGAGAAAGACTGAGGGATTAGATAAGCATTTCACTGCTATTCTGAGACTGAATTTGAATTTGTGTCTTCCTGATTCATCTCTTCACGTTCTCTCATTGCAATGTCTAGTTTCCATTATTGATGATAAGCCTGCATTGTATCCTCCACAACAGCTATCATAGTGCCTTCACTGAAGGTGGCTGTGGATCAGGACGTGTGTCTTACCAGCTTCCAGAAAATAGCTGGCAAATGGAATATACTTGAAAGCCTTGGAAATAACTAGTCATTGAGGAGAGAGAAGTGGGTGGCTATTAGCCTTAGTGTTGGTTAGTGTGATATGGTTGCTTTGACTTCATTACAAAAGAATAGTAATATTAAAATTAGGAAAATATTGAATTAAAATCTCATCTCAGACACTTATTTAGCTGCGGAACTCTGAATGGGTCACCACATATCTATGACCTCAGTTTGTTCATTTGTCAAAACAGATTCATATTATCTATAGCAACTACCTCCTAGAGTGTGAGACTCAAATGAGGTCATATGTTTCCATTGGAAGTGTGTAACTAGTCAGTCATTTTGCTTATTAGTCTGATGGACTTTATCCTTAGGGCAAAGTAAGCAGGAAACAAACATGTGAAATCAGCAAAGGAGTTTTTATTATTCTAGCCTCCCCTTGGTGCCCATTTCTCAAGTCTAAGCCATTTCCTCCTCCCTCTGCCCACCTCAGATATAGAGACTATCCTGCAATTCATAGAAGCATATGTGTTTGTACATGTATATGTGTGAGAGCACACATATACACCCACACACATACACACTGTCCACTTCAGGGGCTCAGGGTTGTCCTTTACATGAAAATTTATTGTTAAGTAAATATTTGATAACAATCGTTTTTATGGTTGATAAAGGGTGTGTGTGTGTGTGTGTGTGTGTGTGTGTGTGTGTGTGTATGACAGAGAGAGAAAAAGAGAGAGAGAGAGAGAGAGAGAGAGAGAGAGACCCAGAGAGAGACAGAGACAGAGACAGAGGTAGACAGAGACAAAGAGAAAGAAACAGAGAGACAGAAAGAGACACAGAGACAGAGAGGGGTGAAGGGATGAAGAGAAGAAGGGATGAAGAGCCTTCATGGAGGAAGGGAGAGAGGAAGAAGAAGGGAGAAGGAGGAAGGAGCAGGAGAGAAGGGGAGTGGGGAGAGAGGGAGGGAAAAAGAAAAGGCGGGAAGGAGGAAAAGAGAGAGAGAGAGAGAGAGAGAGAGAGAGAGAGAGAGAGAGAGAGAGAGAGAGAGAGAGAAAGAAAATGAATGAGCTTTGGCCATAAAAACTGAGAGAGCCAGATTTACTTCTCAGTTTTGCCATTAAGCAACTATATGACCTTGGAAAAAAGTAACTTCATCTCTCTAGCCCTAATTTCCTCATCTCTAAAGTCAGTGGATCAAAGAATCATAGTTTAGAACTGAAAGAGAACTTAGAGGTTATCTACTCTGACCCAGTCATTTTACAAATGAGGAATTACAACCAGGAGAGGAAAAGTAAGTGACTGAGTTATGTCCTCTAAGTAGGAGGGACAAATTCAAACTAACACACTGATTCCAAAGCTTATACTGTTCCCCTGCACTATTCCGTTTCCCCACAAGAGGGAAGGACAGCAAAATGATGACTCTCATTTATATAGTACTTTCCCTATAAGGGAAGTAGTCCAAGTGCCCCTAAAATGCAACATTGTGTCTGGAGCACAATGGAACTAAATACATGTTTGCTGAATGAATAATACCATTTCTTTTTTAGAAAGACTTAGATAAATAACTTCAAAGATGGCACAATAAGTGGGTGATGAACATTTTGCAATTTCCAGAGGGCAAGATCAAGGTGAAGATGTGTCAGGCTAAGAGTGCTAAGAGTGAATTAGCCAATTAATAAGTATGAAGTATCTATTATTTATTATTATTATTATTATTTTGGACAGCTGAAGTCAGGAAGACCTGAGTTTTAGCCTGGCCTTAGATTCTTACTAGATGTGTGATCCTGGGCAAGTCACTTCACCCTGTTTGCTTCAGTTTCCTCATCTGCAAGATGAGCCAGAGAAGATGACAAATCACTCCAGTGTCTTTTGCTAAGAAACTCCAAAATGGGGTCATGGAGCGATAGACAAAACTGAAACATCTGAACAACATGTATTAAAAGAACTATGTTAAACCCTAGGGATATAAAAAAAAGCTAAAACAGACCTTACTCTCTAGATGCTCATAATCTAATGGCAGAGACAACCATATAAATAACTACATTATATAAAATAGCATAGTATAAATTAGAAGCTAACCTCAGGGAGAAGAGACTGGGAAAACAAAAAAGGAGTTAGAGAGATGCCTTAAGTAAAATGGAATTGAAACTGAGTCAGGAAGGAAGACAGGAGGCAGAGGTGAAGAAGAGCCCTCCTGGCATTAGGAACAGCCAGTAAAAAGACACTGAGTCAGAAAATGAAATGTCCTGTATGAAGATCAACAGAGAGTTAAGAGTAGCTAGATGATAGTGTATGGGAGGAGGGAGTAAAGTGCAAGAAGATTGAACAGGCAGGAAGGGACCAAGTTGTGAAGGGTTAAATGTGAAGGAAATGCAAAATTATATCAGATCCTGGAGGTAATAGGGAGCCACTGGGGTTTACTGAGAGGAATAGAGGTCAGAACTGGACTTTAGGAAAATGACTTTGGCAACTGAATGAAGGATGGATTAGAATAGGGAGAGACTTTTGGGAAAGAGAACAACAACTGGCTATTGCAATAGTCCAACCCGGTGAAGAAATCCGTACCAGAAAGATGGAAATATCAGAAATAAGAAAGAGATGCATAGTAAAGAAGTAATAATGGTAAAAATGTCAAGATTTGGCAACAGTAGATACTGTGCCAAAAATGTAGAATCTCTTATATAATATACTCCTCAAAACTTCCATTATTATATTTACTCAGTCAATAAACACATATAAAGAATCTCTGAAAGCAGCCTCCTAAATCAAGATGATAGTGAGCTTACTTCTGAGAGCTCATCATGATGTACAATAGAAGTACCTTTAAAAATATTATAAAGAATTATGTAGGCATTCAATAAATGATTCCAATAAGCCAATGGTATGAGGAAGAGGAGGCTCTTTGATTGGCTGAGAAAACATTCAGATAGAATTAGTGATCAGAGCCTTGGCCATTTTTTCCTTAGCTACATTTTTGTGGTATGACTCCTTTGTGATGGCATCTGCTGAGAGATGATATTATAAGATTAAAGGCCTTGAGATATTTTCGTCTCAAGCCATGGAACTTCATGAAAAAGTAACTCTCTTTAAAAATCAATATCATTTTGTAAAAGCTAACTGATGTTGTGATCAAATAAAGTTGAGTTAAAGTACTCATTGGAGGCTAACAGTGGGAGAGGAGGGGCTTAATCCATAGAGGGTTGATAGAAAATAAGCCCCACAGAAACTCTCAAAATACTCCTGGAACCATGAAGGGGTGATACAGTAGCTGGGTCTGAGAGAAAAGAATCAGAACAGGATGCTACGTTGGGGATGAGTGACAATAACTGATATTTTTTAAATTTCCTGGGTCAAAATGAAATGTACAGACTCTTATCTGGGATAAAATTGGAGTCTTTGTTTGAAAAGACCTTGAAGAATATTTAAATTTGGATACCACAGCTTGTGAGACCTTAGAGAAATGAGTTTTTTTCTCTCCTTTTTTTAGGGCATAATTTTGTAGTTATTTTTCTGACATATATTTCCCTTACAATTCAATTCCTATTGGAATGATTTGGCATTTTTTTATTTATTAAAAGTTTAACTATTATTACCTGTTATTTAGCTTAATCATGTACAAGTATTAATATTGAGAGTAATTCAAGAAACAGGGAATTTTGATCACTAGAATGATGATGCCTAATTGAGAAACATTCAAATTGTCTAGGTCTTCAAAATTTTTTCACACACACACATACGCTTCCCAGTTTTTTTAACCACTTTACTTAACTGGCTTTTTTTAGAGGAAATTTATTGGTGGCTGTCCAGTTCCAACAAAATGAAAAGACATTAAAGAACAAAAGCATAATCATTTTGCCCCATTATCTCAGGACACACCTTCCCTATGTGACCTATGCTACCTCAGTCTGGGTGGAGAGTGGAACTAGAAGAAGATGGTCAATGAATGAATGAATCACATAAATGAATAAAAAAAGTATTTATGTACGATGCACTCACCTAAGTACCAGGAATATAAATAAAGACAGCAAGACAATATCTATTTTCAAATAAATCAGACTTATAGGAAAAACAGCACACAAAAGAAGACTCAGTTGTAGACTTCATGGAAAGGCTTAGAAATCCTAAGAGTGAAACATCTGAGCATATGGCAAGGCCTAGGGTTCCTTAGGGTTACAACAGTTGGTCAGATGACAGTGCTAGGGATCTGGAGGTAGGAAGACCAGTAAAGATGGGAGAAACTTAGAAACCAGTTCCAAGACAAATATTAAAGTCCATTATTTTTTCAACTCACTAGGAATAGAAGCAGATATCTTCAGTCTCATGAAACCTTGTGGACAAAGTTCAGGGTATAGGGAATCAGTGAAGGAAAAAGCAAGAAGGAAAAATATAAATGCTGGTGGAGGATCTTTCTACTTCCTCTCTATTCTGAATATATGTAAAGTGGTCCCACCCTGAGCAATATCATTAAGAGAAGAGGCAAGAGGGAAAAATAGTCTCTAACCCAACCCCTAGTGTTAGACAATAGTGTCAAATGAGATGGAAGGGAAAAAAATATTTTTAAAATGTCATAATATTTGGTAATTAAAATATCTTAACACTGGGCAATTAATTGATCATTATTTGAACTTTGGAAAGAACAGTTTCAATTGAGTGATCAACATCTATATAGTTTATTACCTAGTGCAGGATGATATTGTCTTCTGAAATAAAAGTTTCAAATATAATTTTGAGATTCTGTGATTCAAAAGTCGTTATAAGCAAGAATATCTGAGAGAAGGAAAGAGAGAGAGAGAGAGAGAGAGAGAGAGAGAGAGAGAGAGAGAGAGAGAGAGAGAAGCTGTGTTCCTCCATGATACTAAGTGTGCTAAGTACAAAATCACTGCTAGAAGAACCTTTGTCTCAGATACTATTGGGATGAGTCCTGTATTGAAGATTCCTGTATTCTTGGAAGCTCACCCCCTTGACCTTTCAAAGCTTGCAAAATGGAGCCTCCATATTAGACTCCTTATCTAGAAGGAAAGAACAAATACTGAGTCAAGCAAAGAATCCAGACCAAATTTTCATTAGTCCACATGACTTCAGAAAGGAAAAGGTCTAAAGCCTCTCCTGTTATAGTCCTGACAATATCCAGATAGCATCAACAAAATAATCAAACCATTAGAATGTAGTCAAAGAGAAAATGATG
The DNA here is from genome assembly GCF_016432865.1 of Antechinus flavipes. Lineage (NCBI taxonomy): Eukaryota > Metazoa > Chordata > Mammalia > Dasyuromorphia > Dasyuridae > Antechinus > Antechinus flavipes. The sequence goes on from NC_067398.1 coordinate 666,442,827, forward strand.
AGACCATGATTTCTAAACATTTTTTGAAAGTCTCAGTAGCCACTCAGAGCCTTCAATTCACCACATGGCTAGCAGATAAAAAAATGTTTGCATAGACTTTATTTTCTAAGACCTTTTCATTACATATCATCAAAACTTTCTCAGAATCAGGCTCCCTTCCCTCTTGATATGGAAATATACTATCAAAGATACTCTACACATGTCTCAGACTGTCATTACATAGACAGGTGGTAATGAGAAACTCATTATCTTTGAGGCATCCTATTGTACTTTTGGAATGCTCTAATTCTAAATAATAAGCAAAATTACATTGGAAAGAGCACTGACCACGAAGGCCCTGCCATCATTTGAATAATGGGCACAGGAGTATTTCCTCTGGAAGCCATGATCCTTGTATCATTTCAAGGCATCTCTGACAGAATAGTCAACTATAGCAATCTAGTGTTTGACAAACCCAAAGATCCTAACTTTGGGGATAAGAATTCATTATTTGATAAAAAACTGCTGGGATAACTGGAAATTAGTATGGCAGAAATAAGGCATGGACCCACACTTAACACCATATACCAAGATAAGATCAAAATGGGTACATGACCTAGGCATAAAGAACAAGATTATAAATAAATTAGAGGAACATAGGATAGTTTATCTCTCAGACTTGTGGAGGAGAAAGAAATTTGTGACCAAAGATGAACTAGAGATCATTACTGATCACAAAATAGAAAATTTTGATTATATCAAATTAAAAAGCCTTTGTACAAACAAAACTAATGCAAACAAGATTAGAAGGGAAGCAACAAACTAGGAAAACAACTTCACAGTTAAAGGTTCTGATAAAGGCCTCATTTCCAAAATATATAGAGAACTGACTCAAATTTATAAGAAATCAAGCCATTCTCCAATTGATAAATGGTCAAAGGATATGAACAGACAATTTTCAGATGATGAAATTGAAACTATTACCACTCATATGAAAGAGTGTTCCAAATCACTATTGATCAGAGAAATGCAAATTAAGACAACTCTGAGATATCACTACACACCTATCAGATTGGCTAAGATAACAGGAAACAATAATGATGAATGTTGGAGGGGATGTGGGAAAACTGGGATACTGATGCATTGTTGGTGGAGTTGTGAATGAATCCAACCATTCTGGAGAGCAATCTGGAATTATGCCCAAAAAGCTATCAAACTATGCATACCCTTTGATTCAGCAGTGTTACTTCTGGGCTTATATCCCAAAGAAATATTAAAGAAGGGAAAGGGACCTGTATGTGCCAAAATGTTTGTGGCAGCCCTTTTTGTAGTGGCTAGAAACTGGAAATTGTAGGGATGCCCATCAATTGGAGAATGGTTGGGTAAATTATGGTATATGAATGTTATGAATATTATTATTCTGTAAGAAATGACCAGCAGGATGAATAATGAGAGGCTTGGAGAGACTTATATGAACTGATGCTAAATGAAATGAGCAGAAGCAGGAGATCATTATACACTTCAACAACAATACTGTATGAGGATGTATTCTGATGGAAGTGGATATCCTCCACAATGAGAAGATCAAATTCGGTTCCAATTGATCAATGATTGACAGAATAAGCTTCACCCAGAGAAAGAACACTGGGAAATGAATTGTGACTACTTGCATTTTAAATTCTTCCCAGGTTAATTTTACCTTCTGAATCTGATTTTTCTTGTGTAAGAAGAGAACTGTATGGATCTGTATATAGCTATTGTATTTAAGATATACTTTAATATATTTAACATATATGAGATTGCCTGCCATCTAGGGGAGGAGATGGAGAGAAGGAAGGGAAAAATTGGAACAGAATTGTTTGCAAAGGTCATTGTTGAAAAAATTACCTATGCATATGTTCTGTCAAAAAAAGCTATAAAAAAAATCTGAACATGGAGATTAAGTCCTACCTAAGCCTTTTCCAGTTCTTCCAACATATGGTCATACCTTTTATTTATTTGTTTGTTTGTTTGTTTGTTTGTTTGTTTGTTTTGCTGAGGCAACTGGAGTTGTGACTTGCCTAGAGTCACACAGCTAGGAGGTGTTAAGTGTCTGAGATCAGATTTACACTCAGTTTCTTCTGGCTTCAGGGAGGTACTCTATCCATTGCATCATATAGCTGCTCTTCATCCTCATGTTCTTGGGTAGGTTTCTTTTTGATACATGAATGAAAGATTTTATTTTTATCTTTCACTTTAATAGAGTCAGTCATTCAAGATATTTTTGAATTCTAATTATGTAAAGCTGGTGAATAATTTAAACTAAATTATTATTGGACTAGAAGTGACATGAGAAAAGCAAGATCATCATAAAAGTTATCTTCATCACCACCCCCATCCTCATTTGAGTAATGGTAACATGAATATTTCTTCTAACAGACATGTTCCTAGTAGTATTGTGAGATTTTTCTAAGCTCCAGGAGAGTATGCATGGGCTAGTGTTAATGAAGCAGGGTGGGGACAAGGACAGACGATGGCAAGTGATGGAAAACATTTCTTGTCCAAACAGAAAATACTGTTAACAGTAGTAGAGAGATAAAGGGGACTGATAGAAGCATTCCTGGATCAAATGAAAGGACATAGTTGGAGCTGGGAACCATGGAAGCCCAACAAAGGAGAAACAAGGAGGAAATGTAGAAGAAAGAGAAATATATTTTGACCTGGCCCTTTTCTGGTACTGTGAGTCACATGGATGGTGGCAATCTAGAAGAAAAGGGATAGGTACTCTAAAATTCAATGTTCTTTTCTTATTGAGTTGTTTCTTAGCCAGAAATTGATGTTTTAAAGTCTACAGACCCTCTACAGATCTCTGGGGAAGGCATTTATTCACTACTGGGGTAAATTGCTGTATTTCCAGGGATACTCAAGTTCTTCTACCACTTAGAATATGAGGTTGGGAATAGTACTAAACCCCAGAGGTAGTTCTATCGGGGAGGAAGTATGCAAAGATTGTAGGGAAGGCAGGCCACTGGAGAAGGAAAGGGAGCATTTTTACATTATTTCATATTATAGTAATTTAAGTATGAGTTCATTCTTTCATCTTTTCAAGGTGTTAAAAAACACATTATTATTTGTCTTATTTCTTATTCATTTAGTAGTTTCTAGGGAAATAACAACTAGACAAGAGCTGGGCACAAGTCTAACTCATATGTTCTCACATGAAATCTTAGATAAGAATATGAGTCAAAGAGTATGATTATTAAAAATCATTCAAGAGAAAAACTTGGGTTTGCATGGGCTCAGAACATTAGAAAAAAGCCACAACCATTTAACTTGGTAATTATAAATTAAAGAGTAGCAAGAGACAGCAGATGACAGGAAGGCTAATTTCATGCAGTTTAGAAGACAAGCCTAATAGATAACCCTCTTCTTGCATACCTCAATCCATTCCCCTAAAAACCATTTCTTTCTAAATTAGGAACTTTCTGCATAGTTCCATAAGAAGTCCTTATTCTTAGTATTCAAGAAAAGAGACAACATTGAAACAGGGAAGCATTTTGACCTTATAGTCAGAAAGGCTGAATTGAAGTCCTGGGGCTACATCTTGACAGGTGTTTAATTTTCCTCTGAGTCTCAGTTTCCCCATCTGTAAAAACAGGATATTACTAGTATTCACAGCCGTAAGTAGTTAATGCTTTTTAAAGCATCACAATGATGGGGTTAATTATTATTAACCCTAGTTCTTTCATACTTTGTCCAGATTTGTCCAGAAATGTGTATCTCCAAATCTTCAACTGAACTTGCTTTCAAACTACTTTCTATGTAAATCTCAGAGTAGCTTTGAATATTATTTGGGGAGAGACTTTGAAAAACAACTCGTGGTCATTCAATGATCTCATTTTTTAAATAAGGAAAGTACAATCCAGTAAGGCTAAGACATAAGTTCAAACAGTGGGTAAAAATAAGGGACAGAGAGATCAAGATAGAAAGCCACAGAAAGAGATGTATGAAGAAATTAAATATCTTTTTTAAAAAAAAATTATCATTTATTAATAAAGTTGTTATATGTCACACATTATAAATATATATTTGGAATTTCTGCAATACAAAATTTCTGAAGTATATGATCAAAACTTACTATGCAAAATGAAATGCTGAAAAAAAATTAAAATTAAATGCAAGAAAATATAGCATATATATGAGGATCAATAGTTGGTAAATTAACTCAACTTTATTTGCAAAAATATTCATTAAACATTTTGAATAATAAATGTCTCAAGATTGCACACAATAAATCTTAATTGTATGGCTAGTTTTATTTTCTTAACTGAATTAATTGGGTTAAAAACAAAATTAGTTTAATAAATATACCAAGTAAAATACTATAAACTGCCCTTTCATCAGAGCATGTATTATATGCTGAACATTGTGCTAAGCATTGGAGATATAAAAGCAAGATGGTTCCTACTCTCTAGGAGTTTACATTGTGATAAGGGATGACAACATATAAAGAAGAGCTGAAAAGTTCCAAGGGAAAGAAAGGTACAGGATTGGACTAAGGCAGCTCAGTATAGAGATGGAATGCCCTGGAAGTGTACCAGGAGTGAACAAGATTAGGAATTCTCATGATATCCAGGCAGGAATTCATCAACAAGGAATGAACATCAATAAAAGAAAAGGATTCTCAAAAATTCATGCTTTCAAGAGAGAGCAAAAGGTGGAAATGAGTCATGTGAGATGAGTATCAAGTAGATTGTGATTCTAGGCCTAGGGCTGATAATAAGGTCAGAGAATGTTCTCCCCCATGCTATTGGATGAGAACTTAAGAAAGTAAGCCATATATAATTTTTTCTATTTGTGTTTCCAACCCTTAGCACAGTACTTAGCATATATACATACTTAAAATTCATTTTCATTCTTTCATCCATCCATCCATCCATCTAAGAAGTGTTCCATAACATAAAACCTGGATCAAAAATAAAATACATTCTAACTCTTGACCATCTCATAGTATTTTCATTAAAGTCTTGAGGGGTACAAGCTCTTGAGAAACACTTTCTTCAGAGCATCCTTTAGTTCCTTATTTCTCAGGCTAAAGATGATGGGGCACAGAAAGGGGGTGAGAACACTGTAGGAAATGCCCATCAGGGTATCTCCTTCCAGGGCTTCTAAGGCCTTTGATTTGAAGTGTACAACAGAAGAAAAAGTATAGTGTATAATCACCACAATAATGTGGGAGGCACAGGTGGAGAAGGCTTTGCGTCGGCCCTCAGCTGAGGGAATCTTCAAGATGGTGGCCACAATAAAGACATAAGATAGAAGGATAAGGAGAAAGCAACCCAATAAGACAATGATGAAAAGCAGCTCAATCCCTATTGCCACTGCTAAGGAATCTCCACAGGCTAGCTTCACCAACGGGGGTACATTGCAAAAGAAATAATGGATCTCATTAGGTCCACAGAAGGTCAAGTTGAAAATAGGAAGAGTGATCACTAGCCCCATGGCTATACCGCTTAGCCATGAGAAGGCCACCAGCCAAACACAAACCTGTGAGTTCATAAGCACATTGTAGTGTAAGGGATGGCAAATGGCCACGTAGCGATCATAGCCCATGATAGTGAGCAAGAAGCAGTGAGTGAGACCAAAGGCAAACGTGAAAAACGTCTGGCTGGCACAATCCCAGAAGGAGATGGTGTGGTGAGTGGAGACCAGGTCAGCAAACATACGGGGATTAATTGCCATTGTGTAAGAGATTTCTGAGATAGAAAGAGTACACAGGAAGAAATACATGGGTTTGTGAAGACTTTGTTCATGCCATACAGCCAACATGATGAGAAGGTTGCCCAGAAGTGTGAATAAATACATCAGCAGAAAGAGCACAAAGAATGGCAGCTGAAGTTGAGGGAATGGCGAGAATCCGATGAGGATAAATTCAGTCACTGTGGTATGGTTTTGCCCCAGCATAGAGACTATGACAGAGGAGGACATGAGAAAAATAAAGTTATCACTGAATCTCAGACTCTGAGAGTTGCAAGAGAACTCCAGAAAGCATCTAGTCCAATCTCTATTTATAGCTAAAATCTCTAGCATATCCCCAACAGGTGGTTATCAAGCCTCATCTATAAAACCTTTAGTGATAAAGACCTTTCTACCTACACAAGTAAATTACTCTGCTATAGGACAGATTTCTCTTTTAGAACATGGGAACAAAAAAGAGCCAAGAAGAATGCCTGTGAACTTAATCCATTCCACAATGGTCATTCTGCCCTTGTGCTTCTCTGTGTAAAATCAAAATCAGACTCTAACTTCTACCCATGACTACCCATGACCTACTGCTTTCAGGGATTAAACAGAACGGAACTAATCCCAAGGACTTTAAACCCTTGAAGACAGGGATGATTTTTCCCCAAATCTCATCTTTTCAGGAACAAACCAACCTGATTTCTTTAAACCATTTGTATATGACTATCTTTAGTCCCCTCCCCATCCTGTTTGTCCTGCTATAGATGATGTCAGTGGCCTTAAAATATGGTGCCTGGGTCTGAGCAGAATACATCATATTTGACTTAAGCAAGCTGAGGATCAGGACAAATCTCCCCTTGCTCTGAATAGAGTTGTACGAGAAGAGAGTGCTGAATCTGGAGGAAAAGAGTGTGGGTTTAAATATTGGTTATGTGACTATGTGACAACTATTCTAGGTCTCACCCCTAAAAATCAGGAATTTGTACTGAATGATCTCTAAAGCCTTCTCTAGTTCTACTTTTATGATTTCTTATCTCTAGGCCTCCCTTAAAGCAGATTACAAACTTCAAACTGTTGTTTGTTTGGTTTTTTGACCCACTGTTATCTCCCCTTAAAATATACTAAAAGACATATTTTGTCTATTTCCTCATTGTTCTACTACTATTAGAACTCAAAAAGACCTCAGAGGTCTTTCAGTATGATCCTTTCATTTTTTAGATGAGGAAATTGAGGATTAGAGAGATCAATGGATTTGTACATTGTCACACAGGTAATAGGTGATACCAGGACAGAATTTGAATCTGATATGTTCAAATTGTTCAAAATATGTTCAAATACTTCAAAATCCCCCAGTGGCTACATTTTCCAACTTAACTCTACCCCAAACATTAATTACTTCCCTTCTTGGCTATTCTATCACATCCTATAGCTGATTATATTTCATACCACCTATCTCCTTTCCCTTTTTACACTCTTTGCAGTGTAACTTTTGCTTTTATCTCTTTCCTCTTTTGAATTGCAAACTACACCACACCCCCACCATGGTTATCTTCCTCTCTGGCTTCCTATGTCCTTACCTCTATCTGTTTCTGAGTCCTCATCTCCTCCACCAGCATGGGAATGAGGCTGTCTTTGACACAGTATTTGCTAATATAATGATGCTCCCTCCCCTTCCCCCCCAAATGGGGATTTTCTCTGTGCCTAAGGAACTTCAGGACCTTAGATCAGAGATGAAAGATTTCAAATTGGAAGAGACCTCAGAGGTCAACTAATAAAAGTTCCTCACAGTACCAATGTGGAAACTGACAAGTGTGGGGGTGAAGCAGCTATACCCTTTCCTGACCAGCTTGGATCCTTACAATGATTTCTCAACTATTAAGTAATAATCTGTGTCTGCAGTTTCTCCCCAGTGTTCCTAAATCTGCTTTCTGGCATCAAACAGAATGAGGTTAATCCTTAGTCCCCATGAGAGTTTTCACATGGTCAATGAGAAAAATCATATTTCCCCTAACTCATTTCTTCTCCATCCTAAGAATCTATAAGTCCCTCAATCCTTCCCCCCAATTGCCTTTATCCAAAAGTGTTACAGCTGGGAAATGTTTCTTCAGGGATCTGTCTGCATAAGGTCCTTTTCAGCCCTGATAAGTCATTTTTCTAAAGGCTTTCCCAGATATGACATTCTTTGTTTTAAGGGTCCTCCCAGTTCTAACTTGTATTCTAAGTTCCTTCCAACTTTCATATTCCATGTTCTAAACTCTCTCTCTCTCTCAGGGCTATAATTCTGTCACTCTTAGCAGTGGCCAGAAATGATCACATCTTTTCTGATGAATCCTGACCAGGTTAGATGATGCCTCCATCTTTCTGCCTCTGGACTTAGCACAAACTGTTCCCTCTCTCCTGTTTGCCTTCTCTTCCCTGGATCTATCACTTATGCAATTTTCAGACTACCAAGGCCCATGTTTGTCTGCCCACTTGCAGAGGATCTCAAAAGTGTTCTGATTATTGGGATAAAGTAGAGGGCAATTCCCTTCTCCTTGGTGAATGGGGAGAAGAAAATGGCTCACCTGAGGGGGGTGGTAGTCCACAGCCTGAGTGATTGCTTATTGCTATTCAACTTGATTCTGCTTCACCTGAAGCAAGGAATATGAATGTAGTAAGTTCAAACTTAGTTCCAGAGTAAAGAGAGAAGACTGGCCAGCTTGTCCATGAAAGAGCAGTAGGTAAATCCAAAGTGGGAAAAGATCAGGATATTTATATCTTTTCTTTAGATATTGCTTTTGCTAGGCCGTAGAGGTTCCAGCTCCCTAAGGGCACAATTCCCAGCTTTTAGAAATAGAGGTGCCCCCTAGAGAAAGTTCACAGAACAGATAGAATTAAGTGTAGCCCCTTTCACTAATTGCTGATTGCTGCCAAGGGTGCACCAATTATGCTAAGGAGCATAGGCTTGAACTCAGTGTCTGGGACTCTGAAAGCTAATAATCAAGGACCACACAGGTCCCAGCCCTGACTACCAGAACAGGAAGTGTCTCTTCAGAATAGTTGTGTTTATTTCTGAGAGTATTGAGGAAGATACTTTTTTATTCTTCCTTTATCTGGGCTACAGATTGTCCTTTTGTTTGTTTGTTTGTTAAGGAAAAATCAACAGGGTATTGAGAAGCTCCTTCTGGGGAAATAAAGACTACAGAACCTATGACTCTTGAAGGGGGTAGGACAGTTATATATGAAAGGAAATCAAAACAAATTTATTAACACATATTATGGATAAGGCACTGTGTTAAGTGCTTTCAAAAATTGATCTTATTTCATCCTCTCAACATTCCTGGGAAATAGTTGCTGTCATTGGAAAATATCTGCTGTTATCATCCCCATTTTGAAGTTTAGAAAAGTATAGAAAAATATTTATAGCAGTACTTTTGAATTGAAAATTAAGCATCAAGTGAAAGATGCATGAATAACTGTAGTGTAATATTGTAATGTATAAATAAGAAATGATTAAAGAGATGAGTTTAGAGAAATCAGGAAAAGATGTTTGTGAACTGATGCAGAGTATAGTGAGCAGATCTAGGAAAACAATTTATAATATAACTGCAACATTTAAAGAAAAATACATGTGAAGGGCAAATATGAAGAGTTGTTCAAAAGACAAGTTCTAAAGAACTCTGAGCAATGAAGTAAGAATTGGACCAAAATCAAAGCATGCAATTACTCTCTGCCTAATAGTGAGGTGAGAGATTAAAAGTGTAAATATCTATTTTACACTCTCAATTTTCAATTCTAACACTCATATACACAAACAGATAGGGTATAGAATGTTCAGAGAAGACAGTTACCTCTGGTATAAGGACTTCTAAAACCCTTTTCAGGACTTTCCATTTTTGATGAATAATCCAACTCTTGCCTGTGTCTCCAAGTAACTGTTGTATGCACAGTAGACACAGTCTGGTAAATCATTTAATTAGATGAACTAAACAAGTTGAGAGTAACCAAGGGGTCACAAAACATTAGTGAATTGAAAGGGGAAGTGTTTACTCCAATCATGTGAAGACTTCCTCTGATAGAATAGGCAGATGAGAACAATTTGTTCCAATGGCCAGAAAGGTAGATGAAGCAGGTGCTATGGAGCACTTAGAGATTAATTAGACATTTAAGATGCTAAAAGTGATCCTCTGAATCCTTAGGCATTGGCAGTCTTTTGTCTTGTCACTGGACTTCAATCACTGTGGAAATGAGCGAGACTGACTACTTCACAAAACTGCCTCACTTCAATCCAGCATATGTATGAGTCAAAAGACATCACCCATACCATTTTAACATTTTTACCTATATCAACATCCTTTGGTGACAGGCAAGTGACAAAACTGCAGGTATTTAATATACTCATTGATGATGAGCTTAATGCATTCATTGCCAGAGCTAATCAGTGTTTGAAAGGCATGAAAAGAAAATCTTGGAGAGAAGGTAACATAATGCCTACTATACTGAAGGTGTACAGATCCATTGTGCTGACCTCATTGTGATATCCCTGTGAAAGCTGGACAGCCTAAAGTGCCATGTTCTGAAATGGAATCACTTCCATTTGAACTGTCTTAAGAAGATTCTGTAGATTTCCTCAGAAGATAAGGCATCAGACACTGAAGTTTTTCCATGGTTAAACTAACAAGCATTCAAACTCTACTGCAAAGAATATAACTCCAGAGGGTTACTGATGTACAAATGTTAAATGTAAGTTTGCCTAAAAGACAATTCTACAGAGAAATCATGTAAGACAAGTGCTCATTTGGAAATTAGAAGAAGAAATTCAATGACAATGTCAAAGTATCTCTGAAGAACTTTGAAGTGGATTGTGAGACATGGGAGACATTGGTCCTGAACATCCATCACCCCAACATGAAATGTCTGCATAAAAGAAAACCTGATGCTCTATGAATAGAACAAACTTGTGGTAGCTTAAAAGAAATGTGAGATGTGCAAATTTAATGACATCTCCATTCCAAATGTTCATATAGACTATTTGTGTCTGATTGTGGAAGACCCTTCTGAGCTAATTATTTTGAGATTCATCTGAGCTCCAGCAGAATATGCATGGACTAGTGTTAATAAAGAAGAGTGGGGATAAGGATAGAGTATAACATGTGATGGAAAACATTTCTTATCCAAACAGAAAATACTGCTGACAGCAGTAGAGATAAAGGTTACTGATAGAAGCATTTCTGGACCAAATGAAAACCTAGTTGGAGCTGAGAGCCATGGAAGCCAAACAAGGTAGAAACAAGGAGGAAATCCAGAAGAAAGAGAAGGATATTTTCACCTGGACATTTCCTAGTACTTTGAGTCACAAGAATGGTGACCATTTAGAAGAAGAGGAATAGGTTCTCTAGAATTTGATGTTCTTTCCTTATTGAGTAGGTTCTCAGCCAGAAATTGATGCTTTTAAGTATACAAACATTCTGCAGATCTCTGGGGAAAGCATTTACTCACTATTGGGGTAAATTGCTGTATTTCCAGAAAAACTCAGGTTCTCTTACCACTTAGAGTATGAATTTGGGAACACTATTAAACCCCAGAGGTAGTCCTATTGGGGAGGAAGTATGCAAAGATTGTAGGGAAGTCAGACCATTGGAGAGGGAAAGGGAGCGTTTTTTTACATCGCTTCATGTAATAATTAATAATAAGTAATTCAAATGAGAATTCATTCTGTCATCTTTACAATGTGTAAAAAAAATTGCTCTTTGACCTATTCCTTATTAATTTAGCAATTTCTAGGGAAATAACAACTAGACAAGAGCTAAGCACAAGTCTAACTCAAATGTTCCCACGTGAAATCCTAGATAGGAATATGAGCCAAAGACTACGATTATTAAAACTCTTTCAAGAGAGAAACTTGGGTATGCATAGGCTCAGAGCCTTAGAAAGAAGCCACAATCATTTAACTTAGTAATTATTAATTAAGTAATAGCAAGAGTTAGCAAATGACAGGAAGGCTAGTTTCATTCAACTTAGAAAACAATTCTTACAGATACATACTTCAAATTACTCCTCTAAAACATACTTCTTTCTAAATTAGGAACCTTCTACAAAGTACCATAAAAAGTCCATATTCTTCATACAAAGAAAGAGACAGTATGGGATCAGAGAAGCATTTTGACCTTGTAGTCAGAAAGGCTGAACTGATGTCCTGGGTCAACCATCTTACCAGCTGTTTGATTTTCTTCTGAGTCTCAGTTTCCTCATATGTAAAAACAGGACATTACTAGTATTTACAGCCTTAGGCAGTTATTGCTTTGTAAAGTACCACAGTGATTGGGTTAATTCTTATTAATGCTAGTTCTTTCATACTTTGTACATTTGCTCAGAAATGTGTAACTCCAATTCTCAACTGCTCTTGCTTTCAAACTACTTTCTACCTAATCTCAGAGTAGCTTTGAATATATTGTGGGAAGAGACTTTGAAAAACAACTAGTGGTCATTCAATGCTCTTATTTTTTTTTTATATAAGGGAACTATAATCCAATAAGGATAAGACACAAGTTCAAACAGTGGGTAAGAATAAGAGACAAAGAGATCAAGACAGAAAGATACAGAAATCAAAGAGACTTATAAAGGAATTAAATATTTTTTATAAAATATTATCAAACACTTTATTAATAAAATGGTTATACACTACACATTCCAAATATATATTTAGACTTTCTGAAATACAAAATTTCTGAAGTACATGATCAAAACTATGCAAAATGAAATGCTGAAAAATTTAAAATTAAATGTGAGAAAAATATAGCATATATATGAGGATCAATAGTTGGTAAATTAACTCAATTTTATTTGCAAAAATATTCTTTCAACATTTTAAATAATAAATGTCTCAAAATTGCCACAGACTAAATCTTAACAGTATGGCTAGTTTTATTTCCTAAAGGGAAATAATTGGGGTAAAAACAAAATTATTTTAACAAGCATATCAAGTAAAATACTATAAACTGCCCTTTTATCAGAACATATATTGTATGCTAAACATTGTGCTAAGCATTGGAGATATAAAAACAAGATGGTTCCTACTCACTAGGAGTTTACATGTGATAATGGATGACAACATATAAAGGGGAGCTCTAATGTTACAGGGGAAAGAAAGGTATAGGATTGAGCTAAGGCATCTCAGTATAGAGATGGCATGTCCTGGAAAGTGTACCAGAAGTAAAATAGAATATCACTTCTTGTGATATATAGGCAGGAATTCATCAACAAGGAATGGACATCAATAAAAGCAAAAGGACTCTCCAAAATTCATACTTTGAAGAGAGAGCAAAGGATGGAAATGAGTCATGTGAGATGAGTATCAAGTAGGTTGTGATTCTACTCTGAGGGTTAATAATCAGGTCAGAGCATGTCCTCTCTTCTCCTCCCACCCCCTACCCTCATTGGATATGAGCTTCTTAAGAAAGTGAGACATATGCAAGTTTTTTTCTTTGTGATTCCAACACCTAGCACAGTACTTAGCATATAGTACATATTTAAAATTCATTTTCATTCTTTCATCTATCCATCTAGGAAGTGTTCCATAACATAAGACCTAGATCAAAAATAAAATACATCCTAATTCTTGACCATCACATTGTATTTTCATTATAGTCTTGAGGGGCATAAGTTCCTAAGGAGAACTTTCTTCAGAGCATCCTTCAGTTCCTTGTTTCTCAAGCTAAAAATGATGGGGCACAGGAAGGGGGTGAGAACACTGTAGGAAATACCCATCAGGGTATCTCCTTCCAAGGCTTCTAAGGCCTTCGATTTGAAGTGTACAACAGAAGAAAAAGCATAGTGTATAATCACCACAATAAGGTGAGAGGCACAGGTGGAGAAGGCTTTGCGTCGGCCCTCAGCTGAGGGAATCTTCAAGATGGTGGCCACAATAAAGATATAAGAGAGAAGGATAAGGAGAAAGCAACCCAATAAGACTGTGATGAAGAGCAGCCCTATCCCTATGGCCACTGCTGAGGAATCTCCACAGGCTAGTTTCACCATTGGGGGTACATGGCAGAAGAAATAATGGATCTCATTAGGCCCACAGAAGGTCAGGTTGAAAATAGGAAGAGTGATCACTAGCCCCATGGCTATACCGCTTAGCCATGAGGAGGCCACAAGGCAAACACAAACCTGTGAGCTCATAAGCACATTGTAGCGTAAGGGATGGCAAATGGCCACATAGCGATCATAGCCCATGATAGTGAGCAAGAAGCAGTGAGTGAGACCAAAGGTAAACGTGAAAAACATCTGGCTGGCACAGCTCCAGAAGGAGATGGTGTGGCAAGTGGAGATCAGGTCAGCAAACATACGGGGATTAATAGCCATCGTATAGGAGATTTCTGAGATAGAAAGAGTACACAGGAAGAAGTACATGGGCTTGTGAAGACTCTGTTCACGCCATACAGCCAACATGATGAGAAGGTTGCCCAAAAGTGTGAATAAATACATCAGCAGAAAGAGCACAAAGAATGGCAACTGAAGTTGAGGGAATGGCGAGAATCCGATGAGGATAAATTCAGTCACTGTGGTAAAGTTTTGCCCCAGCATAGAGACTATGACAGAGGAGGACATGAGAAAAATAAAGTTATCACGGAATCTCAGACTCTGAGAGATGTAAGAGAACTCCAGAAAGCATCTAGTCCAATCACTATAAGGCATCAATTTCCTCTAGCATATCCCCAATAGGTTGTTATCACTCCTCAACTGAAAAATCTCTAGTATTAAAGACCTCTTTATCTACACAAGTAAACTGTTCTGCTATAGGACAGCTCTCTCTGTTCGAACATGGGAACAAAAAAGAGTCAAGAAGAATGCCTGTGAACATGATCCATTCTGCCCTTGTGCTTCTCTATGTAAAATCAAAATCAGACTCTAACTTCTACCCATGACTACCCATGACTTGTCTGCTTTCTGGAATTAACAGAACAGACCTAATCCCAAACAGCAACCTGATTCCTTTAAACAATTTGTATATGACTATATCTTCAGTCTCCTCCCCATCCTGTTTGTCCTGCTATAAATGTTGTCAGTGGCCTTAAAAGATGATGCCTGGGCCTGAACACAATACTTCACATTTGATTTAAGCAGGCTGAGGATCAGGACAAATCTTCCCTTGTTCTGAATAGAGTTGTACTAGAATAGAGTGCTGGATCTGGAGGAATAGGGCCTGGGTTCAAATGTTGACTCTGTGATTATGTGACAACTATTCTAGGTCTCACTCCTAAAAATCAGGAATTTGTACTGAATGATCTCTAAATCCCTCTCTAATTCTACTTTTATTATTTCTTATTTCTAGGCCTTTCTTAAGGCAGTTAAGAAACTCAGGCTGTTTTTTGGCCCCAGTGTCACATTGTTATTTCCACTTAAAGTATACTAAAAGCCCTACTTTGTCTATTTCCTCATTATTTTACTGCCATTAGAACTCAAAGAGACCATAGAGGTTTTTCAGTCTGATCCTGTCATTTTATAGATGAGGAAATTGAGGATTAGAGAGATCAACTGATTTGTCCATGGTGGCACAGCTATTAACTGATACTGAGGCAGGATTTGAATCTGCTATGTTCAAATTATGCAACTAATCTTTAATGCACATATAACACTTATATTTACCTCAGACACAAGTCTGGGCCCCAATTACTCCATCTGTAAAATGATGGTAGTTGACTAGCTGACATTCAAGGTCTTTTACAGCTTAGAATCTATGATCCTTGTTTAGAAGTCTCTAAGTCTTTCTAAAAGTTTCCAAATAAGCTGAGATTGCTATATACCTTTTTTGGTTCCTATGTCACATGGTTGCTTCATATTGAATATGTAGTACAAAAACCACCCATCTTTTAAAGTTAATTATCAATTTTCCATCCTCAATTTTATACTATTTGCATTGATTTTTAAAATACAATTATAGGATGTCACTTGTATATTGACTGTCATTTTTATTAAATTTGGTCCCAAATTGACCTTCCTGAGTGGAAAAAGTGACAAAGTACATGTCCCCTTCTTGTATTTCTCAGCCTAAAGGGTCAACTTTTTCTTCTTCCTTCCTCTAACTGGTCTAACAGAGCTGGAAGATTTGAATCTCACATCAACAACATCAACTGCCTCAGGAAACAGCAATCTCCTTCCCTCTGACTCTCCTCTGCTGACCACTTTCCTTAGAGCTCCATCCAATGGGGAGTCTGAAGCCTCTTCCATTATGGATATTACTCAGTCATTTCTGCACTCTGTCCACTGGGGAGAGGTCCCTACTAATAGATCATCAACAATGACATAAAAAGTTTTTCAGAGGTCACTTATACCAAGCACCTTATTTTACAAGTAAGGAAACTGAAGCCTAAAAAGGGAAAGGAATTTGTCCAAATTCCCACTTATTAGTAAGGACCTTAGTTGGGATTTGAGTTTAGTTTCTCAACCTCCAGATCTAAAGTTCTTTCTATTTTAACTCATCAACTTGTTGCCTTCTTCCCCAGGAGCTACATTTTCCAATTCAATTCTACCCCAAACATTAATTGCTTCTCTTCTTGGCTATTCTATCACATTCTGTAGCTAATTGTAATTCATGCCATCTATCTCCTTTCCTTTTTTACACTGATTTTTATCTTTTCAACTTTTGCTTTTATCTCTTTCCTCTTTTAAACTGTAAACTACATCACACCGGCACCAAGGTTATCTTCCTCTCTGCCTCCCTATGTCCTTACCTCTATCTGTTTCTGAGTCCTCATCTCCTCCACCAGCATGGGAATGAGGCTGTCTTTGACACAGTATTTGCTAATATAATGATGCTCCCTCCCCTTCCCCCCCAAATGGGGATTTTCTCTGTGCCTAAGGAACTTCAGGACCTTAGATCAGAGATGAAAGATTTCAAATTGGAAGAGACCTCAGAGGTCAACTAATAAAAGTTCCTCACAGTACCAATGTGGAAACTGACGAGTATGGAGGTGAAGCAGCAATACCGAGTCTTTCCCTTTCCTGACCGGCTTGGATCCTTACAATGATTTCTCAACTATTAAGTAACAATCTGTGTCTGCAGTTTGTCCCCAGTGTTCCTAAACCTGCTTTCTGGCATCAAACAGAATGAGGTTAATCTTCAGTCCCCATGAGAGTTTTCACATGGTCAAAGAGAAAAATCATATTTCTCCTATCTTATCTCTTCTCTAGCTTAAGAATCTACAATTCCTTCAATCATTTCACCTCATTGCCTTCATCCAGAAGTGTTACAGCTGGGAAATGTTTCTTCAGGGATCTGTCTACATAAGGTCCCTCTCAGCCCTGATAGTCATTTTTCTAAAGGCTTTCCCAGATATGACATTCTTTGTTTTAAGGGTCCTCCCAGTTTTAACTTGTATTCTAAGTTCCTTCCAACTTTCATATTCTATGTTCTAAACTCTCTCTCTCTCTCAGTGCTATAATTCTGTCACTCTTAGCAGTGGCCAGAAATGATCACATCTTTTCTGATGAATCCTGACCAGGTTAGATGATGCCTCCATCTTTCTGCCTCTGGACTTAGCACAAACTGTTCCCTCTCTCCTGTTTGCCTTCTCTTCCCTGGATCTATCACTTATGCAATTTTCAGACTACCAAGGCCCATGTTTGTCTGCCCACTTGCAGAGGATCTCAAAAGTGTTCTGATTATTGGGATAAAGTAGAGGACAATTCCCTTCTCCTTGGTTAATGGGGAGAAGAAAATGGCTCACCTGAGGAGGCGGGGTGGGAGTCCACAATCTGAATGACTGCTTATTGCTTTTCAACTTGATGCTGCTTCACCTAAAGCAAGGAATATGAATGTAGTAAGTTCCAACTTAGTTCCAGAGTGAAGAGAAAAGACTGGCCAGCTTGTCCATGAAAGAGCAGTAGGTAAATCTAAAATGGGAAAAGATCAGGATATTTATATCTTTCCTTTTCTTTAGATCTATTGCTTTCCTTAGGCCATAGAGGTTCTAGCTCCCACAGGGTACAATTCCCAGCTTTTGGAAATAAATGTGCCCCCTAGAGAAATTTCAAGGAACTGACAGAGCTAAGTGTGTTCCCCTTCTCACTAATTGCTGATTGCTGACAAGGGTGCACCAATTACTCTAAGGAGCTTAAGCTTGAACTCCAGTGACTGGGACTCTGAATACTAATAACCAAGGACTACAGATCCCAGCCCTGACTACCATAACAGGAGGTGTCTCTTCAGAATAGTTGTGTTTGTTCTTGAGACTACTGAAGAAGACACTTTTTTCTTCTCGCTTTATCTGAGCTCTAGATTGTCCTCACCTATTTTTTTTTTTTTTTTGGATAAGGAAACATCAACAGGGTATGGAAAAGCTTCTTCTGGGGAAATAAAGACTACAGAATATATACTCTTGAAGGGATTAGGGCAGTTATATAGGAAAGAAAACAAATACTTATTAAAACATATTATGAATAAGGCGCTATGTTAAGTGTTTTCAAAAATGTTATTTAATACTCTCAACATCCCTGGGAAATAGCTGCTATTATTACCCCCATTTTGAAGTTTAGAAAACTATAGAAGAATATTTATAGCAGTACTATTTGAATTGAAAATAAGCATCACATGAAAGATGCATGAATGACTGTAGCTTAATATTGTTTTTTATAGTATTTTATATATAAAACATATGCCTGGGTAATTTTTCAACATTGACCCTTACAAAAATTTCTGCTTCAAATTTTCCCCTCCTTCCCTTTACCCCCTCCCATAGATGGCAGGTAGTCCCATAAATATTAAATATATTAAAGTATATGTTAAATACAATATTTGTATACATATTTATACAGTTAATCTTGTTGCACAAGAAAGATTGGATTTAGAAAGAAGGTAAAAATAACCAGAGAAGAAAAAACAAAAATGCAAATAAACAATAACTGAGAGTGGAAATGTCATATTCTGATCCATAATCATTCCCCAATGTTCTTTCTCTGTGTGTAGCTGGTTCTGTTCATCACAGATCAATTGGAATTGATTTGGATCCTCTCATTTTTTGAAGAGAGCAAGAAGAATTGATCATCATGTAGTATTGTTGTTGAAGTATATAATGATCTCCTAGTTCTGCTCATTTCACTCAGCATCAGTTCATGTATGTCTCTCCAAGACTCTGTATTCATCCTGCCAGTCATTTTTTATAGAACAATAATATTTCATAATATCCATATACCACAATTTATTCAGCCACTCTCCAATTGGTGGGCATCGCTTCAATTTCCAGTTTCTAGCTATTACTAAAAAGGCTGCCACAAACATTTTTGCACATATGGGTCCTTCCCCTTCTTTAACATCTCTTTGGGATATAAGCCAAGTAGTAACATTGCTGGATCAAAGGGTATGTACAGTTTGATAACTTTTTTTAATGTAGTTCCAAATTGCTCTCCAGAATGTTTGGATCCATTCACAACTCCACGAACAATGCATCAGTGTCCCAGTTTTCCCGCATCCCCTCCAACATTTGTCATTCTCTTTTCCAGTCACCTTAGACAATCTGAGAGGTAGGTGTGTAGTGGTATCTCAGAGTTGTCTTAATTTGTACTTCTCTGATCAACAATGATTTGGAATACCTTTTAATGTGACTAGCAATACTTTCTTTTTTTTTTAATTTTATTTTATTTAATAATAACTTTGTATTAACAGAATCCATGCCAGGATAATTTTTTTACAACATTATCCCTTGCACTCGCTTATGTTTCGTTTTTTTCCCCTCCCTCCCTCCACCCCCCCAAGATGGCAAGCAGTCCTATATATGTTAAATATGTTGCAGTATATCCTAGATACAATACATATTTGCAGAACCGAACAGTTCTCCTGTTGCACAGGGAGAATTGGATTCAGAAGGTAAAAATACCTCGGGAAGAAAATAAAAAATGCAAATAGTTCATATTCAATACCCAGTGTTCCTTCTTTGGGTGTAGCTGTTTCTGTCCATCATTTATCCATTGAAACTCAGTTAGGTCTCTTTGTCATAGAAATCCACTTCCATCAGAATACATCCTCATACAATATCGTTGTTGAAGTGTATAATGATCTCCTGGTTCTGCTCATCTCACTTAGCATCAGTCCAGACTAGCAATACTTTCAATTTCTTCATTTGAAAATTGTTTCTTCATTTCCTTTGACCATTTATCAATTGGAGAATGGCTTGATTTCTTATAAATTAGAGTCAATTCTCTGTATATTTTGGAGATGAAGCCTTTATCATAACCTTAACTGTAAAAATGTTTTCCCAGTTTATTGCTTCCCTTCTAATCCTGTTCGCATTAGTTTTATTTGAACAAAAGCTTTTTAACTTAATAAAATAGAAATTATCTATTTTGTGATCAATAATGAACTGTAGTTCTTTGGTCACAAATTCTTTCCTCCTCCACAGGTTTGAGAGGTAAATGATCTTATGTTCTTGTAATTTATTTATAATCTCATTCTTTATGCCTATATCATGAACCCATTTTGATTTTATCTTGGGGTACAGTGTTAAGTATGGGTCCTTATTGAGCACGGAATAGAAAATTTTTATTATATTAAGTTAAAAAGTTTTTATACAAACAAAACTAATGCAAACAAGATTAGAAGGGAAGCAATAAACTGGGAAAACATTTTGCATTCAGTGGTTTTGATTAAGGACTCATTTCTAAAATAAATAGAGAATAATTTAAATTTATGGAATTCAAGCCATTCTTCAATTGATAAATGATCAAAGAATATGAACAATTTTCAGATGAAGAAATTGAAACTATTTATAGTCATATGATAAATTGCTCCAAGTCACTAATGATCAGAAAAATGCAAATTAAGACAACTCTCAGATACCACTACACCCCTGTCAGATTGGCTAATATGACAGGAAAAGATAACACTGAATGTTAGAGGGGATGCGGGAAAACTGGGACACTGATACATTGTTGCTGGAACTGTGAAAGAATCCAGCCATTCTGGAGAGTAATTTGGAACTATGCTCAAAACATTATCAAACTGTGCATACCCTTTGACCCAGCAGTGTTTCTACTGGGTTTATATCCCAAAAAGATCTTAAAGGAGGAAAAGGGGCCCATATGTGCAAAAACATTTGTAGCAGCCCTTTTTGTAGTGGCAAGAAACTGGAAACTGAATGGATGCCTATCAAGTGGATAATGGCTGAATAAATTATCATGTATGAATGTTATGGAATATTACTGCTCTGTAAGAGTCTACCAATAGGATGATTTCAGAGAGGTCTGGAGAGACTTATATGAACTGATGCTAAATGAAATAAGCATGACCAGGAGATCATTATAGATGGCAATTACAATACTATACGATGTTCAATTCTGTTTTCAAATAATTCATAGACTTGTTGGGAAAATGGCACACAAAAGAAGCTCAGTTGTAGACTTTGTGGAAAGGCTTAGAAATTCTAAGAGTGCAACTTCTGAGTGGCAAGGTCTAGGGCTCTTTAATTTACATCAATTAATTAGATGATAGTGCTATGAATCTAGAAATAGGAAGAACAGTAAAGATGGGAGGAAGTTAGGAACCAATTCCAAGAGAAATATTAAGGTTCAATATTTCTTCAACTCACCTTCAGTTTCATTGAAGCCTTGTGGACAAAATCCAGGATGTGGGAAACGTTGAGGAGAAAAGCGAGAAGGAAAAACAAGAATGCTGGTGGTGGATCTTATCCTGGATAGGTATAAAGTGGTTTTACTCTGAGGAATATGGTTAAGAGAAGAAACAAAGAGGAAAACTATTCTCTTCCCCACCCCTTAGTGTTAGTCAATAATGTCAAATGAAACAAAAAGGCAAAAAAAAAGATTTTTAAAATGTCATAATATTGGACAATTAAAATATCTTAATATTGGTCAATTAATTGGTCATTATTTGAACTTTGTAAAGAATAATTTCAATTGAGTGATAGACATCTATATATTTTGTTATGTAGTGCATGATGATATTCATCATTCATCTTCATTCATATTCAGATATTCTTCTGAAATAAAAGTGTGGCATGTGAATCAGAAATTATATGTTTCAAATATATTTTTGAGATTCCATAATTCAAAAGTAATTATAAGTAAGAATATCTAAGAGAGAAAGAGAGAGAGATAGAGACAGAGAAAGAGAAGCTGTGTTCCTCCATGACACTGAGTGCACTAAGTAAAAAATCACTACTAGAAGAACCCTTGTCTCAGTTAATATTGGGATGAATCCTATATTTGAAGACTCCTGTATTCCTGGAAGCTCACCTCCTTGATCTTTCAAAACTTGCAAGAATGGAGCCTCCATATTAGACTCCTTTATCTAGAAGGAGAGAACAAATACTGAGTCAAGCAAAGAATCAAGACCAAATTTCTATTACACCACATGACCTCAAAAAGGTCAAAAGCCTCTCCTCTTGCAGTCCTGATAATGAAAAGATGTGATCAACAAAGTAGTCAAACCAATGGAATGGAGTCAAAGAGAAAATGTTGAGGCCATGACATTTTTTGAAAGCATCTGTAGCCAATCAAATCCCATTCACCATGTGTCTTGCTTCCCAGAAGCAGATACAGAATGTTTGCATATACTTTATTTTCTAAGGCCTTTCCATTGCATATTAACAAAACTTTCTCAGAATCAGGCTTCTTTGCCTCTTGATATGGAAATATACTATCATAGGTACATATAGACAGATGGCTATGCAGGTGCTAATGAGAAGCTCATTATCTCTGAACCATCCTATTGCAACTCTAATTCTAAATAATAAATAAAAAAACTATATATTGGAAAGAGCACTAACCATGAAGGCCCTACCATTGAATAATGGGCACAGGAGCATTTCCTCTGGAAACCATGTTCCTTGTATCATTTCAAGACATATCTAAGCCTCATGGAGATATTCATGGACTGATGCTAGTCTCTAATGGTTAGGAAGGATAACTGGTGCTAAGAAATATCTGGATTCAAATCTCAACTGTGACACTCACCCCTGAGTGTTTATAGAAGTCACTATCTTTCTGAATCAAAGTATCTTCATCTGTAAAATGGGACTTATAATATCTGTGCTACCTATTTTCAAAGATTATTAAACCTATCAAATATGATAATTTATGAAGTGTTTTAGCAAACTTAAACCTAGCTTTGGGTGGCTGTCCAGATCCAACAAAATGGACTCTGACCTCTATAATTTCCACTGATAGAATCCAGTCATTCCCTGAGAACCAAAAACCATGGGAAAAGCCATTGTCAGAGAGTAGTGAAAGGATCCTGAGATGTAGAATCAGAAAGCCAAAGTTTTGAATCTTTTTTTTTAATTTTTATTTTTTTTTGTTGTTCTTTTTTTTTAATAACTTTTTATTGATAGAATGCATGCCAGGGTAATTTTTACAGCATTATCCCTTGCATTCACTTCTGTTCCGATTTTCCCCCTCCCTCCCTCTACCCCTTCCCCCAGATGGCAAGCAGTCCTTTACATGTTGAATGGGTTGCAGTATATCCTAGATACAGTATATGTGTGCAGAACCGAACAGTTTTCTTGTTGCGCAGGGAGAATTGAATTCAGAAGGTATAAATAACCCGGGAAGAAAAACAAAAATGCAAGCAGTTTATATTCATTTCCCAGTGTTCTTTCTCTGGGTGTAGCTGCTTCTGTCCATCTTTGATCAATTAAGGCTCTCTTTATTGAAGAGATCCACTTCCATCAGAATACATCCTCAAACAGTATCGTTGTTGAGGTATATAATGATCTCCCGGTTCTGCTCATTTCTTTTTTTTTTTTAATTTTTATTTAATAATTACTTTATATTGACAGAATCCATGCCAGGGTAATTTTTTTTACAACATTATCCTTTGCACTCGTTGAGCAGCTTCTACAATAAAGGTTCAGAGGACCTGGAATACCATATTCTGAGAAAGCAAAGTACTTGGAATTGAAAACAAGAATTAATTATCCAGGGAGAATGACATCATCTTTCAGGGGAAGTGATGCATCTTCAATGAAATAAGATAGTTTCAATAATTTCTATTTAAAAATCAGAACTAAACAGAAATTTTAATCTACAAACACAGGACTCAAGAAAAGTATAGAAAGGTAAACAGGAAAAAAAAATATATATATATATATATCTTATTCAAAGATTAAACTGTTTACATCCCTATGTGGGAAAATATCTGCAACTCTTGAGAATTGTATCTGTTACAGAGGCAGACAGAAGGGGGTATCACATGGACAGAAGGGTATGGTTAGGTCTGGACTTTGATGTGAGGATATCAAAGAAAAAAACATTAAGGGATGGAAAGAGAATTGTATTGGAAGAGGAAATGGGATGTATAATAGGACAAATTATATCACATGAAGAGACACAAAAGACCTAATAAAATCTAGGAGGGCAAGAGAGAGAGATGAACATTGTCTGAAGTTTGATCGCATCAGTTTTGGCTCTAAGAGGAAAAAACTTAATCATTCATTTGGATATAGAAATATATAAAATCTAAAAAGAAGAAGGAGAGAAAGAAGAAAGAAAAGGGATGGGCTGGACAGAAGAGAGGGCAGAAACAGTAGGGGGGAAAAAGGTTAAAGAAGAAGGAAGTGGTGATACAAGATAAGGTAGTGAGTGGGGTAGATTAAAAAAAAACACCAAAACACTAATGAGGAGAAGGTGGTAAAAGAACAAAAGAACTGGGGAGAAAATAGATTGGAGGGAAATACAGAGCCTGTAATCATAACACTCATAAAACAGAAGCAAATAGCAGAATGGATTAAAAACAGAATCCTACAATATGCTATTTACAAGAAACATATTTGACAGAGAGACACATACAAAGTAAAGGTAAAAGGCTGGATTTTATTATGCTTTGGCTGAAGCAAAGAAAAGTCAGGGTAGCAACTCTGATCTCATATAAGGCAAAAGTAAAAATAAAAATAATTAAAAGAGTTAAGGAAGGAAAGTACATTTTGATAAAGGGTGCCATAAACAATGAAGTATTAACAATATTAAATCTATATGCACCAAGTAGTGGAGCATACAAATTCCTACAGAATATATTGAACCATTGCAGGAAAAAATAGACAACAAAACTATATTAGTGAGGAACCTTAATTTTTCCCTCGTAGAATCAGATGAATCTAACAACAAAATAAACAAGAAAAAAATTAGGCAGTTTAATAATATCCTAGAAAACCTGAGATATGATAGACATCTGGAGAAAAATGAATAGAGAAAGAAAAGAATACATGATTTTCTTGACAGTACATGGCACCTACACAAAAACTGACCATGCATTGGGGTACAAAAACCTCACTATCAATTTAGACCACAATGCAATAAAAATTATATTCAATAAAAGACCAGGGAAAGATAGAATAACACCAATGGGAAATTAAGTAATACAATTCTAAAAAGTTAGTGGATCAAAAAACAAATCACAGAAACTATCCATAATTTCATTCAAGAGAATGACAGTAATGAGAATACATATCAGAACAAAAACAAAAAGCTATGGGAGAGAGAAAAAAAAGGGGGGGGGTGGGGAAGGGGGAAGAAGTGAACATAGCATGTTTTGATTTATATTCAATCTCCATAGTTCTTTTTCTGGATACAGATGGCATTTTCTATTCAAAGCCTCCTGGGATTGCCTTGGATTACTTTAACTTCCAATAAGAACATAGTCTTTCATACTCCATCATCGAACATACTTGTTATTGTGTACAAAGTATTCCTAGTTCTATTTGTTTAACCCAACATCAGTTCATTTAAACCTTTCCAAGCCTTTCTAAAATTAGCTTGTTCATCATATTTATAAAACAATAATATTCCATTACCTTCATATGCCATAATATATTAAGTCATTCTCCAATAGTTATTTTCATCTTTAAGACTCTGTGTCTCCTTTTCTAAGTTAGTTAATTTTTTTCCATAATCTTGATTTTGTGGGATTTCTTCCTCAATCTTCCTCTGCTCTGCCCTATGACCTGAAGTCCCAGATTAAAAACTCCATCCTCTTCCAAGTGTCCAAAATCAGCAGAATCCCTGTCCCACTAGTTCTGCACTAACAGAAGGTGCTGGTGCCCTTTCACCAAAGGCTGTCTCTTGAACACAACTGGGCCTGCAATTCCTAATCAGCCAAGGTTCCCTCTGTCTTACTAGACTTAGACCATGACTCCCCTTGCTATCTGGGAGGAGAAAAGTTTCTGTGGTTCCACCCGAGACTCTAGCCAAGCCCATTCAGCCAAAGAGGACCCCACATGGTGTTCATTATGTTCCACAGTTTATTCAGCCATTCTCCATTTGATGGATATCCATTCAATTTCCAGTTTCTAGCCACTACAAAGAGGGCTGCCACAAACATTTTTGCACATCTGGTCTCTTTCCCTTCTTTAAAACCTCTTTAGTGGACTTCCGGTTAAGATGGTGGAGAGGAGGCTCACAGCTGCATAAGCTCCACGCTTTCTCTCACTATCCATTTCATTACAAGCCTCTGAATCAATGCTTGACTGAAAAAAACCCACATATAGTTACCAAGAGAAGCCATCCTTGAGATCCGCCAAGAAAGGTCTGTCTTTACTGGAGGGCTGGGGCGGTTTTAGATCGGGCGCAGGCGGCGGGCAGCGGCAGTGAGAGCACGGGAGCAGACTGGAGAGGGGGTGGGGAGTGATTGTAGCCGTCTCTGCGGGGAGAGCTTCGCTACAGGTTTGGATACTTTGCTCCGGCAGCAAGTCAACAGCCCAGCAGAGAAGCTAAAAACACCGGGCTGAAGAATACAACCCCAAACAGCTGGAGTCTCTCAGGACCTGGCCGCCCCCCCCTTCCCCCCCCTCAGTGACTCAGCACGCTTTGGGATCTCAGAGCGCAGGCGCAGCACAGTCCTGCTAGTGCCTCACTGCTGCCCCCTGCAGTCTGTAGAGGAAGCTCGATAACACACCCAGCCCCCCCCCCAAAGAAAGACTCCAGTTTTTTCTGTTTTTCTTTGGTAGTTTGTCTCTGATTAATAGACAGAATGAGCAAGAAGCTGAAGAGGACTTTAACCCTTGACAGCTTCTATACAGATAGAGAGCAGACTCTAAATCCTGAGGAGACTAAAAACAGGCAGTCCCCAGGTGAATCCCCAAAGGAGGAGATCATCTGTTCCTCAGCACAGATGAACCTCATAGAAGTGATTAAAAAGGCTCTCACAAGGGAGCTAGAAGAAAAATGGGAAAAGAGCCTGGAGAAGTCAGTTAAAGAGAGAGTGGATAAAGAAGTAAAATCCTTGAAAAATAGGATTAGTGAACTGGAAACAGAAAACAGCTCTCTAAAAAACAAAATTGGCGAAATGGAAAAAAATTCCACAGAACAAAAGAACTCAATTGGACAATTAGAAAAAGATTTTTAAAAAGTGAGTGAAGAGAATACTTCACTGAAAATCAGAATTGAACAAGTGGAATTGAATGACTCGAGGAGACAAGAAGAATCAGTCAAGCAAATCCAAAAAAATCAAACAATGGAGAAAAATGTGAAATACCTTCTGGGGAAGACAACAGACCTGGAAAACAGATCCAGGAGAGACAATCTGAGAATCATTGGACTCCCAGAAAAACATGATGAAAAAAAGAGCCTGGACACTGTCTTCCAGGAAATTATCAAAGAGAACTGCCCAGAAGTCATAGGAACAGAGGAAAAAATAAACATTGAAAGGATTCATCGATCACCCACTGAAAGGGATCCTAAAATCAAAACACCAAGGAATATAGTGGCCAAATGCCAGAACCCTCAGATGAAAGAAAAAATATTGCAAGCGGCTAGAAAAACCCAATTCAAGTATCAAGGAGCCACAATAAGGATCACCCAGGATCTGGCAGCATCCACATTAAAAGATCGAAGGGCCTGGAATATGATATTCCGAAAGGCTAAGGAACTTGGTATGCAACCAAAAATAACTTACCCAGCGAGAATGAGCATCTTTTTCCAGGGAAGAAGATGGACATTCAACGAAGTAAGCGAATTTCATCTATTTCTGATGAAAAAGCCAGAACTTAACAAAAAGTTTGATCTACAAATATAGAACTCAAGAGAAATCTAAAAAGGTAAAGATTAATCTTGGGAACTATATTTTGACTATATAGATGTATAAAGAATACATGTATACCTTGTTCTAGAAATTGATGTGGAAAGGACATTGTACCAGAAAAAGGGTAAAGTGGGGGTAGTACATCTCATGAAGAGGCATAGGAAACCTATTATATCTGAGAGAAAGAATGGAGGGGGATGAATATAGTGGGTATCTTACTGCCTTCAGAATTGGCTTTAAGTGAAAAATCTTAAGACATATTCAATCTATGGTGAAACTTCTCCCATCTCATTGAAAAGTGAGAAGGGAAAAGTGGAAAGGGAAGGAATAAGCTAAGCGGAAGGGAATACGGGAACTGGGAGGGAAAGGGGTAAGATAGGGGGAGGAACTCTAAGGCGGGGGGAGGGATACTAAAAAGGGAGGGCTGTGAGAAGCAAGGGGTGCTCACAAGCTTAATACTTGGAAGGGGGGGAAGGGGAAAGAAGGGAGGAAAGCATAAACCGGGGTTAACAAGATGGCAAGTAATACAGAATTGGTCATTCTAACCATAAACGTGAATGGGGTAAACTCCCCCATAAAGAGGAAGCGGTTAGCAGAATGGATTAAAAGCCAGAATCCTACAATATGTTGTTTACAGGAAACACACCTGAAGCGGGGAGATACATGCAGGTTAAAGGTAAAAGGTTGGAGCAAAATCTACTATGCTTCAGGTGAAGTCAAAAAAGCAGGGGTAGCCATCCTGATCTCAGATCAAGCTAAAGCAAAAATTGACCTAATTAAAAGAGATAAGGAAGGACACTATATCTTGCTAAAGGGTAGCATGGATAATGAAGCACTATCTATATTAAACATATATGCACCAAGTGGGGTAGCATCTAAATTCTTAAAAGAGAAACTAAGAGAGCTGCAAGAAGAAATAGACAGTAAAACTATAATAGTGGGAGATCTTAACCTTGCACTCTCAGAATTAGATAAATCAAACCACAAAATAAATAAGAAAGAAGTCAAAGAGGTAAATAGAATACTAGAAAAGTTAGATATGATAGATCTCTGGAGAAAATGTAATGGAGACAGAAAGGAATACACTTTCTTTTCAGCAGTTCATGGAACCTATACAAAAATTGACCATATATTAGGACATAAAAACCTCAAACTCAAATGTAGTAAGGCAGAAATAGTAAATGCATCCTTTTCAGACCACGATGCAATGAAAATTACATTCAACAAAAAAGCAGGGGGAAGTAGACCAAAAAATAATTGGAAACTAAATAATCTCATACTAAAGAATGATTGGGTGAAACAGCAAATCATAGACATAATTAATAACTTCACCCAAGAAAACGATAATAATGAGACATCATACCAAAATGTATGGGATGCAGCCAAAGCGGTAATAAGGGGAAATTTCATATCTCTAGAGGCCTATTTGTATAAAATAGAGAAAGAGAAGGTCAATGAATTGGGTTTGCAATTAAAAATGCTAGAAAAGGAACAAATTAAAAACCCCCAGTCAAACACTAAACTTGAAATTCTAAAAGTAAAAGGTGAGATCAATAAAATTGAAAGTAAAAAAACTATTGAATTGATTAATAAAACTAAGAGTTGGTTCTATGAAAAAACCAACAAAATAGACAAACCCTTAGTAAATCTGATTAAAAAAAGGAAAGAGGAAAATCAAATTGTTAGTCTTAAAAATGAAAAGGGAGAACTCACCACTAACGAAGAGGAAATTAGAGCAATAATTAGGAGTTACTTTGCCCAACTTTATGCCAATAAATTCGACAACTTAAATGAAATAGAAAAATACCTCCAAAAATACAGCTTGCCCAAACTAACAGAGGAAGAAGTAAATATCCTAAACAGTCCCATCTCAGAAAAAGAAATAGAACAAACTATCAATCAACTCCCTAAGAAAAAATCCCCAGGACCAGATGGATTTACATGTGAATTCTACCAAACATTTAAAGAACAATTAACTCCAATGTTATATAAACTATTTGAAAAAATAGGGATTGAAGGAGTCCTACCAAACTCCTTTTATGACACAGACATGGTACTGATACCTAAACCAGGTAGGCTGAAAACAGAGAAAGAAAATTATAGACCAATCTCCCTAATGAATATTGATGCTAAAATCTTAAATAAAATATTAGCAAAAAGATTACAGAAAATCGTCACCAGGATAATACACTATGACCAAGTAGGATTTATACCAGGAATGCAGGGCTGGTTCAATATTAGGAAAACTATTAGCATAATTGACTATATCAATAACCAAACAAACAAAAACCACATGATCATCTCAATAGATGCAGAAAAAGCATTTGATAAAATCCAACATCCATTCCTAATAAAAACACTTGAGAGCATAGGAATAAATGGACTTTTCCTTAAAATAGTCAGGAGCATATATTTAAAACCATCAGTAAGCATCATATGCAATGGGGAAAAACTGGAACCTTTCCCAGTAAGATCTGGAGTGAAGCAAGGTTGCCCACTATCACCATTATTATTTAATATCGTATTAGAAACACTAGCCTCGGCAATAAGAGTCGAGAAAGATATTAAAGGAATTAGAGTAGGCAATGAGGAAACCAAACTATCACTCTTTGCAGATGATATGATGGTATACCTAGAGAACCCCAGAGATTCTACCAAAAAGCTATTGGAAATAATTCATAATTTTAGCAAAGTAGCTGGCTACAAAATAAATCCCCATAAATCCTCAGCATTTTTATACATCACCAACAAAACCCAACAGCAAGAGATACAAAGAGAAATTCCATTCAGAATAACTGTTGATACCATAAAATATTTGGGAATCTATCTACCAAAGGAAAGTCAGGAATTATATGAGCAAAATTATAAAAAAGTCTCCACACAAATAAAGTCAGACTTAAATAATTGGAAAAATATTAAGTGCTCTTGGATCGGCCGAGCGAACATAATAAAGATGACAATACTCCCTAAACTAATCTATTTATTTAGTGCTATACCAATCAGACTTCCAAGAAAATATTTTATTGATCTAGAAAAAATAACAACAAAATTCATATGGAACAATAAAAAGTCGAGAATCTCAAGGGAATTAATGAAAAAAAAATCAAATGAAGGTGGCCTAGCTGTACCTGATCTAAAATTATATTATAAAGCAGCAGTCACCAAAACCATTTGGTATTGGCTAAGAAATAGATTAGTGGATCAGTGGAAAAGGCTAGGCTCACAAGACAGAATAGTCAATTATAGCAATCTAGTGTTTGACAAACCCAAAGCCCCTAACTTCTGGGAAAAGAATTCATTATTTGATAAAAACTGCTGGGATAATTGGAAATTAGTATGGCAGAAATTAGGCATGGACCCACACTTAACACCATATACCAAGATAAGATCAAAATGGGTCTATGACCTAGGCATAAAGAACGAGATTATAAATAAATTAGAGGAACATAGAATAGTTTATCTCTCAGACTTGTGGAGGAGAAAGAAATTTGTGACCAAAGATGAACTAGAGACCATTACTGATCACAAAATAGAAAATTTCGATTACATCAAATTAAAAAGCCTTTGTACAAATAAAACTAATGCAAACAAGATTAGAAGGGAAGCAACAAACTGGGAAAACATTTTCACAGTTAAAGGTTCTGATAAAGGCCTCATTTCCAAAATATATAGAGAACTGACTCAAATTTATAAGAAATCAAGCCATTCTCCAATTGATAAATGGTCAAAGGATATGAACAGACAATTTTCAGAGGATGAAATTGAAACTATTACCACTCATATGAAAGAGTGTTCCAAATCATTATTGATCAGAGAAATGCAAATTAAGACAACTCTGAGATACCACTACACACCTGTCAGATTGGCCAAGATGACAGGAAAAAATAATGATGAATGTTGGAGGGGATGCGGGAAAACTGGGACACTAATGCATTGTTGGTGGAGTTGTGAACGAATCCAACCATTCTGGAGAGCAATCTGGAATTATGCCCAAAAAATTATCAAATTGTGCATACCCTTTGATCCAGCAGTGTTTCTATTGGGCTTATATCCCAAAGGAATACTAAAGAAGGGAAAGGGACCTGTATGTGCCAAAATGTTTGTAGCAGCCCTCTTTGTAGTGGCCAGAAACTGGAAAATGAATGGATGCCCATCAATTGGAGAATGGCTGGGTAAATTGTGGTATATGAATGTTATGGAATATTATTGTTCTGTAAGAAATGACCAGCAGGATGAATACAGAGAGGACTGGCGAGACTTACATGAACTGATGCTAAGTGAAATGAGCAGAACCAGGAGATCATTATACTCTTCGACAACGATATTGTATGAGGACATATTTTGATGGAAGTGGATTTCTTTGACAAAGAGACCTGAGTTTCAATTGATAAATGACGGACAAAAGCAGCTACACCCAAAGAAAGAACACTGGGAAACGAATGTGAACTATCTGCATTTTTGTTTTTCTTCCCGGGTTATTTATACCTTCTGAATCCAATTCTCCCTATGCAACAAGAGAACTATTCGGTTCTGCAAACATATATTGTATCTAGGATATACTGCAACATATCCAACATATAAAGGACTGCTTGCCATCTAGGGGAGGGGGTGGAGGGAGGGAGGGGAAAAAAAATCGGAACAGAAACGAGTGTCAATATAAAGTAATTATTAAATAAAAAATTAAAAAAAAAAAAACCTCTTTAGTAACCCTGCTGAATCAAAGGGTGTGCACAGTTTGATAACTTTTTGAGCATAGTTCCAAATTGCTCTCCAGAATGGCTGGATGTATTCACAACTCCACCAACAATGTATCAGTGTCCCAGTTTTCCAACATCCCCTCCAACATTCAGCATTATCTTTTCCTGTCATCCTAGCCAATCTGAGAGGTGTGTACTGGTATCTCAAATTAATGTCTTAATTTGTATTTCTTTGATTAATGATGACTTGGAGCATCTTTTCGTATGGCTAGAAATAATTTCAATTTCTTCATCTGAAAATTGTCTTGAACAAGCTTATTTTAGAAGGCCTGGAACTCCAGTATGATTGTGTATCTTTCCAGGGAACTCCACTGTGATTGTGTCAAAAGTACATGTAAAGCTACAAAGGTAAGTTGGAGCTAGGTAATTAAGAATTATACTAGCCACCTGGAGGCATATTTGTTTTATCCTCTCTTTTGTTACAAATCAGAACTTGATGTGTTGTTTGGATAGATTGTCTGGACTTAAGAAAGTGATGAAGAAAATATTTTTTTTTTACTATTTTTTTAAATTTTTATTTAATAATTACTTTATATTGACACTCATTTCTGTTCCGATTTTTTTTCCCTCCCTCCCTCCACCCCCTCCCCTAGATGGCAAGCAGTCCTTTATATGTTGGATATGTTGCAGTATATCCTAGATACAATATATGTTTGCAGAACCGAACAGTTCTCTTGTTGCATAGGGAGAAGGTATAAATAACCCGGGAAGAAAAACAAAAATGCAGATAGTTCACATTCGTTTCCCAGTGTTCTTTCTTTGGGTGTAGCTGCTTTTGTCCATCATTTATCAATTGAAACTCAGTTAGGTCTCTTTGTCAAAGAAATCCACTTCCATCAAAATATGTCCTCATACAATATCGTTGTTGAAGTGTATAATGATCTCCTGGTTCTGCTCATTTCACTCAGCATCAGTTCATGTAAGTCTCTTCAAGCCTCTCTGTATTCAGCCTGTTGGTCATTTCTTACAGAACAATAATATTCCATAACATTCATATACCACAATTTACCCAGCCATTCTCCAATTGATGGGCATCCATTCATTTTCCAGTTTCTAATCACTACAAATAGGGCTGCTACAAACATTTTGGCACATACACGTCCCTTTCCCTTCTTTAGTATCTCTTTGGGGTATAAGCCCAGTAGAAACACTGCTGGATCAAAGGGTATGCACAGTTTGATAACTTTTTGAGCATAGGTCCAAATTGCTCTCCAGAATGGCTGGATGTGTTCACAATTCCACCAACAATGTGTCCCTGTTTTCCCACATCCCCTCCAACATTTAGTATTATCTTTCCCTGTCATTTTAGCCAATCTGACAGGTGTGTAGTGGTATCTCAGAGTTGTCTTAATTTGCATTTCTCTGATTAATAATGATTTGGAGCATATTTTCATATGTCTATAAATAGTTTCAATTTCTTTGTCTGAGAATTGTCCATTCATATCCTTTGACCATTTATCAATTGGAGAATGGTTTGATTTCTTACAGATTAGAGTCAATTCTCTATATATTTTGGAAATGAGGCCTTTATCAGAACCTTTGATTGTAAAAATGTTTTCCCAGTTTATTGTTTCCCTTCTAATCTTGTTTGCATTTGTTTTGTTTGTACAAAAACTTTTCAATTTGATATAATCAAAATTTTCTATGTTGTGGTCAATAGCAATCTCTAGTTCTTCTTTGGTCATAAATTCCTCCCTCTTCCACAGGTCTGCGAGGGAAACTATCCTATGCTCTTCCAATTTATTTATCATTTCATTCAAAGTTTTGAATCGTGATTCCACCACTTAATGCTTATGGTACCTAATGGAAGTGAGTCATTTGACCTCAGCTAAACAATCTGTCAAATGAGGATGTTGGACTTGATGACTTTTTGGGATCCTTGTAACTTAAAATCCTATAAATGTAATCCCTCTTATACATTGAACATGGAGATTAAGTCCTACCTAAGCAATGTCCAGTTCTTCCAACTCATCCTCATATTCCTTGTTTTATTTATTTATTATTTATTTGCTGAGGCAATTGGGTTAAGTGACTTTCCTAGGGTCACACAACTAGGAAGTGCTAAGTATCTGAGGTCATATTTGAACTCATGTTTTTCTGGTTTCAGGGCTGGTACTATCTTGTTCCTCCTCATCCTTATATTCCCGTGTAGATGTAATTTTGATCCATGAATGAAAGATTTTATTTTTTTCTGAATATCTTTCACTTTAATAGTGTCAGTCTATTGTCTTATTCATCCAAGATATTTTTGAATTTTAATTATGTAAGACTGGTGAATATTCTAACCTAAATTATTGAGATGCCAGAGTCTATTGAATTAGGAGTAACATGTGAAAAGCAAAATCATCATAAAAGTTATCTTTTTCATCATCATCCCCCTCATCATTTAAATAATGGGCACATGAATATTTCTTCTAGCACACAGGTTCCTAGTATTATTTTGAGATTTTTCTGAGCTCCATGAGATATGCATGGACTAGTGTTAATGAAGGAAGGAGGGGACAAGGACAGATGATAACAAGTGATAGAAAACATTTCTTATCCAAACAGAAAATACTGCTGGCAGCAGTAAAGAGATAAAAGGCACTGATCAAAACATTCCTGGATCAAATGAAAGACCTAGTTGGAGCTGGGAGCCATGGAAGCCCAACAAGGGAGAAACAAGGAGGAAATCTAGAAGAAAGAGAAACATATTTTGACCTGGCCCTTTCCTGGTACTGTGAGTCACATGGATGGTGACAATGTAGAAGAAGAGGGATAGGTACTCTAGAATTCAATGTTCTTTCTTTATTGAACTGGTTCTCAGCCAGAAATTGGTACCATTAAGTCAACAGAACTTCTACAGATCTCTGGGGAAGGCATTTACTCACATTTGGGGTAAATTGCTGTATTTCCAGGGAAACTTAAATTCTTTTCCCATTTAGAGTATGACCCTAGGTTTACTACTAAACCACAGAGGTAGTACTATTGGAGTGGAAGTATGTAAAGATCTTAGGGAAGCCAGGCCACTAGAGAGGGAAAGGGGGTATTTTTTACATCATTACATATTGCAATAATTCAAATAGGAGTTCATTCTGTCATCTTTGTAAAAGATTTGCTCTTTGTCTTATTCCTTATTAATTTAGTAATTTCTGGGGAAATAACAAGAAGACAAGAGGTAGGCACAAGTATAACTCATGTTCTCACATGAAATCTTAGATAAGAATATGAGTCAAAGAGTATGATTATTAAAAATCATTCAAGAGAGAAACTTAGGTTTACATGGGTTCAGAGACTTAGAAAGGAGCCAAGACCATTTAACTTAGTAATTATAAATTAAATAGTAGCAAGAGACAGTAGATGACAGGAAGACTAGTTTCATTGAGCTTAGAAGAAAGTCTAACAGATAACCCTCTTCTTGCATACCGCAATCCAATCCCCTAAAACCTACTTCTTTCTAAACTAGGAACATTCTGAATAGTTCCATAAGAAGTCCATATTCTTCATATAAAAATAAAGGAAAGAGACAGCATGGAATCAGGGAAGCATTTTGACCTTTGTAGTCAGAAAGGCTGAATTGAAATCCTGGGTCTAACGTCTTAATAACTGTTTAAGTTTTCTTTGAATCTCAGTTTCCTCATCTCTAAAAATACAATATTATTAATATTCACAGCCTTAGGCAGTTATTGCTTTGTAAAACACCACAATGATGGGGTTAAATATTATTAATCCTAGTTCTTTCATACTTTGCCCAGAAATGTGTATCTCAAAATCTTCAACAGCCCTTGCTTTCAAACTACTTTCTATTGATATCTCAGAGTAGCTTTGAATATGATGTGGGAAGAGACTTTGAAAAACAACTAGTGGTCATCCAATGCTCTTCTTTAAAATAATAAGAAAATATTAATAAGGAAACTATAATCCAGTAAGTCTAAGACACATTTTCAAACAGTGGGTAAAAATGAGAGAAAGAGAGAACAAGATAGAAAGACACAGAAATCAAAGAGACCTATAAAGAATTTAAATCTCTTTTCTTTTTTAAAAACCATTATCAAATATCTTTATTAATAAAATTGTTATACACAACACATTCTAAATATGTATTTGAATTTCTGAAATACAAAATTTCAGAAGTACATAATCGAAACTTACTACACAAAATGAAATGCTGAAAATGTGAGAAAAATATAGCCTATATATGAGGATTGATAGTTAGTAAATTAACTAAACTTTATTTGCAAAAATATTCATTAAACATTTTTGATAATAAATGTCTCAAGATTTCCGTGGACTAAATCTTAACTGTGTGGCTTGTTTTGTTTCCTTAAAGGAATTAATTTGAGTAAAAGAAAATTATTTTAATAAATATACCAAGTAAATACTATAAACTACACTTTCATCAAAGCATGTGTTATATGCTGAACATTGTGCTAATCATTGGAGATATAAAAACAAGTTCCTAATCTCTAGGAGTTTACATTGTGATAAGTGACAACAACATGTAAAGGGGAGCAGAAAAGTTCCAAGAGAAAGAAAGGTACAGAATGGGACAAAGGCAGTTCAGTATAGAGACAGAATGCCCTGGAAAGTGTACCAGAAGTGAACAAGATTAGGACTTCTCATGATATCCAGGCAGGAATTCATCAACAAGGAATGAACATCAATAAAAGCAAAAGGATTCTCAAAAATTCATGGCTTCAAGAGAGTGCAAAGGGTGGAAATGAGTCATGTGAGATGAGTCTCAACTAGGTTGTGATCCTATAACTAGGGCTAAGAATCTGGTCAGAAGATATTCTCTCCCCCTCCCCCCACATTGGATGTAAACTTCTTGAAAAAGTGAGCCATATATAATTTTTTTCTATTTATTTTCCCAATACTTAGAACAGTACTTAGCATATATACATAAATAAAATTCATTTTCATTTTTTCATCCATCCATCTAGGAAGTATTCCATAACATAAGACCTGCATCAAAAATAAAACACATTCTAATTCTTCACCATCACATAGTATTTTCATTATAGTCTTGAGGGGCATAAGCTCCTGAGGAGAACTTTCTTCAGAGCATCCTTCAGTTCCTTGTTTCTCAGGCTAAAGATGATGGGGCTCAGGAAGGGGGTGAGAACACTGTAGGAAATGCCCATCAGTGTATCTCCTTCCAGGGCTTCTAAGGCCTTGGATTTTAGGTGTACAACAGAAGAAAAACCATAGTGTATAATCACCACAATAAGGTGGGAAGCACAGGTGGAGAAGGCTTTGCGTCGACCTTCAGCTGAGGGAATCTTCAAAATGGTGGCCGCAATAAAGGTATAAGATAGAAGGATAAGGAGAAAGCAACCCAATAAGACTATGATGTAGAGCAGCCCAATCCCTGTGGCCACTGCTGAGGCATCTCCACAGGCTAGCTTCAGCAAAGGGGGCACTTGGCAGAAGAAATGATGGATCACATTAGGCCCACAGAAGGTCAGGTTAAAAATAGGAAGAGTGATCACTAGCCCCATGACTATACCACTTAGCCATGAGGAGGCCACCAGCCAAGCACAAACCTGTGAGCTCATAAGCACATTGTAGCGTAAGGGATGGCAAATGGCCACATAGCGATCATAGCCCATGATAGTGAGCAAGAAGCAATGAGTGAGACCAAAGGCAAATGTGAAAAACATCTGGTTTGCACAACCCCAGAAGGAAATGGTGTGGTGAGTAGAGACCAGGTCAGCAAACATACGGGGATTAATAACCATCGTGTAGGCAATTTCTGAGATAGAAAGAGTACACAGGAAGAAGTACATGGGCTTGTGGAGACTCTGTTCACGCCATACAGCCAACATGATGAGAAGGTTGCCCAGAAGTGTGAATAAATACATCAGCAGAAAGAGCACAAAGAACGGCAGCTGAAGTTGAGGGAATGGCGAGAATCCAATGAAGATAAATTCAGTCACTGTGGTATAATTTTGCCCCAGCATAGAGACTATGACAGAGGAGGACATGAGAAAAATAAAGTTATTGCTGAATCTTAGACTCTCAGAGTTGCAAGTGAACTCCAGGGAGCATCTAGTCCAATCTCTATGTAAGGCATCAATTTCCTCTAGCATATCCCCAAAAGGTGGTTATCCAACCTCAACTCCAGTGATAAAGATCTCACTACCTATACAAGTAAACTATTCTGCTATAGGACAGATCTCTCTGTTAGAACATGGGAACAAAAAAGAGCCAAGAAGAATGCCTGTGAACTTAAACCATTTCCCAGTAGTCATTCTGCCCTGGTACTTCTCTGTGTAAAATTAAAATCAGACTCTTTACTATCTACTCATCACTATCTATGACTCTTCTTCTTTCTGAGATTTAACAGAACAAATATAATCCCAAACAGTACTTTAAACTCTTGAAGTCAGGGATGATTTACCCCCAAATCTCTTCTCTGGAATAAACCAACATGGTTCCTTTAAACAATTTGTATATGACTATATCTTCAGTCCCCTTTTCATCCTGTTTGTCCTGCTATTGATGTTGGAAATGGTCTTAAAAGGTGATGCCTGGGTCTGAGCAGAATACATCACATTTGACTTAAGCAGGCTGAGGACAGAACAAATCTCCTCTTGTTTTGAATGAAGAATGGTATAGAGAGTGCTGGATCTGCAGGAAAAGGGTCTGGGTTCAAATGTTGACTCTGTAACTATGTGACAACTATTCTAGGCCTCTTTCATCAAAATCAGGAATTTGTTTTGGATGATCTCTAAAGTCCTTTGTAGTTCTACTTTTATGATTTCTTATCTCTATTCCTCTCTTAAGGCAGCCTAAGAATCTCAAGCTTCTTTTTTTGGCCTCTGTGTCACATTGTTATCGCCACTTAAAATACACTAAAAGCCTCACTTTGTCTATTTCCTCTTTCTTCTACTGCCTTTAGAACTCAAAGAGACATTAGAGGTTTTTCAGTTTGATCTTGTCATTTTACAGATGAGGAAACTGAGGATTAGGGAGATTAACTAATTTGTCCATGGTGACAATGCTAATAAGGGATACCGAGGCTGGATTTGAATCTGTTGTGTTCAAATTGTGCAACTGATCTTTTGAATGCACATATAAGACTTTATATTTACTTCAGACACACATCCAGACCCCAATTACTCCATAAAATGATGGTGTTTGACTAGATGACATCCAAGGTTCCTTCCATCTTAGAATCTATGATCCTTATTCAGTGTTCTCTAAGTTTTCTTAAAGTTTCCAAATAAGCTGAAATTGGTGTGACTTTTTTAGTTTCTATTCACATGGTTGCTTCATACTTAATATGTAGCACATTAAACACTCACCTTTTAAAGTAAACTATCAATTACACTTCCTCAATCTTATACTCATTTGCATTGATTTTAACCCAATTATAGGATGTCACATTTAATTTATATTGACTCTCATTTTTATTAAATTTGGTCACAAAGTGACCTCCCTGAGCGGGAATGAAGTGAGAAAGCATGGGTCCCCTTCTAGCATTTCTCAGGCTAAAGGGTCAACCTTTTCTTTTTCCTTCCCCCAACTGGTCTAAGTGAGTTGGGAAGATTTGTATCTCACATCACCACCTCAAATGCCTCAGGAAAGAAGAATGTCTTTCTCTTTGACCTTTCTCTGCTGACCCCTTCCTATAGATCTCCATCCAGTGGGGAGTCTGAAGCCTCTTCCATTATGGATATTACTCAGACATTTCTGTACCTCTGTTTCCCCAGTGCGGAGAGGTCCCTACCCAACAGTCATCAGCAATGATATAAAAAGTTTTTCAGAGGTCATTTATATCAAGCACCTTATTTTACATGTAAGGAAACTGAGGCTTAAAAAGGGAAAGGAATTTGTCCAAATTCCCACTAATAGTAAGAACCTTAGTTGGGTTTTGAGTTCAGTTTCTTAAGCTCCAGATCTAGAGTTCTTTCTATTGTAACTCACCAACTTGTTGTCTTCTCCCCCAATTCCAATTCCACACTACCCCAAACATTAATTGCTTCTTTCTTGGCTGTAGCTGATTGTTTTTCGTGCCACCTATCTCCTTTCCTTTTTTACACTGATTTTTATCCTTGCAACTTTTGCCTTTCTCTCTTTCCTCTTTTGAATTATAAACCACACTCCACCACTACCAAGGTTATCTTCCTCTCTGACTCCCTACTTCCTTATCTCTACCTGTTTCTGAGTTCTCATCTTCTCCACAAGCTTGGGAATGAGGTTGTCCTTTACAAAATGTTTGCTAATATAATGATGCTCCTCCACAAAATGGGGATTTTCACTGTGCTTGAAGAACTTCAGGACCTCAGATCAGAGATTAAAGATTTATAATTGGAAGTGACCTCACAGGTCAATACAAGTCCCTCACTGTACCAATGAGGAAATTAAGGAGCTGGGAGGTGAAGCAGCTTTACTAAGTCTATCCCTTTCCTGACCAGCTTAGATTCTTACAATGATTTCTCTGCAATTAAGTAATAATCTGTGTCTGTAGTTCTCCCTAGTATTCCTAGACCTGATGTCTTTGGTCAAGCAAAATGAGGTTAATCCTCCATCTCCATGACAGTTTTCACATGCTCAAAGAGAAAAATCATATATCTCCTATCTTATCTCTTCTCCAGCTTAAGAATCTACAATTCTTTCAATCCTTTCACCTCATTGCCTTCATCCAAAAATGTTACAACTGGAAGATGTTTCTTCAGGGATCTGTCTGCATAAGATCCCTCTCAGCCCTGATAGTCATTTTTCTAAAGACTTTCCCAGATCTGACATTCTTTGTTTTAAGGGTCCTCCAAGTTCTAACATGTATTCTAAGTTCCCTTCCAACTTTCATATTCCATGTTCTAAACTCTCTCTCTCTCTCTCAGTGCTATAATTCTGTCACTCTTAGCAGTGGCCAGAAATGATCACATCTTTTCTGATGAATCCTGACCAGCTTAGATGATGCCTCCATCTTTCTGCCTCTGGACTTAGCACAAACTTTTCCCTCTCTCCTGTTTGCCTTCTCTTGCCTGGATCTATCACTTATGCAATTTTCAGACTACCAAGGCCCATGTTTGTCTGCCCACTTGCAGAGGATCTCAAAAGTGTTCTGATTATTGGGATAAAGTAGAGGACAATTCCCTTCTCCTTGGTTAATGGGGAGAAGAAAAGGGCTCACCTGAGAGGGTGGGTGGGAGTCCACACCTGAATGACTGCTTATTGGTATTCAACTTGATGCTGCTTCACCTGAAGCAAGGAATATAAATGTAGTAAGTTCAACCTTGGTTCCAGAGTAAAGAAAGAGGACTGGCCAGCTTGTCCATGAATGAGCATTCTGGTAAATCCAAAGTGGAAAAAGATCAGGATATTTATACTTTTCCTTTTCTTTAGATATTGCTTTCCCCAGGCCATAGAGGTTCCAGCTCCCACAAGGCACAATTCCCTGCTTTTGGAAATAAATGTGCCCCCTAGAGAAACTTCAAGGAACTGATAGAGCTGAGTGTACCCCCTCTCACTAATTGCTGATTGCTGCCAAGGGTGCACCAATTATGTTAAAGAGCTTAGGCTTGAACTCCAGTGACTGGGACTCTGAAAGCTAATAATCAAGGACCACACAGGTCCCAGCCCTGACTACCAGAATAGGAACTGTCTCTTCAGAATGGTTGTGTTTGTCCCTGAGACTACTGAGCAAGACACTTTTTTCTTCTTGCTTAACCTGGGCTCCAGATTGTCCTCTGGTTTTTTTTTTTTGTTTTGTTTTGTTTTGTTTTGTTTTGTTTTGTTTTGTTTTGTTTTTAATGAGGAAACATCAACAGGGTATTGAGAAGTTCCTTCTGGGGAACTAAATATTACAGAATCTATGGCTATGGTCAGGGCAGTTATGTATGAAAGGAAACAAACATTTATTAACACATAATATGGATAAGGCACTGTGTTAAGTGATTTCAAAAATTATATTATTTAATCCTCCCAACATCCCTGGGGGAAAAATGCTTTTATAGGGAAATAACAGCTGTTATTATCCCCATTTTGAAGTTTAGAAAATAATAGAAGAATATTTATAGCAATAGTTTTTATTGAAAATTAAGCATCAAATGAGAGATGCATGAATGACTGTAGTATAATATTTAATGGAAAAGTAAGAAATGATGAAAGGGATAAGTTTAGAGAAATCAGGAAGGATGTTTGTGAACTGATGCAGAGTATAGTGAGCAGATCTAGAAGAACAATTTATAGTGCAACTGCAACATTTAAAGAGAAATAAATTTGAAGGACAAGTTTTAAGAGTTATGTTCTAAAGAACTCTAATCAATGCAGCAATCATTGGACCAAAATCTAAGCATATAATAACCCTCTATCTAACAGAGAGGTGAGAGACTCAAGGTGTTAATCTCTCTCCTACACCTCCAATTTCCTTTTCTAAGAAACACACACACACACACACACAAACACATGAGGTGTGGAATGTTCAGAGAAGGTAGCTACCTCTGTATAAGGGCTCCTGAGTCCTTTTCAGGACTACTTTCCATTTTTGGTGTCCACCTAAATCATTCAACTCTTGCTTGTGGCTCCAAGAACCTGTTGTATGCACAATAGACACAGGCTGACAAATCATTTAAATAGATGAACTAAACAAATTGAGAATAACAAGGGGTTGCAAACCCATTAATGAATCAGGAAGGGAAGTGTTTACTCCAAGCATGTGAAAACTTCCACTGATGAAATAGGAAGATGAGAGTAATTTGTTCCAATGGCCACAAAGGCAGCTGAAGCAGGTGCTATGGAGCACTTAGAGCTTAGTTACACATTTAAGATGCTAATGTGATCTTCTGACTCCTTAGCTATATGGCAGTCATATTGATTTTTGTCTTGTCACTGGACTCCAATAACTCTGAAAGTGAGTGAGGCTGACTACTTCACAAAACTCCCTCATTTAAATCCAGGGTATGTATGAGTTAAAAGACATCACCCATACCATTTTAACATTTTTACCTATATCAAGTCCTTTGGTGACAGGCAAGCGACAAAACAGCAGACGTGACTATATTGGGAATTGTAGTCACAGATCTGCAAATACACAGCCCAGGCCAGACAGTCCTACTGTCTCTTAACTGAAGCAGCAGATGGATTCAGCATCTCCTGTGTATCTAAGCAGCCTTTTAAAGGGATTACACTGGTTACTTCCTGGTGTGAGGAAAGGGCTAGAAAGAGTGCTCTTAAATTATCTGTTTCACCCAAGCCTAATGTGCTTGCTGCAACAGGAGGGTATCTTACTTAGCAGTTAAAACACAAAAAAGTGTACAAGAACTTTTGCAAAAATGATTCCACTCACTATTGGTTCATGGAATGTGCGCACACTTATGGACAATGTGAAATCCAGTAACCTAAAAGACAAACAGTTCTTGTTAGATATAAGGGATCTCAAGAGGTATCACATCTAAAATGCAGCCCTGAGTGAAACAAGACTGGCAAATGAAAACTAGCTTACCAAAGTTAGAGTAGGGCAGTCCTTCTGTCTCTCGAAGATAATCAAAGCCAAAGTACAAGTGAAACTTATATTCAGGATTCTTGGCTCAGTAAAAAAAAAAAAAAACAGATGAAATTTAGTTTACACTGGATTGTTATCACAATTCAAAATTCTTGTATAATGCACTGAATGCTATTTATGGGAGAAAGACCTATGGTGTATCTCAATTATTCAGAACTGATGGAGCTACATTGATTAGTGATATGGACATGATCCTAGAGAGATGGGCTGAACATTTTTGTAGTGTTTTCAACAGATTGTCATTATTCAATGCTGAAGCTACTGACTGTATATCTCAACTTGAAATCATTTCCTCTCCAGACAAATTTCCAAAGGAAGTAGAT
The DNA here is from genome assembly GCF_016432865.1 of Antechinus flavipes. Classification (NCBI taxonomy): domain Eukaryota; kingdom Metazoa; phylum Chordata; class Mammalia; order Dasyuromorphia; family Dasyuridae; genus Antechinus; species Antechinus flavipes. The sequence goes on from NC_067398.1 coordinate 666,487,101, forward strand.
GTTTTGTTCTGTGAGAGAACAACCTATTCTTTTTTTCCTTTTGCCATAGTCTTCCATAGTAGACTGATCCTTCACCTGGAAGATATTTATCTATACAAGAATTAGTGTGGATTCAAAAAAGACCAAAGAATTGTTGGTAGGGTGTTTGCTGTTGGACAATTCCAGAAGAAATGCCCCAAAACAGAACAATAATCTGTATATGCCATTCAAAGGTCTAACAAAAGCCTTTAACACTGTCAATTGTAAAGGCTTTTGGGAAAATATGGCAAATTTTGGTTACCTGCAGTTCATCAGTGTTTCATGTTAGTTTTATGATGACATATTTGCCCATGTTCTGGATAATGGACAAAGCTCTCACTTTTTCCCAGTCACCAGTGAAATGAAGTAGTGCTCAGTGCTTGCTCTCATGCTTTTTAGCATGTTTTCTGTAATGTCATCAGACTTCTTTAACAAGGAAAAAATGGCATCGAGATCAACTACCACACTGTTGTTATATTCTTCAACTCTAAGCAAAAGCATAGAGATACACATACGTATTCATACATATTCAGAAACATACATATTCAGTCACATAGAGGGCTGCAAGTCACTCATATGAGGGAGATTGAATCACACAAAGATTTGGGTAGGAGTATATACTCAGAGGGAGGTCCAGACAGAAATGTTCTATCTTAAAAATAGATTTAGTTGAGAACAGGTAATTTATGACAGATATAAGGAGAGAAATTCCTAGTCATAATTGGATGTAATGGAAAAATTCCTTGGATCATTTATTGGTACCAGAAATTGAGAATTTGAGAAGGTAATTAGGTACCACAGAAATGGGTATTGGTTCCTTGACTCTGCAATCTTGTCTAATCAAGAACCAGGATTATTTATGTGTTTTACTCAGAGTCAGAATGAGTCAAGACATATTTTCTGTTATTATTTATATGCATATGGTCTTTAGGACCACTTAGCCTAAGTGACTTCATATTGAACTCCTATTATTTATGATATCAAACAACATGTTTGAAAATCACAATTATTACAATATTACAATATAATATGTAGATTGTATATATACAGATATATACATTGATATAAATATCTATATAGATATAGATGTTTTCCCCTTATTTGAATGTAAGTTCTCTGTGGACAGAGACTCTATTGCTTTTGTGTATATATTCACATCACTTGGAATAGTGTTTGGCATATAGCAAGTGTCTAAATGATACTTTTTTACTTAGCCAAGTAGAGACATATATGGGTATGCATGTATTTTTTTTAACTATAGGACATTTGAGAATGAAAAGAGATGTAGTAATAATAATGGCAAAAAAATAATGAAAATTAAATTGAAATAAGAATGATCTAAATATTGTTTAGATAAATGATCTAAATTTGACTTATAAATTTCCATCTTTCCTTAATATCAATTAGTTATTCTTGAACTGGAAGATGCTTCATTTTCACATTTTTAATAAATCATTTCAAAACCCTTTGAAAATCATCATTTAGAATAATTTTAAAACATTAGAATAATGGGTTACCAAACGTAGATGCATATCATTTGAGTAATGGCTAAAAAATTATAATACATAAGTTTAGAGGATATTATTGGGCTATAAAAGTATCAAGGGCAATGAGGTTGTTCACTGAATACTGTGCCAGGTCTGAAGTCAGCAATATTCATCTTCCTGAATTCAAATCTAGCCTCAGATAGTTACTAGATGTGTGGCCCTAAACAAGTCACTTATCCCAATTTACCTCAATTTCTTCATCTGTAAAATGAACTGGAGAAGGAAATGGCAAACCACTCTAGTAACTTGAAAAGAAAAACCCAAATGGAGTCAAAATGACTCAAAATGACTTAACAAATTTTTAAAATGCCAGATATAAAGATAATAAAGAAGCAGTCATTCAGTCAACAAACATTTAAGTACTCACTACAAGCCAGATACTGTGCTAAGTGCTAAGAATGGTTCGTTGGTTATTGTCCTTAGTCCTCAAAGAGGACTAAAATGACAACATTACATTGGAGTACAAGATGTCTGACCATGGTTAGTCAGACCTATATGAGCTCAGCTCTGCTACATGTTGATCACAAATAATCTAAATGAACATTTAGAATGGATAGGGCTCTAGATATGTGCATCTCACATTTCTTTTGAACTACTGAAGCATTTTTTAGTTTCACCTGCAAATTGAGATTCCCCACTTGCCATGGCAAGTAGACCAGAGTTAGATTAGGTGAAGCAGATGCTTTTTAGGGCACCTTTTCTAATGAATAAAAAAGTAGTCTTTGCAGGGGAGGATTTCGTAGAACCAAGACTGTGGAGTAATCAGTAAATCATCTAATCTCTCCCATATTCATCTCCAAACAATCATAAAATAGCACTCCAAAATAAATTCTGGAGCAGCAGAAACAGAAAAAGAAAAGGTGAAAGAAACTTTTGGCTCAAAAAATTGAAGACTGGCAAGAAAGTTCTCCTCACTTGGATAAAAGGGGAACACAGGCTAGACAGGAAATATCCTAGCAGTTGCCCTCTATCACCATTATTATTTAATATCGTATTAGAAACACTAGCCTCGGCAATAAGAGTCGAGAAAAATATTAAAGGAATTAGAGTAGTCAATGAAGAAACCAAACTATCACTCTTTGCAGATGATATGATGGTATACCTAGAGAACCCCAGAGATTCTACTAAAAAGCTATTAGAAATAATTCATAAATTTTAGCAAAGTAGCTGGCTACAAAATAAATCCCCATAAATCCTCAGCATTTTTATACATCTCCAACAAAACTCAACAGCAAGAGATACAAAGAGAAATTCCATTCAGAATAACTGTTGATACCATAAAATATTTGGAATCTATCTACCAAAGGAAAGTCAGGAATTATATGAGCAAAATTATAAAAAAGTCTCCACACAAATAAAGTCAGACTTAAATAATTGGAAAAATATTAAGTGCTCTTGGATTGGCCGAGCGAACATAATAAAGATGACAATACTCCCTAAACTAATCTATTTATTTAGTGCTATACCAATCAGACTTCCAAGAAAATATTTTAATGATCTAGAAAAAATAACAACAAAATTCATATGGAACAATAAAAAGTTGAGAATCTCAAGGGAATTAATGAAAAAAAATCAAATGAAGGTGGCCTAGCTGTACCTGATCTAAAATTATATTATAAAGCAGCAGTCACCAAAACCATTTGGTATTGGCTAAGAAATAGATTAGTGGATCAGTGGAAAAGGCTAGGCTCACAAGACAGAATAGTCAATTATAGCAATCTAGTGTTTGACAAACCCAAAGCCCCTAACTTCTGGGAAAAGAATTCATTATTTGATAAAAAACTGCTGGGATAATTGGAAATTAGTATGGCAGAAATTAGGCATGGACCCACACTTAACACCATATACCAAGATAAGATCAAAATGGGTCTATGACCTACGCATAAAGAACGAGATTATAAATAAATTAGAGGAACATAGAATAGTTTATCTCTCAGACTTGTGGAGGAGAAAGAAATTTGTGACCAAAGATGAATTAGAGACCATTACTGATCACAAAATAGAAAATTTCGATTACATCAAATTAAAAAGCCTTTGTACAAATAAAACTAATGCAAACAAGATTAGAAGGGAAGCAACAAACTGGGAAAACATCTTCACAGTTAAAGGTTCTGATAAAGGCCTCATTTCTAAAATATATAGAGAACTGACTCAAATTTATAAGAAATCAAGCCATTCTCCAATTGATAAATGGTCAAAGGATATGAACAGACAATTTTCAGAGGATGAAATTGAAACTATTACCACTCATATGAAAGAGTGTTCCAAATCATTATTGATCAGAGAAATGCAAATTAAGACAACTCTGAGATACCACTACACACCTGTCAGATTGGCTAAGATGACAGGAAAAAATAATGATGAATGTTGGAGGGGATGCGGGAAAACTGGGATACTGATGCATTGTTGGTAGAGTTGTGAACGAATCCAACCATTCTGGAGAGCAATCTGGAATTATGCCCAAAAAATTATCAAATTGTGCATACCCTTTGATCCAGCAGTGTTTCTATTGGGCTTATATCCCAAAGAAATACTAAAGAAGGGAAAGGGACTTGTATGTGCCAAAATGTTTGTAGCAGCCCTATTTGTAGTGGCTAGAAACTGGAAAATGAATGGATGCCCATCAATTGAAGAATGGCTGGGTAAATTGTGGTATATGAATGTTATGGAATATTATTGTTCTGTAAGAAATGACCAGCAGGATGAATACAGAGAGGACTGGCGAGACTTACATGAACTGATGCTAAGTGAAATGAGCAGAACCAGGAGATCATTATACACTTCGACAACGATATTGTATGAGGACATATTTTGATGGAAGTGGATTTCTTTGACAAAGAGACCTAACTAAGTTTCAATTGATAAATGACGGACATAAGCAGCTACACCCAAAGAACGAACACTGGGAAACAAATGTGAACTATCTGCATTTTAGTTTTTCTTCCCGGGTTATTTATACCTTCTGAATCCAATTCTCCCTATGCAACAAGAGAACTGTTCGGTTCTGCAAACATATATTGTATCTAGGATATACTGCAACATATCCAACATATAAAGGACTGCTTGCCATCTAGGGGAGGGGGTGGAGGGAGAGAGGGGGAAAAAAAATCAGAAAAGAAAGGAGTGCAAGGAATAATGTTGTCAATATAAAGTAATCATCAAATAAAAAATAAAAAATTAAAAAAAAAAAAAGGAAATATCCTAGCAAGTTAGCAGCAAGTCCCATCTTAGCAAACCATCAGGAGATCCCAAGGCCCAGTGCAGTGGAGGAGGCAAACATTAACACCAGGACCCTCCCCACCCCACACACATGCAACTCTTTTTTGATGGCAAAATATTGGAAATTGAGGGGATGCCTATTAATTGAGGAATGGCTGAACAAGTTGTGGTATATGAGTGTAGTAAAATATATTGTGTAATAAGAAATGGTGAACAGCCAGATTTCAAAAAAAAAAAAAAACCTGGAAAGATTTATAAAAACTGATCTTAAGTAGAATGAATGGAACCAAAAAAACCCATCATAAACAGTTTCAGAAATAGTTTATCAAAATCAACTACGAGTGATGGCTCCTCTTAGCAATTCAATAATTCAAGACAAAGGAAAATGCTATCACATACAGATAAAGAACTGATGGACTCTAAATGCAAACTCATGGATTTGAGACTCCTTCAGTTACTATTTAACAGCTTTAGTTTATCTATCAAAACAGTTTATTGGGTTATGGCTTCTGATCCTTCTATAACTACTTGAAGCCACAGGTGAGAAATGGGTAAATCAGACAGACACCAAATGTGGATGAATTAGTATCTCACTAGAGACATTAATCTTTGGTAAACATTTTTCCATGCCAGAGCTGTGGTCCACAGCATTTGCTACCCTGACTGGTTATTTTTTTTTCAACTTTACAAAATAAAATACCCCTCCCATATTTAATCTCATTACAATGCTTCTAACTCAAATCTTGACTGACACTGTCTCCTTCAGCCTCTTCATAGCTCTGACTGAAGATATTGGTGGGGAAACTAGACTTCTGGCCTTGCTCCATTCAACATTTGCTACTCTGTCTGATTACCTTTCCATGGAACAAGTTTCCTCTGCACTGAGTCCCTAGTGTCTCCATCTTTTTTTATGGCGGATATCCTTTTGTGCCCCTCCCATTAAATTGTAAGTTTCTTGTGTGTAGGAATGACCTTTTTAAAAAAAAAATTAATTGTATCCTCATCACATAATACAGTGTCTGACAGATTGGAGGTGTTAATAAATATTTATTGTGTTTATTGTATTGGGTTTTATTATGGAAGAGCTCATGTTCCAATAGGAGACACAATATTCAAATAATTATGTACATTCAAAATATAGATATATATATATAGATAATAAATTGAATATAATCTTGAAGGGAAGGTGGTAGCATTAGGATGAGTGATTTAGGGGGTACAAAAAGGTGGGATTTGAGTTAACTCTTAAAGGAAACCTGGGAAGCCAGGTGGTTGAAATGCATTCTAAAAATAGGGAAATGCCAACGAAAGAGCTCAGAGTTGGGAGACAGTGTCAGTTAAGGCAGTATGAAGATACAGACCCAAAAGGGAAAAATTCATTACAAAATATAGAAGGTGAAAAAGAGTGTCCTTCAATCAGCATTCAAACTTCATAAAACCTTTCTCTGGAAGTTAGCGTTTTTCGTCATGAGTCTTTTGGAATTGTCTCTGATCATTCTATAGAATAGTCAAGTTATGCACAATTTATCATCCCACACTGTTGCTTTTATTATGTACAGTGTCTTCCTGGTTCTGGTCATTTCACCTTGTATCACATCATTTAAATCTTTCCAGGTTTTTTCCCCTGAAATCTGCCTGTTCATCATTTCTTTTAGCACAGTAATATTTCATCACAATGATGTACAGAACTTCATCCATTCCCCAAAGTTGGTCTTCCCCTCAATTTTCAATTCAATGCTAAAAGGAGCTGCTATAAATATTTTTGTGCAAATAGGTCATTTCCCCTTTTTCATCTCTTTGAGATACAGACCTAGGAATGGTATGCTTGATTAAAAGGCATGTACACTTTGTAGTGCCTTGGGCATCATTCCAAATTGCAATCCAGAATGGTTGGCTCAGTTCACAACTCCACTAAGAGTATGTTCATATCCTAAAGTAACTTCTTAATCTAACATACCTGCTCTAGTCTAAACTCTCTTTCAGCTTTGACTATCTATTTTTCTTGTTTTAAAGTTACTTTTTACTCTAATATTTTATGCTCAAAGATGATTTCTACTTCTAAAATTCTGTTCTTTTTTTAAATTCCCTTTCAATTAGGATAGCTAGCATTTATATGATACTTTTAGGTTTGCAAAACAATTTATGTATGTTCTTTCATTTGAGCTTTACAGATACTATGAGAGGCAGAGAAAATAACTATTTTAATTTTATAGGCAAGGAAACTGAACCAAGTAAAAGTTAAGTGGTTAACTCAGGATCACACAGCAGGTAAGTGTCTGATAAGGAATCTAAACTTCTATCTTCTTGAGTTTAATTCTGTAGCTTTCCAATATATCATTTACGCACCAATTTTAGTTTTTGTGACACAAAAATTACCAATCATAATCTTTGTGACTATGTTCGTTTTCTCTCTTTCTCTCTCTCTCTCTCTCTCTCTCTCTCTCTCTCTCTCTTTCTCTCTCTCTCTCTCTCTCTCTCTCTCTCTCTCTCTCTCTCTTTCTCTCTCTCTCTCTGTGTGTGTGTGGGAGTGTGTGTGAGTGTGTCTTTGTCTTTTTCTCTCTCATTCGAAATTTCATTTTCTCTTTCTCTCTTTCCAATGTGAAATAATGTTGTGAAAACCACAGTTATAGAGAATGCTTCCATTCTTTCTTTCCCAATATGTTTTGGAAGGAGTCCTAGACAATTAGAAAAACTCCTTCCAACACTCCAGAGGAAATTAAGCTGTACTGAATCAAATGAGAGAACACATTAAGATGATCTCCCCAACTTGAAAACCATAGTAGATGCAGACATAGGAATGATGTCCATAACCCAGATGCCGAGGAATAAGGACATCATTCTTTGATAATTCCCTCTAAACCAACATAAAATTTCAAAGAAACACCAATTGTAAGTTGAAAGGGGAAAACATGGGGTCAAATTCAAGATGCCAGAGTAAAGGTAGCAGCCCAGACACACTCTCCCAACATTGTCTTCCAAACAACTTTAAAATAATATGTCAAATCAAATTCTAGAGTGACAAAATCAAGAAAATGTCAAGATCAGACATTTTTTCCAGCACAAGACAATTTGGGAGATAAGTAGGAGAGGTCTTTGATGCTGCGTTCGGGATGAGGGGGTCAAGGGAATAATGTTAGCCCAAAGAATGCAAAGCAGCAACACCATTGATAGATCTTAGAGACCATAAAGCACCAGCAGTTTCTGAAATTCTAAGTCTGGAGACATTGTGAAGGAGGATATAGCATTAACTTTTGGAGCTGAAGGGGAGCAAGGGTCCTTTCTGGGAAAAGGCCAGAGCAGAGATCAAGAAAGTACTGATTATACCCAGGTCATGCCACCCTGGAAGTGCTCAAAACACACAGATCCCTAAAACTAGCTCTGAAAACAACAGCACAAAAACAAAAACACTTGACACTTGGGAGAGTGCCCTCCCTTCCTCTCCCCCAAGTCCAACTATAATATGAAGTCCAAGATCAATAAATCGAATGGGAAAATAGGCAAAGAAAATGATGACAAGAAATATCAAGATACACACTCAGAAGGCAAAAAGTGAAGCCTCAAAGGAAAAAAAAAATACAAATCGTAAATTGTACACAAGCCCAATAAATTCCTGGGAAAGTTAAAGAAAAAGATAAGAGAGGTAGAAGAAAAATTGGAAAAGAAAATAATGAAAAGAAAATTAACAGTTTGGTAAAATAAGGAAAAAATCACACACACACACACACACACACACACACACACACACACACACACACACACAAAACACTTCAGATTTCTGGTGGCAGAGCCAAGATGGTGGAGAACAGACATGGCTCTCTGTAACCTCCTCTTACCTTCTCTCAAACCAACAGCTGATTATGCCTCTAAATTGGTTTTGAAGTAAAGAATCCACAGATATTTGGAGTATTACACATTTCTAGAAGAAGATACCTTGGAAGAACTTCAGAACAGGTCTGTTTCAATCAGGCAGGGGGAAAGTCTGCTGAACCCAGACCACAGCATAGGGAGACCAGGGCAAGAAGGTGGAGCGGAGAGTCAGAGCATTGTAGCTTGCATGCACCTGGGAATTTTCTTTGAGGCTCTTAGGTCACTCTGTCCTGGTTATAAGCAGGTAGTTTGGCATATTTGCCTTTTTAAAAGACAAATTGTAAACCATTGAGCCGTGGAAGAACCCTGGACCTAGCCACCATTATCCAGCACTGGAAATCAATCAGCAGAACTGCCCCAGGGCAATTTAAAGCAGCTGTCACTCCTTTGCATTGAACAGACCTCAAGCCTTGACTGGCTTTTCTAGAGGGAAATTTAGTGGTGGCTGTCCAGTTCCAACAAAATGGAATTTTGCCTCAATTCCTCAGAACACACCCTTCCCCATGCTACTTCCTCCTTGGTGGATAGTGGAACTAGAAGATGGTCAATGAATGAATGAGCTATATAAATGAATAAAAAAGCATTTGTGTACCATGCACTCTCCTAAGTACTAGGGATATAAATAGAGACAGCAAGACAATACCCGTTTTCAAATAATTCATAGACTTGTGGGGAAAACATCCCACAAAAGAAGACTCAGTTGTGGACTTCATGGAAAAGCTTAGAAATCCTGAGTGCAGCTTATGAGCGTATAGCAAGGTCTAGGGCTCTTTAGTTTACACCAGTTGATCAAATGATAGATAGTGCTATGAATCTGGAGGTCAGAAGAACAATAAAGATGAGAGGAACTTAGGAACCAGTTCCAAGAGAAATATTAAGGTCCAGTATTCCTTCAACTCACCAGGAATAGAAGTAAATATCTTCAGTCTCATTGAAACCTTGTGGACAAAGTCCAAGATATGGGAAACAGTGAGAAGAAAAGCAAGAAGGAACACACAAATGCTGGTGGTGGAACTTTCTAATTCCTCTCTATCCTGGATGGGTGCAAAGTGGTCCCACCCTGGGGAATATGGTTAAGGGAAGAGGCAAAGGGGAAAAATACTCTCAACTCCACCCCCTAGTGTTAGTCAATAGTGTCAAATGAGACAGAAAGGCAAAAAAAATTTTAAAAATGTCATAATATTGGACAATTAAAATATCTTAACATTGGTCAATTAATTGATTATTATTTCAACTTTGTAAAGAATAATTTCAATTGAGTGATAGACATCTATATATTTTGTTATGTAGTGTATGATGATATTCATCATTCATCTTCAGATATTCTTCTGAAATAAAAGTGTGGCATGTGAATCAGAAATTATGTTTCAAATATATTTTTTGGGATTCTATAATTTAAAAGTAATTATAAGTAAGAATATCTGAGAGAGGGAAAGAAAGAGAGAGAGAGAGAGAAAGAGAGAGAGAGAGAGAGAGAGAGAGAGAGAGATAAGTTGTGTTTCCCCATGACACTGAGTGCACTAAGTACAAAATCACTACTAGAAGAACCCTTGTCTCAGATACTATTGGAATGAGTCCTGTATTTGAAGATTCCTGTATTCCTGGAAGCTCACTCCCTTGACCTTTCAAAACTTGCAAGAATGGAGCCTCCATATTAGACTCCTTTACCTAGAAGGAGAGAACAAATGCTGAGTCAAGCAAAGAATCAAGACCAAATTTCCATTAGGTCACATGACCTCAAAAATCAAAAGGTCTAAATCCTCTCCTCTTGCAGTCCTGACAATGACAAGTTGTCATCAACAAAGTAATCAAACCACTGGAATGGAGTCAAAGAGAAAATTTGAGGCCATGATCTCTAGACATTTTTGAAAACCTCTGTAGCAAATCAAAGAGCCTCCCATTCACCATGTGGCTAGCTTCCCAGAAGCAGATACAGAATGTTTGCATATACTCTATTTTTTAAGGCCTTTCCATTACATATCAACAAAGCTTTCTCAGAATCAGGCTCCATTGCCTCTTGATATGGAAATGTACCATCAGAGGTACATATATACAGGTGGCTATCCAGATGCTAATGAGAAGCTCATTATCTCTGAAGCATCCTATTGCACCTCTAATTCTAAATAATAAAAAATACCATGTATTGGAAAGAGCACTGATCATGAAGGCCCTGCCATTGAATAATGGGCACAGGAGCATTTCCTCTAGAAGCTATGTTCCTTGTATCATTTCAAGACATGTTTGAGCCTCATGGGGATATTCATGGACTGATGCTTGTCCCCAATGGTGAGGAAGGATAATAACTGGTGGTTGGAAATATCTGGATTTAAATCTCAACTCTAACACTCACCCTGGGTGTTTATTAAAAAAGTCACTACTTTTCTGAATCAGAATGTCTTCATCTGTAAAATGGGACTTATGATATCTGTGCTACTATTTCCAAGATTGTTGCAACTATCAAATATGATAATTTATGAAGTGTTTTAGCAAACTTAAACCTAGCTTTGGGTGGCTGTCCAGTTTCAACAAGATGGACTCTGACCCTCTATAATTTCCACTGATAACATCCAGTTATTCTCTTAGAACCAAAAACCATGGGAAAAGCCTTTATCAGAGAGTAGTGAAAGGATCCTGAGATGTAGAATCAGAAAGCCAAAGTGTTGAGTCTTGATTCCACCACTTAATGCTTATGGTACCTAATGGAAGTGAGTCATTTGACCTCAACTGAACCATCTATCAAATGAGGATATTGGACTTGATGACTTTCTGGGTGTGATGACCGAGTATTTAAAATCAGCTGGAGTCAGGAATTCAGGTTAAGGGAAAAATCTTCAATCTTTATTGAAGTGAAGAGGTGAAAAAAGATTGCGATAGCAATATGGGGAAGAAGGATTGCGATAGCAATATGGGCAGCTGCGACAGGAGGGGGATTGGAGATGAAGGGCCTTTGCAATGGCACTGTGAGCAGCTTTGTCAAGACGCCAGCCAGCAGTCTCTCCTTTCGCTTCCCTTTCTACTCCCTTGCCTCCACCCACCAAAAACATCATTTTCTATACAACATATCGGGACTTGCACAAAGAGTGGGTGGGGGCCATTTTTTCTCCAAGCATATATATTAATAGAGTATGGTCCAATTACTATTTAGCCTCACGTGCTTGGGACCTCAGTGCATCAACTCAAGCCTCAGCCCATTACATCTGGGGTCCTTGTAACTTAAAATCCTATGTATGTAAAACCTCTTCTACATGAAAGATCTTTAAAAATCTGAACATGGAGATCAAGTCCTACCTAAGCCTTTTCCAGTTCTTCCAATGCATCCTCACATTCTTTATTTTATTTATTTATTTATTTATCCATTCATTCATTCATTCATTTTTTTTTTTTTGCTGAGGCAATTTGAGTAAAGAGACTTGCCTAGGATCACAGAACTAGGAAGTGTTAAGTGTCTGAGGTCAAATTTGAACTCAGTTTCTTCTGTCTTCAGGACTGGTACTTTATCTACAGTACCATCTAGCTGCCCCTCATCCTCATATTTTTTTTTCCTATTGAAGTTTTTTTTATTTACAAAACATATGCATGAGTAATTTTTTAACACTGACCCTTGCAAACCCTTTTGTTCCAAATTTTCCCCATATTGCCCCCATTTTCTCCCCTAGCTGGCAGGTATCTCAATACATGTTAAATATGCTGGAATACATGTTAAAGCCAATATATGTATATATATTTGTACAGTTATCATGCTGCACAAGAAAAATCGGATCAAGAAGGAAGAAAAAAACTGAGAAAGAAAACAAAATGTAAGCAAATATCAATAGAGAGAGTGAGAATGTTCTGTTGTGGTCCATACTCAGTTCCCACAGTTCTCTCTCTGAGTGTAGATAGCTCTCTTCATCACTGCACAAGTGGAACTGATTTGAATCATTTCAATGTTGAAGAGATAATCCTCATATTCTTGTGTAGGTGTATTTTAGATCCATGAATAAAAGATTTTAGTTTTTTTCTGAATATCTTTCACTTTAATAGAGTCAGTCAGTCTACTGTCTTATTCATTCAAGATATTTTTGAATCCTAATTATGTAAAGCTGGTGAAGAATCTAACCTAAATTATTGAGATGCCAGAATCTATTGAACTAGAAGAAACATGTGAAAAGCAAGATCATCTTAAAAGTTATCTTCTTCACCATCATCCCCATCATCATTTGAATAATGGCATATGAATATTTTTTTTCTAGCACATGTTCCTAGCATTACTTTTGAAATTCTTCTGAGCTCCAGGAGAGTATGCATGAGCTAGTATTAATGAAAGAGGGTAGGGACAAGGATACAGGATGACAAGTGATGAAAACATTTCTTATCCAAACAGAAAATATTGCTGACAGCAACTGATAGAAGCATTCCTGGACCAAATGAAAGACCTAGTTGGAGCTGGGAATCATATAAGTCCAACAAGGGAGAAACAAGGAGGAAATCTGGAAGAAAGAGAAACTTATTTTGACCTGGCCCTTTCCTGGTACTGTGAGTCACATGGATGGTGACAATCTAGAAGAAGAGGGATAGGTTCTCTAGAATTCAATGTTCTTTCCTTATTGAGTTGGTTCTCAGTGAGAAATTTATGTTTTAAAGTATACAGACATTCTGCAGATCTCTGGGGAAAGCATTTACTCACTATTGGGGTAAGTTGCTGTATATCCAGGGAAACTCAAATTCTTTCCCACTTAGAGTGTGAGCTTGAGGGTACTACTAAACCAAAGAGGTAATATTATTGGAATGGAAGTATGCAAAGATCCTAGGGAAGGCAGGCCACTGGAGAGGGAAAAGGAGCATTTTCTACATAGTTACATATTGTAACTGTGAGTTCATTCTGCCATCTTTGCAATGTGTAAAAACAAAAAAACAAAAAAACAAACAAACCTTGCTCTTTGTCTTATTCCTTATTAATTTAGTATTTCCTATGGAAATAACAACTAGATAAGAGCCAATGACAAGTCTAAATCATATGTTCCCACGTGAAATCCTAGATAGGAACATGAGCCAAAGAATATGATTATTAAAAATCATTCAAGAGAGAAACTTGGGTTTGCATGGGCTCTGAGCCTTAGAAAGGAGCCCAAACCATTTAACTTAGTAATTATAAGTTAAATAACAGCAAGAAATAGCAGATAACAGGAAGGCTAGTTTCACTGGGCTTAGAAGAGAAGTCTAACAGATAACCCTCTTCTTGCATACATCAATCCAGTCCCCTAAAACACACTTCTTTCTAAACATTTCTAAACGAAATGTTCTGCATAGTTCCATAAGAAATCCATATTCTTCAAATCCAAGGAAAGGGATAGCATGGGATCAGGGAAGCATTTTGAAAATGCTGAGTTGAAGTCATGGATCTAACATCTTAACAACTGTTTGATTCTCCTGAGTCTCAATTATTAATATTCTTTGCATTTGATAGTTATTGGTTTGTAAAGCACTACAATGATGGAGTTAAATATTATTAATTCTAATTCTTTCATACTTTGTCCAGATTTGCCCGGAAATGTGTATCTACAAATCTTCAACTGCCCTTGCTTTCAAACTACTTTTTATTTAAATCTCAAAGTAGCTTTGAGGATGATATGGGAAAAGACTTTGAAAAACAACTAGTGGTCATGCAATGCTCTTGTTTTTTAAATAAGGAAACTACAATCCATTAAGGATAAGACACAAATTCAAATAGTGGTAAGAATGAGACAAATAGATCAAGATAGAAAGACACAGAAATCAAACATACTTAAAAAAATTTAAATCCCATCTCTTAAAAAATAATCATACATCTTTATTAATAAAATTGTTATACACTATACTTTCCAAATATATATTTGGAATTTCTGAAATATAAAATTTCTGAATTGTGAAAAATGAGTTCATGATCAAAACTTACTACACAAACTGAAATGCCAAAAAGCTTTAAAATTAAATGTGAGAAAAATATAGTATATATATGAGGATCAATAGTTGGTGAATTAGCTTATTTGCAAAAATATTCTTTAAACATTTTTAATATAAAATATCTCAAGATTTCCACAAACTAAATCTTAACTGTGTGGCTAGTTCTATTTCTTTAAGTGAATTAATTGGGATAAAAACAAAATTATTTTAATAAGCATATCAAGTAAAATATTATAAACTGCCCTTTCATCAGAACATGTATTATATGCTGAACATTGTGCTAAGCATTGGAGATATAAAAAAAAAAGATGGTTCCTACTCACTAGGAGTTTATGTTGTGATAAGGGATGACAACATATAAAGGGGAGCTCTAATGTTACAGGGGAAAGAAAGGTACAGAATTGGGCTAAGGCATCTCAGTATAGAGATGGAATGTCCTGGAAAGTGTACCAAAAGTAAACAAAAATAGGACTTCTTGTGATATGTAGGCAGGAATTCATTAACAAGGAATGGACATCAATAAAAGCAAAAGGACTCCCCAAAATTCACACTTTGAGGAGAGAGCAAAGGATAGAAATGAGTCATGTGAGATGAGTATCAACTAGTTTGTGATCCTACTCCTAGGACTAATAATAAGGTCAGAGGATGTTCTCCCTCAACCTCCACATTTGCATGTGAACTTCTTGAGAAAGTGAGTCATATACATATACATATATATGTATGTGTGTGTGTGTGTGTGTGTGTATTTGTGTTCCCAACACTTAGCACAGTACTTAGCAAATAGTACTTATTTAAAATTCATTTCATTCTTTCATCCATCTATCTGGGAAGTGTTCCATAACATAGGACTTGGATCAAAAATAAAATACATTCTAACTCTTAACCATCACATAGTATTTTCACTATAGTTTTGAGGGGCATAGGTTCCTGAGGAAAACTTTCTTCAGAGCATCCTTCAGTTCTTTATTTCTCAGGCTAAAGATGATCGGGTTTAGGAAGGGGGTGAGAACACTGTAGGAAATACCCATCAGGGTATCTCCTTCCAGGGCTTCTAAGGCCTTCGATTTGAAGTGTACAACAGAAGAAAAAGCATAGTGTATAATCACCACAATAACGTGGGAGGCACAGGTGGAGAAGGCTTTGCGTCGACCTCAGCTGAGGGAATCTTCAAGATGGTGGCCACAATAAAGATATAAGAGAGAAGGATAAGGAGAAAGCAACCCAATAAGACCATGATGAAGAGCAACCCAATCCCTATGGCCACTGCTGAGGCATCTCCACAGGCTAGTTTCACCATCGGGGGTACATGGCAGAAGAAATAATGGATCTCATTAGGCCCACAGAAGGTCAAATTGAAAATAGGAAGAGTGATCACTAGCCCCATGACTATACCACTTAGCCATGAGGAGGCCACCAGCCAAATACAAACCTGTGAGCTCATAAGCACATTGTAGCGTAAGGGATGGCAAATGGCCACGTAGCGATCATAGCCCATGATAGTAAGCAAGAAGCAGTGAGTGAGACCAAAGGCAAACGTGAAAAGCATCTGGCTGGCACAGCTCCAGAAGGAGATGGTGTGATGAGTAGAGACCAGGTCAGCAAACATACGGGGATTAATAACCATCGTGTAGGCAATTTCTGAGATAGAAAGAGTACATAGGAAGAAATACATGGGCTTGTGGAGACTCTGCTCATGCCATACAGCCAACATGACGAGAAGGTTGCCCAGAAGTGTGAATAAATACATCAGCAGAAAGAGCACAAAGAATGGCAGCTGAAGTTGAGGGAATGGCGAGAATCCGATGAGGATAAATTCAGTCACTGTGGTATGGTTTTGCCCCAGCATAGAGACTATGGCAGAGGAGGACATGAGAAAAATCAAGTTATTGCTGCATCTCAGACCCTTAGAGTTGCAAGAAAACTCCAGAGAGCATCTAGTGTAATCTCTGTATAAAGCATCAATTTCTTCTAGCACATCCCCAACAGGTTGTTATCACACCTCAACTGAAAAATCTCTAATATTAAAGACCTCTTTATCTACACAAGTAAACTGTTCTACTATAGAACAGATCTCTCTGTTAGAACTTGGGAACAAAAAAGAGCCAAGAAGAAAACCTGTAAACTTGATCCATTTCCCAATAGTCATTCTGCCCTGGTACTTCTCTATGTAAAATTAAAATCAGACTCTTTGACTTCTATCCATAACTACCCATGACTCTTCTGCTTTATGGGATTAAACAGAATGGATCTAATCCCAAACAGCACTTTAAATCCTTGAAGACAGGGATGATTTCCCCCAAAATCTCCTCTTTTCAGGAATATAGCACCCTGGTTGCTTTAAAGTTTAAAGGTTGGGAAGGGGACTGAAGATATCGTCATATACAAATATGAAGATATCGTCATATACAAATTGCTTAAAGTTTAACAATTTGTATATGACGATATCTTCAGTCCCCTCCCTATCCTGTTTTTCCTGCTATTGATGTTGGCAATGACCTTAGAAGATGGTGCCTGTGTCTGAGCAAAATATATCACATTTGACTTAAGCAGGCTGAGGATCAGGACAAGTCTCCTCTTATTCTAAAAAAAGAGTTGTATAAGAAGAGAGTTATAGATCTGGAGGAAAAGGGTCTGAGTTCAAATGTTGAGTCTGTACCTATGTGACTTAACTATTCTAGATCTCACCCCTAAAAATCAGGCATTTGTACTGAATGATTTCTAAAGCCCTCTCTAGTTCTACTTTTATTTCTTTTCTCTAGGCCTTTCTTAAGGCTGTTTTGGCCCCAGTGTCACATTGTTGTTTCCACTTAAAATACACTAAAAGACCTACTTTTTTATTTCCTCATTGTTTTACTGCCATTTGAACTCAAAGAGATCTTATAGGTTTTTCATTCTAATCCTGTCATTTTACAGATGAGGAAACTAAGGATTAGAGAGAGTAACTGATTTATCCATGGTGACATAGCTAATAATTGATATTGAGGCAGGATTTGAATCTGGTATGTTCATATTGTGCAAATGATCTTTTGAATCCACATATAGGACTTTATGTTTACTTCAGACACATGTCTGGGCCCCAATTACCTCATCTGTAAAATGATGGTATTTGACTAGCTGACATTCAAGCTCTTTTCCGCTTAGAATCTATAATCCTTGTTCAGTGGTCTCTAAGTATTTCTAAAAGTTGACAAATAAGCTGAGATTACTTTAACTTTTTTGCTTCCTATGTCACATGGTTGCTTCATATTTAACATGTAGTACAGACAATACCCATCTTTTAAAGTTAACCATCAATTTCCCTTCCTCACTCTTATATTATTTGCATTGATTTTTAACTCAATTATAGGACATCACATTTTTATTGACTCTCATGTTTATTAAATTTGGACCTACAGTGACCTTCTTGAATGGGAAGGAAGTGGAAAAAGCAGGTGTCTCCTTCTTGCATTTCTCAGGCTAAATAGTCAAACTCTTCTTCCTTCAACTGGTCTAAGAAACTTGGGAAGGTTTGTATCTCACATCACCAACTTCAACTGCCTCAGGAAACAGGAATGTCCTTCCCTCTGACCCTCCTCTGCTGACCACTTCCCCTAGAGTCCCATCCAGTAGGGAATATGAAGCCCCTTCCATTATAGATATTATTCAGACATTTCTGCACCTCTGTTTGCCCTGTGGGGAGAGAGCCCTACCCAACTGTCATCAACAATTACATAAAAAGGATTTCGGATGTCATCAGATGTCAAGTAAGGAAACTAAGGTCTAAAAAGGGAAAGGAATTTTTTCAAATTCCCACTAATAGTAAATGATCAACAAATAGTTGGGATTTGAATTCAGTTTCTCAACCTCCAGATCTAGAGTGGCTACATTTTCCAACTCAACTCTACTCCAAACATTAATTGCTTCTCTTCTTGGCTATTCTATCACATACTGTAGTTGATTGTATTTCATGCTACCTATCGCCTTTCCTTTATTACACTGATTTTTGTTCTTGAAAAATTTTGCCTTTATCTCTTTCTTCTTTTGAATTTATAAACCACACCATACTCCCACCAAGATTATTTTCCTGTCTGACTCCCTAATTCCTTACCTCTATCTGTTTCTGAGTCCTCATCTCCTTCACAAACATGGGAATAAGACTGTCCTTGATGCAATCTTTGCTGATATAATGATGCTCTCTCCCTGCCAAAATGGGGATTTTCTCTGTGCCCTGGGAACTTCAGGACCTCAGATGAGAGATTAAAGATTTACAGTTGGAAGAGTCCTCAGGGGTCAACTAATAAAAATCCCTCACAATACCAATGAGGAAACTGAAGAGTATGGAGATGAAGCAGCTTTACCATGTTTATCCCTTTCCTGACCAGCTTGGATCCTTACAATGATTTCTCGACTATTAAATAATAATCTGTGTCTGCAGTTTCTCCATAGCGTTCCTAGACCTGCTCTCTGCAGTCAAGCAGAATGAGGTTAATCCTCTATCCACATGACAGTTTTCACATGCTCAAAGAGAAAAATCATATTTCCCTTAATTCATCTCTCCTCTAGCCTATCCCCCTCCCCCCAACATTGTCTTCATCCAAAAGTCTTACAACTGGGTTTCTTCAGGGATCTGTATGCATAAGATCCCTCTCAGCCCTGATAGTCATTTTTCTAAAGGCTTTCCTCCCAGTTCTGACTTGTATTCTAAATTCCTTCCAATCTTCATATTCCATATTCTAAACTCTCTCTCAGGGCTATAATTCTGTCACTCTTAGCAGTGGCCAGAAATGATCACATCTATTCTGATGAATCCTGACCAGCTTAGATGATGCCTCCATCTTTCTGTCTCTGGACTTAGCACAAACTGTTCCCTCTCTCCTGTTTGCCTTCTCTTCCCTGGATCTATCTACTATGCAATTTTCCCACTACCAAAGATCATGTTTGTTTGCCCACTTGCAGAGGATCTCAAAAGTGTTTTGATTATTGGGATAAAGTAGAGGGCAATTTCCTTCTCCTTGGTGAATGGGGAGAAGAAAAGGGCTCACCTGAGGGGGTTAGAATCCACAATCTCGTGACTGTTTATTGCTACCCAACTTGATGCGGCTTCACCTGAAGCAAGGAGCATGAATGTAGTAACTTCAAGCTTGGCTCCAGAGTAAAGAGAGAAGACTGGCCAGCTTGTCCATGAATGAGCAGTAGGTAAATCCAGAATGGGAAAAGATCAGTATATTTATACCTTTCGTTTTCTTTAGATGTTGCTTTCCCCAGACCACAGAGGTTCCAGCTCCCACAGGGCACAATTCCCAGTTTTTAGAAATAAAGGTGCCCCCTTGAGAAACTTCAAGGAAGAGATAGAGCTGAGTGTGTAGTCCCTCTCACTAATTGCTGATTGCTGCCAAGGGTGCACCAATTACACTAAATAACTTAGGCTTGAACTCCAGTGACTGGGACTCTAAAAGCTAATAATCAAGGACCACACAAGTCCCAGCCCTGACTACCAGAACAGGAGGTGTTTCTTCAGAATAGTTGTGCTTGTTCCTGAGACTACTGAGGAAGACATTTTTTTCTTCTTGCTTAATCTGGGATCCAGATTGTCCTCTCCTTTATTTTACTTATTTATTTTTTTTGATGGGGAAACATCAACAAGATATTGAGAAGTTCCTTCTGGGGAAATAAATATTACAGAATCTATGGCTATGGTCAGGGCAGTTATATATGAAAGGAAACAAACATTTATTAACAAATAATATGGATAAGGTACTGTGTTAAGTGCTTCCAAATTTATTCAATTCTTTCAACGTTTCTTGGAAAAATTGTTGTTATTGCGAAATAACTGCTGTTATTATCTCCATTTTGAAGTTTAGAAAACTATAGAAGAATATTTATAGCAGTAGTTTTCAATTGAAAATTAAGCATCAAGTGAGAGATGCATGAATGACTATGGTTTAATAATGTAATGGAGAAATAAGAAATGATGAAAGGGATAAGTTTAGAGAAATCAGGAAAATGTTTGTGAACTGATATAGACTATAGTGAGCAGATCTAGGAGAACAATTTATAATACAACTGCAATATTTAAAGAAAAATTAAGTTGAAGGACAAGTTTTAAGAATTGTTCTAAAGATAAGTTCTAAAGAATCCTAGGCGATGCAGTAAAAATTGACCCACAATCGAAGCATGTGATTACCCTCTGCCTAACAGAGAGGTGAGAGACTCAAGGTTTAAATCTTTCTTCTATACTCTCAATTTCCGATTCTAACACTCATACACACACACACACACACACACACACACACACACACACACAAACAGATGGGGTGTAGAATGTTCAGAGAAGACAGCTACCTCTGTATAAGGGCTTCTGAGCTTCTTTCAGGACTGCTTTCCATTTTTGGTGTCCACTTGAATAATCCAACTCTTGCCTGTATCTCCAAGTAACTGTTGTATGCACAGTAGACACAGCCTGGTAAATCATTTAATTAGATGAACTAAACAAGTTGAGAGTAACCAAGGGGTCACAAACCATTAGTGAATTGGGAGGGGAAGTATTGACTCTATGTGAAGACTTCTACTGATGGAATAGGAAGATGAGAACAATTTCTTCCAATGGCCACGAAGGCAACTGAAGCAGGTGTTATGGAGCACTTAGACCTTAATTAGACATTTAAGATGCTAAAGTGGTCCTCTGAATCCTTAGGCATTAGCAGTCATATTTACTTTTGTCTTGTAACTGGACTTCAATAACTCTGGAAGTGATGAGACTGACTACTTCACACAACTCTGCCTCACTTAAATCCAGCTTATGTATGAGTTAAAAGACATCACCCATACCATTTTAACATTTTTACTTATATCAAAGTCCTTTGGTGACAGGTAAGACACAACAGCAGGTGTTTCCAGGAATATACATGTTAATGATGAGCTTAATGCATTCATTGCAGAGGTATTTCAGTGTTTAGGAGGCTTGAAAAGAAAATCTTGGAGAGAAGGTGATATAATGCCTACCAAACTGAAGGTCTACAGAGCTGTTGTGCTGACCTCATTGTAATATCCCCATTGTAATAGCCTAAAGTGTTATGTTCTGAAATGGAATCACTTCCATTTGAACAGTCTTAGGAAGATTCTACAAATTCCTAACAAGATAAGGTATCAGACACTGAAGTTGTTCTGCAGTTAAATTGCCAAACATTCAAACCCTACTGCAAAGAGCACATCTCTAGTAGACCATAGATGTTGTTCAAATGCTAAATATGTATTTGCCTAAAAGACAATTTTACAAAGAAATCGTATAAGACAACTGCTTATTTGGAAATCAAAAGAAGAAATTCAATGACATTGTCAAGGTATTTCTGAAGAACTTTGAAATGTATTTTGAGACATGGGAGATATGGGCCCTGGACATCCTATACCCCACCATGGAATGTCTACATCCAAGAAAGCCTCAGGCTATATGAGCAGAACAAAATTGTGATATTTCAAGAGAAATATGAAATGTGCAAATTTAGAGACATCTGCATTTCAAATATTCATGTGGACTATTTGTGTCTGAACTGTGAAAGACCCTTCTGAGCTAACATTGGTCTCTGCAGCTAGTCAAACATGCAGTACCTCAATCCCCAACATAGTGATGTCATTTGGGTCCTCTTTGAGAATAGAGGACAACGCACAATCAATATACGTATATACACTCATATGCATATAAATATAAATATATATACACATACATATTTTTCAGGTTATGCCAGTAAATACTTAGCAATCAACTTTCCCAAAAGGCATGCCACAATTTAAAACTTAATATACATTATTAATATTTTTGGCATTACTCTTTTAAGCCTAGACAATTATCAAGACAATAAATCAGCCTGCTTTGCAGCATCTGCCAATTTAGAAATGTAAATGTTCACATTGAAGATTTAACAATTGACACTCTTGTGTCAAGAAGAATAGATTCCTACACAATCCTCCATATGTATATAGATAGATAAATGATAGATTATATGAATATATCTATCAATAATGTTCATATATGTATTTGTGTGTAGGTATTTTATGGGTCCCATGACTTGCATTAGAGTAAAGAGCCAGGTTCAAGATTTTTCAAGAAATTGGTACTGGGGAAGCGTGTACACAAGTAGGCACTTTATTATTGTAAAGTGCAGCAAGCACAAAAAGCAAAAGTTTAGAGATACATATACAATATGAAAACATACAGATTCAGTCACACAGAGAGCCGCAAGTCACTCATATGAGGAAGATGTGAACCATGGCAAAGATCTGGGTACGATTATATACTCAGAATGAGGTCCAGACAGAAATTTTCTATCTTAAAGATAGATTTAGTTGAGAACAGGTAATTTATGACAGACATAAGAAGAGGCATTCCTAGTCAGATTCAGATGTGATGGAAAAATTCTCTGGATCATTTATTGGTATCAGAAATTTATTGAGAGTTTGAGTAGGTAATTACGTACCCCACAAATGGGTATTGGCTCACTGTCCCTGCAATCTTTTCTAATCGAACATCAGGATTATTTATATTTTTGACTCAAGGTCAGAATGAGTCAGGATATTTTTCTGTCATTACTTATCTGTATATGATCATTAGGACCACTTAGACTAAGTGACTCCAATATTCAAGTCCTACTATTTATAACATCAAACATGTTTCAAAAATCACAATTATTACAATACACCCATATGTAATATGTAGATTATGTATACATGTGTATAAATTGATATAAATATTTGTATAGATATAGATGCTGTTCCCTTATTAGAGTGTAAGTTCTCTATGGGCAGAGACTCTATTGTTTTTTTGTTTATATTCATACCACTTGGCATAGTGTTTGTCATATACCAAGTGCCTTAAATGCTTTTTTACTTTTCTAAATAGACATGTATGGGTGTGTATGTATTTTTTTTAATGGTGGGAGATTTGAGAGTGAGAAGAGATCTAGTAATAATGATGGCAAAAATTAATATAAAAACAAATGACATCAATGTTAGTAGATTTTTTTAATGAGACA
This sequence comes from Antechinus flavipes, assembly GCF_016432865.1. Taxonomy (NCBI): domain Eukaryota; kingdom Metazoa; phylum Chordata; class Mammalia; order Dasyuromorphia; family Dasyuridae; genus Antechinus; species Antechinus flavipes. Next base: position 666,510,679 of record NC_067398.1, read on the forward strand.
TATATTTCCATCTTTATTTAATATCAGTTATTCTTGAACTAATTGGAAGATGCTTCATTTTCACATTTTTAACAAATCATTTCAAAACCCTTTGAAAATCATCATTTAGAATAATTTTAAAACATTAGATTATTGAGTTACCCAAAGTAGATATATATCATTTGACTAATGGCTAAAAATATAGTACATGAAGTAAGAGGATATTACTGTAATATAAAAATGCCAAGGGCAGTTAAAATACTCAGTGGATAATATGCCAGGCCTGAAGTCAGCAATATTCATCTTCCTACATTCAAATCTAGCCTCAAACACTTACTAGATATGTGGTCCTATGCAAGTCACTTATCTCTCACCTCATCTATAAAATGAGCTGGAGAAGGAAAGAGCAAATCATTCTAGTAACTTGACAAGAAAAACCCAAATGAAGTCAAAATGACTTAACAATTTTTTTTAAATGCTAGATATGAAGATGATAAAGAAGAACTCATTCAGTCAACAAACATTTGATTCCTCACTACAAGCCAGATACTGTACTAAGTGCTAAGACTGGTTCACTGGTTGTTGTCCTTAGTTTTCAAAGAGGACCAAATTGACATCACTACATTGGAGTACAAGGTGTCTGATTATGGTTAGTCAGACATATATCACTCTGCTCTGCTACATGTTGATCACAAATAGTTTATATGAACATTTGGCGTGGATCTCACATTTCTTTTGAGCTACTGGAACATTTTTTTTTGTTTCATCTGCAAAATGAGATTCCCCACCTGCCATGGCAAGTAGACCAGGATTAGATTAGATGAAGCAGATGATTTTTAGGGCATGTTTTCCAATGAATAAAAAAGCAGCCTTGACAGTGGAGCATTTCCTGGAGCTAAGATTGTGGAATAATCAGTAAACATCTTTCCTTTCCCATATTCACCCTCAAACAACCATAAAATAGCAACCCAAAATAAATCCAGGATCAGTGGGAACCAGAAAAAGAAAAGGTGAAAGAAGCTTTTTGGCTCAAAAAACTTGAAGACTGGCAAGAAAGTTCTCCTCACTTAGATAAAAAGGGAACACAGACTAGATAGGAAATATCTTAGCAAGTTAGGAGCAAGTCCCACCTCAGCAAACCATGGGGAGATCCCAAGCCCCAGTGCAGTGGAAAAAGCAAACATTAACACACACACACACACAAACACAAACACACACACACACGGAACCCTTTTTGTGGTGGTAAAATATTGGAAATTGAGGGGATCCCTATCAATTGAGGATTGGCTGAACAAGCTGTGGCATATGAATGTTATAGAATATATTATGTAATAAGTAATGGTGAACAGGTAGATTTCCAAAAAGACCTGGAAAGATTTATACAAACTAATCTAAAGCAGAATGAACAGAACCAAAAAAATCATAAGTGTCAGAAATATTGTGTCAAGATTAACTATAAGTGACAACTCCTCTGATCAATTCAATATTTCAAGATAAATACAAAAGACTCACAAAGGAAACTGCTATACACATCCAGAAAAAGAACTGATAGACTTTAAATGCAAACCCAGGAGATTTGATTCCCCCTTCAGTTACCTTTTACCTGCTTTAGCTTATCTATCAAAACAGTTTATTGTGTTGTAGCTTCTGATCCTGCTACAATTACTTGAAGCCACAAGTGAGAGTTGGGTAATTCAGATAGACACCAAAGATGGATAAAAAGCCCTTACACCAGAGATACTGATCTTTGGTAAACATTTCTACATGCCAGGGCTGGGAATATGAAGAAAGACAAAAACAGAGTCCACAGCATTTGCTCCCTTCATGGTTTTATCTCCAACTTTACAAAATAAAATATACTTGTAATCTTATCACCATACTTCTAACTCAAATGTTGACAGACACTGCCTCCCTCAGCCTCTTCTTAGGTCTGACTGGAGGTATTGGAGGGAGGGGGGCTCCCAATGTTTTTCTTTGTAGAGGGAAAAAATTGGACTTCTGGCCTTGCTCCATTCAACATTTGTTGCTCTCTCTGGTTTTCTTTCCATGGAACAAGTTTTCTCTTCACTGGGTTCCTGGTGTCTCCATCTTCCTGATTCCCAGTCGCTTTTTGTGCCCCTCCCATTAAATTGTAAGCTCCTTGAGAATAGGAATGATCTTTCTTTTTATTAATTGTATCCTCATCACATAGTACAGTATCTGACATTTTGGAGGTATTTAATAAATATTGGATTGGGCTTTATTATGGAAGAGCTCACATTCCAATAGTAGAGACAACATTCAAACAATGATGTACATTTAAAATATAGACATAGATAGAGATAATAATTTGGATGTAATCTTGGAGGGAACGTGTCTGCAGTGGGATAGGTGATTTGGGGGTTACAAAAAGGCCTCTTACAAGAAGGTGGGATTTGAGGTAAGTTTTGAAGGAAGCCTGGGAAGCCACATGGTAGAAATGCATTCTAAGAATGGGGAAATGCCAATAAAAGGGCTCAGAGTTGGAAGACTGCCAGTTAAGCCACTATGAAGGCACAGACCCAAAAGGGAAAAATCCATTATAAAATATAGAAGGTGAAAAAGCGTGTCCTTCAAACTCACATCTTCCTGAGTGTAATTCTATAGATTTCCAATATATCATTTACATACCAATCATAGTCTTTGTGAAACAAAAAAATATAGTTCTCTCTCTCTTTCTCTCTCTCTCTCTCTCTCTCTCTCTCTCTCTCTCTCTCTCTCTCTCTCTCTCCTTCTCTCGGTGTGTCTCTCTGTCTCTGTCTTTCTCTGTCTTTTTCATTTGAAGTTTCACTTTCTCACAGACCCAATGTGAAATAATATTGTGAAAAACACAGTTATAGAGAATGCTTCCATTCTTTCTTTCCCATTATGTTTTGGAAAGAGTCCTAGACAATTAGAATAACTCCTTCCAACACTCCAAATGAACTTAAGTTGTACTGAGTCAAATGAGAGAAGCCATTAGAATGCTCTCCCCAATTTGAGAACCATAGGAGATGCAGACATAGGAATGATGTTCATAACCCAGATGCTGAGGAACGAGGACATCATTCTTTGATAATTCCCTCTAAACCAACATGAAATTTCAAAGAAAGGCCAATTATAAGTTGAAAGGGGAAAACATGGGGGCAAATTCAAGATGCCAGAGTAAAAGTGGCAACCCAGACACACTCTCCCAATATCATCTTCCAAACAAGTTTAAAATAACATGTCATATCAAATTCTGAAGTGACAAAATCTACAAAAGATGAACATGAGACATTTTTTCCCACCACAAGACAATTTGGGAGATAAGTATGAGAGAGCTTTCATACTGGGGTGGGGATGAGGGGGTCAAGGGAACAGTGTTAGCCCAAAGAATACGAAGTAGCAACATCTTAGAGACCACAAAGACTCAGCAGTTTCTGGACTCTTAGCCTGCAGACATTGTGAGGAAGTATATGACACTAATTCTTGCAGCTGAAGGGGAGGAGGGATCCTTTCTGGGCAAAGGCCTGAGTAGAGATCAAGAAAGTACTGACCATACCTCTCCCCAAATCATACCACCCTGGAAGTACCCAAAAACACACAATCCCCTAAAATAGCTCTGAAACAACTGCTCTAATAGCTTTTTTAGTAGAATCTTTGAGGTTCTCTAAGTATACCATCATATCATCTGCAAAGAGTGATAATTTGGTTTCCTCATTACCTACTCTAATTCTTTGAATCTCTTTCTCAACTCTTATTGCCAAAGCTAGTTTCTAATACAATATTGAATAGTAATGGTGATAGTGGGCAACCATGTTTCACTCCTAATCTTACTGGGAATTGTTCCAATTTATCCCCATTACATATGATGCTTACTGAAGGTTTTAAATGAATGCTTTTGACTATTTTAAGAAAAATATTCCTATACGCTCAAGTATTTTTATTAGGAATGGATGTTGGATTTTATCAAATGCCTTTTCTGCATCTATTGAGATAATCATATGGTTTTCACTAATTTGGTTATTGATATAGTCAATTATGCTAATAGTTTGCCTAATATTGAACTAGCCCTACATTCCTGATATAAATCCTACTTGGTCATGGTGTATTATCCTGAGGATGATTTTCTCTAATTTTTTTGCTAATATTTTATTTAAGATTTTTGCATCAATATTCATTAGGGAGATTGGTCTATAATTTTCTTTCTCCAATTTCAACCTACCTGGTTTAGGAATCAGTACCATGTCTGTGTCATAAAAGGAATTTGGTAGGACTCCTTCAATCCCTATTTTTTCAAATAGTTTATATAGCTTTGAAGTTAATTGTTCTTTAAATGTTTGGTAAAATTTACATGTAAATCCATCTGGTCCTGGGGAATTTTTCTTAGGGAGTTGATTAATAGCTTGTTCTATTTCTTTTTCTAAAATGGGACTATTTAACCAATTTACTTCTTCCTCTGTTTATCTGGGCAAGCTATATTTTTGAAGGCATTCTTCCATTTCATTAAAGTTATTGAATTTATTGGCATAAAATTGGGCGAAGTGACTCGTAATTATTGCTCTAATTTCCTTTTCATTAGTGGTGAATTTTCCCTTTTCATTTTTAAGACGAACAATTTGATTTTCCTCTTTCCTTTTTTAATCAGATTTACTAAAGGTTTATCTATTTTATTGGTTTTTTCATAAAACCAACTCTTAGTTTTATTTATTAATTCAACAGGTTTTTTTTTTTACTTTCAATTTTATTAATCTCTCCTTTTATTTTTAGAATTTCAACTTTGGTGTTTGAGTGGGGCATTTTAATTTTTTCCTTTTCTAGCTTTTTTAGTTGCAAGTCCAATTCATTGACCTTCTCTTTCTCTATTTTATGCAAGTATGCATCTAGAGATATAAAATTTCCTCTTATTACCATGTTGGTTGCATCCCACAAATTTTGATATGATGTCTCATTATTGTCATTTTCTTGGGTGAAGATCATGTCTATGATTTTCTGTGAAAACAATTGCTCAAAAAAATCTGTCATTTGGGACAGTGCCCTCCCTTCCTGTGCCCACAAGTCCAACTGTAACATAAACTCCAAGATCAATAACAGAATGGGAAAATGGGCAAAGAAACCCAATCATAAAATCTACTATGGTGAGAAGAAATATGAAGATACACACTCAGAAGGCAAAAAGTGAAGCCTCAAAGAAAAAAAATTAAATTATAAATTGTATATAAGTTTAATAAAAATTCCTGGACATGCTAAAGAAAAACATAAGAGGGGTAGAGGAAAAATTGGAAGAGAAAATAATGAAAAGAAAATTAACAGTTTGGTAAAAGAGAAACAAAAAACACTACAGAAATTAACACAAAAATAAAAAAGCAAAATCTCTCTGAAAAAAATTCCTTAAAAATTAGAATTGAACAGCTGGTTGTTAATGATTGCTTAAGTTATAAAAAAAGAATTATGAAATAGAAAGAAAATATAACACATCTCATTGGAAAAATAAATGACAGGAAATAAATCAAGAAGAGATGATTTAAGAAGTTGAATGAACTGAAAGCCATACTCAAAAAAAAAAAAAAAAAGATCTGAGACATCATGTTTCAGGAAAATATAAGGAAAACTACTCTGATATCTTCTAACTGGAGGGTAATATAGAAATTCAAATAATCCACCAATGGCTTTCTAAAAGATATTCCAAAATGAAAACTCCTAAGAATATTCCAAATTCCAGAGCTCCTAGATCAAGGAGAAAATAATGTAAGCAGTCAGACACCATTCAGGTATCATAAAGCAACAGTTAAGATCCACAAGATTTAGCAAATAGTACATTAAATAAATAGAGAGCTAAGAATATGATATTTCATAAAACAAGGGATTTGAGATTACAATCAAGAATCAATATAATCCTTCAGGGGATTTTTAAAAAAAGAATATTTAGTGAAACGGACAACTTTTAAACATTCTTAGTGAAAAGACCAGATCTGAGTAGAAAATTTGTTATTCACAGAGGTGTATATATTAGGGAAAAAGGAAAGTCAGTGGAAGAATGGGGAAAATTATCTCACATTAAAGAAGTGCATAAAAAAGAGCTTTTATACTTCAGGGGGAAATAAGGAAGCAGCAAACATCTTTATACCTGAGGTGACTTGCACCTCACTCTTATCAGAATTATTTCAAAGAGGGAAAACATGTGTATACACACAATTGTATATAGAAATCTAGCTTACCCACAAGGGAAATGGAATAAATGAAAAATGGCTGGAGATAAGAGTACAGGCAAATTAATGAAAGCAGTGGTTAGAAGCAAAATGGACTTTTGAGAAATGACAGTGTAAAAAGAGAAAAATATAAGCATAATAAAATAGGATGGAAGATAACACCCACTTAATAAATCATGAGTGTGAATGAGATTAAAAACTCCCCAAATGCAAGTGGATAGCAGAATGGATTAGAAATCAGAATCCAGCTATTGTTTGCAAGAAAAACACTTGACCAAAAAAAATTTGAAATAAGAAATTGGAAGAGAATCTATTATGCTTCAATGAATTGTTTTTATTTTTTTTAAAGGCAAGGGTAGCAATCAGGACCTAAGACAAAACAAAAGGAAACACAGACCCAATTAAAGGGAGATAACTAGAGAAACTAAATTTTGCTAAAAAGGTACCATATACAGTAAAATAATATCAATCATAATTATGAGTGTTTGCATGTATGTGTATGTGTGTGTGTCAGATTGCAGAGCATCATATTCTTAAAGGTTCAAACAAATGAAATACAGCTAAAATTAGGAAGAAAGCAGGGGACTGGAGTGGGGGAAAGGATTTCATGGTAAGTTTCTATAAAAACACATTATTTCTCAAATATATAGGGAACTGCATCAAATTAATAAAATTAGGATCTATTCCTCAATTGACAAATAGCCAAAAGGATATGAACTTGTAGTGTTCAAAAGAAGAAATCAAAGCTACCTACAGCCATACAGAAAAAATATTCTAAATTTTATTGATTAGTGATATGCAAATTAAAACAATCCCTAGGTACCACCTCACAGTTATCAGTTTGATTATTATGACAGACAAGAAAAATGATTCCTATTAGAGGGAATGTGGAAAAATTAGGTCCCTAATGTACTATTGGCGAAGTTGTGAACTGATTCAACCATTTTGAAGAACAATTTGGAACTATGTCCAAGGAGGCTATAAAACTATGCATACCTTATGACCCGGCAATATCACAGTTCTACTTCTGAATCACTAAGACATCAAAAGAAAAGGAAAGGGACCTGTATGTGCAACAATATTGAGCTAAAGGTCTGAAAATTAAAGGGATGTTCATCAATTGGGAGATGGCTGAACAAGTTATGGTATATGGTTGTGATGGCATATTATTGTTCTATAAAAATCAATAAAGGGGGATGGTTTCAGAAAAACTTGGGAAGACTTCTTTGATCTATTGTAGAATGAAGTGAGCAGAACCAAGATTTCATTGTACATAATAATGGTAACAGTGTTACGATGATCAACTGTGAAAGACTTAGCTACTTTGATTGATACAATGAACAACAGTTTCAAAGGAGTCATATTCAAAAAAAAAAAAATGATATCCACCTCCAGCATGAGAACTGATGAATTCTGAGTGAAAATTAGAGTATATTTTTTCACTTTATTTTTCTCCCTTTTTTTTGGCAACATGGCTAATATGGAAATATATCTTTCATGATCCTGCACATAAACTGACACCATGTATCTTGCTTTCTCAATGGGCAGGAAGGAGAGAAAAAATCTGGAACTCAAAATTTGAAGCAAAAAAAAAAGTTAAAAATAATATAAATAAAATATATAATATAAAAATAAATAACGAAATGGAAGGGGGAGAAGTGCAAAAAGAAGCTACAGAGGAAAAGACAAAATTCTCAAAGAGATTCCCAAGCAGTATTTGTACCTGCGAGGGATTCTGAAGATATAAAGCTGAAACTCTGAAAAATAATACTATTTACAACTTCTGATAAATTATAAGAATCATGGGCTACAGGCAGTGAAATAATTCCATATTAACTGGTCACATCTCCTGAGAGCTGCCAAATGTGTAATGTATAAAATGCAAGAAAATCAATGCTGCAACATACTTAAAACAACTATATGAAAAAGAAACCCCCAAACATCTCCATACCCCATAATAGAAACTGTACAAGCCTTAGTGGAGGGATACTCCCCAGTGATATTTTCTTTGCTTTCTGATATGAATTCAAAAAGCATTAGATTTGGGATCTAAAGATATTGTTTCAAATACTGCCTCTTTAACTTAATTATGAGTTAATAAGACCTTTAACAGTTTCCAAATCTGTAAAATAAGGAAGTAAGACTAAATGATTGCAAAAGTCCCTTCCAACTGGATCTTCTGTCAGCAATGAATCAGAGAATGAGAAGGCTTTCAAAACTGTAACCATTTCATTCATCTCAGGGAGCTTCTGACACAATGTTCTAAGGCTCTATTCAACTTAAGTATTTTGTGTTGAATATTTCAGAACTCTTTCAGCTCTGACATTCTATGCTCTAAGGCCCCTTCCATCTCCATGTTCTAAACTTCCTTTTTTGAAGTAAAACTAAGTAACTGGGAAGTTCTCATCATTCTGGGCAGAAATATTGTGAAAATAAATTTAACTTAGGCCAAATTCTTCCTAAAACAAGTTGAGCCCTAAGGAGCTAGAGTCAAAAATGGACAATTACTTGATGTTTGAATTTAACAACGCACTAAGGGAATTAGGGCTCTGGATCCAGGGAATCCCTGTAAACGGACCTACAATTATCTACACACATCCTCCCTAGGAGACAAAGCTAACTCCTGCTCTCATATATATCATCTCAGCCAAAACCTCAAGGCTTCTTTCTCCTGGAAAAACTGACAACTTTGGCTGTTTTCTTCTCTGAAAAATTCAACCGTGGGAAAGGAATCCAGGAAGGCAATGGAATTAAATCTCTCAGCAAAAGAACAGAAGACTCACAATAAACAAATATTCAAGTAAGTGAATCTGTAGAGGACGCTTTCTGTTCAAGGGGGAAATCTTACACAAAATAATGTTGTAAATGAGTTTCATAAAATGAAAGAATTTAAGTGCTAAAAGTGACTTTAGAATGTTGAATATCAGCGCTGTAAGGGCTTTTGGAACATGTGACACAGAATGTCTAAGTTTAAAAGCACTGAAAAAATCCATGTATATACCACATAAAATGTTCAAGGTGGAAGGGCTCTTGTAAAATACCACACAGATCTAAGGACCTAAAAACTAAAGCAAATATGCATTCATTATGTTCCTACAATGCACTAATCTCTGTGATAAGTACTTTACAAATATTTATCTCATTTAATCCTCACAACAACCCTGGAAAGTAGGTTTTATGATTATCCCCATTTTATAGTTTTGGGAAATGAGGCAGCCTGAAGTTAAGTGAACCAGTAGTATCCATCTACTGTACTATCTAACTGCCTCTTAGAGCATAGAACATAGAATGTCAGAGCTAAGAGGGGTTCTAGAATACAAAATGTTAGAGCTGGGAAGAATCATAGCATATAGAAATATAGACTGTTGCAACTTAGCTTTCAAAATACAAGGTATCCTAAAAGTTTCAGAACCTTTTAAAGCTTGATAAATCTTAAAGCTTTGATATTTATTCCATATACATACACACACACACACACACACACACACACACACACATCTGGAATATTAGAATTGGAAGGCACTTTAAAACATAAAATATGTGATGTCAGAGTTTAAAAGAAGCTGAGAATACAGAATGTGAAAGTCATAGAGAACCTTGCTATATAGACTATGAGGACAAGAAAGGTTTTCAGAACATAGAACATTTAAACATCGACCTCTAGAGGACTAAACATGGTCAGGAAGTTTGTTGTTTTGGATTGTCCTCTTCCTTCCTCACTTATTAAATAATTAATTATCACTTGTCTATTACATACTTGGTGCTGAAGAAGCCTAACTCTGAAAGAATCAGATTATCTATGGCATGGTAAAGTGAATAAAGAGCTAGTCTTGGAATTGGGAAGATCTGTATTCAGTTCCTCAGATAATTATTGACTGTGTGATCAAAGGCAGTTCAGTTGAATAAGCATTTATTGTGACACAGGTGCTAGTGACAAAAAGACAAAAAGGAAATACTCACTACCTTCAACAGGTTTACATTCTACTTGGAGATTGCTTTGGGTCAGGAATGAAATATGCACAGCCCTGAAGTCAGGAGGACCTGAGTTCAAATCTGGTCTCAGACACTTAACACTTCCTAGCTGTGTGGCCCTGGGCAGGTCACTTGACCCCAATTGCCTCAGCAAAAAGAAAAAAAAAAGAAAAGAAAAAAAGGAATGAAATATGCACACAGATAAATAGACATGCACACAGATAAATAGACTGTCCCCTTTGTTGTTTGTCAAATAAGTCACCACAACTCTCTATTCTGGAGATTTTTATTGCCTGTTCTTCATACACAGAATGTTCTCCCTCCTCTCCACCTCCTAGCTTCCTTCATAAATCAAGTGTGTGGGGGGAATTCTCTCTTTCCCAATCACTGTTAATTCCATTGTTTTCCCTTTAATTATTTCTTTTTCATCAAATATATAACTTGTTTACATATCATCTTCCCCATTAGGTTATAAATTCCTTCATTTACAGAGACTAATTTTTGCCTCTTTTTATATTCCCAGAATTTGGCACAGTCCTTGACACATAGCAGGGGTTTAATAAATATTTATTGGCTGATTTATTATATACCAAGTAACACAAAGTAATTTCAAGAGGGAGAAAGCAGTGTCAGCTAAGAGGATCAGAAAAGGCAAGGAAGAAAGAGAAAGATTTTAAGAGAGTGTATTCCAAGCATAGTAGGCTCCATATGCAAAGGCAAGATGATGTTGAAGTGAGTGCTTTAGTATTTCTTGGAACTTTATTTTCTTTTTTTCCTCACTTGATAGTTAAACAAATTATTATATCTAGATAATTATCACAACCAGAATTACTGTCTACAATCATCTAGACATAACATTGATCCACAAACATCAGAACCATTTTTATTAGTTATTGACATTCCAAATATCCAAAATCTCAAAGTTACATGGAATGAGAAGCTTTCAAAATATAGGAAGAAACCTAGAAAAAGAAATCAAAATTGTAGGCAAACAGGAAAAGATACCAATCATCCTTTCTGCTTTTGGAATTTTCCCAAAAATGCTTTCAGTGATCCTATAGTAGATTAATTTATGTCATCACACTTTTGTTTTATTACAAAAATCAGTTATTTCATTACCTGTGCAATGATTCTCAGAGTCTTCAGTATAAAAGAACATTAGCAAAAGGGTGACTTTTCCCAAGGCTACATCTATTGAACTTGATCATACAAGAAGAACGAAATAAAAATGATGAAGATGAAAATTGTTTCCAATGTCCTATGACTGATACAGCTGTGGACATGATGATGAACCTTAGTTTCCACCTTTGAAGCAATTCTCTATGATCTCTCTTTGCTCCTCTCTTTTTCACCTCATAATATCTGGATTTTCCCACTATTTCCTCCTTTACCTAACACAATGCAGTAAACTTTCTTTTCAGGACAAACTGCTCTACATGCATAAACAATCCCATTTTAGCCCATTTCTCTAGCATATTGCCTCCTTTTCACTCCCACTTTCTCATCTTTTTTTTTTCTATTTCTCTCTGTCTAATGGATGTTTTCCTAATGCCTACAATCATTTTCTGTCTTCTCAATTCTCAGAAAACTTCTTAATCCATCTTTCCTGCTACCTGTCATCCCATATCACTTTTCTCAATTTTTGATTTGAGAAAGCTATGTGCAATTTTTAAAACCATTTCCTTTCCTCACACTCTCTTCCTAACTCTCTGTAATCTATCTCCTGACTATACCATTCAATTAAAACTGCTCCCTCCAAAGTAACAATGTTTTAAATACCAAAGCTAATGTGTTTTTTCCTCAAATTTCATCCTTGATCTCTCTTACTCTCTCTCTTATCTTTGATGATCTCTTCTAAGATGTTATAACATTATTAATATTTCCTCCTATTGATCTGACTACTCTCAGTTTTCATTTCTGGATCTTCATACAGGACATCCCTACAAATTTTGGTTATATCACAAAGCTCTGTGCTGAGCCATTTTCTCTTTCCCCTTTATACTGTTTAACTTAGTGGTATAATCAGGAACAATAGAGTCATCTTTATGTCAATGACTCTCAAATCCAACTTCTCTGCTGATCTGCAGTTTCATATCTTCAACAGCTTATTAAATATCTAGAATTGAGTGTCCTATAAACTCATCATGCTCAAAATTAAACTGTTTCCTTCCAAACCTTCCCTTTCTCATATTCCTTAATACTATCTAGAGAAGCCTTTCCAGATCCCCATCAATGCTAGCATCTTCTTTGTGCTGATTATCTCCAGTTCACCCAATATATAACTTGTTTGCAATTAGTTGTTTGCATATTCTTTTCACTATTAGACTGTGAACTCCTTGAGGGCAAGAAGTATCTTTCCCTTTCTTTGCTTGGGATATACTGTCATACACACACGTGTATATATGCATATGTATACATATATGTATAAATATGTGGGTATACTCATTTTGTGTATTTATACACAACACACATAATATAACAACATAAATGTGTGTTTATAATACATATGTATGTATTATGTATGTATATAATAGCCTTGGTCCTGAAATCCAAATCCAGTTCCCAAAGTTCATAACCTAATGCCTCTTTCTTCTCTCCTGACTCACCTTAAATAGACAGACAAAGTAATAAGGACATGAACTATTGTTTGATGAATACAAAGAACTCCTGGAGGATAGCACAATTAATGGATTGAGTGCCAGGCCTAGAATCAGAAAGATTCTTCTTCCTGAGTTCAGATTCATTTTCAGATACTTCATAGTCATATAACTTTAGATAAATTACTTAACCCTATTTGCCTCAGTTTCCTTATCTATAAAATGAACTAAAAAAGAAAATGCAAACCATTTCAGTATCTTGTGCAAGAAAATTCCAAAAGGACTCATGAAGAATCAGACATGACTAAAAGTAACTAAACAAACAAACAAAAATAACTTCAAGATAAGAGAAATTTCTCTACCAAAGTAGTTCAACATCTTTTCTGAAACGTATAAATTTTAAAAAATTTCCTAGAAGCTTGAGAGATTGAAAAATCTTCTTAGATTACACATCTAGTATGTAAGTAAGGAAAAACTAGACTAATATAAATGGAGGCAGGATTTAGAATATTGCTCCCATCACACAAAGATGAAGAAATTGGGAACGTGTAGATTGGAGGAGAAAAGACCATAGATAACATGATAACTGGCTTCTATAAGGAAAAGAGTTTAGTCTTATTCTATTAAAAACTTAAAAACTGGGGAGGAGTCTTGCTTCAATTATTAGTCGGTGGGATTAACTGTTTGCTTGGGATGACAAAGGTGGGTGGATAGTTTATAGGATCAAAGATTTGGTAATTGAAGATTGTAAAAATTATCCTGTTTAACAGTCTTGTTTTATAGATCCACAAAATGAGGACTAAATGGGATAAGTTACTTGCCAAGTTCATACAGGGATGCAATGATGGAATTAGATTCACAACTAAATTCTCCTGTCTCTATATACAACACCATTCCAGTCATAAATTCTTCAAGCCCAATTGAGGCAAGTAAAGATTCACCATCAGCAATCAATCAATCCACTAAAAAGCATTTATTAAATTTCTTTTATGTTCCAGGCACTGTACTATGTTCTGAAGATACAAAGATGAAAATCAAAACATACATGCCTTCTGGAGCTAATATTCCACTGGGACAAAAGAGGTAAGAGTTAGTTCACCTCTTATATGTAGATACAATGTATTAACATATATAACATATTATTTCTATTGCATAGTTTAAAACAATGTTTTAAAATTGATAGCTTATACATGAGACCACAAGTCCATTGAATCTTTATATTCTCATTTCATTTCTATTCCTTGTGTATTTTCCAACAGAACCATGGAAGGAAGGAATCAGTCTGGAGTCTCTGAGTTCATTCTTTTGGGATTTTCAGACCAGCCTGAGCAGCAGATGCTCTTGTTCTTTTTGTTTCTTCTTATGTACCTGATCACAAGTATAGGGAACCTGCTCATCATTCTGGCCATTAAGACCAGTTCATGCCTCCATACACCCATGTATTTCTTCCTTAGCAACTTGTCCCTGGTTGACATCTGTTTCACTTCCACTACCATCCCAAAGATGCTGGCAAATCATGTATCTGGAAACAAAGCAATTTCTTATGCTGGATGCCTGACTCAAGTATTCTTCTTCATTTGGTTTGCAGGGATAGATAGTATCCTTCTTACTGTCATGGCCTATGACCGCTACGTGGCTATCTGTATCCCACTACATTATTTCATGATCATGACCTCAAAGGTCTGTGCCCTTCTGATAGTAGTATCCTGGTTTTGGGCCTATGCTATTGCTCTGATACACACTGTCCTACTGACACATCTTTCCTTCTGTGGCCACAATGAAATTCCTCATTTTTTCTGTGACCTCAGTCCCCTGCTGAAGTTGGCCTGCTCAGACACTTTCATCAATGACCTGATGGTCAATACAGTGGGGGCACTGACAATTGTCATCCCCTTTATTGGCATCCTTGTCTCCTACATTCACATTTTCATGGTGGTGCTGAGGGTCCCATCTACTGTGGGGAAGTGGAAAGTTTTCTCCACTTGTGGCTCCCACCTCACTGTAGTCTGCCTCTTCTATGGGACAATCATTGGAGTATACTTCAGTCCCACAACCACCCACACAGCACAAAAAGATACAGCAGCAGCTGTGATGTACACAGTGGTCACTCCTATGCTGAATCCTTTCATCTATAGCCTAAGGAACAAAGAAATCAAGGGAGCCTTGAGGATGCTCCTTATCAAGAAATCAGGCCTCTCCTTGTGACATTCTCTATAACCAGAGTTGATTTTTAGCAGGAATTCAAGGATGGTTCAATAATAGGAAATCTATCAAACCTATGTTAACTGTATTAATGACAAAAACAACAAAAATTAAATGATTGCATTAATAGATGTGAAAACACTAGAAAGTATAGGAATAAATGGAGCTTTTGTTAAAATGATAAGTGCCATCTATCTAAAACCAAAAATAGGCATTGTCTGTAATGGGAATAAGCTAAAGATATATCAAGGATAAAGCAAGGATATGCATTTTCACCATTAGTATTCAATATAGTGCTAGAAATGTTAGCTAGAGGATTGAGACACTTCCCAAGGAGAAAAAAGGAAATCGAAATGTAAATAAGAGAATTTCTGGTTCATATTTCTAAAAAAAACCTTGGCCCAACTTTATCTTGAACTTCCTGACACTTACACGTTGTGCTGAAGTCTGTAAATCATATTTAAGACGTAAACTTCAGCTCCAGTTCCCAGAAAGACTTCATCAATTAAAAGAGAAGACCACTGAGGCAGAAGGTAGTTCCAAGTAAGAAGTCTGCAGGGGGAGGGTTGATCTAGTAGAAATATGCATGGCTGGGTGATTCTTTTATATTTCTTGTATTCTATTTTGAAACCTTGGATGCATCTTTAATTGGTTTGTGACACAGTTTTAATGTCCTGCTACTTACTGAACTACTGATGTTTTAGCCTGATGTACAACCATCTTCTACCTTGTTTCTTAGCATAAGGCCATCACTATCAAGATAGTTCAAGGTTAAAATACTGGACTATCCACTTACTTACATTGCACTTGAAAATAAGCCTCACCACTATGCATTTAAATAGAGGCAGCATTCTCTGTGTGTGTTTTATTATTTTTATTTTATAAAATTCACATTTTATTTTGAATTCTAATTTGTTTTTGTATCTCCAGCCTCTTCCCCACCCATTTGAATACACTCTTTTAAATTCCTTTACTTTCCACATTTCATTTCTTTTCCACATGTGCTTTATAACAAATCCATGAAAGGGGAAGTCAGTCAGAAGTCTCCAAGTTCATCCTGCTGAGCCTTTCACCAAAACCAGGGCAGAAGAGGCTTATGTACCTGATGACAGAATTGGGGAACCTATTTATCATCTGATAATTAAGACTAACACCCACTTTTATATACTCATTTATTTCTTCCTCATAAGCTTGTCCCTGATCAACATTTGCTTCATATCCATTACCATCCTTGAGATGCTGTTTTATTATATATATATGAGCAAAACAATTTTTATATCAGGTCTCTGACAGAAATATTCTTTTAATTGTTTCACAGGATTAGATAGCATTCTGAAATGAATTAATGCAAAATGAAGTGAGAAAATTTAGGGAACGATAGTGGCTATATTGTAAAGTAGAACAACTTTGAATAATTAAGATTTCTATTCATCACAATGACTAACAATGATTCCAGAAGACAAATGATGAACCATTCTACCTCCTCACTTCCTGTCAAAAAAAAAAAAAAGTTATGCGCTTGAAATGCAAAAAGACATGTGCTTTGGGACATTGCAATTTGTTTCAGTTTGATTATGTAACTTTGTTTTTGAATATAAGGCTATATTGTTACTGGGTTTTTGGAGAATCTGAGTGAAAACAAATGCTTATTAGCTGAAAAGAAATAAAATCAATGAGGAGGAAGAGAGGAAAGAAAAAAAGGAAGTGAGAGAATGAGGAAGGAAGGAAGGAAAGAAGAAAGGAAGGAAGGAAGAGAGGGAGGAAAAGAGGGAGGGAGGGAGAGAGGGAGGGAGGGAAGAAGGAAGAAAGGAGGAAGAAAAAAAAAGAACAGGAGCGATATTTCAGTTCCCAGCTGTTGGTGTTCTGGATATAAATAGCTGGTCCCCTGAACAATAGAATTATGGCCACCTTCTAGGAAATTAGCAGTATTACAATAATCATAATAGAAATATTAGAAATCAATGCTATGAAAACATCAAAAGATGCCAGGAAAGAGAGCACCAATATAGAAAAGTAACCTATAAGTAAATAAAATTAGACAAGTCTCTGGGGAAAGGTATAATAAGCTTTTATATTTTACTTGTGAGCTATGTGACCTTAGGCATTTCCTTTAACTTTTCTAGGGCTCAGTTTCCTCAATTGTAAAAATGATTGCTAACTTTCAACATTAAATATATGATCGTATCGACCTAAGTTTTCAGCTCTGTAAAACTATATCCTGGGAGGGGAAGTTGGTCACTACACTTGGATGTGATGTTGTCAAATAGTGAAATTCCTAGTTTATCTGGGTGAAAGAGATGAATTGCAAAAGTAAAACGACCAAAATGCAAAAGGTCCTTAGTGATCCTTGTATGTTCTGGACAAAAATCACTGATCCTGAAATTAAATATAATAGTTTAAAAGACTCTGACGTGTATCTATTTGACCTTGGGTACAACACATAAACTAAAATTCAGTTTCTTCAATTCTGAAATGAGTAATTTGGACTAAATAGATGGTCTCTAAGTTCCCTTCCAGGTCTAGAGCTGTGATCATGTGGTGTATCCTAGATGAGACTCTGACATTAAAGCTACATACATTCTATGTCTTAAGGCCCTTCCCAATACTGAGATATTATGGTCTTAAGATATGGGTCCTAAGACTCATATCAGTTCCAACTTGCCATGTTCCAAGATCTAAAATTCCTTTCTTGAAAGAGCTAGAAACACAAGGAACTCTCAGTGTTTCTGGGAAAGCAGTATAGTGAAAGTTTAAAACTTAGGTCAATTTCTTCCCCAAAGGAAGCAGAGGCCAATATGTTTGTTTCTAACAAGAGCCTTGGGGAATTGAAGTCTTGGTTCCAGGGACTCCCTGTAAATGTAGTGATCCCACTACATAATTCCTAGGGAAAAGAATAGACTCCTACTCACATGCATATCATCTTAGTAAAAGCCTTAACCTCTCTTACTCCTAGAAGAGCCCATAGCTTAGTCTAGTTACTCATTTGAAACTTATCTGTCAGAAGGGGCCCAGGAAAAGCAACAGCTTGGTCCTTCAAGAACAAAGGAGGAGATCCAGACCAAACATCCAAGTAAGTGCAGAGGCAGAGGTTCTCTGAATTTGAAAAGAAATTGGCAGAACATTCAAGGCATGGGGCATGACTAGAGCAAAGACACAGTGGTGGTACTTAGAGATTCATCACTTTCTGTTCATTTGAAGACCAGTCTCAGACAATCTTAGAAATTTGTTGCTAAATAAGATTTGAGAACACAGAATATTAGAACTAGAAGATCTGTTACAACAAAAAAAGTTACATTTTCAAGTCAGAAAGAAATAGAGCTAGAGAAAATTTTAGAAATATAAAATATTCAAATGCAAAGAGAACTTAGAACATAGAATGTCAGAACTACATAGGATTGAAAATAGACTACTGTTTGGTCTTTCTGTTTAAAGTCTTTCTTCACTCCAGTTTATCTTCCACTGTCACATCACTCATTCATTCAAGTGGTTCTCAGTTGACTGCAAATTCAAATGTAAAATCTTCTTGGTCTTTAAAATTCTTCATAATTTGAAATCTTTCTACTTTTCCCAGCCTCTTAGATCTTACACTGCTTCAGATACTTTGAGATCTAGTGACATTGACTTACTTTTTCTTCACATAAAATTCTCTGTCTCCCAAATATAAGCATTTTCACTAATTGGTCCTCATGACTGTAACTTTACTCAGTCTCATCTCCACCTCCCTGCTTTGATGTCTCTCTTTAAGACTCAACTGAAGTCCTATTTTCTGGAAGAAAGTTTTTCCAGTCCTCTTTAGTCTTCATACTTTTCCACTGACACTACTCCAAATTTATCTCACATCTATCAGGTATACACATTGTTGTTTGCCTATTCTCTCCCCAATTAGAGTAAAACTTACTGAAAACAGAGATAATTCTTTGCTTTCATGTCTCCCAAGCTTAGCATGGTACCTGGCATATAGTATAAATGCTCATTAACTGATTTACTGACTGAAAAGTTTCTTTGAATATAAATGTCCAAATGGAGGGACTTTAGATTAAGGGGAAGGAATCTTGGATTCTGCCAAGATAACTCTCACACTTAGGTCATAGAGTTTTAATGTTAGAAACAACTTTTAGAACTTAGAAAAGAAAATGTGTAGACACATTTAGTGAGACACATTAGAGTGAGTACACAAGAAAGCCTTTTTTAGAAGTCAAATTTAGAAAAGGGAGGGATGTCAGACTCAATCTATCTGCAAGCAACTATTATGTGAAAGGTAATGTGCAAATTGCTGGGGAATCCAAGACAATAGTGCAATAGTTTCTGGTCTTAAGGAGTTTTCATGTTAACTGTGGAGATGAGATGTACATATGTAAGCATTTAAAGAATAAATCAAAATAAATGCAAAGTGATTTGGGAGAGGAAGGAGACAACCTATTGAGCTGGCTGTTCAATAAAGGGAGAGGTTTCACACTAAAAATTCTCTGAATATGAAAGGAAACTGGCAGAACAATCAAGACATAGGGCATATCCACTGCAAAGGCACAGTGGTGCAACATGGAGACTCATGTATGTTAGAAAACAGGCTAGGAAATATACCAAAGGAATGTCAAAGAAATCATGTGTGTTTCACTGTCACAATTATAAGATTATATTATAATATAATATAATTATTGTAATTATATATTACAATTCTATAAGAAGATGCTATTTTCTAAAATACAAAATTCAACCTATTCCTCTTTCTATCCATAAAAGAGGAAAGAAGATTGTCATAGAAGGAAAGAAAATACTTTATTGTCATAAAAATCAACCTAGTCATATAGATTCTAGATTTTATTTGGTTGTCCACAGCTAAGAGCCCACAGCTTAGGATAGTTAATGATTCAAAAGTCTTATGTCAGAAGAGGGTCAGACAATGCAATAGTCCAGTCCTTCAAGAACAATAGAGAAGATCCAGGTCAAACACTCAAATAAGTACATAGGCAGAGGACATTTTCTGTTCATTTGAAGATCAGTTTCACACAAAGTGATGCTGCAAATGTATCTCAAGTAATCTCAGAAAGTTGCTGCTAAAAGAGGTTTGAGAATGTAGAATATCAGAACTGGATGGACTGTTGAAACATAGAACATAGGATTTCAAAGGCAGAAAGGATTTAAATAATGAATAGGGCTAGGGGAGACCTTAAAATATAAAATTTTCTGGCTGAAAAGGAACTTAGAGATTAGAATGTTTAGGGCTACAAAGGACTAAAATAGTTTGCTACTTGGTCTCCAAGTAGCATAGATATGAACATGGACCTATTGCTTTAACTTAGTTATATCATCTGTAAAATTGAAGCAGTAGGTTCTGAGACTAGATTATTTTATAGATGAGGGATTCAGAACTGGGAGGGACCTTAAAGCAAAAACAAATGCCAGAGAAAGAAGGTCCTTGACAATAAAGAATGTTAGAGCTAGAAGGAGTTTTGAACAGAGATATCAAAAGCTCAGAGCAGAAAGCATAGAGCCCACTACTCTCACAAGTATTGTCAGAATCAGATTAAAATATAGTTGGGAGAAGAAGCTAGATGGACCAGTGAATAAAGTACTGGCCATGGAGTGAGGAGAATCTGAGTTCAAATTTAGCCACAAGACATTTAATACTTAGTAACTGTGTGACCCTGTCACTTAACTCCAATTGTCTGGCCAAATAATAATAACTGGGAAATGTTTAACAAAATAAAAAAATATGTAATAAAACAAATAATATTATATTTTGAAAGTAAGTTCAAGGAAGGTTATGGGAATCTTTGTGTATGGATTAATGTACCTGTTTCTACTTGCGTTTGATAGCACAACTTTAGAATAAAGGTAAAATTAATACTGAAAGAGTCCTTAGAACATATAAAAATGGAATGCTGGAGTTAAAAAGGACTTGAGAGCAGAAAACAGAGAATGTTAGAACTGGGATCTGAGTTGGATAGGACCTTACACAACAGATTATCAATTTATGAAAAAACAACTTGTGAAAATTCAGATACCTGGTACAAAATATGATTTGGGTCATAGAATCTAGTAGTGAAAGATCTGGATCTAGAACATAGGTCTCGAGTCCTATTTTGTGAAGACTGAGTTAACACCCTGGATACTTTAGAATCAGCTGGAGTCAGGATAAGCAAAAGTCCTTGGTCTTTATTCTTGGTTGAAATGAGAGGAATGGACACAGGAATCTCCACACCTCTCTTCTTCATCTCCCGTCCAAAAGTAACTCTGGCTTGTCTTACTCCACCCTCTAATCCCTCCTCCAATTCTCTGTACACACCAACCTAGATCGAGCCAGCACAGAATAGTGGGGCAGGCCATTTTCCAAGCATATGCTAATAGAGTATTGTCCAATCGGTAGTTAGCCTGAAGTGCTCAGTTGTTTGACCTCAGTGCATAAATTCAGGAGTTTCAACCCTTTACACTATTTCAATAATTTTCCCCCTTTAAATTGATGACTGTTTCTCAAACCTTCAATTTTAGAGAGAAATCCAATTTTCAGTCAGGGATACAGACATTGTCATTTTCAGAATCTTCTGCCTTACCTCACTCCCCAAACCATCTTTATTCAGCAACATAATTATTTCCCATGTGTCTATCAGCATGAGGGAACAATGAAGGACTTTCCTCTTCCCAATCTAAAGTATTACATTACTATTGGCATGGTCTAATAAACAGAGTACTGGGCTTGGGCCTGGAAAGACTTGGCATCAATTCCTGTGAAAAGCCATAGGATTAGTTAACCTATATTTTAGGAAAGCATTTACAAAGTCTTTCATGCAATTTCTATGGACATCAAGGAGATATGTGTGTTAGACCATAGTACGATGAAATAGTCCTCCTTAGGCTATGGTAAACTCTGAAGATCGTTAAGTGGAAGTGACATGACCATTTATGAGAATATTATAGAGAGGATTTCTATTCAAATGTGGGTGAATG
The DNA here is from genome assembly GCF_016432865.1 of Antechinus flavipes. Classification (NCBI taxonomy): domain Eukaryota; kingdom Metazoa; phylum Chordata; class Mammalia; order Dasyuromorphia; family Dasyuridae; genus Antechinus; species Antechinus flavipes. The sequence goes on from NC_067398.1 coordinate 666,532,562, forward strand.
GTATGGTCAAGACTAGATACCATTTTATCCAAGACTTGAAGAAATTCAAAAAAATTAGAAGGTGTAGATAAGGAGGGAGAGAATGACATATGGGACAATCAGTAAAAATGCCCAGATTCAGAGGATGAAGTATTTTATCTAAGGAGCAGCAAAGAAGTTCATGACATTGGATCACAAAATGGAGGGCACATGAACATAAGGTATAAACAGACTGGAAAGGTAGGACAGGAACAGGTTATGAAGAACTTTAAAAATCAAACAGATGATTTGCTATTTGATCTTGGAAATAATAGGAAGTCACTGAGGTTTTTGAATACAGAGATGATAGAGTTAGTCTTTCATTTTAGGAAGATTAATTTGACAGTTAAGTGGAGAATGAACTGGAATGAGGAAAGACTTGTGTCAGGAAGAATAACCACCAGCTTATTGCAATAATCCAGGAGTGAGGTGATGAGGGCCTGAACTATGATGAAAGTGGTGGTAGAGAGAAAATGGAGATATATAAGACAGATGTCATAAGGCTAAAATTTACAGGACTTGGCAAAAGAAAGATTTTGTATGGACTGGGGTGGATTGAAAGAGAGAAGGTAACTGGGAGGATGGTGGTGACTTCAATAGTAATAAAGAAATTTAGAAAAAAAAGGGGTCTGGGCAGAGGGAAGAAAATATGCTAAGTGTTGGGCATGTTGAGTTTAAGATAACTAGCCCCAGATACTTACTAGATGTATGACCATGGACCAGTCACTTAATCCTGTTTGTCCCAATTTTTTCATCTATAAAATGAGTTAGAGAAGGAAATGACAAAACGCTTTAGTATCTCTGTCAATAAAATCCCAAATGGGATCAGGAAGGATGGATCACAATCAACTAAACAACAAAAAAGGGGACATCCTGTTCAAGATGTCTAGTTGGCAATTATACATGAGAGACTAGAAATCAGGAGAAAAGTTAGTTTTGAGTGAAAGGATTTGAAAGTCATCCACATAGGGATACTTTTGGAATCCACCTTGTTCTTCGTATCTGTTTCCTAGATTTCCTTGCACAGGTATATTGTCTAAATATATAATGCTACCTGATCATTCATCCCTTTTTGTCTTTTGTCCTTTTGTATAAGGCATACCTTAACAAAATCATTTTAGTTATGGGTCTCTTCCCACCAAGTCTCAGTGATACAATTTAAACTGTTCTTTCTCTAGTTCATTGTGCTATTCAGCTACACTTTATATCTTTTAATAGATATCTGAGACCATAGTCTTGACTGGGAGCTCTCTTTTATGACATTCTCCCCTGTGAATCATTGTTTCTCTAATGTTCTTATTCATCCTGGCCTAAGTTTTCTACTAGCTCTAATGGTAGTTCATATAGTAACAAAAAAAATAGTGCTTACAAGATTTTCATGGAAAAGCAGAAAATCATTTCTAAGCAATAATATATATGTGTATATACTTGTCCATATGTATTCAAGTCCTTTGCTTTCTCACTTTTATGACAATCTCCTAATATCTATCTATCTATCTATCTATCTATCTATCTATATATCCCTAAAACATTTAATAATGTCCCATTACCATTTTCATAATGATGAAATATCTCAATCAAATTTTTATTCTTAAAAACAATATTCATTGCCTAAGTCCCAATATTCCAAAGCTCTCACATTAATAGCACTGGTGTATATACCAATGCACCCTTCATTAGTCAGATGTTAATACACTATATGATATTTCTATTATTCAGCACCTCTGGTCATTTCCAAGACAGAGTTTTTGCTTTCAAAGGGAAAAATGTACATTTGAATCTCAAACTATGTGGCTCTCTTTTCAATATAGAAATAGTTGAGTACACATGAAACTTGGTGCTCTCTGGGATACTGATCAATTTTGTAAATCTGTTTAAAATACTGTAATGTTATTGGGTGTTGCACAAAAGACATGAAGAAAATTTTTTTCTGTACTTCACACCAAAGGCCTGGTATTACCTTCACTTCCAAATCTTCTCATCCAAGACAGAAGATTACAGTGTAACATGGTTCTGTGGATAAAATAAGAAACCAAGTAAATGATCTCACTCTTATAAAAATAAAATTTTGAGGTCAAAATGGTAGAGATGACAGCCTAAACCTTAAACTGTTCTGGTTGCTACAGTATTTTCAGGATCTACTATCACACACACACACACACACACACACATGCACGCACACACAAAATACTCCCTTCGCTAATGTGGAATATTATCTCTCTATAACTTCGTTCACTGGTGCTAAAATAAAATACAATGTTCTCTGTGAGATCTGGTAAGGAGAGGCCCTCAATTCAAATTGGTCAGTTTTTAAACATTAGACATACATCCCATGACCACCAGAGTCAATTTCCATCCTACCTTTCCAGGCTGAACCCTGGATTTTGACAAATAAGAATATTTAAATAAAATCACCCAATTACAAACCTAAATTGATGGTTTGTATATTATTCTTACCTAAAATCTAAAGTAATTTCTTTTTGTAAAACATAGGTCTAACTATGACATCTCTGTAGTCAATGAGCTCATTAGCTCTCTATTTTTCCAATGACTTTTCTTTAGTTTAAGATTCATTATGTTTACCTCTTAATCTATTCACAAAGCAGTCTGATATGATAATAGAGCACAGAACCAATTGTCAGGATACTTAGTTCTTGTTCTTTACCCACTACTTCCTAGTTATATGATCTTGAGCTAATCTTCTCATTTCTTAATTTTCTTATCTATAAAATTAGGGGGGGATTATTCATGTGAACTTTCATAAAGCAAGAGCAAATAATAACAACGTTCCAGGATCAATAGTCAATTTTTTAAACTTTATTTTCAGGTATTTGCTAACACAAAGGATGTTGTTATGAATTTTTTGATATCTAATTGAATTTTGTTGCTGCCTCTGCCTACCTTGTGATGTATGTTCAGTATTGGAATCTCTGGGATAAAGGACATGTAGAGTTCAATTAAATATCTTGAACAATTCCAAATTGAAAATGAATATATTTGGGTCAATTCACAGCTCTGCCAAAATGATATCATGATGTTTATCTTCCCACAGCACTTCCAACACTGAACATTCTTATTTTTTGTCATCTCTGCCAATTTTCAGAATGTCAATTGAAATTTAGAATCCTCTCCATTCATATTTCTATTATTATCAGTACTTTGGAGCATTATGTCATGTGCTTACTTATAATTTGCACTTCTAAAAATATTTGTTTATCCTTTTTGCCACTAATTAATTGGTCCCTTGAATAGGGCATCTCTTCTTGCTTCCCTATTTATTTTACATTGTAGTCTATTTGCTTTGATATTTTCTTCACTACAAATATTTTTCCATTATCCTATATGTCTTTTAATTCTATTTTATTGATCTTAATGAGAAAAACCTTTTGAATCAACTTTGAATGAGCTGTTTTAAATTTTTTTTCCCATTCTTTCTACAAGTGTTTTCCAACAGGCCCATGAAAAGGGAAAATCATTCAACAGTCTCTGAATTCATCCTCCTGGGCCTTTCAGACCAGCCAGAGCAGGAGAGGCTCATGTTTCTTGTATTCCTGTTTATGTATTCAATCACAGGTCTGGGAAACTTGCTCATCATTCTGGCCATTAGGACTGACTCACGTCTCCACACCCCCATGTACTTCTTCCTCACCAACTTGTCCCTGGTTGATATTTGCTTCACCTCCACCACCATTCCTAAGATGTTGATTAATTATATATCTGGGAATAAATCAATTCTTTATGTCAATTGCCTAGCACAAGTATTCTTCTTCATCTGGTTTGTAGGATTAGATAGTATCCTCCTTGCCTCCATGGCCTATGACCGCTACATGGCTATCTGTGTCCCATTACACTATACCATAGTCATGACTCCAAGGGTCTGTGTCTTTCTAGTAATATTATGCTGGTTTTGGGCTTGTGCTAATGCCCTGACACACACTCTTCTGCTAACCCAACTTTCATTCTGTGGCCACACTGAAATTCCTCATTTCTTCTGTGATCTCAATGTGATAATAAAATTGGCCTGTTCAGATACCTTCATCAACGACTTGGTGATCTACATACTAGGAGGACTGATAGCGCTTGTTCCATTTATTGGCATTCTGATCTCCTACATGCACATTGTTGTGGCTGTGCTGAGGATCCCATCAGCTCATGGGAAATGGAAAGTTTTCTCCACCTGTGGCTCCCACCTTACTGTGGTCTGTCTCTTCTATGGGACAATCATTTTAGTGTACTTCAACCCAACATCTACTCACACAGCCCAACAGGACACAGCATCAGCTGTGATGTACACTGTGGTCACTCCTATGTTGAACCCTTTCATCTACAGCCTAAGGAACAAGGACATGAAAGGAGCTTTGAGGATGCTCCTTACCAGGAAGTCAGGTCTCTCTTTGTGACTATGAGACATCATCCTGGAATTTCTCACATTGCAATTTCACTGCTATGACTGTTTTCAGTGAACTTTCTCTAGTATAAGGTTTTCAGTGAACTTTCTCTAGTATAAGATTTAAAGTTTTCCCCTAATGTGCCCAAGAGGCATTTGTCAGAATGTGTATTCTAGTTCTGTTACTTCCTGCATGTATAACCCTGAACTAACTTGGTCTTCACTTTCCTTATTTATAAAATAAAGGAACAAGTACTCAAATAGTACTTTGTGTTGTTGTTCAATTGTTTTAGTCATGCTGACTCTTTGAATCTTTTTATACTTTTCTTGGCAAAGATACTGGAGTGGTTTGCCATTTCCTTCTTCAATGGATAGAGGAAAACAAAGATTAAGTGATTCAACTTAGTAAATGTAGCTCTAGTAAATGTAGTTAGTGCAACTAATAAATGTCTCAGGACACATCTAAATTCAAGTCTTCCTCATATGAGACTTGTGACTCTATCCACTGTACCACCTAGTTACTAGAGCTAGAAAACACAATAACAAAATTAATTTAGATATACAAAAGACCCAAAATCTCAAGGAAATGCTTTTTAAAAATGTTTTTAAATTATTGTGGAAATAAAGAAATGCCTGTGACTTACTAGTAAAACTATGAATGTGTTAAACATTCCAGAAAACAATTTAAAAATCATGAAAATAAATTAATTTTCTAGGATAGCAAAGGCCTTAAGACAAAGTCAATCTCCATCAATAAAGGAATCTCTAAACAAACAGTTCTTATAAAAACAGATTACTAATTATAATCAGCCATATAAAAGATTGTCTGTGTCATAATCAGGAAATAAAATGAAAATCATCTAAATTCAAATCTTCCTCATATGAGACTTGTGACTCTATCCACTGTACCACCTAGTTACTAGAGCTAGAAAACACAATAACAAAATTAATTTAGATATACAAAAGACCCAAAATCTCAAGGAAATGCTTTTTTTAAATGTTTTTAAATTATTGTGGAAATAAAGAAATGCCTGTGATTTACTAGTAAAACTATGAATATGTTAAACATTCCAGAAAACAATTTAAAAATCATGAAAATAAATTAATTTTCTGGGATAGCAAAGGCCTTAAGACAAAATCAATATCCATCAATAAAGGAATCTCTAAACAAACAGTTCTTATAAAAACAGATTACTAATTATAATCAGCCATATAAAAGATTGTCTGTATCATAATCAGGAAATAAAATGAAAATCAGTACAAATCTAAAGCTTCATCTCACATGTAGCAAATTAATAATGATAAAATGTTAATAGTCAGTGTTGGAAGTGCTATGGAAAGAAAGTTTCACAAATAGCCCATTAGTGGAGGTATGAATTGACTAAACCATACTAAAGAAAACTTTGCTGTATTCGAAGAATGAGGGGCAGTTTGTGCAAAGAGACAGAGAGAGGAAGTGAAGAATGATATGTGAGGAACAGCAAAAATGCCAGTTTGGGTACAGTGAAGAGTGACTGAAAAGGAATTATGTACAATAAGACTGGAAAAGTAGATTGCAGTCAGGTTGTGAAGGGTTTTAAAAATCAAATGGAGTATTATGTTATTTTATCCTAAAGGGAATAAGAAGCCACTAGATGTTATAGAACAAAAGACCCATATGGTAAGATCTGGATTTTGAGATTACGACTTGGCCAGGCATGTGGACAATAGATTAGAGAGGAAAAAAATTTGAGTCAGGAGACCAATATTATGGTGATTATCATAATGGTCCAATATATTGTTATGAATGGCCTCCACTAGAGTGGTAATTACCTCCAGTAACAATAAGCAACACGTGACTAGTAGAGGATGAAGCAAATAGTAAAATTAATTCAGATTGGTCAAGGGACTTGTTCCCAGCCCACAATTTCCTATTCTATATGTAACAGGAATGAGGCCAGTGGCTACCCATGGATTGTGGGATTAGGCACCATTATGGATATACACTATGTCTCCTTTTGAAACAACATGCACTTCATTGGGATAATGCAGACTACTGCTCATTGGTACCCAATAGTTGGGTTGTCTCAAACATGGTTGATGATTGTGAGACAGGAGAACACAGAATCACAACAAGGAATTTCAACCCTCTGTAGTTTAGGAAGAACTATAGAAATACTGCTACCCCCTCTCTTTTGGGACATTTTCCAATTTTCTCTGCCTCAAACTTACAACATGATCTAGCAGGAATTTCTCACTTTCCCCCTGCCTAATGGCAATGGTGACTTGAAACAATAACAAATAAAAGTCTGTTGGAGGGAATTATGTATCATAAACCTGGAAAAGGAGAAGTCCCGCTTGGTCCAACCCCACCACCTTTATGGAGTATGAAGAGTATACAATCTAGTAAAGTTCACAAAAGCTTCAGATGGGTTGACTTTCAGATACATATGACAAAAGGGTCCTCTAACACATGCAGTCACACACACACACATTTCAAAGAAAGAGAATCTTCTGACTGCTTCCTGGTTTCCATGATGACACATAATGATAAAAAACTTTTTATGGCCTGCTAAATTGGAATTCAATAAAAGGGCAATTCTTGCAACTCAGGGTTGTTCTTCTTTCTGGATATGAAGCACAAGAATGATTCTGAGCTTTCAGGTAGGTTGAGAAGTGGGTGCACATCTCCCATTGCAGACAGAAGCTTAGAACTCAGCCTTTCAAATAATCTTGTGCTCATGATAGAACTGTTTCCTTTGGCATAAGAACTGGTGAACTACAGAAAAGCAAATGGCATTGTACCCTTTCTAGGCAATGAAGTAATAATGTAGCAGCTGCCAGTGTGGCTGCAAAGTCACTAGCAGCAGAAACAGATAGGTTGAAAAGGAAGAGTCATCAGATTGGGAGCAGGGGGAAGGAAGGAGGGAAGGAAATGCAGAAGCAGAGAGAGAGAGAGAGAGAGAGAGAGAGAGAGAGAGAGGAGAAAGTGAAGAGAAAGAAGAGGGAGGAATAAGGGAATGGAAGACAGGGGGTAAAAGAGGCAGGGGGAGAAAGGGAGAAGGAAAGAGAGAGAGGGACACAGAGGGAGGGGAAGGAAGGAACAAGATGGAAGAAAAGATAGCTAATACTTATAATAGTGCTTTAAAGATTGCAAATTTATTTTATTTGACCATCACACTTCTGTGAAATAGATGCCATCATTATCCTAATTTTACAGATGAGAAAAGTGAGGTAGAGAAAAGTAAAGTGACTTGTCCAGGGTCACACAGATAGACTCTGAGGTGAAATTCAAATTCAAGTCTTCATGATTTCATATACAATATGATGTCAACTGTCCTATCTAGCTAATTTTTTAATTACAGAGTTCCTGAGCCAGATATCAGCTACCCAGAGGAAAAATGTTTCTTAAACAGTACAGTTGTCAATGGAAAAGATCACCAGCAGCAGGATCATCCTCTTCCTGAAGGACTAAAAAAAGTCATCAGATCAGGACTTTCTGAGTTACTTGGACAAAGAAGATCTGAGACAAATGCAAAATGTGTTCAGAAATACCACAAAGTTGACATTATTTTTAAGGGGAGTATAATAAATGAAACAAACCATTTAATATTTTATCTTTTCCCATTTGTCCATGCACTGATTTCATTAGGTTTTTGTGGTGATGAAGGGGGAAAACACTAACCTTAATAAATATCAATATTACATGTTGAAAAGCTTTTCAAAAATGCTTTTTGTTTACATGTTACAAAACACTGGATAGGAGCCTTAGATAAATTTGTTTTTGAAATTGTTCAGGAATTTCTCTGGAAGAAAAATTTCAGAACCATAAAGAAAGAAGCCTGGCCCCCTGCTTTGGAGTTGGGTCACTTAGGATTGAATGTGACTCTTTGTGAACCAGGAATCTCTTGTAAGAAGAAGCTGTTTGAGCTGCAGGGTACTTAACAAATCAAGCTGCTTACTTCAAGTAATCCCTTTTTTCCCCAGACATTTTATGATATATATATTCTAAATTCATATATTCTTTGTTCTAAAGCGCCTTCCAGATTAGACATTCTGTATTCTCTCCCATTTGAGGCACCTAGGTAGCCAAGTCCAAGAACAGTGGACTTGAAATGAGGAAGACTCATCTTCCTAAATTCAAATCTAGTATCAGATTTGCCAACTGTGGGCCTCTGATTAAATCATCTCACCTTGTTTAGTCCAGTTCTTCATCTATCAAATTAAATGAAGAAGGAAAAGGCAAAATACTGGTATCTTTGCCAAGAAAACACCAAATCGGGTCATGATGAGTCAGACAGAACTGAAAAACAACAAAAAATATATTTCCAACTCTGAAATTATACTATAAGGCCCTCTTCATACTCTAGTATTGTAAGGACTAAAGTTTCTTCCAGGTCCTTAAATACAGATTCTTGGTAATCAAGTCCCCATTAGCAATGAAATTCTATTCATTGCAGGAAACACAAATCACTAACTTCTCTTTTGGGAGTAATAAATGAGGGGAGGAATGTGTTGAAAATTAGGGAGAAGGCATGCATAGCTTTTTTCATATTTTCCCAAACTTTTGCAAGGCAGCATCAAGTTAAAAAAAATACTGTTGCTCAAATACCACGATGGAATTTGAGAAGCTAGTGAAACAGTAAGAGAAATTATAAGGCTCTTCTTCTATAGACAGATAAATAGCTCAGTGGTCAAAGTTCTGAGTCTGAAGTCAGAAAGACCTGACTTCATATTGGTCTTCAGACATTTATAAGTTGTTTTTCTCTTGGCAATTCACTTAAACCTGTTTGCCTCAGGTTCCCCAATTGTCAAAAGAGTACAGTAATAGCACTTAATTCCTATAGTTGCTGTGAAGATCCAAAATGACTTGTAAAGCACTTTACCCAATGACTTGTACACAGTAGTCACTAAATAAATGCTAATTGTTGTTGTTTTGATGCCCATGTGAGGTATTACATACATTGGTAGGAGAAACATGATCTAGATTTGGAAGAAATATGTGCTTGACACTTTTAAATCATCAGAAAGCAAAATGGAATTGCTTATAAGATGTAACACAATATTGTTGTTATTTATTTTTTGATTTTAAAAAGGACCAGTGACAAGACAGGTGATGTCTTGACTCTTTTGTGAATTGGATTTACGTGAAGCAAAGTTGCACAGTCAACAACCTCAGTCTCTTGTCATTGAAGTCTAGGGATAAGACAAAACTCAAGGTGACTGGTGACAGTGTGGGATACAGTGGATTACCTTAGCATTTTAATGTCTATCCAAGCTCTAAGCACTCCACAGTTTCTGTTTTATTGCCCTTGGAACAAATTGTTCTATTTCAGCAAGGGAAGTCTTGGAATGCTTGGAAATAGACATTCCCCTAATTCACCAGCAGGTCTGATGCCTGTTGGTTACCCTCAAATAGGTTCAGCCTGTCTTCCAAGGCAATTTTCCAGAATGTGGCTGTTGCTTGTGCTATAGCTTCTTGGAGGTGAGAGTTGGGAGCTAGGTGGACACCAAGGTAGATAAGGAGTTCTGAAAATGGCTAGGCAAGACATCACATGAAAAATGCCAGTCCTGCTGAGCATTTTACATACCCCCATAAGGAAATAATTGTTGTGCTAGACACCTGAGAGAACCCTTGTGTATGAAACCAGGGACCAGAAGATGTCCAGAACAAGAAAAGAGGCATTCAAGGGTAGCATTCAATGGCAGGAGGTTTATTTTAAGCTCTGATCTAATCTGACAGGAATTCTAGGGGCAATAATGAGTCTAATCCCCTGTAAAAATAGAAATATTGCCAATCCCTGGGAAATTAGGAGGACAAAAATCACGGACTTCAGGAATATTAGAGGAGGACAGTGAAAATATCTATAGCAAAGTACACAACTTCTGAGGGCTGCTAGAGGCATAAACTGCAAGGAAATCAATGCTGCAAGATTTATGAAAGCAGTCCAAGAGAGAGCAGCAATATGGAGGAGCAACCTCCAAACATCTATGTAACTGAGGTTTTATCGTACTATGGGGAAAGGATATTTATTAGTGGTATTATCAATGTCTTTGGCTGTAATAGGAATTCAAAGAGCACTGGATTTGGGGTCAAGGGACGTGGGTTTGAATAGTACCTTAGTTGCTTCCTAAGTGGCTAAAATTGGAGAAGTCTCTTAACCTGCCTGTTTCTAAGTTTTCTCATGTTTAAAATGAGAGATTGGGATTAGAAAGCTAATAAGGTTCCTTCTGTCCCTAGATCTGTAATTCTGTGATAATATGTTATAAGAAAACTTTTGACACCAGGGATACATGTATTCTACGTATGAAGGTCCCTCTCAGGGTTAATATCTACCTAACACCCCTTCCAACTCTGGTATTCTATGCTTCAAGATCTAAGGTCTCTTCCTTGGAAGACAATTGGAAACATATGGTACTCTCCCTGTTCCTGGAAGCACTGTCCCTTAAGAAATAAATGAAAAACTGAGGCTGAGGACTATCAAAAAGTGTACTTGGCCCAAAGGAGTTAGAGTGAAGAATGGACAATTATTTGGTCTTTCTTTCTAGCAAGGGGTTTGAAGAATTATGGTTCAGGGTCCAGAGAGTCTTTGCAAAGTGCAAAGGCACTACTCCTAGGGGACATAGCAGATATCTGCTCTACATATACACTATGTTAGCTAAAGTCTCAAGCCAAAGGACTTGGACTTTCTTTCTATTGGAAGGACCTATGGCTTGGACAAGTCTCCTATAAAAGGGGGAACAGGGAAGGCAACAGAAATGGATTCCTCAGAAACTGAACAGAAAAAGCTAGATCAAACACCCAAGTAAGTACATCAGCAGGACATAACTTTCTCTTCATTTCAAGGGGAAAATCTCATACAAAAAAATGTTGTAAAGTAGTCTCATAGAAACTTGTGCTAAAAAGAATTCAGGAATATAGAAATTCAGAGCTGGAAGGAATCATGGAACAGAGGACATAATATCAGAACTCAAAAGGAAAAAGATTATAAACAAATCTAGAGATCTTATACTACATAATATTATATAGTTAAATCAGAAGGAATGCTAGAAATACATAGGGATGGAAAAGATCTTAAATTATAAAATGTTCAAATTAGGAGATTAAAGCAAGAATCTAAAAGACTCTAGCATAATCCTAAAATGCTTGTTTTGGAATGGATTTTAGACCATAAAGTACAAAATCTTAGACAACATACCTCACAGAACATTTTAGTATCAGTAAGTATTTATTAAGAAAGAATGAGTCTAAGATGCAGAAATAAATCTCAAAATATCCCTGCCTTCAAATAATTTACATTCTAACTGGAAAGACAACATATACATGTTCAAACATCTACAGATTAATTTGAAAATGAATTTAGGAGAGGAAGGAGAATAAAATTTAGGTTTCTAGTGGCATCAGGAAAGTCTTCATGTAAAGAGATAGGCTAGATAGCTGATTTTTGAACATCAGAGAGAACACAGGTCTGAGTAAAGACTTCCAAGTACAATACAAAGATCAGATATATGAGGAAGGGCAAGTATGCTAGGAACTATGTCACTGAAAAAGGAAACAAAACATTTGTCTCCTGCTATTACAGTTTCTTTGATATAAGAATGTAGTGATTTCTCAAATATAAAGTCATCTTATCCCTTTCCTTATCTGGGGAAAAGGAAGGAACAATGCTACATTGTCATAAAAACCAATGTCAGTCTGGAAATCTAAACATATGAATTCCAGATCTGGTTTGGCCATCATATGATCGGTGACATAGAATTTAACCTTTCATGCTCTTTTTAGTTACCTCATTTTAAAATGAGGAGACAGGTGTGGTAACTGGATTATTTCAAATTTGAAGTATTTGGAACTGAGGGAGATTTTAAAGCAAAAAAAAGTTAGAAATTCAGGGGTTTTAAGCATACAGAATCTATGGTCCAGCTCTTAGAACATGGGAAGCTAGACATTAGACTTGGGAAGCACTGGAGAGCATAAGATGGTTAATATATAATAAGATAATAAGTATGGAAGGAATGGACCTTAGAGACCAACTTGTTCAACTTTTTTACATTATTGCCTACAATTGTCCTGAATTTCATTCTAACAATCTTTTGATTACACATTTCTTTGTATGTTTCCCTCAACTTAAGATTTAGAAGGTAATATGATTTCTTTACAGAGTTAAGAAAATAGTTATTTTCTGATTACTCATTAAATTTACTTCACCCTAATGTCTCCATAAGTGGTAATCTAGTCTAAGGAAAACAGTTTCTTCTCTTTTGATTTAAACTCAAAGAAGAGGAAATTCCCCTGACTATATAGAAATCCATTCCTTAGGAGGAATCCTCTCTTTGTATTCCAGATAATGGTTTCTTTGACCCTATTTTTTTTAATATTTCTTTATGGCTTGAATAAAGCTATAGATGGCTTGTTTTTCAAATTTGTGGGTGGCAAGAAGTTTCAACAGAATATCATTGATGTTGATAACAGAATTTGAATCCTAAAATATTTTTAAAATATAGAATCCAAGTGGAAATTAATAGGGATTAACATAAAATCCTATAATTGGTTGGAAAAATAGATATTTCGCTAGACTATCCTAATGACTGTGAGTCTTAGAAATATAGCAAAGTTTTAATGTGTTCCTCGATCAATGTGAATCAACCATGAGTCACGATCCACAAAAAACATGGGCATTAATTCCAGAGCAACAGAAGACAAAGAATTCTAGCCATGGTTAAACCATATTTGGAAGAAAAGAGAGAAAGATGGAGAGAGGAAGGAATAAAGAAAGGAAAGAAAAAAGGAAGAAAGGAAAAGAGAGAGGGAAGGAGGAAGGAAAGAACTAAGGATTTATTAAGGACCTACTCTATATTAGACACTATGCTTAAGAACTTTACAAATATTATCTCATTTGATCCTCACAACAATCCTGAGAGACATGTAATTTTATTATTACCACTTTACAGTTGAGGAAACTGATGTAGGGAAATGATAAATGACTTTTTAAGAGTTGCTCAGTTAATAAGTGTCTGAAGCTGGATTTGATCTCCAGTCTTCCTGATAGATCTCCTGGATGCGATATATTATTGAATCAGCATAACAGAATGTCAGACTTAAAAGGCCTCCTAGATACTATAAAATATCATCCATGCACAATTGAATATAAAATCTCCTCTATTATATTCTTATAACATCATCAATCTCAACTCTGTATTCTGTTCTTTTAGTTAATCCCTTGCCACTTATCCTATGCAACATCATGCTTTACCAAACCTCTCCCTTAGATTATTCCCATCACTCTCTGTCTTTGATCCTACTCAAGAACTAATAAATTAATTTGGAGAAGAATCATAAAACAACTTTATATAAGTCTACTACAAGTTTGTTTTTACATAATATCAACTAGTTTCTCAATTAGGCAAAACAATTCTTTTATGAATCTATAATAAATTGATTGTCCCGTTCAATACATTACCCTTTTTCAAATTTCTTCATTTCTTTTCAAACTTCCCACAGTTCTACCTCCCCCAATCCTTTGAACTGAGAAGATGGCTTCAGATTTCATGGCAACAAATGATGCCATTTAATGAGAGCTCCTTCTTTTTTTCCTCTTCTCACATCACAGGAATGCCTTCTGCTATGATTCTTCCTTTACTTCTATTTCATTGAACTCTTTTACATTTACTAGGAATCCCATTCTATCCCATCTCCAGTAGATAGCTCCATGTTCTGACTTTCCCAGCTCCTCCTCTACTACTTACTGTTTTTCCAACCTCAAAAAAATCCTCACCTGATTGGCCAATCTAGATGGCTATTGCCCTGTGTCTTTCCTCTCTTTTGTGCTAAACTTTTTGAGAAGGTTATCCACAATTGATAACTCTTCTTTTTCTTTCCTCATTCTTTTCTTAACTCTCTGAAATCTAGCTTTTGACTTCATCATTCAGCTGAAATTATCAATTATCTCTTAATTACCAACTCCAATGGTCTTTTTTTCAGTCATCATCCTTGATCATTCTGTAACCAGTGACAGTTACCTTCTTCATAATCTCTTTTCTTTAGGTTTTGGTGACACTAAACTCTTCTGATTCTCCTTTTGTCTATCTGACTGCTTCTTCTCAGTTTCTTTTGTTTTATCTTCATTCAGATCACTTTCACTGCCTGGATTTTCAGCTGGCATCTATCTGAACTACTTTTCTCTTCTTTCTCTATATTATTTCATGTGGCAATCTCATCAGCTTCCATACACTGAATTACTATGTTTTTGCTGATGATTATCAGATTTGCTTGTTGAGCCCTAACCTCTTTCTTTTTCAATCTCACATTTCCTTTTGCTTTTTGAATATGTCAATTAGGATGACCCTGAGATATCTTAAACTCATTATCCAAAACTGAACTCATCTTTTTTTCAAAACCCTCACTTCTTCCTAATTTTCCTATTAGCATATGGTGCATCACTATATTCTTAGTCACCAAGCTCACAAACTAGATATTATCCTCAACAGCAAACTTTCTCTCACCACCCAATCTTTTGTTAAGTTTTATTGATCCCACTTTCATGACATTCATATTTGCCCTTTTACCACTCTGACACTGCTGCCACTTAATATATCATTATCATCACTTCATTCTTACACTATTCTAATAGTCCAATGTTTGATCTCTCTGCCT
Source organism: Antechinus flavipes (assembly GCF_016432865.1). NCBI lineage: Eukaryota > Metazoa > Chordata > Mammalia > Dasyuromorphia > Dasyuridae > Antechinus > Antechinus flavipes. The sequence continues at coordinate 666,547,597 of NC_067398.1, forward strand.
CAAGGCTCTCCCCATTCCAATCCATCCTCCATTAAAATATAAAATTTGTCTCCTTATAGTGCAAATCTGACTTATAACCCTCAAGTGTCCCTATTCAATAAACTCCTGTGACTCCTCTGTCATTTCCAGGATCTAATATAATATCCTTTTTTTTGACATTTTAAGTCCTTCATACTTTGGCTCTTTCATATCTTTCCAGTTTTCTGAACCTACATATTTCTCCTTCTCCTTTCCTCCTCATCATATAGTCCAAGATAAAGTGGCACTAGACTCCTTGTGCTTCACACAAAACACTCCATAATCATATCTCTAAAATTTACTTTATTTTGAACTTAAAAATAAAGCAAACATTTCTATAACATAGTAGAACAGGAAAAAAATGATTGCACATGAAATTACAAATTTATCATGTACAACTATTTCTTTTAAATATATAATAAAGCTATAGTATGTGACTTTTTTCCATTTTTTCTTCCTTCCCTCCTGACCCTAGAGATTTTTAAAGCACTTCAAAGCTGTATTTCTTCTTGATTTTCTAATATTCTTACCTCTCCTTGTCCTTTCATGATTCAGCTACCCAGGCCTCCTTACTATTCCTCCCATAAAACACTATTTTTAGACTGTGGATGTTTTCACTTGGTGTTTCCTATTTCTGAAATTCTCTCCATCTTAATCTCTAGATTTCCTAACTTCTTTTAAGTCTCAGGTAAATTCATACCTTTAGCAAGATGCTTTTTTATCTCCCTAACTTTAGTGCCTTCTTTCCAACACTGGGTTTTTTTTTAATCCTGTATCTAAATTGTTTGAACATAATTATTTTAATATTGACTCCGTCATTAGACTGTAAGATCTTTGAGAGCTTTTCTTGAATGCCTAACACATAGAATAGGACCTGTCACAAAGTAGACACTTAATAAGAGAGACACATTACATTGTAGTTGCATATTATATGTATGCACTTGTGCACTTTTTACTTGTCCAGAGGGAGAAAATAGTGTGGGAAACTGAACACAAGGCTGGTATGAAATGGTAGCAATTATTGAGATGTGCTAGACCAAAGAATACTCTTTTTCTGTCTAAAGCAGAACAGTTGTATATTTTTATCTATTGTGATAGTAATTGTTTTCTCAAAATGTGGAAGAAAACATAAGGTAAGGAGAAGAGAGAGATTATGAATCCAAACCTAATCATAACTTAAAAGGAATAACTGGTTGCTGGGAACTTTGGAAGGTGAGATCACAACAGCATAAGATATTTTTTAAAAGAAAAAAATGTTGACATTGTCTGAAACCTTTGAGCAAAGGAGATTTCAAAAGGTTAAGAAAGAGAATGATTTGGGAGTCATGTCTTTAAATAAGAGAGAAAGAAGGTATGGAAAGCCATACTAATTCTTGCAATGTTAACAGTTCTAGTGAGGAAAAGAAGAAATTGCTGTATAAGAAGAACAAAAAAAAGGTTCAAAGGGAAACCATTTTCAAAACCACCTTAAGTTTTGAAAATATCTGCTTAGCATTTTCACTTCTTTTGTTGTTGTTTGCTTGAATTTTATTTTCTCTCTCATTTTTCCCCTTTTTGATCTGATTCTTCTTGTGCAGCAAGATAATTGTGTAACTACATATGCCTGTATTGTATATATATATATATATATTTTACCATGTTTATCATATATTAGATTATTTGCCATCTAGGAGAGAGAGTGGGGAGAAGGGGGCAAATTGGAACTCAAGGTTTTACAAGGGTCCATGGTGAAAAATTATCCTTGCATATGTTTTGAAAATAAAAAGCTTCAATAAGAAAAAGAAAAAAAAAGAAAATATCTGCTTAGGAAATGGAAACAAGGGCATAAAAATTACAAATGTGAATACCAATCCCATAATTTTTTAGGAGTCCTTTAGGAGTCCTAGACTTTAGAGTTGCTGTAGTCTAATGAGAAAAAAAAAGGAACTTTTAAATATCTTCTAGAAAAGAAAGAAAGATGAAAAAGGGATAGAGAGGGATGGTCAATCTAGTTAGGGGGACTAAAATGAAGAAGATGAATAACTAAAAGTCAGTCAATAAGCATTTATTAGATCCTATTATGAGCCAGGCACTGTGCTAAGTACTAGAGATACAAAAAGAAGGAAAAGACAGTCCCTGCTCTTGAGGAGCTTACAATCTATAGGAAAATTAGCATGTAAACAACTATGTAATATATCTTGTATATACATGATTAATTGGAAATAAGAGAGGGAAGGCAATAGAATTAAGGAGTGGGAAAGGCTTCCTGTACTAGACAGAATTTCCATTAAGACTTGAAGCTAGCCTCCTGGCTTTTTTTTTTTTTTTTTTTTTTGGAGGCAATTGGAGTTAAGTGACTTGCTCAGGATAATATATGTAGGAAGTGTTAAGTATCTGAGGCCACATTTGAACTCAGGTCCTCCTGACTTCAGAGCTGGTGGTCTAACCACTGCACTACCTAGCTGCCCTTTTTTTTTTTTTTGATATGATATGAGGATACATATGAGGAAAGAAGTCATTCCAGACATTTCAGCAAAGAAGGATTCATGAGTTAGTATCTTGTTTTTGTTTTCTCTGACAAGTTGAATGATTTTTAGCCTAGGAGTAGATTCAAAAGACTCAAACAAGTATATTTAATTTGGAGTTGAAAGTCAGCATAAGTGAGAGGATGATAAGGGAGCACTCAATTGTCCACAAGGAATTCCAATGACCAGGATGAATTTCCATATTGAATGAATTACATCATGAATTTAGATGATGAAGGCTAGATAAATTTGTATCCCAGAATCCTGAAAGTCCTAGCGGGTATGACTGCTGAGTCACTGATAGATCAAGGAAAAAGAGAAAGCTTCCACAGTACTTGATAAGGAAATATATTCTCCTGCTTTTCAAATAAAGGAAAAGGAGAGATTCTAAACACTATAAAATGTTGACCTTGACTTGGATTCCTGGACCTATGAAAGCATAGTTTAAAAGATGCTTTAGGAAGGGAAAACAACTTTTATTAAACAAAGCTCATTTCATTTTTTCTAGGATTAATAGATTTATAAATCATCATCATCATCAATAGCAACAAGTATTTAAATAGTGCTTACCATATGTCAGGGACTTTACAATTATTATCTCATTTAATCTTCATAACAAACCTAGGGGATAGGTGCTATTGTTATTCCCATTTGCAAATGAAGAAACTAAGGCAAACAGAATTTTTTTATAACTTGGCTGAAAATCACATAGTTACTAAGTCTCTGAGGTATATTTGAACTCAATCTTCTGGATTCTGAACTCACTCTACTGCACCACCTAGCTGCAATAGCTGCAGGCTTAAGGCACTCAAATTTAACATGCTATTAACACTGAACAACAAAGAGATGTATGATCTAAGTGAAAATACAATGTAATTGCTTCCTTAGGATATGTTGAGTACCTTGTGTCTGGAGGCTTTTAAGTGGAGGTAGCATAATCACAGGTATTAGCGTCTCTATTTAAAGAAAAAAAATAGAAAAATGATTATTCTCTGCCATAAGAATTTGTTTTTATTCAGATACATTCTGTCCATTTGCTGTCTTATTCCTATGATGTGTTTGGTATCCTCCTCCACCTGCTCCCACCCTATTAATTTTCTCTAGATGTTGGCCTCAGTGTTAGTTACTCCAGACAAAGTAAACTCGTTATCTGGGCCCCAACCTCCCAAAGCTTCCACTGTATACTCCATATTCCTTAAGGGACAGGTGCTGGCAAACTATTTAATATTTTGCTATTTTGCCAATTTTATCTATTTTAAAAAGCAAGTCTCATTAATGACTGTGGCACATGGTTTTTATAATTAAAAATTACAAGGCTCAGTTGAAACGATTCCTTTAATCCAAGAACACTTCAATTTACCCATACATTGAAGCTATCTGGCACTTTTATCAACTTCATTGGTCTACTTAAAATAAAATGTTGCTTTCTGATGATAGCTGAATTCACATGATGGAGACAATGACAAAGAACATGTTGGGATATTTTATTTGGTTTCCCTGAGAATGAAACTCCAAGGTGCATACCAGATAAAGAATTCCTGGGCAAAGTTTAAGGTCAAAGCCATAGAAATAAGAATGAATCTTACCCTTTATAAAATCGATGATAACTATTTTAAAATGGGGCTGCTAGATGGCACCATAGTACACAGAGTTCTGGAACTGGAGTCAGGAGAATTTATCTTCCTAAATCCAAATCTGACTTCAGATAATTATTAGATGTGTGACCCTGGCCAAGTCACTTAACTATTCTTGGCTCAGTTTCATTATATGTAAAATGAACTGGAGAAGAAAATGACAAATCACTCCAGTACCTCTGCCAAGAAAACCCAAAATGAATCATGAAGAATCAGAAATGACCAAAATGACCGAACCACAACAAATTTATTTTAAAGTTATTCTGACACCTCTTGAGTTATAAGAGACTATTATTGGGCCAGGGATCTAAAATTCTGTTGTTTGCACTCCACCCTATTTTGATCTTTGTAGACAACCAATAAAAGGTTGGGTCTATATGTTACATGTGAGACCTCCTTGTCAAACAGTCCCTTCATAAATACATTCAGAATAGAACAAGCTTCTCCAGCTGAAGTTGGCTGAGGGGCTGGGAAGATGCATGTAATCATATTCACAGCTCTGAGAAGGTGGAGATAAAACCATTCTAGGTCCATTGAAACAGCTATCTTTAATTCATGAAAATACATATTTGAAAACCACTACTAAAAGAGAAGTGAATAAAGGAATCATATATAATCTACTATTGTGTCAAGCATTGTCCTAGGCTCTTTGCTACAAATATTATCTCATTTTATCCTCACATCAATGCTATAAGGTAGATGCCATTATTATCCTCATAAATTGAGGTAAAGTGAAGTGAAGTAACTCTCCTGGGGTCATATAGCTAGTAAATGTCTGAGGTCAGATTTCAACTCAGGTCCAGTGTTTTCTCCACTGTGCCACCAGCTATTTCTATATGCAGCAAGAGTAAGTTCACAAACTCCCTCTTAGAAAAACAGTACAAAGATTTGACATTGGTTCTACAAGGAAGATGTCACCATCTCTTGTCATTCTTTCTGTTTAAGAGGCAAAGGTCATTCTTAGGGACCATGCCATTGTTAAGATAAAAAGAGTGAAGGGTAAAATGAAAGTATTTATTTTTTTTTAGTTTCTACCAGGATTCTAAATTACACCAGTCTACTAAGACTAGATTGGATGTTATCTGTTACAGCATCACTGACTGAACTTGTGGTATATGTTTCCAAAGGGATTCCTGAGTAGAGGTAGATGTTCTCATCTGGCATCACAAAGATCCCTTGATTTTGAACCTTTCAATAAGTGGGAAGTGCCCATTTATTTTGAGCCGCCAATAAAAAGGAAGATCATTACTTCATATTAACATGTGAACTTCTCTATGTGGCATCTTTGTTCAAATTGTCCAACATTTTACCAAGTAAGTCTGAGGTATCAAGGGCTGTTGCTCATCCTTAATTTTTGAAGAGAACCAATGACATCACATGGTGATGCCTTGATCCATGCTTGAATTGGAGTTAAAAGAACTGGATCATCTACATATTCTAGCATATCTGTTTTCAGAAATCTCAAAGATTTCTCCCTTTCACAGGATGGATCAAAAGTCTCAGTGCTATATTAAGCCACAATATTTTAAAGATATGTACTTTCATGTGTGTAATATTTGTATTATAATCCCTCTGTAACTTCATAGGAGGTCTTTAAGAGTTGCTATGGTTAAAAAAAAAACAGCATTGTTTATTCAATGGTGTAGAGACTCTCTTAATTTAAATAGGCTAGTTCTTAGATATCAGACACATATATAATCTAATATATATCATCACTCCCATGGTCCCCCAGTGATATTCAGTAGCTCCCCATCATCTTATGGATCAAACCTAAGCTCCTCTGTTTGGCATTTAAAGCTCTTCACAACTTTTGCATCTGCAGTGACAGAGGACAGGATCACAGGCTCAAGCTGCTAGGGATAATACGTCCCCTGACTCCATACATTTTCATTGCCTGTCCCTGGGCTGTCCCTGCTCTGCCTCCTAACCTCTGCTTCCTCACTTCCCTTACTTTCTTCAAATATTAGCTAAAATCTCATTCACTTTGTCCTGATCCCTCTTAATCCTAGTCTATTCCCTATGATATTACCTCTAATTTTTCCTCTCTTTATCTTGTTTCAGCATAGCTGGTGAGCATGAATTTCTTTGATCAAGTACAAGGGAGTACCTTTTCTTGGTATCCATAAACCTTTAGTTCCTGTAACTTGGAAAACACAACAAATGCAAGTTGATTGATTTGATGTCTTTGGCATGAAGTGGCTAATGTACTTTATTATTTCTTCTCTAAAACCATCATGTTTTTTTTTTTCCCATTACTCAAGCTGAACTTCTTTTTAGCAATATTTTCATTTGTGCTATAGTCACTGCAGATGTTATTCACTTAGTTAAGCTTACTTCTCTCCATATGCATTTGACTTTTTTCAGGATCCTATATATTTTTTCATTTTATATTGCATATTATTCAATGACATTTTTATAGAGTGTCTTTTCAGCTTCAATAGCTTTTATTTCAAGTGTTTGCTATCACAAAAGTTATTATTAAAAATGTATTGCTGTCTTTTAGACTTTCACTGGTACCTTTTACTTATTTGAATATATATGTGTGTACAAATACACACACACACACACACACACACACACATTATAATATTAGGATCTCTGTGATGAAGCATATGGAAAGTTTTTTTCCCCACTTTTCTTGTTCAATTCCAAATTGAAAAACACATTTTTATATCACTTCACAAGCTGCAACAACTCTACATCAGCATACCAACGTTATCATAGCCCGCCACAACTGATCATTTGTATTTTTTACTTTCCCAATTATCAGAAAAGAAGACAAAACCTCAGATTTCTTTTAATTTATATTTCCATTATTATTTGGCATATTTTCAGGTGGTCATTTATATTTTGTAACTCTTGTTCAGAAAAATATTTGTTTCCATCATGTGGCCCTTTTATCGAAAAATGTTCTTTGTGTTATGCATCTCAATTTGGTGTAAATTTTGAATTTCAGACTATTTGCAGTGATATTTATTTTTTCTACTCTTGCATTTTTCATCTAATTCTGTCTTCACTAATTTTATTCCTGTAAAGCCATTCAGACCAATTTTGAGTGAACTTTATGTTTTGTCTCTTTCCCATATGTGCTTTACAACAGATCCATGGAACAGAGAAATCAATCTGAAGTCACTGAGTTTATCCTTCTAGGCCTTTCAAAAGAACCAGAGCAGGAGAGACTCTTGTTCTCCTTTTTTATGCTTATGTACCTGATCACAGTCCTGGGGAACTTGCTCATCATTCTGGCTATTAGAATTGATTCTCGACTTCATACTCCCATGTACTTCTTCCTCAGCAACTTATCTGTGGTTGATATCTGCTTCACTTCCACCACCATCCCCAAAATGTTAATAAACCATTTAACTAAGAACAAAGCAATTCCTTATGGTAAGTGCTTAACACAAACATTCTTTTTCAGTTGGCTTATAGGGACCGACAGTGTCCTTTTAGCCTCCATGGCCTATGATCGTTATGTGGCCATCTGTGCTCCTCTACATTATACCATGATCATAACCCCAAGAGTCTGTGTGTTTCTTGTATCAGTGTCTTGGATATGGACTTGTATTAATTCTCTTATACATACTACATCCCTTTCCCAACTGTCATTCTGTGGCCACAATGAAATCCACCACTTCTTCTGTGATCTCAGTGCCCTAATAAAGTTGGCCTGCTCAGATACCTTCATCAATGACTTGCTGATCTACACAGTGGGAGGACTGACAGCTGTCGTGCCCTTCATTGGCATCTTGATATCCTACATTCATATTTTCATGGCTGTGCTAAGAATCCCATCTACTGGTGGAAAGAGAAAAGCCTTCTCCACTTGTGGATCCCACCTCACTGTAGTCTGTCTCTTCTATGGGACAATCATCGGAGTGTACTTCAGCCCCACATCCAGCCACACAGCACAAAAGGACACAGCAGTAGCTGTGATGTATACAGTGGTTACCCCCATGCTGAACCCTTTCATCTATAGTCTAAGAAACAGTGATATGAAGGGAGCCCTAAGGCTGCTCCTTACTAGTAAGTTAGGACTCTCTTTGTGCCTCTGACACATCCTTCTGGGGTTAGGCACTTATATTTCAAACAACAATCCCAGTCAATGAATAGATTCACAGTAAGACTTTTTAAATATTCAGTGAATGAAGTCAATCTTTCTACTGCACCAGTGATAATGTGATGTGATGCAAAGAACACAGGATTCTCAATCATTTTGCTTCTCCTTCTGGTTCTATCACTTCCTAGATGAACAAATAGACTAATCTTCCTATATCTCATGTTCCCCATGTAGAAAATGAAGGGACAATTATTCTTGGGGTATGTTATACAACTCAACAGATTCAGTAAGTCCTGTAGCTTATAGAATAGTATTATAAAGGGCATCTAGGTGGTGCAGTGGCTAGAGCGCCAACCCTGAAATCAGGAGGACCTGAGTTCAAATTTGGAAACAAACACTTAACACTTCCTATCTGTATGACTTTGGAAAATCACTTAACTCCCATTGCCTCTGCAAAAAAAAATTATAGAACATGAAAATATGAAAGGACTTACTTCACTGGAGTCACATAACTAGGATATGTCAGACATGAGACTTGAACTCTGAACTTCCTTGTTTTAAGGCAAGTTCTTTAGCCATTTCATCACACTGCTTTCTAATAAAATATGGGAACAAGAAATTCATACAAGCTTGGGAAGACTTATAGGAACAAATAAGGCATGAATTAAGCAGAACTTGCAGAACAATATACGCAATACTTACAATTATATAAGAAGGAAATAATAAAATTGAATTCTTTGTCATTATAACAACAAAATTTGGCACAAGAGAAGAATGAAGAAAATGTATCACCTTCTTTTCTTTGCAGAGATGGGGAAATATGGATAGACAACATAATATGTACCATTGGAAATATTGAGTTTTGCTGAGATTTTTTTCTCTTTTTTTTTCTTGTTTAAGAAATAGTTCAATGGGGTGAGATAAGAGGGAAATGAAGATGATAAAACAAAAGATATCAATATAAAATAAAAAGTAAATGAAACAACTAGGCTAGTTCAAGATTCTCTTCAGTTCTGGCATCCTATGATTCCATGAACTAGGCATTATTACCTTTACCACAGAGAATCACAGGGACTTGAATTGACTTCAGGGACAAGTTAGTCTAACCCCTTCTGAAGAAACAATCCTTTCTACATATTTAATCAATCAACAAGCATTTCTTAAACATCTATAAAACTCTGGGCACAATGTTGGAGATACAAAAACAAAAAGGAGCTAAATGTTAGGAGGCACAGTAAATAACATGCTAGACTTGAAGTCAGGTTGTTCTGAGTCCTAATACTGCCTAAGATAGTTAGCATGTATGTGGCCTTGGACAAGTCATCTAACTGATTTATGCCTTACTTTCTTTATCAATAAAATTAGGGGAGATGGTGATTTAAGAGGTCCATTAAATCTCTGAAACAGTGATCCTATAATTTTATGATGGAGGTAACATGTATGTATATGTGTTTACAAAAGTGTCCTAGCAAAAGTGGAGACAAAGTGTATTGAGGGAGTGCTCAAAACTCATCCTTAAGTTTAACCTATATTATTAACATTTTTTTCCATTGCTTTTTTATATCTAGATAATTTAAGAATTACTAGACTGCCCAAAAGCAATGCTCAAAAGAAAAAACCTAAATATCATATTTCAAGAAATCATAAAGGCACACTGCCTCCAATATCCTAGAAGCAACAAGTAAAACAGAAATTAAAAGAATCGACCAATAGCAAAATTGCAGAGAACCCATCAAAGAGAATGTACTAAAAGCAGCCAGAAAGAAACCAGTCAAATACCCATAATCACAGTCAGCATCACATAAATGGACCCACACTTAACACCATACACCAAGATAAGATCAAAATGGGTCCATGATTTAGGCATAAAGAACGAGATTATAAATTAATTAGAGGAACATAGGATAGTTTACCTTTCAGACTTGTGGAGAGGAAGGGATTTGTGACCAAAGAAGAACCAGAGATCATTCTTAATCACAAAATAGAAATTTTTGATTATATCAAATTAAAAAACTTTTGTACAAACAAAACTAATGCAAACAAGATTAGAAGGGAAGCATCAAACTGAGAAAACATTTTTATAGTTAAAGGTTCTGATAAAGGCCTCATTTCCGAAATATATAGAGAATTGACTCTAATTTATAAGAAATCAAGCCATTCTCCAATTGATATGAACAGACAATTTTCAGATGATGAAATTGAAATTATTTATAGCCACATGAAAAGGTGCTTCAAATCACTATTGATCAGAAAAATGCAAATTAAAACAACTCTGAGATACCTCTACACACCTCTCAGATTGGCTAAGATGACAGGAAAAAATAATGACAACTGTTGGGGATGTGGGAAAACTGTGACACTGATACATAACTATGCTGGCATAACTATGAATAGATCCAACCATTCTGGAGAGCAATTTGGAACTATGCTCAAAAAGTTATCAAACTGTGCATACCCTTTGATCCAGCATTGTTTCTACTGGGCTTATATCCCAAAGAGATCTTAAAGGAGGGAAAGGGATCAATATGTGCAAAAATGTTTGTGATAAGAAACTGAAAACTGAATGGATGCCCATCAATTGAAAAATGGCTAAATAAATTATGGTATATGAATGCTATGGAATACTATTGTTCTATAAGATACGATCAGCATTTGATTTCAGAGATACTTGGAGAGACTCCTTCATTCCCTATTTTTTCAAATAGTTTATATAACATTGGAGTTAATTGTTCTTTAAATGTTTGGTAGAATTCACATGGAAATCCATCTGGTCCTGGGGGTTTTTTCTTAGCGAATTGATTAATAGCTTGTTCTATTTCTTTTTCTAAAATGGGACAATTTAAGTAATTTATTTCCTCTTCTGTTAATCTGGGCAATCTATATTTTTGTAGATATTCCTCCATTTCATTTAAGTTGCCAAATTTATTTTCATAAAGTTGGGCAAAGTAACTCCTGATAATTGCTCTAGTTTCCTCTTCATTGGTGAATAGTTCTCTCTTTTCATTTTTGAGACTAACAACTTAATTTTCCTTTTTATTTTTTCTAATCAAATTAAATATTTTGTTGGTTTTTTTTTCAATAAAACCAACTCAGTTTTATTTATTAATTCAATAGTTTTTTTACTTTCAATTTTATTGATCTCTCCTATTATTTTTAGAATTTCAAGTTTGGTATTTGATTGGGGGGGTTAATTTGTTATTTTTCTAGTTTGTTAGTTGCAAGCCCAATTTATTGATCTTCTTTTTCTCTATTTTATGTGAGTAAACATCTAGAGATATAAAACTTCCCCTTATTACTGCTTTGGCTGCATCCCACAAATTTTGGTATGTTGTCTCATTATTGTCATTTTCTTGGATGAAATTGTTGATTGTATCTATGATTTGCTATAGGGAACACACTGAAAAAGATAAATTCTTTATAAGGGAATAATCAAGGTATATGATTAGAGATATTAACTAAGAAGAGATTAAAGTAAATACTTAATTTTTTCTCAATTTATACCAGATGGATTTTTAGATAACCAATTATTAAATAAAGATAACCAAAAGTTAAATAAAAAACAAATTATTAAATAAAAAATATTTTGTGCCCAAAAGATCCATTTAACAATCATTAATTATGCATCTTTTGATTACAACTGGTAATTTGCCATTGATTTCATTTGGCTAATCATGAACTAATAATTCTGCTGAATAATGTCTCATTCTCAACAAACTCAGGAGGGCAGTTTCATCCCATTTTTTATACCATTTATATTCTATGGAACATTCATAAAGTTTAATCTTTTGATATGTTTTCAAACATACTTCAGCTTAATCACTAGTATAGTACTTAAGTGATGAAAAAAGTACTATATAAGGAATGAGTGGAACTTAACAGCATTTGTTAAAATAAGTAAACAAAACACAATTTATGTTATTGTGCACTGCACATAGTTGACAGCTGTCTGTCAAATATGCAACTGATAATGAAGCTTCCTTCATTCTAAAATTCCAAAATTCCAATTTTGAAGTTTCCAAAAATCTTTAAAAAATTAATTCCCATGCATACTTTGGTCCACAAGAGTTAAATAATACTTTAAATATAATTAGATGCTTTTAATCATCCCCCAATATTTTAAAATCATTACTACAGAAGAACTACCCCCTTCTGCCTGGATGAAAGATTTGCCAAGCATTTGTGTAGCAAAAGGAAAAATAAATGCAAAACTAAACAAATAGCAGGCAAACTTTTGTACCAAGATAATTAATATCCAAAATTACTGTTTTATAAAGTGAAAACAACAAAGTATAATTTTAATAATTGTTAATTCATTAGAATCCTCCTTAAAGGAAGCATAAAAATATTTTTGTAATTTAAAAAACCTATTTATGTTACTGAACATTATTCAATTTTGTTTTATCTTCAAGTTTCTAAGTTGAGAGCAAATGTACAAAGTAAGCAGGATTTTGATCCATTCCAACATGAGGGTTTGGAAGCCTAAATTTTACTTTTTCCTAATGGTGAATCCAGAGAAATGAACAACTTTTTACTTAATATCAAGTTGTCAATATTCTAGCACTTTGCAATTTGGTTTGACTACCAATTTTATTAAGCAGTCAGAATTAAAGATTGACCTTTTAATAATGAGTCATGAGCTTCATTGTGATGGTTCACTGATTCCTGCATGAAGCTTTTGGGGGCACAATTTATTTGTCTCTAGTTTCTTTTGAGATACCAAAGTGTTAGGTAGAAGGTACCAGGGACAGGGGAACAACCAAAGGTCTGTGATTAGAAGGCAATAGTTCAAGTCAATTCTGACATAATATGCTGAAAACTATTGACTCAACTTGAATTTAAAATAGGGAATGGGAGCATTTCAGTAATTCAAGAATTAGGTATAAAACAAAACAGCCTTTAAAGGTTCCTTTAAAACATTAAAATTGAACTGTCAGACAAAAGAAGGAAGAATTTTGTTTTCTTCTTCCACCTATACCTAAGGTCAGGCATGTTTCTTGTGTTCTATGAGTTAATATTAATATTTCTTAATGAATCTGCTCATTATAAGATTGAATTACATTTCCCCCAACTTCTATTGCTTACACAATTCTCTTGATATAATCCTTTCTCTCAAATACAGGTTTACTTGTTTATCATTCTGAATAACCATTCATCAATAGGAATTTGCAGATGGGAAAGCTATTTTCAAGAACATCAGTCAGATTTGGGGACTTATACCTCTGTAATCCTGGAGTATCTGGAAATATTCTGTCCTTCTATGATAATAATAGCCCTGACTAAAGACGTCTGATTTCCAGAAGCATGTGTAGAAAAGCCTAGAAATAGAAGGACTACTGATGACCTTGATTTTTACATCTGGGAATAAAAGTTATTGCTTCCAAGTTGAAATAACATAAATCTCAGTTTTTTTAATTCTTCCTAAACAAAATAATTTGAATTAAGCAATATAATAATTAGTATTTATATATTTTAAGATATACAAAACTATGTTAACTTATTTGATTTTCCTAACAGACCTGTAAGATAAGTGTTATTATCCCCATTTTACAAATGAAGCAACTGACACACAGAAAGTTTAAGTGATTTTCCAAGAGTCACATTAAAGTTGGTAAGTATATGAGGAAGGATTTGAACACAATTTTTTCCTGTCTCCAAAACCAGCACTATCTATTGCACCAGAAATCCAATCCTTCTCCAGAGTTTATGACCTATATTCTCATCCCAAAGCCACATTCTACTTAAGAATGGGTGTTCTCATAGGAGAATTCTGGAAAGATGGTGGATTGATAAATTTCAAACTTTTAAATTTTTCTCCACAAATAAAACAAATGTGTGCCTCAGGGAGAACATAGAATGAAGAAAAATCAAGAAGACTGGGCAGGATTGGGGTCTTCCAAGTGCAGTTTGAGAAGATCTGAAGAAAGACTCTGGGCTGGGGATTAACTCCTGTGAAGTGCAAATATTTTCAGCTAGCTCTATAGAAATATCAATTGGGGAGTCCTGGGACAAGATGGGTTTGTCTGGAGCCTCTGCTGGAACCACAGAAAATTTCACCTCTTGGACTTCATGTGGAGTCAGGGTTCTGGGTCCAGGAACTGAGTGAACCTCAGTTGATTAGAAATACCAGATCCAGCTGTTCTGCAGAGACACAGCCTTGCCAGAAGAAACCAGGATACCTGTGAGTGCAAAAATGGGAGGCATGTCACCCTAAATGCTGTGGGCACTTGCTGGAGGATGGAGCCCTTGATGTGGGGTTCTAGGTCAGAAGGAAGGCAACTAGAAGCATCGCAATTAGAGTTTACATTAATACCTATTTTTTAAAATGAACCAGCAGAGAATAAAGAACCCTGCCACAGAAACTTACTATGGGAACAGGGAAGATCATATTCAGAGGAGGACACTGAAGTAAAAAGATCTTCTATCCCAAAGAATAATAGGAAATAATTCCTTGCCCAGAGAGAATTCATAGAAGAACTCAAAAAAGGATTTAAAAATCAAATGAGAGGGATTGAAGAAAAATGAAAAAATAAAAATAAAAATAAAACTCACCCAAGATAAACAAGAACACTATGGGGGAAAAGTTAACTAACTAGAAGAGAATATTCAGAATCTCAAATATGAAAATAACTCTTTGAAATTTAAAATTGGCAAGGGGAAGTGGGTGAAGCTATGAGAGACCAAGAAAGAACAAAACAGATTCTAAAGAATAAAAATAATAGAACAGAAGATGAAACATTAGAAAAATACAGAACTGGAGAACAGATCAAGAAGAGAAAATTGAAGAATAATTGGACTGTCCGAAAATTGTGTAAAAGAAAAACCTTGACACAATAATGCAAGAAATACTTCAAGAAAATTGTCCTGGAGGGATAGCTCATAAGAGAAAAGTAATGATAGGAAAAAAAATCCACTGATCACCACCTCAATGGGATTCTATGTGGAAAACACATAGGAATATTATTGACAAATTTTGAAAAACCAGATCAAAGAAAACTTTTTTCAAAAAAAAATTAAAAAATGTTAAAGCTTCAATTAAAATTGTATATGACTTATCAGCTGAGCCACAATTAAAAAAAAAAAAACTACAGGTCCTGGAATCATATTTACCAATGATCAAAAGAACAAAGCCTGTGGCCAAAAATATCATATCCAGCAAAATTGTCTATACTACTGAATGAGAAAAATAAACATTGAATGTACTTTCATATTTTTAGGACTTTCTATCAAACTCAAGCCTAATAGAAAATATAACATCTAAGAACCAATATGTTTTTAAAAGTTATTTATTGTTAGTATGCATTGCTTTATGAATCATGTTGAGAAAAGAAAATCAGAACAAAAAGGAAAACTATGGGAGAGATGAAAAAAAGTGAAGTGAAAAAAATATGTATTGATACATAATTTCCTTACTTTTTTTTTTCTGGAGACAGATGGCATTTTTTGCCAAAGTATTTTGGGATTCCTTTGGAATACTGAACTATTAAGAAGAACCAAGTGTTTCATAGTTGATCATTGCACATATTTTGCTATTATTGTATACAATGTATCCCTGCTTTTGCTTTTTTCACTTAGCATCACTTCATGTGAATCTTTGCAGGCCTTTATAAAATTAGCTTGTTCATCATTTTTATAGAACAATAATATTCTATATTGTTCTGTAAGGAATGACCAGCAGGATGAATACAGAGAGGACTGGCGAGACTTACATGAACTGATGCTAAGTGAAATGAGCAGAACCAGGAGATCATTATATACCTCAACAATGATACTGTTTGAGGATGTATTCTGATGGAAGTGGATCTCTTCCATAAAGAGAGCTAATTCAGTTTCAGTTGATCAAAGATGAGCAGAAGCAGTTACACCCAAAGAAAGAACACTGGGAGATGAATATAAACTGCTTGTATTTTTGTTTTTCTTCCCGTATTATTTATACCTTCTGAATTCAATTCTCCCTGTGCAACAAGAAAACTGTTCGGTTCTGCACACGTATATTGTATCCAGGATATACTGTAACCTATTCAACATGTAAAGGATTGCTTGCCATCTGGGGGAGGGAGTAGAGGGAAGGAGGGGAAAAATCGGAACAGAAGTGAATGCAAGGGATAATGTTGTAAAAAATTACCCCGGCATGAGTTCTATCAATAAAAAGTTATTTTAAAAAATTAATGTAAGTAATATAGAATAAAGAAGTTACTTTCAAAGAGGAAAAAAAAGAACAATAATATTCCATTGTCTTCATATACAACAACTTATTCAACCATTCCCCAAAAGGATAGGCATTTTATTCATTTTTTAATTCTTTGCTACCACAAAAAGAGCTGCTACAAACATTTTGCATATGTGAGTCTTTTTTCCTTCTTTACGATTTCCTTTGGATACAGACAAAGTAATAGCATTCCTGGATTAAAGGGTATGCACAGTTTTACAGCCCTTTTGGCACACTGCTCTTAAGAATGGTTGGATCATTTCACAACTCCACCAAAAAGGCATTAGTTTCTCAGTTTTCCCACAACCTCTCTAACATTTATCATCTTTTCCTGTCACCTTAGCCAACCTAAGAGATGTGAGGTGATACTTCAGAGCTGTTTTTAATATATATTTTGCTAATCAATAGTGATTTAGAAAATTTTTTCATGAAATTATAGATAGCTTTAATTTCATCATCTGAAAATTGTTCATATTCTTTGACCATTTCTCAATTGGAGAATAACTTCCATTTTTATAAATTTGATGCTCTTTTATATATTTTAGAAATGAGACCTTTTGCTCTAAATCACTATTGATCAGAGAAATGCAGATTAAGACAACTCTGAGATACCACTACACACTTTTATGACAGGAAAAGATAATGATGAATGCTGGAGGGGATGTGGGAAAAGGAGGGCACTAATACATTGTTGGTGGAACTATAAATAGATCCAACGATTCTGGAGAGCAATTTGGAACTATGCTTAAAAAGTTTTCAAACTGTGAATACTCTTTGATCCAGCAGTGTTACTACTGGGCTTATATTCCAAAGAGATCTTAAAAAAGGAAAAAGGACCCACATGTGCATGTTTGGGAGAATCCTTTTTGTGTAGTGGTAAGAAACTGAAAACTGAATAGATGCCCATCATTCAAAACATGACTGAATAAATAGTGGTACATGAATGTTATGGAATATTATTGTTCTGTAAGAAATGACTAGCAGGATGATTTCAGAGAGGCCTGGAGAGACTTACATGAATTGATGCTAAATGAAATGAGTAGAACCCAGAGATCATTATACATGGCAACAATAAGATTATACAATGATCAATTCTGATGGATGTGGGTCTCTTCAATAATGAGATGATTCAAATCAGTTCCAATAGTCCAGTGATAAAGAGAGCCATCTACACCCAGAGAGGGGACTGTGGAAACTGAATGTGGTTCACAACATAGCATTTTCACTCTTTTTGTTGTTGTTTGCTTGCATTTTATTTTGCTTCTCTTTTTTCGGTTTGATTTGATTTTTTTTTGTGCATCACAATAATTGTATAAATATGTATGCATACATTGGATTTAACATATATTTCTACCATGTTTAACATATATTGCATTACTTGTCATCTAGGGGAGAGCATGGAGGAAGGAGGGAAATTGGAATACAAGGTTTTGCAAGAGCTAATGTTGAAAATTGTCCACACATATGTTTTGAAAAATAAAAAGCTTTAATTAAAAAAAAAAAAGAAATGACATCTTTATCAGAAACACTGGCCTAAAGATTTTTCCCCAGACTTTTACTTCCCTTTTAATCTTGTTTCTCTTGGTTTTGTTTGTGCAAAAAAAATTAATGTAATGTAATCAGAATTGTTTAACCTTTCATAATGATTTCTAGTTCTTCTTTGGTCATAAATGTCTCCAAAGATCTGATAGGTAAATTATCCGTTGTTCTCCTAAATTTTTATGGTATCATTCTTTATGCTCAAAACATGTACCCATTTTGACCTTATGGGGTGTGAGAGGTAGGTCTATGTCAAGTTTGTGATTAATATTTTTCAGTTTTCCCAGCAATTTTTGTCAAATAGTTCTTTTTCCAGAAGCTAGAGTTTGGAGATTTATTAAATATTAGATTACTATAGACTTTGATGAATGTGTGGGGCATATCTAATTTATTCCACTGATCCACTACTCTATTTCTTAGCCAATAACAAATGGTTTGACAATTGCTGCTTTATAATATAGATTTAGGTTCCATTTGCCTCATTCTAGTTTTTAATATGTGATTTTCTTCAGTTAGCTTTTGTATCTCTTTTTTCAGTTGGTTAATTCCACTTTTAAAGTTGTTTTCTTCAGTGGATTTTTTTTTTTTTTTGCATTTGGCCAGTTGCATTTTTGAGGAGTTGTTTTCTTCATTCATTTTTTCTTTCTTTTCCCAAGGTGTTTACTCTCTCATGCATATCTCTCATTTCCTTTTTCATTTTTTCTCTTACTTCTTTTATTTGCCTTTTAAAGTCTTTTATGAGCATTTTGAAGAAGTCTCTTTGGTCATGAGAACAATTCATACCAATCTTTGAGATTTCTTCTGTGGACATTTTGCCTTCTTCTGAGTTGGTGTTTTGGCCTGCTCTGTCACCATAGTAGCTTTTTATAGTCAATATTCTTTTCTGTTTCTTGCTCATTTTTTTTCCTCTTCTTTTGGAATTTCTTCTTTTATTTTTACTTTTGTGTTTGAGTTCTACTCCTGGGGAAAAGGGAGTGCTATCGCAAGTTTCCTGTGCAGCTTGGAGCCTTGGCTTTGAGCACAGGGGCCCTTTGCATTTGCTGAGGATAGTTTTGCCTACTTTTCAGGAAACAGCCTGATTTCCCAGAGTTGGCCTTCTGAGATAGGTCTGGAAGCTACCCCTGATTTGCTTCTCTACTGAGCCAACTCTGAGGATCTTAGTTGTTGATTTACTGTGATTAAAATCTTATTACTGACTTTCCCAAAGTCTGTCTAGTTGGGTTAAACACCCTTTTCACCCCAATGAGATTCATATTTCTTAAAGTTTTCTGGTCTATATTGAGCTGGAGAATGATTTCATTCCAACAGAATACTCAGAGGTTTGGTTTCATGTGGTTTTTGAGGGAAACTGGTAGAACTCAAGCAGCTTCCTGACTATTCCATCATCTTGGGTCCACCCCAAAACAAAAGCTAATATCAAATATCAGTTTCAAGGAACCCCAACATGGACAAATTGTTTATGTTCTTTTTATATATACCATATGTTTAAAATTGACATCAACTATAGGGTAGCTCAAAAGAAAGATTGGGGCAGAGTTAAAATAAAAAATAATAATTATGTTATTTAGAAGGGGAGGAAGACTTGTAGCTCTGAAAACCTCACATGAGGAATGGGTTAAATAACCAAGATTATATGTATACCTCAAGAAGGGTATAAGGATATAGCACCTTCCAAAATCTATAAAGAAATAAGGGATGAAGGATGGATGGATAGAGAAGCAAAGGGTGAGGGAAGAAGACAAAGGAGAGATCTATGAGTGGATTATTAATTTATGACATTAATCTATGAGATTAAGTAACAGCAAAGCAAGCTAAGGAGCATAAGTAAAGTAAAGCATAAGCATGTATAGGAAAGATATGTGTAGGTGTATGTGGAGGGAATGGTGTATGTGTATGTATATTATGTATATATCTACATATGTATATATAAATATATCCTTGGCTAACTAAAGTCTGCTTGAAGGTGGGGGGAAAGAAAGGGGATAAAAGAATAAAGTAAAAATGGTGTGTAGTAGAGAACAAAAGAACAATTTTCAAGGAAATAAAGAAAAGATGAACACTCATGAATATAATTTCTTCTACTAATATGCATATATACATATACATACATACATATATATATATGTGTGTATGTATGTATATATATATAATATATATATATATATATATATATATATATACTTTCTTGAACTGTTAATTTGTTGTTAAATATTTTGAATCCTCTCTGAAGTTCTGCTGGGCACACGACAATGTTCTTTTTTTTTTCTGTTTTATTTTGTTTTGTATTTGGTTTCTATTTTTCTTTTTTCTTATTCTGTTTTTTTTAATAAAATAAATAAATAAGACAATGGGTTTGCTCTGTTGATTGTGAAGATTTTAAAAAGAAGATAGCATGCACTGGATTTTACTCTGTAAAGTCCTTAATCTTCAAGCATTCACAAGAATTCTCCATACTCATATGAGGCAGTACCACCTCGCCATCCAATGAGTTCTCCTTATTCATCTGGTGGCTGCTGAAAGGCTGGTAGCAGAGGTGATCAAGGCACTGGTCACTGATAAAGTATGAAGGGAGAGGACACTGTGTGTACCAACTCAGGGATCTCTAGATCCTGGATAATGGGCATTGGGTGCGAGTTAGTTAATGGGAAGGCTGGGAAGAGAGAAAAGAATTCTCATAAGATGAGTAGGAGGAAGAAAAGGAAGAAGATAGAGAAGAAAAAGAATAAACAGAGGAAGAGGAAGAGGAGAAAGGGAAGGAAGAAGACAAGTAAACAGAATAGGTGGAAGAAAAAAGAGAAAGAGGACGTGGAGAGGGAGGAAGGACTAAATAAAATTTAGAATACAAAAAACAGAAAGGTTTTTTTTATTTAAATAAGTTAGAGATCTTAGCATATGAAATGTTCAAGCTCATAAGTAACTTGAAACATAGTACTTCAGAGTTGTAAAGGGCTAAAAATAGTCAATTAGTGGATATCTCTGTCCCAAGTCTCTTCTCACTCCAATCCATCCTCCAATCAGCTATCAAATTGATTTTCCTTTAGTATAGATCTGACCATATCATTGCCATCTCCAATTTGACAATCCACAATGATTCCCCATTGCCTCTAGATTCAAATATAAAATTTTTTTTGTTTAACTTCATAATTTTTATAGATGACTCATGCCTCCCTTTCCTGCCTTCTTACTCATCCCTAAATATTCTGTGACCTAGTGCACTAGGCACTGCTTACCTTGTTATTTCCCACAGGAAACCCTCTACCTCTCCAATCTGAGAATTTTCACTGGTTAACCCAGAAATAGTATGCTTATGAGTGTAGGCATGGCAAGAAATTTCAAAAATATAGCAGCTATGGTGATAAAAATCAGGTTTCAAAAAACATTTGAAAAGATAGAATATAATGAGATGAAATTTACTCCTATTCATTTGTTCCAAAAAGCAACTGCACAAACATGATATGACCAAATAATAGTTTCTCTGAAAAAAGAAAAGATATGAGATTTGTCTTCTGGTAATCCAGTATTGGACAGGTAGGTGGTGCAGTATACAATCACATAAACCTGAATCACATAGCAATCACATAAACCTGAATTCAAATTCAGCATTAATTTTCTTTATCCCATCATGTGAAATCTCTTCTTTCCTCCACAATCTCAAAATTCCTACCAGTGTCTCTACAATCATATTCTCTAGTACTTTGAGGATTCTGCTATGTAGTACATCCAGGGCAGTTCACTGGAAAATATACAAAGGGCATTCTGAATTATCTTCCCTTCCCTTATTTGCCTTGATATTCAGCTCCATATTAAACATGCATGTTCTCATTTTAGTCTTCTAAACCTCCTCCTCATGCAAAAAAAAAAAATTTCCTCCATTTAGGAGAAAAAACAAAAGTAAAGAAAGATTTCATAGACCCTTTCTTATTTTGTGGATTTTTTTTCATTTTCATTTCCACTCCAAATATTCATATGGATTATTTGTGTCTGCCCCATGATAGAGCCTTCTGAGTTTATATTGGCTTGATCAGTCACAGTGGAACACACTATAACTTGACCCCTACATAGTGGTCTCATTTTGGTTGTTTTCTAGAATGAAGGACATTTTTACAACCAATCAGGCATTTTCATTATTCCATTTACCCTGAATGGCCCACCTATATTTTGATTAGTCTTTCTCTTCCAAAAAGACATTAAAAATCCTTTTTTTCCCTTTTGAGGGGCACTGAGGTGGCAATAGATAGAGTTCCAGGACTATAAGAAGAAAGATCTGAATACAAATCCAGTCTCAAATAATAACTAATTGTGTGAGCCTGGACAATTCACTGAACCCTGTTTGTGTAGCATCTCATCTGTAAAATCAGATAGGGAAAGCAACTAGCAAACTACTCCAGTAACTTTGCTTAGAAAACTCCAAATGGGGTCACCAAGAGTCAGACACAACTGCAAATGACTGAACAATTCATTCATTATTAGAAGTCATTACATTGCTCAGATCATTCTAATCTCTAGCACTCCTGATAAAATATTTTCTTGGAACTGGGGCAAACATTTGTATTCATAATCTATTGTTCATACTTACTTTTATCTTCTGAAAAGATGGTTCCACAATCTGTGGTCGTCAATGCATTCCCTTTTTGGTTTTGTTAGAGAATTATTTCTTCTCTTTCTCATCTCAGCTGTTTATGTTTTAAGTATTTCATCCATGGAAGCTGTCCATCCAACTTGCCCAATAGAATTTTAAGCCATGAGATACAAATCATCTTCTTTCTGAACTCTTTGAAATATATTTTTCCAAGATCTAGATTATGCATCAAATAATGCTTACATCATCTGTCCTTTATCACAAATTTTATGTTGGAATGATCACATTCTTTCAAGGTTCCCATAATTTCTACCTCAATAACCATTTTCTCCATTTTTTAATATTCAGGCTCAGAATCATATACATAATACAGCCCCATTATAGCTCTTTCCATTCAATATTTTTATTTTTAAATTTTTTGTCATATGTGTACATTCATTTTAAATATATACATCTGAAAATTTTTATCATGAAATCGAGAGAGAAAAATCAGAACAAAAGAGAAAAACCATGAGGAAAAAAGAAGGTTGAAAAAATTACACTTTAATACACATTCAATTTCCATAATTCTCTCTCTGGACATGGATGACATTTTCCATCCAAAGTTTATTAGAATTGTTTTGGATCACTAATTTGCTGAGAAGAGCCAAGTCTAGCATAGCTGATCATCACACAATCTTGCTTTTGCAGTGTACAATGTTTTTCTACTTCTGCTTTTTTTTCCACACAGCATCAGTTCCTGTAAATCTTTCCATGCTTTTCTGAAATCAGCTTGTTCATAATTTCTTATAGAATAATAACATTCCATTATTTTCATACCCCATAACTTATTCATCCATTCTCCAGCAGATGATCATCTACTTGTTTTCCAATTCTTTTCCACTACAAAAAGAGCTGGTACAAACATTCTTTCACATATGGGTCCTTTCCCCTTTTTTATTATTTCTCAGTAGTGACATTGCTGGATCAAAGGATGTGCACAGTTTGGTAGCTCTTACGTCATAGTTCAGAATTGCTCTCTAGAGCAATTGGATCCATTTACAACTCGACATAGAAAGCATTAGTGTCCTGGTTTTCCCCCATTCCTTCCAACATTTATCATCATTTTTTCCTTCTCTTAGCCAATCTGATATTGTAAAATGGTATCCCAAAGTTGTTTTAATTTGCATTTTTCTTATTAATAGTGATTTAGAGAATTTTTTTTCTTTATCTGAGCATTATCTGTTCTTAGTCTTTGACCATTTATCAGTAGTGGAATGACTTCTCTCCTTAGAAATTTAACTCCATTTTCTCTATATTTTAGAAATGAGACTTTTATCCTAAAATTGTTTTCCAGATTTCTGCTTTCCTTCTAATCTTGGCTGAATTGGTTTTGTTTCTGCAAACCCTTTTTAATTTAATGTGATCAAAATTATCCAGTTTGTATTTCATTATGTTCTCTAGTTTTTAGTCATAAATTCCTCCTTTCTCTTTTTGTAATAAAGCTTTTTCTTTTCAAAACATATGCATGGATAATTTAACAACATTGACCTTTGCATGTACTTGTATTTCAGATTTTCTCCTTCCTTCCATGCCCTCCCCTAGATGGGAAGCAATCCAATATATATTAAAGATGTTAAAATATATGTTAAATCCAATATGTATACACATATACAATTATCTTGCTACACAAGAGAAATCAGATAAAAAAAAGAAAGTAAATGAAAAAGAAAGCAAAATGCAAGTGAATAATTAAAAGAGTGAGAATGTTATATTGTGATCCACATTCAGTTCCTAGAATTCTCTCTCTGGTTGTAGGTGGCTCTCTTCATCACAAGATCATTGAAATTGGCATCAAACTATCTCATTGTTGGAAAGAGTCACGTTCATCAGAATTGATCATTGTAATATATTAATATTGTCATGTACCATGATCTCCTGATTCTGCTCATTTCACTTAGCATCAGTTCATGTAAGTTTTTCCAGGCTTTTCTAAAATCATCCTCCTGATCATTTCTTATAGAACAATAATATTCCATATTCATATACCTTAACTTATTTATCCATTCCCCAACTGATGGGAATTTACTCAGTTTCTAGTTTCTTGTCACTATGAAAAGGATTGTCACAAACATTTTTGCACATGTGGGTCCCTTTCCTTCTTTTATATCTCTTTGGGATATAAGCCCACTAGAAACACTGATGCATCAAAGAGTATGCACAATTTGATAACTTTTTGAACATAGTTCCAAATTGTTCTCCAGAATGGCTGGATTTGTTCCTAGTTCCACCAACAATGTATTAGTGTCCCAGTTTTCTGACATTCCCTCAGACATTCATACTTGTCTTTTCCTGTCATCTTAGCTAATCTGAGAGGTGTATAGTGGGATCTTAGAATTGTCTTTTTTTGCATTTCTCTGATCAATAGTGATTTAGAGCACCTTGTCATAGGATTATAAATAGTTTGACTTTTTTCTGAAAATTGTCTGTTCACATCCTTTTACCATTTATAAACTGGAGAATGGCTTGGATTCTTATAAATTTGAGTCAATTCTCTATATATTTTAGAAATGAGGCCTTTACCAGAACCCTTAAATATAAAAATGATTTCCCAATTTATTGCTTCCCTTCTGATCTTATCTGCATTAGTTTTGTTTGAACAAAAATCTTTTAACATAATATAATCAAAATTGTTTATTTGGTGTTCAATTATGAATTCCAATTCTTCTTTGGACATGAATTCCTTCATTCCCCACAGATCTGAAAGACAAACTATCCTATGTTCCTCTAATTTACTTATAATATCACTCTTTATGTCTAAATCATGAATCCATTTAGATCTTATCTTGGTATGTGGTGTTAGGTGTGGGTTGAGCCCTAATTTCTTCCATACTAGTTTCCATTTTTCCCATCAGTTTTTTTTTTTCAAATAGTGAGTTCTTATTTCAAAAGCTGGGGTCTTGGGGTTTGTCAAACACTAGATTGCTATAGTTATTGCCTATTTTGTCCTGTGATCCTAACCTATTCCACTGATTGACTACTCTTATTTCTTAGCTAGTACCAAATGGTTTTGATGACCACTGCTTTATAATATAGTTTTAAGTCTGGCACAGGTAGGCCACCTTCATTGGCATTTTTTTATTAATTCCCTTAAAATTCTTGACCTTTTGTTCTTCCAGATGAACTTTATTACTATTTTTTCTAGGTTTGTAAAATAATTTGTTCAGAATTTGATTGGTATGGCACTAAATAAGTAGGTTAATTTAGGTAATATTGTCATTTTCATTATATTCACTTGGCCTACCCATGAGCATTTGATATTTTCCCAGCTGATTAGGTCTGACTATTTGTGTGGAAAGTGTTTTGTCCTTATGTTCATATAGTTCCTGACTTTCCCTAAGCAGATAAATTCCTAAATATTTTATACTATCTATCAATAGTTATTTTGAATGGAATTTTTGTATCTCTTGTAGCTGGACATTGTTGATAATATATAAAAATGCTGATGATTTATATAGATTTGTTTTGTGTCCTGTAACTTTGCTAAAGTTGTGAATTGTTTCTAGTAGTTATTTAGTTGATTCTTAAGGGTTCTCTAAGTATACCATCATATCATCTGCAAAGAGTGATAATTTGGTTTCCTCATGACCTACTCTAATTCCTTTAATATTTTTTTCTTCTGTCACTGCCAAAGCTAACATTTTTAATACAATATTGAATAGTAATGGTGATAATGGGCAGCCTTGTTTTACTCCTGATCTTCTTGGGAATGGTTCTAGTTTGTCCTAGTTACATATGATGCTTACTCTGATCATTTTAAATAGATGCTACTGATCATTTTGAGGAAAAGTCAATTTATTCCTATACTCTCTAGTGTTTTTAATAGGAATGACTGTTTGATTTTATCAATGGCTTTTTTCCATCTATTTAGATAATCATATGATTTTTGTTAGTTTGGTTATTGATATAGTTGATTATGCTGATAGTTTTCCTAATATTAAACCAGCCCTGTATTCCTGATATAAATCCTACTTGGTAACCCCATTGCCAATATTTTATTTAAGATTTTTGCATCAATATCTATAATTTTCTTTCTCTGTTTTCACCCTACCAAGTTTAGCTATTAGCACTATATCTGTTTCAAATTCAAAGGAATTTGTTAGGACTCCTTTTTTTCCTATTTTTAAAAATAGTTTCTATAGTATTGGAATTAATTGTTCTTTAAATGTCTGCTAAAATTCACATGTAAATCCATCTGGCCCTGCAGATTTTTTCTTGGGGAGTTGATTAATAGCTTTTTCTATTTCTTTTTCTAAAATGGGACTCTTTAAATAATTTATTTCCTCTTCTGTAAACCCAGGCAATCTATATTTTTGTAGATATTTCTCCATTTCACTTAGATTATCAAATTTATTTACATATATGTGAAGACTGAGTTAACATCCTGGATACCTGAAAATCAGCCAGAGTCAGGATAAGTAAAAGTCCTTGGTCTTTATTCTTGGTCTTTAGAGATAGAAGTTAAGAGAATGGACACAGGAATCTCCACACCTCTCCTCTTCGTCTCCCACCCAAAAGTAACTATGGCTTGTCTTATTCCACTCTCTAATCCCTCAGACAATTCTCTGTATATACCAACAGATTGAGCCAGCACAGAATAGTGGGGCAAGACATTTTCCAAACATATGCTAATAATTGGACTTATTGTCCAATAAGTAATTAGCCTTAAGTTTGGTTGTCCAAGTTCATCTACTCAGAGTTTCAGCCCTTTGCAAATATAGGTGGGCAAAATAACTCCTAATTATTGTTGTAATTTTCCTCTTTATTGATGGAAAGTTCTCCCTTTTCATTGTTGAGACTAATAAGTTGATTTTCTTCTTTCCTTTGTCTAATCAATTAACTAAATTATTTTATTGGTTTTTTCATAAAACCAATTTTTATTTATTCAACAGTTTTATTTATTAATTCAACAGTTTTCTTATTTTCAATTTTATTAATCTTCATTTTTATTTCATAGAATTTCAAATTTGTTATTTAATTGAACATTTTTAATTTGTTCCTTTTCTATCTTTTTTAACTGTAAGCCCAATTCATTGTTCTTCTCTTTCTCTGTATTATACAAGTAAGCATCTGGAGATATAAAATTTCCTCTTATAACTGCTTTGGCTGTGTCCCACAAATTTTGGTTATGATGTCTCATTATTGTCATTCTCTTAGATGAAATTATTGATTTTTCTATGATTTGCTGTTTCACCATTCATTCTTTAGGATTAGATTATTTAATTTCCAATTTATATTGCATATGCTTTTTATCACATCATGATCTAGAAAAAAAATGCATTTAATATTTCTGCCTTTCTGCATTTGATTTTGAGGTTTTTCTGCCCTAACTCATGGTCAATTTTTGACTTGTGTTCCATGAACCATTGAGAAAAATGTAAATTCCTTTCTCTCTCCATTCAATTTTCTCCAATGATCTATCATATCTAACTTTTCTAACATTTTGTTTACCTCCTTAATTTCTTATATATTTTGTGGTTCGATTTATCTAGTTCTGAGAGAGCAAGGTTGAAATCCCCCTCTAGTATAGTTTTGCTTTCTATTTCTTCTTGCAGCTCTCTTAACTTCTACAGGAGTTTGGATGCTATACCACTCAGTGCATATATGTTTACCATTGATATTGCTTAATTATCTATAGTACCCTTTAGTAAAATGTAGTTTCCTTCCTTATCTCTTTTAATAAGATCTATCTTTGCTTTTACTTGATCTGTGATCAGAATTGCTACCCCTGGTTTTTTCACTTCACCTGAAGCAAAATATATTCTGCTTCAGCCCTTTATCTTCACTCTGTATATATCACTATGTTTAAATGTGTTTCTTGTAAATAGTATCTTATAGGTTTCTGGCTTTTAATCCAGTCTGCTATCTGCTTCCATTTTATGGGAGAGTTCATCCCATTCACATTCACAGTTAAAATAACTTATTCTGTATTTCCTGCCATCTTATTTACCCTAAGTTATGCTTTTCTCTTTCCTTTCTCCCTTCCCTTCTCCCCAGTATTTTGCTTTTGATGACCACCTCCCTCAAACTGTTCTCCCCCTTTAATTAAAGCTTCTCCCCCTTTTTACATCTTTCCCCTAATACTTCTGTTTTCCCTTCTATTAACCTTTCCCTTTCTTTTCCCCTTTTCCCTCCCACTTCCCTATAAGGTGAGACAAGTTTCTCTATGAAGCTAAATATGTCTGATATTCTCTCTTAGATCCAAATCTAATGAAAGTAAGAGTAACACAATGTTCCTCTCCATTCCTTCTTTCCCTCAAAAAGTTTTCCTTGCCTCGTTATGAGATGTAATTTCCCTTATTTTACCATCTTTTTCCTCTTTTCCCAGTATGATCCTCTTTCCATCTCTAGTTTCTTTTTTACTATTATCATAATAAAATCAAATTATATCTATAGTTTCTAAGTATACCCATAATAAAAATGTAGTTCTCAAGAGGTCTTTCCTTTTTACCTTTTTATGCTTCTCTTTTAAGTTTTGTGTTTGGAAATCAAATATTTTTTTTTCAGTTCTGGTCTTTTCATTAGAAATAGGTATAAATCACCTATATCATTGAATGTCTGTCTTCTTTCCTGAAAGATAATGCTCATTTTAGATGGATAGCTTATTCTTGGCTGTAATCCAACTCCCTGTGCCTTTTAGAATATCAGATTCCAGGCTCTTTGACCCTTTAAGGTGGAAGCTGCTAGGTCCTGAGTAATCCTAATTGTGACTTCTTGATATTTAAATTGTTTCTTTCTGGCTGCTTGCAATACCTTTTCCTTGGTGCTATAGTTCTGAAATTTAGCACGATATTTCTTGGGGATTTAATTTTGGGGTCTCTTTCAGGAGGTGATTGATGGATTCTTTGTGTAATGTTCTGCTTAGTTTCCTGGAGGTCTTTGAACCAGCCTTCCTTTCAGCAAAGTAATCACCATGAGAATAGCTAAAATCCAAATTTTTTGTTATCTCCTTCACAGTCTGTCTCCTTCACTTGGGGCCTGGCTAGATTTCTGGAGGGCCTTCAGAGAGGACTTGGCTTCAGTGGAGAAGTGAAGGATCAAAAATAGAATGTCCCTGGCTTAGTTTTTGTTGGCTCTTATATACTCTATTATAATTACATCATTGTAGATGTCAATATTATAGAATTATATTAAGTACTAAGTAAATGTAAAACTAGATAACCATTGTCTTATAATTCCACTAAGTTAACACCTTTTTTCAAGTATACTTCTCCAGAGTTCTGCCCTTTACATCTTTCCATTGCTGTTTTACCTTCTGATTTCTTTATGATTTCTTGTAAGATAATGTCTAGGTTCTTTTTTATCATGGCTTTCAGGAACTTCAATAACCCTTATATTATCTCTCCTAGAAGTATTTTCCATATCAGTTGTTTTTCTTAGGAAGCATTTCATATTTTCCGTTTTTTCATTTATTTGTTTTTGTTTGACTGATTCTTGAAGTCTTATTAAGTCATTCACTTACATTTGTTCAATTCTAATTTTTAGTGTATTATTTTCTTTAGTTACCTTTTTAGCTCCTTTTGAAATTGGCCAATTGAATTTTTTCATTGCATTCTTTTTCTATTTCACAAATTTTGTTTTTCAGTGAATTGGTGCTTTTTCATAGCTCTTTTGTAGAGCATTATATGCTTTTTCCATTCCTTCTTACAATGATCTCATTTCTTTTCTCCATTTTTCTTCTAATTCTCTTTTAAGGTTCTTTATGGAACCTTCAAAGAAAGCATTGTGAAATGGGGACCAGCTCATATCTCCCTTTGGGGCTTCATCTGCAATTGCTTTATCTTCAGGAACTTCAAGATTTGAGATCTGTTCTTCTCTCTTTCCATAAAATCTGTATATGGTGAGAGTTTTTTTTAGTTTTTTTATTCATTTTTTAAGGCTTGAAGTCTGTTCAATGCAAAGGAGCGAAGGCTGCTTTAATTTGCCCTGGATCACTTTTGCTTATTGATTTCCAGTACTGGATAATGTTGGTTAGGTCCAGCATTGTTTACAATTTGCCTTTTGCAGCAAATCTGCCAAAACACCTGCTTGCAACCAAGACAGAGTAGCCTAAGAGACTCACAGAAGATTCCCAGGTGCAATGCTCTTTCTCCTCATCCCAGCTCCTTGCCCCAGTCTCCTTGTGCTGTGATCTGGGATTTGCAGACTGTCTCCCTGCCTGTTTGAAACAAACCTGTTCTGAAGTTCTTAAATTCCTCCTTTCTTACAAGACCTGATAGATAAATTATCCTTTGCTTCTCTAATATGTTTATAATAAAAGCTTTTACACCTAAAATATGTACCCATTTCAACCTTATATAAATATGGATTGGCTAGTCTATGTTTTTTTCTGGCATACTATTTTCCAGCATTCCTAGAAATTTTTGTCAAATAGTAAGTTCTTATCCCTGAAGCTTGAGTCTTGGAGTTTATCAAATAGTAGATTACTGTCTAT
This sequence comes from Antechinus flavipes, assembly GCF_016432865.1. Lineage (NCBI taxonomy): Eukaryota > Metazoa > Chordata > Mammalia > Dasyuromorphia > Dasyuridae > Antechinus > Antechinus flavipes. The sequence goes on from NC_067398.1 coordinate 666,578,607, forward strand.
AGTCATTGATTATTGTGTCTTGTGTACATAACCTATTCCATTGATTCACCACTCTATTTTTTTAGCTAGTACTAGATAGTTTTTATTGCCTTTTTTTTAAATAATAGAATTTTATAATCTGGTACTGCTAGGCCAGTGTCCTTTGCATTTTTTTGTTAATTCTCTTGATATTCTTGATATTTTTTAGATGAATTTTTTTATTATTTTTTTCTAACTTAATTTTTGGCAGTTTGGCACTGAACAAGTAGACTAATTTAAATAGAATTATCATTTTTCTTAATATTGGCTTGGCCTATCTGTGAACAACTGATATTTTCCAATTGTTTAAATTTGACTTTATTTTTGTTAAAAGTGTTTTGTAATTTTGTTCATGTAGTTCCCAAGTTTGTCCTGACATGTAGACTCCCAAGTATTTTATTTTGTCTACAGTTGTTTTAAATGGAATTTCTCTTTCTATCTCTTGCTGCTGGGCCTTTTTTTTTTTTTGGTAACCTGTAGAAATGCTAATGATTTGTGTGGGTTTATTTTGTATCCTACAACTTTACTAAAGTTGTTGTTTCAAGTAGTTTTAAAATTGATTGTCTAACATTCTTTAAGTATACTATCATATCATCTGCAGATAGTGGTAGTTTTATTTCCTCATTACCTGCTCTAATTCCTTCAATTTTTTCTTACTGATAAAGCTAATATTTCTAGTATTTAATAATATTATTAGTGATAATGGGCATCCTTGTTTCGCCCTAGATTTTTTGGGGAATGTTTCCAGCTTCTCTCCATTATAAATAATGTTTGCTCATGGCTTTAGATAGATGCTGCACATAATTTTAAGGAAATTTCATTTATTCCTATGCTATTTTTATTAGGTGGTTTTATTAGGAACTAATGCTATATTCTGAAAAACAATCTATTGAGATTATCGTATAATTTCTGTTAGTTTTGTTATTGTTATGATCAATTATGCCAATAAGCCAAAAAGGCTGATTTTAAACCAGCCCTGCTTTCCTGGTATAAATTCCAGTTGACCATAGTGAATTCACTATGAATTGTAAAATTTATCCCTTTGATAAGTTATTGTAATTTTGTTTAATTTTTTCATCAATATTTATTAGAAAGATTAGTCTATAATTTTCTTTCTTTGTTTTGACTTTTTCTGATTTAGGTATCAGCACCATAATTGTATCATTATTTTTGCAGGACTTCTTCTTTGCCTACTTACCAAAATAATTTACACAGTATTGGAATTAATCATTTTTAATCATTTGGTAGAATTTACTTATAAAGATAAAAACTTGTAAAAGCCACAGACAAATTTTTTTTTCTTAAAGAGTCCATTGGTGTCTTGTTCAATTTCTTTTTCTAAAATGTGGTTAAAGACTGTATTTCTTCTTATGTTAATCTGGATAATTTATATTTTTGTAAATATTAATCCATTTCAATTAGATTATCAGATTTCTTGACACACATATGGACAAAAAGCTCCTAATTATTGTTTAATTTTACCTTCATTTGTGGTAAGATCACCTTTTTCATTTTTGATGCTGGTAATTCGATTTTCTTCTTTTCTTTTTCTAGTCAAATTAACTAAAGGCTTATCTATTTTGTGTTTTTTTCATAAAACCAACTCTTAGTTTCATTTATTAGTTCAAGTTTTCTTACTTTCTATTTCAGAATTTTTAATTTGATAATTGGGGATTTTAAATTTTAATTTTTTCTAACTTTTTAAATTACATGCCCAATTTCTTGGTCTACTCTTTTTCCATTTTATTCATGTAAGCATTTAGAGACATAAAAATTTTCCTAAGACCTGCTTTGGCTGCATCCCAAAAGTTTTGGTTTGTTGCTCATTATTGTCATTCTTTTGGGTGAAATTATTAATAGTTTCTATGATTTGGTGTTTGGCCTATTCATTCTCTAGGTTTAGATTATTTAATTTTCAATTCTTTTTTAATTCTATCTTTCTTTGGCCCTTTATTGAATGTATTTTTATTGCATCATTATCTGAAAAGACTGCATTGGCTATTTCTGCCTTTCTGCATTTAATTGTGAAATTTTTATGTCCCAATACATGGTCAATTTTTGTGCAGATGCTGTATGCCACTGGGAAAAGTTGCATTCCTTTCTATCCCCATTCAATGTTCTACAGAGATCTGTCATTGCTCAGTTCAAAATTCTATTAACTTCTATAACTTCTTTCTTGCTTATTTTGCGATTAGATTTATCTAATTCTGAGTGAGGAAGGTTGAAGCCCTCCACTACTATAGTTTTCCTGTTTCTTCCTGTAACTGTCTTAACTTCTCTAAGAATTTGGATGTTGTGTCACTTGGTGCATATATGTTTAGTATTCATATTATTTTATTGTGTATGATAACTTTTAATAAGATGTAGCTTCCTCCCTTATCTCTTTTAACTAGATCTATTTGCATTTTTGTTTTTCTCCTCGGGTTATTTTTACCTTTTGAATCCAATTCTTCCTGTGCAACAAGAGAACTGTTCGGTTCTACACACATATATTGTATCTAGGATATACTGTGACATATTTAACATGTATAGGACTGCTTGCATCCCCTGGGGGAGGGGAGAGGGGGAGAGAGGGATAAAGTCAGAACAGAGGTGAGTGCAAGGAATAATGTTGTAAAGAAATTTTTTTCAAAATAAAAAAAAATTTAAAAAGGAGTAAAGGAATATTTTTGAAAATGCATAGAATCAAGATTTTTTTAATTAATATTTCTATTGTTAGCCAAGACCACCATTAAAAAAAAACTGCTTTTTAAAGAATTGCATTAAGGTGAAGAATATCATGACCACTGGTGATGATATGGTGACTCTGCATTGAATTTTGCTAAAACTTAGCAGATTTATCCACCTTTGATTTTGTCCTATCAGTGACAGTGATAGCCTGTTTGTTAACAGGAAAAATTCTTAAGTGTGAAAAAAGATATTCAACACTGAATACTTCAGGGCAAAAGCTGTTGTTTTTAGCAAACATTAATATAATAGATCTACTTTGTGATCATTTGATGTGGAAAAACACAACACAAACAACACAATGCAAGCAAAAACATAGAACTGGAAATTCATCTATTAATAAGACAAGCAAAACTCTATAGAGAGGCAATTAGCTTAGTCTTCATATTCATGGTGAAACTTTAATTTACAGATCAAACATTGATATCCACCTAAACCAAAATAAAACTGGAGAGAGAGGACACTTATAAGATGCTAGGGGACATTGTGGTCCTACTCCCTACATTAACTCTGAAGAACAGGTGCTCTTGAATTAAGGAATTAGAGGAACTATAACATGAGGCATTAATTATCAGGAGCTATATTGTAAGGCAGGCAGACTACTAAGGCTTCTGGAGATGGAGATCTCATCCGCTGGGAAAAGAATCTATTGCCACTTTTTGGAAAGTTATCAGAAGCACAAGAATCATAACTCATGGGAAAAACAGAATACAGGCAACACTGACTAGCCACAACTGCTTAGAGCTCCTAAAGGAACAGACCAAAAGAAAATCAATACTGCACATAAATGAAAGCATTTACAAAGAGAAGCATCACCATACAAGGGTAGCCACCAGATATTCCTTTACCCAGTGAATATTCTGTGTCTTTTGAAATCTAATATTTCTTCTCTAGAAAAGATCTAGAAACACAGAGATCTCAATATTTCTTTTTTTAATGGATGGTTGACTCTTTTTTTCTAGTAAACTTATTTATTTTGAATACACATTACTTTATGAATGATGTTGGAAGAGTAAAATCAGAGCAAAAGGAAAAAGCCATGGGAGAGGAAAAAAAACAGAAATAAGAAGTAAACATAGCATGTGTTGATTTACATTCAGTCTCCTTAGTTCTTTTTCTGGGTGCAGATGTCACTTTTTTGTCCAAAGTCTATTGGAATTGTTTTGGATCGACTTCCAGCCAAGATGGCGGAGAGGAGGCACGCAGCTGTGTAAGCTCTGTGTTTTTCTCTCAAAATCCATTTCATACAAGCCTCTGAATTAATGCTTGACTGAAAAAAACCCCACAAATAGTTACTAAGAGAAGACATCCTTAAAATTCACCAAGAAAGGTCTGTTTCTGTTTGAGGGCGGGGACGGTTTTAGATTGGGCTCAGGCTGAGGGCAGGTAGTGGCAGCGAGAATACGGGAGGCAGCTCATAGCCAAGCAGATCAGAGCGGGGTGAGGTGTGATCTCAGCGTCTCTGTGGGGGAAGCTCTGCTACAGAATTGGATACTTTGCCCTGGCAGCAAGCCAGCAGCCCAGTAGAGAAGCTAAAAACACCTGGGGTGGGGAGGAGAGGGAGGTGAAGAATACAACCCCCAAACAGCTGGAGTCTCTCGGGACCTGGCCACCCCTCCCCCACAGTGTCACAGGCACAGCACAGTCCTACTAGTGTCTCGCTGCTGCCCCCACAGTCTGTAGAGAAAGCTCGGTAACACCACCCAGCCCCTCCCCCAAAAAAGCAGATTCCATTTAGGGTTTTTTCTTTTTTTCTTTTTGCTAGTTTGTCTTTGATTCTTCTCTGACAAAATGAGCAAAAAGTTGAAGAGGACTTTAACCTTTGACAGCTTTTATACAGATAGAGAGCTGACTCTAAATCCTTAGGAGACTAAAAATAGACCCCAAAGGAGGAGTTCATCTATTCCTCAGTACAGATGAACCTCATAGAAGAAATTAAAAAGGCTCTCACAAGGGAGCTAGAAGAAAAATGGGAAAAGGAGAGGGAGGCTTGGCAAAAGAGTCTGGAGAAGTCATCCCACTCATTTAAAGACAGAGTGGATAAAGAAATAAAATCCTTGAAAAATAGGATTAATGAACTGGAAACAGAAAACAGCTCTCTAAAAAACAAAATTGGCGAAATGGAAAAAAAATCCATAGAACAGAAGAACTCAATTAGACAATTAGAAAAAATATTTAAAAAGTGAATGAAGAAAATACTTCATTGAAAATCAGAATTGAACAAATGGAATTGAAAGACTCAAGGAGACAAGAAGAATCAGTCAAGCAAATCCAAAAAAAATCAAACAATGGAAAAGAATGTGAAATACCTTCTGAGGAAAACAACAGACCTGGAAAATAGATCCAGGAGAGACAATCTGAGAATCATTGGACTTCCAGAAAAGCATGATGAAAAAAAGAGCTTGGACACTATTTGCCAGGAAATTATCAAAGAGAACTGCCCAGAAGTCATAGAAACAGAGGCTAAAATAGACATTGAAAGAACTCATCGATCACCTATTGAAAGGAATCCTAAAATCAAAACACCAAGAAATATAGTGGCCAGATGCCCAGAATCCTCAGACAAAGGAAAAAATACTTCAAGCAGCTAGAAAAACCCAATTCAAGTATCGAGGAGCCACAATAAGGATCACCCAGGATCTAGCAGCATCCACATTAAAGGATCAAAGAGCCTGGAATATCATATTCCAAAAGGCTAAGGAACTTGGTATGCAACCAAAAATAACTTACCCAGCTAGAATGAGCATCTTTTTCCAGGGAAGAAGATGGACATTCAACAAAGTAAGCAAATTTCACCTATTTTTGATGAAAAAGCCAGAACTTAACAAAAAGTTTGATCTACAGATATAGAACTCAAGAGAAATCTAAAAAGGTAAAGATTAATCTTGGGAACTATATTTTGGCTATAAAGATATATAAAGAATACATGTATACCTTGTTCTAGAAACTAGATGTGGAAAGACATTGTACCAGAAAAAGGGTAAAGTGGGGGTACTACATCACATGAAGAGGTAAAGGAAACCTATTATATCTGAGAGAAAGAATGGAGGGGGATGAATATAGTGGGTATCTTACTGCCTTCAGAATTGGCTTTAAGAGAAAAATTGTAGACATATTCAATCTATGGTGAAACTTCTCCACCTCATTGAAAAGTGAGAAGGGAAAAGTGAGAAGGGAAGGAATAAGCTAAGTGGAAGGGAATATGGAAACTGGGAGGGAAAGGGGTAAGATAAGGGGAGGAACTCTAAGGCGGGGGGAGGAATACTAAAAAGGGAGGGCTGTGAGAAGCAAGTGGTGCTCACAAGCTTAATACTGGGAAGGGAGGTAAGGGGGAAAGAAGGGAGAAAAGCATAAACATGGATTAACAAGATGGCAAGTAATACAGAATTGGTCGTTTTAACCATAAATGTGAACGGGGTAAACTCCCCCATAAAAAGGAAGCGATTAGCAGAATGGATTAAAAGCCAGAATCCTACAATATGTTGTTTACAGGAAACACACCTGAAGCAGGGAGATACATGCAGGTTAAAGGTAAAAGGTTGGAGCAAAATCTACTATGCTTCAGATGAAGTAAAAAAAGCAGAGGTAGCCATCCTGATCTCAGATCAAGCTAAAGCAAAAATTGATCTAATTAAAAGAGATAAGGAAGGCCACTATATCTTGCTAAAGGATAGCGTGGATAATGAGGCAATATCATCATTAAACATATATGCACCAAGTGGTGTAGCATCTAAATTCTTAAAAGAGAAATTAAGAGAGCTGCAAGAAGAAATAGACAGTAAAACTATAATAGTGGGAGATCTCAATCTTGCACTCTCAGAATTAGATAAATCAAACCACAAAATAAATAAGAAAGAAGTCAAAGAGGTAAATAGAATACTAGAAAAATTAGATATGATAGATCTCTGGAGAAAATATAATGGAGACAGAAAGGAGTACACTTTCTTTTCAGCAGTTCATGAAACCTATACAAAAATTGACCATATATTAGGATATAAAAACCTCAAACTCAAGTGCAGTAAGGCAGAAATAGTAAATGCATCCTTTTCAGACCACGATGCAATGAAAATTCATCAACAAAAAGTCAGGGGAAAGGAGACCAAAAAATAATTGGAAACTAAATAATCTCATACTAAAGAATGATTGGGTGAAACAACAAATCATAGACATAATTAATAACTTCACCCAAGAAAATGATAATAATGAGCCATCATACCAAAATGTATGGGATGCAGCCAAAGTGGTAATAAGGGGAAATTTCATATCTTTAGAGGCCTATTTGCATAAAATAGAGAAAGAGAAGATCAATTAATTGGGCTTGCAACTAAAAATGCTAGAAAAGGAACAAATTAAAAACCCCCAGTCAAATGCTAAACTTGAAATTCTAAAAATAAAAGGAGAGATCAATAAAATTGAAAGTAAAAAAAAAACTATTGAATTAATTAATAAAACTAAGACTTGGTTCTATGAAAAAACTAAAATAGACAAACACTTAGTAAATCTGATTTAAAAAAGGAAAGAGGAAAATCAAATTGTTAGTCTTAAAAATGAAAAGGGAGAACTCACCACTAAAGAAGAGGAAATTAGAGCAATAATTAGGAGTTACTTTGCCCAACTTTATGCCAATAAATTTGACAACTTAAATGAAATAGAAGAATACCTCCAAAAATACAGCTTGCCCAAACTAACAGAGGAAGAAGTAAATATCCTAAACAGTCCCATCTCAGAAAAAAAAATAGAACAAACTATCAACCAACTCCCTAAGAAAAAATCCCCAGGACCAGAGGGATTTACATGTGAATTCTACCAAATATTTAAAGAACAATTAACTTCAATGCTAAATAAACTATTTTTAAAAATAGGGATTGAAGGAGTCCTACCAAATTCCTTTTATGACACAGACATGGTACTGATATCTAAACCAGGTAGGTTGAAAACAGAGAAAGAAAATTATAGACCAATCTCCCTAATGAATATTGATGCTAAAATCTTGAATAAAATATTAGCAAAAAGATTACAGAAAATCATCCCCAGGATAATACACTATGATCAAGTAGGATTTATACCAGGAATGCAGGGCTGGTTCAATATTAGGAAAACTATTAGCATAATTGACTATATCAATCACCAAACAAACAAAAACCATATGATCATCTCAATAGATGCAGAAAAAGCATTTGATAAAATCCAGCATCCATTCCTAATAAAAACACTTGAGAGCATAGGAATAAATGGACTTTTCCTTAAAATAGTCAGGAGCATATATTTAAAACCTTCAGTAAGCATCATATGCAATGGGGAAAAACTGGAACCTTTCCCAGTAAGATCTGGAGTGAAGCAAGGTTGCCCACTATCACCATTATTATTCAATATTGTATTAGAAACACTAGCCTCTGCAATAAGAGTCGAGAAAGAGATTTAAGGAATTAGAGTAGGCAATGAGGAAACCAAACTATCACTCTTTGCAGATGATATGATGGTATACCTAGAGAACCCCAGAGATTCTACTAAAAAGCTATTAGAAATAATTCATAATTTTAGCAAAGTAGCAGGATACAAAATAAAGCCCCATAAATCCTCAGCAAGGGAGCGGAAAGGGAAGTGGAAGGAAAGACTGCTGGCTGGCGTCTTGACACAGCTGCTTGCATTGCCATTGCAACGGCCCTTCAGCTCCAATCTCCCTCTGCTAGCTGGCTTACTGTTGCAGCTGACCATATTGCTATTGCAATCCCCCCTCACCTCTACAGAGAATAAATATTGAAGATTTTTCCCTTAACCTCAATTCCTGACTCTGGCTGATTTTAAATAAATGGCATCACAATAGGCCTTGCTTATTGTGTTGTGTGTATCTAATCTATTCCACTGATCCACCACGCTATTTCTTAGCCAATACCAAATGGTTTTGATGATTGCTGCTTTATAATACCGTTTTAGATTTACTGCTAAAACACCTCTTTTGTATTTTTTTTTCAGTAATTCCCCTGATAGTCTTGGCTTTTTTTTTCTTCCAAGTGAATTTTGTTAATATTTTTTCTAGTTCTATAAAATATTTTATGGCAGTTTGATTGATATGGCACTGAAAAAGTAGATCACTTTAGGCAGAATTGTCATTTTTATTTTATTAGCTCAGCCCACCATAAGCAGTCAATGTTTTTCAATTGTTTAGATCTGAATTTATTTGAGTGAGAAGTGTTTTGTTATTGTGTTCATATGGTTCTTGGGTTTATCTTTGCAGGTAGATAAACAAGTATTTTATTTTGTCTACAGAAATTTTAAGTGGAATTTCTCTTTCTATCTCTTTGCTGCTGGACTTTGTCAGTAATATATAGAAATGCTGATGATTTGTGTGGTTTATTTTATATCCTGCAACTTTGCTAAAGTTATGAGTTGTTTCCAGTAAGTTTTTGAATGAATTTCTAGGATCCTCTAAATATAACATCATAACATCTTCAAAGAGTAATAGTTTTATTTCCTTATTGCCTGCTCTAATTCCTTCAATTTCTTTTTATTTTCTTATTGCTAAAGCCAACATTTCTAGGACAATGTTGAAATATAGTGGTAATAATGGGCACCCTTGTTTTACCCCTGATCTTATCTCTGAGCTTCTCTCCATTACAAATAATGCTTGCTCTTGATTTAGATAAATACTGCTTATTATTTTAAGGAAAGCTTCCTTTATTCATATGCTCTCTAGTGTTTTTAAAAGAAATGGGTGCTGTGTTTTGTTAAAAGCTTCTTTTGCATTTATTGGATCTCAATATTTCTGACTGTAGTATTGTGAAAATAAATTGAATTTGTTCCAATTTCTTCCCTCAAACCACCTCCACAATAAGGGGTTGGCCTAGAGAATGGACAATTACTTCAATATTTCTCTCTAACAAGGAGCTCTGGGAATTAGAGCGTAGAGTCTAGGGAAAAGCACCTACAATGATCTTCATATACCCTTCCACCTACACAAAGCTGAATCCTGTTTTCATACATATGGCCTCATCCAAAACCTCAAGACTTCTTTTACCTGCAAGAATCCCCAGCTTGAGTTAACTCCCTGACTGAAACTCTCAACTTTGGGAAAGAGAACAGGTGAGACTAGGTAGCTGAGTCTCTTAGGAACAGCACAAAAGCTTCAGACCAAACAACCGACTAGAAAAATTTATAGAAGGCACTTTCTGCTTATTTAGAGGGAGAAATCCACACAAAGTGGTGACTGAGTCTCATCAAATTATAGAAATTTAAACCTAAAGGGAACTTAATAACATAGATGAACAGGATAGTTGAAAGAATCTATGAAACATAAAATGCCAGGATGTAGAAAAGGATTTAGGAAAAAAAATTAGAATGAAAATAATCAAAATCTCTATTCTAAGCAATTCAAGATCACATTCAAGATCAAAGAGAATTTAAAGCCTAAAAATCAAAGAGACATAGGGCTAGAAAGGATCTTCGAATTTAATAAATTCAAACTCAGGCTCTTATGATATAGGAGACATGTCAGATTTTGGTAAGACTAGTGTATAAATTTTTGATATTAGAATAAGATGAGGGATGGAAGGCATTAATCATTTATATAACACCTACTATGTGCCAGGTACTAATCTTGAGCACTTTACAAATGGTATCTCCTTTGATCCTTATAAAACCCCTCAAGGTAAGTACTACTATGTTTTCCTATTTTTACAAGGGCCTATCCCTTGAGCCACCCAGGTACTAGAAGGGACCTTGGAACATAGAACAGAGATGTTCAAAATAGAAGACAACTTAGAATCAATTAGCATTTATTAAGAAGCTAAAGTATGCCAGGCTCTGTGTGCTGAGTGATAGAGATATAAAGTCAAATATCAAAAAGCCCCTACCCTCAAGGAATTTCCATTCTGACTCAGAAAACAGCTTATTTATATAGAAGTATGTACAGAATAAACAAAGAAGAACCATTCCTTGGGCAACACTAGAATATTTGCTATTGGGAGCATCAAGAGGGGTTGCAGATAAAAACTGAACTGAATTTGGAGGAAAACCAGGGATTCCAAGAGGAAGAAGGGAGGAGGTAGAGCATTCTAGGCAGGGGGCACAACCAATGCACAGGAACAACAAAGGAACAAACAATGTTGTTGTTGTTGGACTTTTGTTATTTTTCAGTCATGTCTAATTACCCAGGACCCCTTTTGGGGTTTCTTGGCAGAAATGTTAGAGTTACTTGTCATTTCTTTCTCCAGGTGGTTTTACAGATCAGGAAACTGAGGCAAGCAGAGTTGTGACTTAGTCAAGGTGATAGATCTAGTAAGTGTCAGAGATCATATTTGAACTAAAGAAGATGAGGCTTCCTGACCATAGATCTAGCACTCTATCCATTGTGCCAACTAGCTGTTCCCAAAGAAAGGATATGGAGTATCACATATTTCAGGAAGAGCAGTGAGGTTAGTAAATATGACATTGACATTCTAAAAATTATATGCTACTTAATGTTAATTTCCTTTATGAAGGTATGTGATACTCTCTTTCTAAAATGACAAAAATGCCTAATTCAACTTGTCCCTATTTTATCCTGGTAAGTGGAAGTAGATTAGCCTAGAAGGAAAGTAATAATGAAGCATTGCCATCCCTTTTCAGAATCATCAGGTATTCTGAATGTATGGGAACTGGACCTAAATTGACCACAAGAAGACCAAGGACATGGAATTCAATTTATCACAAATTTTATTGGGTTAATTGCAGAAATGAGGAGATGAATCCTATAATGTCATTGTATCAGAGGTGAAAGGATTTAGTTCTGAGAAGGATCTTAGGCAAAAGAGAGACAAAAGGCATATGAAAGCATGGATTAAGAGCTCCAAGAATAGAAAATAGGAGACCCAAAAGAGGCTACCAATTAAAGAAAAATAAGAGAGAAGGGCACTAAGTACAAAGAGCACTGATGTCTAGTGAGATTGAGAGGACTTTAGAACAAAAATGTTCTAGAGCTGAAATATCAAATCCTGGATAGGAACTTAAATAACAGTATCTCAAATTTGGAAAGAAAATTAGAGACCAGCATGTTAAAGCATCTCAAACATCAAATGCAAAAATGAATTGATCTACATCACACAGCCTGGAAGATCGGGGGCTGAAATCCAAATCTTCTGAATGATATTCTAATGCTTTTTCTACTATACAATGTTGCTTTTTGTCCCAAATCTGAAGCTTTAGAGAAGAAGATAATATCTGGACAGGAAAAAAGGAAATTGTCCTTTTCTAATTTTCAGTTAATTATCCTCTCTAGTTTCCTTTCCCAACATGTCCCCAGTTGATCTAATAATTAGCTCATGACAATTACTTTTGGGGAAGCAATGAAGGAGTGCCATCATTGCAGCTCAAAAGATCTGATTGTAGTTAACATAATAAAATGAAAAGAATTCTGGACTTTAAACTGCTAAGAATAAATTCAAATCATCAAAGACTTATTGACCAGGAAACAAAGGCACATGCACTTTTAAAAAAGCAACTGATGGTGAAGTGATAGAGTACTGGACTTGGAATCAGGACAATATGAATTCAAATGTAGCCTTAGAATCTCCCCTCACATAATTTTTCCAAGAATGGAGCACAGTATAATCCAAGTAAACATTGGGAACTATTGATTACTTTTAAGGAAAATGATATGAACAAATGGACATTTTAAGAATAATAATTTGGAAGCTATTTTGGAGAATGGATTGGAAAAGAGAAAGACTGGAGGCAGGGGGTTTAGTTAGGAAGCCGATGCAATAGTCCAGAGAAGACATGATGAGAATCTGAATCAGTATAAATGCTCTGTGTGTGAATGGAGAAAGAAGGAAAACTTTGGGAGGTGTTTATAGTGGAAAGATTAAAGGAACCTCTAAATTGAATAGGAAAAAATCACATCTTTGTTTTTACTAACCTCTAACTATATTTAGCATTTTATTCCATTATTTGTTCTACTTTAAAAAAAGATCTACTCTAAGAAGGATCCATATCCATTATCCTTACTGTTAAAAAATAAAACCCAAGATACTAGAAAAAAAAATCTTATTTCAGAGATTAAATCATTCAATCTCTTAGTATGTTTCCTTATTAGTAAAATGGGGGTTACACTATCTATAGTGATACAAGTGTACTAACCATGGGGTTTTTATGAGAACCAAATGAAACAAGATATCTCTCTGCTTTTCAAGAGAATCTCAGCATGTGAAGTCTGTTGCTGCCATTTAAGGAGGCAGATGTGATGATAATGATAAGCTTCTCAGAGATGTGAAGGGCATTAAAGGTCATAAATCATCCCCTTTCTAATGCAAGAACTTCTCCAATGTCCATACAAGTAATCTTTCATTCAAAGATATCTGTATCCTTCCCACTGATATGGGGGTCAGTGTTAGAATCTCAGAGGGCAGAATCCTAAAGAGATCATATAGTCTAATTTATCCCCTAGGAAGAATCCTCTCTACAATATACTTGATAATAAGTGCTCTGCCCTTATTTATTGTCTGCTTAACATTTTTATCAATGATTTGGATGTGGACAAAAATGACACACATTGATTTGGGGGATGACAAGACATTTCAGAAAGTAACATAAATGTTGATGACAGAATCAAGATTCAAAAAACTCTGAAAAAATGCAATCTAAACTGATAAACTACTGAGTCACTTCCACTTTGACATTTCCAGTTTTTGGGAGCATCCAAAATTAGAATGTGACACCATCCAGTCATCTAGCCAACAATTCTTATTGGTGTTCACTATGATGGCAATAGACATTTCTTAATGTTCTACTAATACCTAGGTGCACTGAATTTGTAGCTGTAGCATGATCTTCCTGCTTATTAATATGTAAAAATATTAAGATATTTTAGCTTAATCTGAGTTCTTCAAGTTAGGCTGACTCTTAACTCACTACTGCTCTTCTAGAATGTTAATCAACCATCTATTCAATCATGCCTAAGAATTTGTTGAGGAATCAAAGCCAAGGTTAAATTCCATTAGTGTTTAAATCTGTCTTCATCCTTTGATTAATAGAACAACATTTTTTCTTTATCAAGTCTTAGTCTCTCAAAAGGCAAGGACAATTGTTTAATATTCATATCCCCTAAGAATTTCAGAATCCTGAGATGTAGTTCGTTCAGATCTGATCACTAGGAAATTAACTAAGGATTGCTTGATTCTCTCACCATTCTTTCACTTTACTTGACTTTAAGGTTCATTTTAACAACACTTATTCTAGCCCACAAAACCAACTCCTTATCTAAAGATCATGCGATTTGTCAGGAAAAAAAAGTCATGTAAGATTTTATTACTATTTCTTTCTCCCTATCCCATATATTCATCATTCTGTCCACCATGAGCAGCCACTCCTTGCCATCTTTAGATTTATTCTCCAAAAAAGAACTCACAAAGTCTTTTTCATTACTGATTGATAGTATTATTTTCAACTCATTCTAAGTTCCAATATTCCTGACAAAAAGCATATGAAACTGAGACATACATTTGTATTCAATCTTCATTCCCTATCTTTATTTCCATCTTCTGAGCAGATTTTTTAAAAAATCTGAGATAATTAATGAAATTCCCAATGAATCAGTTTTAGTCTCTTCAGATAACTAGTTCATCTCTATCTTATCACAACTATTTGAACCTTAATAATTTCATTCCTGTAATTGAGGTTTTTACATCTTGGAATTATCAGAGTATGCACTCTGTTCATTGAGTTTATAAGATCCCAGAAGAGCCTTAACTAACATTTCATGTGTCCATGGAAACTTCATAAAATGTGCTCTCAAAACAACTTTTTGAAAAAACCATAAATTGTTACCTTTTGTCTTTGCACTACATTAACTTCTGAACTTAGCCTTCTACCAAAAAAAAAAAAAAAAACCTGTATGAGTAGTAGATTCAGCAGTATCAAACTTTAAATTAATTATAAGGAGAAGGTATTTGTTAAAATGCAAAAAAAAAGATAATTCTGATTATTTTAAATTAATTTTTGTACAAATAAAACCTAAGTAGCAAAAAGTAGAAGGAATGCAGAAAATTTGGTGAAAAACTTTCATAAGCAATCTTTCAGGTAGAATGTGGTTGGGTTGGAATATTGTGATATAGGAAATGATGAGCTGGTTGATTTAGAAGAACAATAATGAAGGGAAATGCTATCCACATTCAGAGAAACAGATGATAGGAGGAAATAAACATGGTAGAGTCATACATATATGTGTATGAGTGTATAAATGTAAAAATATGTATCTAGATATCTATGTATATGTGTATTATATCATGTAAATAGATATAGATATAGATTGTATGCTTAGTTGTACCTTTCTTTAGGGTAGGAAAGAATGGAGAGAGGGGTAAAATAAAGTAAAAAGTACACAGGAAAAAGCAAAAGAATACCAAAAAGGAAGCAAAGAAAAGGCTGAGCAGCTTTGAAAACAATAAATACTGCAGTATTGATTATATAAATTTTCTTGAAATGGAAATTTGCTGTTTTATATTGAATTTTTCATGTTCTATTGTACACATGACAATTATTTTCTTTTCTCATTTTTGCATTTAAGTTTAAATTTACAAGAAGAAGAAAAAGAAAAAGGAGAAGAATTTATCCCTCCAGAAAGAATCTTGGCTTTAAATAAAGAAAACTAGTTAGAATCATACACAAACCAACGTTGCTGGTATGTAGTTTAGTCTCACCAAGATAATTTTTGTAAATTGTAAATCTAAAACACTTCCTTGCTCAATGAAATTCTATTTATCAGCCAAGTATATAAACTTCTTTGGCTTCTTTAAAACGCTTCACACCCTCACTTTCTTATCCTTTTTTCTTCCATATTGTGGAAGAAAACAAATTGAAAACAAACAGGTTTCTATCACTTCACAGCCCTACTAATAATGTTACCTTATGCCTATTTTCCCATGCCTTCTCCAGCACTGACTATGCCTGTTTTTGCTTATCTCTGCCAATTGTCAGGATATCAGAATTCATTTCATTTGCATTTCTATTCATTTTGTTGATTTGGAATATGTTTGATATGATCACTGGTGGTTTGTAATTCTTCTGAAAACTTTGTGTTCATATCTTATGATGTTTCTCTTGGAGGATAGCCCTTGGATTATATATCTACTACTATCAATTTGTTTATTTTTGATCTCAGACTACAAGTATTGATATTTTATAGTTTATCACTCTACTGTTTCTCTTCTAATTGTATTTTTACTATTTTATTCAGGACAAATTTTCAAATCAACCTTGAATGGGTTGTTCTAAATTCTTATTTCATTCTTTTTATATTTGCTTCTGAACAGATGCATGGAAGGGGGAAATCAGTCTGGAGTCTCAGAGTTCATACTCTTGGGACTTTCAGACCAGCCAGAACAACAGAGGCTCCTATTCTTCCTATTCTTCATTATGTACCTAATCACAGGGCTGGGGAACCTGCTCATTATGCTGGCTACCAACTTTGACTCCCGCCTCCACACCCCCATGTACTTCTTCCTCAGTAACTTGTCCCTAGTTGACATTGGTTTCACCTCCACCACCATTCCCAAAATGCTAAATAATCACATAACCAAAAACAGAATGATACCTTATGCTGGGTGCCTGACACAAGTATTCTTTGGCCTTTTGTTCGCTGGGATTGATAATATACTCCTTGCTACAATGGCTTATGACCGCTATGTGGCTATTTGTAACCCACTACATTACAGCACAGTCATGACTCCAAGGGTCTGTTCCCTTCTGGTATTAGTGTCTTGGTCTTGGTCCTTTACTAATGCCCTGACAGAGACTCTCTTGCTGACCCGACTCTCCTTTTGTGGCCACAATGAAATCCCTCATTTTTTCTGTGATGTCAATCCCTTACTGAAGTTGGCCTGCTCAGACACCTTCATCAATGACCTGATAATCAACACAGTGGGAGCACTGACAGTATTTCTACCCTTCATTGAAATACTCATCTCCTATGCTCACATTTTCATGGCTGTAATGAAGATCTCCTCTGTGAGTGGGAAGCAAAAAGTTTTCTCCACCTGTGGATCCCACCTCACTGTGGTTTGTCTCTTCTATGGGACAATCATTGGAGTGTACTTCAGCCCCACATCCACCCACACAGCCCAACAAGATATAGCAGCAGCTGTGATGTACACTGTGGTCACCCCCATGTTGAACCCTTTCATCTACAGCCTAAGAAACAAGGACATGAAAGGAGCTTTGAGGATGCTCATCACTAGAAAACCAGGATTCACTCTATGACTGTGAGATGTCTTCCTGAGCTTCAGTGTCTATATATCATAGCACAACCTCAATGCTATGGGAGAAAGTTGGCAAGAGAATCTTCTCTATTATCATATGAAGTCAATCTGTTCTCCTCTTAACCTTGTGACCTGATGGGTAAAGAATTTGACCAGTTGTCAACAATTCCTGGTTCTAGTCATTTTCTACTGAGGGAATTATGGGAATTGATGAACCATACTGACTTTACCTTATGACTCAATTCTGGATGTAGTTCAGTTCCTTTTCTATTTAATTGTTAGTCTAATCCAATTTCTGTCTTGTGAGAAAATTTTATTCAATTATGGGAATTTTGCATTGTTTAAATCTAGCTGTGTGTGATCACCTCTACCTATTGCTCAGAGATCCTTAACTAAGGATATAGGTTATTGCCTATATCAGATCCAAAAATTAATGCAGAGATCATTTTAACCATTATACATCTCAAACAATACATCTCAAGCAACACATGTCTTATCTGAAAACTAGCTCCATACTGTGTCAAGTTATTGTTTCTACATTCCTTTGATTCAATATAAACATGTGAGGGGCAGCTACCTCTTTCTCTGATTTCAGGGAACTGCTCCTGTTTTATTCCACTCCTCCCAAATCAAAAAATCACTCATCTTTCCTTCCAATAGCAGTCATATTATTTAAGTGTATGTCCTCCTTTTTAACCTGTTTTTAGTTATCTTTTAATAGATAATGTTTTATCTCCCCCTATTTATCATGTCCAGTGACAAATTGAAGAAGCCTTATCCCATTCTGTTATACAATTAATGTGCATTACTTAAGAAACCAATATGCTAAAAATCTCAAAGATTGTTTCCTCAGATATTTCAGATTCCACCCATCATGGTTTTCAGCAAGCCAAGCCAAAACTCCCTACACTACTCTGCTTACTCTTTCTTTTTTTTTTAATTTTTTATTTAATAATTACATTATATTGACACTCGTTTCTGTTCCGATTTTTTCCCCCTCCCTCCCTCCACCTCCTCCCCTAGATGGCATCTGCTTACTCTTTCAATGAGCGAATCCTTGCTGAATACTGCCCCCCACTCCCCAGTGATCTAACTCTCCTTGATCTCAGTCTTCTTTCAAAGTAAAGTAATGCTTACTCTTACACTGGTAGGGAAGATTTATACAAATATTCCAGAAAAAAAGTTTATCCCCACCCTGAAGGTTGGGGACGAATTATTACCTTGAAGGGAATGAGGATTTCCAGTAATAACAAAATACTGAAGAATTCTGCCTTGGAAAAATTGGTATGAAACTAGAGCAATAATAGAGTGCTATTAAACTGAAAATCCATCAGGGAAATAAATACAGGCCTGGAAGGGGTGAATAAAAGATAAAACTCTTAAATTGTGTTCAAAATAATAAAAACCTTAGTAGAAACCAAAATTGTCCTAAAAAGGGGACTTTTCATTATAGCAAATTAAAGGCTTTGAGATTAGACTTTCAGTAAATGACAAGGAGATTAGAAAGTATGTCTTGGTTTTATCATTTTGTCTGTGTTTTTTGTTTATTCATAAAACACAGGAACATGTTTGTCTTGTGCCATGTGTTTGCAGGAGCTCTTTTTGTGGTGGAAGCCCATCAACTGGAGAATGGCTGAATAAATTATGGTATATTACTAAAATGGAATATTCATCTATAAGAAAAGATGAACAGCCTGATTTCATAAAATTATGGAAAGACTTATATGCATTGATAGTAAGTGAAGTAAGCAGAATGAAGAAAACATTGTACATAGAAATAGCAAGATTGTGTGATGACCAATTATGATAGACTTAGCTCTTCTTAGCAAGTCAGTGATTCAATTCAATTCCAATAAACTTTGGATGGAAAATGCTATCCACATCCAAAGAGAAAAATAATGACACTGATTGTGGATCGAACCATACTATTTTCACCTTCTCTTCTGTTTTATTTTTATTTTTTCTTGTGGCTTTCCTCTCTTGTTCTTGTTTTTCTCTCCCACCTTGAATCATACAGAAATATGAAAAAAGAATGTGTGTGTATGTATATATATATATATATAACCTAAAAATAAAATTAAATAAAACAAAATTAAAACAAGAAATCAATTCTGTATAAACAACAAAAAAATAAGTCTTGGAAGCGAGTACCAATATAGTAGAGCAACCTCCAAAATGCAGAAATGAAGCCTTATTATAGGGGACAATTATTCACTATTGGTACTCTTTTTTTCTATCAACTCTCATATGAGAAGGAACAAGTATTTTCTTACTTAATAAAGCCCTGATTAAGTACCTGTTATGTACCAAACATTATGATAAGTACTGGGGATAAATTGAGAGACAAAAGAAAGATCCTGCCCTCAATGAGTTTACAACTCATTGTAGAGTTGTAGAGACAACAAATAAATAATTATGTATAAAAGAGATAGATTACTAAGAAATTAAGAACAGAGAGAAGGCATTAGAATTAAAGGGGGACAGGAACAGTTTTCTAAGGGTTTTCATTTGAACATTTCTTTCAAGACATGAGCAATGGATTCTTTAAATTTCTATTTTTCACCCTTTTTAAAGATAATCTGGACAGGTTTCTTTTATAATTTCTTAATATAAAGTCTAGGTAGGGTGGAACCAAGAGTATGGTATCCAGCTGAACTTCCTCTTCACATTCCCCTTCAAACAAGTTCTCAGCCCAGAGATAATCACTGGTTCAGAAAACTAGTCAGAAGAGATTGCAAGGGAATCTTTGATGGCATTAGGTGCAGCTAGTGCTAAATAGCAACTCTATTGCGCATAAGCCTTTTGGAATTACAGTTTGAAAGAAGAGAGAATCACTTGTGATTGGTCACAAGGGAGCAAGGGCTCTGGTCAAAGCTTCAGGACCAATAGGAGTATCAGTATTGTAACTGCTAGGCATTAAAATCCCTTTTGAGGTAAGTGGTCACAGCTATCCCAGGATAACACCATCTTGGAAGCACTAAAAACTTGCAGACCAGCCAGCTCTGAAAACAGTAAGATTAAAAAAAAAAAAAAAAAAACTTGAGATTTGGGATAGTACTCCTTTACCTCCAGATGAGCAGACCCCAACATTAACATAAATTTCAAAGCTAACAAAAAAAGACTGGAAAAATGAGCAAAGAAAAAAACTTGACCATTAAAAAGTTGCTGTTGTTACTCCTTCTTTTACTCCTTCTCTTCTTCCTCTTTCTCTTCCTCCTCCTCTCCCTCCTACTACTACTACTGTTGCTGCTGCTGCTGCTGCTGCTGTTGCTACTTTCAGTATAATGACAATAATGATAACATAAACTTTAAAAACAATATAAAAATAGCTAAAGCAAGACTTGAAAGAAAAAAGATCTAATTAAACTCAAGGCCTTCAAGAATTCCTGGAAGCATTAAAGAAAAAAGTTAAGAGTGATAAAAACACTGTGAAAAGAAATGATAATGATGCCAACAAAATATAAAAATAGAATTAACAGCTTTGTAGAAAAGGCACCAAATGGAAAAAAAATACTGAAGAAAATAATACCTTAAAAAGTAAAACTGGCCTAATGAAAAAAGAGACACAAAAAATCACTAAATGAAACAACTCCTTTAAAATCAGAATAAAACAAATGAAAAAGGAGGTGCAAAAACTCACTGAATAAAAAATCCTATAAAAATTAAAATTTTTCATATGAAAGCTAATGATTCCATTAAACATCAAGAAACACTAAAACAGAGGTAGAGCCAAGATGGTAGAAAGCACACACATTGCTTTCTGACCTTTGCCCATGACCCTCAGATTAACTGGCAAATCCAGCCTCTGAATTAATTCTGGACTGGCAGAATCCACAAATATTAGGAGTGCAACAAATTACCAGCAGAATATAATTTCAAAGCTCTCTAGAAAAGGTCTATTTCAATCAGGCACAGAAGGAGGCAGGTCAACCACAAGCCGGTGGAGCATAGAAGCCAGTGCACATAACGCAGACCCTGGCCGATGTGCACTGGAGAATCTATGGGAGAACTGTGAGACCTCACCATGCTCATCCAGCCCCTGAAAACAATCAGCGCAGCCACTGCCACTTGTACAGGAAGCTTGGACAATCTCCCCTTCCCTAAAAGCAGATCTCAAGTTAAAAAAAAAAAAAGAGTAAAAAAAGCAAAAAAGAACTCTGGCCATAGTTTTTATAGTGAAAGAAAGGAACAGATTTCAAACCCTGAGGAGAGTAAAAGCAGATTGTCTCCAGATGAAAGCCCCAAATGGTGATATAAATTGGTGCCCATTGCACAAGACTCTCCTAAAGAAATTATAAAAGATCTTAAAAGAGAGCTGAAAGAAAAATGGGGAAAGACATTGAGAACTCTACAAGAGGGTTTGGAAAAGAAAACACAGAAATTATCTAAAGAAAATTCATTACAAAATAGACTTAGTGAAATAGAAGCAAATAACTCCTTAAAAAATAGAATTGACAAGACGGAAAAAGAAAGCAACTCCCTGAAAAACAGAACTTGTGAAATGGAAAAAGAAAATAACTCCTTAAAAAACAGAATTTGTGAAATGGAAAAAAAATCCACAGAATAAAACAATTCACTTAAAAATTCAATTGGACAAATACAAAAAGAATTTTTAAAAAGTAGATGAAGGAAATAATTCACTAAAAATCAGAACTGAACAAATGGAATGAATGATTCCATGAGACATCAAGAATTAGTCAAGAAAAAAATGAAAAAAAATAGAAGAAAATGTCAAATATTTACTTGAAAAAACAACTGACCTGGAAAATAGATCTAGGAAAGACAATTTAAGGATTATTGAAGTTCCTGAAAAACATGATGAAAAAAAGAGCCTAGACATTATTTTTCAGGAAATCATCAAAGAGAAATACCCTGATCAGTTCAGACCAGAGGTAAAATCAGAAGGTAAAATAGCCATTGAAAGAATTCACCAAACACCCTCCTGAAAGACACCGCAAAATTAAAACTCCAAGGAATATCAAGACTAACTTTCAGAATATTGGACTAAGGAAAAAATATTGCAAGCAGTCAGAAAAAAAAAAAAACAATTAAAATACCAAGGAACCACAATAAGGATTACCCAGGACCTAACAGCTTCCACCTTAAAAGATTGAAGGGCCTGGAATCTGATATTCCAAAAGGCAAAGTAACTTGGATTATAGCCAAGAATATAGCTAAAATGAGCATTATCTTTCAAGAAAGAAGATAAACATTCAATGATATATATATATATATATGAATTCCATCAATTTTTTTATGAAAAGACAAGAACTGACCAAAAAAAATTTGATCTCCAAACACAGAACTAAAAAGAAACATAAAAAGGAACGAACTCTTGAGAACTCTATTTCTGTTATGGGTTTAGTTTGGACATAGTTTGATTTTATTATGATAATATGAAAAAGAAACTAGAGGTGGAAAGGGGATTGCACTAAAAAAAGAGGTGAAAGGAGGTAAAATAAGGGAAATTACATCTCATGAAGAGGCAAAGACCTATTATAATTGAGGGCAAGAAGGCAGGGGGGATAAGCATTGTATTAATCTAGAAGAGGGGATGGGGGGAGGAGGAGAAAATCTGAAACACAAGGCTATGCAAGGGTCAGTGTTGTCAAATTATCTGTGCATGTGTTTTGAAAATAAAATGTTTTATAAAAAATGTTATCAAATTGTGCATACCCTTTGATCTAGCAATGTTTCTACTGAGCTTATATCCCATTGAGATCTTAAAGGAGAGAAAGGGACCCACATGTGCAAAAATGTTTTTAACAGTCTTTTTTGTAGTGGCAAAGAACTGGAAACTGAGTGGATACCCATAAGTTGGAGAATGGCTGAATAAGTTATGGTATATGAATGTTATGGAATATTATTGTTCTATAAGAAATGATCAGGGAGCCAAGATGGCGGAAAAGGTACACACCACTTTCTAAGCTCCTTTCATGTCCTCATGACCAACTATTAAATTCAGCCTCAAAAATAGCATTTGACTGTTAAAATTTTCAAAGATTAGAAGTATAACAATTTACCAGTCAAAGATAATCTGGAAGATCATCAGAGCAGGTTTGTCCTGAGGGGCAGGAACAGACCAGCATGGGCAGGGATTTAGGAAAGACTAGCATCCGGAACAGACCAGGGGCAGGGGTGACCTGTGGCTAGAGATGACTCTCCAATAGGCTAATGGTTCTGCCTTAATTATAAAGCAGTACACTGGAAAAGAAATTAAAGCCAAAGGCAGAGGGTATTTTCTAAACAATGCCAGAACCTAACAAGATATGGTTATAACCACCCAAAACTGAGAATGACTCAGCACAGACTGTAACACAGCCCTGCAGCCACATTCTGCAGTATGGGGTTTTTGCAGGGGCAGTTACAAATCTGCACAGCAGGGGGACACACGGAGCAGCTTCTAATATGCACAGTGAGGGGCTCAGCCTGGGTCAATAGAACTTTGGCAGCCTGACCATGTTTCCCTGGGCAGGGACACTTTTGGTCCCTGTGGGACTATTCACTGGTCAGCCGCTAATACCCACAGCCCCAGGGAGGTCTTTGGCCTGGGGTAGTGACACTTTCACCATTCAGCATCTAGCCCCAGGGCAGTTGTTAACCCACAAAGCAGGGTTCTTTGCAGGGCACTTGAGCCTGAGTTACTTCCAGTGAGGAACTCTTTCCCAGAGCACTCCCATACCTCGCTACTCTTTGTTGCTGGTTGGCAGGACAGCTACCCGTCCATACACCTATCTTTGTTTGGCAGAGGAAGCTGGTAACCTCCTGGTCCTGAAGGCAGACCCTACAGGCTTTTAAAAAAAATTAGTAAAAAAATCAAAAGGACCATCAATAGCTTCTATACAGAAAGAGAACAAGTTTTCAACCCCGAGGAGACTAACAGCAGACAATCTCCACACAATTGTTGGTCCCCAACACATAAGGTTCTCCTAGAAGAGACTATTAAAAACCTTAAAAGAGAACTAGAAGAAAAATGGGGAAAGGAAAGAGAATCTATGCAAGAGAGCAACAGCTTCCTGAAATGTGAATTGGAAAAGGTTAAAAACTCCCAAGGAGGGCAGGGAAAGAAAATTTATGAATTGGAAAAGGTAAAGAATTCCCAAGAAAATAAGATTTGTGCATCCCCAGGATTATACACCATGCTCAAGTAGGATTTATACCAGGAATGCAGGGCTGGTTCCTAATATTAGGAAATCTATTAGTATAATTGGCCATATCAATAACCAAATTAAGAAAAACCATACGATCATCTCAACAGGTGCAGAAAAAGCATTTGATAAGATCCAACATCCATTCCTATTAAAAAACACTTGAGAGTATAGGAGTAAATGGTCTTTTCCTTAAAATAATCAGTAGCATCTATTTAAAACCATCAGTAAGCTGCATGTGGAATGGGGATAAACTGGAACCATTCCCAAGAAGATCAGGAGTACAAAAAGGTTGCCCTCTATCACTATTACTATTCAATATTGTATTAGAAAAGCAACTTTGGCAATAAGAGCTGAGAAAGAAATTAAAGGAATTAGAGTAGGTAATAAGGAAACCAAATTATCAACTCTGCTGATGATATGATGGTAAACTTAGAGAATCCCAGAGATTTTACTAAAAAGTTATTAGAAATAATCCACACCTTTAGCAAAGTTGCAAGATACAAAATAAACCCACATAAGTCATCAGAATTCTTATATACCACTAACAAAACCCAACAGTTAGAGTTACAAAGAGAAATTCCATTTAAGGTAACTACTGACAGTATAAAATATTTAGGAATCTATCTGCCAAGGGAAAATCAGAAACTATATGTGCAAAACTATAAAACTCTTTCCACACAAATAAAGTCAGATCTAACCAATTGGAAAAATATTAAATGCTCTTGGATTGGGCAAGCAAATATAAAGATGACAATACTACCTAAACTAATCTATTTATTTAGCGCTATACCAGACTCCCAAAAAAGTATTTTAATGACCTAGAAAAAATAACAACAAAGTTCATATGGAAAAACAAAAGGTCAAGAATTTCAAGAGAATTAATGAAAAAAATCAAATGAGGTGGCTTACCTGTACCAGATCATAAATTATATTATCAAGCAGCAGTTACCAAAACTACTTGGTATTGGCTAAGAAATAGACTAGTTGACCAGTGGAATAGGTTAGGTTCAAAGAACAAAATAGCCAATGACTATAAAAATCTAGTATTTCACAAACCCAAAGACCCTAGATTTGGGGATAAGAACTCACTGTTTGACAAAAATTGCTGGGAAAATTGGAAATTAGTATGGCAGAAAGTGGGCATTGACTCACACTTAACACCATACACCAAGATAATGTCAAAATGAGTTCATGACCAAGGCATAAAAATGAAATTATAAACAAATTGGAAGAGCATAGGATAATTTACCTCTCAGACCTGTGGAAGAGGAAGGAATTTATGACCAAAGAAGAACTAGAGATCATTATTGATCACAAAATAGAAAAATTTGATTATATCAAATTGAAAAGTATTTGTACAAACAAAATTAATGCAGACAAGATTAGAAGGGAAGCAATAAACTGGGAAAACATTTTTACAGTCAAAGGTTCTGATAAAGGCCTCGTTTCCAAAATATATAGAGAATTGACTCTAATTTATAAGAAATCAAGTCATTCTCTAATTGATAAATGGTCAAAGGATAAGAACAGACAATTCTCAGATGAAGAAATTGAAACTATTTCTAGCCATATGAAAAGATGCTCAAGTCATTATTAATTAGAGAAATGCAAATTAATATGACTCTAAAAGACCACTACACACCTGTCAGATTGGCTAGAATGACGGGAAGATAATGAGGAATGCTGGAGGGGATGTGGGAAAACTGGGACACTGATACATTATTGGTGGAATTGTGAATACATCCAGCCATTCTGGAAAGCAATTTGGAATTATGCTCAAAAAGTTATCAAACTGTGCATACCCTTTGATGTTTCTACTGGGCTTATACCCCAAAGAGATACTAAAGCAGGGAAAGGGACTTCTCCCAACTTTATCCAATAAATTTGACAACCTAGGTGAAATGGAGGAATACTTACAAAAATATAGATTGCCCAGATTAACAGAAGAGGAAATAAATTACTTAAATAGTCCCATTTTAGAAAAAGAAATAGAACAAATTATTAATTACCTCCCCAAGGAAAAATCCCCAGGACCAGATTGATTTACATATGAATTCTACCAAACATTTAAAGAACAATTAATTCCAGTGGTAGATAAACTATTTGAAAAAATAGGGAATGAAGGACTCCTACCAAATTCCTTTTATGATATACATATGGTACTGATACCTAAACCAGGTAGAAGAAAACAGAGAAAGAAAATCATAGACCAATCTTCCTAAAGAATATTGACGCAAAAATCTTAACACACAGGATAACACACCATTGACCAAGTAGGATTTATACCAGGAATGCAAGGCTGGTTCAATATTAGGAAAACTATTAGCATAATTAAATATGTCAATAATCAAATTAACAAAAACCATATGATTATCTCAATAGATGCAGAAAACACATTTGATAATGTCCAATACCCATTACTATTAAAAAACACTAGAGAGTATAGGAATAAATGGACTTTTCCTTAAAATAGTCAGTAGCATCTATTTAAAACCATCAGCAAGTATCATATATAATGAGGATAAACTAGAATCATTCCCAATAAAATCAGGGGTAAAACAAAGTTGCCCCCACTATCACCATTGCTATTGAATATTGTATTAGATATGCTAACCTTGATAATAAAAGAAGAAAAAGCAATTAAAGGAATTAAAGTAGGTAATGAGGAAATCAAATTATTACCCTTTGCAGATGATATAATGGTCCAATAATTGTTAAATTATCTCTCCTAAGTTGAATTTCTAGACCAACTGTTTATCCTGTGAGATTTTACATTTTTTCTTTTTTCATTTTTTCAACTTTGTTTTATTGTTGCTTGTTGTCTCATGAAATCATTAACTTCCACATAATCTGTTATTTTATAATTAAAAATTATTTCCATCAGTGAGGCATGCAGGAATCATTTTCTTCAGCATTTTTTATGCCTTTTGTTTTAACAAGTTATTATTTTTTTTCTTAATTTTCTTGCATTGCTCTCATTTCTTTCTTCAACTTTTCCTCTATCACTCTTATCTGATGTTTAAAATCAGTTTTTTGTTCCTTGTCTAGCTCTTCTAGGAATTCTTCTGGAGCTTAGGACAAATTTTGATTTTTCTTTCAATAAATGTTTGTATATGTTTTCATGTCATTGTCTTCTTCAGAGTTTGTTTCTTTAACTTCTCTGTTACCATAATAGTTTTTATGTTTAAGATCTTTTTTGGTTGTTTGCTCATTTTTCCAATCTATTTTCTGATCTTGGACTTTATGTTAGTTGGACTGTGATGACCTTTGTGGTGGGTTCCATTTTCCTAAGATTTAGGCTTTTTCACCTTGCTATTCTCCCAGCTGGGTCTGAAGACTTATAAAGTTTGGTTATTTCTAAAGTGATAAAATAGAGAGAGCTGTGAAGACGGAACTTCTTGCCTTTGCTCTGGTCCTTACTCAGCACCCTTGTTCTCTCTCAACAAAAACTTTTCTCTTCCTTTAAATTCCAACATGAATGTATCAAAAGTACGTAAAAGTTTAAAAAGGTAGTTTGAAACCAGAGTAGTAAGGAGATATAATAGCCAAATAGAACCACATGTGTTTTATCATCTCTTTTGCTACAAATCAGGAATTGATTTATTGTGTCATTGATTGTCTAAACTTAGGAAAGTGATGGAGAAAATATTGATAACACAGACTAAGCTTAAAAGTGTGTTGTGTGCATACGCACTCCCCTCCCCCCGAGATTCCACAGTTAAACATTTATCACCATATATTTATCACCATACTGCTGCTTACAGTATGCAATCTGAATTTCATGGCATTAATTCCATTCATGGTCCCAAGAAGCATTCTTATGTTTTCTGGTCAAACTAAATGACAAAAATTTCAAATAGCATGATCACATTATTCAAAGTCACAAAATTGCAAGACTCAAAGGAAATCAAAATTCTTAGGCACCTAGCTAAAGAATTCTTTTAAAAAATGTTTGTTTATTTAATTTATAAAATAAATCATTTCCATTACATATTAGAGTAGTAGAAAAAAAGATATTTATACAGGAAATTGCAAATCTATTGTTTTAAATATTGCTATTCTTTTGAAATATATGAAAAAGCGATCATGTAAATTCTCTTTTTTCTTTTGTACTTCTTTCCTCCACCTTGCCCTAGAAATGGCTATCATTATTCACAAATTTGTGAAAATCATTCTGTACATAATTATATTTATCAATTTTATATCTGATTGCAGATGGCTTTCTCCTTCATATGTCCTTTGCAGTTAATTTGGATATTTATAATAATCAAAATGACTTAATCATTCAAAGGTGTTCTTCAAGCAAAATTGCTGTTATTGTATGCAGTATTCTCTTGGTTCTGCTCATTTCACTATCCAAAATTTCATGCAAGTCTATCCATGTTTTTCTAACTTCACTGAGCTC
Organism: Antechinus flavipes; assembly: GCF_016432865.1. Taxonomy (NCBI): domain Eukaryota; kingdom Metazoa; phylum Chordata; class Mammalia; order Dasyuromorphia; family Dasyuridae; genus Antechinus; species Antechinus flavipes. The sequence goes on from NC_067398.1 coordinate 666,607,136, forward strand.
ATTGTTTCTTACATTATATTAATATTCCATTGTAATCATATAGCACAACTTTCTTTAAACATTCCCCAATTTATGGTCATCCCTGAAATTTCCAGTTCTACTACTACACTAGAACTATTATAAATGTTTTAGAACATACAGGTTTGTTCCTTTTCCCCTCTAATGATCTTTAGAAATAAACCTGGTGATGGCATTACTGGATTACAGAGTACAGGCAATTTTATAATTCTTTGGGCATAAGGCCAGATTATTCTCCAAAATGGATGGTTAAGTTCACAAGTGTTTTATCTTAAAGAAACCACTGGAAATTATTGAAAAGGAAAACCACATGACAAGATTTGGGATTAAAGATTATCACTTCAGCATCCACATAAAGAATAGATATGGAAGAGAAGATTTTTCTACCAACTTTCCTCAACTTCTTCCCTTAGGAGACAGGCACAGCAAAATATTGAAGGTCCAAGATCAGAGGAAAGATTGCTACTTAGAACACTAAAGGCTTTAGTGAGGGGAGTTTAGATTGATAGGTACCACAAGAGGTGAAAGTTTTCTTGCAATGACACAGATTGAAAAACTCACCAAGCCCATTACAATTTCCCCCGAGGGAATATACACAGCTGTGTTATTATCCAATTTGATCCTCAAAACAGCCCTGTGAGGTATATACTACTATTATGCCCATTTTACAGTTAAGGAACTGAGGTAGTTAGATTTTAAGTGACTTTTCCATAGTCACATAGCTAATAAGTCTTTGAGGCCAGTTTTGAACTCAAATATTCCAGATTCTAAAGCCAGTACTCTCTACGCTTACATTGTAACATCTGTGAAGGCAGGAACTCTCTTTTGACAATTGTATCTCCAGCATTTAGCACGTTTCCTGCCTACCTGATTTATTGATTTACTATGCACTGCTACCTGAGATGTCCCATCTAAAAAGCATTAGATTTAGAGAGAATCAGAAGACCTGAGATTGAAATCTAGCTTATACTCCAAGCTATGTGATCCTGACTGAGAAAGCTCCCTGTTTCCTCCATTGTAAAATGAGGTCACAGAACATAGAATTAGATGATCACCAGTAAAATGCTTTACTATACTAGCTTTGAGCAACTGTTATATACTGAAATTTCCAATTTCTCTGGGTAAAAGGAATGAATCATAAAAGTGTGAATAAAATGCAACTGTGATCTGTCTCTATGAATAGGGAAAACAATTTATTTTAGGGGAAAATTCACTGATCCTGAAACAGAGAACATGGATCCAAATGATTTCTGATGCTTGCCTATTTAAGCAAAGCACATAACTGCCTAAAAATTCAGTTTCTTCAATTCTGAAGTAAGAAATTCAGACTAGATAGGTGATCTCCAAGGTCCCTTCCAATTCTAAATTTGTGGCTGTGTGATGCTGTGTGCCAAAGGAGTCAATAACACAAAATTTACATAGAATTTATGTCTTAAGTTCCCTTTCAGCCCTGATATCCTCTGAGCTATATGCTAAAATCTATTTCAGCTTGATGCTCAATACTCCAAGATCAAAGTTCTCTTCTCTGGAGGACAGCTAAAAATACAGGGTGCTGTTGGTAAAGTGAAAATAAATTGGACAACTTCATTTAAATTCTTCCCCACAGGAAACCAGCCCAAAGAGTCTGGAGTGGAAAGTGGACAATGACTTGGGGGTAACTTCTAACAAGGGCTTTGGGGAATTGGGACTTTGGGTGCAAGGAATCTATTAAAGGCACTTACATTAATACCCCCTCATCTTTACCAGTAGGCAGACCAGATTCTTGTTCTAATGCATGCAGCCTCAGTCCTCATCTCAAGCCCTCTTTCTCCTGGAAGAGCTCATGGATTTGGCTAGTTCCCTGATCAGCCTATGGGAAGGAAACCTGGGGAAACATCAGTACTGGGTTCTTCAGAAATAGAATAGAAGATTCTGACCAAATACGTAAGTAAGTGAATATACAGAGGGTACTTTCCATTCATTTCAAGGGAGGAAACTCAAATGAAATAATGTGATGACTGAGTCATGGAATCTTAGAAACTTCATGCTAAAAGGGACTTGAGTATGTAGATTGTCAGAATGGAAACATAGAACTTCTACTTTTATCCTATATTTATTATTTTTTACCTTTATTTATAGAACTGCAAAATACTTTTTTCATCCGATCTTTTTTTTCCACAATTCATCCGGAAAGAACCAAATTATTTTATCTATTAAATCTAAAAAATTAAAACAAAAAATCCTAAATTTTACTCAGGAATATTTTATTTATTTTAAACCTCATGGTAACATACTTAATGACAATTCTTTTGTAAATAATCATATAAAAATCCAATTTATAATTATTAATGATAAATTTAAAATTTTAATCAAAAATCTATAAAGGAAAGTTCCTGTTTCCATAAGGGAAATAAAATCCTTGTTACCTTTCAAGGGTATATGGTTTTGATAGAAATGAAATATTCAATCTATAAACAACTTAACTTTAACCATTGCTTAAGTATTTTAGAGTTCAGTTGAAATGCTATGTGATGCTTAAGAGAAAAAGGAATTGCTTCCAAAATACTAAAAATATAAAGCTTGATGACCAAAAAATAAATTTTCTGGGCATTAGGACAAAATGTCCATATTTCTCAAAGGATATCTAACAACATGTATATTTGACAATATTTGCTTGTTTGATATGAAATATAATTATGATAGAAAATAAACAATAATTTATGAATTATGGGCACACATATCAACTAAAATCACTACATATAGTAATAAAGTCACGTAAATTACTGACAGACCAAAAATAAAAATGACTTCCTGTGGAGATAAGCTTTCCAAAATTCTTTTAGGGAATACATTTTTGTGTTCAAGGAAAGGGTCAAGATAAATGACTAGATGTGTTAACTAAGAGGAGATTAAAATAAATACTTAATTCTTAGTTATGCAGCTTTTGATTACAACTGGCAATTTGTCATTAATTTCATTTAACTAATTATGAATAATGTCTCATACTCAAACTCAGGAGGGCAGTCTCATTCCATTTTTTACACTACTTTAATTCTGTTTAGCCTTTTGATATGTTGTCAAATCTACTACAATTTGTTCCCTAGTACTGTACTAGGTGATAAAAAAAATAGGAGAGGAATGATTGGGATTAAGTAGCATTTGCTAAAATGACTAAACTAAACACAATTTATATTATTGTGCACAGTACATAGTCGATAGGTGTAAATAAGCTATGCAATTGAAGATGAAGCTTCCAAAATCTTTTTTAAAATCTATGTATATTTTGGCTCAAAAGCTTCAAATTATTATTGAAATATACTTAGATGCTTTTCCTCATTCCCAAATATCAAAGTCATTAATATAGAACAACTCCCTCCCTTCTACCTGGATGAAATGCTCAATAAACATTTATGTAGCAAAAGGGAGTACAAATGTAAAACTGATCAAGAGAAAAGCTGACAAACTTTTCTACAAAGATAATTAGTTTGAAAATCTACTTTTTGATTAAATATGCATATGTACAGATAAAAAATTATGCATATGTACAAGTAAAAAGATTAATTTCAAATCAAAACCAAAAAATATAGAGTTCTAAAGGAAACATAAAAATAATTTCTATAATTAAAAAATCTATTATAGTTATTGAGTGATATTTAATTTTATTTTACCTTCAAGTTTCTAAGTTCAAAACAAATATACTGAGTAAGCAGAATTCTGATCCATTTTAACACAAGGATTTGAAAGTCTAAAATTTAGTCATTCCTAATGGTGAATTCAAAATTTGCTTAGCCTTGTTAATATTCTAGCACTTTGCAGCTTAGGTTGACCCCCCAATTGGGTTTTCTAATCAGCATAAAAGTTGATTAGGCTTTTCAAGAATCAACCATATGCATAGAAATTGTGGTGATTCCTTGATTTTCTGCATGAAGCTTTATTGGGAGTCACAAATGGACTTGCCTTTGGTTCCTTTTGAGCTACCAACATGTTAGCTTGAAGGCACTTGGAATGGGAGAGCAAGAGAGAGGGGTGGAGGAGAAAAGAAAGGATGGTGGTAGTAATCAATGATTTGTGATTGGAAGACAATAGTTCAAGTCAGTGTTGATATAGTATGTTACAAACTATTGATTCAGCAAGGATTTAAAGTGGAGGAAAGGGGGCATTCCATTAATTTAAGAATCAAGTGTATTTTCCTTAAAAGAGTTTGCACAGTCTAAAGTTAGCCCTTCCTTATAGCATCTGTCTCCTATTATAGCAGCAACAGCATTTTCAAGCTCTATAGACCTTTCCCAAATCTTCTACCTAGCTGGATCCCAAGCTTTCATTGACTGGAATATGTTGTATCATCTAATTATAAAAGGATTTGTTCTTGCTAAAGTAGTCATTTGTGGGAAAGAAAAAAATCAAATCATAAATATTTTCTGAAACTTATGAGATAGAGAAAATAAAATGCATTTCCCTGGTTGATAATTTGTAAACCTTGTTTATTAAAGACATTTTTAAAAAAAATCTTTCAATTATAACTACACAGTATCTTAAAAATATGATTATCCTCTTGATTTGTATGACTCATGCTTTAAAAGGTTTTACAATTCAGCATTATCCTCCATGATAGAATAGCATTTTATATTGATGGCACTACATTGAATCTTAAATCATTTTAAAATGAAAATTTAAAAGTTATCAAAAATAAAACAAGAAACTATAATGAAAAATATTTTAAAATGAGTGCATTCTGGTGATTATGAAGGCTTTAAAAAAAGATGATAGTAAGGACTGGGTTTTACTTTGTAAGAGCTTTAATCTTTAAGCATCTACATAAGTAAGAATTTCCCAGACCCACATAAGGCAGCACCATATTTTTGTCACATAAGGTTCCCTTGCTCTTCTGGTAGCCACTGAAGAGAAGGCTACCAAGTCACTGATCATTGATGGAATATGGAAAAAGAAGACATTGGTGTACCAACTTAGGGACCCCTGGAGCCAGAAGAGTGGGTTGAAGAAAGGAGTCAGGTAATGGGAAGATTGAGAAAACACGGGAAAATTTCCAGAGAAGGAGAAGGAAAAGGGAGAAAAAAGGAGGAAGAGGAGGAAACAGAGGAGGAAGGGGAGGGAGAAGAAGGAAAGAAGGAAGCAGAAGAAACAGATGAAACAGATGAAGAGGAAAACAGAGAAGGAGAAAGAGGAGAAAGGTTTCAATAGAGCTTAGAATTCAAAAATAGAAAGGACTTAGCATATAAATTGGATAGAGAAGATTTTTAAAAAGATAAAGATATAAAAAGGTATAAAGAGATAAAAAGATGAAGATATTAATTACCTGGTGATTGGACTACGTGGTGCAGTGTATAGAGTACTAGGTGTGGTGTTAGATAGACTGAATTCAAGTTCAGCACTATATTTGTTTATCCGGTCCTGTCACATCTCTCCCTTTCTCCACAGTCTCTCAGAAATCTCTGTTGTGGTTTAACAATCACATTTTCTAGAACTTTTAGGACACAGTGATGTAGTAAAATCAGGCTGGTTCACTGGAAAATTCATAAAGGGCAGTCTTGTGTTCTCTTCTCATCCCTTATCTATCTTGACTTTCAGCACAATATTAAACATACTTGTTCAAGTCTTCCCAATGTATTCCTCATGCAAAAAAAAAAAAACATTCATACCATTTAGCAGAAAAAACAAATGAAAGATTTCATAAGTCCTTTTTTGTGAATTTTTTGTTCATTTTTCAATTTCCATCTCAAATGTTCATATGGATCATTTGTGTCTGACCTATGATAAAAAAAATTCTGAGTTCATATTAGTTTGATCAGCCAGACTGGAATACATTGTAACTTGATGCCAACATAGTGGAATCATTTTGGTCCTTTTCAAGAATGGACGACATTGTTACAACTAACCAGGTATTTTCATTATCATCTACCCTGAATGGCCAGCCTGTCCTTTGTTTAATATCCTTTTTCAAAAAAAGAGTTTAAAAGTCCTTTTTTTTTTTTCAATTTGAGGGGTATCAAGGTGGCAGAGTATATGGAATTCTAGTTCTAGAGGAAGAAAGACCTGAGTTCAAATCTAGACTTAGATACTAATTAATTGTGGACAGTTTACTTAACCTGTTTACCTCAGTCCTTCATCAATAAAATGAAGCAGGGTAGGAAATAGCAAACTACTCCAGTATTTTTGACAAGAAAACCCCAAGTGGAGTCACCAAGAGTCAGATAACTGCAAGTGACAGAAAAACAATACATTATTGGATGTTTCTACCATATTCAAATCATTCTACTCTCTAGCACTGTTGATGAAATATTTTCCTGGGGCTGGTGCATATTTGTATTCATCTTTCATTATTTCCCCTTGCTTTCATCATCTGAAATGTACCATTCTCTTTGTACCATTTTTGGTTTGTTTAGAAAATTATTTCTTCTTTTTATTATCACAACTGTTTATGCTTTAAGTTTATGAGAGTTTCTCATAATGTCTTATCCTATAGCTTTTGAAGCCATGGGATACAAATCTTTTTCTGAATCTTTTAAAATTGTTTGTCCAAGATCTAGAATATACATCTGGTTACTTTGTCATTTTCCACAAATTTTAAATTGGAATAGTCATATCCTCTCAAGGTTTCCAAAAAAACATTTTCTTCTTGTTGATTCTAATGAAGTTCATACACCCCCTTGCTTAAGGTTTCCTCCAACCATTTTTAAAATTACTATTATACCATGAAAATATCTATATCTATATAGTGTGTATGTGTTGTGTATGTATCAATTATTGTACTTGAGGAGAGAAAAAGCTCCGGAATTTTTTGATAATTAGTAACTTTTCATGTTTCTCCAAGCTTGTGATCACTTTCCCAAATCCTTATGTATTTATTCCATGCTGGTAAATTGCATACTATTAAAAGAGTATTTTTTCTCTTTCTATTTCATTAATCCTTAGCAAATGATATTAGTCAATAAGCATTTATTAATATTTATTATTCATCTTGCTATGTGCTATGTATACAAAGAAATATTTTCAACAGGTTCTACTCTCCAGGAACTCATAATCTAATCAGAATATAGCACAAAAAACTTACACATATATATATCAGATATGAATAATAAATTGTAAACAATCAATAGAGGGAAGACAATAAATTAGGAGAGGGGAAAGGAACATATTCATGTAGAAGATGGGATATTAGTTAAGATTTGAAGGAACCAAGAAAGACAGAATGTAAAAATAAGGAGAAAGAGAATGGAATGGAGGACAGTCAGTAGAACTTCATGGATTTTGTAGATGGAGTGTCTTCTGTGAGCAATAGCAAGATGGTTGGTGTCACAGGAAAACAGTGTATATAGCAAAAGTATGGTGTGTGAAAACTGAAAAGAAGGGAAAGGGCCAGAATATGAAGGACTTAAAATATAAAAAAAAAATTATTTCCATTTTATCCCGGAGGTGATAGGAAACCACTTGAATTTGTTAAATAAAGGGTAGATATGATATTGACAGTTTAATGATAGATGAACTAGAGTTAGATGAAAAGTAAATAGAGAAATCAACAAGCAAGTATTTGCAATAGTCAAGATATGAGGTAATTAAAGGCTTCATCAAAGTGCTGGAAGGGTGAGAGTAGAGAAGAAGGTGTATAAGAGAGATATTATGAAAATGAAATCATCAGAACTTGGCTACATATTGGATATGGCAGTGGGATGATAGAAAGTAGAAATTATGAACCTAGGGAAGTAGTATGCTCAACAGAAATAGGAAATTTGGGAAGTAAGGAAGTTTTTAGGAGAAAGATGACAAATTCTATTTTGGGCTTGTTTGAGATTTCCTATAGGCAACTGGTGATATAAGCCTAGTGAGATCAAGGGAGAAGTTAAAGGTAGATAAATAGTTTTGAGAATCATTTGCATAGAGATGATAATTCAATCCACCGTACTTCCTTTATCTGGTTCTTAGATTTCTTCCCATAAAATATTATTTAAATATACAGTACTAAAGATCTATCACTCTTTTATCTCGTTCAAATTTTTAAATAAGTTACAATGGCAGCAATATGGTGCAGTGGATAGAGCACTGGTTTTGAAGTCAGGAATATCTAAGTTTAAATTCAGCGGCAGACACTTAACACTAGCTGTGCATCTCTAGACAATTCATTTAATTGCCTCACCCAAAATAAATAAATGAAGAATAATTTTTCAAAGTAAGATCAAATGGTGTAATATTTTTAAAGTGTGTAGCACAATGCCTGGCACAATAGTAAATTCTTAATAAATGGTAAGTCTCTTCTCTCTTTTCCCCCAAAGTCTAAATCACTACATTTGGATTCCTTTGCACTCTATCAACAAGGGAATGTGTATCTTCCCCAAATGTTTCCAATAGTCACCACTTGTATCATTTGTCATTTGCAAATTTTCAGAGTATGAAGATACTCTGTACTTGTAGAATATTATTAGCCATGTTTTCCCAATGTCATTTGTGCCTAACAATTTTTGTTTAGAAAAATATTTGTATTCATTGTTGGAAAATATCCTTTATGTTACAAATCTCTTCTCAATTCCCTAAATATCTTGGATCTCATATTATTAGCAATGACATTTTTTTTAATTCAATCAAACATTTTCCCACTCTCCCATTTAACTTCCAATTCTTTGTTGATTTTATTAATACAAAAATGTTCAAACCAACTTTAAATTGACTATTCTAATGTCATCCTCTTTCTCAACAGGCTCATGGAAGGAGGAAATCAAACAACCATTTCTGAGTTCATCCTCCTGGGCCTTTCAAACAAACCTGAACAGGAGAGGCTTCTGTTTATCCTATTCCTAGTTATGTACCTAATCACAGTGCTATGGAACCTGCTCATCATTCTGGCCATTAGAACTGACTCCCACCTTCACACCCCCATGTACTTCTTCCTCAGCAATTTGTCCCTTGTTGACATCTGCTTCACATCCAGCACTGTCCCCAAGATGTTGGTTAACTATATATCTGGAAATAAAACAATTTCTTACATTGGGTGTCTGACACAAGTATTCTTCTTCAGCTGGTTTGCAGGATTAGATAGTATTATCCTTGCTTCCATGGCTTATGACCGCTATGTGGCCATCTGTGCCCCATTACACTATACCATGATCATGACCCAAAAAGTCTGTGCCCGTCTAGTAGGAGTGTGCTGGTTTTGGGCCTGTATTGATGCCCTGATTCACACAGCATCCCTGACCCGACTTTCATTCTGTGGCCACAATGAAATACCTCATTTCTTCTGTGATCTCAGTGTTGTCATAAGGTTGGCCTGCTCAGACACCTTGCTCAATGACTTGATGGTCTACACAGTAGGAGGACTGACAGCTGTCATGCCTTTTATTGGCATCCTCATCTCCTACACACGTATTTTTATTGCAGTCCTCAAGATCCCCTCCACTCATGGGAAAAAGAAAGCTTTCAATACTTGTGGCTCTCACCTAGCTGTGGTCTGTCTCTTCTATGGAACAATCATTGGAGTGTATTTCAACCCCACATCCACCCATACTGCCCAAAAGGACACAGCATCAGCTGTGATGTACACTGTAGTCACCCCCATGCTGAATCCTTTCATCTACAGCCTACGGAACAATGATATGAAAAGAGCACTGAAGATGCTTTTCATCAGAAAACCAGGCCTCTCCCTATGATGACTGATGTCCTTCTGGGTCTGGATGCCTGTGTCTCAGGCAATCTAATAATCAATAAAATTGCCTGTATATGATTAATATTTTTCTCACCTCTTATCTACACTAGTGGTGATATACTGAGATAAAAAGGTCATAGGCAGTTTGCTTCTCCATCTGGTTCCACCCATTTTTTAGCTGAGCAATCACCTCATTTCCTATGCCTTAATTTCCTAATCTGGGGGATGAAAGTGCAACTACACAAGGAGTACTTTTTAGAGCTAGACAAAAAATGAAATTCTGCAATTTACAGGCTTTCTTGCCTAGATCACTGAATACTCTCCATTGTGAGGGGTGGACTTGAACCCCAGTCTTCCTAATTTCAAGACATACCCATTTATTTTCTAAGAAAAGCTGACAATAAAGAGTTTAGATAAAAATAGGCGGGCTCTTAGAAACTAAAGTAGAGCAAAATAGAAGCAGGAGAAAAAAATTCTACAAAATCACTCTGATCATGTAAATGAGAAGGGGAAAACTTAAATTTGGTGAAATTATAAGAAACACTTGGGGAAATGCACCACTGTCTCTTCTTTACATATATTGGAAGACTTTGAACATGGAATATTGTAGGTACCATCTTATGTCATCATTGTATTAGTTGCTTTCATTAAATTAAAAAATATTTCAGATAACAGGAAATGAGCATTTATTAAGTACATATTATGAAGGAATGATCTAGTAGATATTGAAAGCTTAAATACAAATGAAAGAGCAGCAATGGTAGAGGAGGAAATATGCCAATAAAGATGTGATGGAATAAGATTTCCTATGTACATAAAGGGGTTGGTTTTGTCAAGACAAAGAGTCACCTCATCATGTGAGACAGCAGTGAAAGGAAATAGTGATAGAATACATCTGAGTGATATGAGACAATGAGAAAAGGGGAACCAATTAATAGAATCTCTTAAATATCTTCCTACTCACTATCTTATATCTATCATGTGCTAGATAAACAATTAGTGGGAAATGAATATAATAGAATATTAATGTATTGTAAGAAGCAATAAATACCACAATATCTGGAATGACTTACATGAACAAATACATAGCAAAATAAGTTAAGAAAAGAATATTAAAATTACTACAACGATATAAAAGGAAATTGGGAATTATAAAATAATAAAAAAGTATGGTGGAAAATTACAAAAATCAAAAAACAGAAAAAGAAGGCATTTTGCCTGCTTCTTTATTGAAGTGGATATAAAACATAGCATAAAATATCAGATAATTTTCATATATTGATTGGTTGTGCTGATTTTTTTCTCTTTTTCTTTAAAAAAAAAAAACTTTTATTACAAAGGATGATTGTCAAAGTGGAGGGAAGCCAAGTTAAGTCAACCAGCATTTATTAAGGAGCTATATGCCTGGCATTACACTAAGTGCTAGGGATACAACAAACAACAAAAAAATTATCAAAAAGTCCCTGCTTTGAAGGAGTTTACAATCTAATAGGAGATGTAATAGTCAAACAAAATGTGCATAAAGAATAAATTTCAGATAATCAAAAAAAAAAAAAAAAAAACGGAAAAACTAGCACCAAGGGAGAACAAGACAGGCTTCTTGCACAAAGTGTAATTTTAGCAGAAATTCAAAGAAATCCAGAAGGTGGAGATAAGATAAGAAAGGAGACAATGGAATGGGGAATAAACAGTAAAAATGCTTAGTATGGAGTTGAAGTGACTGCTTTGAGGAAAAGCAAGGAAGATGGTGCTATTGGATTACAAAGTACATAAAAGGTAGGGACAAGTAAGGTGTAGCAATACAAGTAAGGTAGCTGGGCAGGCAACGAAAGGCTTTGAAAACCAAAAAGGATTTCATATTTATTTCTGAAGGCAATAAGGAGCCAACATAAATTAGAATTAAGTGACGTCTTCAGACCTATGTTTTGAGAAGATTAATTTGACAACTGTGTGGAGGATGAACTGGAGTAGAAAAAGATTTGGAGGGAAGAGAATAGGCAAAATGCTATTGTAATAGATTGGGATGTAATGGGAAATCAAATCCAAGCAAAAACAAAATATAAGAATGAAATTTTATTTTTAAAAATCTCCATGAAGGGGGAATGGCAATTGTATACCCACAAAATTTTAATGAACAAAATTATTTGGTATTGGTGAACATAAAAAGATAAATCAGTAGAACAACATAAAGAAGACTTATAGTCCTATTTATAATCAACTCTTTGTATAGACAAATCTTCTGTGAATCATAAAATTTTATTGCCTTTTATAAAGAGATGATAATGAAAAAAAATCACTAAAGTATAGGAAAAATAAGAACTCACTGGAATGATATAAAGAGAGTAGAAAAATGAAGATAATAACCACAATAAAGCAGCTGAAAAGAATACAAAATTGGAGGAATGAATAATTTGTAATTATAATGAACAATTTTCTAAAAAAAATAAATAAATAACCTGAAAAATGGACCTTCCTCTCCAAAGGTAGAGGAGAGGGACTATTAATATACTGTCAGTTGCTGTGTTCATTGGCTTTTTTAAAAAGTTTTTTCTCCTCATTCTTTTTCTTTTTTTTTTTTTGCAAGAGATTATTTGTGAGGAAAGAGATAAATCCAGTAATTTAAATTATGTAAAAATTATCAATAACATTTAAAAATAAGTACAAAGAGATGTAGTAAAGATTAAAACTTAAACTGTATGCTATAAGCCAATGTAAAATTACATAACTTAAGATGAGGTTCACAATATTTTGACTTATTATCAATAAATGTTTGATTTTTAAACCTATTTTTCCATGATCATGTAAAAAAAATTTGGGCAAAAAAGGGTCAAGAGGAAGAGATAAGTAAACTCTAGTGTAGATCATACTAAAGATCTCTTTCAGTTCTGACATTGTATAGTTTTATGATCTAGGATAAAGTGCTCCTTTCATCACTTTGAAACTGGAGGCAAATTTTTTCACTTCTCTAGGGCTATATTTCACGAAATCATAAAATATCACCATTGGAAAGTGTAGAGGATAGGAACTCTGAAAGAGTATATATACTTCAATCAAGGACAACAGAGTGCTTATAATTAAGCATCTACTCAGTGTGAGATAATGGTTCTCTAAACATATACTCAATGTGATATGGTAATGTAATGGATAGTTGGCACATAATCAGTTGTTGTATTTCTGGGTCACAGAGACTTTTCCACTAAGCTTATGATCATGTCAGTTGAACTGATTTGTGCCCTGCTTTGCAAGGCCCTGTGTTTAGGCACCAAAATGTAATGTCCAGGCTAGCTCTCTGGAGGGTTTCAGAACGGGCTATGGTCTTTAGGTGGAGAAGTGATGAGGACAGAAGAGCCACCACGAGACTGGTCAAGTTTTCTCTGTGTCTATGGCTGAGAGAGTCCTCTGGGTCTGTGACTGTGATTCTTTTTCTGTGTCTGTATCTGAGAGAGACTCCAGATAATTGCTCTAGTTTCCTCCTCATTGTGGATAGTTCTCTTTTTTCATTTTTGACACTAACAATTTTTTCTAATCAAATTAAAGGTTTATCTTTTTTCTGCCCCTTTCCAAGGCAAAAGTCTCTTCCCCAATACCCATACAAGTAATCATTCATTCTTAGAAATCCATGTTTTTGCATACTGATATGGGGATTACTATTAGAAGCTCAGAGGAGGAGTATCCCAAAGAGATCATGTAGTTCAATCATTCTCTTAGGAGGAATCCTTTCTACAACATTTCTGACCTTGTTCATTGGCTACTCAACATTTTTATCAATGGTTTAGATCTAGTCATAAATGAAACAGGTAAATTCAGGGCATGTCAATACACTTTAGAGAATAGCATATCTGTTAATGACAGATTCCACATTCAAAAATTCTGAAAACAAGAAATCAGATTATTTAATTGTAAGTCTTATTTTGTATTTGGTTTATTATCTTTTGATGCATAAAACTTTATCTCCCTCTATATTCAAGTTCAGTGATGACCTGAAAAAAGTCTGGTCCCATTCTTTTATGCAATTAATATGTATTACTGAACAAACCATTATATTCAGAAGCTCAGAGATTGTTTTCTAAATCATTTCAGATTCTACCCATTACAGTTTTTGGCAAGCCAAGCCAGATCAAGACTCCCCTAGACAACCACATAATAGAAAAACTTCCTAGACTACTCTGATTAATCTTCCACTAAGAGAATTCTTTCATCCGGGGCCATCTCCAATCTTCTTGATCTATATCTTGCCACTGGTCCACATGGCTCTGAAGGGTAAAGTGAGTCAGATGACCTTGCACAACTCTATCTCACTTAAATCCAATTCATTTGCATGCCAAGGCATTAACATCCCTAATATCATGGTCTTCTCTAAGAAAAAAGGACAAACAATGGAATGGGCTGAGGCTTGAGTTGATGCACTAAGGTCCCAAGCACATGAGGCTAAATAGTAATTGGACCATACTCTATTAATATATAAGCTTGGAGAAAGAATGGCCCCTGCCCACTCTTTGTGCAAGTCCTGATGTGTTGTATAGGAAATGACGATTTTGGTGGGTGGAGGCAGGGGAGTGGAAAAGGAAGGGGAAGGAGAGACTTTTGGGATTGCCATTGCCATGGTTTGCTCAGCTCACATCTCTTTCTGTTAGCTGGCTTCCTGTCGCAACTGCCCATATTGCTATCGCAATCTTTCTTGCCTATATTTGCTATCGCAATCTTTATTCACCTCTTCACTTCAATAAATATTTCCCTTAACCTGAATTCCTGACTCCGACTGATTTTAAATACACGGTCATTACAAAACAACAACAATTTTCACTGAAGACTGCTGCCCAGAAATCAAATTCAGTTTGATCTCAATCTTCTTTTGAACTAAAGAGTGTTTACTCCCACACTGCAAGGGAAGATTTGCCAACACACTGCAGAAAAATTTATTCCCATTCTGAATATTGGGAAAGAACTACTGCCTTGAAGGGAGCAATGGGTTTGAGTAATTGTAAAATACCAAAGAATTTAGACTTGGAAAAATTGGCATGAAAATTCTTATTGGCCTGCAACTTCCCATAAAATAATAGAGGGCATGAATAAAAGATAGAACTCTTAAGTTGTGTTAAAATATATAAAAATTGTTTGCTTGCTTTTTTTTCTTTCCCAGTTTTTTTTTTTGATCTGATTTTTCTTGTGCAGATGATAAATATGAAAATATGTATTGAAGAACTGCACATGTTTAATATATATGGATTACTTGCTGTCTTGAGGAGGTGGTTGTGGGAAGTGAGAAAAATTTGGAATACAGGCTTTGCAATGGTCAATGTTGCAAACTATCTTTGCAAGTATTTTCAAAATAAAATGTTATTATTAAAATAAATAAAATATATAACAAGCTAAGTGGATCCTAAAATTAGAATGAAAAGGGGACTTTAAATTATGGCAAATTAAAGGCTTTAAAATTAAACTTTCAGTAGTAAATAAGGAGGCTAGCAACTATGTCTTTATTTTATTCTTTTGTCTGTGTTTTTGTTTCTTAGTAAAATGCAGAAAAGTCTTTGTCTTGCCTCATGTTTAATATTGTTTGTAGATTTTGCAGTCTTGAAAGATTTCTAAGGGGAAAATGCAGACAGCCAAAAAAAAAAAAAACTGCTGAAGAACTTCAGCCAAAAGGTTAAATATGAAGGGAAAGACTAATGAAGTTTTATACTTGAGATATGTACTGAATAAACAAATAGTTGGACATGAATGTAATGGAATATTATTGTACTCAAAGAAACAATGAATACAGAGTTGCCTGAAAATACTAAAATAACTAACATAAAGCAAACTGAATTAAGAAAACCGTATTAAAATTGGCACAACAATGTAAAAGAAAAGGTCAATCACTTCAAAATTATTAAAATGAATGCTGAGAAATTACCAAAAAATAAGATCAACTACAAGAAGAAATAGAAGACAACATTTTCCTTCACTTCTTTATTGAAGTAATAGGTCAAAGTGTGTAGAATATGGCATATAATATCAGATAATTTTCATATATTGATTGGTTTGCTCATCTTTTTTTCTAACTCTTTATTACAAGAGATGGCTCTAAAATCAACAGGCGTTTATTTTAAGTATCTATGTGCCAGGATCTCTCTATGTTGGGTGCTAGGAATACAAAGAAAGAGATGAAAAAAATTTCCTCTTCTCAAGAAGTTCACATTTTGATTGGGAAGGCAGACAACATGCACCAAATTATGAACAAACAAAACAGATATAAAGAGCAAATTGCAGTTAATTAACAGATAGCAATACTTTTCTTTTTGCATTGCAGAATGTTGAAAATAATTTTTACATGTAATTGAAAAAAATTAAATACTATTGAGAAAAGAAAAGATAGCCCTTGGAAGGATCATCCTATAGTTGAAGAACTTAAGTAAGTCATGCCCAGGAGATCTGGAGGTTGTGGCTAACTAGACAAGACAGGTATTAGGTGAATATGAAATATCTGCTCAGGAGCCCAAAAAAGTTAATATTACTTTGTAGGGCAAGTATAATGGATAAAATGAAAGATTTAAAGTGTTCTTTAATTTCTATAGTTATTATATATTGGACTACTTACTTACCATCTAGGGGAGGGCATGGGGGAAGGGGGAAAATTGGAACACAGGATTTTGCAAGGGCTAATGTTGAAGAATTGTCCACACATATTTTGAAAAATAAAAAGCTTTAATTAAAAAAATAAATAAAACTTTTAAAAATTTTCTATAGTTATCCATACATTGAGGGTTTTGTGTCTTATGCAGTTTCTGAGGTAAAAAGAAAAAATTATTGTCTTTGCATTGATATAATGTTATGAGAAAGGTGTAGGGGTGGTCAACAAGATGTGTGAGGGATGACAAGCCCTTTTCAGAACTGTTTTCCACTTTAGTTGTCTAGGTAATTCACACAATTCTCTCCTGGGCTTCAAAAATCTGTAGTATGCTTAGCAGACACCCCAGAAAACTTTTTCAGCAGACAGGCTTTAAAGTTGGTTGAAATAAATGAAGGCTCTGAAGCCCATTAGTGAATTATGGGGTGTCTATCCCAAAGGTATGAAGAATTCACCTGATTGAATGTGAAGATGAGAAGAACTCTGTTGACAGACATAAATGCTACTGAAACAATTTCTATGAAAATTGAAAGCTTAATTAGACCAAGCTATTAACAAGCTATTAATTTTCTTTACATAATTTTCTTGCATTATTATCACTTGTTTCCCCAACTTTTCCTCTGCCACTCTTATTTAATATTTAAAATCAGCTTTTGGTCCTTTTCTAGCTCATCTAGGAATTCTTCTTGGGCTTATGTCAATGCGGATTTTTCTTTCAATAAATGCTTATAGATGTTTTCATATTGTTGACTGCTGAGTCTGTGTTGTGAAATTCCCTATCAATATAGTAGTCTTTGTGTTTAAGTTCATTTTTAGTTGTTTGCTCATTTTTCCACTCTGTTTTTGAACTTTAGACATTGTCAGTTGGTCTCTGTTCATTTGTTTTTTTGGGGTGGGAGGAGGTACTGTCCTAAGCTTTAGGCTGTTTCACCCTGCTATTTTTACAATTTGTTCCGGAGACCTATAAGTTTTAGGTATTTTCAAGGTGGTATGACCTAGAGAAAACTATAATTACTGCACTCCTGGAGTCTGCTCTGGTCCTTACTGAAATGGCACTGCTGTTCACTTTCAAAAAATATCTTCTCTTCCCTAGAACTATGGTACGATTGTATCACAAGTAAATGGAATATTAGAAAGGTAGGTCGGAACTGGGTAATAAAATGAACCTTTTGTGTTTTAAACTCTCTTTTACTACAAATCAGAACTTGATTTGTTTTTTCATTGACTGTCTGAACTTAAGAATGTGATGGAGAAAATATTGATAATGTAGATTAAACTTAAAAAGTGTGTTGTTTGATAAAAATGACAATACTAATTAATTAATGTACTTATTTAGTGCCTACCAATCAAACTCCTAAGAAATTATTTTACAGATCTAGGGAAAAAATAATAACACAAAGATCATCTGTAATAAGTTCATTTTGAATAACGAAAGGTCAAGAATTTCAAGGGAATTAATGAAAAAGAATGCCAATGAAGGTAGCCTAGCTGTGCCAGACCTAAAACTATATTTTAAAGCAGCAATCATCAAAATCATTTGGTATCAGGTAAGAAATAGAGTAATTGATCAGTGAAATAAGTTAGGTTCACAGGACAAAATAGTCAATAACTGTAGCAATCTAGCATTTGTTAAACAAAAAGACCCTAGCTTTTGGGATGAGAACTCACTATTTGACAAAAACTGCTGGGAAAATTGGGAGCTAGTATGGCAGAAATTAGGCATTGACCCACACTGAATACCATATACCAAGATAAGGTCGAAATTTGTTCATGATTGAGACATAGAGTAATACTATGAGCAAATTAGAAGAACAAAGAATAGTTTACCGCTCTGATCTATGGAAAAGGAAGGAATTTGTGACCAAAGAAGAACTGGAACTCATTATTAAACACTAAATACATAATTTTGATTACATTAAGTTAAAAAGGTTTTGTACACACAAAACTAATGCAGACAAGATTAGAAGGGAAGCAATAAACTGGGAAATATTTTTACATTTAAGGGTTCTGCTAAAGGCCTCATTTCTAAAATATATAGAGAATTGACTCAAATTTACATAAGAATTCAAGCCATTCTTCAATTGATAAATGGTCAAGAGATATGAACAGACAATTTTCAGATGAAGAAATTAAAATCTTTTTCTAATCATATGAAAAGATGCTCTAAATCACTACTGATCAAAGAAATGCAAAATGAGACAACTCTGAGACACTACTACACACCTCTGAGATTGGCTAAGATGACAAGAAAAGATAATGATGAATATTGGAGGGGATGTGGGAAAACTGGGATACTAATACATTGTTGGTGGAATTGTGAATGGATCCAGTCATTCTGGAGAGCATTTTGGAACTATGCTCAAAAAATTATCAAACTGTGCATACCCTTTGATCCAGCAATGTTTCAACTGGGCCTATATCCTAAAGAAATCTTAAAGAAGGAAAAGGGACCAACATGTGCAAAAATGTTTGTGGCAGCGCTCTTTGTAGTGGCAAGAAATTGGAAAATGAGTGGATGCCCATCAATGAGTATGGATCACAACATAATATTCTCACTCTTTTTGCTATTGTTCACTTGCATTTTATTTTCTTACTCATTTTTTCTTTTTAATATGATTTTTCTTATACAGTAAGATAATTGTATAAATATGTTTGCATGTATTAGATTTAACATATATTAACATGTATAACATATATTGGATTGCTTGTCAACTAGGGGAGGAAATGGAGGGAAGGAAAAGAAAATTTGGAACGCAAAGCTATGTAAGAGTCAATGTTGAAAAATTATCCATGCATGTTTTGAAAATAAAAAGATTTCAAAAAAAGGAAAAAAAGACAACAATATCTTCTTGGTTTGTATGATTCATGCTTTAAAAGATTTTATACATTTTGTCAGAATAGCAAGTATTCTATCATAGAATATCATTATTTTAGGAGCCATCAAGATCAATAATAATGATGCATTTATTTCATCTTGACTTATTTTTTGTAAATTTGACATGGCTTAAGGATTGTCTACTCATATCATTATCTTCACTAAGTACATCACTACACACATCGTATTCTTTATTTTGATAGCTATTCATGAGAAACTTTGTATTTGGAATTGTATTAAGATCATCGAATAATAGTTTGCTGTGCTTTTATTTTATATTGAGGATACTATAATGAATCTTAAGTTTCTTTAAAATGAAAGTTTATCAAAAGTAAAACAAGAAACTTTAACAAAAAAATTAAAATAAATATAAAAGAGTTGGTGCATTCTAATGAACATAAAGACGTTTAAAAAGGAGGAAGTAAGCACTGGGTTTTACTTTGTAAGATCTTTCATCTTCAAGCACTCACAAGAGTAAAAATTCCCCAAATGCATATGAGGCAGCACCACCTCTACCTACAATAAGTACCCTTTGCTCTTCTGGTGGCCACTGAAGAGGAAGTTAGTGGCAGAGATGATCAACTCACTTATCATTGATGGAATATGGAAGGAGGAGACATGTGCAGACCCCTCAGATACCCTTGGAACCTGGACAATGAAGTGAAGGAAGGAGTTGGGAAATGGGAACGTGGGGAAAATGGGAAAATTTCCACATCTTCCTTCTTAAACCTTGGAAGTTCGGTTGTCTAAGAGTTGGAATATGCATCTACTTACTTTGTCTGACTTTTTCACAAATTTTAAATTGGAATAGTCACATTCTTTAAAGTTCACATAATTTCTACCTCAAATCCCATTTTTCCATGTTGATTATAATCAGGTCCAGAATTATATAGCCCCTTGATTTATGATTTCCTCCACCCACTTTAAAAACTAAATTATTAGTATAGTAAGGAAACATATCACCTATCGTGCTTTGGACAGAAAAAGAGCACCAGTGTTTTTGGATGATTATTGGCTTTTCATATGTCTTCACAAAATTTGTGATAAGTTTCCCAAAACCTTGATGTATTTCTCTTCTCTTGATAATAATCTATAGTATACAATTACAAGAATATTGTCTCTTTCTATTTTCATTGATCCTAAGAAAATGATATTAGTCAGTCAATAAGCATTTATTAAAATTTATTATTCATCTTGCTAAGTACTAGGCATACAAAGAAAGGTTTTTATAACAGTTTTTGCTCTCTGGAAACACACAGTCTAATCAAAAGACAAACCAAAAAGAACTATATAAAGACCAGGTATGAATAAAGAATAAATTGCAGATAATCAAAAGAAGAAAGGAAATAAATTAGGGAAGGGATGAGGAACAGATTCATGTAGAAAAATGAATGTAAACTAAGACTTTAAGGAACTAAGGAAGCCATTAGGTAAAAATAAAGAGGGAGAGAATGGAAAGGAGAACAGTCAGCAGAATTATGTGGAATTTGCAGATGAAGACGGGACTTGGCGATATATTAGATATGGGGGTGGGATGACAAAAAGGAGAGGTTATGGACTTGGGAAAGTGGTGTACTCATCAGTAATTAAGAAGTTAGGAAAAAAAGAAAGTTTTTAGCAAAAAGATAACAAATTCAGTTTTGGACATATTTGAGATTTCCAGTAAGCAATTGGAGATATAAGCTCAGTGAGATCAGGGTAGAAGGTAGAAGTAGATAAAAAGGTGTGACAATTATTTGCAGAGAGATTATAATTAAATCCACCATATTTCATTTATCAGATTCTTAGATTTCTTCCCATAAAATATTGTCTAAATATATAGTGCTAACCATCTATCACTCCTTTATTAAGTTTGTCCTTTTAAATAAAATACAAGGGAAGCTATATGGTACATTGGATAGAGCACCAGTCTTGCAGAGAGGAATACCTGAGCTCAAATCCAGCAACAGACACTTAATATTTATTGTGTATCCCTGGGCAATTGACTTAACCCTAATTTCCTCACCCAAAATAAATAAATAAAACATAGCTTTTGAAAGCAAAATCAAATGATATAGTATTTTTGAGGTGTGTAGCACAGTGCCTGGCACAATAGTAGATTCTTAATAAAGTGGCAGTTCTCTTCTCCCTTTCCCTCCAAAGTCTAAATCACTGCATTTGAATTCTTTTGCATTTTATCAACAAGTAATGTCTATCTTCCCAATATTTTCCCAACAGTTACCATTTGTATCTTTTGTCAAATTCACAAATTTTCAGAGTACAAGGGAAAGCTGCAGAATATTATTACCCACGATTGTGACCATATTTTCCCAAACTCATTTATAGTTAAACAATGCTTGTTTAGAAGAATATTTGTATTCATCCTTTCATTCTTGTTTGTTGGAGAATGCATTTTCTATTTTAAATCTCTTCTCAATTCCCTAAATATTGTGGATCTCCCACTATTAGCAGTGCTATTTTCTTTAGTGTAATCAAATGTTTCCCTACTCTTCCATTTCCCTTCCAATTCTAAATTTGTTTTATTAATGTTTAAACTAACCTTAAATGGGCCATTCTAATTTCCCAACAGACTCATGGAAGGAGAAAATCAAACAAGCATTTCTGAGTTCATCCTCATGGACCTTTCAAATCAGCCCGAACAGGAGAGACATCTTTTTTTCTTGCTTCTGATTATGTACCTGATCACAGTGTTATGGAACCTGCTCATCATTCTGGCCATTAGAACTGACTCCCACCTTCACACCCCCATGTACTTCTTCCTCAGCAATTTGTCCCTCATTGACATCTGCTTCACATACATTACTGTTCCCAAGATGTTGGTTAGCTATATATCTGGAACTAAAGCAATTTCTTACATTGGATATCTGACACAAGTGTTCTTCTTCAGCTGGCTTGCAGGATTAGATAGTATTATCCTTGTTTCCATGGCCTATGACCGCTATGTGGCCATCTATGCCCCATTACACTATACCATGATCATGACCCAAAAAGTCTGTTCCCATTTAGTAGCAGTGTGCTGGTGTTGGGCCTATACTGATGCCCTAATTCACACAGCTTCCCTGACCTGACTTTCATTCTGTGGCCACAGTGAAATTCTTCTGTGAACTCAGCATGATCATAAAGTTGGCTTGCTCAGACACCTTGCTCAATGACTTGTTGGTCTACACAATAGGAAACCTGACAGCTGTTACTCCCTTTATCTGCATCCTCATCTCCTACATGTGCATTTTCATTACTGTCCTAAAGATCCCATCTACTCATAAGAAAAAGAAAGCTTTCAACACTTGTGGGTCCCACCTTGCTATGGTCTGTCTCTTCTATGAAACAATCATTGCAGTGTATTTCAATTCCACATCCATCCATACTGCCCAAAAGGACACAACAGCAGCTGTGATGTATACTCTTGTCACCCCTGAACAACGACATGAAAAGAGCCCTAAGGAAGCTTTTCACCAGAAAATCAGATCTCTCCTTATGATTATAGACATCCTGCTGGGCCTGGGTACCTGTGTCTCAAACAATTCGTCAATGAATTAATAAATTTTCAATAAAACTGTCCAAATTTGATTAGTGAAGTCAATTGCTCAACTTTTATCTATACTAATGGTGACATACTGAGATAAAAAGATCATAGGAACTTTGCTGCTCCTTCTGGTACTACTAACTTCTCAGGTTGAGTAATCACCTAATCTCCTGTGCCTCAGTTTCCTCATATTAGGAATGAAGGGGCAACTACAAAGGGAGCAATGTATAGAGCTACACAATATGAGATTCTACAACTTACAAACTTTTGTATCTAGAGCACTGAATACTCTTCATTGTGAGAGGTAAACTTGAACCCTGGTCTTTTTGATTTCAAGACTTACCCATCTGTTTTCTATGCTACACTGCTACTCTAAGAAAAGTTGATAATAAAGAGTTTAAACTGATAAAAATAGGAAAGCTTTTAGGAATTAAAGTAGAGCAAATCAGATATATCACCACATTAGTTTTTATGGTTTAGCACTTTTTTAGATTATTTGCTCGTTTTTCCATTCTATTGTCAGATTTTGGAATTTTATGCATTGGAATCTGTTTACCTTTTTTAGGTAAATCTCACTGTCCTAAGAGTTAAACTTTTTCATCCTGCTGTTTTCACAGATAGTTTAGGAGACCTATAAATTTGGGGTACTTCAAAGTACCCAAAGGTGGTATGATCTAGAGAGAACTGTGATGACTGCTTCCTGATCTATGCTCTGGTCCTTATCCAGATACCACCCCTTCTCTCTCAAACAAAAACTCCTCTCTTCCCTACAACAAAGTACAGATAAGGTTAGAGATGTAATTTGGAGTCAGGTGATAAAGAGATAAAATAGTCATATGGAGCCATATGTGTTTGATCCTCTCTTTTCCTACAAATCCGAACTTGGTTTACTGTTTCATGGATAATCTGGATTTAAGAAAGTGATGGAGAAAATATTGACACAACTGATTAAATTTAAAAGTGAATGGTGTACACATTTTACCCTAGAAACCTGCAGTTAAACATTTATCAATTGGCTTGAGCTTTATCGCTTTCTTAATTGGTGGCTGCTTTTAGGCCTACGATGTTTTGTGTATGAATCATTATCCTCTAAGTAAGTTTGTTTAGGTGTCAAAAGAGTTGTTCCTCTTTTGAGTAGCATTTAAATTTAAGTTATGTTTGTTAGTACTTGAGTTAAATTTAAAGTTGAACTAAAATTCTTTTTTCACACAACCAGCTATCATTAAGTTTGATAGGCTTTTCACCCCTATTGTAAAATCATTTCACTATTTTGTAACATAGACGAGTTAGTTTTAATAATTGTTCTACAATAGCTCACTTAATTTCGGGAAGACGGGCTTTAATTCTTTTTGTCCGGGTTGACTAGCTAAATCATTATGCAAAAGGTAGAAGGTCTAATCTTTGCTTTTTGTCACTTACAGGATGGAATCTTTCAATGTTCCCTCACAGTACTCTCTCTATGTACCATTGCTTACATTATATGAGTCAGAATTTAATTGTGTTAATTCCATTCATAATCCCAAGAAGAATTTTTATTTTCTGATCAAACTAAAGAACAAAAACTTCAAATAGTGTGACTGCATTTTCAAAGTCACAAAAATGAAGAGGATGAGAGACAGAATCAGAGAAAATCAAAATTGTTGTGCATCTAGCTAAAGAATTTTTTTAAATGTTTATTTAATTTCTGGAATAAGAAAAGCATTTCCATAACATGGTAAAATATTAGGGAACGAAGATAATTACACATGAACCTTCAAGTTTGTTGATTTAAATATTTTTATTTCTTTTAAATATATGAAAAAAATTATTGTATAAATTCCTTTTTTTCTTTTCTCCTCCACCCTGCCCTAGGGATGGCTACCATCAGACACAAATATGTAAAGTCATTCTATACATACTTTTATTGATCAATTCTTTATCTGGATGCAGATGGCATCCTCCTTCATATGTACTTTGTAGTAGATTGGGGTATTTATAATAATCAATCTGACAGCCACTCAAAGATTTGCTTAAAATAATATTGGTGTTACTATATGCAATGTTTTCTTAATTTTGCTCATTTCACTATCTAAAATTTCATGCAAGTATATCCATGTTTTTTCTAAGATCAGTGAGCTCATTGTTACTTACATTAATATTCCATCATAATCACATATAAAAACTTATTTAAACATTCCCAATTGATTGGGGAACCATTCCTACATTTTCCATTTCTTTGCCACTGCTAATAGAACTGCTCTAAATGTTTTAAAACATATAGGTTTTATTCTTTTTTTCCACTAATGATCTTTGGAAATAAACCTGTTGATGGTATTGCTGAGTCATAGTACCCAGGGCATAAGCACAGATTTTTCGCCAAAATGAATGGGTACATTTACATGTGTTTTATCTTAAAGAAGTCACTGAAGATTATGGAAAATGGAAACATATGACAAGATTTGGGGTTAAAAGATTATCATTTCAGCATTAATATAAAGGACATATGTGAAAGGGAAGATTTTCCTACCAACTTTCCTCAACTACTTTCCTTAGAAGACAGACACAGCAAGAGGAAAGATTGCTACTTATCACACTAGAGGCTCTCCTCATTGCAAATGAGGGGAGATCAGACTGGTAGGTGCAACAGGAAATAGATGTCTTCTATTGGCCCAGATGAAAGGTTCACCAAGCCCTTTACAACATTCCCCCAGGGAATATACACAGCTGTGCTATTATCCAATTTGATCCCCCAAATACCCCCTGAGATCAATACTAGTATTATCCCCATTTTACAGTTAAGTGACTTTCCTATGGTCACACAGATAATCAGTATTTTGAGGGCAGATTTGAACTCAACTCTTCCAATCTCTAGAACCAATACTCTCTGCCATTACATTGTGAGTTCCTTAAGGACAGAAACTGTCTTTTGCCTCTCTTTGTATTCTCAGCACTTAGCACACTGTTCGCCAGATTGATTTATTGACTGACTATCCTTTGTTATTTAGGATGACCCATCCAAAGAGCTTTGGCTTTAGAAATAGGCAAAGGACCAGAGGCTGAAATTTAGTTCATATTCCAACCTATATGACTCTGGCTAGGCAAGCCTGCTGTTTTGTCCATTGTGAAATGAAGTCACAAAATTAGAAGATCATTAGTAAGGTGCTTCACTGGATTGGGTGTGGGCTGCTGTTAGATACTGAAATTCCCAATTTCACTGGTTAAAAGGAATAAATCACAAAAGTGAGGATAAAATGTAACTGGCCTGTGACTGTGAATTGGGGAAATGTTGTATTTTAGGGGGAAACTCACTGATTTTGCACTAAGAGATGATGGTTTTATCTAATTCTTTCCTATTTGACTTGGACAAATCATATAACAGCCCCCAAATTTAGTTCCTTCAATTCTGAAATAGGGGATTCAGACTAAATAGGTCTCTGAAGATCCTTCCAGCTCCAATTTGTATTAGTGTAGTGTTGAGTGCCAAAGGAACCTCTGACACAAGTTTACATATAATGTGTGTTTTAAGTTTCCTCTCATCCCTGATATCCTGTGGGCTATATGCTAGAATCCGTTTCAGCTTAATGCTCCAAGATCAAAGTCTTCCCTACAAAAGAGCTAAAAACACAGGGAGTTCTTGACATTGGTCTTATAGCAGCATTGTGGAAATAAATTAGAAAACTTCATTCAAAGTCTTCCCCACAGGAAGCCAAGCCCAAAGTGAATGTAGTGGAAAGAGGACAATTACTTAGGGCTAATTTCTAACAAGGACTTGAGGGAATTGGAGCTTTAGGTGTAAGGACTCTATAAAGGCATTTATATTGATACCCCTTCATCTTTTTCAGTAGGCAGATCAGATTTTTGTTATAAGGCATGCCTCCTCAGTCCACATCTCAAGCCCTCTTTCTTCTGGAAGAGCTCATTGATTTGGCTAGTTCTCTGATCAATCTTTGTGATGGAAATCTGGGAAGACACTGGAGTTGGATTTTTTAAAGAAGAGAATAGAAGATCCTGATCCAAGGATATCCTTGTATATCCAAGTAGGTATCTATACCTAGGTATCTAGGTATGTCCTATATATATCCAAGTAGGTAAATCTACATAAGTCACGTTTCATTTATTTCAAGGGAGATAACTCACAAAATATGGTGCAGTGCCTGAATCACAGAATCTTAGAAACTTCATGTCAAAATGGACTTAAGTATGTAGATTGCCAAAGTGAATGATGGAATGTCTTTTACTTTTGTCTTTTTTCCCCCTTTTTTTTTTATCATTATTGATAGAACAAAATACTTTCCCCATCTAATGTCTTTCCATAATCCATCCAAATAGAAACACATTGTTTTTATCTACTAAAATCAAATAAAAAATTAAAAATTGAAAATGAATTTTTCTCAAGAATATTTTTATTTCAAATCACAATAAAACATACTCTATGACATTTCTTTTCTAAATAATTATATGGAAATTAAGTTTCTGAGGTTAAAAATATTTAATCAAAGACTTACAAAGTTTCAGTTTCCATGAAGGAAACATAAACCTAAGCACCTTTTTGTTAACCTTCATGGGTTTATGATTTTGAAAAAAATGAAATATTCAGCATATAGACAACTTAACTTTAAGCATTACTTAAGTATTTTGAACTTCAGATGAAATGCTATGTTATGTAAAAAGAAAAAAGAATTGTTTCAAAATTAAAAATAAAAATATGTAATGATTACAGAATAGTTTTCTGGGGCCGTGGGACAAAATGTCCATATTTTTCAAAGGAAATTTAACATTTTGACTGGATTTCCATGTTTGGTATGAAATAGGATGATGATAGAAAATGAATGATAATTTCTTAATTATGGGCACACTACATGTAACAAAATTATGTAAATTACTAACATACCAAAAATAAAAATAACTTCTTATAGAGATGTTTTCCAAAATTCTTTTAGGGAACATATTGGAAAGATGCAAATTCTTTTTGTATAAGGGAAGGGTCAAAATAAATGATTAGAAGTTTTAACTAAGAGGACATTAAAGTGAATACTTAATTCTCTTATCAATTCTTTCCAGATAGATTTTTAAATTACTAAATATTCAATAAAAATGTCCAAAAGATCAAGATCATTAGTTATGCATGTTTTGGTAATATGACACTCATTTCCTAATCATGAAACAGTAATTTTGCTAAAGGACATCTTACAATCAACAAACTTAGGAGGGCAGTCTTCTTCCATTTTTTTTACACTATTTTCATTCTATGGAAAGTTCATAAAAGTTAGCCTTATGAAATATTGTCAAATCTACTACAGTTTATTCCCCAGGGTTGTGCTAAATGATGAAAAAATACAAGAGAAATGATTGGGATTAAGTAGCATTTGCTAAAATGAACCAAACACAATTTGCATTATTGTGTACTCTGCAGCGTAGATAGATATACATCAAATATGCAACTGATGATAAAGTTTCCAAAATTCCAAAATCTTAAATTAAAAAAAAAACACATGCTTACTTAGGTTCAGAAGTTTCAAGTTATTATTTCAATATATTTAAATTATTTTTCTCATTCCTTAATATTTAGTCATAAGAAAAAGAACAACTTTCTCACATATATATGTATATACATGAAATGTTTGCTAAATATCTGTATAGCAAAAGAACACAAACTTACAACCGATCAACAAAAAGTTGGCAAACTTTTGTTCCAAAATAATTAGTTTCAAAACCTACTTTTTGATTAAATATACATATATACAAATAAAAATATTAATGTTAATATTCATTGTTTAAGAATCCCTTCTTAAGGAAATCATAAAAATAATTTCTCTTATTAAAAAGTCTCATACTTATTGAATACTATTCAATTTTGTTTTATCTTCAAGTTTCTAAGTTCAGAGCAAATGTACAGAGTAAGCAGAATTCTGATCTATTTCAACATGAGGCCTTGCAAGTCTAAAATTTGGT
The DNA here is from genome assembly GCF_016432865.1 of Antechinus flavipes. Lineage (NCBI taxonomy): Eukaryota > Metazoa > Chordata > Mammalia > Dasyuromorphia > Dasyuridae > Antechinus > Antechinus flavipes. The sequence goes on from NC_067398.1 coordinate 666,635,721, forward strand.
TAATTCTAATGGTGGGTTAAAAATTTAGTTAGCCTTGTGTTGTTAATATTCTAACACTTTTCCACTTAGGTTGGCCTCCAATTGGGTTTTCTAATCAAAATTAAAGATTGATTAGGCCCTTCAAGAATTAGCCATATGCTTCATTGGAAGTTATGATGGTTCACTGATTCTCTACATAAAGCTATGTTAGAACACAAATGGATTTGCAAAGAACTTCTTTTGAACTACTAAAGTATTAGGCTGAAGGTACTGGAGGGAGGGGATAGCAATCAAAGATTTGTGATTATAAAGCCTTAGTTCAAGTCACTGCTGTCATAGCATGCTGAAAACTATTGATTCAACTTAGATTTTAAATGGAGGGAATTGGAAAAAGGGAAGGAGAAATGTAATGCCTCAGTTTCCCTGAATCATTATGCTATACCCTGAATAAAATGATTATGGCCACATATACCCTTTACTTACCCCATTAAACTCTGGTCATTCTCATATTCCAGTGAGTCATAAAACTCCAGATGGCTTAGCTCATATGCCTGGGTATTGCTCATTATCTCTCATACTACAGTCTCTATCTCCTGCTCCTGACCTTCTTGATCCCCAACCTATCAAAACTAAAGTTATGATACTTCCTGAAATTATGACTTCTCCACCTTGCCTTTGTTTTCCTGATAGATGGAGCCCTATAAAAGTCTCTGGAATTAATTGCTTGCTGCTGGATGCTTTGAAACAAAAGTCTCAAGCTAGTTTTGGCTAGCCCAAATTGTCCACTATTAAAATATTAAAAACCCAATCTCTGTTTTGCCTCAGTTTCTCTGGCATTACAGGAGGAGAAGAAGGAAGAAAGAGAAGAAAGGGAGAAAAAAGAGGAAACAGAGGAGAAAGAGGAGGAAGGAAACAGAAAAAGAGGAGGAAGAGGAGGAAGGACTCAATGGAACTTAGAATTGAAAAATAGAAAGGACTTGGTATATAAATTGGCTAGAGGAGATCTTATCATATAAAAAGTTTATAAAACTTTTATAAAAAGATCTTATCATGTAAAAAGCTCAAAAGAAACATGGGCCATGAAACTTCAGAGTTGCAAAAAGCTAAACATAGTCTACAAGTGGGTCCTCCTGCTCACAAATCCCTCCTCATTCCAATTCACCTCCAATCAGCTGTTAAATTCATTTTCTTTTACCATGGATATGAACATTTCCACCTTTCCCATGCCCAAATGACAAAATACTTTGCCCCCTATTGCATCTACAATTAAATAAGAAAATCTTCAATTTGACTTCCTAATCTTCTTAGATGACCTATCCCTATCTTTTTTTTCTTTCTAGATACCTCTAAGTACCTGAAGTGATACTGATTGCATTTTTATTTCCCACAGGAGACTTACCACATCTTCAATCTGAGAATATTCACCTGGCTGACCCCAGAAATAGTATTCTTGTAAGTATAAGCATGACAGGAAGTTTCAGAGAAATAAGAGCTTCTACAGTGATAACAATCAGGTTTCCAAAAACATTTGAAAAGATGGGATATAATGAGAAAATTTTACTAGTAATTTATAATATTTGTAGTAAAGAAATTTCCTAGTAAAATAGAAATTTACTTGTAATAAATATAAAATTCTACTCCTTTGTTGCAAAAGTAACTGTACAAACAAAGGTGTGTGCGGACAACAATTTCTCTTTGAAAAAAAACAAAGAGGATATTAATCAACTGGTAGCCTGATATTGGGCAGTTAGGTAGTCCAGTATATAGAGCACTAGACCTGGAGTCAAATAGATCTGAGTGCAATTTCAGCATTATTTTTCTTTATCCAGTCTTGTGACATCTTTCCCTTTCTCCACAATCTCTCCAAAATTGCTTCTAGTAGCTCAACAGTCACATTTTCTGGGACACTGAAGACTATGTGATGGAGTACAGCCAGGACAATTCACTGGAAAATTCAGAAAGGACAGTTGGGATGTCTTTTCCTATTCCCTCATTTCCTTGAGTTTCAATCCATATTAAACATTCATGTTCTAGTTTTCTGAACTTATTCCTTATATGAAAACCATTCACACTATTTAGCAAAAGAAGAAAAAAACAAAAGAAAGATTTCATAATGCTAATACTGGTTTGATCAGCCACAGTGGGACCTGGTGGAACTTGATTCAAGAATGGAGGATGTTGTTACAATCAACCAGGCATTTTTATTATTCTATTTACCCTTAATGGCCTGTCTATCCTTTGTATAATATGCCTCTTTCTCCAAAAAGACTTTAAAAGTACTTTTTCAAAGTGGGGGAACTGAGGTGGCACAATAGATGGAATTCTAGTTCTAGCATAAGGAAGACCTGAGGTCAAATCTAGGATTATGTACTAACTGTGTGTCTGGACAGTTCACTTTACACTTCTTGCCTCTGCCCCTCATCAATAAAATGAGCTAGGGAAGGAAATGCCAAACCATTCCAGTATCTTTGACCAAAAAAAAACCACAAATGGGGTTACCAAGTATCAGACACAACTGCAAATGACTGAACATCAATTCATTTTCATGGGACTTTTGCATACATTTGTATTTATCTTCCATTACTTGACTTTGCTTTCAGTTTCTGAAAAGATATTTCTACAGTACATTTTTTGTACCTTTTTTGGTTTCTTTAGAGAATTATTTCTTCTCTTTCTCATCACAACTCTTTGTGTTTTAAGTATTTAATTCTTGAGAGTTTCTCATTCTGCCTTATTCTATAGCATTTGAAGCTATGGGATACAAACCATCCTCTTTCTAAAACATTGGAAATTTGCTTGTCCAAGATCTAGAGTATGCATCTGCTTACCTTGGCTGTCCTTTTTCAAAAATGTTAAATTGAAATGGTTACATCCTCTCAAGGTTCCCAGAATTTCTACCTCAAAACCATTTTGTCCATGTTGATTCTCTCCACTCATTTTTGAAATGAAATTACTATTATAGCATGGTAAAAAAAATATATATATATGTATCAGCTATTGCCCTTTGGGCACAGAAAGAGCACTAGCATGTTTGGATAATTATTATCTCATTCTATCTCTCTACAAAGCTTGTGATCAGTTTCCCAAATCCTTAATGTACTTATTTCCTTTTGGTAGGAAGTCTATAGTGTTCAATTACAAGAATATTGTTTCTCTTTCTATTCCCACTGATCCTCAGAAAATGGTATTAGACAATCAATAAGCATTTATTAATATTTACTGTTCATCTTGCTAAGTGCTAGGGATTCTAAGAAAGATTTGTTTAAGTTTCTGCTCTCCAGGAACATAGTCTAATCAGAAAATAATATGAAAAGAACTATACACAAACCATATTTGAATAAAGGATAAATTGTAGGTAATCAAAAGAGGAAAGGCAATAAATTAAGGGATGGGAGGGAATAGATTCATGTAGAAGATAGGATATTAGCTAAGACTTGAAGGACCTAAGGAAGCCAGAAGACAAAAATAAAGAGAGAATGCAATGGAAGACAGTCAGTGGAAGTGTATGAAGTTTGGAAAGGGAATGTCTCATGTGAGAAAGAGCAAGATGGCTGGTGTCCAGGACCACAGGATATATGGTGAAAGTTTATGAAGACTGGAAAGGTGGGAGAGAGACAGACTATGAAAGACTTACTTTGAATACCAAATAGATGATTTCTATTTTATTCCAGAGATAATAGAAAACCACTTGAGAGTGTTGAATAAGGGGTAGATATGATAATTTAGAGAGATCAGTTTGACAGCTGAATGCAAGATGGACTAAGGTAAGAAGAAAAGTAAGGCAGGGAAATCAACAAGCAAATATTTTCAATAATCAATGCATGAGGTGATTAATGGCTTCACCAAAGTGCTGGAAGTGTGAAAGTAGAGAAAGAGGTATATAAGAGAGATAGTGTAAAGATAAAATCAACAGAACTTGATAGCATATTGGATATGAGGTGGGATGACAGAAAGTAAAGGTTATGAACCTAGGAAGAAGTATTCTCAGTAATAAGAACAGTAATAGGGAAGTTGTAAAGAAAGTTTTTAGACAAAAGACAGCAAATTCCATTTTGGCTATATTTGAGACATGCAATAGGCAATTAGAGATATAAACCCATTAAGATCAAGGGAAAAGTTAGAGATAATTAAATAAGTTTGACCATCATTTGCATGAAAATGATCATTGAATCCACCTTTTTCCCCCCTGAGGCAATTGACCTTAAGTAGTTTCCCCCGGGTCACACAGCTAAAAAGTGTTTAAATGTCTGAGATTAGATTTAAACTCAGGTCCTCCTGACTTCAGGGCTAGTATTCTATCCACTGTACCCCCTACCTGCCCACAACCATACTTTCATTATTTGGTTCTTAGATTTCTTCCCATAAAAATAGTGTCTAAATATATAGGACTGAAGATCCATCACTCCTTTATCTAGTTTCTCCTTTTAAATAAAGTACAAGGGAAACTATATGATGCAATGGAAAGAGCACCAGTCCTGAGTTCAAATCCAGGCTCACACACTTGACACTTACTTATAAGTGACCCTGGGCAAGTCACTTAACTCCAATGCCTTGCCCAAAATAGATAAATAAATAAAGCATGACTTTTCAAGGTAGGCTCAAATGGTATAATATATTTTTTAAATGTATAGCAAAGTGCTTGGCATAATACAAGGTTTTAATAAATAAAATTTTTCTTCTCCATTTTTCCTCAAAATTTAAATCAGTACATTCAGACTACTTTGCACTCTATCAACAGATTGGCTATTTTCCCAAAAATTTTTTCCAACAATTATCATTTGTATCTTTTGTCATATTTCCAAATTAGGAGAGTAACAAGTAAAACTGCAGAGTATTGTTACCATGATTAGAAAAATAATTTCCTGAGTCATTTATAGCTAAATTCTTGTTCCTAAAATATTTGTTTTCATCTTTTGATGCTTGTTTATTGGAGAATGCTCTTTGTGTTATAAATCTCTTCTAAATTACTTAAATATTTTCATTCTCAGGCTATTAACAGTGATATTTTTAATGCAATCAAATGTTTTCCCATTATCTCATTTCTCTTCTAATTCTATCTTTATTGATTTTATTCATATGAAAATATCCAAACCAACTTTACATTGGTCTTTCTTATTTCATCTCCTTTACCAAGAGACTCATGGAAGAAGGAAATCAAACAAGCATCTCTGAGTTCATCCTCCTGGGCCTTTCAAACAAGCCTGAACAGGAAAGACTTCTATTTTTCCTATTCCTGGTTATGTACCTGATCACAATGCTATGGAACCTGCTCATCATTCTGGCCATTAGAACTGACTCCCACCTTCACACCCCCATGTACTTCTTCCTCAGCAATTTGTCCCTCGTTGACATCTGCTTCACATCCAGCACTGTCCCCAAGATGTTGGTTAACTACATATCTGGAAATAAAGCAATTTCTTATGTTGGGTGTCTGACACAAATGTTCTTCTTCATCTGGTTTGCAGGATTAGATAGTATTATCCTTGCTTCCATGGCCTATGACCGTTATGTAGCCATCTGTGCCCCATTACACTATACCATGATCATGACCCAAAAAGTCTGTGTTTCTCTAGTAGCAGTGTGCTGGTGTTGGGCCTGTATTGATGCCCTGATTCACACAGCCTCCCTGACCCGACTTTCATTCTGTGGCCACAATGAAATCTCTCATTTCTTCTGTGATCTCAGTACAATCACAAGGTTGGCCTGCTCAGATACTTCGTTCAATGACTTGATGGTCTACACAGTAGGAGGACTGACAACTGTCATGCCCTTTATTGGCATCCTCATCTCCTATACACGTATTTTTATTGCAGTCCTGAAGATCCCCTCCACTCATGGGAGAAAGAAAGCTTTCAACACTTGTGGCTCCCACCTTGCTGTGGTCTGTCTCTTCTATGGAACAATCATTGAAGTTTACTTCAACCCCACATCCACCCATACTGCCCAAAAGGACACAGCATCAACTGTGATGTATACTGTAGTCACCCCCATGCTGAACCCTTTCATCTACAGTATAAGGAACAATGATATGAAAAGAGCCCTGAGAATGCTTTTTACCAGAAAATCAGATCTCTCCCTAGGATTGTAAACATTCTGTTAGGTTTGGTACCTGCGTCTCAAACAATTCATCAATGTTAATAAATTTTTAATAAACTATCCAAATTTGATTAGTGAAGTCAATTGGAACTCTTTCCTATACTAGTGTTGATGTACTGAGATAAGAATGTCATAGGTACTTTGCTTCTCCTTCTAGTTCTAACCATTTTTTAGCAAAGCAATCACCTCATGTCCTGTGCCTCAGTTTTCTCATCTGGGGAATGAAGGGACAACTACATAGGGAATACTTTTTTAGAGCTAGACAAAATGGAATTCTGCAACTTACAGGCTTATTTGCCTGGTGTTTTGGATAGTCTCCATTGTGAGAGATGGACTTGACCTCTGGCCTTCCTGACTGCAAGACTTACATATTTGTTTTCTATATTATACTGCTGCTTTGAGAAAAGCTGTATTAAAGAGTTTAGCCAAACACTGGAAGGCTTTTAATAAATAATGCAGAACAAAGTAGAAGCAGGAAAATGGTATAGACACAATTATTGTAATCATGTAAATGAGAGTGGATAATCTTAATTCTGTATAATTATAAGAAAGAATTGGGGAAATGTACCTCTCTATTTTACATACATGGGAGGCTTTGGATGTGGAATATGGTAGATACTATTTTATATCATCAGTGCATTGGTTGCTTTCTTTAAACTTTTTTAAAAAATTTTCCAAGCAAAAGGAAACAAGCATTTATTAAGCACTTACTATGAAGAAATAATCTAGTAGACATATAAAACTTAAAGATAACTTTAAAAGCAGGAATAGTAGAGGGTGAAATATACTCATAAAGATAAGATGGAATGATATTTCTTGTGCCCATAAAGGGGTTGGCTTTGTCGGGACAAAGGGACATACCAATAGAAGGGGAAATAGTGGTAGAATGCATCTGGCTCATGTGAGATAATGAGAAAAGAACAACAAATAATAGAATCTCTTAAATACCTTCCTGCTTATTGTGTTGGATGTACTATGTGCTACATAAAAAATTAGTGGGAAATGGATATAAAGTAACATTATAGTATTTTAAGAAGCAATGAATACAATGGAATGACTTACATGAATAAATACATAGTAAAAATGAGTTAAGAAAACAATATTAAAATTGCTACAACAATGTAAATGGAAACAATGACAACTTCAAAATACTCAAAAATGGATGCTGAGAAATAACAAAAAGCAAGACCAACTCAAAGAAACAAAGGAAGACATTTTAGCCCACTTCTTTATAGTCATGATAGGTAAATGGATGTAGAACACAGCATACAATATCAAATAAATTTTTTCTCTTTTTCTTTAAAATAAAAATTTTATTCCAAGGGATGATTGTGAGTGGTGGGCAGTCAAGTTAAGTCAACAAGCATTTGTTAAGTAGCTTTGTAACAGGCTCTCTGCTAAGTACTAGGAATACAAAGAATGGCAAAAATAATACAAAAGAACTCCCTGCTTCCAAGGAGCTCACAGTCTAATGGAGGAGGCAACATGCAAACAATTATTGACAAACAAAGAACATAAATGATAAAATTCAAATAATCAACAGAAAGGAAGCACTGGCATTAAGATAGAACAGGTAGACTTTTTGCAGAGAGTGAAATTTTAGCAAAAAATTGAAGGAAGTCAGGAAGTGGAGATGAGAAAGGAGACAATTTAATGAGGAATAAACAGTAAAAATGTTCAGTCTGGAGTTGAAATGTCTTCTGTGAGGAGAAGCAAGGAGGATGCTGCTATTGGATTACAGGGGTACAAGAGAGGCATCAATAAATAATGTGTAACAGCAAATAATGAAAGACTTTGAATACCAAACAGAATTTTATATTTGATTCTGAAGGCAATAGGGAAGCAAAATAAATTAGAAGGATGTGACATAATCAAATCTATATTTCAGGAAGATCAATTTGACAGCAGAGTGGAGGATAAACCAGAGTAGAGAAAGACTTGAAGGAGGGAGAATAAATAATAGTTGATAATAGTTTGAGATATGATGGAAAATCAAGACCATAGAAAAACAAAATACTTTTTAAAATATCCATGGATGGGGAATAGATAGCAATTCTAGTCTCACACAATGTTCATGAACAAAACTATTTGCTACTGGTGAAAGTAAAAAGATAAATTGGTGGAACAATTTAGATAAATAACTTATAGTTTCTACTTATGGTCAACTTTGAATTTAGAAATTTACTGTGAGCCACAAAATTTTGCTATCTTTTATAAAGTTATAAAGTTAAAAAGCAATAGAGCATAGGAAAAATTATAAGAACTCATCAGAAAGATACAAAGAGAAGAGCAAAATAAACATTGACTACAATAAAGCAAATGAAAAGAACAAAAAAATTGAAGGGAGAAACAATGGATAATTATCATGAACAATCTTGCAACCGGAAAAGCTTTTAAAAATACATGTTCCTTTCTGATTTGTAGAGATAAGGGACTAAAAATATACTGTCAGTTGCTGTGTTCACTGGTTTTGTTAAAAGGCCTTTTCCCATGGAAAAAAAGACCAAAGTTTAGGAAAATGCCTCCTAACCACCAGATGAAAAGTCCAATTTTAAGCAATAGGTTGGAAAAAATAACAAAAGCAAAAAATGAAATTGACTATAAAAAGCTACTACAATTCCAGGGAAGACCAAGACACAAACTCTTTTTTGTTTTGTTTTATTTTTTTATTAAAGCTTTTAATTTACAAAACATATGCATGGATAATTTTTCAACACTGACATTTGCAAAACCTTCTATTCCAAATTATCCCCTTTTCCCCCCACCTCCCTCCCCTAGATGGCAGGTAGTCCAATACATGTTAAATACACAAAATGTATGTTAAATTCAATATATATATACATTTTATACAGTTATCTTGCTGCACAAGAAAAATCAGATCAAGAAGGAGAAAAAAAAACTGAGAAAGAAAACAAAATGTGAGCAAACAACAACAGAAAGAATCAGAATGCTATCCTGTGGTCCATGCTCAGTTCCCGGGGTTTTCTCTCTGGTGAAGATGGCTGTCTTTATCACTGAACAACTGGAACTGGTTTGAATCATCTCATAGTTGAGAGCCGCAAGACACAAACTCTGAAGAAGCAAGCAATGTAAAGACAGCTACAAACAAAGCTTCAAAAAAAAAAAAAAAAAAGCCCAACAAGAATTCATGGAAGAGTTAAAGAAAGTGCAGGAAAAAATTAGAAAAGAAATGAGAGTAGTACAAGGAAATTGTGAAGAAAATTAATAACTTGGTAAAATAAGCACAAAAAATTAAAGAAAATAGTACTTTAAGGAACAAAATAGTAAATGAAACACAAAAATTCACTTTAAAAAAAGAACTCTTTGAAAAGCAGAATTGGCCAAATTGGGTTGGAGGAGGAAATGATGACTATACAAAAGCTCACTGAAGAAAAAAAGGTTTTTTTTTTTCTTGATCCTTGATACTTCACACAGTGCCTAGTGCATGTAAAGTTTTGCTTAAAACTGTTTGCTGGCCCTGTTTGTAGTGGCTAGAAGCTGGAAAATGAATGGATGCCCATCAATTGGAGAATGGTTGGGTAAATTGTGATATATGAACATTATGGAATATTATTGTTCTGTAAGAAATGACCAGCACGATGAATACAGAGAGGACTGGCGAGACTTAAATGAACTGATGCTGAGTAAAATGAGCAGAATCAGGAGATCATTATATATACCTCAACAACGATACTGTATGAGGATGTATTCTGATGGAAGTGGATCTCATCCATAAAGAGATCTAATTCAGTTTCAATTGATCAAGGATAGACAGAAGCAGCTATACCTAAAGAAAGAACACTGGGAAATGAATGTAAACTGCTTGCATTTTTATTTTTCTTCCCGGGTTATTTATACCTTCTGAATCCAATTCTCCTTGTGCAACAAGGGAACTGTTCTGCATACATATATTGTATCTAGGATATATTGTAACCTATTTAACATGTAAAGGACTGCTTGCCATCTGAGGGAGGGGGTGGAGAAAGGGAAGGGAAAAATCAGAAGTGAGTGCAAGGGATAATGTTGTAAAAAATTACCCTGGTATGGGGTTCTGCCAGTAAAAAGTTATTTTTTAAAAAAACTGTTTGCTGATTGATTCTGGGACTTTTTATAACTGTATATTTTCTCAATTACTTAAAACTCTGAAGCAACTTCTAACTTTTCTCCTTAACTCCCATATCTAATTTCTCCTTCACCTCCCATATCTAATCAGTCAACAATTTTTTTGAGATCAAGTCTCAATATTTTGCTTATGCTTAAAATGTAACAGCCAATCATGGACCGAATCAGGATAGAAATATTGACCTGTTCCATTTCGATCCACACAGGTTCAACACTATTTAAGCAGTTTGGTGGATCCTAACTGTCAGATTTGTTGCCAACTCCAGATTATTTTAGCCTGAATGAAGTTCAGAACTCCTGAGCTCAATTAATCTATCAGCTTCAGCCTCAACAGTAGTAAAAATTAAATTCATATGGCACCACCTGGTCAACACATCTTGGTAATTCTTCTTACTGTCTTTTGCATTTAGTCTTTCTAATTATACTATCATCACCCTAGTCAAAAGTATTCCTCCAGACTTTACTCACCCCTGCTTCTTCAAACCATACTACAATAGCTCTATATTTCAAGGAATTTATGATGAGTAATATATTTCATTCAATATAGTACATCATTATCCATACTTCCTTATCCTAGGGTATCCTTGAATATATTTTCCTATCATTCTCCACAGAAGACTGATCCAATGAACTCAATATCTTTTTTTAATGTTCTGTAATGTGGTAGGAATATTATCTTATCAGAATCTCTCATCTCTAAAGGATGAGCTAGCCTTGCCCCAATACCATCTGGTAATTTTTCCTTAAAAAACATTAAAATTGCCTTTGCAATTTGATTGTCTCATAGAATAAGCAAACTGTTACATTTTTGTCTAATTTTTCCCAACATTGAATATTTTACAGATGGAAACATATTACACATGGAAACCAGCTCTATTATATAACACATTAATTTCCTTTTCTAATTTTACATTTTGAGGATAGAAGGGTCTAAGAATCCTAGATTTTACATGATTTATACTTGTGAACTAGTTATTGGCACTTTAAATGTGGGATCCTTGCTCAGCAATCACCGAGTAGACATATCACTAAAAGAACTGAATGATAATTTTTACAGTTTTGTCATATGAAAAACAAGGAGGATTCTGCTAAAAGGAAGAATGGCTTACTTTGAACAGGCAAATAAACTGGAATGGAAGGGAGAGGGAAGGAAGTGATTGGTTTTTTTGTGTATCTAAATGAAACAAAAAATATAACATCATGGAATATGTGTTTACCTTATATAGTAATACTTATGATAAACAATTGAAATAGTTATAAAAATAATTGCAGTGTACATACTAAAATCTGTAGTAAACAATGTAGTGGAAAAAGTCTATGAAGAACTCAACAAAATCCTTCAAATTAAGTCAAAAAATCTTTTTCCCCTTATTTCTTTTTCTTGTCTTTTTTTGCAAGAGATTTTTTGTGGGGCTTATGGGCTGCGCGGGCCACCGTGACCACTGGAGGAGCCGGGGCTTCGAGAGTCGCCATTGTGGGGGGTGGCGGCGGCAGGGACTGCCACCATGGCGAGCGTGCACGAGAGCCTCTATTTCAACCCCATGATGACCACTAGCGTTGTGCGCACCAAAGTGTTCGGCACCAAGGATTGGGTGAGGCCGTACAAGATCGCCGTGTTATTGCTGCTGAGAGAGATAGGCTGCATGGGCGGCTTTGCTATTGGCCTTTTGGAGTAGCGGTGGCTCAACTAGCTCTTGCTGCAACTGCTACTGCAGGGGCCTGATATGATGCTGACTCGGTACATGATGAGTTCTGTCCACATTTGGCAAATTCGGTTCAAATCAGAATCAAGCTGATGGCTGAAGGGGAGCTGGAGAACATGGAGCAGTTCTTTGATGACCTTTCCCATTCCTTTTCTGTAACTGACACCGAGGTTCACAAGATAAGTGTCATAGGTTTATTTCTGTGCCACATGATCTTGGCTTACAATAAGCTTTCTTTCAGTCAGGTGTACAAGTTGTACATGGCCTGCAGGAGTACTTTCAAAATGCAGGGGGAAAAGCGGCTGTGGAAGAGGCAGACATGGACTTGACCAGCTCCGAGGGGCAGCTCGTGGATGTGATGGAAAGGCAAGATCTGGACGTGCCTTCAAGAGAGGAGGAGATCTCTTGCAGTGGCCTCTTTCCCAGAAGCAAGATGGATATTTTCTTTCCCAACAGGTATCTTTATTAAAGAATGATGAGACGAAAGCACTCACTCTGGCTTCTTTACAGACAAGAATTGAATAACTTTTGAAATTTAAACCTAATTTTGCCGAAGCACATTACTTAAGCCTCTTAACCAGTCTTCAGATCCAAAATCATTTCTACACAGTCTTCTCCATTATTTTAACCACTTGATTCTCATGGGAGCAGAGAGCAAAAGGAATGGGGGCGAAGGTTACAGGCAGAGCTTGAGATACGCTGCCCTCAATCTGGCTGTCTTGAAAGGCTGATACTGATACTAACAGGCAGAGCTCGCCCTGCAAGAAGCAATCAGGTTTGCCCAAGAGTCCAAGGACCATGTGTGTCTCCAGCACTGCTTGAGCTGGCTTTATATCTTGGAACAGAGGAGATCAGTTAGTTGTGTTCTGTTGGAACATTCAGTGAAGAAAGCTGTGCATTTTGGGCTACCATATTTAGCACCCCTTGGAATCCAGCAAAGAGCTTTTGCTGGGAAAACAGCAAGCAAGGTGATGGACGCCCTGAAGGACTCGGACCTTCTGCACCGGAAGCACAGCCTGGCAGAGCTTGTCGACATCAGTCTCGTTCAGAAGGCGGCTATATGGAGGCTCTATGGGCGCAGCACCATGACTCTCCAGCAGGCCCTGTTTAGCATGAAAGCCTGGAGGCCTTGAACCTGGGAGTTCAGCAGAGCAGCACCAAATCATTTGCAGTGATGCTGTGTCACCTGGCCAAGCTCCATGATGAGCAGGGCTGTTTGGCTGCTGCTTCTGAAGTACTGGAGCACTTAAAAGAAAAGTTCCCACCCAAAAGTCAGCACGTGCAGTTGTGGATGCTCTGTGAGCAGAAAATACAGTTTGGAAGAGCTATGAATGATGGTAAATACGATGTGGTAGATTCTCTTATACCTGGAATCATGGCCCTTAACAGCCTAGAGGGAGCATACAGAAAGGCAATTGCCTTACAAGCCCAGAACCAGATGTTGGAGACTCACAAGCTTCTCCAGAAGTTGCTGGTTCAGTGTAAGAAGATGAAGAATACAGAAATGGTGATTCTGCTGGCTGTGGGGAGCAGTACTGGAGGTCTTCTTGCTACACCTTCGCCCTGCCCATCCTGCTGCAGGCCTTGGCTCTGTCCAGGGAGAACCGGCTCCATACTCTGACCTCAGAGACTGTGCTGAGCTTGGCTTTCTCCCAGCTTATCCTTGGAATTCCTGAGCAGGTCTTGAACATCCTCCATATGGCCATTGAACCCATCTTGGCAGATGGAGCTGTGCTGGACAAAGGGCGTGCTATGTTTCTGATGGCCAAGTGCCAGGTTGCTTCTGCTGCTTCCTATGATCCCTAGAAGAAAGTAGAAGTTTTGGAGTCAGCCATCCTGAACCTCAATGAAGCCAAGAGTTACTTTGCAAAAGTGGACTGCAAAGGGTAAATCAGAGATGTTTTTTATTTCCAGGCAAGACTCTACCACATATCGGGGAAGGCCCAGGAGAGGAACAGATGTGCCATGCTCTTCTATCAGTTACATCAGGAGCTTGCAGCTCATGGGGTGCCCTTAGTCTACCACCTCTAGCCCAAAGACAGCAGATGCTAGCCTTGTGGCGAATCATTTCTTCTCCTCACCTTTAAGTGCTGTATGTTTTGTGTGATCATATGTGTATTATTGGAATCCCCTTATCAATAAAAAGACTGCCTTCAGTTTAAAAAGAGAGAGATACATTCAGTAATTAAAATTATGTAAAAATTATTGATAAAATTTTAAAATAAATACAAAGAGATGTGGTAAAGATCAAAACTTAAAATGTATGCAGCAGATGTAGGGTTACATAATGTAAAGGGGGTCACAAAATTTTGATTTATTAGCAATAAATGTTAGATTTTTATGTCTATTTTATATACCTATATACTCATGACCATGCAAAAATTTCTCAGGCAAAAAGAGTTCCGAGGGGGAAAAGATTAATAAACCCTAGTTGAGATCATATTAAAGATCTCTTTCAGTCTTAGCATTGTATAATTCTATGGTCTAGTGCTCCTTTCATCATTTATAACTAGGATCAAGTTTTATCACTTATCTAGGGCTACATTTAATGAATCATAAAATATCATCATTGGAAGGTACTTCGGAGATCAAGTAATATAATGAAGAATGCAGCAGAAATCTCTGAAATGGTAATAATCAATCATTCATTAACTTAACAAGCATTTATTAATCATTTATTATTTACTATATGTTGGGTCTTGATAAGTACTACAAATATGAAATTGTATCCCTAAAAAACTTATGTTCTAGAAGGTAGGACAAAATATGCAAAAATAAACCATATATTTTGAGTGATTATTAATCTTAGTCGTATATTATATGTACTTTGTTGGAAAAGGAAGATAGAACAAGAGGAAAGATGCATAAAAGGAGGGATGGTTCAGAAACAAAACTGATTTTTGAGGGATAGAGTAAAATATTAACATCTCAAAGACTTGAAGTAATGATGACAACTTAGTGAGGTCTGCTTTACCATTCTGCATTACTAACAAATCTTTTTTATAAGAAAAAAATAACATTCCATAACCAATTTGTATCACACCCTGGGAGCATCTTCCCTTGCTTCCCTTGGAAGAGATAAACTCTATGAGTAGAGATGGTTGTATTACTTTTTCCCTTTGGATATGAACTCAAAATGAAATGAAGGAATATCTCTATTGAGGAGACAGGTTGCACCAGGGCAGTACAGAACAGCTAAAAGGAAAGGATTGCCCTTGACATTTTGCCAAACCTTGTGGACTCAGCCAATTAATGCCTGGCTAGCCATCTTACTAAACTGAGATGGACTTCAATTCACTCATTATTTTCTTCTACCTATTCCTAATTCTTTCACTATCATCAACAAGTTTATCTTTTAAATTATAGAATTGCTGAGTCAGGTGCCACCTGCTCAGAAGGAGAAGACTGATTGTAGAGGACACTTGTCAAAAAAATAGCCACTGACAACAAGAAGACTATATGATGATCAATTCTGATGGACATGCCTGTCTTCAACAATGAGATGATTCAGACCAGTTCTAATTGTTCCGTAATTAAGAGAGGCATTTACACCCAGAAAGAGGACTGAAGAGACTGTGTGTGGACCACAACATAGCATTTTCACTCTTTCTGTTATTGTTTGCTTGCATTTTTTGTTTTCCTTCTCAGGTTTTTTTTTTCTTTCTAGATCCTAGTTTTCTCGTGCAGCAAGATTACTGTATAAATATGTATACATATATTGGATTCAACATATTTTTTAACATATTTAACTTGTATGAACTATCTGCCATTTAGGGGAGGGAATGGGGGAAAGGTGGGGAAAATTTGGAACAAGAGGTTTTACAAGGGTCAATGTTGAAAAACTACTCAAACTTATGTTTTGTATATAAAATAAATTTAAAAAAAAAAAAAGCTAGCCACTGATACCCTTTGATCCAGCAGTGTCACTAGTAGCTCTGTATACCAAAGATACAATAAAAGAGGAGGAAGGACCTAACATGCATATATGTTTGCAGCAGCTCTCTTTATGGTTGCAAGGTATTAGAAATTGAGTGAAAACTCATCAGTTGTGGAATTGCTGAATAAATGTTGGTATAAGCATGTAATGGAGTGTTATTGTATTATAACAAATGATGAGCAGACCAATTTCAGAAAAGCCTGGAAAGACTTACATGAATTGATCCTGAGTGAAATGAGCTGAACCAGGAGAACATTATACACAGTAGCAACAAGATTATGTGATGATCAACTATGGTAGACTTAGCTCTTCTCAGCAAAACAGTGATAACACATGATAATTCCAATAGACTTGGGATGGAAAATGACATCTGACCCTTAAGAGAGAATTATGGAGATTAAAGGAAGATTGAAATATACCATTTTCAATTTTTCTTTTTTGCTTGCTTTTCCTTTCTCATGATTTTTCCCTTTTGTTCTGATTTTTTTTTCACAACATGACTAATATGCAAATATGTAAATATGTAAAGTGACTAATATGTAAATGACTGTACATGCATAACCTGTATCAGATATCTTGCTGTCTTTGGGAGAGGACAGATAAGGAAAGGAGAAAGAAAAAAATTGGAACTCAAAATATTATCCAAATGAATGTTGAAAACTATCTTTACATGTAATTGTAGAAGTAAAATACTATTAAGAAAAAGAGAGAGAACACTGGAAGGATCATCTCATTGTTGAAGAACTTAAGAAAGTCATGCCTGGAGATGAACAGGAGACCTGAATTTGTAGCTAGCTTAGAAAATCCAGCTATTAAGTGAATATGAATATCCAATAAAGTTGATATCATTAAATAGGGCAAGTAATATAAATACAATGAAAAGCTAGATTTTTAAAAATTATTTTGTATTTATACAGTGAGTACTTTGTGGCTTATAACTTTCTTATCACCAACACTGTCTTTCATTTACCTAAATACAATAAAACTGTGGATACTCCCTGACAACAAATATTGGTATTTAATAGACTATGTAATTGTATAGAGAAGAGACAGACAGGATGTAATAATGATGAAGACCATATATAGCACAGATTGCTGAAATGATCAGATTTAGACCCTTCGAGCCTAAACATTGTCTTTGAACAAAAGTATAGCCCCAAGGCAAAATGGAAGAGAAATATAGGTTCTTCTAGCATTAAAAAAGAAAACACAGTAACCCCTCTTCAAGTCCCAAAAACTAGAAAGATTCAAGGAAGAAGTTGACTTATATGGACACTCAATCCCCATTAAGGAATAGCAATCAAGAGTTTGGTGGATCTGAAAGTAAGTTCTCACAGAATAACTGTTAGAATTCTTACAAGATACTAAGGCACTGAAATTGATAGAGACAGTGGTTGTTTGGCAGGGTGCTTAATAGTTCTCTAGATGTACTTAGTACTTATTAGAGTTCACACCTTTAAGAGAGCATATATATGCTAGAAGCCTCAACCAGGATGCACTTTGGGAAGCCCACAAGCCCACTCTCGGAAGTGGAGTCAGATTCATTCCAACTTCAACCTTTGTGATGGCTGGAGACATTCAGAGGAGGAGAGGCTGAAGCTGGCAAAGCAAAGGACTAGCAACAGGAACCAAGGAGAGAGATAGGTTTTAAGAAAGCTAACTGGGCTACTTTGAAGGAGAAAATAAAGGATCTGGACTTTGACAGCTGGCTGCATTTGAGGTGAGTATTACTCTAAACTGAAACTAAGGCTGCTTCCAGAAGCCCCCCAGGAAACCTGCTCCCAGAGAACATCACATCTTAGAGAAGAACGTTACAAATAACAATATTCAAGAAATCTGATAGATAAAATTCTACCTTCTACCCTCTGTCTGAAAAGAAGAGACCCCCTCTGGCTTCAATTTCCTGCTTTCCCTACTAATAGTAATCAAAGTCTCCTTTGGAAAACAATGGGTGAGAAAAATGTTGGAGGTGTCTGTTCTTGCCTCCATTTGAGCTATATCTAGATAGATTCATTTGGACATATATAATCCACATGGTCAAAAACAAAATAGCAAACTATATCCCTAAACTCTGGAAATGCTCACTTCAACAAACTTCACTTCTTTTTCAAAATAAAAGTGATATATTTAAAGTGTTTTCTAATACAGTAAAATATGTCATGTAAGAGGAATAAAGCAACATCCATTCATTACAGCCTATCCTTACCCCTACCTTTTAATCTGGCCCTGTTTGCCAGATTGTTGCTAATATGTTAAGTTTTCCAGCCCAGTTCCTGGAAACCACAGTGTAAACTGAGTAACAGCAGTCAATTGATGACTACATTATTTATTGTAATACTTAAGCAGTTCTAAAATATTTAACATTACATAGTCTAATGATTTAATTATGTTCCTATCTCTTTTTATATGTTACTGAAGGTTTTTAGTAACCCCATTTCTTTCATGAACTCTGTGGTGTTATTTAACATAGGTGAATTTTAGGATATATTACGTTATAGCAAAATTAATTCTATATGAAGGAAATCCAGGCTCATACAAGTATGTAATATGAAAATTGAATATTTTCTATAGAATGCTCAGATAATTATGGATATTTTTCTTTGATGCACCAAAACTCAAGAAGTAATAGTTTTTTAAAAGTTGGTTTTCACATGAAATCTGAAAACATATTAATAAACTTTCCATATTTATTATATTATCCATTGGGCTATTGTGCACTCTGAATGCAAGACTATGTAATGACATGCATTTGGTCACATATAATATATTGGTTCAAGGATTTATGCAGATCATTCAAATGTTGACGTATTACATTAGGTATTATCGAAATATCTCATTCATAATATCACCACTAACCTTATCAGAAATGTCTTTAAGTATTACAGAGCTGTGAACATCAAAATAGCTGATACAAGATTTGCAAAGTCTAATTTTCACTTGGAGGTTCTAATTTTATCATTGACAAGCAATATAATAATAATGATATAAGTAATATTTAATAATATATAATGTAATGATTAATATTATCAAAATAAAATATTAATATCTATTTAGACCCTACTATGTGCCTACTATGTGCTTTCCAGTCACCTTGCTAAATTCTTTATGAATGTTGTTTTTCAGTTTTTCAATCAAATTTGACTCTTTGTGACCTCATTTGGAGTCTTCTTGACAAAGATATGAGAATTCTTTGTCATGTCCTTCTGCAGATCATATTTTGCAGATGACAAATTTCAGACAACTAGGATTAAGTAAACCATTCAGGGTCACAGGGCTAGTGTCTAAGGCTAGACTTGAACATAGGAAGATAAGTCTTCCTGATGTCAGGACCAGTGTGCTTTCCACTGTGCCATATATTATCTCATTTGGTCTTCACAACATTGAAAGGTATGTGCTTGTATTATTCTCATTTTACATATGAATAAATTGAGTCAGACAGGTTAAATGATATGCCCAGGCTTACAAAATGAGGAAATGACTGCAGATTTGAAATCAGGTTTTCCTGACTCCAGGCTTACTCCCAATCAGTGTTCTCCCTCACTTCGTTGAAATAAAAGTATACGTTATTAATTTCAAGAAAATGTCGACCGCATACTCAAGTCTAGATAACCACACAAATTATTCTTTCAGGTAATAATGGTGTCCATGGGGAAATGCCTCATTCTGCTCACACCTCAACCAATGACCCAAGTGCTTTTTCTCAAGAAAGCATTCTTAATTGTACATGTAGTGAAAGTATTTTAGTCATGCTTCCCATTTTATCTAAAAAAATATGTATTCGAGGATCAAGATTCAATAAAATTAATGACCCATATTGCTTCACCAAGTACATTAATAAACAAAAGTATCTTTTTTCAAGAAGTTATTAAGGTAAAGAATATCATGACCACTGATATGATGTAGTGACCCTGTCGTGATTCTTTCTAAGACTTAGCAGGTTTATCTATTTTTGCTTTTATACCAGAAGTGGCAATGTCAATGCACTGGTTGGAGTAAAAACTAAGAGAGTATAAAATGGAATGAAAGGCTTTACAAAGGGAAGCACCATTGTGTAAGGGTAACCACCAAATATTCCTTTACTGTGTCATTATATCCACCTTGTGAAATTTAATGTTTCTTTCCTAGAAAAGAGCAAGAAACACAAAGCTCTTGATTTTTCTAACACAGCAGTGTTGGGAAAATAAATTGAACTTGGGCCAACTTCTTCCCTCAAACAAGCTCCAGTGCTAAGGGGCTGGCCTAGAGAATGGACAATTACTTCAATGTTTCTCTCTAACAAGGAGCTCTGGGAATTAGAGTTTGGAGTCTAGGGACTTTCTGAAAAAGCACCTACAGTACTCCTTATATGCCCTTCCTCAGACACAGAGCTGAATCCAGTTCTTATGCACATGACTTTCTCCAAAACCTCAAGACCTCTTTCATCTGCAGCAATCCATAGCGTGAGCTAGCTCCCTGATTGAAACTCTCAGCTGTGAGAAGACCAGGTGAGGAAATGTAGCTGAGTCTCTCAGGAAGAGAACAAAAGCTCCAGATGAAATAACTAAGTAGGAAAATCTATATAAGGCACTTTCTGTTTATTTCAAGGGAGAAATCTAACTCAAAGCAGTGTTGTGACTGAGTATTATGAAATCATAGAAAGTGAAGCCTAAAAATGACTTGAAAATAAAGAACAGAGCTGAAAAGATCCATGGAGCATAGATCTTAGAAAATATGAAAATGAAAAGACATCAAGATTTCTATTTCAAAGAAAATAAAAATTCAAGATAAGAGAATTTAAAACTTAGAAACAAGAGTTGCATACAGGTAGGAAGGATCTTTGGAACATATGTCAAAACTGAAAAGGACCTTGAGATATAGGAGACAGAATGTCAGATTTTGAAAAAAAGGAACACATAAGTTTTTGAATGTTAAAGTAAGCTGGGGGATGGAAGGCAGTAATCATTTATACAATACCTATAATGTGCCAGGAACTGTGTTAGCCCTTTACAAATAGTATATTTTTTGATTCTCATACCAACTTTTTTAGGTAAGTGATGCTATTTTACGCTTTTTGCAGCTGAAGTAATTGAGACAGACACAAGTGAAGCGACTTGCTCAGTACCACCTAGTCAGAAAGTGTTTGAAGCCAGATTTAGAGTCAGATCTTCCTGTCTCTAGGCCTACTTCTCTATTCAAACACTAAAGGGAATCTTAAGACATGGAAAACAGAATGTTCAAAATGGAAGACAACTTAGACTCAATCAGCATTTATTAAGAAGCTAAGGTGTGCCAGGTTCTGTGTGCTGAGTGATGGAGATGAGAAGACAAACATCAAAAGACCTCTACCTTCAAGAAGTTTCAATTCTGACTCAGAAGACAGTATGTACATATAGAAAAATATATAGAATAAATCCAAATTGAACACCCATTATCTGGGAGAGGCTAAAATACTTGCTAATGGGAGCATCATGAAAGACTACAGGTAAAAATTGGTTTGAGCTGAGTTTTGAAGGAAACCAAGGATTCCAAGAGGAAAAGGGAGGAGTAGAGCATACTAGGCAGAGGACACAACCAATGCAGAGGAACAAAGAAGGGACATTTGTTGTTGCTTTATTATTTTTCAGACATGTCTAGTTCTCCAGGACCCCATTTTGGATTTTCTTGACAGAGACTTTGGAGGTGTTTGGCAGTTAAGTGAGTTACCCAGGGTAGCACAGTAAGTATCTAAAACCAAATTTGAACTCAGGAAAATGTCTTTCTTCCTCCAGATTTGGCACACTATCCATTGCACCACCTAGTTGTACCCTCTCCCCCAAAAAAGGATATTGATGTTGAATTTTGCACTGTAAATACTGAATTCAAATCCTCTGGGAATCACTGACTAAGTAATCATAGTAAATGTACTTTTACAGAGGCAACTGTGGTGCAATGAATAGAGCACTGGGCTTGGAATCAGGATAATATAAGTTCAGATCTGGTCTTAGAAGTGATATTGAAATGTGAAAAAAAATCATGTGGGCTTTGCTATTAATTTCCTTTATGAAGGAATGTGACACTTTCTTTCTAAAAGGACTAAAATGCCAAATTTTATCCTAATAAAAGGAAGGCAGGTTAGAATAGAAGGAAAGTAATAATGAACTCTTGGCGTCCCGATTCAGAAACTGAAGGGGTTTGGGACATATGGAGCTTGGCCAAGTCAGGTCTAGTGAAATGAAAGATTCTGTGATGGAATTTTATCAAAGGTCAAAGGATTTAGACCTAGAAGGGACTTTAGACCAAAGAACAGAGATAGATGTCATCTGAGAGCTTGAATTGTTAAGAACTGAAGAAGACTTGAGAACAAAGAATAAAAAACCCAAAAGAGGCCATCAATTAAAGAAAAAGCAGAGAAAAGAGCACTAAGTACAGAGAACATTGATGTCTAGTAAGATAGAAAGAACTTTAGAGCAAAAAGATTCTAAAACTGAACTGTCAAATACTGGAAAGCAATTTATATAATAGATATCAAACTTGGAAAGGACCTTAAAGACCAGCATATTAAAGCAGCTCAAATATCAAGTGAAAAAACAAATTCATACAGCCTGGAAGATCTGGGACTAAAACCCAAATCTCTTCAATAATATCCCAATGTTCTTTCCACTACATAACATTGCCTCTATTTCCAAAATCTGAAGCTGTAGAGAAGACAATTTCTAATAAGGAACAAGGAAATTGTATTTTCTAATTTTCAATTAGGATTGTCCTCATCTTGTTCCTTTTCTCAACACATCTTCAGGAATCCAATAATTGTCTCATATCTGCTATCTTTGAAGTGCCACCATTGCAACTCAAAGGATTTGATTATGTTTGACATAGTATAATGAATAGGATATACTGGATTTTGAACTGCAAAGACTGAATTCAAATCCTCAGAGAATTATTGATTGGGTAGCCTTGGCAAATGCACTATTACAGAGATAACTGGTGGTGTAGTGGATAGAGCAATGGTCCTAGAATGAGGACAGCATAAGTTTCCATCTGGCCTTAGGTTCTTATCTCATATAATTTCTCTGGAATGGAGCACTGTATCATTCTAATGGACATAGGAAGCCATTTATTATCTTTAGGTGCCATAGGGATATGAACAAATGGACCTTTTAGGAATAATAATTTGGCACCTTTGTTAAGAATGAATAGGAGAGGAGAAAGACTGGAGGCAGAGAGATTAATTAAAAAGCTATTGCAATAGCCCAAGGGACAAAATTATGAGTCTGAGTCAGCATAGAAGCTCTATGTATTAATAAATAAAAGAGGACAAATTTGGGTGGTGTTTATAGCATGTATATTAACATAGGTATGCATGGATAGATTTGAAGAGAGCTCTAAACTTGTGAAGGAAAAAAATCACATCTTTATTTTCACTATTTTTACTATAGTTAGTATTTCCTTCCATTTTCTATTCTACTTAAAAATCTTACTCAAAGAAGGATCCATATAATATGCCTTATTGTTAAAAAATAATAAAACCCAAGATACAAGAAATGTTAAGAAACCTTATTTTAGAGATAAAATCATTTAATCTCTTAGTGTCAGTTTCCTAATTTAAAAAATAGGAATTGGGATTCCTATAGTAATATAGATGTACTTTGAGTGCACCTGTTATTGTGAGGACCAAATGAAACAGGATATCTCTTAATTATTTCACAGAACTTCAAGATGTGAGGTATTTTGTTAACATTTAAGTATTATATTGGAGTTCACCATGCTGATAATGATATTATTGAAGCTTTTCAGATATGTGAGGTATATTAAAGGGCCTATAAACTAGCCCCTCTCTAAGGCAGAAGTCTCTCCTGCAATGTCCATACAAGTAATCATCCTTTCTAAGAAATCCAGATTTTCACCTATTGAGATGGGAGTCACTATTAGAAGTTCAGAGAAGAGAATTATAAGGAGATCATGTATTCTAATCATTCCCTTAGGAGGAATCCTCTCTACAACATGCATGATCTTGTTTATTGCCTGTGTGACATTTTTACCAATGGTTTCAATGTAGTAATAGATGAAACATATCAATTTGTGGGATGTCATTATACTTCAGATGATAGCATATAGGTTGATGACAGAATCAGCATTCAAAAACTCTAAAAAGAAGAAATCTACTAGGATAAACTTCAGTGAGTCAATTTCATCTTGACACCTTGCATGTTTAGGAATTCACTGTAAAATGTCATATTTTAATTTTGAATGCAATCATCTAGCCAACAACTCTCTTTGGTGTCTAATATGATAGCAAGAGAACTGTTCTATATGCTTTACTAATACCTAGATGCCCTGAGCTTGTAGCTGTATTAAAAATCTATCCTCTTCCTTTATTAGACTTTTTTTAATTTGAACAACATTTTTCTTTAACCAATCCTGTGATATTGCTCCCATTTTCTACAGTCTTTCAGAGATCAATACCAGTGGTTCAATAATCATATCCTCTAGGAATTTCAGAATCCTGGAATTTTGTTCATCTAGATCTGCTCCCTATG
Source organism: Antechinus flavipes (assembly GCF_016432865.1). Classification (NCBI taxonomy): domain Eukaryota; kingdom Metazoa; phylum Chordata; class Mammalia; order Dasyuromorphia; family Dasyuridae; genus Antechinus; species Antechinus flavipes. Next base: position 666,660,053 of record NC_067398.1, read on the forward strand.
GAATTAACTAAGTGTAGCTAGATACACCTTAACATTCCCTCTCTTTTCTTGACTTTTAGGTCGATTTTAATAATGCTTGTTCTGGCCTACAAAAACCAACTGCTTGTCTAAAGATCAGACAATTCATAAGAAAAAGTCATATAGGATTTCATTAATATTTCCTTTTCTCATTCATTTTCATCATTCTATCCACCTTATTATACATGCCATCTTTTAATTTCTTCTCCAAAAAATACTTGGAAGTCTTTTTCATTATTGATCGATACCACTATGCTCAACTAATTCTAAGGTGCAGCACTGAACAAAAGCACATGGAACTGAGGCATACATTTGTATTCAATCTCCATTCCTTATCCTTGTTTCTATCATCTAAGCAGAAGTTTTTAATAATCTGAGGTAATTAATGAATTCCAAATGAATCATTTTTGGTCTCTTCGAACAAATATGATATTGTTTCTCATGAGAACTATTTGAATCTTAAGAATTTTATTTCTATAATTGAAGATTTTTCAACTTGTAACTATCAAAGCATGCACTCTTCTCATTGAGACTTGAGAACCCAGAAGAGCTTTAAGCAGCATTTTATCTTTCTGTGTCCATGGTAAACTTCGTAAAATGTGTCTTCAAAACAATTTTTTGAAAAAAATCATAGACACACAAACATACACACAAATATACACACATACACTCCTAGAGGTTTGTGTGGATATTTGTGTGTGGTCCATATAAGAAAAGAAAGAAAGAGAGAGAGAGAGAAATGGTTAGTTAGATAGCTACTGTTTATCTTTATAGCAATCACTTATGAGCTCACCAATACAGATTGAATATTGACTTAGAAAAAAGAAAAACAATTAATTATTGTCATAAACAAACCAAAGCTGTTGGTAAGTTCTCCATTCTCAATAAAGTGATTTTTGAAAATGGTAAATCTGACCATGATATCCTTCTAATCAGTGAACTCCAATGTCTTCCTACTATAGCCAGAAACATATATAAACTCCTCTGTTTGGAATATAAAGCTCTTCATAGTCTCACTCTTTCTTTGCCTTTTTTCTTGCATGATTCCATATGCATGACTCCAAAATAGTTTGAATAACTACCCAACCCTACTAACAATGCTTCCACATGTTTATTTTCCCAAAGCCTCTCCAGCATCAATCATGCCTGATTTTGCTCATCTCTGCCAGTTTTCTGGATGTCAGAGTTCATTTCATTAGAATTTCTCTTTCTTTTATTTTTCTGGAGCAAGTTTTCATGTTGTCATTAATTGCTTACAATCTTTCTGAAAACTTTTCGTAAATATCTTTTGTTGTAGCAATTGGAGTATGGCCCTTGTTTTACATATATTAATAGCAATGTATTGTTTATTTTAGGTCTCAGACTTTGAGAAGTCACATTGATTTCCCACTCTACTGTTTCACTTGTAGTTCTAGTTTTCCTGATTTTATTCAGCAAAACAACATTCAAATCAACTATTAATGGATTATTTTAATTTCTTATTTCATTCTTTCTATGTTTGCTTCAAATAGATGAATGGAAGGGGGAAATCAGTCTGGAATTTCAGAGTTCATTCTTCTGGGACTTTCAGATCAGCCAGAGCAACAGAGGCTCCTGTTGTTCCTGTTCCTCCTAATGTATCTGATCACAGGACTGGGCAACCTGCTCATCATGATGGCTATTAGCTGTGACCCTCATCTCCACACCCCCATGTACTTCTTCCTCAGTAACTTGTCCCTGGTCGACATAGGCTTCATCTCCACCACCATTCCCAAGATGCTGAATAATCACATATCCAAAAACAGAACAATCCCTTATGCTGGATGCCTGACGCAAGTATTCTTCTTCATTTGGTTTGGGGGAATTGACAGTGTCCTCCTCGCTGCCATGGCTTACGACCGCTATGTGGCTATTTGTGCTCCTCTACACTACAGCACAATCATGACTCCAAGGGTTTGTGCCTTTTTAGTACTAATGTCTTGGTTGTGGGCCTATACTAATTCCCTGACACATACTGTCTTGTTGACTCGACTCTCCTTCTGTGACCATAGTAAAATCCCTCATTTCTTCTGTGACCTCGGTTCCCTGCTGAAGTTGGCCTGCTCAGACACCTTCATTAATGACTTGATGTTCTTCACAGGAGGAGCAATAACAACAATTCTACCCTTCATTGGAATTCTCATTTCTTATGGTCACATTTTCATGGCTGTACTGAGAATCTCTTCTGTAAGTGGGAAGCAGAAAGTTTTCTCCACCTGTGGATCCCATCTCACTGTGGTCTGTCTCTTCTATGGGACAATCATTGGGGTGTACTTCAGTCCCACATCCACCCACACAGCCCAACAGGATACAGCAGCCACTGTGATGTACACAGTAGTCACCCCCATGCTGAATCCTTTCATCTACAGCCTAAGGAACAAGGACATGAAAGGAGCTTTGAAGATGCTTATTACTAGAAAACCAGGATTCACACTACGACTGTGAGATATCTTCCTGAGCTTTGGTGCCTGTGTCTCAGATAACAACCCCAGTGCTGTGGGAGAAGGTTGACAAGGAGTCTTTCCTCTAGTGTATATAAAAACAATCTGTTCCCCTCTTGACCCTGTGATGTGACAGAAAGAGAAATGGACCAGCTGTTAGGATTCCTGCTTCTAGTCCTTTTTTACTGAGGGAATTACAGGAATTGAACAAACCACACTGACTCCAATTTATGGCTCAATTCTGGATCTAGCTCCAATTCCTTTTTCTTCAATTGTGGGCCTATTCTCATTTATGTTTTATGAGAAAATTTTATTTAATTAGAGAAATTGTGGGAAATTTTGTTATATTATTTAAACCTAATCCTGCAGGCTCAGTAGACTGGACCAATTTGATCTACTGCTCAGAGATTCTTATCTAAGGATATGTGTCAGATCCAAAATCAAGTAAGATCCAAAAACTGATACAAGGAGTTTTTTCACTATTTTATATCTAACTCAACTTATATATCTTATATGAAAATTAGCACTATACTAAGTCAATCAGTTATTTGTTCTTTGTTCCTTTGATTCAATATATTCAATATAGATACATATGTTGGGCAGTAAGACATCTCTTCCTCTAACTTCAGGGAATTGCACTTGTTTATTCTTCTCCTCCATATTCAGAAAGGTCCTCAACTTTTCTTCAATCAGAAATCAGATTATCTAATTGTAAGTCCTATCTTGTATCTTGCCTTGCTATTTTTTAATGCATAAAACTCTAAGGCCCAGTGACAACCTGAGGAAGATTTAGTCCCATTCTGTCATGAAATTAATATGCATTACTTAATAAACCATTATATTCAGAAGCTCAGAGATGGTTTTCTAAATCATTTCAGATTCTACCCATCACAGTTTTTGGCAAGCTAAACCAGGTCTCACTGGACAACAACCCTTTTAGAAAAACTCCCCAAACTACTTTTACTGAGGGAATTTTTTGATCTTTGATCATCTCCAGTTGTCTTAATCTATACCTTCCCACTGGTGCAGATAGCTATGGAGGGCAAAGTAAGGGAGATAACCTTGCACAGATTTCCTTCACTTAAATCTAATTCACTTCCATGTCATGGCCTCACCTCCCGATGTCACGGTCTTCTTGAAGGGCAAGGGACAAACAACAACAATAACAATAACAAAGTTTTCTAAAGACTGTTCCCCAGAGATCAAACTCTCCTCGATTTCAATCTTCTTCTGAGCTAAAGTCTGATTTATTCTCATGTTACAAGAGAAGATTTTCCCATACACAGCAGAAAAGTTTGTCCAAACTCTGAACACTGGGAAAGGACTACTGCCTTGAAGGAAGCAATAGATGCCAGTAATAGTAAAATGTCAAAGGATTCAGTTTCGGAAAAATTGACATGAAATTAGAGAAACAGTGTTGTTAAGTTGACATCCCTTTAGGGAAATTCTTATTGGCCTGGAAAAGTAAATAAAAGATATGATTTTAAAGTTATGTTAAAATACATAACAAGCTAAGTGGACCCCAAAATTGGTTTGAAAAGGGGACTTTTAACTGTGGTAAATTAAAAGCTTTGGGATTAGACTTTCAGTAAGAGATAAGGCAGCTAGGTCTAGCACATATATGTTTGTTATGTTGTTTTGTCTGTGTTTTTATTTCTTAGTAAAATACAGGGAAATCTTTGTCTTGTGTCATGTTACTATTGTTTGTAGATATTGCAATCTTGAAAGATCTCTAAAAGGAAAGTGCAGACAGCGAGAAAGACGGCTGAAAAACTGCAGCCAAAAAGTAAAGTTTAAAGGGGAAGCCTAACAAAGTTTCATACTTGAGATAGTGAAGCCAAGCTCTTTATCCTAGTAAAACTAAGTCCTAAATTAGGTTTTCAGTGGGAGATTGGGTTAAATAGAGAAGAAAAAGATGAACTACGATAAAAACATATCAATAAATTTAAAAGGCTTAGAACTGAAGGAGATTGAAGAATAATCATTAAGAAGTTTAAAAATTAATTGTTTTAAGATTGCAGAATTCCAGAGACTGAAACAATGTAGAACAGGGTTCTGGTATCTAAAAGGCAGAGAGAGAAAGAGAATATTAACAGATTGTGATCAGATAAAAGAATCAGAAAAGGATAATTTCAATGTTCACAAGGGAAGATAAAGCATAAAACAGAACCAAAAGAGTGATGAAGTATATCTGCTTGTGAAAAAATGGCAAGATTTTGAGAGTCAGAAATACAACTGGAAATGATATTGAAGTCTACTCAATCTTGATCGGTGCCAAAAATGAAAATTCCAGGAGATACTTATTTAAAAGAGCAGGATGGCAGGAGCAAAGTGATCTCCCAGGACAAAAAGGCCATGGGTTTTGAGGGAAAGTCCAGGGGAAGAGGGCAATTGAGGCATTGTGACAAAGTCCTGAGGAACAAAAGCAGCATAATGAAATATTTGAGGTTTTCCCATTTGTTTCAAAGGAAACCTCAATGAGTAAAAAAGATAAAGACACAACCAGAAATTAAGATGATATAAAGCATAAAAATAAAAAAGAGATGTATTAAACTGTGGTGAGGAAATAGAAATAGAAATTTTTCAAGATTGCAATATCTACATCAAAATCACTTATCTCTAACATTTTATTATTTTATGAACTGGATTTAAGTGTTTCCTTGGTCACTCTTTACCTATATAATTATGAGCAATTTCAATTCCCCACTTAGAAAGATAACAGAATATTCTCAATTTAAGGGATTTCAAGGATCACAGAATTTAACCTCTACTGTAGCATAAATCTACTCTATAGTACTCATTAATAAGAATCTCTTAAATGCCTTCCTAACAGGTACTGTTTGTATCATGTACTAGATAAATAAATAATGAGACATAAATATAATAGAATATTATTGTACTCTAGAAACAACGAATGCAGAGGTTCGTGAAAGTATTAAAATGACTAACATATAGCAAAATGCATTAATAAAATTATATTAAAATAGGTACAACAATGTAAATGGAAAGAACAACAACCTTAAAATAATCAAAATTGATGCTGAAAAATTACAAAAAGATAAGATCAACTCCAAGGAGAACTAGAAGAAGACATTTCCCCCCACTTTTTTATTGAGGAGATAAGTCAAGATGTGTAGAACTGGCATATAATATCAGATAATTTTATATTTTGGTTGATTTTACTCATTTTTTCTCTTTTTTTTTTTTACAAAAACAATCTGATAGGTAGAATTCTATACTTTCTGATGACCTACTCTGGCTTCGACCCCTGCTTCCCCTCCAAAGAGGAATCAAAGTCTCCTTGGAAAAACAATAGATTGGGAACATATTGGAGATGCCTGTTCTTGCCCCTATGTGACCTATGTTGATATAGATCTTTGTGGAGATATATAGCCTACATAAGCAAAAACAAAACAACACCTTGGATCCCAGTCCATTCACAAGACACAAACCTTCAAATGCCCACTTCCAAAAACTTCAGTTCTTTTTACAAACAAAGTGACATGTTTATTGTATATTTTCTGATGTAGGAAGAGGTGTGGATAGAAGCAAAATGGACCTAAAACCATTCACTCCATATACCTTTCCCTCTATGTTCTACTACTGTAGAATGGTACATTATAAATGACCTGAGTAGAGCCTACCAAGGGTTTCTTCTTGCTTATAAGCTTCAATTTTCCCAGCCCAGAATAAAGGAACCAGAGTATAGGCTGAGCAATAGTAGCTAATGGATGCCTCTACTATTTATTATAGTACTTATGTATTTCTAAAACATTTAACATACATAAATAAATCAATGCTTTTATTAAATTGCTATCTATTATTATGTGACACTAATTAAGTTTTTAGTATGGCTTTATGAACCTTATTTCTTTCATCAACTCTATAGTTTTTTTAACATAGGTGACTTTGAATATGTTGTATTATAACAAAACTGACTATATATGAAGAAAATTCAGCCTCATATGGGTATATAGTTGGGAAATTGAGTGTTTTCATAGAATTCTCAGGTAATTGTGGATATTCTTCTTTGATCACTAAAACTCAAGAAGTTATAATTTCTTGAAAGTTAATTTTTATATGAAATGTGAAAATGTTAATGAACTTTGCATATTCTGTTACATTATTCATTGTGTTTTGCACTTTAAATTCAAGATACTGTAATGACATGAATTTGATCATCTAGAAAATATTTGTTTAAGGAGTTATCCAGATCTTCCTCATTTCAGTAGACTATCAAAATGTCAAATTTATAACATCACAACACCATCAGAAACTGGAATTTCTGATATCACATATATAGAAGAACTGCACATGTTTAACACATATTGGATTACTTTCTGTCTAGTGGAGAGGTGGGGGAGAGGGAGGAAGAAAAATATGCAAGTCAACATTTTTCAAGGATGAATGTTGAAAACTGTCTTAGTAAAGATCTCATTTCTAAAATATATAGATAATAGACTCAAATTTATAAGAATACAAGCCATTCTTCAATTCATAAATGGTCAAAGGATATGAACAAACACTTTTCAGATAAAGAAATTAAAAACATTTCTAGTCATATAAAAATGCTCTAAATCACTAAAGAGCAAAGAAATGCAAATTAAGACAATTCTGAGGTACCACAGATTACCCAAGATGACAGGAAAAGATGGGAATAAATGTTGGAGGCATTGTGGGAAACCTGGGACACTAACACATTGTTGGAAGAGTTGTGAACTGATCCAACAATTCTAGAATACAATTTGGAACTGTGCCCAAAAGACTATCAAACTATGCATAGCCTTTGATCCATCAGTGTCTCTACTGGTTCTGTATCCTAAAGAGATCACCAAAAAGGGAAAGGGATCCAAATGTACAAAAATTTTTGTAACAATCCTTTTTGTGGTGGTAAGGAACCAGAAACTAAATCAATGCCCATCAATTGGAGAATGGCTGAATAAGTTATGGTATACGAATGTTATGGAATGTTATTATTTTGTAAAATATATATATATGTGTGTGTATATATATACATACATATATATATGTATGTATGTGTGTTGTGTATATATATATCTGTGTGTATATATATATGTATGTATGTATATATATATATATGTAGAATGATTTCAGAAAGGCCTGGAGAGACTTACATAAACTGATGCTAAGTAAAGTGAGTAGAACCAAGGGAACATTGTACATAGCAAGAACATTATTTGATGATTTTACAGATGAGGAAACTGAAGCAGACAGGTTAAATGGCATCCTCAGTGTCACATACCCAGAAAGTGACTGAGGTCAAATTTGTAATCAAATCTTCCTGACTCTAAGACCAGTTCTAGTGACAGATATACTTAATTCATTTCAATAAAATGTCTACCACATACCCAAGCCAAGGTCACCAAACTTGATCTGTCAAGTTAATTCTTCTAGGTAACAAAGTCATCCAAGGAGAAAGTACCTCATTCTGATCATACATCAACCAATGTTACAAGTGATTTTTTTCCAAGACATACTTGTGCATGTAGCAAAAGTGCTCTATGCATACTTCTCATTTATCACACAGAATATTTTAAAAATGCATACTCAAGGTCAAGACTTAATAAAATTAATATTTTTATGGTTTCACCAAGGACATTGTTAAACTGTCTTTTTCTAGAATTATATTGATTAAAAATACTGTGACACTGATACAGTGTGGTGACTCTGCCTTGAATCTTGCTAACACTTAGCAGGTTTATCCATCTTTGTTTTTCTACCATCAGTACCAGTATAAATCCATTTGTTACAGGATTTAACAAATCTGAGAGTGGAAAAAATGCATTTAACATTGAATATTTCAATAGTAGTGCTGTTTTTATCAAAAATTCACATAATAGAAAAACTTTATGACAATTACATGTGGATGAATACAAACAAAACAATACCATGCAAGAAAAACAGCATAGCAGGAAATTCATCTGTTTATAAGACAAAAGTAGAATTTTGCAATTGAGCTATTAATTCAGTCTTCATGTTTATGGTGAAGCATTTGCTTACAGATCACATAGCAGTTCCCTAAACCAAAATAGACTGAGGGGAGAGAGATGCTTGCAAGATGCTATGGTTATTGTTTTCCCTACTCATTACAAAAAAAAAAAAAGTAGTACATTTGAACTTAGGAACCACAGGAATTGTTAATATAAGAAAAGTGACATTCATTGGCACAATTTGGTATTGTAAACCCAGACAGACTGACAGGGACATCTCCCAGATGGAGATCTAGACCCCTGAGGAAAAGGAACTATTGCTATACTTTGAAAAAATTATAAGGAATACAAGCTTCATGACTCAAAGAATCAAAAGGGGACCAGCAACACTGATTGGCCACATTTGCTTAGAACTATTAAAGGAATGGACCAAAAGAAAATCCATACTGCTCAGACAATGAAAGGAACTACAAAAGGAAGCACTGATATGGAAGGATTGATTATTTTGACTTTCTTATTCTTTCCATTTATACCATTGTACCAATTTTAGTATTGTTTTCTCAATCCATTTTGCTTTAGATTAGTCAGATAAGTCTTTCCAGGCATCTGTATTCATTGTTTCTTACACAACCATAATATTCGTGTGTGTGTGTGTGTGTGTGTGTGTGTGTGTGTGTGTGTATCCCTCAGGGAAGAAACATTAGATTTCATAAGCTAGAAAAGAGAGGATAATCACAGGGCAAAGAATGTGTGATGGTTACCCTTCCATATTGGAAGAAGGAGCAAAAAGAAATTAGAAGGGTGAAACATAGTCAGACTTTAGGAACTCAGTGCTTCAAGAAGATCAATTTAAGCATCAATTTGTGTCGAGAAAGTCATGGAAGAAGAAGGAGAGAGAATAGTCAACAGGCTATTTAGGGGTATGGCAGGAAACTAAGTCTGTGTAAAAAAAAAATGAATGAAGAAAATTCTATTTTAAAACTATCCATGAAAGAAAAATAGCACTTCTAGATTCATAAAGTGTTAAGGAACAAGACTATTGGCACTGATGAAAGTAAAAAGGGAAATCAGTGGCGAAAATTTGATAAGGAAGAACTTAAAGTTTCTACTTACAGTCAAGTCTTTATATTGAGAAATCCATTCTTTCAGTTAAGAGTCATTCACTGAAAAAGTGCTTCATTCTGCTTACACCTCAATCAAAAGCACAAGTGATTTTTCTTAAGTGATATCTCATCCAACTGTACGCATATGTATACATATATTGTATTTAACATAAACTTTAACATGTTTAACCATGTATGGGACTGTCATCTAAAGCAGGGGATAGAGGGAAGAAGGGGGGAAATTAGAACAGAAATTTTTGCAAGGGCCAATGTTGAAAAATTATCCTTGCATATGTTTTGTTAATAAAAAGCTATAATTTAAAAAGTGATATCTCATCCTTGTGCATGCATACTTCTCATTTTGTCTAGCAGAATATTTTTTAAAATGTGTACCCAAGGATCAAGATTTTAAAAATCAATAATGTGTATTGCTTTACCCAAAACACCATTAAACAACACTAGCTTTTTTTTTCTAGAACTTCATTAAGGCGAAGAATATCATGAACACTGATATGATGTGGTAACTCTGTGATGAATCTTGGTAGCACAAAGCAGGTTTATGCGCCTTTACTTTTGTGGTATCATTGTCAGTTTCAACCCATTTGCTATAGGAAAAAAGTATGACAGTAAAAGAAGACATTTAACACTGAATACACATAATAGGTGAATTTTTTGATCATCTCATGTGGATGAACACAAGCAAAACAACACCATGCAAACAATACTATGCAATATAAATGGAAATTCAACTTTTTATAAGACAAAAACAGATTTCTGCAGATGGGCTATTAGCTCAGTCTTCATGTTTGTAGTGAAACTTTTAAATTACAAATAACAAAACAGATATCCAACATTAAAGTATCTGGAAACCAAAACAAAACTGGGGAGAGAAAATACTTGTAACATGCTATGGGACCTTGTTTGCCCTAAACTCTACTCCATCCCTGAAGAATTGATGCATTTGAACTGGAATACAAAAGAATAGACATTTATTGGTAGGAGTCTGGTAAACCCAGACAAACTGTCAAAGACTCTAGAGATGGAGATCTAGTCCCTTGGGGAAAAGAAACTAATGCCACCCTCTGGAAAATTATCAGAAGAACAAGAATTATTATTGATGAGATCAATAGAGCACTGGCCACACCTGCTTAGAGTTGCTAAAGGAATGAACCAAAAGAAAATCAACACTGCACAGAAAATGAAAGGAGTTACAATGAGAAGCACCAAGATGGAAGGATACCTAACCATTGAATATTCTTTATCCAGTGATTATCTTCTGTCCTCTGAAATTTAATGTTTCTTCCCTAGGAAAGACCTAGAAACACAGAGAAATATCAATATTTCTAACAGCAGTGTTGGGAAAACAAATTGAATTTGGGCCAACTTCCCTCAAACAAACTCCAGCACTAAGGGGCTGGCCTAGAAAATGGACAATTACTTGGGATTTCACTCTAACAAGGAGCTCTGAGAATTAGAGCCTAGAGTCTAGGGACTTCCTGGAAAAGCATCTACAATACTCCTCATACACCCTTCCTTGGACACAGAGGTGGGTCCTGTTCTCATGAATAGTACCTCCTCCAAAATCTACTACTTGAGCTAAATCCTTGATTTAAACTCTCAGCTGTGAGGAGACCAGGCAAGGTAAGGTAGCTGAATCTCTCAGGAATGGAACAAAAACTTCAGACTAAACAACCAAGTAGGAAAATCTGTAGAAGGCACTTTCTCTTTATTTCCAGGGAGAAATCTCACACACAGTAGAATTGTGACTGAGTCTCACAAAATTATAGAAATTTAATCCTAAAAGAGAATTGAGAAAATAAATTAATAGAACTGAAAAGGCTTGTAGAACATAGAGTGCCAAACTGGAAAGGACTTAGAAACAAAAAAATGAAAATACATTAAGATTTCTATTCTAAGGAATATAACATATTCAAGATCAAAGAGAATTTAAAACCTATAACATCAGAGAAGCATAGGGCTAGAAAGGGCCTTAGAACATAATATGTTCAAATTTATAAAGACCTTATGATCCAGAGACAAAATGTCAGATTTTGAAAAGGCTAGGGCATAAATTTTCAAATGGAAGAGTAAGGTGAAGGGTATAAGGCAATAATAATTTGTATAATAGCTACAACGTGCCAGACACTGAACTAGCACTTTACAAACAGTATCTTCTTTGAGCCACATAAAAGGTAAGTGCTTTTATTTTCCTCTTTTTACAACTGGAGTAACTGAAACAGACAAGAGAAGAGGCAAAGTGACTTGCCCAGTATCACCCAGCCAGGAAGTGTCCAGATTTTATGTCAAATCTTCTTATCTGCAGGCCTAGCCATCTATCCACTGGGCCACTCAGATAGTAAAAGGGAACTTAGGATATAGAACACAGAATGTTCAAAATGAAAGACAACTTAGAATCAGTCAACATTTATTACAAAATTAAGGGGTGCCAAATTCTGTGTGCTGAGTAATTGAAATAAAAAAACAAACATCAAAAAGTCTCTAACCTCAAGGAGTTTCTATTCTGATTCAGAAGACAGAATTATATATATATAATTATATAAACCCAGTATCTGGGAGAAACTAGAATGTTTGTTGATGGGAACACTAAAGAAGGCTGCAGGTAAAACATGGCTTAAGCTGAGTTTGTAAGGAAATCAAGGATTCCAAGAGGAATAAGGGAGGAAGTAGAGCATTCTAAGTAGGAGGTACAGACAATGTAGAGACACAAAGAAGGATGTTTGTTATTTTGTTGTTTTTCAGTCACATCTATTTGTTCATGACCCTATTTTAGATTTTCTTGGTAGAGATGCTGGAAGGCATTTCCTCCTGCAGCTCATTTTTCAGATAAGGAACCTGAGGAAATCAAAGTTCAGTGACTTTCTTAGGATCACATAGATATTAAGTGTCTAAGGCCAGATTTGAACACAGGAAGATGAGTCTTCCTTCCTCCAGACCCAGCACTCTAGCAGCTCTGCATGAATTAGCAGCCCCCAAAGAAAGGAGATGGAAAATGATATGTCAGGAAGAGCAATGAGATCAATAAATATGACACTGCAATGTGAAAAAATTTGTGTGCTTTGCTGTTAATTTCCTTTATCAAGGAATGTGATGCTTTCTTTCTAAAAGAACTAAAATGGGGGCAGCTGGGTGGCACAGTGGATAGAGCACCAGCTTTGAAGTCAGGAAGACCTGAGTTCAAATTTGATCTCAGATATTTAATGCTTCCTAGCTGTATGACTCTAGGCATGTCATTTAACCCCAATTGCCTCTGCAAAAAAATAAATAAAATAAAATAAAATAAAAGGACTACAATGCCAAGTTCAACTTATCTCTCTCTAGTGCTCATAAAAGAAAGGAGGATTAGCATAGGAGGAAAATGATAATGAATAGTTCAATAGTTCATACCTTCCCCACTTAGAATTGTAAGGATTCTGGACCTAGAGGAACTGGCTCTCGCTTGGCCCTATGTAGACCAAGAATATGGAATTTAGCCTATCAGAAATTTACTTGTATTGGAGAAATGAGGTGAAACATTATATTATAGGTTGGTATCAGAAGCTGAAAGGATTTAGATCCAGGGATGGGGGAGAGAGATTTTAGACAAAAGAATAGAGACAAGAAGTATCTGAGAGCATGGACTAAGAGACTTGAGTATAGAAAATGGGAGACCCAAAAGAGCCACCAATTAGAGAAAAAAAAAAAGAGAAGGGCATAAAGTACAGAGAATACTGATCTCTAATGAGATTGAAAGAAGTTTAGAACAAAAATATTCTAGATCTGGAATATCAAAGGTGGAAAGGAATTTACATAGCAGATTACCAAACTTGGAAAGGACCTTAGAGACAAGCTTGTTAAAGCATCTCAAATATCAGGTGTATAAATGAATGGATCTGGGTCACACAACCTAGAAGATATGGTGCTAGAACCCAAATTTGCAGAATGATACGCTAATGTTCTTTTCACTTTCCACTTTCTACTTCTTAGAAGAGAAGATATCTGAACAGACAAAAGGAAATTATCCTATTCTAGTTTTCCATTAGGATTATTCCTGCTTTGTTCTCTTTCCCCGATACATCTCCAGCTCATCCAATAATTGTCTCAGATCTATGACCTTGGGAGAAACAATGAAAGAGTGCCATCATTGCAACTGATTATAGTTGAAATAGTATAATGAATAAGACACTGGACATTGAACTTCTAAAAGTGAATTCAGATCTCAGGGAATTAATGACCCTATAGCCATGGCTACTTTTGCACAGGCAATTAGCAGTGCAGTGGACAAGGCATTGGCCCAAGAAGCTGGACCACGTGTTTAAATCTGGCCCTAGACTCCTCACCCATATAGGATTGTATAATCCTAGTGGCAATTTGATTATTTTTAAGAAGAATAGTAAAATGGACATTTTAGGAGTAATAATTTAACCTCTTTTTGAAGAATGTATTGGGAAGTAGAAAGATTAGAGGCAAAGCCACTAATAAGAAAGCTATTACAATAGTCCAGGAGCGAAGTGATAGGAATCTGAATCAGGATAGAAGCTCTGTATGTGAATGGAGAAAAGAAATTTAGGAAATTTAGGAAATAGTATCAGCAATGGTTTCTAATCAAGAGATCCATGAATATATTTGAAGGGAAATGTAAACTTGAATGGGAAAAAAAATTTTCTTTGTTTTCACTAACCTCTATCTGATATTTAGCATTTTCTTCAGTTATTTGATTTACTTAAAAGCTATTCTGGAAAAGATCCATAGAATTCAGCTCATTGTTAAAAATAAATAAATAAAAATCCAAGATACAAGAACTGTTTAAACCCTTATTTTAGAGACAAAAATCACTTACTCTCTTAGTATTTTTCATTAGTTAATTGGGAATTACAATAGCTATAGTTATACAGTTGTACTAATCATAGAGTTGTTGTAAGAACCAAATGAAATAAAATACACATAAACATCTCACAGAACCTCAGGATGCGATGTCTCTTACTAACATTTACATATTATATTAGAGCAATTATAATGATAATGATGATATTATTAAAGTTTTTCATATATGTGAGGGATATTAAAAGTCATAAATTAGCCCCTTTCTAAGACAGGAATCTCTCCTCCAAAGTCCATCCAAGTAATCATTAATTCTAAGAAATTCAGGTCTTTCCCTTCTGATATAAAGACCACTGTTAGAAGTTCAGAGTGGCAGAATCCCAAAGAGATCATACACTCTAATCCACCCCTTAGGAAGAATCCTCTGTACAATATACCTGACAAAAAGTTTTTTGTCCTTATTTATTGTCTCCTCAATATTTTTATCAATGCTTTAGATGCAGTCAAAGATGGCACATCAATTTAGGGGATAAAAAGACACACACACACATACACACATATACATATATATGTTAATGACAGGATAAGGATTCAAAAAATGAAATATAAAAAGATAAGCTTTACTAAGACAATTCCATTTTGACATCTTCAGTGTTTGGGAACTCACTGCATCCAGAATTAGACTGTGATGTTGTACTGTGATGTTCAAATCTAGCCAACAACTCTTCTTAGTGTCCACAATGATAGCAAGAGAGACTTTTTGAATGCTTTATTAATACCTAAATGCACTGAATTTGCAGCTGTGACGTGAGCCATCTGACTATTAATATGATCAAAAGTTTTAAAAGTAGTTTTATCTGTTCCTCTTCCAGAATGTTCATAAATTATCTATTCACATGCAATTTGTCAGAAAAAGAAAAAGTTATGTAAAATTTCATTAGTCCTTCCTTCTCTCTAGTCTTCATTTTCATCATTCTATTCATCCATCTTTTTGATTTGTTCTCCAAACAAGACCTAGAAAAGTTGTTTTTATTATTGGTTGATTTCACTATAATCAACTCATTCTAAACTCCAGCATTGCTGACAAAATGCCTATGGAACCCAGGCATACATTTATATTCAATCTCCATTTCATACTCCTGTTTCCATCATCTGAGTTGGTCTTTTAAATATCTGAGGTGGTTTATAAGTTCCCAATGAGCCATTTTTGCTTTCTTTCAAAAAATACCTTATTCCTTCCTAATCAGTACTATTTGAACCTTAAGAATTTCATTCCTAAAATTGAAAATTTTCCATCTGATAAGTTTCAGAGCATGCATTCTGCTCATTGAACTTTTCAGAAATTGACTAGCATTTTCTGTGCTCATGGCAAACTTCAGAAAATGAGCCTTCAAAACAATTTTTTGAAAAGTGTTTGTGTGTGCATATATATATATTATATGTATATAATATATATATGTGTGTGTGTACACATACATGCATATGTATGTATATATTTTGTATTTATACCACAGTAACTTTTGAACTCATCCCTCCAGATTAATATTGATTTTTGATAAAGAAAAAGGATTAGTTAATTTCATAGACAAATGAAAGCTGCTGATGGGTGCTGTATTCTTACTAATGTTATTTTTGTGAATTATGTAGCTGACCAAGATATCGCCCCACTGGCTTCTAATAGTACCTAGCAATATATGTAAACCCATCTGTTTGGCATTTAAAGCTCTTCATAGCCTCTACCTTTCTTACCCTATTTTCTTGCAAGATGCCAAAATGAAAAAAATAAAAATAAACAGGTTTGGATCACTTCACAATCCTACTTACAATGTTTCCTCATACCTATTTTCCCATGACCTCTTCAGTACTGAATATGCTTGGTTTTTCTCATCTTTGCCAATTATCAGGGTTCATTTGTTCATTTGCATTTCTATTTCTTTTATTGATTTGGAGCATATTTTCATGTAATCACTGAGGCTTATAATACTTCTAAAAACTTTTTCTTTATATTTTATGATGCATCAATTGGAGGATGATGCTTGTATTATTGTTCTCAATTTTTTCTTTATTTTGGATCTCAGACTACAAGAATTAACTCTTCAGAGTTTCCCACCCTCCTGTTTTTCTTTTAATTCTGTTTTTACTGCTTTTATTCAGTAAAAATTTTCAAATCAATCTTGAATAAGTTGTAAATTCTTGTTTTGTTTTTTCTATATTTGCTTCCAGAAATATGGAAGAGGGAAATCAGTCTGGAGTCTCAGAGTTTATCCTCCTGGGCCTTTCAGATGAGCCAGAACAACAAAGATTCCTTTTCTTCCTGTTCCTACTTATGTACTTAATCACAGGTCTGGGGAACCTGCTTATCATACTGGCTACTAGCTCTGATCCCCGCCTCCACACCCCTATGTACTTCTTCCTTGGCAACTTGTCTCTGGTTGACATCTGTTTTACCTCTACCACCATTCCCAAGATGTTAAATAATCACATATCCAAAAACAAAACAATCACTTATGCTGGGTGCCTCACACAAGTATTCTTCTTCATTTGGTTCACAGAGATTGATAGCGTCCTCCTGGCCACCATGGCTTATGACCGCTATGTGGCTATTTGTAACCCACTACACTACAGCACAGTCATGACACCAAGGATCTGTGCCCTAATGGTAATAGTATCTTGGTTTTGGTCCTTTACTAATGCCCTGACACAGACCATCTCACTGACACGACTCTCCTTCTGTGGCCACAATGAAATTCCTCATTTCTTCTGTGACCTCAGTGCCCTTCTAAAGTTGACCTGCTCAGACACCTTCATTAATGATTTGATAGTCAATACGATGGGAGCACTGACAATATTTCTATCCTTCATTGGAATATTAGTTTCCTATGGTTACATTTTCTTAGCTGTATTGAAGATCTCCTCTGTGAGTGGGAAGCAGAAAGTTTTCTCCACTTGTGGATCCCATCTCACTGTGGTCTGTCTCTTCTATGGGACAATCATTGGAGTGTACTTCAGTCCCACATCCACCCACACAGCCCAACAAGATACAGCAGCAGCTGTGATGTACACTGTGGTCACCCCCATGCTGAACCCTTTCATCTACAGCCTAAGGAACAAGGACATGAAAGGAGCTTTGAGGATGCTCCTTACCAGGAAACCAGGATTAATTCTATGACTATGAGCTATCTTTCTGAGCTTTAGTGCCTGTCTCAGAGCACAACCCCAGTGCTATGGGAGAAAGTTGGCAAGGAGTCTTCCTTAGTGTCACATGAACTCAATCTGTTTCCGTCTTGACCTTCTGACATGGGTAGAGAACTAGACTAGTTATCAGGATTTCTGATTCTAGTGCTAGTGCTTTTGTACCCAGGGAATTGTGGGAATTGAGTGAACCATACTGATTTCACTTATGACTGAATTTTGGATCTAGCTCAGATCCCATTCTAATCAATTGTGGATCTAGTCCAATTTCTGTCTTGTAAGAAATTTTATTCATTTGTGGGAAATTTTTTATTACATTGTTTAAACTTAATACTATATGGCTGGGAAATGGGACCAACTCTACCTACTACAGAGACCCTTACCCAAGGACATTTGTTATGCTGAGCACAAACCAAGCCAGATCCAAAATTAATGGAAGAAATTTTCTTACTACTACACATCTCACACAACTCATTTGTCTTATTTTAAAATTAGCCACATGCTGGGTCAATCACTTTTTGTTTCTTATATTCCTTTGACTGAATATAAATATTTGGAAGGAGTAAGACACCTCTTTCTCAGATTTCTGGAAATTGTACCTGTTTATTTTCCCCCTCCCAATTGAGAAAGATTCTCATCTTTCCTTCAGTTAGAAATCAGATTGTTTTATTATGCTCTATTTTATAATATACTTGTTATATTTAAGGCATAATATCCAATTTTCATATTGAAGATTCAATATATTCAAGTCCAGTGACAAAGCTGAGGAAAGCTTATTAGTATGCATGACTTAAAAAACCAATTAATCAGTAAGTGAAACATCAGACATTTCAGATTCCAATCATCATAGCTTTTGGCAAGTGAAGTCTGGTTGAGTTAGGACTCTGACCCTCTGATTATCAGTCTTTTAGAAAAACTCCCTAAATTACCTTGGTTAATCTTTCACTGAGGGAATTCTTTGATGAAGACTGCCTCCAGGTGAAACTCACCTTGATCTCAATATTCTTCCCATTTAAAGTAGGATTTATTTCCACACTATTGGCTAAGATTTTCCTACATACTACAGAGAAAAGTTTATTCCAACTCTGAAGGTTTGGGAGGAATTACTCCCCTCAATAGAGTGCAGATTGCAGTAACCATAAAAAACCAAAGGATTCTGCCTTGAAAAAAGTTTGGCATGATGCTAGAAGAATAATGTGTTATTAAATTGACAACCCTTTAGGGAAATTCTTATTGGCCTAGAACTTCCTATGCAGGACTAAAAAGTATGAATAAGAGATAAAACACTGAAATTAGGAGAAAATGCAGCCAATCAGAAAGACTGATGAAAAATTGCAGCCAAAGAGTAAAGTATGCTGTAAAAGATTAATGAAGTTTCATACTTGAAACACTGATGCTAAACATCTCTGTCCCCATAAGCAAGACTAAGTCACATTTTAGGATTTCAATGGAATATCAGGTTAAAAAGAGAAAACACCTGAGCTACTACAAACATCTTAGTAGATTTTGAAGGTTTGGAGATTAGGGAGATTGGACAATAAAAAGTTTGGGGATTAATCATTTTAAGATTGCAAGGGAGAACTCCTGGGACTTTGTCATAATGTAGATGAAGAACAAGATTTGGTATCCCAAGGTAGAGGGTGAAGTGGAATTAAAACAGATGGGGATCAGATAAGAGAATCATAGAAGAACAATGGCGGTGTTCACATGAAGAATGTGGAGCCAAAAGAGTAATGGGGTATATCTGCTTAAGGTTGGGGGAATATGATGGCAAAGCAAGTAGAACCAAAAGGATGTTATTCACAGTAACAACAAAATTATATAATGATCAACTGAGATAGACTTGACACTTTTCAACAAAGAATTGATTCAAGACAATTTCAATTAGATGTGATGGAAAATGCTATCCATATCCAGAGAGAGAACTATGGAGACTGAATGTGGATCAAAGCATAGTTGTTTTCATATTTTTGTTGTTGTTTGCTTGTTATTTATTCTTTCTTGTGTTTTTTCATTTTGATATGATTTTTCTTGTGTGGCATGACAAAGAAATACGTATAAAAGAATTGCACATGTTTAACTTATAATAGATTGCTTGC
The DNA here is from genome assembly GCF_016432865.1 of Antechinus flavipes. Lineage (NCBI taxonomy): Eukaryota > Metazoa > Chordata > Mammalia > Dasyuromorphia > Dasyuridae > Antechinus > Antechinus flavipes. The sequence goes on from NC_067398.1 coordinate 666,679,693, forward strand.
TTGTTGGGGAAGAACTGAAGGGAGAAGGAGAAAATTTTGCAACATAAGGTTTTGTGAAGATAAATGTTGAAAATTATCTTTTTCAAACACATTTTCTTTTATCTTCCTCTACTTATACCTAATTCCTTCACTGAGTACAGATCATCAGCAAGTGATTTCTGAGAAATGTTCTCCTAAAGTGGAAAGAAAAAAAATTGTCTTTGTATCAACATTACCTTCTAGACGAGTATAAAGATTTTTAAGGGAAGATTAGTACTTCTGGTATGAATGCTGCCAAGCTCTTTTCAAGGCTACTTTTCACTTTTGGTTTCCATGTAATTCATTAAGATGTCTCTGTGACTTCAAGAATCTGTAGCATGTTCAGCAAACACTTCCAGTCTAAATCAGGGCTAAGTTAATTGAGTGGTTTTAAACTGACTGGTGCGATAGTTGGGTGTGTACCCAGCCTGGTAAAAATTACTCCAACTGAATGGAAAAATGAAAAGAATTTGTTCCAACAGCCATGAAAATTTTGAAGTAGGTACTGTGAAATACTTAAAGCTTGATTAGACATAAAAAACATCAAGGTAATCCACTGCAATCTGGGCCATCACCAGTTGTCTTGACTTTTTATCACCACTGGACTTTGATAACTCTGACTCTTATTTCCTATAACTTTGCCTCATTTAAATCTAATTTATGCACAAGTGAAATGATGACAAACACTTTTTTTGCCTTTTCTACATATCTCAAAGAAAGGTTAAAAAGGGCAGTTTACCAAATTCAGAGTTAGATACATGTTTTTCTGGAATGGCTATAGTTATGAGAAGCTCAGTAGAGCATTAAATTTAGCAATCAAAATTAATCTATTTAACAAACATATTATTCCAAAAAGGAATAAACAATAGGTTCATGACTGTATAGTTAATACTTTCAGAAAAAAGAAAAAAATTATGAAAACCTAGAGATTTTTATCATCAACATACCAAAAAGAAGGCAAGTTTATAATTCTGGGTTACTTCTAACACCAGAGTAGATACAGACTATCAGACATGGCAGAGAATCCTCTGAAGGAATAGAGTTAGAAAGAGCAATTTATTTATTTTATGTCTTTTTTGTGTCTCATGACTTCCTCATAACCAACACTGCTTCCATTTGCCTAAATACAATAAAACTTTGTAGATGCACCCTTACAGCAAACATTGACATTTAATAGAACACATTTTTGTAATGAGAAGAGACAGGCAGGAAATGAGAATGACAAAAGCCATATATGGTACAGACTGCTGGACTGATTTTAAACTTATCCGCTATAAGGGTAGCATTTATACTGAACAAAACTATGGCCCAAGTTAAGGAGAAAAGGATATCTGGGTTCTTTTGGTTTACAACATTGAAAGAAAAAAAAAGACACATGAACCTCTCTTCAGGTCTATTAAAGGGATCAAGATTCTGGAAATTAATTGACATGTAGGGACACTGATTCCCCATTAAGGAACAGTAATTAAAAGTTTAGTTTGAACCTGGAAGTTACTTCCTATAGATTAACAATATACAAGAAATGTGATAGACATAAATCTACCTTGTCTCTGGAATGAAAAGTGAACATATTCTGGCTTCAACCTCTTAATTCCCTTCTTAAGAGGAATCTAAATCTCCTTTGGGAACAGTGGATGGGGAAAATGCTAGAGATGTGTGTTCTTGCCTCCATGTGAACTACATCTAAATAGACTCATATAAACATGTATAACCTACACAGACCAAAACAATTATATCCCCTTACACTCAGAAGATACTACCAAGGCTTCCATTTTGCTCCTAAAAGTCAACTTTCCCACTCCAGTCCATGGGAACCAGAGTGCAGACTAAGCAACAGTAGCCAATGGATATCTCCACTATTTATTGTAGTATTTATGTATTTCTAAAATATTTAACATACAATTACAAACTAATGTTTTTATTATATTTCTTTCTCTTTTTATTTAGTATGGCTCCACTTATCCCATTTCTTCTATTTATTATGTGGTTGTTATTATTATATTATTGTATTATTATTATATGATATGTTACAGTACAGCAAAACTGAATATTTATGAAAAAAAATCCAACTTCATACAGATATGTAGTTGGAAAATTGAGTGCTTTCATAGAATTATCAAATAATCATAAATATTCTTCTTTTCTACATCAAAACTCAAGAGGTAATAGTTTCTTAAAAGTTAGTTTTCAGGGGCAGCTAGGTGACACAGTGGATAGAGCAGTAGCCCCAGCCCTGAAGTCAGGAGGACCTAAGTTCAAATCTGGGCTCGGAACTTAACGTTTTCTAGCTGTGTGACCCTGGGCACAATTGCCTCAGGGAAAAAAAAAAGTTAGTTTTCTGTGAAATCTGAATATTTTCCATATATTCTGTTTTCCATATTCTGTTAAATTATTCATTGGTCTATCTTCCAGTTTGAATGGAAGACTCTGTAATTATAGGCATTTGGTTAGTTAGAAAATATTGGTTCAAAATCTTCCAAATGTTAACACATTTTATTAAACATTATCAAAATATCTTCTTTCTAATACCACTACCAATCTCACTGGAAATATCATTTAAGTATTAGGGAGTCTCTCAAGGACACAAGAGCAGATAAAAGTTTTGAAAAGTCTAATTTTCACATAAAAGTTTTAAATTTATCTTGTCAACTAATACTATAATAATAATAATAATAATAATAGCCAACATTTACATAATATCTCCTATATACTTGCCAAACATGTTACTAAACTCCTTACAAATGTTGTTTGGTTGTTTCATTCATGTCTGACATTTCTGACACCATTTGGAGTCTTCTTGACAAAAGTACTGAAATGTTTTGTCATTTATTGTTCCTGATCATATTTTACAGATAAGGTAGTAAGGAAAATAGAGTTAAGTGACCTACCCAGGATCTCATCTTCCTGACTTCTGATGTAGCATTCTATCCACTGTGTCACATAGCTGTTTTCTTTGCAAATATAGTTTCACTTGATCTTCACTACAACCTTAAGAAGTATGTGCTATTAGTAACCTCAATTTACAGATGAGAAAACTGAAAGGGACAGATTAAATGGTTTGTTCAAGGTCACATAGTCAGAAAGTGACTGAGACCAGACTTGAAATCAAATGTTCCTGACTCCAGGCCCCACCCTCAATCCATTGCTCTCCCTAGCTTGAAGTGACAACTATACTTCATTCTTTTCAAGAGAATGTCTACTATGTCTACCAAATACCCATGTCTAGGTAACTATACCTGGTGTGTTAAATCATTCTTTCAATTAACAAAGGCATCTATGGGGAAAGAGCCTCATCCTGTTCATAGCTGAACCAATATCAAAAGTGATTTTTTTCCCAAGAGCTCTCAAATTTGTACATATAGCAAAAATATTTTATGAAACAATTTTCAAGTTTTTTTATTTGTTTGCTTTTTCTTTCTTGCATTTTTTCCTTTTTGTTCTGATTGTTCTTTCACATTACTGCTAATATGGAAATGTTTTTGATATGATTATATATTAAAAAATTACTGCAGAATAAAATAATTTATATTTTTCCCAGCAAAAAAATACTTTATGAATATTTCCCATTTTAGCACACAGAATATTTTTAAATGAGTAATCAAGGATTAAAACTTAATAAAAATTTATCATTTTTATTGCTTTACCAAGGACATTATTAAACAAAACTTTCATTTTTCTAGAAGTGGTTTAATGTGAAGAATACCATAAATATGGATATGATCTGATGCCACTTAGCTGATTCATATGAAAATTTTGCTGGATTATCCATCTATGCTTTTGTCCCTTCGGTGTCAATATCAACCCATTTGTTATAGAAAAAAACTATGAGAGTGAAAAAAAGAAATTGAACATTGAATATTTCAGTACTCATTGTGGTTTTTCCCAAGAATCACACAAAAGGTCTACTTTGATGATTATATGATGTGGATGAATAAAAACAAAACAGCACAATGCAAGCAAAACCACAACTAGAAATCCATCTGTTTATAAGACAAAAACAGAATTCTGCAGATGGGCTATTAACTCACTCTTCATGTTTGGTGTAAAACTTTTAAATTACAGATCACAAAGCAGATAACAAACTTAAAACTTCATTTGAACTAAAACAAAACAGGGGAAAGAGGACATTTATAAGATGTGAGAGGACATCATTTTCCCCTGGACCTCATTGATCACTAAAGAACTTGTGTGTTCGAACTCAGGAGTCACTCATTAGTAGGAGCAGTATTGTAAACCCAGAAAGATGGCCATGGACCTAAAGATAGAGATCTAGTCCCCAGAAAAAGGAACTATTGACACCTTCTGGAAATTTAACATAGAAACAAAAATCATGACTTATGGGATCAAAAAAGAACAGGCAACACTGACTGACAATACTTGCTTAGAGCTGATAAAGGAATGGATATCAATACTGCACAGAAAATGAAAGGAATTACAAAAGGAAGCACTAAAATGGAAGGGTAACTACCAAATATTATTTGTTTGCGATTATGTTCTATCCTCTGAAATCTAAAGTTTCTTCCCTAGAAAAGACCTTGAAATACAATGAGATTTCAATAATTCTAAAACATCATTGCTATGGAAATAAATTGAAGTTGGAATAACTTCTTCTCTCAAACGAGCTCCAGCACAAAGGGGCTGGACTAGAGAATGGACAATTACTTCGGGTTTGTCTCTAACAAGGAGTTCTGGGAATTAGATCCTAGAGTCTAGGGACTTCCTGAAAAAGCATCTATGACACTCCACATATACTCTTCCTCAAACACAGAGCAAGATCCTGTTCTCCTGCACACGACCTCATTAAAAACTCATCTGCAAGAATTCCCAGCTTGAGCTAGCTCCCTGACTGAAACTCTCAGCTGTGAGGAGACCAGGTAAGGGAAGATAGCTGAATCTCTCAGGAACAGAACAAAAGCTCCAGACCAAATAATTCTATAGAAGTCACTTTCTGTTTATTTCAAGGGAAGAATCTCACTCAAAATAGTAACTGGGTCTGGAAATTATAGAAACTTAATTCTGAAAGGAACTTGAGAACATAGAAGAATTGGAAAGCTGAAAGACCCATGGAACATAGAATGTCAGACTGGCAATGACTTAGAAAAAATTAGAATGAAAAGAAATCAAGATTTCTAGATAAAATAAAATGTTCAGGATTAAAGAGAATGTAAAACATAGAACACCAGAGAGGCATACTATGAGGCAAAGAGACACCTGCTATGTGCCAGGTACTGGGTTAGCCCTTTGAAAATAGTATTTTCTTTGCTCTTCAAAACAACCCTTCCAGGTAAGTGATGACATTTTCTTTTCTTTTTTTCTAAATAACTTTTTATTGACAGATAATTTTTTACAACATGCCAGGGTAATTTTTTACAACAATTTCCCTTGCACTCATTTCTGTTCCGGTTTTTCCCATCCCTCCCTCCACCCCCTCCCCCAGATGGCAAGCAGTCTTATACATGTTAAATAGGTTACAGTATATCCTAGATACAATATATGTGTGCAGAACCGAACAGTTCTCTTGTTGCACAGGGAGAATTGGATTCAGAAGGTATAAATAACCTGGGAAGAAAAACAAAAATGCAAGCAGTTTATATTCATTTCCCAGTGTTCTTTCTTTGGGTGTAACTGCTTCTGTCCATCCTTGATCAATTGAAACTGAGTTAGATCTTCTCTTTGTCGAAGAAATCCACTTCCAACAGAATACATCCTCATACAGAATCGTTGTTGAAGTATATGATGTCCTGGTTCTGCTCATTTCACTTAGCATCAGTTCATGTAAGTCTCACCAGTCCTCTCTGTATTCATCCTGCTGGTCATTTCTTACAGAACAATAATATTCCATAACATTCATATACCACAATTTACCCAACCATTCTCCAATTGATGGGCAAGGTGATGATATTTTCATCATTTTTTTACAATTGAAGTAACTGAGACAAATACAGGTGAAGTGACTTGCCTAGCATCACCCAGCCAGGAAATGTTTGAGGCCAGATTAAAAGTCAGATATTCCTGCCTCCAGACCTAGCCCTTTATCAACTGAGCCACCCAAATACTAGAGGGAACCTTAGGACATAGGATATAGAATGATCAAAATGGAAGGAAATATAGAATCAATCTGCATTTATTTAGAAGCACCTTGTGTGGTGAGTGATGGGGATATGAAGACAGATATCAAAAGATCCCTATTCTCTTTTTTTAAAATAACTTTTTTATTGACAGAACCCATGCCAGGGTAATTTTTTACAGCATTATCCCTTGCACTCACTTCTGTTCTGGTTTTTTCCCTTCCTCTCTCCACCCCCTCCCCCAGATGGCAAGCAGTCCTTTACATGTTAAATAGGTTACAGTATATCCTAGATACAATATATGTGTGCAGAACCGAACAGTTCTCTTGTTGCACAGGGATAATTGGATTCAGAAGGTAGAAATAACCCGGGAAGAAAAACAAAAATGCAAGCAGTTTATATTCATTTCCCAGTATTCTTTCTTTGGGTGTAGCTGCTTCTGTCCAGATTTGATTAATTGAAACTGAATTAGCTTTCTTTATCAAAGAGATCCACTTCCATCAGAATACATCCTCAAACAGTATCATTGTTGAGGTATATAATGATCTCCTGGTTCTGCTCATTTCACTTAGCAAAGGATCCCTATTCTCAAGGAATCTGTATTCAGAACAAAGAGAAAACAAGTATATATAAATGTATATATAAAATAAATCCAAAATGAATGATCAGTGCTCAGAAGAGACTAGAATTCTTGTTGATCTATGAGAAATTGAAGGGAAAAGTGGCTTGAGCTATATTTGGAAGGAAATCAGAGAATTATTGTAGACATTGTACCATGGTCTATGCACTTTTACAGAGATAACTGGTGGTGCAGTGGATAGAACACTATGCCTGGAATCAGAATACCATTCATTCAAATCTGTCCTTAGAGTCTTCTCCCATATAACTTCCCCAAGAATGAGGGAACCTACTAGAAATAGGAAGCCATTAATTTTCACAAGGAAAGTGATATGAATCCATGGATTTTTAAGGAATGATAATTTGGCAGCTTTTTTGGAGAATGAATTGGAGAGGGAAAAGATAGAGGCAGAAAGATTAGAAAGAAAGCTATTGCAATAGTCTAGGGGAGAAATAATGAGAGTCTTCACCAGAATATGAGCTCTGTGTGTAAATGGAAAACGGAGAACAAATTTGGGAGGTATTTATAGCAGGAATTTTAACCCAGGGATACATGGATAGATTTGAAAGGAGTTCTAAACTTGAATAGGAAAAAAATTACATCTTTATTTTCACTAACCTCTAATTAAAATTTAGCATTTCCTTCCAATATTTGATCTATTTGAATGCCTTATTCCCAGAAGGATGCATATCCATTCTCCTTACTGCTTAAAAAAAAAAAAAGTCCAACTACAAGAAATGTTAAGAAGTTATATTTTAGAGAGAAAATCACTTGATCTCTTAGTGTGACTTTCTACATTTTTAAAATTAGTAAAAAAAAAAAAAGCTAGCATTTAGATATTATATTGGAGTCAGCTGTGATAATAATGATACTTATTTCTAGGGCAGGAAACTCTCCTCCAGTGTCCATAAAAGTAATTCTAAGAAATCTAGGTCCTTTCCCCTCCAAACTGAATATTGACTTTAGATAAAGAAAAACAAGTTAATGCCATGCATAAACCAAGGCTGATGGGGTATGCTATATTCCCACCAATGTGATTTTTATGAAGTATAAATATGACTGCTCAGAGAGGGAGCACCCCAAAGAGATCACACAGTCTAATATATCCTTTAGAAGAAATTCTTTCTGCAACACACCTGATGATAAGTTCTCTGTCCTTGTTTATTGTCTGCTCAACATTTTCATCAATGGCTTATATATAGTCACTGATGACACCATTATCAATTTTGTCCACTACATAACACTTCAAAGAATACATGATAATGACAGAATTAGGATTCAAGAAACTCTGAAAAGGAGAACCCTAAAAAGATAAATTTTGATGAGTAACTTCCACTTTGACATCTCCAGCATTTAGGAGCTCATCCCAATCAAAACTAGACTGTGATACTGTACAATCATCTAGGCAACAACTTTCCTTGGTGTCTACTAGCAAGAGAGACTTTTTGAATGCTTAGTTTGATCTGAGCTGTATATGAAGTTAAACTGATTTTTGAAATGATCACTACTGCTCTTCCAGAATGTTTTTTAACCATCTTGGCAGTCATGTTTAAGAATTTGGTGAGGAGTCAAAATTAAGATCAAAATCTGTAATTGTTCAAAATTTACCTTCTACTTTTATTTGTCTAGCAGAACATTTTTCTTTATCCAGTCCCAAGGTATATCTCCCATTCTCCATAATCTTGCAAACATCAGTACTAGTGCCTCAATAATTATATCCTCTAGGAATTTAGGAATCCTGGTGTATAGTTCATCCAGATCACATCACAAGGGAATGAACTAAAGGAAGCCAAATTCTCCCTTATCATCCCCTCATTTTCTTGACTTTTAGTTCTATTTTAGTAATGTTTATTCTAACCTACAGGACCAATTCCTTGTCTAATGGTCATGCAATTTATCAGAAAAGTAAAAAGTCATATAAAATTTCATTAGCTCTTCCTTCTCTTTATCTTTCATTTTCATCTATTTACCCAGAGCAGGCTTCTTTTGGTTTCTTCTTCAAAAAACACTTTGAAAAATCCTTTCATTGTTGGTTGTAGTTACTCATTCTAAATGCCAGCATTCAGGATTAAAAAATGAACCAAGACATATATTTATACTCAGTCTCCATTCCCTACCTTTGTTTCCATCTTCTGAGCAAATCTTTTAAAAATATGAGGTAATGAATGGGTTCCCAATTAATCATTTTGGGTCTTTTTTAGAAAAATACCTCATTTCTACCTCCTCAAACTATATGAACCTAAAGCATTCTTCCTATAACTGAAGATTTTCCATCTTGGAACTATCAAATTATGCACTCTGCTCACTTACCTTTTGAAAGTGCAGCAGAGCTTTAACTGGCATTTTGTGTGCCCATGTAAAACTTCATAAAATGTATATTCAAAACAAACATGTTTTTGAAAATACATGTATATGTAAAAATATGTCTACATATCTACATGTATGAATATGGAGAGAGAGTGAGAAATACCATTTGTCTTAGTACCACAGTCACTTCAGAATTCACCCCTCCAAACTGAATATTGACTTTAGATAAAGAAAAACGAGTTAATGCCATACATAAAACCAAGGCTGATGGTGTATGCTATATTCCCACCAATGTGATTTTTATGAAGTATAAATCTGACTATTCTCCTATCCCCTATCCAATGTAATTCAATGTCTTCCTACTGTAGTCAGCAACATATATAAATTCCTCTGTTTGACATTTAAAGTTCTTCATAGCCTCACCCCTGTTTAGCCTTTTTCTTGAAGGATTTCTAATCAAAAACAAACAGATTTGGATCACTTCACAAACCTAATAACAATGCTTCCTCAAGTCTTTTTTTCCATAGTCTCTCCAGCATTGACCATGTCTGTTTTTGCTCTCATCTCTGACCATTTTCAAGGTGTCAGAGGTCATTCCATTTGCATTTCTATTCTTTTTATTGACTTGAATATGTTTTCATGTGTTATTGATGATTTATAATACTCCTGAAATTTTTGTTTATACCTTATAATATATCTCTTGAAGTATAGTCCTTGTATTTTATATATGTGTGCGCGCGTGTGTGTGTGTATGTCTCTGTATATGTGTTTATTGCTAAAAATTTCTTATTTATTTTAGATTTCAAATATTTCAGTGACATTTCAGTTTCCCACTCTTCTCTTCTAATTCTGTTTTTACCAATTTTATTCATGAAAAACTTTCAAATCAATCTTCAATGCATTGTTTTAAATTCTCAGTTCAATAAAATAAATAAATAAATGAGTGAGTTAATGAATGAATGAATGAATGAATGAATTCTTAGTTCATTCTTTCTATATTTGCTTCCAAACAGATGCATGGAAGAGGGAAATCAGTCTGAAGTCTCAGAGTTCATCCTCCTGGATCTTTCAAACCAGCCAGAACAACAGAGGCTCTTGTTCTTCTTGTTCCTCCTTATGTACCTGATCACAGGGCTAGGGAACTTGCTCATCATGCTGGCTACTAGCTCTGATTCCCATCTCCACACCCCCATGTACTTCTTTCTCAGTAATTTGTCCCTAGTGGACATCTGCTTTACCTCCACTACCATTCCCAAGGTGCTGAATAATCACATATGCAGAAACAGAACAATACCTTATGCTGGGTGCCTGACACAAGCATTTTTCTTCATTTGGTTTGGGGGGAACAATAGCCTTCTCCTTGCTAGCATGGCTTACGACCGCTATGTGGCTATTTGTAACCCACTACACTACAGCACAGTCATGACTCAAAAGGTCTGTGCCATTCTAGTACTAATTTCTTGGTCTTGGTCCTACAGTAATGCCCTGGTACACACCATATTGTTGACTCAACTCTCCTTCTGTGGCCACAAGGAAATTCCTCAGTTTTTCTGTGATCTCAATTCCTTGTTGAAGTTAGCCTGCTCAGACACCTTCATCAATGACTTGATGGTCTACACAATGGGAGCACTAACAACATTTCTACCCTTCATTGGAATACTCATCTCTTATGCTCACATTTTCATGGCTGTAATGAAGATCTCCTCTGTGAGTGGGAAGCAGAAAGTTTTCTCCACCTGTGGATCCCACCTCACTGTCATTTGTCTCTTCTATGGGACAATCATTGGAGTGTACTTCAGCCCCACATCCACCCACACAGCCCAACAAGACACAGCAGCAACGGTGATGTACACTGTAGTCACTCCCATGTTGAACCCTTTCATCTACAGCTTAAGGAACAAGGACATGAAAAGAGCCTTGGAGATGCTCATCACTAGAAAATCAGGATTCACTCTATGATTATGAGATATTTTCTTGAACTTTAGTGCCTGCATCTTAGACAATAACCTCAATTCTGTAGAGAAGAGTGGCAAGGAGTCTTCTCTAATGTCATATGAAGGCAACTTGTTCTCTTTTTAACCTTGTGACATGATGGATAGAGAACTAGTTATCAGAATACCTGATTCAAGTGCTTTTTATTGAGGAATTGTGGGTATTGATTGAAACACACTGACTATAATTTATAAATCAATTCTAGATCTAGCTCAGATTTTTTTTTCTATTCAATTGTAAGTCTAGTTCAATTTCTATCTTATGAGAAAATGTTATTCAATTATTGGAATTGTGAGAAAATGTTACTGCATTATTTAAACCTACCTCTACATGACTGGCAAACTGGACCACCTCTACCTATTGCTCAGAGTTCCTTAACTAAGGAAATAGGTTATGCTAACCATCAGATCCAAAAATTGATGCTAGGAATTTTCTCATCTCAAGCAATCTAGATGTCTTGTCTGAACTGGATAGTCAATTGTTGGTTCTATACACCTTTGTTAGGGAGTAGGAGGTATAAGTATCTTATACCTCTTTCTCTGATTTCAGGGAATTGAAATCAATTCCCTGAAATCCAAAATCAGAAAGGTTCTTGTCTTTTCTTCAATTAAAAATCAGATTATCTAATTGTAAGTTCTGCTTATTGTTATCTTTTAAAGTGAAAAAACTTATCTCTCTATTTTCAGGTTCAGTGACAAGCTGAGTAATACCCTTGTGTTATGCAATTAACATGCATTACTGAATAAACCAATATACGCAAAAGCTCAAAGTTGTTTTCTAAATCATTTCAGATTCTACCCATCACAGTTTTCAGAAAACTAAACCAGGTCTAGTTAGGACTCTAACCCCCTGTAAAACAACCTTTTAGAAAAACTCCCTCCACTATACTGGTTAATCTTTCACTGAGGGAATTCTTTGTTGATGACTACCCTCCTCTTCACCCCAGATCAAACGTTCTATCTTAATCCTCTTTCAAGATAAAGTAAGGTTTATTCTCACACTGCTGGGAAAGATTTTTCCACACCCTGCAGGAATATTTTATCTCCACTTTGACAGTTGGGGAAGGATTACTGTCCTGATGGAAGCAATAGGTTCCAGTAAATAGTAAAATTCCAAAGGATTCTCCCTTGGCAAAACTGACATGTGACTAGAAGAATAATGTATTGTTGATGCACATGGCCCTCTTCAATAATGAGATGAACCAAATCAGTTCCAATAGAGCAGTAATGAACTGAACTAGCTACACCCAGAGAAAGAACTCTTAGAGATGACTATGAACCACTATTTAGAATTCCCTATGCTTGTCTGTCTCTATTTTTGTCTGCCTGCATTTTTGATTTCCATCACAGGTTAATTGTACACTATTTCAAAGTCCAACTCTTTTTGTACAGTAAAATAACTGTTTGGACTGTATACATATATTGTATTTAACTTATACTTTAACATATTTAACGTGTATTGGTCAACCTGCCATCTTGGGGAAGGGGTGGGGAAAGGAGGGAAAAAGTTGGAACAAAAGGATTTGCAACTGTCAATGCTGAAAAATTACCTATGCATATATCTTGTAAATAAAAAGCTATAATAAAAAAATAACGTATTGTTAAACTGACATCCCTTTGAAGAAATTCTTATTCACCTGGAACTTCTATTCAGGACTGGAGAGGGTGAGTAAAATATAGAACTCTTAATTTATGTTAAAATATATAACAATCAAGTGGATCCCAAAATTGACATGAAAAGTGGACTTCTAATTATGATAAATTAAAAGCTTTGAGATTAGACTTTCAGTAAAAGATAAGGAAGCTAGCAAATATATCTGTTTTATCTGTATTTTTGTTTCTTAGTAAAATACAGGAAAATCTTTGCTTTCCATTGTGTTTATTGTTGTCTGTATAAGGGGAAAATGCAGCTAGCTAGAAAGACTGCTTAAAAAAACTATAGTCAAAGAATTAAGTATGCTGGGATGATATAACAATTGAAAATGCCAAACTCTCTGTTCCAGTAAGCAAAACTAACTCCAGCTTTAGGCTGTTAATAGGAGGTTAGGTTAGTAGATATTAAGGGTTTGGAAATTTAAAAGATTGGAGAAAAATGATTAAAGATTTTTAAATTAATCATTTTAAGATTGCAGGATACTACATTTGTCACAACGTAGATAAAGAACAGAATTTGGTATCCCAAGGCAAAGGAAGAGTGGAATACTGAGAAACTTTGATCAGATAAGGTAATCAAAGAAAAACAAATTCAGTGTTCACAGGAGAAAACAAAACAAGAAATTGAACCAAAAGAGCAAAGAGGTATATTTATATGGGGGCTGGGGAGAGGGAGGATGATGGCAAAGTTCTGAGAGTCAGAAATACAATTTTAAGAAAAATGAAACCTAACCAAGCTTGATCTTTTCCAAAAATTAAAATTCCAGTAAGCACTTACCAATAGGAATAGGATGGAGGGGCAGAATTATGTCACAGGCCAAGGTATCCACTGGTACTGAGGAAAGGTCCAGAAGGAGAGTAAAGTTAAGGCATTGTGACAAAATCCTGATGATAAGAAACAGAGTCAAGAGGAAAATGAAATATCTGGGATTGTCCCTTTATTTCAAGAGAAAGCGCAATGAGTAGAAGAGATACAGATGCAACAAGAAATTAAAGTGATATAAAACATACTGGCAATAAAAAATTTAAAGTGATTAAACAAAATGTAGTGGGAAATGAGATTATTTTCAAGGTTCCTTACATCTCTCACATTTTATTATCCTATGACTTAGGTTCAAATGTTTCTTTGGTCACTCTTTAGTTGTATGAGTATCAGTAATTTCAATTTTCTAGGTCTCCACTTTGAAAAATTACAGAATATCCTCAGTTTTATGGAATTCAAAGAGCATACAATCTAACCTCTAATGTAACTTGAATCTCCTCTAGTGCATTAATTAATAGAATCTCTTAAATACCTTCCTATTGATAATGTAGGCATCATATACTAAACAAAAAGTGAGATATGAATGTGATGGAATTACATAGTAAGAAACAATGAATACAGAGTTGTCTGGAAAGACTGACATGACTAATAGTAAAATGAATTAAGAAAACAAAATTGAATTTGTAAATAGAAACAACAGCAACTGTAAAGTAATCAAAAAATAGATGCTAAAATTTTTTTTAAAAATCAATTCCAAGAAGAAATAGAAGACATTTTCCTTCAATTTTTATTGAGGTGATGAGATAAGAGGTATAAAAATGTCATATAATATTAGATGCTTTTTCCTAGTTTTGCTGATGTTTTTGAGTATTCCATTAACACTCCAGTCTCTCTAACAACTGCACTCAGCCAGTTACCAAGAACCTCATCACTATCACTTCAGGACAATTTTCTTTGATTATTTCTTAAAGTTCTTATTTGGGTCACAGCTTTCAAGTACTCCAAATATTCTGATGTTTTCTTTACTTGGAATGTCTCCAGATATGTTGTTTTTCTTATGTTTCACATTCTCTTCTAATTTTTCATTCTTTATATTTTGTTTTGTTATTTCTTGGTTTCATATCTTCATTGGCTTTCCCTTGTCCAATTTTAATTTTCAAAGATTTATTTTCTTTGTTAAAACTTTGGATCTCCTTTGCTAGCTGTTTGACTTTTTGTTTTTCTGGGGTCATTCTTTTTGTTGTTGTTTTTAGTTTTTCCTCAATCTCTCTCATTTGATTTTGAAAGTCTTTTTTTGAGTTCTCCTATGAATTCTTTCTATGCAGGTAGCCATTTAATGTTACTTTCTGGGGTTGGAAAGGTTTTTTTTACTTCAATGACCTCCTCAGAAGGTAAATCCCCATTTTCCTTATTCCCATAATAAGCTTCTGTGATTCCATTCTTTCATCTTTGCCTATTCATTTATTTTTCAAATGAGAATTTATTAATATAAGCCCCTCTAATCCTGGGAAAATGGGGGTGGTGCCTCTCACTTTACTTCAGTTCTACCCTCTGATATGGCACTCCAAATCAAAAGGTCTCCTTTCCTGCAAGTGCCCACAGAATGTCCCTACAACCCGTGCTTCTGTACTGCTAGTATGCTGATTCCTTCCGGCCCAGGGACATGACTCTGTAGCACATCAGGGCCTGGCATACCTAATCAACAGAGGTTCCATCAGTCTTCCTGGTCTCAGATTCCTGACTCTATTTCCCTGTCCAGGAACTGAAAGTTTCTGTGGTTCTGGCTGAGGCTCGCTTGAAACCAGCTAGCATTATGGCTCCCCAAAGCTTATTTAAAGGTGTTTACAATTAACACTGACTCAGTCCTGGGGTCTTTTTTCTGATAGTCTTGGATTGTCCCAGGTGTACCCCTGTTCGGCCCCATGTCTTATTTTTTTCACCAGTCTTTGTTCACCCTGAGGTGCGATTTTGTTTTGTTTGTAGGGGAAATCTAAAGAGTTTGGAATTTTCTGACCTATTCTGTCATCTTCTCAGAATCATCCCTGAAAAATGTTTAAGAAACCCTACTCTAGATCATTTTAAGGGACTTCTTTAGTCCTCTCATGGTATAATTCTATGATCTAGGATAAAGTATTACTTTTATTACTTCCTAGGTATGGGCAGGTTATTTAACTTCTCTGAAATTCCATTTCATAGAATCACAAAATTTGATCATTAGAAGGTATTTTGGAGATCACATAATATAATACATAACGTAGCAGAAATCTCTGAAATGGCACCAATCAATCATTCATTCACTCAACAAGTATTTATTAATAATTTACTACTTACTATATGTTGGGTCTTGATAAATGCTATGGATATTGACCCCCAAGAAATTAAATTGTATCCCTGCCCTCAAGAAACTAACATTCTATCAAGTGGACAAAACATACAAATAAGTCATATTGTTTTACTAGTTATCATTCTTGGCTGAATGGGATTTGTGATCTCTTGAACAGAGAAAAGATTATAAGGGAAAAGGTACATAAAAGGAGAAAGTGGTCAGAAATAAAACAGTCATTAAAGGAGGGGAAAAGTAAATATTAACATGTTCTGTTATTATCCTTCTGCATAGCCAACTCATTTTTGCATGTAAGAATAAAGCTATATTCAATAATAATTTATATTATGCATTAGGTACATCATTTCCCTCCACCCCCTAAGAAGTTTACCTATTACTAGGACTCAGTCCTAGTAAACCCTGTACTCAGTCAATTCCTGGTTCACCATGATACCAGACTGTCTTCTTCAATTTCCTTCCTGTCTTTTTCAATCTAACCCTAATTCCTTCATTGAGTATTGATTATCAACAAGTAATCCTGAGAAATGAATATTTCCAGCATTGGCAGCTATCTTCTAAAATATAGAGTTGCTCAATCAGATACCAACTGCCCAGAGGGAGAAGACTGAAGAATACATTTGTCAAAAAGATAGATACCAGAAGAGTCATCTATAACTGAAGAATTTAAGAAATTCATGCCTAGGAATGACTAGGAGATCTAGAGCTTGTAGCCAGCCTATACAAAGCAGGTATCAGGTAAAGATGCAATATCTGCTTAAGAGGCCCTTAAAATTGACATTATTTTATAGTTCAAGTAGTATAATTAATAAGTTGAATGAGACTTGAGATGTTCTTTCATTTCTATATTTATCCATTCTTGGAGGGCTTTTAGGTCTCATAAAATTTCTGAGGTGAATGGGAACAACTATTGTCTTTGCATCAATATTACTTTCTAATGGGGATGTTGGAGTATTCAGGAAAGATTAGTGTTTCTAGTTTAAGCATTGCCAAGCTCTTGTCAGGTCTTTTCACATAATTCACTCAATTCTCTTCTCTAGTAGCCATGGCAATCTTTTGGATCTGACAATATAGCTTCTGTTAATGAATACCTCTGCTCTTGTGTTCCAGTTCTTTGTCTTCTGAGTTCAAATGTACAAATTCTTGAGAGTTTGGGGAAGGCTTTAGAGGAAACAATGTTCCCTAAATTCTTTTTTTTTTGTCCTAAGTAAAACAAACTTTAATGATATTCAAAAAGGTTTTATAGCTCTTTTTGTAGTAGAAAAGAATTAGAAATGTATAGGGTATCTATCAATTAAGCAATGACTTGGGCATTTTGTGGGGGGGGGGAGAGAAAGAGAGTCAGTTGTAATTCATTCTTTGTGTGTGTGTGTGTATTTATCAAATTCTAGAGCTTTATATATACATATATAAATATATATACATATATATATCTTTTTATTTACAAGTTATATGCATGGGTAATTTTATAGCATTGACAATTGCCAAACCGTTTGTTCCAATTTTTCCCCTCCTTCTCCCCAACCCCTCCCCCAATGGCAGGTTGACCAATACATGTTAAGTATGTTAAAGCATATATGTCCTAACAGTTATTTTGCTGTACAAAAAGAATCAAACTTTGAAATAGTGTACTATTAGCCTGTGAAGGAAATCAAAAATGCAGGCGGACAAAAATAGAGGGATTGGGAATTCTATGTAGTGGTTCATAGTCATCTCCTAGAGTTCTTTCACTGGGTGTAGCTGGTTCAGTTCATTACTGCTCCATTGGAACTGATTTGGTTCCTCTCATTACTGAAGATGGCCAGGTCCATCAAAATTGATCATCATACAGTGTTGTTGTTGAAGTATATAATGATCTCCTGGTCCTGCTCATTTCACTCATTATCGGTTTGTGTAAGTCTCTCCAGGCCTTTCTGAAATCATCCCACTGGTCATTTCTTACCGAACAATAATATTCCATAACATTCATATAGCACAGTTTCTTCAGCCATTCTCCAATTGATGGGCATCCAGTCAGTTTCCAGTTTCTGGCCACTACAAACAGGGCTGCCACAAACATTTTGGCACATACAGGTCCCTTCCCTCCTTTAAGATCTCTTTGGAATATAAGCTAGAAACACTGCTGGATCAAAGGGCATGCACAGTTTGATAACTTTTTGAGCATAGTTCCAAATTGCTCTCCAGAATGGCTGGATGTGTTCACAATTCCACCAACAATGTATCAGTGTCCCTGTTTTCCCACACTCCCTCCCACATTTGTCATTATTGTTTCCTGTCATCTTAGCCAATCTGACAGGTGTGTAGTAGTATCTCAGAATTGTCTTAATTTGCATTTCTCTGATTAATAATGACTTGGAGCATCTTTTCATATGGCTAGAAATAGTTTCAATTTTTTCATCTGAGAATTGTCTGTTCATATGCTTTGACCATTTATCAATTGGAAAATGTCTTGATTTCTTATAGATTAGAGTCAATTCTCTATATATTTTGGAAACAAGGCCTTTATCAGAACCTTTGTAAAAATGTTTTCCCAGTTTATTGCTTCCCTTCTAATCTTGTCTGCATTAGCTTTGTTTGTACAAAAACTTTTCTATTAGATATAATCAAAATTTTCTGTTGTGTGATCAGTAATGATCTATAGTTCTTCTTTGGTCATAAATTCCTTCCACAGGTCTGAGAGGTAAACTATCCTATGCTCTTCTAATTTATTTATAATTTCGTTCTTTATGCCTAGGTCATGAACCCATTTTGACCTTATCTTGGTGTATGGTGTTAAGTGTGGGTCAATGCCTAGTTTCTTCCATACATATTGTTTGGCTTGTTCATCCATATCAAATAATCAATAAAATGGATCTATTGTGTGAATGCTTTGTGCAGAAACACCACTGAGGCTGAAATTTTCAGTGTTAAATGCTTTTCATCACTCATAGTTTTTCTTATAGTAAGTGGGTTGAAATAGGGATGGTATAAAAATAATGGTGAATAAACCTGAATTTTAGCATGCAACTCTATCAGTGATACTGGTATTCTTCACCTTAATGCATGAATTGAGAAAAGGCAGTTTTAAAAACATAATGTTCTTAGTGAAGTTATAACAATTATTAGTTTTATTAAGTTTTTATTCTTGGGCACATTTTTTAAAAATATTCTGTGTTATAAAATGTGAAATATGCATAAGATATTTTTTGCTACATGCACATGTATGAAGGCTATCTTATGAAAAAGCACTTATACTATTGGTTAGGGTCTTAGTAGAATGAGGCACTTTTTTTTCTGAATACCATTGTTACCTGAAAGAATGACTTGACAGACTAAATATAGTTACCTAGGCTTGGAAGACATTTTCTTGAAAAAGAGTGAAGTATGCTTGTTATTTCAAAGGGAGAATAGTGGATTGAGAGCTGATATGAAATTTAATCTCAGTCACTTCCGGGCTATGTAACTCTGAGCAAGTCATTTAACCTGTCTGCCTCAGTTTCCTCATCTGTAAAATGGGAATAATAATAATAACATAAACCTTTGAAAATTGCTATGAAGATCAAATGAGATAATATTTGTACAGGGAAGATATGCAGCACAGAGGACAGAGTGCTGGGCCTGAAGCCAGGAAGATTCATCTTGCTGAATTCCAGCCTAGTTTTAGACATTAGCTGTGTTACCCTGAGAAGGTAACTTACCCCTATTTATCTCAGTTCTTTATCTTTAAAATATGATCTGGACATGTAGATAGCAAAGAATTCCAGTATCTTTGTCATAAAAATTACATTTGTGGTCTGAAAAAGTCAGAATTGATTCAAACAACCAAAGATCAACAAAGTGTCTAGGGACCTTAATATGGTGTTTGGCAAATATATAATAAGTACTATATAAATTACAGCTGTTAGCAAATATATTATTATATTATTTGTTGCCAATGATAAAATTAAAACTTTCAGTTGAAAATTAGACTTTTGTAAAATGTATATCTGTTATTGTGACCCTAACAGATGTCTAATACTTAAAAGACATTTGTGATGAGGCTAGTGGTGGTATTATGAACAATATAGTTTGATAATGTCTAATAAAATGTGTCAACATTTGAAAAACTGAATAACTCCTTGAACCAATATTTGCTATATGACCAAGTGTATGTCATTAGAGAACTTGTACTGAAAAATGCAAGAAAGAACAGTGAATAATGTAAGAGAATATGGAAAGTTTATTAATGTTTTCAAATTTTAAATTAAAAGTAACATTTAAGAGACTATTACTTCTCAAGTTTTGGTGCTTCAAAGAAAAGTATCTACAATTATTTGAGAATTCCATGAAAATAATCAATTTTCTAACTACATACCTGCATGAGGCTGGATTTTCTTATACAATCATTTCTGCTCTAATGCAACATAACCTAAGTCATCTATAAAAAAAAAAAAAGACATAGAGTACATGGAAGGAAAGAATTTAATAGATCCATAAGAGATAGTAATATAACATTCTGTGACACATAAGAGATAGTAATATAATAAAGTTATTAGTTTATATTTATATATATATATATATAATGTTTGAGAAATACATAAATAGTACAATAAATACTAAAGGCATCTATTAGCTACCATTGCCCAGTCTACATTCTGTTTTCCCTAGACTGGGCTGTGAAAGTAGTCTATGCTTCTGAGCAAAAGGAAACAGTTGTTAGACTCAATCTCCAGGGTCATTGTAGAAGGTAGAAGCAATGGTGAGGTGGAGTGAATGGGTGCAGGACTATCCTTCTTCAATTTATAACTCCTACTGCATCAGGAGATGCACAAAAATATATCATTTTACTTTGAAAAAGAAGTGAAATTAATGGTAAGTAAGCATTGGAAGGATTGTATCTTGTGAGTGTAAGGGGATATAATTTGCTATTTTGTTTTTGCCTATGTAGGTTATATAAGTTCACATGGTTCTATCTAGATGTAGTTCACATGGAGGCAAGAATAGACATCTCCAGCATTTTCTTCATTCTCTATTCTCTAAAAGAGACTTTGATTCCTGCCAGGAGGAGAAGAAAGAAGTTGAAGCCAGAGGATGATTATTCTCCTCTCCTCAGAGAGAGAGTAGAATTATACCTATCAGATTCCTTGACTATTGTTAGTCTGTGGAAAGTATCTTTCAAGTTCAACCTAAATTCTTGATGCTGTTCCTTAATGAGGAATGAATGTTCCTATATGTAAATTTCTTCCCAGAATCTTTTTCCTTTATTAATCTGAAGAGAAATTTGGCTCTTTCTTTTTCCTTGCTTTGG
Source organism: Antechinus flavipes (assembly GCF_016432865.1). Classification (NCBI taxonomy): domain Eukaryota; kingdom Metazoa; phylum Chordata; class Mammalia; order Dasyuromorphia; family Dasyuridae; genus Antechinus; species Antechinus flavipes. The sequence continues at coordinate 666,700,719 of NC_067398.1, forward strand.
GGCCATGTGAATGTTCAGCTTGGAAAGGATAAACCTAAGATTGTTCTAGTAATCTGTGCCATACATCGCTTTCATCATTCTTATATCCTGTTTCTTTTTCTTACAATGAGGGCATCTATTCAATGCCAAAATTTGCTGTGAAATTTTCTTGGAAGACAGTATTGATAATGAGATCATAAAACACCAATATCTTCAATAGTAAGTGACCATTGTTGCTGAAGTTTCTGACTTCATTCTTCTCCAAAGCTCCCAGCTAAGTCGGATAGTCTGTATACACTCTGGTGGTAAAGTCACCCACAATTATAATTTTGTCCTCTACTGCACATTAATGAAGAAGATCTCCAGGTCTTCATATGATTTTCTTTTGCGATCTCATTAGGGTTCATCATGGGGAGAACATATACACTGATGATCGTAATGGTGTTAGAGGGTCACTTTCCTACAAGTGACAATTGCATTGTTCTGAATCTGTTTTTCCCTCCTTTTGGAAGATATGCAAGCTTGTTGACAAGATTAGATGTAATTGCAAAATCTCTGCCAACTTCACTGCACTTCCAATACTGCAGCCATTCCAGAAAAAAAACAAACAAACAAACAAACATGTATCTATCTCTGATACATTGGCCTTTATTCACCTGCCTTTTTTCACTCAGGGCTTCAATTGGATATGACACCTGACAAATTCATAAGAAGAGATCTACTGAATTTCATGTTGTCCCCAAGCATGAACACATTCTATGTACCAGTGGTAAGTTAAATCATCTTCATAAAAAATTTTGCACTTTTTTTTATTTTGACTATAACATAGCATTCCTTCCTGCCACAGTATGCTAGTTACAATTAGATTAGGTAAAGCAGACAAATTTTTTAAGGACACCTTTTCTTGCCCCTTTTTTCTTCCATGAAATAAGCAGTGCAGATTTTTTAAAAGCCTGCTCAGATATGTAGGATACTACTGAAACGTACTGCTGCTGCTTCAACACAATGGGAAAATGACCTGTGTGCAGGGTTGTGACTATAGCTCCCAGCATATCTGCACCTGCTGCTTCATTGCTTACCTGTCATTACAGAACTTTGAGATAGGTAAAAATGATTTTAAAAAACAATATACATGTGATGTCTTTTGATCTTTGCATAAATTGAATTTAAGTAAGGCAGAGTTGCAGGACATAGTTTCACTTTCTCTTTCAAAGTATTAAAGTTCAGTGGTAAGACAAAGTTTTTTTTTTTAATTTAAATTTTATTTTATTTAATAATAACTTTGTACTGACAGAATCCATGCCAGGGTAATTTTTTACAACATTATCCCTTGCATTCGCTTATGTTTCATTTTTTCCCCTCCCTCCCTCCACCCCCCCCCAAGATGGCAAGCAGCCCTATATATGTTAAATATGTTGCAGTATATAGTGGTAAGACAAAGTTAAAGACAATTGGTGATGGCTTAGAATTCAGTGAATTACCTTGTTTATCTTTGATGTCTAACCAAATTCTATGTGTTCCACACAACTTGTTTTAGGTGCTTTCATGGTAGTTTAAAAAAATTCTTCTCCTCTACCCATTCAGTAAGGGGAAGTCTTCATGTACTTGGAGTAGACACACTCCTTAATTACCAGTGAGTTTGAGCTCCCTCAGTTATCCTCAACAATTAGAATTGTATAGGACTTATCTGCTTCCACAATAAAAGACCACAGGTCCTAGAATCATATCTACTGAAAATCAAAAGAATTAAGCCTGTGGCCAAAAAATCATATTCAGCAAAATTATCTATAATATTAAGTGAGAATAAATGGACATTCAATGAACTTGCAGATTTTTAGGATTTTCCATCAACCAAACTGGAACTTAATAGAAAATTTATCATATAAAAGCCAATATCAAAGATTAATTTCAAGAAACTCAACATGGACAAATTCTTTATGTTCTTTTTGTTTTACATACAAAATGTATACTGTATGTTTAAGATTGACATCAACAACAGGGTAGTTCAAAAGAATGATTGGGGCAGAGTTAAGGTAAATAAAGTAATTATATAAATGAGGTACAGAAGATGAATAGACAGAGAAGCCTTAGATGGGCAAGTGAGCTCATACTTCTAAAAACCTACTCAAATCAAGAATGGGTTTTTAATTTTCTTTTAAAAAAAATATAGGTCTAAGATTATATATAACCACAGAGTATGTATGCATCTATGTTTAGGTAATTAGAAGAAAGATATTCATATATAAAGACCATAAAAATGACCTAGCCCAAACTCCATACTGAATGCCTAAGTATAAATTAGTGGCAACTGTTAGTCACTCGAACATTTCTACTGTGGAAATATTTTAATAATTAAATTTAAAATAGAAACTATTTCTAGCAACTTTAGGATAAAAAGAAAGAGGGGAAAAATTTTGCCTTGAAATATCTTACAGGTAAAAAGCAGAAAATATCAAGAAACTATGCTAAAGGGAAGGTATTTTAAAAAATAAACTTGGTTGACATAAAAAAAATTCAACAGTATTGTATTTTTCAAATACCCACAAAGGGATGCGGGAAAACTGGGACACTGATGCATTGTTGGTGGAGTTGTGAACGAATCCAACCATTCTGGAGAGCAATCTGGAATTATGCCCCAAAAGTTATCAAACTGTGCATACCCTTTGATCCAGCAGTGTTACTTCTGGGCTTATATCCTAAAGAAATACTAAAGAAGGGAAAGGGACCTGTATGTGCCAAAATGTTTGTGGCAGCCCTGTTTGTAGTGGCTAGAAACTGGAAATTGAATGGATGCCCATCAATTGGAGAATGACTGGGTAAATTGTAGTATACGAATGTTATGGAATATTATTGTTCTGTAAGAAATGACTAGCAGGATGAATACAGAGAGGCTTGCAAAGACTTACATGAACTGATGCTGAGTGAAATGAGCAGAACCAGGAGATCATTAGACATTTCAACAACGATACTGTTTGAGGACATATTCTGATGGAAGTAGATTTCTTCGACAAAGAGATCTAACTCATCTTCAATTGATCAAGGATGGACAGAAGCAGGTATACCCAAAGAAAGAACACTGGGAAATGAATATAAACTGCTTGCATTTTTGTTTTTCTTCCCAGGTTATTTTTACCTTCTGAATCCAATTCTCTCTGTGCAACAAGAGAACTGTTCAGTTCTGCAAACATATATTGTATCTAGGATATACTGCAACATATTTAACATATATAGGACTGCTTGCCATCTAGGCGAGGGGATGGAGGGAGGGAAGGGAAAAGTCAGAACAGAAGTGAGTGCAAAGGATAATGTAAAAAATTACCCTGGCATGGGTTCTGTCAATAAAGTTATTAATTTTAAAAAAAAAGAGAGAGATGTCTTGCTTCCCCACAAATATCTAGATTCAATGAAAGGAACATGGAAACCACAATTGACTGATCAACATGGGGCTAGTTTTCAGACAAGATGCATGGATTGCTTGAGATGTAAAATGGTGAGAAAACTTCTTACATCAGTTTTGGATCTGGCTTGGTTTCTGGTCAGTGTAGCCTGCATCCTAGTTAAGAGTTGTTAAACAAAAGGTAGATAGACAGAGGTAGTCCAGCTACCCAGTCATGTGAGGCTAGGTTTAAATAATGCAGTAACATTTTCCCACGATTTCCACAACTGAATACAATTTTCTCATAAGAAATTGGACTAGACCCACAACTTAGCCCGGTACAGAACTGAATCATTAAATGATCTCAGTGTGATTCACTAGATAATCACAATTACTTCAGTAGAAAAGCACGAGAACTAGAAATCCTGACGACTGGTCCAGTTTTGTACCCATCATCTCAGAAGGTCGGGGGACAAGTCAAGTCTATTGACTTCATGTGACATTAAAGAAGACTCCTTGCCAACTTTCTCTCACAGAACTGGAATTGTTGTCTGGGACTCAGGTACCAAAGCTCAGAAAGATATCTCATAGTCTTCTAATAAATCTCAGTTTCCTAGGGATAAGCATCCTCAAGGCTCTTTTCATGTCCTTGTTTCTTAGGCTGTAGATGAAAGGGTTCAGCATGGGAGTGACCACAGTGTACATCACAGTTGCTGCTATATCTTGTTGGGTTGTGTGGGTGGATGTGGGGCTGAAGTACACCCCAATGACTGTCCCATAGAAGAGACAGACTACAGTGAGATGGGATCCACAGGTGGAGAAAACTTTCTGCTTCCCACTCACAGAAGAGATCTTCATTACAGCCATGAAAATGTGAGCATAGGAGATGAGGATTCCAATGAAGGGTAGAAATACTATCAGTGCTCCCACTGTGTTAACTACTAAGTCATTGATGAAGGTGTCTGAGCAGGCTAACTTTAGCAGGGCACTGAGGTCACAGAAAAAATGAGGAATTTCACTGTGGCCACAGAAGGAAAGTCGGGTCAGCAAGAGGGTCTCTGTGAGAGCATTGCCACAGGCCCAAGACCAAGATATTAGTATTAGAAAGGCACAGACCTTTGGAGTCATGACTGTCTTATAGTGTAGTGGGTTACAAATAGCCACATAGCGGTCATAAGCCATGGCAGTGAGGAGGACACTATCAATCCCCCCAAACCAAATGAAGAAGAATACTTGTGTCAGGCACCCAGCATGAGGCATTGTTCTGTTTCTGGATATATGATTATTCAGCATCTTGGGAATGGTGGTGGAGGTGAAGCCTATGTCAACCAGGGACAAGTTACTGAGGAAGAAATACATGGGTGTGTGCAGGTGTGGGTCACAACTAATAGCCATCATGATGAGTAGGTTTCCTAGTCCTGTGATCAGGTACATAAAGAGGAATAGGCAGAACAGGAGTCTCTGTTGTTCTGGCTGGTCTGAAAGACCCAAAAGTATGAACTCTGAAATTTCAGACTGATTTCCCCTTTCCATGTGTCTGTATGGAAGCAAATATAGAAAGAATGAAATAAGAATTTAAAACATCCCCTTCAAAGTTGTTTTGAATGTTTTTGATGAATAATAAGTAAAAACAGAATTCAAAGACAAACAGGAGAATGGATACTGTGAAATGTTACTTCTCATAGTCTGAGATCTAAAATAAACAAGATGTTGATGTAATCATATGATTCTATTATATGTAGTTACATATGATATATGTAATATAAGAACCATCTTCCAAATGATTATAAAATATAAACAAAAAGTTTTCAGAAGAATTATGAGCAATGACCACTTTAAAACATGCCACAATTTAATCAAAAGAATAGAAATGCAAATGAAATGAATTCTGACACCTTAAAAAGTCATAGAAATAAGCAAAAACAGGCCAGGTGTTGAGCATAAGGGTATCAACCATTAATGAAAAGGACTTTCCAATGTCTTTTTCAGAGAAGAAATCAAAAGAAGGGATGGAATAGGCTCAAGGTCGCTAGAATGATGAAAATGAAGCACAGAGAGATGGAAGGAATAATGCACTTTTACATGACTTTTTCTTTTTCTGACAAATTACATGATCTTTACACAAGGAATTGGTTCTATATGCTACCACAAACATTGTTAAAATGAAACTAAAAATCAAGAAAATAGGGGAAATATTAAGGAGTATCTATCTGATTATTTTTAATTAATTCCCTAGTGATCAAATCTGGATGGACTACATACGAGGATTCTTTGGCACTGATGTTTGTGAGATTGTGGAGAATGGGAGAGATGCCCAAATATTGGATCGAGAACAGTGTTGTTCTGTTAGTCAAATTAAGGAAGAATTTTGAATATTAGTGATTTCTCAACAGATTCTTAGGCATGATTGAAAGATGGTTTCTGGGACAGCAATAGTGATCATTTAAGAGTCAGTCTAACTTCATGAACAACTCAGAACAAACTAAGTTCTTTTAATTTTTTGATCATAATAGTAGGCAGATGGATCATGTCACAACTGCAAACTTGGTGCACCAGATATTTGGTATTAGTAAAACATTCAAAAAGTTTCTCTTGCTATCATAGTGAACACTAAAGAAGGTTGTTGGCTAGATCATTGTACAGTGTCACAATGAATGTGTTGAGTTCCCAAACATTAGAAATGTCAAAATAGAAGTGATCCATTAATGTTTTAGATTTAATCTTTTCAGAGTTTTTTTAATTCCAATTATCTCATCATCATATATGTTATGTTATCTCTGTGTGTCATAAATGTTTCATTATGACTTCTTTCAAACCATTGATGAAAATGCTGAGCAGACAATAAACAAGGACAGAGCACTTATTGGCAGGTATGTTTAGGGAAGATTCCTCCTAAGAAATAGATTAGACTATATGACTTCTTGGGGATCTCCTTCCTCTGAATTTCTAACAGAGACCCTTATATCAATAAGGAATGATTACTTGTATGGATAGTGGAAGAGATGTTCCTATCTTAGAAAGGGGCTGATTTATGGCCTTTAATGCCCCTCATATCTCTGAGAACCTTTAATAATATCATCATTATCACCATCATAGCTTATTGCATTATAGTATCTAAATGCTAGTGAGAAATGTCACATCCTAAGGTTCTGTCAAATAGATATAAAATATCTATTTAATTCAGTCCTCACAACAACTCTATAGTTAGTATACCTATGTCACTATAGTATTATAATCTTTGTTTTACTAATGAGAAAAATACACTAAGAGATTAAGTGATTTTGCCTCTAAATAAAGTTTCTTATCAAGTCTTGTATCTTGAGCTTTTTTTAGCAGTAAAGTGAAGTCTCTGAATTTACAAACCTTTAGATAAGGTTTGTAAATAGATCAAATAAGTGTATGAAATGCTAAATTTCAGTTAGAGTTTAGTGAAAATAAAGATTTTTTTTCCTATTCGAGTTTACAGCATTCTTCACACCTCTCCTTGCAAACTCTGCGAGGGTAGGAATCTTTTGATTTTTGTATTTATATCTTCATCACTCAGCACATAGAGCCTGGCAAATGTTAACTTCTTAATAAATGCTGATTGATTCTATATTGTATGCACTAATCTTTCCAAAATCTGACATTCTGTCTCTTGTGCCAGACAGTCCTTTCAAGTTTGAACATACTATGTTTTAAGATTCTTTCTAGCCATATGCATCTCTGATTTTCCAGGTTTTAAATTCTCTTTGATCTAGAACATTGTATTTTCAATTAAAATAGAAATCTTAATATCCTTATTTTAATTTTGTAATTTAATTTTGTCAGACTCCTTTCTGACATTCTATGTTTCCTGGCCCTTTCAGCTCTCTCTTCTTCTATGTTCTCAAATACCTTTTAGGATTCAATTTCTATAATTTTATGTGACTTGGTTATTACTTTGAGTGAGATTCCTTCCTTGAAATAAACAGAAAGTATCTTCTATAGATGGTCCTACTTAATTGTTTGATCTGGAGTTTTTGTTCTGTTTCTGAGAGGCTCAACTTCTTACCTCACCTGGTCTCCTCACAGCTAAGAATTTCAGTCAGGGAGCTATCTCAAGCTGTGGATTCTTGCAGTTGAAAAAGGTTTTGAGGTTTTGATGAGGCAGTGTGCAGGAGAACTGGATTCACCTCTGTGTTGGAGAAAGGGTATATGACATTCCTTATAGGTGTTTTCCCAGGAGATCTCTAGACACTAAATTCTAATTCCCAGAGCTCCTCGTTAGCGAGAAATGTTGAAGTAATTGTCCATTTAAACAAGCATGGATCTTGTTTGAGAGAAGAAATTGGCTCAAGTTCAATTTATTTTCACAGCATTGCTATGTTAGTAATATTGAGATGTCTCTTGTTTATAGGTCTTTTCTAAGGAAGAAACATTAGATTTCAGAAAACAGAGGGAAGAGGATAATCACTTGGTAAAGAATGTTCAGTGGTTACCCTTCCATATCGATGCTTCCCAACGTTGTCTATGCAATATTAATTTTCTTTTCTTCCATTCCTTTAGCAGCTCTAAGCAGATGGCCAGTCAGTGTTGCCTTTCCTCTTTTGACCCTAACAGTCATGATTCTTGTATTTCTGATAATTTTCCAGAAGGTGGCAATAGTACCTTTTCCCAAGGGACTATATTTCCATCTCTAGAGTCCATGGCAGTTCAGTCTGGGCTTACAATAGCTCCTGTTAATAATTGCCTCTGCTCTTGTGTTCTAGTCTTTTGTCTCTTGAGTTCAAAAGCACGAATTCTTCAGGGATGTGGTAGCATCTAGGGGACACAATGTTCCCATGCATTTTACAAGTGTTCTCTCTCAACAATTTTGTTTTTGTTTAGGAGGACATCAATGTTTAGTTTAGTTAGCAATATAGTGCTATATGGACCTGTAAACTAAAGTTTTCCCCATATATATGAAAACTGAGTTAATAGCCCTTCTGCTTGCATTGTATTGTTTTGCTTATATTCATCCTTTTCAAATGATCATCAGAGTTGATCTATTGTATGAATTTGATATAAAACACAAGCAATGCTGAAATATTCAGTATTAAATGCCTTTCTTCACTCACATAGTTATTCTTATAGCAAATAGGTAGACTGACAGAGAAGGTATAAAAACAATGGTGAATAAATCTATTAAGTCTTAGCAAGAATCAAGGCAAAGTCACCACACCAAATCAGTGGTCCTGGTTTACTTCATCTTAATGTACTTCTTGAAAAAAAAGGGAGTTTTTTTAATAATGTCCTGGTGAAACAATACAAATTATTAATTTATTATATCTTGAACCTTGAATACACAATTTAAAAATATTCTGCATGATAAAATAGGAATTATGCTTAAAGTACTTATGTTACACGCTCAAAGATAAGGTCTAGCTTGAAAAAAAGTATTTGTGCCACAGATTGAGGTGTGAGCAGAATGACACATTTTCCACACCAACATCATTGTTATTTGAAAGAATGACTTGATAGACAAAGTATAGTTACCTAGACTGGGTACATCATAGATATTTTCTTGAAAGGAAGCTAGGGAGAGCTGTGAATCAAGAACTGAGACTAGAATGAGGATGATCTGAGTTCAAATATGACCTCAGTCACTTCCTGGCTATATGACTCTGGACAAATCATTTAACTTTGCCTGTCTCGGTTTCTTATTTATAAAATGGGAATAATAATAGCACATACCTTTTGAGGTTGTTGTGAAGATCAAATGAGATAATATTTCTAGGGACAGCTTTGTGTCATAACAGATATAGTGCTGAATCTGAAGTCAGGAAGACATATTCTTGACTTAAAGTCTAGCCTCAGACCCTTACAAGTTCTGTGACCTTGGGCAGGTCACTTAACCCTGTTTGCCTCAGTTCTTCATTTGTAAAATATGATCTAGAAAAGTAAACGCTAAAGCATTTTAGTATCTTTTCCAAGAAGACTCCAATTGTAGTTTCAAAAAGTCAGACTTGATTGAAACAATTAGATAACAATAAAATTTGTAAGAAATTTAGCATGATGCCTAGTAAGCACATAGCAGACATTTTATGCATTATTATTAACCATTATTATTATTACTACTTTATATTGCTTGCCAGTTATAAAATTAAGACTTTCAAGTGAAAAAATAGACTATTCTAAAATGTGTTTTTCACATTGTAATCCTGAGAGATATCTAATACTGAAAAAACATTTGTGATGAAATTGATAGTGATTTTATAAATGAGATATTTAAATAATGTCTAATAAAACATGTCAACATTTCAAAGATATGCTTAAGTCCTTGAGGCAATATTTTACTTTAAAAAATTTTCAATAGTATTTTATTTTCCAAATAACATATAAATATAGTTTTCAACAATTGCCCACAAATTTGGAATTTGTGTTCCAAATTTTTCTCCTTCCCTCTCTTCCCAACCCCCAAGACAGCAAATTTAAACACGCAATTGTTGTAAACACTTTCCCATATTTGTCATGCTGTACAGGAAAAATCAGACCAAAAGGGGGGAAAAATCAGGTGATGAAAAAAAGAAACAAATTAAAATAGCAAAAAAACTATGCTTTGATCCACATTCGGTGTCCATAGTTCTTTCTCTGTGTGTGGTTGGGATTTTCTATCACAAGTCTTCTGGAATTGCCTTGAACCATTTCAGTGTTGAAAAGAGCCAAGTCTATCACAGTTGATCATCACATAATCTTATTATTACTGTTAAATATTTTCTTGTTTCTCATTTCACTCACATCTATTCATGTAAGTCTTTCCAGGATTTTCTGAAATCAGCCGACTCATCATTTCTTATAGAACAATAATATTCCATTACATTCCTATTACCCAATTGATAAGCAACCACTCAATTTCTAGTTCTTTAACATTACGAAAAGGGCTGTTACAAATATTTTTGCAAATATGGATCCTTTTCTCTTTTTTATGATCTCTTTGGAATATGTGTTTAGATTTGGTATGGTTGGACCACCTTCCTTTGCCTTTTTAAAATTTATTTCCTTGATATTCTTGATCTTTTGTTCTTCCAGATGAATTTCATTATTATTTTTTCTAGCTCTATAAAGTATAAAGTATAATTTTTCTGGCAGTTTGATTAATATGGCACTAAATAAGTGATTAATTTAGATAGAATTGTTATTTTTATTATATTAGTTCAGCCTATCCATGAGGAATTGATATTCTTGCAGTTGTTTAGATCTAACTTTATTTGTGTGAAAAGTATTTTGTAATTGTTTGAAACAATATGGAAAGTTCATCAAAATGTTTTCAAATTTCATATGAAAAATAACTTTTAAGAAACTATCACTTCTTGAGTTTGATTAAAGAATATTCATATTTGAGAATTCTATGAAAAGACTCCATTTTCTAACTACATATCTGTATGAGGCTGGATTTTCTTCATGTACAGTCACTTCTGCTATAATACCCCATATCCCAAGTTACCTATATGGAAAAAAAGCACATAGTACATGGATGAAATGAGGTTAGTAGGGCCATACTAAAAAATTTCTCCAGTGACAATAATAACAGATAGGATTATAATAAAAGCATTACTTTATACATGTATATGAAATGCTTTAAAAGATTTAATAGTACAATAGATACTAGAGGTATTAATTGGCTATTGTTATTCAATCTACACTCTGGTTCCATGAACTGAGCTGTGAATATTGACTCTTTTAAGCAAGAGAGAATGTGTAATAGTCTCATCCTTTAAGGCTATGGAAGAAGTTAGAGGGAAGGGCAGTATGGAGTGAATGGGTATAGAATCAATCCTCTTCCATTGACATATCCTTCTGCATCAGAAGATGCACAAGAAATATGTCACTTTAAAAAAGAACTGAAGTTTCTGGAAGTGGCCATTGAAGTATTGTATCTTAGGATACATAGAAAATGGAACTATTGCCTCCTAGAAAATAATAAAAAATACAAGGATCATGACTCGGAGGATCAATAGAAAGGCAACATTGACTGACCATACCTACTAAGAACTTCTAAAGGAATGGAAATCCATACTACACAGAAAAGAAGGGAATTGCAAAGGGAAGCACCAAGATGGAGGGGTAACCACTGAATATTCTTTATCCATTGATTATATTCCATCTTCTGAAATCTAATGTTTCTTCCTTAGAAAAGATCTAGAAACACAGAGAGATTTCATTATTTTTAACACAGCAGTTTTGGGAAAATAAATTGAACTTGAGCCAATGTTTTGCCTCAAACAAGCTCCCTTGCTAAAGGGCTGGCCTAGAGAATGGACAATTATTTCAACATTGCTCTCTAACAAGGAACTCTGGGAATTAGAGCTTAGAGTCTAGGGACTTCCTAGAAAAAATACCTGTAACACTCCTCATATATCCTTCTCAGGCACAGAGCTGAATCCTGTTCTGCACATGACCTCATCCAAAACCTCAAAACCTTTTTCATCTGCAAGATTTCAGCACTTGAGGTAGCTCCTTGACTGAAACATTCAGCTGTGAGGAATCAAGGTGAGATAAAGTAGCTGAATCTCTCAGGAACAGAATGAAAATCCCAGGTCAAACAATCAAATAGGAAGGTTTTCTGTTTATTTCAAGGGGAATATTTCACACAAAGTAATGACTGAGTCTCATAAAAACATAAAAACTTGATCCTTGAAGAGTCTTAAGAAAATAGAACAGGACAACTGAAAGGACTCAGAAAACATAGACTGTCAGGAAATGATTTAGAAAAAAATTAGAATGAAAAGACATCAAGATTTATATTCCAAGGAAAATAAAATATTCAAGTTCAAAGAGAATTTAGCAACTAAAACATGAGACACATGAGGCTAGAAAGGCTCTTAGAACACAAAATGTTCAAATTTTAAAGGACCTTCTGACACAAAAGACAGAAAGTCAGATTTTGAAAAGACTAGTGCATAAATTTTCAAATGTAAGAGTAAGATAGGATATGGAAAGCAGTAATCATGTATACAACACCTACTATATGCCAGGATCCTCATCCTCTTCGAGGTAAGTGCTGCTATAGTTCTCTCTTTACAGCTGAACTGAGACAGACAGAGAAGAAGTGATTTGCCCAGGATCACCCAGTCAGGAAGTGTTTGAGGCCAGATTTAGAGTCAGACCTTCCTGTCCCCAGTTCTAGCCCTCTATCCATTGGATCACTCAGATACAAGAAAGGTTCTTAAGGCATAGAACATAGAATGTTCAAATAGCAGACAACTTAAAATCAATCAGTATTTATTAAGAAGTTAAGATATGCTAGTCTCTGTATTCTGAATGATGGAGATATAAAGATAAAGATCAAAAAGCCCCTATCCTCAAGAAATCCTCATTCTGACTCAGTAGACGGTATGTACAGAAATATATACAGAATAAATACAAAATTAACAACCAGTCTTTGGGAGAGACTAGAATGCTTGCTGATGAAAGCATCAAGAGAGTATGTAGGTAAAAAGTGGCTTGACCTGAGTTTGGATGGAAACCAGGGATTCCAAGAGGAAGAAGGGTAAAGGTAGCGCATTCTAAGCAGGGAACACAGTCAATGTAGAGGCACAAGGAAGGACATTTGTAGTTGCTGTTGGTATTTGGTTTGTCATTTTTCAGTGTGTGGGTCTGTGAACCCATTTTGGGTTTTCTGGGGAAAGATACTGAAGTGCTTTGACAGTACCTTCTCCATCTGATTTACAGATGAGGAAACTAAGATTAACTTGCCCAGGGTCAAATAGCTAATAAGTATTTGAGATCATATTTGAACTCAGGAAGATAAGTTTGCCTTATTCCAGACCTAGCCCTCTATCTACTGCACCACATAACTGCCTCAAAAGAAATGATATGAAGGGTCACATATGTAAGGAAAAAGTAATGAGACCAGTAAATATGACAGTGAAATATGAAAAACATTTGTTTTTCTGTTAATTTACTTTATGAAGAAAGGTGACTCTTTCTAAAAGGACTAAAATGCCGAATTCAACTTGCCTCTCTCTTATCCTAGTAAAAGAAAGGAAGGTCAGAATAGAATGAAAGTGATAATGAACCACTGCTTTCCCTATACAAAATCTGCAGGATTCTGGACATAGAGAAGCTGAACTTGAATTGGCAACAAGAGTCAGGACACGGAATTCATGGGAAAGACTTTAGACCAAAGAACAGATCATAGGCCTCTGGACTAAAAGATCTGAGAATAAAGAATGGGAAACCCAAAACAGGCCACCCATCAAAGAAAAAACTGAAAGAAGGGCATTAAGTACAGAGAACACTGATCTTTAATGAAATTGAAAGGACTTTAGAACAAACATATCATACAGCTGGAATATCAATACTGGAAAGAAACATAATATTAGAATATCAAACTTGGAAAGTATCTCATAGACCAGCTTGTTAAAGAATCTCAAGTACAAAAATGAATAGTTCTGGGTCACAAAATCTGGAAGATCTGGGGATGGAGCCTAAAATCCCTGAATGATATGCCAAAGGTATTTCTACTACAAAATGTTGCCTCTATTTCCCAAATATGAAGCTTTAGAGAAGAAAACAATATCTAAACAGGAACAAGGAAATTGTCCTTTTCTAATTTTCAGTTGGGATGATGCCCTGATTCTGAATAGGGATGGCAAGAATTCTTGATCATTTTCCTTCTATGCTAAGCTTCCTTCTTTTTATCAGGATAATAGAAGAACAAGTTAAATTAAGCATTTTTGTACTCCTTTGTCCTTGCCTTGATCCAAGTAATTAAGCATCTCATTATCTTAGGGGAAGTAATGAAAGAGTGCCATGATTGCACCTCAAAGGATCTGGTCAAAGTTGATGTAGTATAGTGAATAGAATGCTGGACTTTGAACTGCAAAGACTGAATTCAAATCCTGAGATATTTATTGACCATGTAGCCATGGTAAACATACTTTTATAGAGATAATTGATGTTGCAAGGAATAAAACACTAGGCCTTGAATCAGACTCTTAGACTTAAGACTCTTCCCCCACATAATGTGCTCAGGAATATGGGACTCTGTCATCCTAGTGGAAATAAGGAGCCATTGATTATTTTTGAGGAAGCATTCTAGGAATAATAATTTGTCAGATTTTTTGGAGAATGGATTGGAGAGGGAAAGACTGAAAGCAGAAAGACCAGTTAGGAAGCTATTGCAGTAGTTTAGGGGAGACGTAATGAGAATCTGAACCAGCATGGAAGCTCTGTGTGTTAATGGAGAAGACAAATTTGGGAAGTGTTTCTAACAGGGGGTTTTAAACTAGGCACATAGAGAGACTTGAAAAGAGTTCTAAATTTGAATAAGAAAAAAAATCACATCTTTATATTTGCCAGCATCTCACTGAAATTTAGCATTTCATACAATTATTTGATATTATTTAAAACCTTTTTCTGAGTGGGAGCCTTATCGAGTCACCTTACAGTTAAAAAAATAGTAAGATAAAAGATACAAGAAATGTTAAACGTTAAATTTTTGGGTGAATAAAATCATTGAATCTCTTAATGTCATACCCATAGTAATACAGATATACTAAGTATTGGGTTGTTGGGAAGTCTAAATGAAACAATATATCTCATTGCTTTTGGACAGAACCTCAGGATGTGAAGTCTATTAACATTCAAGTATTATTGGTGATTATGATAATCACTATATTGAAGTAAAGGCCAAAACTCAACCCCTTTCTAAAGCAGGAACCTCTCCTCCAATGTTCATGCAAGTAATCAATCATTTTAAGAAATCCAGATTCTTGACTTTTGATATAGAGGTCACAGTTAGAAGCTTGAGGCAGCGGAGTGAAGGTGGGAAGAAATTCATCATGTAGTCCAATCTATCCCTTAGAAGGAATCCTCTCTATAACATATCTGTCTATAAGTACCCTGTCCTTGTTTCTTGTTGGCTCAAAATTCTTATGAATATTTTGAATGAAGTGAAAGATGACACAAATAAATTTTGGGGATGATGAAACACTTCAGAAAATGACATATATTGATGACTGAATCAGGATTCAAAAAACTCTGCAAAGATTAAATCTAAAAAGTTAAGCTTTACTAAGACATCTTCAATGTTTGAGAGCTCACTACATTCAAAACTAGACTGACATTGTAGAATCATCTAGCAACAGCTCTCTTTGATGTCCACTCTGATAGCAAGAGAAATTTTTTGAATACTTTACTAATACCTACATGCACTGAATTGGCCATTATGGCATAATCTAGCTATCTATTAAAATGTAAAAAAATTAAAAGAGCTTAGTTTGATCTGAGCTCTTCATGAAGCTGAACTGACTCTTAGTCACTACTCTCTCTTAGAATGTTAATAAACCATCTATTCAATCATGACTAAGAATTTGGTGAGGAATCAAAGTCAAGGTCAAAATCCATTACTGTTCAAAATCTATCTTCTTCGTTGACTTCTTTGACTAGTAGAAAAAGATTTTTTTTCTTTATCAAATCTTAGAGCATCTCTCCCATTATCTATAATCTCTCAATAATCAAAAGCAATGGTTTGATATTCATGTCCCCTAAGAATTTACAGATCCTGGGTTGTAGTTCATCCAGATCTGGTCACTAGGGAATTAACTATGGGCAGCCAGATGCTCCTTTACCATACCTTCACTTTTCTTGATTTTTAGCTTCATTTTAACAATGCATTTTCTAGCCTACAAAACCAGTTCTTTGTCTAAAGAACATGCAATTTGTCAGAAAAGAAATCATATAAGATTTCATTAGTCCTTCCTTCTCTCCTTCATTTTCATCCTGAACAACTTCCCTCCCCATCCCTTCTTTTGATTTCTTCTCCAAAAAAGATCTCAAAAAGTCTTTTTCATTTTTGATTGATACCACTATGCTGAACTTATTATAAGTTCCAGGATTCCTGACAAAAAGCCATATCATGGATATGATAGATATCAATATCTATCCCTTAACCTTGTTTCTATCTTCTAAGCATATGTTTTAAAATCTGAGATAATTGATTAGTTCCAAATGAACAGATTTTGGTCTCTTTAAACAAATATCTTATTTTTACTTCACCACAACTGCTTGAACCTTAAAAAAATTATTGCTATATTTGAATTTTTTCCACTTTGTAACTATCAGATAATGCACGCAGGTCAATAATGTTTTGAGAACCCAACAAAGCCTTAACTAACATTTTATTTGTCCATTGTAAACTGCATAAAATCTGCCCTCAAAACAATTTACTGGGGAAAAAAAGATATATATTGATACCTTTTGTTTTTTGCACAATAGTCACTTCTGAACTTACCCTTCCATGAAAAAAAAAATGTAAAGTAGATTCAGTAGTATCAGACTTTATATTATAAGGTGAGAGTATTGTTGAAGTATTTAAAAATTCCAATTATTTTGAATTTAAATTTTTTAATTTTAATTTTAAATTTAAATAAGTTCTTGTATACGTAAAATCTTTGCACCCCAAAATAGAAAGAATGCAGAAAATTTGGGAAATGTTTTCATTAAATCTCTCAAATAAGATGTTTTTGGGTTGGAATATTGCTATGGTATAGGAAATGATGACCTGGTTGATTTAGAAGAACAATGAAAGACATGAACTTAAGAAGGAAAATGTGAGCCATCTTCAGGAAAATCAATAATAGGAGGAAATAATCATAGTGGAGTTTTACATATATATGTAAGAATATGTGTGTATGTATGTATGTATATATAGAAAGAAAGAGCATGTATGTGATATCTGTGGATATAGATATAGATATGGATATATATACACTTAATTATAGATTTCTTTAGGATAAGGGGAAAATGAGAGGGAAAAAATAAAGTAAAATATGTATGATGACTGCATTAGCACCCTGGATACCTTAGAATCAGCTGGACTCAGGATAAACAAAAGTCCTTGATCTTTATTCTTGGTTTTTAGAGATAGGATTGAATTAGATGGAAGCAGAATCTCCTTGACTCTTGACTCTCTCTCTTCTTTGTCTCTTGCCCAGAAATGATCCTGGCTAGTCTTACTCCACCCCCTATATACACCAATTATCGAGCCAGCACAGGATAGTGGGAAGGGCCATTTTCCAAGCATATGCTTATAGAGTATTGTCCAATAGGTAATTAATCTTAAGTGTTCAAATGGACCTCAGTGCATCAACTCAAGAGTTTCAGACCTTTACAAACATACACAACAAAGAACAAAAGAAACCAACTAGAAAGCAAAGCTGGACAACTCTGAAAACAATAAATGTTACAATATTCATTACATAGGTTTTCTTGAGGTAGAAATTTGTTGTTTTTTTTATCAAAATCCTATTATATGGTCTGCTGTGTACAAGACAACTTTTTTCATTTTGCATATAAGTTTAATTTTTTTTAATTTACCAAAGACAAAATATCCTTCCAGATTGCATCTTGGCTTTATAAAGAAAAACAATTAGTTAATATCACTCACAAACCAAAGAAGCTGGTATTGCTCTATTTTCACCAAGTTAATTTTTCTGAAGTATAATTCTGACAAAGACTCTTCTCAAAGAGCTCCAATGGCCTTCTATTATAACCAGGAATGTATATAAACCCCTCTGTTTGGCAGTTAAAGCTCTTCATAGCCTCACACTTTCTCACTCTTTTTTCTTGCAGGATTCCAAATTGAAAACAAACAGTCTGGATTATTTCACAATGCCATGAACAATCCTTCAAAATGCCTCTTTTCCAATAGTTTCTCCAGCAATACCCACACCTATTTTTGAAGTTCTCTGCCAATTTTCAGGATGTCGGATTTCATCTCATTTACATTTCAATTCCTTTGATTTATCTGAAGCATGTTTCATATGATAATTGATACTTTATAATTCTTCTGAAAACTTTTTCTTCATATATTACGATTCATTACTTGTAGAATGGTGCTTGTATATTATTATCAATTTCTTGTTTATTTTACATTTCAGATGATGAGTAGTGAGATTTCATGCTTTCCCACTCTTCTGTTTTTCTTCTATTTCTATTTTTACTAAGGTTTTTCCTCAAAAACATTCAAGTCAACCTTGAATGAGTTGTAAATTCTTATTTTATTCTTTCTATATTTGCTTCCATACAGACACATGGAAGGGGGAAATCAGTCTGCAATCTCAGAGTTCATCCTTCTGGGCCTTTCAGACCAGCCAGAACAACAGAGGCTCCTGTTCTTCCTGTTCCTCCTTATGTACCTGGTCACAGGGCTGGGGAACCTGCTTATTATTCTGGCTATTAGCTCTGATCCCCACCTCCATACCCCCATGTATTTCTTCCTCAGTAACTTGTCCTTAGTTGACATCTGCTTCACCTCCACCACCATTCCCAAGATGCTGAATAATCACATAACCAAAAACAGAACAATCCCTTATGCTTGGTGCCTATCACAAGTATTCTTCAATATTTGGTTTGCAGGGATAGATAGTATCCTCCTTGCTGCCATGGCTTATGACCGTTATGTGGCTATTTGTGCCCCTCTACACTATAGCACAATCATGACTCTGAAGGTCTGTGCTCTTCTAGTACTAATATCTTGTTCTTGGTCCTTTATTAATTCCTTGACAGTCACCGTCTTGCTGACCCGACTCTCCTTCTGTGGCCACAATGAAATTCCACATTTTTTCTGTGACCTCAGTCCCCTTTTGAAATTGGCCTGCTCAGACACTTTCATCAATGACTTGATGGTCTACACAATGGGAGCACCAACAGTATTTTTCCCCTTTATTGGAATACTCATTTCTTATGGTTATATTTTCATGGCAGTAATGAAGATCTCCTCTGTGAGTGGGAAGCAGAAAGTTTTCTCTACCTGTGGATCCCATCTGACTGTGGTCTGTCTCTTCTATGGGACAATCATTGGGGTATACTTCAGTCCCACATCCACCCATACAGCCCAAAAAGATACAGCAGCAACAGTGATGTACACTGTAGTCACCCCCATGCTGAACCCTTTCATTTACAGCCTAAGGAACCAGGACATGAAAAGAGCCTTGAGGATGCTTATCCCTAGGAAACCAAGATTTATTATAAGACTATGAGATATCTTTCTGAGCTTTGATGCCTGTGTTCCAGACAACAATCCCAATTCTGTGAGAGAAAATTGGCAAGGAGTCTTCTCTAGTGTCACATGAAGTCAATTGGTTCCTATCCTGACCTTCTGAGATGACAAGTACAGAACTGGACCATTTGTCAAGATTTGTAGTTCTAGTGCTTTTCTACTGAGGCAATTGTGATTATCTAGTGAATCACACTGAGATCATTTAATGACTCAATTCTGTATCTGGCTCAGATCCTTTCTATTCAGTTGTGGGTCTAGTCCAATTTCTTTCTTATGAGAAAATTGTATTCAGTTGTGGAAATTGTGGGGAAATATTACTGTATTATTTAAACCTAACCTCACATGACTGGGGAGCTGGACTACCTCTGTCTATCTGCCTTTTGTTCAAAAACCCTTAACAAAGGATGCAGGTTACACTGACCAGAAACCAAGCCAGATCGAAAACTGATGTAAGAAGTTTTCTCACCATTTTACATCTCAAGCAAACCATGTATCTTGTCTGAAAACTAGCCCCATGTTGATCTGTCAATTGTGGTTTCCATATTCCTTTCATTGAATCTAGATACTTGTGGGGAAGCAAGACATCTCTATCTAATTTCAGGAAATTGGATCTGTTTAATCTACTCCTCCCTTCTTCAGACACATTTCAGACTCTACCTATTAAAGGATTTAGCAAGTCAAGCCAGGTTGAGTTAGAACTCTGATCTCCTAGACAACAGCCTTTTAGAAAAACTCTCTAGACTATGATGGCTGATCTTTCACTGAGAGATGTCTTTGCTGAAGACTGCCCCCTAACACCTCTGGATCAAGCTTTCCTTAATCTCAATCTTCTTCCCATCTAAAGTAAGGTTACTCCAATGTTACAGGGGAAGATTAACCCACACACTGCTGGAAATTTTCATACCTATTCTGAAGGCTGAGAAAGGATTACTGCCTTGAAAAAAAAAAAAAACAGGTTCCAATAATAGTAAGATATGGAAAAATTCTGCCTTGGAAAAATAGACATGAGACTAGAGAAATAATGTGCTGTTAAATTGAGATTTAGGAACTCTTTAAGAAAGTTCTTTAGGAAAATTCTTATTCACTGGGAATTTCCCAGACAGAACTAGAGAGGGTAAATAAAAGAGAACTCTTAAGTTAGGCTAAGATACAAATAACATAATAATTTCAAGATCTATGTGGGGAGACAAAGCATAAAATAGAGTCAAAAGATTGATGATATATACCTACTTGGGGAAGGAAAGGTAGCAAAATTCTGAGAATCATAAATACAACTGAAAGGGGTATGAATCCTAGCTAGCTTTGATACGTACCAAAAATCAAGATTCCAGGAGACATTTACCAATGGGAAAAGGATGGCAAGAACAAAGTTATATCCCAAAGCAGGAAGGCCACAGATACTGAGGAAGATCCAGAGGGAGAGGAAAGCTGAGGAATTGGGACAAGGTCCTGAGGATCAGAAACAGACCCAGAAATAGAATAAAATAATTGGGGTTATTCTTTTGTTTCAAGAAAAGCTCAATGAGTAGAAGAGGTAGAGATACAACCAGAAATTAAGATGATATAAAACATAACAGCAATAAAAATTAAAACTGATTAAGTAAAATGTAATAAGGAAATGAGATTATTCTTAAAGTCCCTTTCAACTCTGACATTTTATTATTATGTAACTATTATGTCCTATTTTTATGGACTTCAAAGATTATAGAATCTAATCTCTAATGGAGCATGAATGGCTTCTATAGCACCAATTTTTAAAATCTCTTAAATACCTCCCTACTGATACTATGTAGATAACATATAACTAGATAAACAAAAAGTAAGACATAAATGTCATGGAATTTTATTGTAAGGAACAATGTATATAAAGATATCTGGAAAGACTAACATGACTAACACATAGTAAAATGATTTAAGAAAACAATATTGAAATTACTATAACCATGTAAAGGGAAGGAATGACTATCTCAACATAATTAAAAATGGATACTGAGAAATTGGAAAAACCAAGCTCAATCCCAAGAAGAAATAAAAGACATTTTCCTCCAATTTTTATTAAGATGATAAGGGGTGTAAAAAAGGCTTATACTGTGCACAAAAATGTTCAAAATGTTTGGAGGTATATGCTGGTTCATTATCTGTTTTTATATAAGATTTTTATATAAGATTTTTTGTATAAGATTTTACACACTACTGGCATACCCTTTAATTCTCAAAGTCAGGCAATCGTAGAAAGAAGAAACAGGGACATTAAGATACTCCTCCAAAAACAAAAGAAAGGGGAAGCCACAGGTAACCCTAGAGAACTTCTAAATTTAGTTCTCTATACCATTAATTTTTAAATCTTTGATAAAGATGCACTGGCTCCGGCAGACAGGTTTTATAACCCATCAGAAGAGCAGTGTCCAGTACGAGCAGCTCCACTATCTTTAGATAATCGCCAGGTAATGTGGAGACACCCAGAAAGTGGTGAATGGAAGGGACCAGATAGGCTAACTGCTCGGGGGAGAGGGTTTGCTTGCATCTCTACATGTGGAGAAGGAATCAGATGGGTGCCAACGAGCCACATTTGCCTTGTCCATCGCAGAGAGATGGACCAGACCCTTGAAACAAAGGAGAAGACCCAAGAAATATCGGGTGGTTCTGTTGCAGATTGTGCTCACCATTGAAAGAGCATAGCTGACAATGAGACTGTTAAAAAGACTCTTAAAATCTTCAGAAATCATTGGATTTCCTAACACAAGATGAAACTGTTTTAGTTCTTGAAAAACCAGCAAGAATCCTTGGATTCCCTGAGATGAAAAATTGTTGATGAGACTTTTTGCAGTACTTCAGAGCTTACAGGAATTATTAGATTCCTGGCACATGAACTAATGGACAATGGATTCCTTATGGACTATTTCTAGGACTTATGGACACGGATAAATTTTCAGGTTGATTCATGTTATTTGTTACATTACTACTAGCCTATGTTATATTGCTATGTGCTTATGTAAATTATGTATAATGCCTCCCATATTGATGGATTTATGTATACCATGTATATCGGTTTCAAAGTTCTGGCCCATATTGATGGATTTATATGTACTTGTTTCTAGTGAGCCCCTTCAGAAACCCGCTAATCTGATTTGACTTCCTATTTCCTTTGGTGTTTTCATCTCCCTTCCTGAGGTGTCAGGGAAGGTGTGATCACCTTTTTTGGAGGGTTCTCACCTCCTTGAGAAGTCAGGGAGGTCATGACCACCCTTTGTTCTAAAACAAAAGAAAGGGGGAGATGTTGGAATCTTTACAAACTGCTAACTCATTAGAGTTGATCTGATCTTACAAGAAGATGTTTTTGTCTCTAATATAGCCCAGTTAGTTTAGAGCCCTCCGAATATCTCCAAATCCAAAGGTTTTGTCCTTTAGCCTCTGCCTCTGCTTTCTTCAGCCTCCAGCCAGCACAAAGATGGAATGAATCTCTTGTCTCCTTCACTTGGGGCTCGGCTAGCTTTCTGGTGAATCTTTCAGACCAGCTTAGTCTCAGTGCGGGGTGTGCAGGAGCCCAGCCACCAACCACAGTGGTGTGAGATGAAGATGAATCTGGTTGTCCGCTGAACTCTCGACTGGTAGCTTCTTCCTCTGAAAACTCTTTCTTCTGCCACCAGCCAGCCAAGTGGAAAATATTCCTTCTTGCCTCGGAGAGAGGGCTTCTGGAGTAATTCAGCTGAAATCTTTCAAAGTGCTCTGTGTCTGCACTAGAGTGCTCCTCTCCAACCAGCTGAACTCTCTTTTTCGACCAGCCAGCCAAGTGGAATATATTCTGGAATAGATCTCTCTTCACTGGCCTTATATCTGACTCTTCTGAGAGAATGGGATTATGGGTTTTCTCCCATAGTGTTCTCTAGCCCTAAGAGCTTTAAGGGAGGTGTGAATTCACAAAGTTACAAAGTTTACTTTGTGAAGCTGGCATACTTGTGAACTCCAATGAGTAAAGGTGTAAACACAAGCATTGTACTAATTAGTTCTACTTAGTACCTTGTTTCAGGTTCTGGCCCAAAACATCTTCTTGTAAGATCAGATCAACTCTAATTAGTTAGCAGTTTGTAAAGCTTCCAACATGTTGTTATGTTGTTACTGCTTTGTTGTTGCCCTGTAATATTAAGCCGCTTTTATAGATTTTTCTCCACCATCCTTTCAAAGGTTCAAGAAAGGACTTTTTATTTAAAAAACAAAAAGGGGGAATTGCTAAGCTATGGGACTCTACCAAGAAGGAGTACCAAAGCCACCTTGATCTTTGGTGCACAATAACTTTTCTGCCACGTTGCAGAAACACCCTTGTTGAGCAAGAAGCAATGATTTGTGATCATGGGAATGGGTGATCCAGAGGACACAGCCAGTGGCTCTGTGAGCAGGGATGCCTTAACAGGACCTCTCGCCTATGAGCAAGTTGTTGAATTGCTGGATTGGCTCTTTTCCCATTGGCAGATATCATGCATCTGCAAAGCCCATGAGCTGCTTCTCTGAATGGTGATTGGAGATTGTTCATGAGCTGATCACACTTACAAAAATGTATATCAACAAGGCTGTATGGCATAATAAACTGGGGCTCTTTTCACACTCTATGAGTCTTTCACCTCATTCATCTTGCCTCTGAGATCAAAGGGCTTATATGCTTTGATCTCATAAAGATGTCCACAAGAATCAACCATGATGGATGTGGCTCTTTTCAATGATGAGGTGATCCAAGGCAATTCCAATAGCATTGGGATGAAAAATGCCATCCAAACACAGAGAAAAATCTATGAAAAGTTAACGTGGATCAAAGCATAATATTTTCACTTTTTGGGGAGGGAAAGGAGGGTTGTTTGTTTGCTTGGTTTTTTTTTTCTTTCTCATGTTTTTCTCTTTCTCTCTTTTTTCCCTTTTGATCTGATTTTTCTTATACAACATGACAAATAGGGAAATATGTTTAAAAGAATTGCATATATTTAACCTAGATCACTTTACTAGCTATCTTGGGGAGGAGAGAGATAAGAGAAAGAGGGAGGAAAAATTGGGACACTAAGTATTAAGCAAAAAAAAAAAAATGTTAAAACTATCTTTACATGTTTTTGAAAAATAAAATACTGTGGAAATTCTTTTATGTTAGGCAAGTTTATTTTTTAAGATGCCTTCCTTTTAGCATAGATTCCTGCTATTTTCTACTTTTTACCTGTAAGAAGTTTTAAGGCAAGATTTTCCCCTCTTTCTTTTTATCCTAAAGTTGCCAGACATAGCTTCTTTTTTAAATTTAATTATTAAAATATTTCCACAGTAGAATTGTTTGAGTGACTAACAGATCTTTGCAGAATTTTTAGTAATTTATACTTCTGCATTTAAACCCATTGGTAATTGAGGAATGTGTCTACCCCAAAGACATGAAGACTTCCCCTATCTGAATAGGTAGATGAGAAGAATTTGTTTAAACTACCATGAAAGGACCTAAAACAGGTTGTGTGGAACCCATAGAATTTGGTTAGATATCAAAGATACTAAGGTAATTCACTGAACCCTGAGCCATCACCAATTGTCTTTAACTTTGTCTTTATCACTGGACTTTAATACTCTGAAAGATAGAAAGTGAAACTATGTCCTTCAACTCTGCCTTACTTAAATCCAATTTATGCAAAGATCAAAAGATATCACATATATATTCTTTTTATCATTTTTATCTGTCTCAAAGTTCTGTGGTGACAGGTAAGTAACGAAGCAGCAGATGCAGATACACTGGGAGCTATAGACACAACCCTGCCCAGAACATAGGGTCATCTTCTCATTGGATTGAAGCAGCAACAGTAAGTTTCAGTAGTCCCCTATGTACCTTTTTTTTTAAATCTGCACTGCTCACTTCCTGGCAGAAGAAAGGTGCTAGTTATAGCTAGAATAGTGTGGCAGGAATATTTGCTATAGTCAAAACACCAAAAAATGTGCAAAAACTTTTACAAAGATGATTCCATTCACCACTGGTACATAAAATGTGTGCATTCTTGAGGACAACATGAAATTCAGTAGATCTCTTCTCATGAGAGAATTCTCATAGAGCAGGTATCATACATATCCAACTGAAGCCCTGAGTGAAAAAAGGCAGGTGAATAAAGACCAAAGTACAAAAATCAGAGGTAGATACATGTTGGGTTTTTTTTTTCTGGAATGGCTGCAGTATTGGAAGCACAGAGAAGTTGGCAGAGGTTTTGCAATTAAATCTAATTTTGTCAACAAACTTGTATATCTTCCAAAAGGAAGGAAAGACAGACTCAGAACAATGCAATTGTCACTTGCAAGAAAGTGACACAATAAAATCATCACCATCATCAGTGTGTATAATATATTCTCACCATAACAAACCCTAATGGGATCATTAAAAAATCTTATGAAGATCTGGACAGAAGAGGACAAAATTATAATTCTGGATGACTTTAACACCAGAGTATATACAGACTATCAGACATAGCTGGGAGCTTTGGGAAGGAATGAAGTCAGAAACTGCAGCAACAATGGTCACTTACTATTGAAGTCTTTGGTGTTTTATGATATTCTCATTATCAACACTGTCTTCCAATAAAACTTCACAGCAAATTTTGGCATTGAATAGATGCCCTCATAAGAAAAAGAAACAGAATACAAGAATAATGAAGGTGATGTATGACACAGATTGCTAGACCAATCTTAGGTTTATCCTTTCCAAGCTGAACATTCACATAGCCCCAAAGCAAAGAGAAAGAAAGAGCCAAATTTCTCTTCAGGTTAATAAAGAAGAAAGATTCTGGGAAGAAGTTTACATGTTGGAACATTCATGCCTCATTAAGGAATAGCATTCAAGAGTTTAGATTGAACTTGAAAGATACTTTCCACAGATTAATAATATTCGAGGAATCTGATGGGTATAATTCTACCCTCTCTCTGAGGAGAGGAGAATGGCCATCCTCTGGCTTCAACTTCCTGCTTCTCCTCCTGGCAGGAATCAAAGTCTCTTTTAGAGAATAGAGAATGAAGAAAATGCTGGTGATGTCTATTCTTGCCTCCATGTGAGCTACATCTAGGTAGAATCATGCGAACTTGCTCAGGGTCACATAAACAGGAAGTGACTGAGATCAAATTTCATATCAGCTCTCAATTTACTATTCTCCCTTTGAAGTGACAAGCATAGTTCACTCTTTTTCAGGAAAATGTCTTCCAAGCATCCAAGCCTAGGTAACTATATTTAGTCTATCAAGTCATTCTTTCAGGTAACAGTGGTATTCAGAAGAAAAGTATTCATTGTCCTCATACCCCAACCAATAGTATAAGTGTTTTATCACAAGATAGCCCTCATATATGTGTATATAGCAAAAATACTTTATGCATACTTCCCATTTTGTCACCCAGAATATTTTCAAAATGTGTGCCCAAGAATCAAGACATAATAAAACTAATAATTTTTTTTATAATTTCAACAAGAACATTATGTTTTTTAAACTGCCTTTTTTTTCATGAAGTGCATTAAGGTGGGGGGAGCGGTAGCTAAATAGTGCAATGAATCTAAAGCACCAGCCTTGAAGTCAGGAGAACCTGAGTTCAAATATGACCTCAGACACTTAATTGTCCTAGCTTAGGTGTGTGACTCTGAGCAAGTCACTTAACCCCAACTGAAGAGGAAGAAGAAGAAGAAGAAGAAGAAGAAGAAGAAGAAGAAGAAGAAGAAGAAGAACAACAACAACAACAACAACAACAACAACAACAACAACAACAACAACAATAACAACAACAACAACAACAACAACAACAACAACAACAACAACAACAACAACAACAACAACAACAACAACAGCAAGAAGAAGACGTTAAGGTGAAGAATACCAGGATCACTGATGGGGTCTGATGTTGCATGCTAAAACTTAGCAGGTTTATTCACCATTACTTTTGTACTATCCCTGTCAGTGTCAACCCACTTCCTATAAGAAAAATTATGAGAGTGAAGAAAGGCATTTAACACTGAAAGTTTCAGCATTAGTGATATTTTTGTACAAAGCATTCACACAATAGATCCTCTGATGATTATTTGATCTGAATGAAGACAAGCAAAACAATACAATCCAAACAAAAGCACACAAGTGGAAATTCATCTGTTTACAAGATGAAAGCAGAATTCTGCATACAGACTATTAACTCAGTCTTCATGTTTGTGGTGAAATCTTTAACTTATATATATCATAAATTTATATGATAGACTAGCAGACACTTAACACTGATGTCCCCCTAAATCAAAACAAAAATGGCAAGTGGCAACACTTTTGAGAATTTAGGGAATATTGTTTCCTCTAAAGCCTACCCCAAACCCCAAAGAATTTGTACATTTGAACTTAGAAGACAAAGAACTGGAACACAAGAGCAGAGGCATTCATTAGCCAAAGCTATATTATCAGACCAAAAAGAATGCCATGGATACTAGAGATGGAGATTTAGTCACCTGGAACTATTGCCTCCTTCCAGAAAATAATAGAAATACAAGAATCATGACTCAGTGATCGATAGAAAGGCAATATTGACTGGCCATACCTATATAGAGATACTAAAGGGATGGAAAGCAATACTGCACAGAAAATAAAGAAAGTTATTAAGGGAAGTGCTAAGATGGAAGGGTAACCACTGAACATCCTTTATCCATTGATTACATTCCATCTTCTGAAATCTAATGTTTCTTCCTTAGAAAAGATCTAAAAACACAAAAAGAGATTTCATTATTTTTAACACAGCAGTGTTAAAAAATAAATAAATTGAAAATAAATTGAAAAATTAATTGAACTTGAGCCAATGTTTTCCCTCAAACAAGCTCCCTTGCTAAGCTGGCCTAGAAAATGGACTATTACTTCAACATTTCTCTCTAACAAGGAGCTCTGGGAATTAGAGCTTAGAGTCTAGGGACTTCCTAGAAAAGTACCAACAATACTCATATATCCTTCCTCAGACAGCTGAATCCTGTTCTCCTGCTCATGACTTCATTCAAAATGTCAAAATCTTTTTCATCTGCAAGATTCCAGCACTTGAGGTAACTCCCTAATTGAAATTCTCAGCTGTGAGGAGTCATGGTGAGACAAAGTAGCTGAATCTCTCAGGAACAGAACAAAAATCCCAGGTCAAACAATTAAATAAGAAGATCTATAGAGGCATCTTCTGTTACTTTCAAGGGGAAAATCTCACACAAAGTAATGACAGAGCCTTATAAAATCATAGAAACTTAATCCTTAAAAGAACTTAAGAAAATAGAACAGGACAACTGAAAGGACCCAGAAACATAGTTAGATTGGAAATGATTTAGAAAAAAAATTAAAATGAAAAGACATCAAGGTTTCTATTCCAAGGAAAATAAAATATTCAAGATCAAAGAGAATTTAGCACCTAGAACAACAGAGACACATGGGGCTAGAAAAGATCTTATAAGATAAAATGTTCAAATTTTAAAGGACCTTCTGACATAAGAGAGAGAGTGTCAGATTTTGGGAAGACTAGTACATAAATTTTCAAATATAAGAGTAAATGGGTTAAAAAAGAGTAAATAGTTAAAATGCCTTCCATAGAAGGCAATAATCATTTATACAACACCTTCTATGAGCCTGGATCCTCATACCTTTTGAGGTAAGTGATACTATAGTTCTCTCTTTACAACTGAAATAATTGAGAGCAACAGAGGTGAAAAGACTTGCCCAGTAATTATGGTCATATTTGAACTCAGAAAGATAAGTTTTCCTTTCTCCAGACCTAGCCCTCTATTTACTGCACCAGATAGCTGGCTCCAAAGAAATGATATGGAGGATCACATGAGTCAGGAAAGAGCAATGAGGCTAGTAAATATGACATTGAAATGTGAAAAACATTTGTTTTTCTGTTAATTTCCTTTATGAAGAAAGGTGACTCTTTCTAAAAGGACTAAAATGCTGAATTCAACTTGCCTCTCTTATCCTGGTAAAAGAAAGGAAGGTCAGAATAGAAGGAAAGTGAAATGAACCATTGCTTTCCCTATACAAAATCTGCAGGATTCTGGACATAGAGAAGCTGAACTTGAATTGGCAACAAGAGTCAGGACACGGAATTCATGGGAAAGACTTTAGACCAAAGAACAGATCATAGGCCTCTGGACTAAAAGATCTGAGAATAAAGAATGGGAAACCCAAAACAGGCCACCCATCAAAGAAAAAACTGAAAGAACTGAAAGGACTTTAGAACAAACATATCATACAGCTGGAATATCAATACTGGAAAGAAACGTAATATTAGAATATCAAACTTGGAAAGCATCTCATAGACCAGCTTGTTAAAGAATCTCAAGTACAAAAATGAATAGATCTGGGTCACAAAATCTGGAAGATCTGGGGATGGAGCCTAAAATCCCTGAATGATATGCCAAAGGTATTTCTACTACAAAATGTTGCCTCTGTTTCCCAAATATGAAGCTTTAGAGAAGAAAACAATATCTAAACAGGAACAAGGAAATTGTCCTTTTCTAATTTTCAGTTGGGATGATGCCCTGATTCTGAATAGGGATGGCAAGAATTCTTGATCATTTTCCTTCTATGCTAAGCTTCCTTCTTTTTATCAGGATAAGAGAGGGAAGTTAAATTAGGCATTTTTGTCCTTCTTTGTATCTGCCTTGATCCCAGTAATTGTTTCATATATATTATCCTGGGGGAAGTAATGAAAGAGTGCTGTGATTGCAACTCAAAGGATCTGATCAAAGTTGATGTGATATAATGAATAGAATGCTAGACTTTGAACTGCAAAGACTGAATTCAAATCCTCAGATACTTATTGACCATGTAGCCATGGTAAACATACTTTTATAGAGGTTAATTAATGGTGCAAGGAATAAAACACTAGGCCTTGAATCAGACTCTTAGATTTAAGACTCTTCCCCCACACAATGGGCTCAGGAATATGGGACTCTGTCATCCTAGTGGAAATAAGGAGCCATTGATTATTTTTGAGGAAGCATTCTAGGAATATAATTTGTCAGATTTTTTGGAGAATGTGTTGGAGAGGGAAAGACTGAAAGCAGAAAGACCAGTTAGGAAGCTATTGCAGTAGTTTAGGGGAGACGTAATGAGAATCTGAACCAGCATGGAAGCTCTGTGTGTTAATGGAGAAGACAAATTTGGGAAGTGTTTCTAACAGGAGGTTTTAAACTAGGCAACCATAGAAAGACTCAAAAGGAGTTCTAAATTTGAATAAGAAAAAAAATCACATCTTAATATTTACTAACATCTAACTGAAATTTAGCATTTCATACAATTATTTGATACATTTAAAACCTTTATTCTGAGAAAGATCTTTATTGATTCATCTTACAGTTAAATAATAGTAAGACAAAAGATACAAGAAATGTTGAGAAATCTTTTTTGGTGAATAAAATCATTGAATCTCTTAATCTCATTTTCTTCATTAGTAAAATGGAGATTACAATACCCATAGTGATACAGATGTATTAAGTGTGGAGTTGTTGTGAAGTCTAAATGAAACAATATATCTCATTGCTTTTTGATAGAACCTCAGGATGTGAAATCTATTAACATTCAAGTATTATTGGTGATGATGATAATCATTATATTGAAGTAAAGGACAAAACCCAGCAGGAATCTCTCCTCCAATGTTCATACAAGTAATCAGCCATTCTAAGAAATCCCAATTCTTGACTTTTGATATAGAGGTTACAGTTAGAAGCTTGGTGCAGGAGAAGTAACGGTGGGGAGAGATCCCAAAGAGATTATGTAGTCCAATCTATCCCTTAGAAGGAATCTTCTCTATAACATATCTGTCCTTGTTTCCTGTAGGCTCAAAATTCTTATGAATATTTTGAATGAAGTGAAAGATGACACAAATAAATTTTGGGGATGACAAAACACTTCAGAAAATAACATGTGTATTGATGATTGAATCAGGATTCAAAAAACTCTGCAAAGATGAAATTTAAAAAGTTAAGTTTTCCTGAGACATCTTCAAAATTTGAGAGCTCATTACATCCAAAACTAGACTGACATTGTATAATCATCTAGCAACAACTCTCCTTGTTGTCCACTCTGATAGCAAGAGAAATTTTTGAACACTTTACTAATATCTAAGTGCACTGAATTTGCCATTATGGCATAATCTAGCTGTCTATTAATATGTAAAAAAAAATTAAAAGAGTTTAATTTGATCTAATTTGTTTTAATTATTCATGAAGCTAAGCTGACTCTTAAATACTCACTACTCATTCTTAGAATGTTAATAAAGCATCTATTCAATCATGACTAAGAATTTGGTGAGGAATCAAAGTCAAGGTCAAATTCCATTATTGTTCAAAATCTAACTTCTTCCTTTGACTAGCAGAACAAGTTTTTTTTTTCCTCTATCAAATCTTAGTGCATCTCTCCCATTAGCTATAATCTCTTAAAAATCAAAAACAGTGCTTTAATATTCATATTCCCTAAGAATTTACAGATCCTGAGTTGTAGTTCATCCAGATCTGGTCACTAGGAAATTAACTATGGGCAGCCTTACCATATCTTCATTTTGATTGACTTTTAGTTTCATTTTAACAATGCATTTTTCAGCCTACAAGACCAATTCCTTGTTCAAAGAACATGTAATTTGTCAGAAAAGAAATCATATAAGATTTCATTGGTCCTTCCTTCTCTCCTTCATTTTCATCATTCTAGTCACCCTAAACAAACTCCCCCAATCTCTCCTTTTTATTTCTTCTCCAAAAAAGATCTTTAAAAGTCTTTTTCATTATTGATTGAAACCACTATGCTGAACTTATTATAAGTTCAAGGATTCCTGACAAGAAGTACATGGAACTGAGGCACACATTTCTTTCAAGCTCCATTCCTTACCTTGTTTTTATCTTCTGAGCATAAGTCTTAAAAATCTGAGATGATTAATTAGCTCCCAATGAACAATTTTTGGTCTCTTCAGACAAATATATTATTTCTACCTTACCACAACTATTTGAACCTTTAAAAATTTTATTCCAATAATTGAATCTTTTCCATTTTGCAATTATAAAATGATACACTCTAGTCAATGACCTTTTAAGACCCCAGCAAACCTTAACCAACATTTCATTTGTCCATGGAAAACTGCATAAAATCTGGTCTCAAAACAACTTATTGAAATATAGATAGATAGATAGATAGATAGATAGATAGATATCTTTTATCTTTTTCACTAAAGTCACTTCTGAACTTGCCCTTCCATGAAAAAAAAAGTAAAGTAGATTCAGCAATATCAGACTTTAAACAATATTATAAGGTGAGTGTATTGTTCAAGTATAACAAATTATGATTATTTTAAATTTAAAATTAAATTTTAATTTAAATAAGTTCTTTTATACATAAAATCTTTGCACTCAAAAATAAAAGGAATCGGGGCAGCTAGGTGGCACAGTGGATAAGCACCAGCTCTGAAGTAAGGACAACCTGAGTTAAAATCTGGTCTCAGACACTTATCATTCCCTAGCTGTGTAACCCTGGTCAAGTCACTTAACCTCAATTGCCTCAATAAAAAATCAATAATCAATTAATTAATTAAAATAAAAATTAACAAATAAATAAAATAAAGGGAATGTAAAAAATTGGGGGAAATTTTTCAGAAAGTCCATCAGATAAGATATTATTGGATTGGAATATTGCTATGGTATAGGAAATGATGAGCTGTTTGATTTAGAAGAACAATGAAAGACATGGACTTAAGAAGGAAAATACCAGCCACCTTCAGGAAAACCAATAATAGGAGAAAATAATCATAGTGGAGTTTATATATAGATATATAGATATGTACATATAGATATAAGAATATATGTGTGTATGTATACATATATATAGAGAGAGAAAGAGAATGTATGTAATGGATGTAGATATAGATATAGATATGAATGTATACATATACTTAATTATAGACTTCTTTAGGTTAAGGGGAAAAGGAAAGGGAAAAAATAAAGTAAAATATGCACAACAGAGAACAAAAGAAAACCAACAAGAAAGCAAAGCTGGACAATAAATGTTGTCTGAAAACATTTCTGAAAACAATAATGTTACAATATTCATTACATAGATTTTCTTGAAGTAGAAATTTGTTGTTTTATATCAAATCCTATTATATGGTCTGCTGTTTACAAGACAACTTTTTTCTTTTTTCATTTTGCCCTTAAGTTTAATTTTTTTTTTAATTTACCAAAAATAAAACATTCCTCAAGTATGCATGTTGGCTTGAAATAAAGAAAAAAAAAACAATTAGTTAATATCACTCACAAACCAAAGAAGCTGGCATTGCTCTATTCTCACCAAGTTAATTTTTCTGAAATGTAATTCTGACAAAGACTCTTCGCAATGAACTCCAATGGCCTCCTATTATAACCAGGAAAATATATAAACCCCTCCGTTTGGTAGTTAAAGCTCTTCATAGCCTCACACTTTCTCACTCTTTTTTCTTGCAGGATTCCAAATTGAAAACAAACAGTCTGGATTATTTCACAATGCCATGAACAATCCTTCAAAATGCCTCTTTTCCAACAGTTTCTCCAGCAATACCCATGCCTATTTTTTGAAATTCTCTGCCAATTTTCAGGATGTCGAAATTAATTTCATTTACATTTCAATTCCTTTGATTTATCTGGAGCATGTTTCATATGATAATTAATACTTTATAATTCTTTTGAAAACTTTTTTTCATATATTATGATGCATCATTTGTAGAATAGTGCATGTATATTACTATCAATTTCTTGCTTATTTTACATTTCAGATGATAAGTAGTGAGATTTCATGCTTTCCCATTCTTCTATTTTTCTTCTATTTCTATTTTTACTAAGTTTTTTCAGCAAAAAACATTCAAGTCAACTTTTAATGAGTTGTTGTAAATTCTTATTTCATTCTTTCTATATTTGCTTCCATACAGACACATGGAAGGGGGAAATCAGTCTGCAATCTCAGAGTTCATCCTTCTTGGCTTTTCAGATCAGCCAGAACAACAGAGGCTCCTGTTCTTCCTGTTCCTCTTTATGTACCTGGTCACAGGGCTGGGAAACCTGCTCATTATGCTGGCTATTAGCTCTGATCCCCGCCTCCACACCCCCATGTATTTCTTCCTCAGTAACTTGTCTCTGGTTGATATCTGCTTCACCTCCACCACCATTCCCAAAATGCTGAATAATCACATAACCAAAAACAGAACAATCCCTTACGCTTGGTGCCTGACACAAGTATTCTTCAATATTTGGTTTGCAGGGATAGATAGTATCCTCCTCGCTGCCATGGCTTATGACCGCTATGTGGCTATTTGTACTCCTCTACACTATAGCACAATCATGACTCCGAGGGTCTGTGCCTTTCTAGTACTAGTGTCTTGGTTTTGGGCCTATACAAATTCCCTGACCCACACCATCTTGCTGACCCATCTCTCATTCTGTGGCCACAATGAAATCCCTCATTTTTTCTGTGACCTCAGTCCCCTTTTGAAGTTGGCCTGCTCAGATACCTACATCAATGAGTTGATGGTCTACACAGTGGGAGCACCAACAGTATTTCTCCCCTTCCTTGGAATACTCATCTCTTATGGTTATATTTTCATGGCTGTAATGAAGATCTCCTCTGTGAGTGGGAAGCAGAAAGTTTTCTCCACCTGTGGATCCCACCTGACTGTGGTCTGTCTCTTCTATGGGACAATCATTGGAGTGTACTTCAGCCCAACATCCACCCACACAGCCCAAAAAGATACAGCAGCAACAGTGATGTACACTGTAGTCACCCCAATGTTGAACCCTTTCATCTACAGCCTAAGGAACAAAGACATGAAAGGAGCCTTAAGAATCCTTGTCACTAGAAAACCAGGATTCAGGATATGACTATGAGAAATTTTCCTGAGATTTCCTGAGCTCCACACAGTGTCCTAGACAATAGCCCCAGTGCTGTGAGAAAAAGTTGAGAAGGAGTCTCCTCTAGTGTCACATGAAGTCAATCTTTTTGACTTTATGAAATAATAGGTAGAGAACTGGACTAGTAGTCGGGATTCCTGTTTCTAGTCCTTTTCTACTGAATGAATTGTATAAACTGAGTGAACCACACTGACTCCACTTTATGATTCAATAGGCAATCTAGCTCAGTTATCTTTCTATTCACTAGTGAGTATAGTCTAGTTTCTGTCTTATGAGAAAATTTTATTCAATTATGGGATTTGTGGGAAAACTTTATTACATTGTTTAAACCTAGCCAGATATGACCGAAAAGATTATTTCCTTTTCCTACTGCTCAGAGACTCTTACCTAAGGAAATAGTTTCTGCTGACTAGAAACCCAGTCAGATTCAAAACTTGATGCATGATTTTATGTCTCAAGCAATCCATATGTCTTATTTAAAAACTAACTCTGTTGAATCAATCAGTTGTTTCTATGTTCCTTTGATTGAATATAGACACTTGGAGTCTTGGGAGGAAGGGGATAAGATATCTGTCCTTATATTCATGCCAGTTTCAATCTGAGAAAGAACTAGCTCCCAATCTGTTATGCAATTAATGTGCAATACTTAATAAAATAAACTCAGAACCTCAAATTTTGTTTCTTCAGACATTTCACATTCTACCCATCACAGCTTTTGCTAAGTCTAGACAGGTTGAGTTAGGACTCTGACTACCCCGACAAAGGTTTTTTTATAAGAACTCCATAGACTACTCTGGTTAATCTTTCACTAAGAGAATTCCTTAATGAAAGACCTAGTCCCTAAATACCTAGTCCCCAAGATCGAATTTTCTTTGATCTCAATCTTCTTCCAAGTTAATGGTAAGATTGACTCCCTACTACTACTGGTGAAGATTTACTCACACACTACAAGGAAAATCTTTTCTCCCTCTAAAGGTTGGGGAAGTATTAGTGCTTTAAAGTGAGTGATGGCTTCAAGTAATAGTAAAATACTGAAGGATTCTGCCTTGGAAAAATTGACAAAAAAAAAACCTAGAGGAATAGTATGTTGTTATATTGAAATCCCATTAGAGAAATTCATATTGGTCTAGAATGTCCCAAACAGAACTGGAAGGGGTGAATAAAAGATAGAACTCTTAAATTGTG
Organism: Antechinus flavipes; assembly: GCF_016432865.1. Classification (NCBI taxonomy): domain Eukaryota; kingdom Metazoa; phylum Chordata; class Mammalia; order Dasyuromorphia; family Dasyuridae; genus Antechinus; species Antechinus flavipes. Next base: position 666,737,169 of record NC_067398.1, read on the forward strand.
TCAAAATATAGAAAAACCTAAATGAATACCAAAGTTGGCAAGAAAGTAGGACTTTTAATTATGGCAAGTTGCAGGTTTGGAGTTTAGACTTTCAATAGAAGATAAGGAGACCAGCAAGTATGTCTTTGTTTTGTTCTTTTTTCTGTGGGTTTTTTCCTTAGTAAAATGCAGCAAAATTATTGAGCTGTTCTAATTTCATTCCTTTCCCAATAAACCCATGTAAGGAGGACATAAAACATGCATCTCTGAGTTCATCCTCCTGGGCCTTTCAAACCAACCTGATTTCTGTTTTTCCTATTCCTGATTATGTACCTGATCAGTGATATGGAACCTGCTCATCATTCTAGCCATTAGAACTGACTCCCACCTTCACACCCCCATGTACTTCTTCCTCAGCAATTTGTCCCTTGTTGACATCTGCTTCACCTCCAGCACTGTCCCCAAAATGTTGGTTAACTACATATCTGGAAATAAAGCAATTTCTTATGTTGGGTGTCTGACACAAGTGTTCTTCTTCATCTGGTTTGGAGGAATAAATAGTGTCATCCTTGCTTCCATGGCCTATGACCATTATGTGGCCATCTGTGCCCCATTACACTATACCATGATTATGACCCAAAAAGTCTGTACCCATCTAGTAGCCGCATGCTGGTTTTGGGCTTGTATTGATGCCCTGAGGCACGTTATTTCTATGATGCCACTTTCCTTCTGTGGCTACAATTAAATCCCTAATTTCTTCTGTGATCTCGGCATAGTCTTAAAGTTGGCCTGCTCAGATACCTTGCTGAATGATCCTTTTTCTGGACTAAAAGAACTTGTACCTCACCTAGGGTTCCCCACTATCTGCGACCCTCTACACAGCTCCACAGGGAATACTTTATAGAGAGAAACAAAATGAAATTCTGCAACTTAAAAGCTAACTTGCCTGGAACACTGAACATTCTCCATTTTGAGAGGTGGACTTGAACCCTGACCTTCCTGATTTCAAGATCTACCTCTCTATTTACTCTGCTACACTGCTACTCTAAGAAAAGCTGACAATAAAGAGTTTAGATAAACATTGGAAGACTGTTAGGAACTAAGGCAGATATAGTAAATAGAAGCAGGAGAATAGTATATACACAATTACTCTTAACATGTAAATGATAGGGAGACCAGAATTCTATGTAATTATGAGAAATAACTGGGGAAAGGTATCATCTTGTTTTATTTATATATGGGAAATGTTGGATAGAGAATATTGTAGGTACCATCTTAAGTCATCAGTGTAATAGTGGCTTTCATTAAACTTGAAAAAAAAATTCCAGGCAACAGGGAACAATTTTTTTTTATTAAGTACTTACTCTTAAGGAATGATCTAGTAGGCATAGCTTGAAGATAAGTGAAGGAGCAGAGATGGTAGAGGTGGTAATATGCTAATGAAGATGGGATGGAATGGAATTTATTGTACACACAAAGGAGTTGGCTTTGTGAAGGCTATGTGTCGCTTCATCATGTTAGATAGCAGCAAAAGGCAAAATAATAGCAAAATGCATCTTGATGATGTGAGACAATGAGAAAAGGAGCACCAATTAATAGAATCTCTTAAATACCATGTATACGATATATACCATGGACTGGATAAACTGTGGAAATTGAAGCTAATGGAATATTACTGTTTTACAAGAAGCAATGACTACAGAGATGCCTCGAAAGGCTTACAATGAAAAAATGCATAGTAAAAATGAAATTTGCCACAACAATGTACATGGGAAAAAATGACAACTTCAATATAAAAAATGAATCATGAAAAATTACCAAAAATGAAAAATGATCAACTCCAAAAAAAAAAAAGAAGAAGACATTTTTGCCCACTTTATTATTGAAGTGATGAGTCAATGAGTGTGAAATTTAGTAATTTTCTTGTATTGATTAGTCATACTGATTTTTTTCTCTTTTTCTTGCAGAAAGCCTTCATTACCAAAAGATGATTCTCTGAGGGGTATAAAGTCAAGTTAAGTCAACAAGCACTTATTCAGCACCTATGGGCCTGACATTATGTTAAGAGCTAGGAACACAAAAAGGCAAAAAAAAAAAAATCAATAAAACTAAGTCCCTACTCTCAAGATATTCACAATCTAATGTGTTCTAACATCACATTCTAACATAAAAACGACTGTGGACAAGCAAAATATATAGAAAGGATAAATTGGAGATAATCAGCAGAAGGAACACACTAGCATTAATGGAGACCAGAATGGACTCTTGCAGAAAGTGAAATTGTCACCAAGATACAAAGGAAGCCAGGGGGTGGAAATGAAAAAAGATACAGTTAGACAGAGAATGACCAGTAAAAATGCTCAGTTTGGTTGTGAAGTGTCTTGTGTGAAGAGAAGTAAGGAAGACAGTACCATATTACAGAATACATGAGAGGTAGGAACAAATATGGTCAAACAACACTAGTAAGATAGAGGAGCAGGTAATAAAGGGTTTTGAATACCAAAAAGCATTTTATATTTGTTCCTGAAAGCAACAGGGAAACAAAAGAAAGTATAAGGATGTGTCATTATGACATTTATGCTTTAGAAAAAGCAATTTGACAAGTGGAACTGAGTGGAAGATGAACTGAAAGGTAGAAGGACTTGGAGGAGGGAGAAGAGGCAACAGGCTATTATAATAGTTTGGGATATGGGAGGGAATCAAGAACATGAAAAACAAAATACAAGAGTAAAATTATATTTTAAAAAATATATCAGTGAGGGGGAATATGAATTTTAATGTTAATGAATAAAACTATTTAGCACTGATGAAAGTAAAAAGGTAAAACAGTATAACAAATTAAATAAGGAAAACAGTATACTTCCCATTTAGAATCAGCTCTTTACACAGGAAAATCTGCTTTAAATACAAAATATTGCTGCCTTTTAAAAAGTCATGAATATAAAGAAAATTCAGGAAAGTATAGGAAAAATTATAGGAACTCATCAGGGTAAAGTAAATTGAACAGAAGAAAAATAAACATAATCATAATAATGTAAATTGAAAGAACCAAAAAAGAAGGGGAGAATGATGTGTAATTTTAATGAACAATCTTGGGGCTAGAAAAATTTGAGAAAAATATACCTTCCTCTTTTTTTCATGAGGGATTATAGGTGTATGATACTAGATATATTGTCAGTTGATAGATTTGTTGGTTTTGCTAAACAGCTTTTTCCCTTTCTTTTTGTTTTTGTTTTGTTTTTTTGTTTTTTTGCAAGAGATTATTTGCTGGGAAAAACAAGAGACCTTCAGTAAGTAAAATTATGAAAAAAATTGTCAATAAAATTTTAAAACAAATACAATGAGATATAGTCTAAATCAAAGCTTTTTAAACTGTGAATCACATTCCCATAAGGGATCATATAACTGAATGTGGGGGGTCATTAAATTATGATTTATTGCCAGTTACATGGCTATGTAAATATATAAATTCATTCATTGTTCACTTATTTTATATATTCATATAGCCAAAATCACATAAAAGTTTCTCTGGCGAAAAAGGGTCAAAAGTTGGAAAAGGTTAAGAAACCCTGGTTAGGTCATCTTAAAGTATTTTTCCATTGCTGGCATTGGATAATTCTACTATGTAGGATTAAATGGGTGGAGTGGAACCAAGATAGTGGTGAGCCATCCCTGACATCCTCAGATCAACACCAGATCAAGCCTCTGAAATGGTTTAGGAGCAGCAGAACTCACAAATATTTGGAGTGTAACAAATTTCCAGCAAAAGATATTTGGGAAGACATTCAGGAAAAAAGTCTGTTTCAATCTGGGGGAGGAGAAAAAGATGGAGATGGTCCACTCCAGGTGCTGTGCAGGGATCCTGAGCAGTTTGTCATCCAGGTGCCTGGAAATCTAGTGGGATGCTCTTAATCAAAATACAGCAGCATTGATTACTCTATCCTAGTTACAAGACAAGGTATCAGCAGATTACTTGTGAGACATTCAGTGCAAATACAAAAATCAAATAGTGAGCCTCTGAACCCCAGAATAACACAGAACTCGGCCATACCACTCAGAACTGGAAGAAAGTTTGCAGCACTGGCCCAGAGCAGCATAAAAGCTATCCATAGAGAAAGCTTGGGACATTTCCCCTTTGTCCTAAGAGCAGATCACAACTTTAAAAAAAAAAAAGAGCAAAAAAGCAGAAAGAACTCTGACTATACTAGCTTTTATGGAGAAAGAGAACAGATCTCAAATCCTGAGGATCCTAAAGGCAAATTGTCTCCAAATGGAGCCCCAAGGGGAGATATGAGTCAATCCCCATCTAAGAAGACTCTCTTACAGGAATTCAAAAAGGATCCTAAAAGAGAGTCAGAAGAAAAATGGGGAAAGGAAATGAAAATTTTGCAAGAGAATTTGAAAAAGAAACAGAAATTATTTGAAGAAAACTCTTTAAAAATAGATTTAATGAAATGGAAAAATCATATAATTCCTTACAAAATTGATTTGATGAAATGTAAAAAGAATATTACTCCTTACAAAATGGATTTGAAAAAGAAAACAAATCATTGAGAAACAGAATTTGTGAAATGGAAAAAAAAATTCAATAAACAAAACACCTCATTTAAAAGTTCAATTGGCCAAATGCAAAAGGAGATTAAAAAGCTAACTTAAAAAAAATTCACTAAAAATTAGAGTTGAAGAAATGGAAGTGAATGACTCAATGAGATTTCAGAAATCAATCAAACAAAACCAGGGAAAAGAAAAAAGAAAAGAAAATGTAAAATACCTCATTGGAAAAACAACTGACCTAGAAAATAGATTTAGAAGAGACAATCTAAGAATAATTGGCCTTTCTGAAAACCATGATGAAAAAAAAGAACCTAGACATCATCTTTCAGGAAATCACCAAGGAAAACTATCCTGATGACCTAGAAACAGAGGGTATAATATCCATTGAAAGAATTCACTGATCATTTCCTAAAAGAGACATCAAAATGAAAACTCCAAGGAATATTGTAGCTAAATTTCAGAATCATCACATCAAGAAAAAATATTGCAAGCAGCCAGAAGGAAACAATTCAAATATTGATTACCCAAATATCAGGATTAACCAGGACCTAGAAGCTTTCACTTTAAAGGACTGAAGGGCCTGGAATCTGATATTCTGAAAGGTAAAGGAACTTGGATTGCAGCCAAGAATCAACTATCCAACAAAACTGAGCATTGTGTTTCAGGAGGAAAGGTGGACCTTTAATGAAAGAGGTTGATTTCATTTATTTCTGATGAAAAGATCAGAAATGAACAGAAAATTTGGTCTTCAAATACAGAACTCAAGAGAAGCATAAAAAGGTAGAAAGGAAAGGAAACAAATAACTTCCTTTTAAAGTTAAAAAACTTATATTCCCTATTTGGGAAAATCACATATTTAATTCCTGAGCTCTGTATCTCTATTATGAGTATACTTAGAAGGTGTAGGTATAATTTAATTTTATTATAATGACATAAAAAACTAAAGGAGGAAAGGAAATTCTACTGGAAGAAAAGGAAAATGGAGTTAAATGGGGTAAATTACATCTCATGAAGAGGAAAAAAGACCTATTACAATTGAGGAAAAGAAAGGAGGGGGGATGAGCATTATGTGAATATTACGTTCATGAGATTTGATTCAAAAAGAGAATATCATAAATATTTAGCTTCACAGAGAAACTGGTTTCACTTTATAGAAAAGTAGGAAGGGAAAGGGGAAAGGAAAAAGAGAGGCTAATAGAAGGTAGAAGAGAAGTAGAAGGGGAAAGGGATAAGAAAAGGGGAAGGGCTGTAAAATGAGAGGGCTTTTTGAGGAGGTAATAAACAGAAGCAAAATACTAGAAAGGAGGGAAAGTGGGAAAGGAAAGAGAAAAGTATAACTTGGGGAAAACAAGATGGTGAAATACAGAATTATTAATTTTAACTGTGAATGTGAATGGGATGAACTCTCCCATAAAATAGAAATGGAGAGTAGACTGGATTAAAAGCCAGAATCCTACAGTATGTTGTGTACAAGAAACACATTTAAAGCAGAGGGATACATTCAGAGTAAAAGTAAAAGTCTGGAGCATAATCTATTATGCTTAAGCTAAAGTTAAAAAAAAAAAAGTAGGGGCAGCAATCCTGATCTCAGATCAAGCAAAAGCAAAAGTAATCTAAGAGAAACAAGGAAGGAAGCTACATCTTGCTAAAAGATACCATAGATAATGGAGTTAAATCAATAATAAATATATATGTATCAAGTGGTATAGCATCCAAATTCCTGGAGTAGAAGTTAAGAGAACTGCAAAAAGAATTAGATCTTTGAAGAAAATTAAATGGAGACAGAAAAGAAAATGTTTTTTCTCAGTAATACATGGAACCTAATCAAAAATTGATAGTGTATTTATTAGGGCATAAAATCCTCAAAATCAAATGCAGAAAGGCAGAAATAGTAAATGCATTTTTTTTCATATCATGACACAATAAAAATCACATACAATAAAAGATCAGGAGAAAATAGACCAAAAATTAATTGGAAACTAAATAATCTAATCCTAAAGAAGAGGTGGATGAAACAATAGACATCAGTAATTTCATCTAAGAGAATGACAAAAATGAGAAAACACACCAAAATTTATGGAATGCAGCCAAAGCAGTTCTTAGGGAAAGTTTTATGTCTCTAGATGCTTATTTTCATAAAATAGAGAAAGAGAAGATCAATGAATTCAGCATGCAACTAAAAAATAAAACTAGAAAATGAACAAAGTAAAAACCTCCAATTACATACCAAATTTAAAATTCTCAAAATAAAAGGAAAGATTAATAACACTGAAAGTAAGAAAACTGTTGAATTAATAAACAAAACTAAGAATTAGTTTTATGAAAAAACAAGAAAATAAATAAACCTTTAGGTAATTTGATTACAAAAAAAGAAAGAAGAAAATCAAATCGTTAGTATCAAAAATGAAAAGGGAGAACTTTTCACCACTGAAGAGAAAATTAGCGCAATAATTAGGACTTATTTCATCCAACTCTATGTCAATAAATCTGATAATCTAAGTGAAATAGATGAATACTTAGAAAAATATAGACTGCCCAGGTTAACAGAAGAGGAAACAAATTATTTAAATAATCCCATTTTTGAAAAAGAAATTGAACAAGCTATTAATCAATTCCATAAGAAAAAATCTCCAGGCCCAGATGGATTTACATGTGAATTCTACCACATATTTAAGAACAATTAATTCCAATACTATTCAAAATATTTGAGAAATAGGGAAAGAGTGCGATGAAATTCTTTTTATGACACAGATATGCTTCTGATACCAAAACCAGGTAGGTTCAAAACAGAGAAATAAAATTATAGACCAATTTCCCTAATAAGTATTGATGCAAAAATATTAAATAAAATATTAGCAAAGAGATTAGAACAAATTATCACCAGAATAATACACCATGACCAAGTAGGAGTTATATCAGGAATGCGGGGTTAATTCAATATTAGGAAGACTATTGCTGTAATTGATTGCATCAATAACCAAACTAATAAAAATCATATGATTATCTCAATAGATGCAGAAAAAGCATTTGATAAAATCAAACATCCATTCTTATTAAAAACACTGGAGAATATAGGAATAAATGGACTTTTCCTTAAAATGATCACTAGCATCTATTTAAAACCATCAGTAAGCATCATATGCAATGGGGACAAACTAGAATTATTCCCAATAAGGTCAGGACTGAAGCAAGGCTGTCCTCTTTCACCATTACTATTCAATATTTTATTAGAAATGTTAGCTTTGGCAATAAGAGAAGAAAAAGACATTAAAGGAATTACAGTAGGTAATGAGGAAACCAAATTATAACTCTTTGCAGATGATATGATGGTATACTTAGAGAACCCTAGAGAATCAACTAAAAAAGACTAGAAACAATTCACAAATTTAGTAAAGTTGCAAGATACAAAATATATCCACAAAGATCATTAGCATTTTTATACATTACCAACAAAGTCCAGCACCAAGAGATACAAAAAGATATTCCATTCAAAATAACTATCAATACTATAAAATATTAGGGAATCTATCTGCCAAGAGAAAGTCAGGAACTATATGAACACAACTACAAAACACTTTCCACACAAATAAAGTCAGATCTAATCAATTGGAAAAATCTCAAGTGCTCATATAATAAAAATGACATTACTACCTAAATTAACCTATTTATTTAGTGCCATACCAATCAAGTTACCAAGAAATTATTTTACAGATCTAGAAAAATTAATAACAAAGTTCATTTGGGAAAACAAAAGGAAAGGCATTTCAAGGAAATTATTTTTAAAATCTTTTAAAATATTTGCTATTTCTTTTAAATACATGACAGTTATCATGTAAATTCCTTTTATTCTTTTGTTTTCTTCCTTCACACAGTCTGATTGTGATGATTACCATTAAATACAAATATATAAAATCATTCTATACATACTTTTATGTTCTCTTGGTGCTGCTCATTTCACTCTCCATTATTTCATGCACATCTGTCCATGTTTTTCTAAGATTATTGAGGTCATTGTTTCTTATACCACAGTAGTATTCCATCACAATCATATGTAATTTATGTAACCATTTCCCAACTGATAGGCATCTCTGCAATTTCCAGTTCTTTGCCACTGCAAATAAAACTACTTAAAATATATTAAAACATATAGGTTATTCTTTTGCTTCCATAATCATTTTTGGAAATAGATTTAATAATAGTATACCTGGATCAAAAAGCATGGGCAATTTAAAAACTTTCAGGTATAATTCTACATTGTGCAATTCCACAAAATGTGTGGATTAGTTCATATGTGCTTTATCTTAAAGAACTCACTGAAGATTATCAGAATTCCTAAGATATGGGCCATATGGTAAGATATAGCCTTAAGAAGTATCACTTGAGCATCCATATGGAGGAAAGGGAAAATTTTCTGTTCCCTACTCCCTACCAATTTCCCTCGTCTTCTTCCCTCAGAAAACAGGCACAGCAAGAGATTAAAGGTCCATATATAGAGGAAAGATTACCCTTCATTATACTGGATACTCTTCTTATTGCAGGTGATGGGAAATGAGAGTGGTAGGTGCAGAAGAGGGTCTAAGTTGCCTTTCATTGGCACACATGAAAGTATCACCAAGCCCTTTACAATCTTTCCACAGAGAATATACACAGCTATGTTATTATCCAATTTGATCCTCAAAAAAGCCCTGTGAAGTAGCTACTACTATTATCCCCATTTTGCAAATGAGAAAACTGAGGTAGATAGATTTTAAGTGACTATATCACACTCACACAGCTTTGGAGTATTTGAGGGCAGATGTGAACTCAAATCTTCCAGACTCTAGACCCAATACTCTATAGTATTACATTGTGAGGTCCTTGAGGGCAGGAACCCTCTTTTGTCCCTCTTTGTATTCCCTAGCACTTGGTACACTTCCTGCCTGAATAATTTATTGATTGACTATCCACTACTACCTGAGATGACCCATCTAAACAGCACTGGATTTAGAGAGTCAAAGGACCTGAGGTTGAAATTTAGCTCATCAGTTTGGAACTATGCCCAAAGGACTATCAAAATCTGCATGCCCTTTGATCCAGCAGTGTTTCTACTGGGCTGACATACTAAAGAAATCTTAAAGTAGGGAAAGGGATCCACATGTGCAAAAAATGTCTGTGGCAGCCCTTTCTGTAGTGGCAAGAAACTGGAAATGGAGTGGATGCCCATCAGTTGGAGAATGGGGAATAAGTTATGGTATATGAATGTTATGGAATATAATTGTTCTATAAGAAATGATCAGCAGGACGATTTCAGAGAGGCTTGGAGAGAATTACATGAACTGATGTTAAGTGAAATGACCAGAATCAGGAGATCATGGCAACAATAACATTATAAGATGATCAATTCTGATGGATATGGCTCTGTTCAACAATGAGATGATTCAGGCCAGTTCCAACAATCTTGTGTTGGAGACAGCCATTTACACCCAGAGAGAGGACTGTGGGAACTGAGTGTGGATCCCAACAGAGCAGTTACATTCTTTTTATTATTGTTTGCTTGCATTTTACTTACTTTCTCACTTTTTTCCTTTTTGATCTGATTTTTCTTTTGCAGCAAGATAATTGTATAAGTATATGCATATATTAGATTTAACCTATATTTTTACCATGTTTAACATATATTTGATTATGTGCCATCTAAGAGAGAGGGTAGGGCAAAAGGGGGGAAAATTGGAACACAAGATTTTGCAAGCATTAATATTGAAAAATTATTCATGCATATCTTTTGAAAATAAAAAGCTTTAATAAAAAAAAGAAATTCAGTTCATACTGCAAGCTATATGATCCTGACTCAGCAAACTCCCCATTTCCTACATTGTAAAATGAGACCACAGAACTAGATAATCGCTGGTAAGGTGCTTCAACATGCTGGGTCTGGGCTGCTCTTAGATACTGAAATTCCCAATTTTTCTCCATGAAAGGGATAAATCACAAAAGTAAATAAATACAAAATGCAACTATGTATGATAGCTATGACTGGGGGAAACTGTATTTTATGGAGAAACTCATCATGAATTCAGATTACATCATTCCAAATGATTTCTGATACTGTTTGACCTTGAGCAAGTCACTTTCATAACTGCCCAAAAGTTTTATTTCTTCACTGCTGAAATAAGGAATTCAGACTAGATAGGTGATCTCTGAGATTTCTTACAGCTCTAAATTTGTGGTTGTGTAGTGCTGTGTACCAAAGGAACTTTGAACCAAAGTTTACATAGAATATATGTCTGAATCACAGCCCTGATTTTCAGTGGGCTATATGCTAAAATTTATTTCAGCTCTTAGCATTGCTATGACAGCAGTATTGTAAAAATAAATTGGACAACTTCATTCAAATTCTTCCCCACAGGAAGCCAAGCCCAAAGAGACTGAAGTAGAAAATGGACAATTACTTGGGGATAGTTTCTAACAAGGACTTCAGGGAATTAGAGCCTTGGACCCAAGGACTCTTTGTAAAAGCACCTACACTGATACTTACTCACCTTTCCTAGTGGGCAGAACAGATTCATGCTGGCACATGCCACTTCAGTTGGCATCTCAAGCCCTCTTTTTCCTGGAAGAACTCATAGATTTGCTAGTTCCCCAATCTATGGGGAGGAAACCAGGGAAGATACCAGAGCTGGGTTCTTCAGGAACAGAATAGAAGATTCTGACCAAATATCCAAGTAGGTGAATCTGCAGAAGGCACTTACCATTCATCTCAAGGGAGAAAACTTATACAAAGTAATATAGTGAAATGAGTTATAGAATCTTAGAAACTTCATGCTAAAAGGGACTTGAATATGTAGAATTGAAACAGAATTTCTTTTACTTTCATGTTACATTTCTCTTATTTTTTTTTAGCTTTATTGATAGGACTGCAAAATATTTTTTCCCATCCAATCTATTTCCATAATTCATCCAAAAATGTTTTATCTAATAAAAATCTATTTTTTTCTCAAGCACATTTTAGTTATTTTAAACCATAATGTAACATATTTAATAGCATTCATTTGTAAATAATCCACTTTATGAGATTAAAAATATCCAATCAAAGATGTATAAAGGAAAGTTCCTATTTCCATGAAGGAAACATAATACTACAACATTGTCACCCTTCAAGAATATATTGTTTGATGATATTGAAATATTCAGCATATAGAAATCTTAACTTTAAGATTGCTTAAGTATTTTGGAGTTCAGCTGAAATTTAAGAGAAAAGGAAATGGTTTCCAAAATATTAATCATATTAAGACTTAGTGACCATAGAGTAAAAGTTTTTCTGAGAAGTAGGACAAAATATTCCAAATTTCTCAAAGGATCCTAACAACTTGGAACTTTGAGAGATTTGCATGCCTGGAGGGAAACAGCATGTTTATAGAAAATTTGAAATAAGCAATAATTTCTTAATTAGGGAAACATTCACTAAAATCACTAAATATAGTAACAGTCATGTACATTGCTGACAGACCAAAAATAAAAATAATTTCATATAGAGATCAGTTTTCTAAAGTCTTTTTAGTGAACACACTGGAAAGATAAAAATTCTTTGTGTGTGAGAGAAGGGGCAATATAAGCAATTAGAGATGTTAATAAGAAATTAAAGTAAATACTTAATTCTTGTCCAGGCACCACCAGAAAGATTTTTAGATCACAAAATATTCAATAATTGAAAGAACTAGTGAAGTATCATTAGTTATACATCTTTTGATTATAGCTAGCAATTTGTCATAAATTAATTTGGTTAACCATTAGCAATTTAGCTGAACCAATAGTTCTGCTAAATAACTTTTCATACTCAATAAATTCTGGAGAGCAGTCTCAACCCATTTTTTTAAAATGCTTTAATTCTATGGAAGATTCATAAAGTTTAGTCTTTTGATATGATTTGATATGATTTCAAACATACTTCATATTCATTCACAAATATTCACAAGCATTTTACTAAGTGATGAAAAAATACATGAGGAATGATTGGGATTAAATACCATTTGTTAAATAAATGAGCCAAACACAATTTTATGTTCTTTTTTTGATAGCTGTACATCAGACATGTAAGAGATGAAGTTTCCAAATTTTCAAATTTGAAGCTGCCAACATCTTTTTTAAAAAATACAAATTAAAAATGCACATTCATTCTTTGATCCAAAAGCCTAAAATAATTATTTAAATGTAGTTAGATGCTTTTCCTTATTCCCCAATATTCAAAGTCATCATCATAGAACAATTTGCTCCCTTTTACCTGGATGAAATGTTTGCCAGCACTGGTATAGCAAAAGGGAGAACAGATGTAAAACTGACTAATGAAGAATTGGCAAATTATTGTACCAAGATAATTTCAAAAATAATTTTTGGATTAAATATGCATGTATACAGATAAGGTTGACATTAATATTCACTATTTTCAAAGTAAAATGATAAAATATAATTAATCAGTTGTTCATTCATTAGAGTTCATAAAGGAACCATAAAAATAATTTCTATAACTTAAAAAAATCTCATTATTGAGTATTTTTGTTTTATTGTTTTAATTTATCTTACTTGTTTTGCCTTCAATTTCTTACCTTTGCTTTCTAAATTCAGAGTAAATGTACTGAGTAAAGAGAATTAAGATCTATTCTAAAATGAGAGCTTGGAAGACTAAAATTTAGGTACTCTTAATGGTGGGGCTAGAGAAACTAACATGTATTTATTTTGCCTTGTTGTTAATATTTTAGCACTTTGCAGCTTGAGTTTTCCCCCCTCCCTTCAGTTGGGCTAAATAATCAGGATGAAAGATCAATTAGACCCTTCAAGAATCAGCCATGGGCTTCATTGGAATTTATATGGTTCCTTGATTCCCTGCATGAAGCTGTGAGGGGCACAATTTGCCCCAACTTGCCTCTGGTTTCTTTTGTGCTACCAATATGTTAGACTGAAGGAACTGAGGGGCAGAGGGAGCAACAAAAGTTCTGTGATTAGAAAGCAATAGTTCAGATCAGTGCTAACATAGTGTGCTGAAAACTATTGATTTATCTTGGACTTAAAATGGAGAAAAGGGCATGCCAGTAATAGAGGAGTTAGCTGTGCAATAAAGCATCTGTAAAGATTCCTTTAAAACAGAATAAAATTAAATTATTACTCAGAAGAAGGAAGAATTTTATTTTCTTCTTCCATCTGTATGAGTATTCACTGAGATTCTTTTGTTCTATGAGCTCATATCACTGCTTCCTAATGCATCTGCTCATTGAGAGACTGAAATACATTTTCTCTAACTTCTGGTACTTACATAATTCTTTTGATAGAATCTTTTCTCTCCAATTCAAGTTTACTTGATTATTGTTCTGAATAGTCAATCATCACCAGAAATTTGCACATGAGAGTGTTTTTTCATGAACATGAGTAAGATTTAAGATTTAAGAATTTATACGAACCTGGGTAATCCTGTATTGTATAGGAATACTCTTTCTTTCTATGATAATAATAACCTTATCAAAAGACTTCTAATTTCTAGAAGCTCATATAGAAAAGCTCAGTAAAGAAAAGACCATCAGGGAATAAAAGCTACTCCTTCCACATCAAAATACCATAAATCCCAATTCTTCAATTCTTCCTAAACAAAGTCATTTGAAGTAATATAAGAGCTAGTGTTTATATCATATTTCAAGGTTTGTAAAGCACTTTACCTCTGTTAGCTCATTTGATTCTCACAACAAACCTGCAAAAATGATGCTATTGTCCCTATTTTGCATATGAAATAACTGAGGCACGGAAAGATTAAGTAATTTCCCCAGAGTTACACAGTTAATAAGTGTCTGCTAAAGGATTTGAACTCAAAATCTTCCTGTCTGTAAGTCCAGAACTCTATCTTCTGTAGGAAAATCCCAGTTTTTCCCCAGAGTTTATTCTCATCCCAGAGCTGCATTATACTTAAGAATGGTTCCTTTCTGCTGATTATGTCAATTTTAAACTAAGTAGTAAGCTCTAGGTTTTACTCTGAAACACTTTCTTGAAGCATCCACAAGAGTAAGAATTTTCTAGATCTACATCAGGCAGCACCATTTCTAAATCCAAAGAGTTCCCTCTGTTTTTCTGGTGGCCACTAAAAATGAGGCTGGTGGTCAAGGAACTGGACATTAATGGAGCATGAAGGGAACCATGTAGAACCAACTCAGAGACCTCTGGAGTCAGAACAGTGGGCTGAGGGAAGGAGTTAATAGAGAAGACTGGGAAAAAAGGGAAAAGTTCCAACAAGAGGAGGAAGTATAGAAAAAAAAGGAAAAGGAGAAGGAGAAAGAGGAAGAGGAGGAAAAAATATTGAACAGAACTTAGAATTCAGAATCGGAAAGGACTCAGTATATAAATAGACAGGAGGAGATGCAAGTCTATAAAAGGCTTAAGTTCAAAAGAAACTTGGAACATAGAACTTTGGAGTTGAAAAGGGCTAAAAACAGTCAACTATTGGATTTCCCTGTTCCAAATTTCTTCTCACTCCACTCTATCCTTCACTCAGCTATTAAACTGATCTTCCTTTAACATAGATCTGACCATATCACCCCCATCCCTAATTTCACAAACTACAATGGCTCTCAATTGCTTCTAAAATCAAATATAAAAATCACCATTTGACTTTATAACCTTTTTGAATGACTCATTCCTACCTTTTCTGCCTTCTTACTAAATACTCTATAATCTAATGACCCTAGCTACCTTTTTATCATAAGACTCTCCATCTCTCTAATCTGAGACTTGCCACTGACTGGTCCCAGAAATTATATTCTTATAAGTGTAAGCATGGCAAGAAGTTACAGAGAAATAGAATCTATGTTCATAACAAATAGAATTCAAAAAAAATTAAAAAGGCAATATAATGAGAAGAATTTTGCTAACAATTTACTTGTACTCACAGTGCAGAAATTTACTTTTTTTTTAATAATAACTTTTTATTGACAGAACCCATGCCAGGGTATTTTTTTACAACATTATCCCTTGCACTCGCTTCTGTTCCGATTTTTCCCCTTCCTCCCTCCACCCCCTCCCCTAGATGGCAAGCAGTCCTATGTATGTTAAATATGTTGCAGTATATCCTAGATACAATATATGTTTGCAGAACCGAACAGTTCTCTTGTTGCACAGGGAGAATTGGATTCAGAAGGTAAAAATAACCCGGGAAGAAAAACAAAAATGCAAATAGTTTGCAGTGTTCTTTCTTTGGGTGTAGCTGCTTCTGTCCATCATTTATCAATTGAAACTGAGTTAGGTCTCTTTGTCAAAGAAATCCACTTTCATTGGAATATATCCTCATCCAGTATCGTTATTGAAGTGTATAATGATCTCCTGGTTCTGCTCATTTCACTTAGCATCAGTTCATGTAAGTCTCTCCAAGCCTCTCTGTATTCATCCTGCTGGTCATTTCTTACAAAACAATAATATTCCATAACATTCATATACCACAATTTACCCAGCCATTCTCCAATTGATGGGCATCCATTCAATTTCCAGTTTCTAGCCACTACAAACAGGGCTGCCACAAACATTTTGAGTGCAGAAATTTACTAATCGACTAGAAATTTACTAGTAATTCATAGCAAGTCCTACTTCTTTGTTCCAAAAAGCAACTGCACAAACACAGATATATTCCAATAATAGTTTCTCTGGGGAAAAAAAAACAAGATGAGAATATTAGTCAACAAGTAGACTAGTAAGTAATAGGTAACTAAATGGTGGACTGCATGTAGTACTAGGTTTGGAGTTAGATAAACCTGAGTTCAAATTCAGAATTATTTTTCTTATCCTATCCTGTAACAGCTCTCCCTGTCTCCACAATCTCTAAGAAATTTCTACCAGTGGCTCCACACCCCCATTCTCTAGAACTTTCAGGATCTTGTCATGTAGTAAATTAAGTCTGCTTCACTGGAAAATTCACTGGAAAAAAAGGCAGTCATGTTCTCTCTTCCCATCCCCTCATTTACCTTGACTTACACCTAGATGTGAAACATGTTTATTCTAGTCTTCTGAACTTTCTCCTCATGTAAAAACTATTCGTATCATTTAGCAGAAAAAACAAAACTAAAGAAAGAGTTCATGAGTCCTACTTTTTTTAATGTGTGAATTTTTTGTGCATTTTCATTTACACCCTAAATGTTAATATGTATTATGTCCAACCTGTGATAAAATCTTCTGAGCTCATAATGGTTTGATCAGCCACAGTGGGACATACTATAATATTGACCTCAACATAGTGCTGTAGTTTGGGTACTTGTCAAGAATGAAGCACATTGCTACAACCAACCAAGCATTTTCATTATTCCATCTACCTTGAATGGCCTATCTATCCTTGATGTAGTCTTCCTCTTTCTCCAAAAAGACTTTAAAAGTCCTTTTTCATACGGCAGGGGCACTGAGGTGACACCATGGATACAGCTCCAGGCATAGAGTAAGGAAGTCCTGAGTTCAAATCCAGACTCAGATACAATAGCTCATACAATTCACTTAACCCTGTTTGCCTCAGTCCTTAAGTTGTAAAATGATCTAGGGAAGTAAACAGCAAACCACTCCAGTTTGACAAGAAAAACACAAATAGGGTCACCAAGGGTTAAATACAACTGCAAATGACTGAACTACAATTCATTATTGGATATCACCACCACCCTCAGATGACTCTATTCTCTAGCACTCCAGATAAAATATTTTCATGTAACCAGGGCACACATTTGTATTCATTTTCCATTACTTGATCTTGCTTTTATCTTCTGAAAAGATATTTTCAAAATCTATGTCAGTCAGTATATTTTCTTTGTACATTTTTTTGTTTCTTTACAGAATTTTTTCTTCTCTTTCTCCTCACAACTGTTGTATTTAAAAATTTTAATTCTTGAGTGCATCTCATTCCTTTTTGCCTTGTAGAATAGTAATTCATGGGATACAAATCATCTTTCTGAACTCTTTGAAATTTGCTTGTTCAAGAGCTAGACTATGAATCAGATAATGCTTTCATTGTCCTTTTTCATAAATGTTCATTTATACTGGTCACATCATTTCAAGATACTCATAATTTCTGCCCCAAAAACCATTTTCATCATGTTGATTCAGAATCATACATTCCCTTGCATTCTTTAAAAAAATACTATTATAATAATGCAAAAGAAAGATGTCACCTGTTGTATTATAGACAGAAAAAGGGCACCAGTTTGTTTGCATAATTATCTATTCTTGTCTCTCTACCAAGTTTGTGATCAGTTTCCCAAAGCCTTGGTGCATTTATTTGCTCTTGGTAGGTAGACTATTAAAAACTATTACAAGAGTATTGTTTCTCTTTCTCTTTGCATTAATCCTTAGCAAATGGATTTATTAATATTTAGTGTTCATTTTGCTTAATGTTAGAAATACAAAGAAAAACTTTTCTAAGTTTCTGCTCTCCAAAAACACTCAATCTAAATTGTAGATAATCAATAGAGGGAAGGCAATAAATTAGGGGAAAGGGAAGCCACATATTCATGTAGAAGATGGGATATTAGCTAAAACTTGAAAGAATCAAGGAAGCCAGAAGATGGAAATAAGGAGGGAGAGAATGTAAAGAACAATTAGTGAGAATTTCTGGCGTTTGGAGATGGAATATCTTGTGTGAGAAACCACAAGACAGCTGAAGTCACTGGACCACAAGAGTATATGTGGGAAGTATGGATAAAGACTGGAAAGATAGAAAAGGAGTGGCCTACGAAGGGCTTTGAATACCAAATAGATGATTTCTATTTTTCCCAAAGGTGATATGAAGCGGCTTGAGTTTGTTAAATAAGTAGAAGACAGGGTGTTTAGGAAGGTCAGTTTGATAGCTAAGTGAAAAATGAACAGAAGATAGGTAAGGAAGAGAAACCAACAAGTAAGTAAAAGTATCAGGAGATTAAAGCCTCCATCAATGTGGTGGAAGGGTCAAAGAAAAAGGAGGTATAAAAGAAAGATTTTATGCAAGTAAAATCAACCTGACTTGGCAAAACATTGGATATGGGGCAGGGATGACAGAAAGTAGAGGATGACACCTGGATTATAAAACTGACAAAGTGGTATCTTCAATAGTAATTGGAAAGTTGGTAATAAAGGAAGTTTTTAGGAGAAAGATAACAAATTCAGCTTTGGACTTATTTGAGATTTTCAATAGGCAACTGATGATATAAGCCTAGAGATGAAGGGAGAAGCTGAAGGTAAATAAATGGATTTGAGAATATTTCCATTGAGATGATAATTGAATCGACCATACTTCCTTTGTCTGGTTCTTTAGATTTCTTCCTATAAAAATATTGTCGAAATATACAGTATTAAATATCAATCACTCATTTATCCATTTTGTCCTTTTAAATAAAGAATAACTTTTCAAGGTAAGATTAAATGAAGTAATATTTGTAAAGTGTGTAGCACAGTGCTTAGAAAAATAGAAGGTTCTTAATAAATACTCTCTTCTCCCTTTTCCATCAAAAATGAAACAATTATTTTTGGATTTCCTTTGCAGCTCTATCAACAGGAAAACCCCTTAGATATCTTCCCAAGATGCTTCCAAATTTTCAGAGTATAAGGTGAAATTGCAGAATATTGGATCATGATTTGAAACTTTTCTTGAAATCATTTACTGCTAACAATTTTTGTTTAGAAAAATATTTGTTGTCATTCTTTGACCCTTGTTTTTGGAAAATGTAATGTATTATAATCCTCCTCTCAATTTCATAAATATTTAATGTAATCAAATGTTTTCACACTATCTCATTCCTCTTCCAACTCTTATCTTTATTAATTTTATTCATAGAAAAATATTCAAATAAACTTGAAATGAACTGTTCTAATTTTATCTCCTTTTCCAACAGATCCATGGAAGGAGGAAATCAAACAAGCATCTCTGAGTTTATCCTCCTAGGACTTTCAAACCAGCCAGAACAAGAGAGACTTCTATTTTTCCTATTCCTGATTATGTACCTGATCACAGTGCTGTGGAACCTGCTCATCATTCTAGCCATTAGAACTGACTCCCACCTTCATACCCCCATGTACTTCTTCCTTACCAATTTGTCCCTTGTTGACATTTGCTTCACATCCAGCTCTGTCCCCAAGATGTTGGCTAACTACCTATCTGGAAATAAAGCAATTTCTTATGTTGGGTGTCTGACACAAGTGTTCTTCTTCATCGGGTTTGGAGGAATAGATAGTGTCATCCTTGCTTCCATGGCCTATGACCGTTATGTGGCCATCTGTGCCCCATTACACTACACCATGATCATGACTCAAAAAGTCTGTGCCTCTCTAGTAGCAGTGTGCTGGATTTGGGCTTTTATCCATTCTCTGATTCACGCTGTCTCTCTGACCCGACTTTCATTCTGTGGCCACAATGAAATCCCTCATTTCTTCTGTGATCTCATTATTGTCATAAGAATGGCTTGCTCAGACACCTTGCTCAATGACTTGTTGGTCTACACAGTAGGAGGACTAACAGGTGTCATGCCCTTTATCGGCATCCTCATCTCCTACATGTGCATTTTCATTACTGTCCTGAAGATCCCATCGACTCATGGGAAAAAGAAAGCTTTCAATACTTGTGGGTCCCACCTTGCTGTGGTCTGTCTCTTCTATGGAACAGTCATTGGAGTGTACTTCAACCCCATGTCCACCCATACTGCCCAAAAGGACACAGCATCAGCTGTGATGTATACTATAGTCAGTCCCATGCTAAATCCCTTCATCTACAGCTTAAGGAACAATGATATGAAAAGAGCCCTGAGGATGCTTTTCAGCAGAAAACTATGTCTCTCACTATGATTGTAGATATCTGCTGGGCCTGGCTGCCTTTGTCTTAAACAATTTCCAATGGTTTAATTTTTTTTCAATAAAATTTCCCAAGTGTAATTAATAAAGTTAGTTGCTCACCTCTTACCCTACTCCAGTGCAGATGTATGTACTGTAATAAGAAGACTATAGGAGCTTTGCCTCTCCTTCTGATTCTATCCACTTCTTAGCTCAGCAATAATTAATGTCCTGTGCCTCAGTTCCCTCATCTGAGGAATGTAGGGGCAAGTACACAGGGAGTACCTTATAGAGCTAGACAAAATGAAATTCTGCAATTTTGCTTTCCTAAATCACTGAATTGCCTCCATTCTAAGAGGTGGCCTTGAACCCCACCCCTCTTCATTTCAAAACATAGTCATCTATTATTTTCTATGTCCCTCCTGTTTTAAGAAAAGCTGACAATCAAGTATTTAATCAAACATGGGAAGGCTCTTAGGAATTAATGCAGAACAAAGTAAGTACAAACAAGAGAATAATATATACATTACTCTAATCATACAAAAAGGGTGGGAAATCTGAATTCTGTGTAATTATTAGAAAGAATCGGGAGCCACCTGCACCCAGAGAGAGGACTGTGGGGACCGAGCATAGAACACAACATAGTATTTATATTTTGTTGTTGTTGTTGCTTGCTGTTGGGAGTTTTTCACATTTTTTCCTTTTTAATCTGATTTTTTTCAGAATTATAATTGTAGAAATATGTATAGAAGAACTGTACATGTTTAACATATATTGGATTGCTCATTCTCTAAGGGAGGGGGTGGAGAGAAGGGAAGGAGAAAAAATTGGAACAAAAGGTTTTCCAAGGATGAATATTGAAAACTATTTATGCAGATATTTTGAAAATAAAAACTTTTTGAAAAAGAAAGAAAGAATTGGGGGAATGGATCACCCTCCATTCTTTACATACATGGGAGACTTTGTATGTGAAATATTATAATAGATGAAGTCATCCATGCATTGGTTGTTTTCATTAATTTTTTTTTTTTTACAAAACTTTCCAAGCAACAAGAAACAAGTATTTTTAAGCACTTACTATGAAGGAATGATCTAGTAGAAATAGAAAACTTGAAGATAAGCAAAAAAGCAGGAATGATAGAGGGAAAAATATGTTAATGAAGAAGGGATGGAATGGGATTACTTGTGCACATAAAGGGCTTCTCTTTGTCAAAGCAAAGGGTCACCTCATCAAGTAAGATAACAGTGAAAGGGGAAAGTGGCAGAATGCATCTAGATGATTTGAGAAAATGAGAGAGCACCAGTTAATAGAATCTCTCAAATACTATTCCATTGTTCCATTCCTAGATAAACAATGGGAAATGAATACAATGGAATATTACTGTTTTTTAAGAAGTAATGAATACAAAGATGCCTGTAAAGGCTTACATGAACAAACACATAGTAAAAAATGAGACAAGGAATATTAAAATTGCTACAACAATGTGAATGGAAAAAATGACAACCTCAAAATAAAAAATGAATGCTGAGAAATTATCCAAAAAAAAAAAAAAAAAAAAAGATAAACTTCAAGAAAAAAATAGAAGATATTTTTACCCACTTCTTTACTGAGGTGAAGTTAATGGATGTGGAACATGACACATATCAAATAATATTCTTTTATTGATAGGCTTTGCTGATTTTTTTTCTCTTTTTCTTAAAAAAAAAAAAGGGGGCTTTATTATAAGGGATGACTCTCTGAGGGGTGGAAAGTCAAGTTAAGTCACCAAGCTTTTATTAAGCACCCATGTGCCCGAAAGTATATTAAATGCTATGGACACAAAAAAGACAAAATAATAATAATAATAATAATGCCAAAAAACCTTAGTCCCTGTTCTCAAGAAGCTCACAATCTAATGGGATCTAACATTAGAATGTGATGTGATTACTTACCATTTCTTTTAAATGCATGAAAAAGTTATCATGTAAATTCCTTTTTTCTTTTGTTTTCTTCCCTCCCACATCCTGAGCTAGAAATGACCTACATTAAACACAAATATGTATAAAATCATTGTATACATACTTCTATTTATCAGTTGTAGTTAATTTGGTTATTGATAATAATTAAATTGATTTAATCACTCAAAGTGGTGCTTAAAAAATATTACTGTTACTATATGCAATGTTTTCTTGGTGCTGCTCATTTCACTCTCCATTATTTCATGCACACTTGTCCATGTTTTTCTATGATTATTGAGCTCATTATTTCTTATAACACAGTAGTATTTCATCATAGACATATACAACTTGTTTAGACATTTTCCAATTGATGGATATCTCAGCAATATCTGCAATTTGCAGTTTTTGTGGCACTATAAATAGAATTCCTATAAATATTTTAGGACATATAAGTTTTTTTTGCTTCCATATTCATTTTTGGAAATAGACTTAGTAATGGTATTGCTGGATCAAAAGGTATGGGCAGTTTAATAGCTTTTTAGGTATAATTCCACAAAATGATTGGATTAGTTCACAAGTGCTTTATCTTAAAGAAATCAATGGGGATTATTGAAAATGAAAAAATATGGGTCATAAGGTAACATATGGGCTTAAGAATTATCACTTCATTATCCATATGAAGGAAATGAAAGATTTTCTATTCCTTACTCCCCAGAAACTTTTCTCCTCCTCTTCCCTCAAAAAACAGTCACAGCAAGAGATTAAAGATCCACATTTAGAGGAAAGATTGCCCTTCATTAGATTGCAAGTTCTTTTATTACAAATGATGTGAAATGAGAATAGTAGGTGTGATAGAGGTATTGTCACAGATGGGTTACCAAGCCCTTTACAAACTTTCCCCAGGGAATATACACAGCTTTGGTATTATCCAATGTGATCCTTAAAATGCCCTTATGAGGTAGAGATTACAATTATCCCCATTTTGCAGTTGATAAAACTGAGATAGATAGATTTTAAGTGACTACCACACTGACACAGCTTTGAAATATTAAAGGATATTTTCCAGACTGTAGACCCAGTATTCTATACCATTATATTGTGAGCATCTTAAGGGTGGGAATTATCTTTTGCCCCTCTTTGTATCCCTAGCACTTAACACACTGTCTGCCTCACTGATTTATAGACTGACTATCCACTGCTACCTAAGATAACCCATCCAAAGGGCAATGGATTTAGAAAGTCTTAGAAGACCTGAAGTTGAAAGTTCGCTCATACTGCAAGCTTTGTGACTCGAAGACACCCGTTTCCTCCATTGTAAAATGAGGCCATAGCTCTTCATGATCATTGATAAGATAGTTCACTATGCTATTTCTGGGCTGCTGTTAGAAATTGAAATTCCCAATTTCTCTGAGTGAAAGTAATGAATCACAATAGGAGAACAAAATGGACAATGGCTTGACTTAGGGAAATAGTATATTTTAGGGAAACTTAGTGATCCTGAACATGGTTACAACTGATTTCTGATACTTGTTTGACCTTGGGCAAGTCACATAACTGCCCAAAAATTCTATTTCTTCAATTCTGAAATAAAGGATTCACACTAGATAGGTGGTCTCAGATCTCTTCCAGCTCTAATTTGTGGTTGTGTAGTGCTGTGCTCCAAAGGAAACTCTGAATCAAAGTTTAGATAGAATCTGTCTTAAGTTCCGTCTCAGCCCTGATTTTCTGTGGGCTATAAGTTAAAATCTATTTCAGCTCAATGCTCCAAGATCCAAAGTTCTCTTCCTTGGAGGAGAGAAAAAAACAGAGAGTTCTTAACATTGTTATCAAAGCACCATTGAGAAAATAAATTAGACAACTTCTTTCAAATTCTTCCCCACAGGAAGCCAAGCCCAAAGAGTCTGGAGTGGAAAATGGACAATTAGTAGGCCATTAGTTTCTTACAAAGACCTCAGGGAATTAGAGCCTTGGACCCAAGGACTCTGTGTAAAAGCATCTACAATGGTATCCACTCACCTTTCCTAGTGGGAAGACTAGATTCTTGCTGTAATATGAGTCACTTCAGTCAACATTTCAAGACATCTTTCTCATGATTTGGTTAGTTTCCTGATCAATCTATGGGAAGGAAACCCGGGAAGACATTGCAGTTGGATTCTTCAAAAACAGAATAAAAGATTCTGATCAAATACTCAAGTAGGTAAATCTGCAGAAAGCAATTTCCAATCATTTCAAGGAAGAAAACTCATATGAAATACTATGGTGAATGAGTTATAGAATCTTAGAAACTTCATGCTAAAAGAGACTTGAGTGAGTAGGTTGTTAGAATTGAAACATAGAATTTCTTTTACTTTTATCTTACATTTCTCTTGTATTTTAGCTTTATTGATAAGACTGCAAAATATTTTTCCCATTCAATCTCTTTCCATAATTAATTCAAAAATATTTTATCTACTAAAATTAAAATTCAAAAATGAATCTTTTCTAAAATACATTTTAATTATTTTCAACCATAATGCAACATATTTAATAGCATTTCTTTTGCAAATAATCATTAAAAAAATCTATTTTATGAGCTTAAAAATGATCTAATTAAAGATGTATAAAGGAAAGTTCCTGTTTCCATGAGGAAAACATAATACTAAGTACTCTTTTGTTATCCTTCAAGAATATTTTGCTTTGAGAGTAATGAAATATTCAGCATACAGACAGTTTAGTTTTAGGATTGTTTAAATATTTGGGAGTTCAGCTGAAATTTAAGGGGAAAAGAAATTGTTTCCAAAAACTAATCATATTAAGACTTACTGAACAAGAATTAAAGTTTTCTGGGAAGTAGGACAAAATGTCCAAATTCCTCAAAGGATCTATAACAACATGTATGTTTGAGAGATTTGCTTGCTTAGTATGAAACATCATGATGATAGAAAATTTGAAATAAGCAATATTTCTTAATTTGGGAAACATGTCAACTAAAATCACTAAATATAATAACAAAGTCATATACGTCGCTGAGAGACTAAAAATAAAAATATCTTCATATAGAGATCAGTTTTCTAAAGTTTTTTTATGGAACACACTGGAAAAATATAAATTCTTTGTGTGTGTGAGCAGTTGGAGATGTTAATAAAAGATTAAAGTAAAAACTTAATTCTTAGGAACCATCAGAAAGGTTTTTATATCAACAAATATTCAGTAATCAAAAGAACCAGTGAAGTATCATTAGTTATACATCTTTTGATTATAGCTAGCAATTTCTCATTAATTTCATTTGGTTAACCATGAGCAATTTAGCAGAACCAATAGATTCATAAGGTAATTTGTCATACTCATTAAAACCAGAAGGGCAGTCTCATCCCATTTTTTTTACCACTACTTTAATCCTATGGAAAGTTCATAAAGTTTAGCCTTTTAATATGATTGCAAATTTACTACATATTTCTTCACAAAGATTCACAAGCATTTTATTAAGTGATGAAAAAAATACATGGGGTATGATTGGGATTAAACAGCATTTGTTAAATAAATGAACCAAACACAATTTACATTCTTGTATACCTCATATAGTTGAAATAAGTACATAAGATGTATAATAGATGAAGGCTCCAAAATTCCATTTTTGAAGTTGCCATAATCTTTAAAAAATCAAAATTAAAAATGCACATGCATTCTTTGATCCAAAAGCCTAAAATTGTTTAAATATATTTAGATCCTTTTCCTCATTCTCTAATATTCAAAGTCATTATTATACAACTTGCTCCCTTCTACCTAAAATAAATGTTTGCCTAACATTTGTATAGCAAAAAACTATTTTTTGTATAGTCAGTTAATATGACTAATGAACAATTGGTAAGTTGTTGTACTAAGAAAGGTAAGATTAATATTACTGTTTTCAAAAAGAAAATAATAAAAACATAATTGTAATTGGTTGTTCATTCAATAGAGACCCAAAAACCATAAAAATGATTTCTACAATAAAAAAACCTCTTGTTATTGAGTTTTTTATTTTGGTTTATTGTATTTATTGTTTTGCTTTATTTTATTTGTTTTTTTTTATTTTGTTTTGCTTTCAATTTCTGACCTTCACTTTCTTAATTCAGAGCAAATGTACTGAGTAAGGAGGATAGTGATATAAAATTTAGTTATTCCTAATGATGGGGCCAGAGAAACTAACATCTACTTATTTAGCCTTGAGTTGTTAATATTTTAGCACTTTGCAGCTTAGGTTGACCCCCTCTCCCTCCAATTGGGCTCACCGATCAGAATGATTAGGCTTTTTAAGAATCAGTCACACACTTCATTGGAAGTTGTATGGTTCCCTGATTTTGTGCACATAGCTTTGTTGGGGGACAACTATAATTGCCTCTGGTTTCTTTTGTGCTACCAACATGTTAGACTGAAGGAAATGAGGGGCATAGAAAGAAACCAAAGATCTGTGACTGGAAAATTGTACTTCAGATCAATGCTGACATAGTGTGCTGAACACTCCAGATTCAGTTTGAATTCAAAATGGAGAAAAGGGGCATTTCAATAGTAAAAGAGTTAACTGTGCAATAAAGTAACTTTAAAGTTTCCTTGAATACAGATTGCAATTAAATTATTACTTAGAAGAAGGAAGAATTTTATTTTCTTCTTCCATCTATATCCATGGTCAGCTGTGTTTATGGTTTTCTATGAGATAATATGCATCTGCTCATTGAGAGACTGAACCACATTTTCCCCAACTTCTGATATTTATATAATTCTCTTGATAGAATATTTTCTCTTCAATTCAATTGTACTTGATTATTGTATCATCATCAGGAATTTACACATGGGAGTGCTATATTCATGAACATGAGTCGCATTTAAGAACTTATAGTCAACTGTGTAATTCTGTAGTATGAAGGGGGACTCTGCCCTTATATGAAAATAATAACCCTTTTTAAAGGTTTCTGATTTCTAGAAGCTGATATAGAAAAGCCCAGCAAAGGAAGGATCATCTGGGAATAAAAGTTATTCCTTCCACCTCAAAATACCTTAATTTCCAATTCTTCAATAATTTCTAAAAAAAAGTCATTTGAATTAAGTAATAGAAGAGTTAATGTTTATATCACATTTCAAGGTTTAAGAAGCACTTTACCTCTGTTAATACATTTGATTCTCACAACAAACTTGCAAAAAAATGCTATTATCCCCATTTTACACATGAAACAACTGAGACACAGAAAGATTAAGTAATTTCCCAAGAGTCACACACTAGTAAGTGTCTGGGAAGGGACTGGAACTCAAAATCTAGCTGTCTCTCAAGTATAGAACTCTATATCTTGCAGCAGACATCAAAGTTTATAAGCTATATTTTCTTTCATCCAAGAATCACATTCTACTTAGTAATGGTTCCTTTATGCTGATTATATCATCTTTAAACAAAGTTGTAAGCTCTAGGATTTATTCTGAAAGACTTTAATCTTCAGGCACCCACAAGAGTAAGAATTCTCCAGACCTACATGATACAGCACCATCTCTATGTCCGATGAGTTCCTTGCCGTCTTTTGGTAGCTGATGAAGAGAAGGTTGGTCAAAGCACTAGTCACTGATGAAGCATGAAGGGAACCATATAAAACCATTTCAAGGACTTCTGGACCCAGAACAGTGGACTGTGGGAAGTAGTTAGCAAATTAGAAGGCTGAGGGAAAAGGGAAAACTTCCTATAGGAGGAGGAAATATAGACAAGAGAGAAAAAGGACAAGGAGAAAGAGGAAGAGGACAAGGAAGGATTCAACAGAATTTAGAATTCAAAATCACAAAAAACTTGATACATAACTAGACAAGAGGATTTCCCTAGCTATTAAAATGTTCAAACTCAAAAGAAACTTGGGACATGGAACTTTAGAGTTGTAAAGGGCTAAAAATAATCAACTATTGGTTCTCCCAGTTCCAAGGTTCTCCTTACTCCACTCCAACCTCCAATCAGCAGTTCAACTCATTTTCCTTTAGCATAAATCTAACCATATAACCTCCATCCCCAATTTGACAAAATACAAAGCCTCCCAAATACATCTACTATCAAATATAAAATCACTGTTTGACTTTATAACCTTCTTGGATGACCCATTCTTATCTTATCTGCCTTCTTACTAAGTACTCTCTAATCTAATGAAACTAGCTACTTTTACATTTCTCACACAAGAGCCTCCATCTCTACAGTATAAAACTTGTCTCTGGCTGGACTCAGAAATAGTATTCTTGTAGGTCTAAGTATGGTAAGAAGTTTAGGAGAAATAGAATCTATGTTCATAACAATTAGGATTCATAGAACATTTGAAAAGAGAATATAATGAGAAGAAATATACTAACAATTTACTTGTATGCATAATAATGAAACTTCCTATTAATTCATAGAAAACCCTATTCCTTTGTTCCAAAAAACAACTGTATACAGATATGTCCACATAATTTCCCTAGAAAAAAACAAGATGAGAATATTAGTCAACTAGTAACCCAGTAATGAGTAGCTAGGTAGGGCATTGCATGTAGTACTAGATCTGGAGTTAGATAAACCTAAATTCAAATTCATAATTATTTTTCTTATTATATCCTGTTGATACCTCTCCCTTTCTTCACGATCTTTCAGAAATTGCTGCCAGTGGCTCAACACTCACATTTTCTTGCACTTTCATGACTCTGTGATATAGTACATGCAGTCTGGTTGACTAGAAAATTCATGAGGGTCAGTCAAGTGCTCTCTTCCCATCCCTTCATTTACCTTGACTCACATTTGTATATTGAACATGCTTGTTCTAGTCTTTTGAACTTTGTCCTCAGTTGAAAACCATTTAGCAGAAAAAAACAAAAGTAAAGAAAGATTTCAAAAGTCCTACTTACTTCCTTAATGTGTGAATGCCTTGTGCATTTTCATTTTGGCTCCAAATGTTCATATGCATTATTCGGGTTGGACCTCTGATACATAAGCTTCTAAGCTTATATTTCTTTGATTGCCACAGTGGGACATAACTATAATTTGATCCCAGCATAGTGGAACCATTTTGGTCCTTTTCAAGAATTGAAGACATTGTTACAACCAACCAGACATTTTCATTATTCCATCTACCTTGAAAGACTTGTCTATCCTTGATTTAGTCTTCCTCTTTACCCCAAAAGACTTTAAAAGTTATTTTTAATTTTGGGGGAGGAAGTACTGAGGCAGCATAGTGCATGGAGCCCCAGGAATAGAGTAACAAAATCCTGATTTCAAATCCAGCCTCAGGTACAATTTGTGTTAGTATGTACAATTCATTTTACTCTGTTTGCCTTGTAAAATAATCTAGAGAAGGAAATAGCAAATCACTACAGCATATTTAACCAAAAAAAAAAAAAAAATACAAATGAGGTCACCAAGAGTTAAACACAACTGCAAATAATTGAACTAGAATTCATTATCGGATATCACCACCACACTCAGATCACTCTACTCTCTGGCATTCCAAATAAAATGTTTTCAGGGACCTGGGGCACACATTTGTATTCATCTTCCATTACTTGATCTTGCTTTTATCTTCTGAAAAGATATTTCCTCAATCTACAGTAATCAGTGCCTTTGCTGTATATCTTTTTTTTTTTTGGTTTGTTTCTTTAGAGAATTATTTCTTCTCTTTCCCCTAACAAATGTTTGTATTTTAAATTTTTAATTCTTGAGTGATTCCCATTCCTCCTTGCCCTGTAGCATAATAAGCCATGGGATGCAAATCATCTTTCTGAACCCTTTGAAATCTGTTTGTTCAAGATCTAGAGTATGAATCAAATAGTGCTTTCATTGTCCTTCTTCATTAATTTTAATTTAGAATGGTGGACATCAATTCAAGATTACTATCCATAATTACTATTTCAAAAACTGTTTTCTCCATGTTGATGATACTCAGATTCAGAATCATTCATCTTGAAATTCTCTTTTAAAACAAAATTACTATTATAATAAGCCAAAAAAGCAATGTATCAGCTGTTGTGCTTTAGACAGACAAAGTGTGTCAACTTCCCTGGATAATTATTACCTTTTCATGTAGCTCTACCAAACTTGTGATCACTTTCCCAAATCCTTGATGTATTTATTCCCATTTGGTAGATAGTCTATAATGAACTATTGAAAGAGTACTGTTTCTCTTTCTCTTTGCATTGATCCTTAGCAAATGACCATTTAGTATCCATCTTGTTAAATGCTAGAGATACCAAAAAATATTTTTAAAAGTTTCTGTTCTCCAAGAACTCGGAGTCTAATCAAAGTACAATATGAAAAGAACTATATACAAACCAGATAGAATAAAGAATAAATTGTACATAATCAACTGAGGGAAGGGAAAAAGAAGGGAATAAATTCATGTAAAAGATAGGATATTAGCTAAGACTTGAAGGAGCAAAGGAAGCCAAAAGATGGAAATAAGGAGGGAGAGAACAGCAAGCTGGCTGGAGTCACTGCACTATAGGATATATGGGGGAAGTATGGTTAAGAAGACTAGAAAGATGGAAGGTACATATTATAAACGATGTTGAATACCAAACAGATGATTTCTATTTTTCCCAGAAGTGATAGGAAGACACATGAGTTTGTTAAATAAGGGGAAGATATGGTATTTAGGAAGATCAATTTGATAGCTCAGTGAAAGATGAACAGAATATAAATAAGATGGAGAAACCAACAAGCAAGTAAAAGTATGAAGTGACTAAAGACTTCAGCAGATGGTATAAGGGTCAGAGAAGAAAAGCAGTGTGAAAGAGACATTTTGTGAATGTAAAATCAACAGGTATTGCCATAACATTGAATATGAGGCTGGGGAAAAAAGTAGAGGATGATAACTAGGTTATAAAACTGAAAAAATGGTATACCTTCAACAGTAATCACAGAGTTGGATAAAAAGGAAGTTTTTAGGAGAAAAACAACAAATTCACCTTTGGATGTGTTTGAGATTTTCAATAGGCAATTAGAAATATAAGCCTAGGGAAAAGTTAGCAGTAGATAAATAGATTTGAGAATTATTTGCATTGAGATGATAATGGAATCCAACATAAGTCCTTAATCTGACTCTCCTAAAAATACTATCTCAATATACTATACTATATATCCATTAATCATGTATCTGTTTTGTCCTCTTAAGTGAAGAATAAATTTTCAAGTTAAGATCAAATGAAGTAATATTTATAATGGGTGTAGGACAGGGCCTGAGACAATAGTAAATTCTTAATAAATGCTTTTTTTCCTTCTCCCTTTTCCAACAAAATGTAAACCACTATTTTTGGATTCCTTTGCAGCTCTATCAAGAAGGAAATCCAAGACTAACTTTCCAAAATTCTCCCAGATTTTCCCACTACAAGGTGAAAATTCAGAGTATTGGACTACGATTTGAAGAATGTTTTCTTGAGTTCATTTATTGTTTGTTTCCATCCTTGGAATGAATTTTTTTAAGAATGTCCCTTGTGTTATAAATCTCTTCTCAATCCCCTAAATATTTTATATCTCAGACTTTTAGCAATGACATTGTCTTTAATACAATCAAATGTTTTCCCACTATCCCATTTGTCTTCCAATCTATCTTCATTGATTTTATTCATACAAAAATATTCAAACGAACTTGAAATGAGCTGTTCTAATTTCATCTTCTTTCCCAATAGACCCATGGAAAGAAGAAATCGAACAAGCATCTCTGAGTTCATCCTCCTGGGCCTTTCAAACCAGCCTGAACAGGAGAGACTTCTATTTTTCCTATTCCTGGTTATGTACCTGATCACAGTGCTATGGAATCTTCTCATCATTCTGGCCATTAGAACTGACTCCCACCTACACACTCCTATGTACTTCTTCCTTACCAATTTATCCCTCATTGATATCTGCTTCACATCCAGCACTGTCCCCAAGATGTTGGTTAACTACCTATCTGGAAATAAAGCAATTACTTATACCAGGTGTCTGACACAAATATTCTTCTTCCTCTTATTTGGAGGAATAGATAGTATCATCCTTGCTTCCATGGCCTATGACCGTTATGTGGCCATCTGTGCCCCATTACACTATAATATGATTATGAGCCAAAAAGTTTGTGCTTCTCTAGTAGCAGTGTGCTGGTGTTGGGCCTGTATTGATGCCCTGATTCACACTGTCTCTCTGACCCAACTTTCATTTTGTGGCCACAATGAAATCCCTCATTTCTTCTGTGAACTCAGTGTGGTCATAAGGTTGGCCTGCTCAGATACCTTATTCAATGACTTGATGGTCTACACAGTAGGAAGCCTGACAATTGTTATACCCTTTATCTGCATCCTCATCTCCTACATGTTCATTTTCATTGCTGTCCTGAAGATCCCATCGACTCATGGGAAAAAGAAAGCTTTCAACACTTGTGGGTCCCACCTAGCTGTGGTCTGTCTCTTCTATGGAACAATCATTGAAGTTTATTTCAACCCCACATCTACCCACACTGCCCAAAAGGACACTGCAGCAGCTGTGATGTACACTATAGTCACGCCCATGCTGAACCCTTTCATCTACAGCTTAAGGAACAAAGATATGAAAAGAGCCCTGAGGCTGCTTTTCAGCAGAAAACCAGATCTCTCCCTGTGATTGTAGATATTTGCTGGGTCTTGCTGCCTTTGTCTCAAACAACTATCCAATAGTTTAACAAAATTTTAATTAAACTTGCCAAGTGTAATTAATAAAGTTAGTTGCTCACCTCTTACCCTACACTAGTGGGCATGTACTAAGATAAAAAGGCTATAGGAGATTTGCTTCTCCTTCTGGTTCTATCCACTCTTTAGCTCAGCAATCATCTAATGTCCTGTGCCTCATTTTCCTCATCTGAGGAATGAAGGGGCAAGTACATAGGGAGTACCTTATAGAGCTAGACAAAATGAAATTCTGCAATTTAGACACTTGCTTTCCTGGATCACTGAATTGCCTCCATTGTAAGAGGAGGCCTTGAACCCCAGCCTTCCGGATTTCAAGACATACCTATCTATTTTCTATGTCCCTACGGCTCTAAGAAAAGCTGACAATAAAGTGTTTAGCCAAACATAGGAAGGCTCTTAGGAATTAATGCAGAACAAAAGAAGTAAAAACAGGAGAATAATATATACATTATTCTAATCGTGCAAAGGAGGGTGGGAATCCTAAATTTTGTGTAATCATTAGAAAGAATTGGGAGCCACCTGCACCCAGAGAGAGGATTGTGGGGACCGAGCATAGAACACAACATAGTATTTATATTTTGTTGTTGTTGCTTGCTTGCTTTGGGGGTTTTTCTCATTTTTCCCTTTTTAATCTGATTTTTCTTTTGCAGCATGATAATTTTGGAAATATATTAGAAGAACTATACGTGTTTAACCTATATCAGATTTCTCACTATCTAAGGGATGGGGTAGGAGCAAAGGGAAGGAGAAAAAAATTGGAACAAAAGGTTTTTCAAGAGTGAATATTGAAAACTATCTATGCAGATATTTTTAAAATAAAACCTTTTTGAAAAAGAAAGAAATAATTAGGGAAATGGACTACCCTGCATTCTTTTCATACATGGAATACTTTGTATGTGAAATATTGTAGATAGATGAAGTCATGCATGTATTGATTGTTTTCATTAAATTTTTTAACAAAACTTTCCAGGTAACAAGAAACAAGCATTTTTAAGCACTTTTTATGAAGGAATGATCAAATAGACAAAGAAAATTTGAAGATAAGTGGAAAAGCAGGGATGGTAGAGGGAGAAATATGCTAATGAAGGAGGGTTGGAATGGGATTTCTTATGTGCATAAAGGGGCTGACTTTGTTAAAGTAAAAGGTCACCTCATCATGTGAGATAACAGTGAAAGGGGAAATAGTGGCAGAATGTATCTAGATGATATGAGACCATGAGAGAGAGAGATAGCACCAGTTAATAGAATCTCTCAAATACTATACATACAGTATGTTCCATTACTAGATAAACAGTGGGAAATGAATACAATGGAATATTAATGTATTGTAAGAATTAATGAATAGAAAGGTGCTTGTAAAGGCTTACATGAACACACACATAGTAAAAATGAGACAAGGAAACAATAGCAAAATTGCTACAATAATGTGAATGGAAAAAATGACAACCTCAAAATAATCAAAAATGGATTCTGAGAAATTACAAAAAACAAGACCAACCTCAAGAAAAACCAAAAAAGTATTTTTACCTACCACTTTATTAAAGTAAAGGGTTAATAAATGTGGAACATGGCACATAATATCAGATGATTTTCTTGTATTGCATTGTATTGTATTTTCTTGTAGGTTGTGCTGATTTTTTTTCTCTTTTTTCTTAAAAAAGGTTTTATCACAAGGATGACTCTCTGAGGGGTGGAAAGTCAAGTTAAGTCACCAAAAATTTATTAAACACCTATGTGCCTGGCATACATTAAATGCTATAGATACAAAAACAAAAACAAAACAAAACAAAAAAGAAAACTAACAACCACACAAACAACAACCAAAAAAACCTTACTCTCTATTCTCAAGAAGCTCACTAGGTAATGGGGTCTCAAATCACATTCTAACGAGCAAACAACTATTAACAAGCAAACAACTATGGACAAGCAAAACATATAGAAAGAATAAATTGCAGATAATCAGCAGGAGGGAAACACTAGTGTGATGTTCTTTTTCTTCTTTAAAATATATAAAATAAAATGATTCTTTCTGGAGGACAGCAGGTTTCTCAGGGAGGTTTTCTGGAGGCAGCCTTAGTATCAGTTCAGATCAATAATTATCCCAAATGCAGCCAGCTGGTAAAAATACAAATGTTTATTTCTCCTTCCAAGTCTTGTCTCTTTCCTTGGGCCTGGATAGCTAGATTCTTAAAGGCCTATCTTTCTCTGGGTTCTGAGAACTCCTGCAGCTTTGTCCTTTGCCTCTGTTCCCTTCAGCCTCCAGCCAGCACAAAGATGAATCTGTCTCTCTTGCCTTCCGAAGTAATTCTCTCCTGGCTCTAGCTCAACTCCGACTCGTGGCTTCTTCTGACTTGATGCTCCCCTATCCATGTAATTTGGCTGAATTCCCCCCACTGGGCCTCTGCTTTCTTCTTATATACCAGAGAGAGGAATTATGGGTTTTCTCCCATAGTGCTTTCTGGCCCTAAGAGCTTCAAGGGAGGTGTGAATTCACAAAGTTACACAGTTAACTTTGTGAATCTCCCATACTTGTGAATTCCAATGAGTAAAGGTGTAAACACAAGCATTGTATCAAATAGTTCTACTTAGTACCTTGTTTCAGGTTCTGGCCCAAAACATCTTCTTGTAAGATCAGATCAACTCTAATGAGTTAGCACTTTGTAAAGATTCCAACACACTAGCATTGAGGGAGACCAGAGCAGGACTATTGCAGAAGGTGAGATTGTAGCCAAAACTGAAAGGAAGCAAGGAAATGGAAATGAAGTAGGAGACAATAGAACAAAGAATAACCAGTAAAAATATGTTCAGTCTGGAGGCAAAGTGTTTTATGTGAGGAGAAGCAAGAAGGATGGCACCATTATATTACAGAGTACATGAGAGGTGGGGACAAGTAAGGTCTAACAACAGTGGTAAAGTAGTGGGGCAGGTTATAAAGTGCTTTGACTATTAAAACGCATTTGATATTTGATCCTGAAAGCAACAGGAATCCAAAGAAACTTATATGCCATGGTCCAATCTATACTTTAGGAAGACCAATGTAGAAGATGAATTGGAATAGAAAAATACTTGGAAGTGGGAAAATAGGCAACAGACTATTATAATATAAGAGATATATTCAGTAAGTAAAATAGAGAAAAAATTGTCGATAAAATTTTAACACAAATACAACGAGCTACTGTCTATATCAAATGTTTTAAACTATGAGTGGCAATCCCATGAGGGATCACATCACTAAATTGTAATTTATTATCAGTAAATATTTGATTTGCAAGCTTATTTTATAAATCCACATAAAAATAAATATCCCTGGTGAAAAGGGGTTACAAGTGGGAAAAAGTTAAGAAGCTCTAATTTAGATCATCTTAAAGGTCTCTTTCATTCCTAGCAATGTATTATTCCACAATATAGGATTAAATGCTCCTTTCATTACTTTCTAGCTATGGGCAAGTTATGGGCAAGTTATTGAACTTCTCTAGGGCTACATTTCATAGAACAGTAAAAGTACTTTCAAGTACTTTGAAGATCATGTGATATAAACAGAGATCAGCAGAAATCTCTGGAACAGCACAAATCAATAATTCATTCATTCAACAAGCATTTACTACTAATCATTTCTTATTTTATGTATTCCAGGTCTTTGGAAATGCTATGTAAACTGACTCAAAAAAATGAAATTGTATCGCTGCCTTCAAGGAACTTACATTCTATCAGATGGGACAAAACATACAAAAATAAGTCATCACTTTTGACTGATTATTCATCCTTGGCCATGTGGAAAGTATAATACATGGGAAAAGGAAAAGATGATAAGAGGGAAGGTGTATAAAAGGAGGCAGTGGCCAGAAATGAAACAGACTTTCAAGGAGCAATAGAATAAATATTAATATCTCATCTGCTTGCAGCTATCATAACTTACTATGTTCTCTGTTACTAACACTTTGAATTGCTAACATTATTTTACTGTGTAAAAATAAAATTACATTCAATAATCAATTTATATCATGCATCGTGTATATTCCTGGGAGAGTCAAGGGATTGTCCTTGGCATGGATTCATCAGGTAAAGTTTGGCAAGCCATGGAACTACACTGAAATGAACCACAATTCCCTAATGATCTTCTTCTATATATATCTAATTCCTTCATTGAATAATCATCAACAAGTGACAGAAATAATTTTTTTCCAACATTGACAGCTATCTTCTAAATTATGGAGTTGCTGAGTCAAGTGCCAGATGCTCAGAGGGAAAAGAGTGATTGTAAGAGTGCACTTGTCAAAAAGATAGGCCCTGGAAGGATCATCCTATAGCTTGGGAATTTAAGAAAATCAGCCCAGGGACAGCCAAGAGAGCTGGAACTTGGGGTTGGATCACACAAAGCAAATATCAGGTGAATTTGCAATATCTGCATATGCTATCAAGCTGACATTACTTTTATAAGGCAAGTATGACGAATACAACAAATGATTTGAGATATATTTTTATTTCTCAATTTATCCATGCATTGAAGGCTTTGAATCTTGTAAATTTTTCAAGGTGTGGGTAAAAAACAATTGTCTGTGTATCAACAGTAATTTATTAGAGGAGTATAAGCTTATTCGGGAAATATTAGTACTTTTGGTATAGTGGATGTCTAGCTCTTTTGAAGGCTGCTTTCCTCCTTCATTGTCCACATAACTCACCAAGTTCTCTCCTTTACCTTCAAGAATCTGTAGCATATTCAGCAGACAGGCTAAATCAGATTGATGATAACTTAGGAGTCTCAAACCCATTGGTGAATTAGTGGGCTTTCTACACCAAGCAGGGGAAAATTTATCCTGACTATCTTTTTTTTTTTTTTTTACCATTTAGCTATTTCAAAGTCCTGTGGTAAAAGACAAGTGATGAAGCAACAGATAAAGATACACTAGAAGCTGTAATCAATACATTGAACAAAGGTGGCCTGGAGTATAGGGTCATCTTCTTACTAGACTGAAAGCAGTAGTGGGAGTGCCCTGGGTATCTGAGCAACCCTACTAAGGACTATACTGCTGACCAGACATGAGAAAGAGGCTAGAAAATGTATCTTAAAAATTGTCCATTTTACCTAATCCAATCCTGACATGCTTGCCATGGCAGAAGGGCATGCTATGCTACAGTCAAACACAAAATGGCATTTATGGACAATATAAAATCCAGTAGACCAAAAAAATCACACAGCTCTTCTAATAAGGAAGCTCAGCA
Source organism: Antechinus flavipes (assembly GCF_016432865.1). Lineage (NCBI taxonomy): Eukaryota > Metazoa > Chordata > Mammalia > Dasyuromorphia > Dasyuridae > Antechinus > Antechinus flavipes. The sequence continues at coordinate 666,775,281 of NC_067398.1, forward strand.
GTTAGCACATTCAAATTTTAGTTCTGAGTGAAAAAAAAAATTCAATCAAATCAAAGCCAGTTTGCCAAACTCAGACTTGGATGCAGGTTTTATAGGAATGCCATGAACCTGGCATAAGTTTTGCAATCAAAACTAATCTAGTCAGAGAGTATTTCTAGAAGTGTGGCCAAGATGGCAGAGTTAAGCCAGGAAGCTGATCCAGCTCTCTCAAGTTCTCTTGAAAATCACATGAAACCAAGTTGCTGAAAAGACTCTGATGGAATGAAACCACTCTCTAGTTCAAGACAGATTCAAAAAAATTTCAGCTGATAAGAGTGTCTTAATAACAGTAAAGCAGCAATTAAAACTCTCTTTTCTGGCTCAGTAGAAGAGCAGATCAGTGGGAAAGCCTCTAGTCCCAACTCAGAAAGCAAACTATGAGAAACCACGATGCTTCCTGAAAAAAAGAAGGCAAATGTGCTCAAAGCCAAGGTCAGATCTGCACAGGAAGCTTGAGAAAGCATCCACTTTACCCCAAGAGCAGAGCTCAACCATAAAATTAAAAAAAGAAAGAAAGAAAATACCAAAAGAAAAGGAAAGAAAGTGATAAGAAACACAAAAGAATTTTGACCATAGAAAGCTACTCTGGTGAAAGGGAAGAAGAAAACACCAATTCAGACAAAGACAAAATGACTACAGAGGAAATCTCAAAGACAGATATGACATGGTCTCAAGCCCAAAGAGTCTTTTGGTAGGGATCATGAAAGATTTTTAAAAGAAAATAAGAAAAATATAAAAAATGAGAAAAAATGAGAGGTATGCAAGAAAGTGTCAACAGGTTCGAAAGGAAGGTAATTTCTTAAAAAATACAATTGGTCAAATAAAAAAAAAATCCACTGAAGAAAACAACACCTTAAAAAGTAGAATTAACAAAATGGAAAAAGAGATTTTTAAAAAGCTAACTGAAGAAAATCACACATTAAAAACTAGAATAGGGCAAATTGAAGCCAATGACTTTATGAGACATGAAGATTCAGTGAAACAAACTAAAAAGAAAGAAAAAATGAAAGAAAATACCTCATTGGACAATAGGTAACTTGGAAAACACATCCAGGAGAAAATAGAAAAATTATCAGTCTACCTGAAGATGTGACCAAAATAGAACTTGGATAGCATTCTTCCAGAGATCTTCAAGAAAAACTGTCCAGATAGTCTAGAAACAAAAAAGGAAATACTCGTTGAAAGAATCCATCAATCACCATTGCAAAGACATCCCACAAGAAAAACTCAAAGAAACATTGTTACAAAACTCCATAACTACAACCTCAAGGGAAAAATACTGCAAGTGGCCAGACAAAAATAATTCAAATATCAAGGAGCAACACTCAGGATTACCTAGGATCTGCCAGCTTCTACAATAAAGGTTCAGAGGACCTGGAATACCATATTCTGGGAAGGCAAAGTACCTGGAATTGAAAACAAGAATTAATTACCCAGGGAGAATGAGCATCATCTTTCAGGGGAGGTGATGCATCTTCAATGAAATAAAATAGTTTCAATAATTTCTATTTAAAAAACAGAACTAAACAGAAATTTTAATCTACAAACATAGGACTCAAGAAAAGCATAGAAAGGTAAACAGGAAAAATATATTTTTTATTTAAAGGTTAAACTGTTTACATCCCTATGTGGGACAATGATATCTGCAACTCTTGAGAATTGTATCTGTTACAGAGGCAGACAGAAGGGGGCATCACATGGACAGAAGGTATGGTTGGGTCTGGACTTTGATGTGAGGATATCAAAGAAAAAAACATTGAGGGGTGGAAAGAGAACTGTATTGGAAGAGGAAATGGGATGTATAATGGGACAAATTAGATCACATGAAGAGACACAAAAGACCTATTAAACTCTAGGAGGGCAAGAGAGGGAGATGAGCATTGTCTGAAGTTTGATCTCATCAGTTTTGACTCTAAGAGAAAATAACTTAATCATTCATTTGGATATAGAAATATATAAAACCCAAAAAGAAGTAGGAAATAAAGAGGAAAGAAAAGGGATGGGCTGGACAGAAGGGAGGGCAGAAACAGTAGGGGGGAAAAAATGGTTAAAGAAGAAGGAAGTGGTGATACAAGATAAGGTAGTGAGTGGGGTCGATCAAAATAAAACAACAACAACAACAACAACAACCAAAACACTACTGAGGAGAAGGTGGTAAAAGAACAAAAGAACTGGGGAGAAAATAGGATGGAGGGAAATACAGAGCCTATAATCATAACAGAATGTGATAGGATGAACTCTCCCATAAAACAGAAGCAAATAGCAGAATAGATTAAAAATAGAATCCTATAATATGTTATTTACAAGAAATATATTTGACATAGAGAGACACATGCAAAGTAAAGGTAAAAGACTGGAATAGAATATATTATGCTTTGGCTGAAGCAAAGAAAAGTCAGGGTAGCAATTTTAATCTCAGATAAAGCAAAAGTAAAAATAGATATAATTAAAAGAGATAAGAAAGGAAAGTACATTTTGATAAAGGGTACCATAAACAATGAAGTATTAACAATATTAAATCTATATGCACCAAGTAGTGGAGCATACAAATTCCTACAGAATATATTAAGCCAGTTACAGGGAAAAATAGACAACAAAACTATATTAGCGAAGAACCTTGATTTTTCCCTCTTAGAATCAGATGAATCTAACAACAAAATAAACAAGAAAAAAAATAGGCAGTTTAATAATATCCTAGAAAACCTGAGATATGATAGACATCTGGAGAAAAATGAATAGAGAAAGAAAAGAATACATGATTTTCTTGACAGCACATGGCACCTACACAAAAACTGACCATGTATTGGGGTACAAAAACCTCACTATCAATTTAGACCACAATGCAATAAAAATTATATTCAATAAAAGACCAGGGAAAGATAGAATAACACCAATGGGAAATTAAATAATACAATTCTAAAAAGTTAGTGGATCAAAAAACAAATCACAGAAACTATCCATAATTTCATTCAAGAGAATGACAGTAATGAGAATACATATCAGAACAAAAACAAAAAGCTATGGGAGAGAGAGAAAAAAAAAGGGGAGGGGAAGGGGGAAGAAGTGAACATAGCATGTTTTGATTTATATTCAATCTCCATAGTTCTTTTTCTGCATACAGATGGCATTTTCTATTCAAAGCCTCCTGGGGTTGCCTTGGATTACTTTAACTTCCAATAAGAACATAGTCTTTCATACTTCATCATCGAACATACTTGTTATTATGTACCAAGTATTCCTGGTTCTATTTGTTTAACCCAACATCAGTTCATTTAAAACTTTCCAGGCCTTTCTAAAATTATCTTGTTCATCATATTTATATAACAATAATATTCCATTACCTTCATATGCCATAATATATTCAGTCATTCCCCAATAGTTATTTTCATCTTTAAGACTGTCTCCTTTCCTAAGCTAATTAACTTTTTTCCATAATCTTGATTTTGTGGGATTTCTTCCTCAATCTTCCTCTGCTCTGCCCTATGACCTGAAGTCCCAGATTAAAAACTCCACCCTCTTCCAAGTGTCCAAAATCAGCAGAATCCCTGTCCCACTAACAGAATGTGCTGGTGCCCTTTCACCAAAGGCCAAGTCTCTTGAACACAACTGGGCCTGCAATTCCTAATCAGCCAAGGTTCCCTCTGTCTTACCAGACAGAGCATGACTCCCCTTGCTATCTGGGAGGAGAACAGTTTCTGTGGTTACTCCTGAGACGCTAGCCAAGCCCATTCAGCCAAAGAGGACCCCACATGGTGTTTCTCTGGAACTAGCCTGAAGGTGTTTGCACTTCAGACTAGTTAATCCCTGGCCTAGAGTCTTTCTTCAGAACTTCTTGAGTTGTACCAGAAGAATTCTTGTTCTGAAACAAGTCTTCTTGATTTTTTTTACCAGTCCATGTTAACACTGAAATGAAAATTTATTCGGGGAGGGGAGGGGAATCTGGAAACCTTGAAATTTACTGACCTCCATCTTCCCAGAATGCTCCCTCCATAAATTTTTAAAAACAACATTATAAAAATAGGTAAAATCAAAATCTCAAAGAAAAACTCTAGCTGACCTCAATGCCTGCAAAAATATCTGGAAGCATTAAAGAAAAAAAGCATAAGAGTGAGAAAACAAACACAGTGCAAAGAAATTAGAGTGAGTCCAGGAAAATTATGAAAAGAAAAATACTGGCTTGATAGAAGAGGCACCAAAAGGGAAAAAAAAATACTGAAGTAAATAATAACCAAAAAAAAATAAAAAACCAGGACTAATCTGATTTTAAAAAAGGGGGAGGGAGAGGGGGTGGGGGCACCAACAAGTTACTAAAGAAAACAACTCTCTTGTGAAATGATCCAATTCTGGAGAGCAATTTGGAATTATTCTCAAAAGGCCATAACCACTGCATTCTCTTTGACCCAGCAGGGCCACTACTGGGTCTGCATCCCAAGAAAATCATAAAGGAAGAGAAAAGACCCACATATGAAAAAATGTTTGTAGCAGCTCTTTTTCCAGTGGCAAAGAATTGGGAAAAGAGTACATATTCATTGATTGGGGAATGGTTGAAAAAGTTATGGTATATGAAATTAATGGAATATTATTGTTCTATAAAAAATGATGAACAAGCTGATTTTAGAAAGGCCTGGAACTCCAGTATGATCATGTCTCTGTCTAGGAACTGCACTGTGATTGTGTCAAAAATACATGGAAAGCTAGAAAGGTAGATTGAAGCTAGATAATTAAGAATTATAATAGCCATTTGGAGGGATATTTGTTTTATCCTCTCTTTTGCTACAAATCAGACTTGATGTGTTGTTTCATTTGATTGTCTGGACTGAAGAAAGTGCTGGAGAAAAAAACTGAAAATACAAATGAAACTAAAAATTCAGTTGTGTGCACATTCCTCCCCCCTCCCTCCCCACCCCACCCTCTACCAAGAGATCCTGCTGTTAAACATTTATCACCATATCATACTTACATTATGTGAGTCTGAATTTCATACCATTCATTTCACACATGGTCTCAAGAAGCATTTTTATATTTTCTGATCAAACTAAAGGATAAACATTTCAAATAGAATGACTACATTATTCAAAATGATTATTCAAAATCACAAAATTGCAACAGACAGGTAGTCAGAGGAAATTTAAATTGCTATGAACATAACTGAAAAATGTTTTTAAAATTTCTATCTATTTAATTTATGAATAAAATGAGCATTTCCTCTATATATAGAGGGAAAAATGAAAAAAAAAAGGAACCACAAATCTGTTACTTAAAATATTTGCTATTTCTTTTAAAAGCATGAAAAAGTTATCATGTAAATCCTTTTTTCTTTTGTTTTCTTCCCTCCCACACCCTGAGCTAGAGATGACTACCATTAAACACAAATATATAAAATCATGCTATACATTCTTCTACTTAGAAGTTGTAATTAATTTGGTTATTGATAATAATTAAAATGACAATCACTCAAAGTGGCACTTAAAAAATATTGCTGTTACTACATGCAGTGTTCTCTTGGTGCTGCTCATTTCACTCTCCATTATTTCATTCACACTTGTCCATGTTTTTCTAAGATTATTGAGCTCATTGTTTCTTATAACACAGTAGTATTTCATCACAGTCAAGTAAAACTTGCTTAGACTTTTTCCAATTGATGGACATTTCTGCAGTTTCCACCTCTTCGCCACTACAAATAGAACTCCTATAAATATTTTAAACATATTATTATTTTGATTCCATAATCATTTTTGGAAATAGAGTTAGTAGTGGTATTGCTGGATCAAAAAGTGTGGACAGTTTAATAACATTTTAGGTCTAATTCCACATTGTAGAATTCCACAAAATAATTGGATTACTTCAAAAGTGCTTTATCTCAGAGAAGTCACTGGGGATTATTGAAAATGTTAAGATATAGGTCTTATGGTAAGATGTGGGCTTCAGAATTATCACTTCAGCATCCATATAGAAGAAAGAAAAACTTTCTATTCCCTACACCCTATCAACTTTCCTCATCTTCTTCCCTCAGAAAACATGCACAGCAAGAGATTAAAGGTCCACATTTAGAGGAAAGATTGCCCTGCATTACACTCGGTACTCTTCTCATTGCAGGTAATGGGAAATGAGAGGAATAGGTTTACCAAAGGGTAGAAGTTGTCTTCCATTGGCACACATGAAAGGGTCACTAAGCCCTTTACAACCTTTCCACAGGGAATATACACAGCTGTGTTATTATCCAATTTGATCCTCAAAATAGCCCTGTGAGGTAGATACTAATATTATTCCCATTTTGCAGTTGAAAAAATTGAGGTAGATTTTAAGTGACTTTACCACACTCACACAGCTTTGAAGTATTAGAGGACAGATGTGAACTCAAATTTTCCAGATTCTAGACCCAGTATTCTATGCCATTACATTGTAAACGTCTTAAGGGCAGGAATTACCTTTGGTCCCTCTTTGTATCCTAGCACTTAGCACACTGCCTGACTGACTGAATTATTGACTGACTATCCACTTTTACCTAGGATGACCCATTCAAAGGGCCATGGGTATAGAAAGAGAAGACTTGAAGTTGAAATTGAGCTCATACTGCAAGCTCTGTGACCCTGACTGGGCAAGCCCCCTGTTTATTCTATTGTAAAATGAGGCCATAGAATCACCTGATTACTAACAAGGTGCTTCACTGTGCTGTGTCTGGGATGCTGTTAGATATTGAAATTCCCAGTTTCTCTGGGTGAAAGAAATGAATCACAAAAGTGAGAACAAAATGCAACTGTGGACAATGTCTGTAACTTAGGAAAACTGTATTTCCCTAAACATGGTTACAACCAATTTCTGATACCTGTCTGAACTTGGGCAAGTCACATAACTGCCCAAAAATTCCATTTCTTCCATTCTGAAATAAGGGATTCACACTAGACAGATGGTCTCAGATCTCTTCCAGCTCTAATTTGTGGTTGTGTAGTGCTATGTGCCAAAAGAAACTCTGAATCAAAGTTATATAGACTCAATGTCTTAAGTTCTCTCTCAGCCCTGATTTTCTTTGGGCTATATGTTAAAATGTATTTCAGCTCAAAGCTCTAAGATTACAATTTTCTTCCCTGGAGCAGAGCTAGAAACATAGGGAGTTCTTAGCATTGCTATCAAGCAGCATTATTAAAATAAATTGGACACCTTCCTTCAAATTCTTCCCCACAGGAAACCAAGTCCAAAGAGTCTGGAGTGGATAGGGGACAATTACTTGGGGTTAGTTTCTAACAAAGACCTCAGGGAATTAGAGCCTTGGACCCAAGGACTCTATCTAAAAGCACCTACCATGATACCTACTCACCTTCTTACTGCAATATATGCCACTTCAGTTGACATCACAAGCCCCCTTTCTCGGGGAAGAACTCATGGATTTGGCTAGTTTCCTGATCACTCTATGGGAAAGAAACTCAAGAAGACACCAGAGCTGGGTTCTTCAAGAACAGAATAGAAGATTCTGACCAAATACTCAGGTAGGTGAATCTGCAGAAGATGCTTTCCATTTATCTCAAGAGATAAAACTTATACAAAGGAATATGGTGAATGATTCATAAAAAAAGTTCTTTTAGGGGACACAGTGGAAAGATATAAACTATTTCTTTGTGTGAGCAATCAGAGATGTTAATAAGAGATTAAAGTAAATGTTAATTCTTTTCTCAGGCACCATCAGAAGGATTTTTAGATCACCAAATGTTCGATAATCAAAAGAGCCAGTGAAGTATCATTTGTATACATCTTTTGATTGTACATCTAGCAATACTCATTAATTTCAATTGATTAACCATGAGCAATTTAGCAGAACCAATAATTCTGTGAGGTAATTTGTCATACTCATTAAAATCAGAAGGGCAGTCTCATCTTATTTTTTTACCACTACTTTAATTCTATGGAAGGTTCATAAACTTTAGCCTTTTCATATGATTTCAAGCATAATGCACATTCATTCACAAACATTCACATGCATTTTATTAAGTGATGAAAAATGCATGGGGAATGTTTGGGATAAACATCATTTCCTAAATAAATGAACCCAACATTCTTGTATACCTCATATATTTGATAGTTGGACGTGAGATAAGGAATAGCTGAAGCTTCCAAAATGCCAACTTGGAAGTTGCCATAACTTTAAAGAAATTAAAATTTAAAATGCACATTGATCCAAAAGCCTAAAATAATTATTTAAATATTATAAGATACTTTTCCTCGTTTCCCAGTATTCAAAGCCATCATTATAGAACAACTTGATCCCTTCTATCTGGTTGAAATGATTGCCTATCATATTTAACAATATTTAACATTGTTAATGCAACATTATTTAACATATTTAGGACTGCTTGCCATCTAGGGGAGGGAGTGGAGGGAAGGAGGGGAAAAATAAGAACAGAAGTGAGTGCAAGGGATAATGTTGTTAAAAAAACACATGAAACAATGTGTAAGACACTGAAAGATTAAGTAATTTCCAAAGAGTCGCACACTAGTAAGTATCTGGAAAGGGACTGGAACTCAAAATCTTGCTGTCTCCCAAGTCTAGAATTCTATACCTTGCAGCAGACATCAAAGTTTATAAGCTATATTTTCATCCAAGAATCACATTCTACTTAGGAATGGTTCCTTTATGCTGATTATATCATCTTTAAACAAAGTTGTAAGCTCTAGGATTCATTCTGAAAGACTTTAATCTTCAAACTCCCACAAGAGTAAGAATTCTCCAGACCTACATGAGACAGCACCATCTCTATGTCCGATGAGTTCCTTGCCGTCTTTTGGTAGCTGATGAAGAGAAGATTGGTCAAAGCACTAGTCACTGATGAGACATGAAGGGAACCATATAAAACCATTTCAAGGACTTCTGGACCCAGAACAGTGGACTGTGGGAAGTAGTTAGCAAATTAGAAGGCTGAGGGAAAAGGGAAAACTTCCTATAGGAGGAGGAAATATAGGCAAGAGAGAAAAAGGACAAGGAGAAAGAGGAAGAGGACGAGGAAGGATTCAACAGAATTTAGAATTCAAAATCACAAAAAACTTGATACATAACTAGACAAGAGGATTTCCCTAGCTATTAAAATGTTCAAACTCAAAAGAAACTTGGGACATGGAACTTTAGAGTTGTAAAGGGCTAAAAATAATCAACTATTGGTTCTCCCAGTTCCAATGCTCTCCTTACTCCAGTCCAACCTCCAATCAGCAGTTCAACTCATTTTCCTTTAGCATAAATCTAACCATATAACCTCCATCCCCAATTTGACAAAATACAAAGCCTCCCAAATACATCTACTATCAAATATAAAATCACTGTTTGACTTTATAACCTTCTTGAATGACCCATTCTTATCTTATCTGCCTTCTTACTAAGTACTCTCTAATCTAAGGAAACTGGCTACTTTTACATTTCTCACACAAGAGCCTCCATCTCTACAGTATGAAACTTGTCTCTGGCTGGACTCAGAAATAGTATTCTTGTAGGTGTAAGTATGGCAAGAAGTTTCGGAGAAATAGAATCTATGTTCATAACAATTAGGATTCATAGAACATTTGAAAAGAGAATATAATGAGAAGAAATATACTAACAATTTACTTGTATGCATAATAATGAAATTTCCTATTAATTCATAGAAAACTCTATTCCTTTGTTCCAAAAAACAACTGTATACAGATATGTCCAAATAATTTCCCTAGAAAAAAACAAAGATGAGAATATTAGTCAACTAGTAACCCAATAATGAGTAGCTAGGTAGGGCATTGCATGTAGCACTAGATCTGGAGTTAGATAAACCTAAACTCAAATTCATAATTATTTTTCTTATTATATCCTGTGATACCTCTCCCTTTCTTCACGATCTTTCAGAAATTGCTGCTAGTGGCTCAACACTCACATTTTCTTGCACTTTCATGACTCTGTGATATAGTACATGCAGTCTGGTTGACTAGAAAATTCACGAGGGTCAGTCAAGTGCTCTCTTCCCATCCCTTCATTTACCTTGACTCACATTTGTATATTGAACATGCTTGTTCTAGTCTTTTGAACTTTGTCCTCAGTTGAAAACCATTTAGCAGAAAAAACAAAAGTTAATAAAGATTTCAAAAGTCCTACTTACTTCCTTAATGTGTGAATGCCTTGTGCATTTTCATTTTGGCTCCAAATGTTCATATGCATTATTTCTGTTGGACGTCTGATACATAAGCTTCTGAGCTCATATTTCTTTGATTGCCACAGTGGGACATGACTATAATTTGACCCCAGCATAGTGGAACCATTTTGATCCTTTTCAAGAATTGAAGACATTGTTACAACCAACCAGACATTTTCATTATTCCATCTACCTTGAAAGACTTGTCTATCCTTGATTTAGTCTTCCTCTTTACCCCAAAAGATTTTAAAAGTTATTTTTCATTTTTTGGGGGGAAGTACTGAGGCAGCATAGTGCATGGAGCCCCAGGAATAGAGTAACAAAATCCTGACTTCAAATCCAGCCTCAGATACAATTTGTGTTAGCATGTACAATTCATTTTACCCTGTTTGCCTTGTAAAATAATCTAGAGAAGGAAATAGCAAATCACTACAGCATATTTAACCAAAAAAAAAAAAAAATACAAATGAGGTCACCAAGAGTTAAACACAACTGCAAATAATTGAACTAGAATTCATTATCGGATATCAACACCACACTCAGATCATTCTACTCTCTGGCATTCCAAATAAAATGTTTTCAGGGACCTGGGGCACATATTTATATTCATCTTCCATTACTTGATCGTGCTTTTATCTTCTGAAAAAATATTTCCTCAATCTATAGTAATCAGTGCCTTTGCTGTATACCTTTTTTTTGGTTTGTTTCTTTACAGAATTATTTCTTCTCTTTCTCTTAACTAATGTTTGTATTAGTAGCATCTATTTAAAACCAGCAGTAAGCATCATATGTAATGGGGACAAACTGCAACCATTCCCAATAAGATCAAGAGTAAAACAAGGTTGCCCACTATCACCATTACTATTTAATATTGTATTAGAAATGCTAGCTTTGGCAATAAGAGTTGAGAAATAGATTAAAGGAATAAGAATAGGCAATGAGGAAACCAAATTATCACTCTTTGCTGATGATATGATGGTATACTTAGAGAACCCCAGAGACTCTACCAAAAAGTTATTAGAAACAATCCACACCTTCAGCAAAGTTGCAGGATATAAAATAAACCCACATAAGTCATCAGCATTCTTATATATCACTAACAAATGTTTGTATTTTAAAATTTTAATTCTTGAGTGATTCCCATTCCTCCTTGCCCTGTAGCATAATAAGCCATGGGATGCAAATCATCTTTCTGAACCCTTTGAAATCTGCTTGTTCAAGATCTAGAGTATGAATCAGATAGTGCTTTCATTGTCCTTCTTCATTAATTTTAATTTAGAATGGTGGACATCAATTCAAGATTACTATCCATAATTACTATTTCAAAAACTGTTTTCTTCATGTTGATGATACTCATATTCAGAATCATACATCTTGAAATTCTCTTTTAAAACAAAATTACTATTATAATAAGCCAAAAAAGCAATGTATCAGGGACATTGTTTTGTGCTTTGGACAGACAAAGTTTGTCAACTTCCCTGGAAAATTATTACCTTTTCATGTAGCTCTACCAAGCTTGTGATCACTTTCCCAAATCCTTGATGTATTTATTCCCATTTGGTAGATAATCTATAATGAACTATTGAAAGAGTACTGTTTCTCTTTCTCTTTGCATTGATCCTTAGCAAATGACCATTTAGTATCCATCTTGTTAAATGCTAGAGATACCAAAAAATATTTTTAAAAGTTTCTGTTCTCCAAGAACTCAGAGTCTAATCAAAGGACAATATGAAAAGAACTATATACAAACCAGATAGAATAAAGAATAAATTGTACATAATCAACTGAGGGAAGGGGAAAGGGAGGGAATATATTCATGTAAAAGATAGGATATTAGCTAAGACTTGAAGGAGCAGAGGAAGCCAAAAGATGGAAATAAGGAGGGAGAGAACAGCAAGATGGCTGGAGTCACTGCGCCATAGGATATATGGGGGAAGTATGGTTAAGAAGACTAGAAAGATGGAAAGTACATATTATAAAGGACGTTGAATACCAAACAGATGATTTCTATTTTTTCCCAGAAGTGATAGGAAGACACATGAGTTTGTTAAATAAGGGGAAGATATGGTATTTAGGAAGATCAATTTGATAGCTCAGTGAAAGATGAACAGAATATAAGTAAGATGGAGAAACCAACAAGCAAGTAAAAGTATGAAGTGACTAAAGACTTCAGCAGAAGGTATAAGGGTCAGAGAAGAAAAGCAGTGTGAAAGAGACATTTTGTGAATGTAAAATCAACAGGTATTGCCATAACATTGAATATGAGGCTGGGGTGACAAAAAGTAGAGGATGATAACTAGGTAATAAAACTGAAAAAATGGTATACCTTCAACAGTAATCACAGAGTTGGGTAAAAAGGAAGTTTTTAGGAGAAAAACAACAAATTCACCTTTGGATGTGTTTGAGATTTTCAATAGGTAATGGGAAATATAAGCCTAGAGAAAAGTTAGCAGTAGATAAATGGATTTGAGAATTATTTGCATTGAGATGATAATTGAATCCAATATACGTCCTTAATCTGACTCCCCTAAAAATATTATCTCAATATACTGTACTATATATCCATCAATCATATATCTGTTTTGTCCTTTTAAGTGAAGAATAAATTTTCAAGTTAAGATCAAATGAAGTAATATTTATGATGGGTGTAGGACAGGGCCTGGGACAATAGTAGATTCTTAATAAATGTTTTTTTTTTCTTCTCCCTTTTCCAACAAAATATAAACCACTATTTTTGGATTCCTTTGCAGCTCTATCAAGAAGGAAATCCAAGACTAACTTTCCAAAATTCTTCCAGATTTTCAGACTACAAGGTGAAAATTCAGATTATTGGGTCACAATTTGAAAAATGTTTTCTTGAGGTCATTTATTATTTCTTTTTATCCTTTGAATGAATTTTTTGGAGAATGTCCCTTGTGTTACAAATCTCTTCTCAATTCCATAAATATTTTATATCTCAGACTTTTGGCAATAACATTTTCTTTAATACAATCAAATGCTTTCCCACTATCCCATTTGTCTTCCAATCTATCTTCATTGATTTTATTCATACAAAAATATTCAAATAAACTTGAAATGAGCTGTTCTAATTTCATCTTCTTTCCCAACAGACCCATGGAAAGAAGAAATCAAACAAGCATCTCTGAGTTCATCCTCCTGGGCCTTTCAAGCCAACCTGAACAAGAGAGACTTCTATTTTTCCTATTCCTGGTTATGTACCTGATCACAATGCTATGGAACCTGCTCATCATTCTGGCCATTAGAACTGACTCCCACCTTCACACCCCCATGTACTTCTTCCTTACCAATTTATCCCTCATTGATATCTGCTTCACATCCAGCACTGTCCCCAAGATGTTGGTTAACTACCTATCTGGAAATAAAACAATTACTTATACCAGGTGTCTGACACAAATGTTCTTCTACCTCTTATTTGGAGGAATAGATAGTGTCATCCTTGCTCCCATGGCCTATGACCGTTATGTGGCCATCTGTGCCCCATTACACTATAATATGATTATGAGCCAAAAAGTCTGTGCTTCTCTAGTAGCAGTGTGCTGGTGTTGGGCCTGTATTGAAGCCTTGATTCACATTGTCTCTCTGACACGACTTTCATTCTGTGGCCACAATGAAATCCCTCATTTCTTCTGTGAACTCAGTGTGGTCATAAGGTTGGCCTGCTCAGATACTTTACTCAATGACTTGATGATCTACATAGTAGGAAGCCTGACAGTTGTTATACCCTTTATCTGCATTCTCATCTCCTACATATGCATTTTCATTGCTGTCCTGAAGATCCCATCCACTCATGGGAAAAAGAAAGCTTTCAATACTTGTGGGTCCCACCTAGCTGTGGTCTGTCTCTTCTATGGAACAATCATTGAAGTTTATTTCAACCCCACATCCACCCATACTGCCCAAAAGGACACAACATCAGCTGTGATGTACACTATAGTCACGCCCATGCTGAACCCTTTCATCTACAGCTTAAGGAACAAAGATATGAAAAGAGCCCTGAGGCTGCTTTTCAGCAGAAAACCAGATCTCTCCCTGTGATTATAGATATTTGCTGGGTCTCGCTGCCTTTGTCTCAAACAACTATCCAATAGTTTAACAAAATTTTAATTAAACTTGCCAAGTGTAATTAATAAAGTTAGTTGCTCACCTCTTACCCTACACTAGTGGGCATGTACTAAGATAAAAAGGCTATAGGAGATTTGCTTCTCCTTCTGGTTCTATCCACTCTTTAGCTCAGCAATCATCTAATGTCCTGTGCCTCATTTTCCTCATCTGAGGAATGAAGGGGCAAGTACATAGGGAGTACCTTATAGAGCTAGACAAAATGAAATTCTGCAATTTAGACACTTGCTTTCCTGGATCACTGAATTGCCTCCATTATAAGAGGAGGCCTTGAACCCCAGCCTTCCTGATTTCAAGACATACCCATCTATTTTCTGTCTCTGCTGCTCTAAGAAAAGCTGACAATAAAGTGTTTAGCCAAACATAGGAAGGCTCTTAGGAATTAATGCAGAACAAAATAAGTAGAAGCAGGAGAATAATATATACATTATTCTAATCATGCAAAGGAGGGTGGGCATCCTGAATTTTGTGTAATTATTAGAAAGAATTGGGAGCCACCTGCACTCAGAGAGAGGACTGTGGGGACCAAGCATAGAATACAACATAGTATTTATACTTTTTAGTTGTTGCTTGCTTGCTTTGGGGGTATTTTTCTCCTTTTTTCCCTTTTTAATCTGATTTTTCTTTTGCAGCATGATAATTGCAGAAATATATATAGAACTGTACATGTTTAACATATATCGGATTGCCCACTGTCTAATGCATGGGGTGGGAGCAAAGGGAAGGAGGAAAAAAATGGAACAAAAGGTTTTTCAAGGGTGAATATTGAAAACTATTTATGCAGATATTTTGAAAATAAAACCTTTTTGAAAAAGAAAAAAAGAATTGGAGAAATGGACTGCCCTGAATTCTTTACATATATGGAATACTTTGTATGTGAAATATTGTAGATAGATGAAATCATCCATGTATTGGTTGTTTTCATTAAATTTTTTAACAAAACTTTCCAGGTAACAAGAAACAAGCATTTTTAAAGTACTTTTTATGAAGGAATGATCTAGTAGACAAAGAAAATTTGAAGATAAATGACAGAGCAGGGTTGGTAAAGGGAGAAATACGCTAATGAAGAAGGATTGGAATGGGATTTCTTGTGCATATAAAGAGGCTGACAGTCAAAATAAAAGGTCACCTCATCATGTGAGATAACAGTGAAAGGGGAAATAGAGGCAGAATGTATCTAGATGATATGAGACAATGAGAGAGATGGCACCAGTTAATAGAATCTCTCAAATACTATACATACATATGTTCATTGCTAGATAAACAGTGGGATACAATGAAATATTAATGTATTGTAAGAATTAATGAATAGAAAGGTGCTCATAAAGACTCACATGAGCACATACATAGTAAAAATGTGACAAGGAAACAATAGTAAAATTGCTACAACAATGCGAATGGAAAAAAATGACAACCTCAAAATAATCAAAAATGGATTCTGAGAAATTACAAAAAATAAGATAAACCGCAAGAAATACATAGAACGTGTTTTTACCCTCCACTTTACTAAGGGGAAGAGTTAATAGATGTGGAACATGGCATATAATATCAGATGATTTTCTTGTATTGTATTGTATTGTATTTTCTTGTAGGTTGTGCTGATTTTTTTCTCTTTTTTCTTAAAAAAGGTTTTATTACAAGGATGACTCTCTGAGGGGTCAGTCAAGTTAAGTCACCAAGCATTTATTAAACACCTATGTGCCTGGCATAGGTTAAGTGTTATAGATACAAAAACAAAAACAAAACAAAAAAGAAAACCAACAACAACCACAAAAAAAAAAAAAAAAACCTAGTCCGTACTTTCAAGGAGCTCACAATGTAATAGGGTATAAAATCACATTCTAACAAGTAAACAACTATGGACAAGCAAAACATATAGAAAGAATAAATTGCAGATAATCAGCAGGAGGGAAGCACTAGCATTTAGGGAGACCAGAACAGGACTGTTGCAGAAGGTGAGATTGTAGCCAAAACTGAAAGGAAGCAAGGAAATGGAAATGAAGAAGGAGACAATAGAACAGAGAATAACCAGTAAAAAAATGTTCAGTCTGGAGATGAAGTGTTTTGTGTAAGGAGAAGCAAGAAGGATGATGCCATTGTATTGCAGAGTACATGAGAGGTAAGGACAAGTAAAGTCTAACAACACTGGTAAAGTAGTGGGGCAGGTTATAAAGTGTTTTGACTATCAAAAAGCAATTGATATTTGATCCTGAAAGCAAAAGGAATCCAAAAGAACTTATATGCCAAGGTCCAATCTATGCTTTAGGAAGATCAATTTAACAGCTGAGTGGAAGATGAATTGGAATGGAAAAAGACTTGGAGGGGGGGAAATCGGCAACAGACTATTCTAATATAAGAGATATATTCAGTAAATAAAATTGAGAAAAATTGTCAATAAAATACAATGAGATACTGTCTATGTCAAATGTTTTAAAATATGAGTTGTTATCTCATGAGGGATCACATCATTAAATTGTGATTTATTACCAGTAAATATTTGATTTGCATACTTATTTTATATATCCATGTAGCCAGATGCACATAAAAATATCCTTGGGAAAAAGGAGTTACAAGTGGGAAAATGTTAAGAAGCTCTAATTTAGATCATCTTAAAGGTCTCTTTCATTCCTAGCAATGTATTATTCCACAATATAGGATTATAAATGCCCCTTTCATTACTTTCTAGCTGTGGGCAAGTTATTGAACTTCTCTGGGGCTACATTTCATAGAATAGTAAAAGTGCTTTCAAGTACTTTGAAGATCATGTGATATAAGCAGAGAGCAGCAAAAATCTCTGAAACAGCACAAATCAATAATTCATTCATTCAACAAGCATTTATTACTAATCATTTCTTACTTTATGTATGTCAGGTCTTTGGAAGTGCTATGTAAACTGACTCAAAAAAATGAAATTGTATCGCTGCCTTCAAGGAACTTACATTCTATCAGATGGGACAAAACATACAAAAATAAGTCATCACTTTTGACTGATTATTCATCCTTGGCCATGTGGAAAGTATAATACATGGGAAAGGGAAAAGATGATAAGAGGGAAGATGTATAAAAGGAGGCAGTGGCCAGAAATGAAACAGACTTTCAAGGAGCAATAGAATAAATATTAATATCTCATCTGCTTGCAGCTATCATAACTTACTATGTTCTCTGTTACTAACACTTTGAATTGCTAACATTATTTTACTGTGTAAAAATAAAACTACATTCAATAATCAATTTATATCATGCATCGTGTATATTCCTGGGAGAGTCAAGGGATTGTCCTTGGCATGGTAAAGTTTGGCTAGCCATGGAACTACACTGAAATGAACCACAATTCCCTAATGATCTTCTTCTATATATACCTAATTCCTTCACTGAATGATCATCAACAAGTAACGGAGAATTTTTTTCTAGCATTGACAGCTATCATCTAAATTATGAAGTTGCTGAGTCAAGTGTCAGATGCTCACAGGGAAAAGAGTGATTTTAAGAGTACACTTGTCAAAAAAATAGTTACTGGAAGGATCATCCTATAGCTTGGGAACTTAAGAAAGTCACCCCAGGGATTGTCAAGAGAGCTGGAACTTGGAGCTGGATTATACAAAGCAAGTATCAGGTGAATCTGAAATATCTGCATATACCATCAAGCTGACATTACTTTTATAGGGCAAGTACGATGAATACAACAAATGATTCGAGATATTTTTTGATTTCTTAATTTATCCATGCATTGAGGACTTTGAATCTTGTAAATTTTTCAAGGTGGAGAAAAAAAAACAATTGTCTGTGTATCAACAGTAATTTACTAGAGGAGTAAAAGCTTATTCAGAGAATATTAGTACATTTGGTGTGGTGGATGTCTAGCTCTTTTGAAGGCTGCTTTCCACCTTCAGTGTCCGCATAATTGATCAAGTTCTCTCTTTTATCTTCAAGACTCTGTAGCATATTCAGCAGACAGGCTAAATCAGGTTGATGATAACTTAGGGGTCTCAAACCCATTGGTGAATTAGTGGGTTGTCTACACCAAGCATGGGAAAATTTATCCTGACTATTTAGTCAGGATATTGATGAGAATTGATGAGAATAATTTGTTCCAATAGTTGTAAAGACAGCTGAAGCAGATTCTGTAGAAAATTTAAGAGCTTTGTTACAAATACAAGAAACCAAAGTCATCCATTGAAAACTGAGCCATTCAGCCCTGTTTGTAGTGGCTAGAAGCCGGAAAATGAAAGGATGCCCATCAATTGGAGAATGGTTGAGTAAATTGTGGTATATGAATGTTATGGAATATTATTGTTCTGTAAGGAATGACCAGCAGGATGAATACAGAGAGGACTGGCGAGACTTACATGAACTGATGCTAAGTGAAATGAGCAGAACCAGGAGATCATTATATACCTCAACAACAATACTATTTGAGGATATATTCTGATGGAAGTGGATCTCTTTGATAAAGAGAGCTTTAATTGATCAAAGATGGACAGAAGCAGCTACACCCAGAGAAAGAACACTGGGAAATGAATATAAACTGCTTGCATTTTTGTTTTTCTTCCCGGGTTATTTATACCTTCTGAATCCAATTCTCCCTGTGCAATAAGAAAACTGTTCGGTTCTGCACACATATATTGTATCTAGGATATACTGTAACCTATTCAACATGTAAAGGACTGCTTGCCATCTGGAGGAGGGGGTGGAGGGAGGGAGGGGAAATATCAGAACAGAAGTGAGTGCAAGGGATAATGCTATAAAAAATTACCCTGGCATGGGTTCTATCAATAAAAAGTTATTTAAAAAAAAGAAATAAAAGATAACTGAGCCATTTCAGTAGTCTTGACTTTTATATTACCACTGGATTTTGATGAGTCTAAAAGAAGGACTCCTTCCTACAACTTTGCCTCACTTAAATGCAGTTTATGCATAAGTCAAAAGATATCCCCTATCTTTTTTTTTACCATTTTTAGCTATTTCAAAGTCCTGTGGTGAAAGAAAAGTGATGAAGCAACAGATAAAGATACACTAGAAGCTGTAATCAATACACTGAACAAAGGTAGCTTAGACCATAGAGTCATCTTCTTACTAGACTGAAGCAGTAGTGGTATTCAAGAGTGCCCTGGTATCTGAGCAACCTTTCTAAGGACTATCCAGGCATGAGAAAGAGGCTAGAAAAGGTATCCTAAAAATTTTCCATTTTACATAATCTAATCCTGACATGCTTGCCATGGCAGAAGGGCATGCTATGCTACAGTCAAACACAAAATGGTATTCATGCATGCTTATGGACAATATAAAACCCAGTAGACCAAAAAAAATCACATAGCTCTTCTTATAAGGAAGCTCAGCAGTTAGCACATTCAAATTATAGTCCTGGGTGAAAAAAAAATTCAGTCAAATCAAAGCCAACTTGCCAAACCCAGACCTGGATGCATGTTTTATGGGAATGCCATGAACTTGGCATAAGTTTTACAATCAAAGCTAATCTAGTCAGAGAATATTTCTAGAAGTGTGGCCAAGATGGCAGAGTTAAGCCAGGAAGCTATTCCAGCTCTCTCAATTTCTCTTGAAAACCACATGAAACCAAGTTGCTGAAAAGAGTCTGATGGAATGAAACCACTCTCCAGTTCAAGACAGATTCAGAAAATTTCAGCTGATAAGAGTGCCTTAATAACAGTAAATCAGCAATTAAAACTCTCTTTTCTGGCTTAGGAGAAGAGCAGATCAGTGAGAAAGCCTCTAGTCCCAACTCAGAAAGCAAACTCTGAGAAACCAGGCTGTTTCCTAAAAAAAAGAAAGCAAAGTTATACCCTACAAATACAAGGATCCCTGTGCTCAAAGCCAAGGTCAGATCTGCACAGGAAGCTTGAGAAAGCATCCACTTTACCCCAAGAGCAGAGCTCAACCATAAAATTAAAAAAAAAGAAAAAGAAAATACCAAAAGAAAAGGAAAGAAAGTGATAAGAAACACAAAAGAATTTTGACCATAGAAAGCTACTCTGGTGAAAGGGAAGAAGAAAACACCAATTCAGACAAAGACAAAATGACTACAGAGGAAATCTCAAAGACAGATATGACATGGTCTCAAGCCCAAAGAGTCTTTTGGTAGGGATCATGAAAGATTTTTAAAAGAAAATAAGAAAAATATAAAAAATGAGAAAAAACCAGAGGTATGCAAAAGAGTGTCAACAGGTTGGAAAGGAAGGCAATTTCTTAAAAAATACAATTGGTCAAATAAAAAAAAAAATTCACTGAAGAAAACAACACCTTAAAAAGTAGAATTAACAAAATGGAAAAAGAGATTTTTAAAAAGTTAATTGAAGAAAATCACACATTAAAAACTAGAATAGAGCAAATTGAAGTCAATGGCTTTATGAGACATAAAGACTAAGTGAAACAAACTAAAAAGAAAGAAAAAATGAAAGAAAAAACCTCATTGGACAATAGGTAACTTGGAAAACACATCCAGGAGAGACAATATAAAAATTATTGGTCTACCTGAAGATGTGACCACAAATAGAGCTTGGATAGCATTCTCCCAGAGATCTTCAAGGAAAACTGTCCAGATAGTCTAGAAGCAAAAAAGGAAATACTCATTGAAAGAATCCATCAATCACCATTGAAAAGACATCCCACAAGAAAAACTCAAAGAAACATTGTTACAAAACTCCATAACTACAACCTCAAGGGAAAAATACTGCAAGTGGCCAGACAAAAATAATTCAAATATCAAGGAGCAACACTCAGGATTACCTGGGATCTGGCAGCTTCTACAATAAAGGTTCAGAGGACCTGGAATACCATATTCTGGGAAAGCAAAGTACGTGGAATTGAAAACAAAAATTAATTATCCAGGGAGAATGAGCATCATCTTTCAGGGGAGGTGATGCATCTTCAATGAAATAAGATAGTTTCAATAATTTCTATTTAAAAATCAGAACTAAACAAAAATTTTAATCTACAAACACAGGACTCAAGAAAAGTATAGAAAGGTAAACAGGAAAAAAATATATATATAAATATATATATAAAAAGATAGAAGATATTTTTACCCACTTCTGTACTGAAGTGAAGAGTTAATGGATATGGAACATGGCACATAATTTCAGATGATTTTCTTGTATTGATAGGTTGTGCTGAATTTTTTTTCTCTTTTTCTTAAAAAAAAGGCTTTATTACAAGGATAATTCTCTGAAGGGTGGAAAGTCAAGTTAAGTCACCAAGTATTTATTAAACACCTATGTGCCTGGCATTATGTTAAGTGCTACACACACACACATACACACAAACACACACACACACACACACACACACACACACACACAGAAAAGAAAACCAACCAAAAAAAAAAAGTCTCTGCTCTCAAGAAGCTCACAATCTAATGAGTTCTAAAATCACATTCTAACATACAAACTATGGACAAGCAAAATATAGAAAGAATAAATTGCAGATAATCAGCAGGAGGGAAGCACTAGCATTAAGGGAGATCAGGACGGACTACTGCAGAAGGTGAGATTGAAGCCAAAACTGAAAGTAAGCAAGGAAATGGAAATGAAGAGATAATAGAACAGAGAATAACCAGTAAAAAATGTTCAGTCTGGAGGTGAAGTGTTTTGTGTGAAGAGAAGCAAAAAGGATGGTGCCATTGTATTACAGAGTACATGAGAGGTGGGGACAAGTAAAGTCTAACAACAATGTAAAGTAGTGGGGCAGGTTATAAAGTGCTTTGACTATCAAAAAACATTTGATATTTGATCCTGAAAACAACAGGAATCCAAAAGAATTTATATGTCATGGTCCAATCTATGCTTTAGGAAGATCAATTTAATAGCTGAGTGGAAGATGAATTGGAATGGAAAAAGACTTGCAAGAGGAAAAATAGGCAACACACTATTATAATATTGTAATGCCTCAGTTTCCTCATTTGCGAAATGAAGGGACAGATAATTGGGAAACACTTTACAGAGCTAGACAAAGTGAAATTCTACAACTTAAAGGGTTATTTTCCTGGAATAGTCTCTGTTAGGAAAGATGGACTTGAATCATGGCCTTCCTGGTTTCAAAATCTACATCTCTATTTACTATGCCACACTGATGCTCTAAGGAAAGTTGACAATAAAGAGTTTAGATAAACATAGGAACTAATGCAAAGCAAGATAAGTAAAAGCAGGATAATATTATATGCACAATTACTTTAACCATGTAAATGAGGTAAGGATCTGCATTCTATATAATTATAAGAAAGAATTGGGAAAATGTACCACCCCGTCTTCTTTACATACATGAGAAAAATTGGATGTGGAATGCTATAGGTACCATCTTAAGTCATCATGTATTTAGTTGCTTTCCTAAAACTTTTTAATTGTCCAGGCAATAGGAAACAAGTATTTATTAAACACTTACTCTGAAGGCATTATCTAGTAGACATAGCTTGAAGATAAGTGACCTAGCAGGGATAATAGAGAGCACACTATGCTGATGAAGATGGGATGGATTACTTGTGCACATAAAGGGGTTGGCTTTGTCAAAGCAGTGGGTCATATAATTATATGAGATAGCAGTGAAAGGCAAAATAAGAGCAGAATACATCTTGATGATGGGAGACAATGAGAAAGGGAGCACCAGTCAATAGAATCTCTTAAATATCTTATGTACACTATGTACCATGTACTGGATAAACTGTGGGAAATGAATGTAATGGAATATTACTGTATTGTAAGAGGCAATGACTACAGAGATGCCTGGAAAGGCTTACATAAACAAATACATAGTAAAAGTGAATTAAAAAAACAAAATGAAATTTGCTATACATGGGGGGGAAAGACAATCTCAATATAATACAAAGTGAATGTTGAGAAATTATCAAAAAAAAAATCAATTCCAAGAAAAAAATAGAAGACATTTTTGCCCACTTTATTCAGGTGATGAGTCAATGGGTGTGAAATCTGGCATAAAATATCAGATAATTTTCTTGTATTGATTAGTTATGCTGATTTTTTTTCTCTTTTTCTTACAAAAAAGCCTTCATTACAAGGGATGACTCACTTAGGGGTGGAAAGTCAAGTTAAGTCAATAAGCATTAATTAAGCACCTATGTGCTTAGCATTATGTTAAGATCTGGGATACAGAAAGGCAAAAACAAACAAACAAACAAACAAACAAAAACAACAATAATTCCCTACACTCAGGAATCTCACAATCTAATGGTTTCTAACATCACATTCTACTACACAAACATCTATGGACAAGTAAAATATATAGAAAGGATAAAATGCCCATAATTAGCAGGAGAGTAGCACTAGCATTAAAGGAGACAAAGATGGGACTCTTGCAGAAAGTGAGATTGTAGACAAGATGCAAAGGAAACCAGAAGGTGGGATGAAGAAAGACACAATGGAACAAGGAATGGCCAGTAAAAACGTTCAGTCCGGAGTTAAAGTGTCTTATGTGAAGAGAAGCAAAGAGAATGGTGCCAATGTTTTACAGAATACATGAGAGGTGGGGACAAGTATAGTCTAACAGCACTGGTAAGGTAATGCAACAGGTTATAAGGGATTTTAACTGCCAAACAGGATTTTATATTTGATCCTGAAAACAATGGAAAGGCAAAAGAAATTATAAGGGGGTGTCATGGTCACATTTATGCTTTAGGAAGAGCAATTTGACAAGTGGAACTGATTGGAAGATGAATTGAAGTGGAAAAAAAACTTGAAGAAGAAAGAATAGGCAACAGACTACTGTAATGGTTTGGAATATAGAAGGAAATTGAAATCATAGAAAAAGAAAATACAAGAGTAAAATTATATTTTTAAAACTACATCAGTGAAGGGGGAATAGGAATTCTAGACTCATGAAGTGTTAATGAACAAAACTATTTGGCACTGATGAAAGTAAAAAGATAAACCAATATAACAAATTAGATAAGGAAGAATATATACTTATCATTTAGAATCCACTCTCTATATTGGGAAATCTGCTATGAAATACAAAATATTGCTGCCTTTTAAAAAATGATGTGTATAAAGAAAATTCAACAAAGCACAGGAAAGATTGTAGGAATTAATCAGATTAAAGTAAACTGAACAGAAGAAAAATGAACATAATGATATAATAATATATATTAAAAGAACAAAAAAGGGTAGCAAAGGGAAGAATGATGTGTAATTCTAATGAACAATCTTGGAGCTAAAAAAGTTTGAGAAAATGTATCTACCTTTTTTCTTTATGAGTGATTATGGATATATTTTGAAAATAGTTGAAAATTAGTTGATTTTGCTAAACGAGTTTTTCCCTCTTTCTTTTTTTTAAGAGATCATTTGCTGGGAACAAAAAGAGATATACTCAGTAAGTAAAATGAAGAAAAAATTGTCAATAAAATTTTAAAACAAATACAAGGAGATATTGTCTATATCAAATGTTTTAAACTATGAGTTGCAACCCCATGAGGGATCACATCATTAAATTATGATTTACTACCAATAAATATTTGTTTGGCACACTTATTTTATATATCCATATAGCCAGATTCACATAAAAATATCCCTGGTGAAAAGGGGTTACAAGTGGGAAAAGGTTAAGAAGCCCTAATTTAGATCATCTTAAAGGTCTCTTTCATTCCTGGCAATGTATTATTCTACAATATAGGATTAAATGCTCCTTTCATTACTTTCTAGCTGTGGGCAAGTTATGGGCAAGTTATTGAACTTCTCTAGGGCTACATTTCATAGAACAGTAAAAGTACTTTCAAGTACTTTGAAGATCATGTGATATAAACAGAGAGCAGCAGAAATCTCTGAAACAGCACAAATCAATAATTCATTCATTCAACAAGCATTTACTACTAATCATTTCTTACTTTATGTATTCCAGGTCTTTGGAAGTGCTATGTAAACTGACTCAAAAAAATGAAATTGTATCACTGCCTTCAAGGAACTTATATTCTATCAGATGGGACAAAACATACAAAAATAAGTCATCACTTTTGACTGATTATTCCTCCTTGGCCATGTGGAAAGTATAATACATGGGAAAGGGAAAAGATGATAAGAGGGAAGGTGTATAAGAGGAGGCAATGGCCAGAAACAAAAAAAGACTTTTAAAGATGGATAGAGTGAATATTACTATCTCATCTGCTTGGAGCTATGATAACTTACTACATTCTGTTATTAACATTTTGCATTGCTAACACATTATTTTACTGTGCAAAAATAAAACTAAATTCAATAACCAATTTATATCATGCATCATGTATATTCTTGGGGGATTCAAGGGATTGTCCTTGGAATGGATTCATCAGGTAAAGTTTGGCTAGCCATGGAACTACACTGAAATGATGGGTGCATGTTTTATGGGAATGCCATGTACCTGGCATAAGTTTTGCAATCAAAACTAACCTAGTAAGAGAGTACTTCTAGGAGTGTGGCCAAGATGGCAGAGTTAAGCCAAGAAACTGTTCCAGTTCTCTCAATTTCCCTTGAAAACTACATGAAACCAAGTTGCTGAATAGAGTCTGATGGAATGAAACCACTCTCCAGTTCAAGACAGATTCAAAAAACTTCAGAAAAAGTCAGTCTCACTGGAGTGAAAAGAGTGTTCAGCCCAGCTGATGAGAATGCCTTAATAACAATAACTCAGCTCAGTAGAAGAGCAGATCAGTGGGAAAGCCTCTAGTCCCAACTCAGAAAGCAAACTCTGAGAAACCAGACCATTTCCTGAAAAAAGAAGGCAAAGTTACACCCTACAAACACAAGGATCACTGTGCTCAAAGCCAGGGTCAGATCTGCACAGGAAGCTTAGGAAAGCATCCACTTTACCCCAAGAGCAGAGTTCAACCATAAAACTAAAAAAAAAGAAAAAAGAAAAGAAAAAAATACCAAAAGAAAAGGAAAGAAAATGACAAGAAACAAAAGAATTTTGACCGTAGAAAGCTACTCTGGTGATAGGGAAGAACAAAACACCAACTCAGACAAAGACAAAATGACTACAGAGAAAATCTCAAAGATAGATATGATATGGTTTCAAGCCCAAAGAGTCTTTTGGTAGGGATCATGAAAGATTTTTAAAAGAAAATAAGAAAAATATAAAATAATAAAAAATGAGAAAAATGAGAGGTATTCAAGAGAGTGTCAACTTAAAAACCATAATTAACAAAATGGTAAAAGATTTTTTAAAAACTAACTGAAGAAAATCACACATTAAAAAACAGAAGGAGCAAATTAAAAACAATGACTCTATGAGATTTGAAGACTCAGTCATACAAACTAAAAAGAATGAAAAAAAAGAAAGAAAGAAAGAAAATACTTCATGGGAAAACAGGTGACCTGGAAAATAAATCCAGGAGAAACAATTTTAAAATTATTGGTCTACCTGAAGACTATGATCAAAATTAGATCCTGGGTAGCATTTTTTCAGAGATCTTTAAGGAAAACTGTCCAGTTACTTTAGAAACAGAAAAGGAAATACTCATTGAAAGAATCCATCAATCACCATTACAAAGACATCCCACAAGAAAAACTCAAAGAAACATTGTTGCAAAAATCCATAACTACAACCTCAAAGAAAAAATACTGCAAGCTGCCAGACAAAAATAATTCAAATATCAAGGAGCAACACTCAAGATTTCCCAGGATCTGGCAGCTTCTACAATAAAGGTTCAGAGGACCTGGAGCACCATATTCAGGGAAGGCAAAGCACCTGGGATTACCATCAAGAATTGATTACTCAGAGAGAATGAGCATTATCTTTCAGGGGAGGTGATGCATCTTCAATGAAATAAGATACTTTTAATGATTTCTATTAAAAAAAAAGAACTAAACAAAAAATTTAATCTACAAACACAGGACTCAAGAAAAGCATAGAAAGGTAAACAGGAGAAAATATATATCTTATTTAAAAGTTAAACTGTTTACATCTTTAGGTGGGAAAATTATATCTGCAACTCTTGAGAATCTTGCAGAAAGGAGCATACCATGAAGAGAAGGTATGTTTGGGATTGGTCTCTGATGTGAGGAAAAAGACATTAAATGGTGGAAAGAAATCTATATTGGAAGAAGAGGAAATGGGATGTATAATGGGACAAATTAGATCATATGAAGAGACACAAAAGACCTGTTAAAATATAGGAGGGAAAAGGAGAGAGATGAACATTGTCTGAAGTTTGATATCTTCAGTTTTCACTCTAAGAGGAAATAATTTAATCAAGAAGTAGGGGAAAAAGAGGAAAGAAAAGGGATAGGCTGGCTAGAAGGGAGGACAGAAACACTAGGGGGAAAAAGATTAAAGAAGAAATGAGTGGTGATACAAGATAAGGTAGTGAGTGGGATAGATTAAAAAAAAAAAAAACATTACTGATAAAAGGGTGGTAAGAGAACAAAAGACCAGGGGAGAAAAATAGGTGGGAGGGAAATATAGAGCTTGTAATTATAACTGACTGTTAATAGGATGAACTCTCCCATAAAACAGGAAAATAGCAGAATGGATTAAAAAACAGAATCCTACAATATGTTATTTACAAGAAACATATTTGACATAGAGAGACACATACAAAGTAAATTAGAAGGCTGGAACAGAATTTTTTATACTTCAGCTGAAGTAAAGAAACCCAGGATAGCAATTCTGATTTCAAATAAAGCAAAAGTAAAAATGGATCTAATTAAAAGAGATAAGGAAGGAAAGTACATCTTGATAAAGGATACCATAAACAATGATGTATTCATGATTCGATCTATATAGATATAGATTATACATATATATGCATATATATATAGATAGATTCAATTTATATGCACCAAGTAGTAAACCATACAAATTTCTACAGAATATATTAAGCCAGTTACAGGAAGAAATAGACAGCCAAACTATACTAGTGATGAACCTCAACTTTTCCCTCTCAGAATCAGAAGAATCTAACAACAAAATAAACAAAAAAGAAATTAGGGAATGTAATAAGGTCTTAGAAAACCTGAGATATGATAGACATCTGAAGAAAAGTGAATAGAGAAAGAAAAGAATACATGATTTTCTTGGCAGTACATGGCACCTACACAAAAACTGACCATGTATTGGGGTACAAAAACCTCACTATCAATTTATACCACAAGGCAATAAAAATTATATTCAATAAAAGACCAGGGAAAGATAGAATAAAACCAATTGGAAATTAAGTAATACAATTCAAAAAAGTTAGTGGGTCAAAAAACAAATCACAGAAACTTTCCATAATTTCATTCAAGACAAAAACATTAATGAGAGTACACATCAGAACAAAAGTAAAAAGCCATGGGAGAAGAAAAAAATGGAAAAAAAAAGAAGTGAATATAATATGTTTTCATTCATATTCAATCTCCATAGTTCTTTTTCTGGATATAGATGATATTTTCTATTCAAAGCCTCTTGGGATTGCTTTGGATCATTTAACTGCCAATAAAAAAATAGTCTTTCATACACCATCATCGAACATACTTGTTGTTTTTATGTACAATGTATTACTGGTTCTGCTTGTTTCACTCAGCATCAGTTCATTTAAACCTTTCCAGGCCTTTCTAAAATCAGCTTGTTCATCATTTTTATAGAATAATAATATTCCATTACCTTCATATACCATAACATATTCAGTCATTCCCCAATAGTTATTTTCATCTCTAAGATTCTGTGTCTCCTTTTCTAAGTTGGTTAACTTTTTACCATAATCTTCTTTTGGGGGGATTTCTTTCTTAATTTCCCGCAATTGAGCTTTACTTTGTTTAAAGTTCTTATATAAATTCTCTCTAGGCAGAGAGCCATTTAACATTACTCTTTGGAGTAGAAGCTCTTTTTACTTCAGTGCCCTCTGATGATGAACACGGGTCTTCCCTATTCCCATAGTAAGTTTCTATGGCAGGGTTCTTTCTTCTTTATCAATTCCTTTTTTTTTTTTTTAATGAGAGGTATTAGTGTTAGTATTATAATTAGTTAGTATTACTTCTGATTGTGAAGTGGTGCTTCTAGCCTCACTTCAGCTCTGCTTTATGACCTGAAACCCCATATTAAATGCTCCACTCCCCTACAAGGGTCCAACGTCTGCAGGATCCCTGTCCCACTGGTTCTGCACTAACAGAATTTGCTGGTGTCCTTTCACCAAAGTCTGAGTCTCTCCAGACAGTTGGACCTGCCATTCCTAATCAGCCAAGGTTCGCTCTGTCTTACCAGACTTAGACTGTAACTCCCCTTGCTATCTGGGAGGAGAAAAGTTTCTGTGGTTCCTCCTGAGATGCTAGCCAAGCCCATTCAGCCAAAGAGGACCCCACATGGTGTTTCTCTGGAACTAGCCTGGAAGTGTTTGCACTTCAGACTAGTTAATCTCTGGCCTAGAGTCTTTCTTCAGATCTTATTGGGTTGTACTGGAAGAATTCTTGTTCTGCACCAAGTCTTCTTGATTTTTTACCAGTCCATGTTAACATTGAAATGAAAATTTATTCTGTGGGGCAGCGGGGGAGGGGAGGAAGGGGAGAGGAGAAAAGAGGGGAAGGGAAGGAAGAGAGGGAGGGAATCTGGAGGCCTTGAAAATTACTGACCTATTCCTCCATCTTTCCAGAGTGTTCCCTTCATAAATTTTGAAAACAATAATATAAAAATAGGTACAATCAAAATCTCAAAGTAAAACTCTAGCTGACCTCAATGCCTGCAAAAATATTTGGAAGCATTAAAGAAAAAAGATAAGAGAGAATAAGAGAGAACACAGTGCAAAGAAATTAGAGTGAGTCCAGGAAAATTATGAAAAGAAAAACACTGGCTTGATAGAAGAGGCACCAAAAGGAAAAAAAAATACTGAAGTAAATAACAACTTTAAAAAAAAACAGGACTAACCTGATTGAAAAAAAGGCATCAACAAATTACTAAAGAAAACAACTCTCTTGTGAAATGATCCAACAATTCTGGAGAGCAATGTGGAACTATGCTCAAAAGGCCATAACCACTGTATTCCCTTTAACCCAGCAGTACCACTACTGGGTCTGCATCCCAAGAAAAGCATAAAGGAGGAGAAAAGACCCACATATGAAAAAATGAAAAAGTGGCAAAGAATTGGAAAAAGAGCACATGTTTATGATTTGGGGAATGACTGAAAAACTTATGTATATGAAACTAAGGGAATATTATTGTTCTATAAAAAATGATGAACAAGCTGCTTTTATTTTTTTAATAGAACAAGAATGGATTTTTAAAACTTTTTTATTATAGCTTTTTATTTACAAGATATATGCATGGGTAATTTTTCAGCATTGACCCTTGCAAAAACTCCTGTTCCAACTTTTCCCCTCCTTCCCCCACTCCCTCCCCCAGATGGCAGGTAGACCAATACATGTTAAATATGTTAAAATATATGTTAAATACAATATATGTATACATATCCATACAGTTATTTTGCTGCACAACAAGAATCAGACTTTGAAATAATGTAAAATTAACCTAAGAAGGAAATCAAAAAAGCAAGCAGACAAAAACAGAGGGATTGGAAATGCTATGTAGTGGTTCACACTCATTTCCCAGAGTTCTTTTGCTGGATGTAGCTGGTTCTATTCATTATTGAACAAATGGAATTGATTTGGTTCATCTCATTGTTGAAAAGAGCCGTGTCCATCAGAATTGATCATCATGTAGTGTTGTTGTTGAAGTATATAATGATCTCCTGGTCCTGCTCTTTTCACTCATATCAGTTCATGTAAGTCTCTCCAGGCCTTTCTGAAATCTTCCTGCTGGTCTTCTTACAGAACAATAATATTCCATAACATTCATATACCACAATTTGTTCAGCCATTCTCCATTTGATGGGCATCCATTCAATTTCCAGTTTCTAGCCACTACAAACAGGGCAGCCACAGACATTTTTGCACATCTGGTCTCTTTCCCTTCTTTAAAATCTCTTTAGGATAAAAGCCCAGTAATAACCCTGCTAAGTCAAAGGGTATGCACAGTTTGATTACTTTTTGAGCATAGTTCCAAATTGCTCTCCAGAATGGCTGGATGTATTCACAATTCCACCAACAATGTATCAGTGTCCCAGTTTTCCAAAATCCCTTCCAACATTCAGCATTATCTTTTCCTGTCATCCTAGCCAATCTGAGAGGTGTGTACTGGTATCTCAAATTAATGTCTTAATTTGTATTTCTTTGATTAATGATGACTTGGAGCATCTTTTCATATGGCTAGAAATAGTTTCAATTTCTTCATCTGAAAATTGTCTTGAACAAGCTTATTTTAGAAAGGCCTGGAACTCCAGAATGATTGTGTATCTTTCCAGGAACTCCACTGTGATTGTGTCAAAAGTACATGTAAAGCTAAAAAGGTAAGGTGGAGCTAGGTAATTAAGAATTATACTAGTCACCTGGAGGCATATTTGTTTTATCCTCTCTTTTGTTACAAATCAGAACTTGATGTGTTGTTTCATAGATTGTCTGGACTTAAGAAAGTGATGAAGAAAATATTGAAAACACAGATTAAACTAAAAAGTGGGTTGGGTGCACATTCCCCTCCCCCCCCTTAAGAGATACTGCTGTTAAATATTTATCATCGTGCCATACTTATATTATGTGAGTCTGAATTTCATAGCATTAATTTCACACATGGTCTCAAGAAGCATTTTTATATTACCTGATCAAATTAAAGGATAAACACTTCAAATAGAATGACTACATTATTCAAAATGATTATTCAAAATCACAAAATTACAACACACAGGTAGTCAGAGGAAATTTAATTTTCTATGAATATAGCTGAAGAATTTGTTTTTAAAATTTTTATTTAATTTATGAATAAAATGAGCATTTCCATAATATTATAGTAGTTAGAGAGGACAATGATAAAAAAAGAAACCACAAATCTGTTATTTAAAATATTTGCTATTTCTTTTAAATGCATGAAAAATTTTATCATGTAAATTACTTTTTTCTCTTTGTTTCTTCCCTCCCTCACCCTGAGCTAGAGATGACTACCAATAGACACAAATATATAAAAAACATTCTATACATTCTTCTGTTTAGAAGTTGTAGTTAATTTGGTTATTGATAATAATTAAAATGATTTAATCACTCAAAGTGACACTTAAAAAATATTGCTATTAGTATATGCAATGTTCTCTTGGTGCTGCTCGTTTCGCTCTTCATTATTTCATGCACATCTGTCCATGTTATTGAGCTCATTGTTTCTTATAACGGAGTAGAATTTCATCACAGTCATGTACAACTCCTTTAGACATTTTCAAACTGAAGGCCATTTCTGCATTTTCCAGTTCTTTGCCCTACAAATAGAATTCCAATAAATATTTTAGAACATATAGATTATTTTTTGCTTCCATAATCTTTTTTGTAAATAAATTTAGTAGTGGTATTGCTGGATCAAAAATTATGAGCAGTAGAATAACATTTTAGGCATAATTCCATATTGTGGAATTCCACAAAATGGTTGGATTAGTTAAGTGCTTTATCTTAGAGAAGTCACTGGAGATCATTGAAAATGGTAAGATATGGGATATATGGTAAGATATGGGCTTCAGAATTATCACTTCAGCATCCATATGGAGGAAAGGAAGACTTCCTAAGAACTATAGCCTTCTGATTTTCCTCATCCTCTTCCCTCAGAAAAGAGGCACAGAAAGAGATTAAAGGTTCACATTTAGAGGAAAGATTGCCCTTCATTACACTGGGTGCTCTTCTCTTTGCAGGTAATGGGAAATGAGAGAAGCAGGTGTAGCAAAGGATGGCAGTTGCCTTCCACTAGCATACATGAAAGGGTCACTAAGCCCTTTACAACCTTTCCACAGGGAATATACACAGCTGTGTTATTATCCAATTTGATCCTCAAAATAGCCCTGTGAGGTAGATACTAATATTATTCCCATTTTGCAGTTGAAAAAATTGAGGTAGATTTTAAGTGACTTTACCACACTCACACAGCTTTGAAGTATTAGAGGACAGATGTGAACTCAAATTTTCCAGATTCTAGACCCAGTATTCTATGCCATTATATTGTAAGCGTCTTAAGGGCAGGAATTATCTTTGGTCCCTCTTTGCATCCTAGCACTTAGCACATTGCCTGACTGACTGAATTATGGACTGACTATCCACTTTTACCTAGGATGGCCCATTCAAAGGGCCATGGGTATAGAAAGAGAAGACTTGAAGTTGAAATTGAGCTCATACTGTAAGCTCTGTGACCCTGACTGGGCAAGCCCCTTGTTTATTCTATTGTAAAATGAGGCCATAGAATCACCTGATTACTAACAAGGTGCTTCACTGTGCTGTGTCTGGGATGCTGTTAGATATTGAAATTCCCAGTTTCTCTGGGTGAAAGAAATGAATCACAAAAATGAGAACAAAATGCAACTGTGGACAATGTCTGTAACTTAGGAAAACCGTATTTCCCTAAACATGGTTACAACCGATTTCTGATACCTGTCTGAACTTGGGTAAGTCACATAACTGCCCAAAAATTCCATTTCTTCCATTCTGAAATAAGGGATTCACACTAGATAGATGGTCTCAGATCTCTTCCAGCTCTAATTTGTGGTTGTGTAGTGCTATGTGCCAAAAGAAACTCTGAATCAAAGTTATATAGACTCAATGTCTTAAGTTCTCTCTCAGCCCTGATTTTCTTTGGGCTATATGTTAAAATGTATTTCAGCTCAAAGCTCTAAGATTAAAATTTTCTTCTCTGGAGCAGAGCTAGAAACATAGGGAGTTCTTAGCCTTGCTATCAAGCAGCATTATTAAAATAAATTGGACAACTTCCTTCAAATTCTTCCCCACAGGAAGCCAAGCCCAAAGAGTCTGGAGTGGATAGGGGACAATTACCTGGGGTTAGTTTCTAACAACGACCTCAGGGAATTGGAGCCTTGGACCCACGGACTCTATCTAAAAGCACCTACCATGATACCTACTCACCTTTCATGAGCAGACCGATTCTTGCTGCAATACATGCCACTTCAGTTGACATCACAAGCCCCCTTTCTCTGGAAAGAACTCATGGATTTGGCTAGTTTCCTGATCACTCTATGGGAAAGAAACCCAGGAAGACACCAGAGCTGGGTTCTTCAAGAACAAAATAGAAGATTCTGACCAAATACTCAGGTAAGTGAATCTGCAGAAGGCGTTTTCTCAAGAGACAAAACTCATACAAAGGATTATGGTGAATGAGTCATAAAATCATAGAAACTTCATGCTACAAGGGACTTCGGTATGTAGATAGCCAGAACTGAAACATACAATTTCAAATAAATTGAAGAATTTATTTCTTCAATAAACTTCTGTTTATTGAAACCTAGAAATTTTACATTTCTTTTATCTTTTAACTTTATTGATAAGACTACAAAATATTTTTCCCATTCAATCTCTTTCCATGATTCATTCAAAAAATATTTTATCTACTAAAATTAAAATTCAAAAATGAATCTTTTCTCAAATACATTTTAGTTATTTTAATCATAATGCAACATATATAATAATACTTCTTTTATAAATAATCATATGAAAATCCATTTTATCAGGTTAAAAATAATCTAATCAAAGATGTATAAAGGAAAGTTCCTGTTTCCATGAGGCAAACATAATACTAAATACCTTTTTGTTACCCTTCACGAATATCTTGCTTTGATAGTAATGAAATATTCAACATATAGACAACTTAGCTTTAAGATTACTTAAGTATTTGAGAGTTCGGCTGAAATTTAAGGGAAAAAGAAATTGTTTCCAAAATACTAATCATATTAAGACTTAGTGAACACAGAATTAAAATTTTCTGGGAAGTAGGGCAAAATGTCCAAATTTCTCAAAGGATCTATAACAACATCTATGTTCGAGAGATGTGCTTGCTAAGTATGAAACATGATGCTGACAGAAAATTTGAAACAAGCAACAATTTCTTAATTAGGGAAATATGTCCACTAAAATCAGTAAACATAGTAACAAAGTTATGCAAATTCCTGACAGACTAAAAATTAAAATATCTTCATATAGAGATCAGTTTTTTTAAGTTCTTTTAGGGAACACACTAGAAAGATGTAAATTCTTTGTGTATGTGAGCAATTAAAGATGTTAATAAGAGATTAAAGTAAATACTTAATTCTTTTCTCAGGCACCATCAGAAAGGTTTTTAGACACCAAATATTCAATAATCAAAAACGCCAATGAAGTATCATTAGTTATACATATTTTGATTTATAACTAACAATTTATCATTAATTTCATTTAGTTAATCATGAGCAATTAAGCAAAACTAATAGGTTTCCAAAATAACTTGTCACACTCATTAAACTTTGAGGGGCAGTTTCATCCTATTTTCTACCACTACTTTAATTCTATGGAAGATTTGTCAAGTTTAACATTTTCATATGGTTTCAAACATACTACATATCCTTTTTACCTCATATAGTACAGATACAGTACATGATAGCTGTACATTAGATATGTAATAGATGAAGGTTCCAAAATGCCAACTTTGAAGTTGTGGTAACCTTAAAAAATTATAATTAAAAATGCATATGCATTCTTTGATCCAAAAGCCTAAAATTATTATTTAGATATAGTAAGATGCTTTTCCTCTTTCCCCAATATTCAAAGCCATCATTATATAACAAATTACTCCTTTCTACCTTGTTGAAATGTTTGCCTAACATTTGTATAGCAAAAGGGAGCACAGATGTAAAATTGACTAATGAACAATTGCTAAGTAATTGTACCAAGCTAATTAGTTGCAAAAACAATTTTGGATTAAATATGCATACACACAGATAAGATTAATATTAATATTCACTGTTTTCAAAATGAAAATAATAAAATATACTTCTAATTAGTTGTTCATTTGCTAGAGTCCTTAAAGGAATCATAAGAATAATTTCTGTAATTAAAAAAAATTTCTTATAATTGAGTTTTTTATTTTGTTTTATTGTTTTGTTTTACTTTGTTTTATTTGTTTTATTTACTTTTGCTTTCAATTTCTTACTTTCATTTCCTTAATTCAGAGCAAATACACTGAGTAAGCAGGATTCTGATCTAAAATTTAGTTTGGGTAGGTCTAGAGAAACTAATATCTATTTACTTAGCCTTGAGTTGTTAATACTTTAGCACTTTGCAGCTTGGGTTAACCCCCTCTTCCTCCAGTTGGGCTCACCAATCAGAATGATTAGACTTTTCAAGAATCATCCACAGGCTTAATTGGAAGTTGTATAGTTCCCAGATTCCTACAAGTAACTTTGCTGAGGTACAATTGTAATTGCCTCTAGTTTCTTTTGTGCTACCAACACAGTAGAGTGAAGGCATTGAGGGGCATGGGGAGATACCAAAGTTCTGTAGCTGGGAAACAGTAGTTCAGATAATTGCTGACATTGTGTGCTGAACACTACTGATTCAGTTTGGATTTAAAATGGACAAAAGGGGCATTTCAGTAGAAGAAGAATTAACTGTGCAATAAAGTACCTTTAAAGTTTCCTTTAAAACAGATTAAAATTAAATTGTTACTCGGGAGAAGAAATAATTTTATTTTCCTCTTCGATCTGTATCCATAGTCAGCCAGGTTTCTTGTGTTCTATGAATTAATATCAATGCTTCCTAATGCTTTTGCTCATTGAGAGATTAAAATATATTTTCCCCAATTTCTGATATTTCATTGTTCTTTTGATAGAATCTTTTCTCTCCAATTCAGTTGTACTTGATTATTGTTCTGAATAGTCCATCATCATCAGGAATTTACAAACGGGAGTATTGTATTCATAAATATGAGTCACATTTAAGAACTTATAATCAACTGTGTAATCCTGTAGTATGTAAGGGTACTCTGCCCTTATATGAAAATAATAATCCTTTCTAAAGGTTTCTGATGTCTAGAAGCTAATATAGAAAAGCCCAGCAAAGGAAGGATCATCTGGGAATAAAAGTTATTCCTTCCATCTCAAAGTACCTTAATTCCCAATTCTTCAATTCTTTCTAAACAAAGTTATTTGAATTAATTAATATAAGAGCTAGTGTTTATATCATATTTCAAGATTTATGAAGCACTTTTGATTCTCGCAAAAAAAATTGCAAAAAAGATGCTATTATCCCCATTTTACAAATGAAACAACTGAGGCACAGAAAGATTAAATGATTTTCCAAGAGTCACACACCAATAAGTGTCTGGGAAAGGACTGGAACTCGAAATCTTCCTGTCTCCCAAGTCCAGAATTCTATATCCTGCAGCAGACATCTAAGTTTATAAGTTATATTTTTATCCCAGAGAAGAAAAGGCAATGTGAAAGATTCATTTTATGAATATAAAATCAACAGGACTTGGCAAAACATTGTATATGGGGCTGGGGGTGACAGAAAGTAGAGGATGTAACCTAGATTATAAAACTGACAAAATGATATCTTCAACAGTAATCACAAAGTTGGGAAGAAAAGAAGTTTTTAGGAGAAAGATAACAAATTCAGCTTCGGACGTGTTTGAGATTTTCAGTAGGCAATTGGAAATATAAGCCTAGGGATGAAGGGAGCAATTAGAGGTAAATAAATTGAGAATCATTTTCATTGAGATGATCATTAAATCCACTATATTTCCATTAGCTGCCTCCCCTAAAAATATTGTTTAAATATACAGTACTATACATCCATCTCCCATGTAACTATTTTGTCCTTCAAGTTAAGATCAAATGAAGTAATATTTGTAAAATGTATAACACAATGGAACAATAGTAGGTCCTTAATAAATGCTTATTCTCTTCTCCCTTTTTCCACAAAGAGTAAACCACTATTTTTGGATTCCTTTGAAACTCTATCAACAGGGAAATCCCATACCTAACTCCCAAAATTCTTCCACATTTTCAGTGTAAAAGATGAAACTGCAAAGTACTGGATCATGATTTGAAACATGCTTTCTTAAGGGAAATTATTGTTGTTTTCATCCTTTGAATGAAATTTTTGGAGAATGTCCCTTGTGTTATATACTTCTTCTCAATTCCCTAAATATTTTGTATCTCAGACTTTTAGCAATGATGTTTTCTTCAATACAATCAAATGCTTTACCACTATCCCATTTGTTTCCCAATATATCTTTATTGATTTTATTCATACAAAAATATTCATACGAACTTAAAATGAGCTATTCTAATTTCATCTCCTTTCTTAACATGACCCATGGAAAGAGGAAATCGAACAAGCATCTCTGAGTTCATCCTTCTGGGCCTTTCAAACAAGCCTGAACAGGAGAGACTTCTATTTTTCCTATTCCTGGTTATGTACCTGATCACAGTGCTATGGAACCTGCTCATCATTCTAGCAATTAGAATTGACTCTCATCTTCACACTCCCATGTACTTCTTCCTTACCAATCTGTCCCTCGTTGACATCTGCTTCACATCCACCACTATCCCCAAGATGTTAGTTAACTACGTATCTGGAAATAAAGCAATTTCTTATGTTGGGTGTCTGACACAAATGTTCTTCTTCATAGGGTTTGGAGGAATAGATAGTGTCATCCTTGCTTCCATGGCCTATGACCGTTATGTGGCCATCTGTGCCCCATTACACTACACCATGATCATGACCCAAAAAGTCTGTGCCTCTCTAATAGCAGTGTGCTGGTTTGTGGCCTATATTGCTGCCCTGATTCATACTGTCTCTCTGACCCGGCTTTCATTCTGTGGCCACAATGAAATCCTTCATTTCTTCTGTGAACTCAGTATGATCACAAAATTGGCCTGCTCAGATACCTTACTCAATGACTTGTTGGTCTACACAGTAGGAAGTCTGACAGCTGTTATACCCTTTATCTACATCCTCATCTCCTACATGTGAATTTTCATTAATGTGCTGAAGATCCCATCCACTCATGGGAAAAAGAAAGCTTTCAACACTTGTGGGTCCCACCTTGCTGTGGTCTGTCTCTTCTATGGAACAGTCATTGGAGTGTACTTCAACCCCACATCCACCCACACAGCCCAAAAGGACACTGCATCAGCTGTGATGTACACTATAGTCACCCCCATGCTGAACCCTTTCATTTACAGTGTAAGGAACAATGATATGAAAAGAGCCTTGAGAATGCTTTTCAGCAGAAAACCATATCTCTGCCTCTGACTGTAGACATCTGCTGGGTCTGGCTGCCTGTGTCTCAAATAACTATCCAATGATTTAATAAATTTTCAATAAAACTTCCCAAGTGTAATTAATAAACTAGTTGCTCACTTCTTACCTACACAAGTAGTGATGTACTGAGATAAAAAAAAAAAAAAAAAAAAAAAAAAGGTCATAGGAGCTTTGCTTCTCCTTGTTCTATCTACTTCTTAATGAGCAATCACCCAGTTTCCTGTGCCTCCGTTTCTTCATCTGAGAAATGAAGGAGCAACTACAGAGTGTCTACTTTATAGACCTAGACAAAATGAAATTCTGCAACTTACAGGCTTCCTTTCCTGGATCACTAAATAGTCTCCATTGTAAGAGGCGACCTTGAACCCCAGCTTTCCTGATTTCAAGACATAGTCATCTATTTTCTATGCTGCTCTAAAAAAAGCTGATACTAAAG
Organism: Antechinus flavipes; assembly: GCF_016432865.1. Lineage (NCBI taxonomy): Eukaryota > Metazoa > Chordata > Mammalia > Dasyuromorphia > Dasyuridae > Antechinus > Antechinus flavipes. The sequence goes on from NC_067398.1 coordinate 666,815,111, forward strand.
AGTTTAGCCAAATATAGGAAGCCTCTTAAGAAGTAATGCAGAGCAAAGTAGAAGCAAGAGAATAATATATACTTATTCTAATCATGTAAATGAGGGTGGGAAACCTGAATTTTGTGTAATTATAAGAAAGAAGTGGAAACCATTTGTACCCAGAGAGAGGACTGTGGGAACTGAGCATGAATCACAACATAGTATTTTCACTTTTTGTTGTTGTTTCTTCTTTTGGTTTTCTTTCTCATTTTTTTTCTTTTTGATCTGATTTTTCTTGTGCAGCATAATAATTATGAAAACATATAGAAGAACTGCACGTCTTTAACATATATTGGAATATCTAACACCTAATGGAAGGGGTTGGAGAGAAGAAAGGGAGAAAAAATTGGAACACAAGGTTTTGTAAGGATGAAAGCTAAAAAGTATCTACGCATATATTTTGAAAATAAAAACCTTTTTAAAAAAAGAAAGAAAGAATTAGGGAAATCTACCACCCTCTCTTCTTTATAAAAATGGAATATTTTGGTTGTGGAATATTGTAGATAGATGAAATCATAAGTATATTGATTGATTTCATCAAAAAAAAATTTTTGTTTTCCAGGCATCAGGAAACAAGAATTTTTTAATGACCTAATAGACATAGAAAGCTTGAAGATAAGTTAAAGAGCAAGGATGGTAGAGAGAGAAATATTCTAATAAAGAAGGGTTGGAATGGAATTTCTTATGCACATAAAGGGGTTGACTTTGTCAAGGCAAAGGGTCACTTCATCATATAAGAGAGCAATGGAAAGGGAAATAGTGGCAGAATGCATCTGGATGATAAGAGACAATGAAAAAGAGAGCACCAATTAATGATATCTCTTAAATGCCATATGTACAGTATGTACCACATACTCAATAAACTGAGAAATGATTATAATGGAATATTACTGTATTGTAAGAAGCAATGAATACAGAAATGCCAGTAAATGCTTATATGAACAAATATATAATGAAAACAAGATAAGGAAACAATATTCAAATTGCTACAGCAATGTGAATGGGAAAAATAAAACCTCAAAATAATCAAAAATGGATGCTGAGAAATCACAAAAAGAACAAAATCAACTCCAAGAAAAACGCAAAAGATATTTTTGCCCACTTCTTTAATGAGGTTCAGGTTCAATGGGTGTGAAAGATGGCACATAATATAAATAATTTTCTTGTATTGATTGGTTGTGCTGATTTTTTTTCTCTTTCTCTTAAAAAAACACCTTTATTATAAGGGATGACTCTCTGAGAGAAGGAAAGTCAAGTTAAGTCAACAAGCATTTATTAAGCACCTATGTGCTTAACATTATGTTAAGTGCTATGGACACAAAGAATGGCAAAAAAAAAAAAAAACAGTCAGTCACTTCTTTTAAGAAACTCACAATCAAATAGGGTCTAAAATCATATTCTAACATGCAACCAATCATAGATAAGCAAAATATATTAAAAGAATGAATTGCAAATAATCAGCAGGAGGGAAGCACCAGCATTAAGAAAGAACAGGGCAGGACTCTTGCAGACAGTGGTAAATGGGACAGATAAAGATTTCTCAGACTGTCTGACCCTAAGACTAAATTGCAGGAAGTCATGTGACTCCCAGAAAATAGATAGCATTGTTGAGCGTTGGTCAATGATTACTTACTTTTAGTCCATCCAATGAATTTAAAAATCAACAGGAACAGATGGGAGTGTACCCTCATTTTTTTTTCTGCTATGTAGTCCATTCTCTGTTTCTGCCATTTGCCACACACCTTGCTGCACTGTCCAATTGATGTACTTGGACCACTTCTTGTGAGAACTGAATAAATGCTTTTTGTTTGTATCTTCTAATGCCTCTGAGTAGTCTTTTTGGGTAAGGGGGTTCTAGGATCCCATGCCACACAGTTTATGGGGGCTCATCCAGGATTGGGTGACTTCCCAGAGAGACAATTGGGAGTTCTGATATGAGGGCTGGCACCAGTTGAGAAACTGTGTCCAACCATCCTTGAGATCAGACTCCCAGCCTCCCTCTCTGTGAAGTATGGGCCTGAGGCACTCTATAAAAATAGAAAGCAGAAGTAAAGTCACCAAAGAAGTCTGAAGGCAAGAGAACAGTCAGCTAACTTATGCCTGCATGATCCAGGGGTAGGTACTTTGTATAAGCACTGCCTGTACCCTTGGGCTAGCCTAAGAGTGAATAAGATCCTAGGATCATGCGTGGTGATTCAAGGAAAGGAGTGGCACCTAGTAAGCTTTTAGAAAGAAGTCCTGACAAATGGCACAGAGGAGGAGCATTCTGGGTGACTGCTTAATAGGAATGACCCTGACAGACTTGGGGATCCAATCAAGAAGTTGGCTCTGTAATTTACAGGATCATAAATCATTAAACTGGAGCTTCTTTCCCCAAAAGGGAAAGGAGAAGGAGCAGCCCAAACCCACATCTTCTGGAACAAAAATCTAAAATATGAATTACCAAATTATAAAAAGAAAGCTAAAATAATGAGATATTGCTGTTTTATGTGAGGATGAAACTGATGTCTATTTTTCAGGGACTTGGTCAGGGAACCAAATGATGAGGTTTAGATTTAGGGAATTTCACAATGAAATTAGGGTTCTGGTGGTCAGGGAGTTAAATGATAAGGTCTAGTGGCAGGTTCAGGATTCAGGGAACCAAATGAAGATGTTTGGCTCCCCTGAAACCTCTTGGGATTCAGCACAAGGATAGGGAGTTTTGGGGACTCTCTTCTAGCAGCACAGAGGTTCTCTATAAAGGAATTTACAGACCCAAAAACCTAGATTGATAAAAAAAAAAAAAAAAGGTTTATTATGAGGATTGGAAGCATAAAAACTGGTTAGGGAAATAGGTGAGGATAAAGAAAGGATGGCACTGGAAAAGAATATTATTCCAGTGGGCAGATCTATGGAAAATGGAGTTTTTCACTGAGAATGCAGTTCTCAGTGGGCAGAACTAGCTGAGTAAGCCATTGAAGTCCATCTGCAAAAACCTTAGTTGATGGAAGCTCATTATATTGCTTGTCTTGATGGGGTTGGGAAACCCAAAAGTCAGCTCCCATTCTGACCAGACATCTGGGACAACCAGAGCAAATCAGAACCAATGGGGGCTGAGAGAGCCCAAGTTGGTTCAGATCTGGTTGGGGCTGAGACAAGCCAGAATCTCTTATCGGAATTCAAAGGGGTGCTTTTGACCAGGATTTGTGAATCAAAGGCTTCTTTGGACTGATATGCCTCAGCCAGGAAAAGCTGGGAATCTGAAAGGAATCACAGATCAATCTGAAAGGAATCACAAATCAATAGGAAATAGAGTTTCTTAAAGGGCCACAACCCTCTTCAAAACAATCTTCTTCCATGCAATGTCCCTAAGTAAAAGGCAAATAGTCTTAGCCGCAATTTCCTCTTAATTTTCTAGCAAAAGTGAAAATAATTAAGATCTTGGATATTTATAAAGCATTATAAAACTGGATTAGTAGAATTAAATAAATTTTCCACCTTTCAATTTTCAGCTTATTTAACCCTACTACCATCAGGGTAAGCAAGGTTATCAGCCCTGAGAAGTGAGCCTGTTTAGGATATGTAGTTCCTAAACAAGGAATGTATTTACTAAGAATCTATAAGCTTGTTTAATGGTTGATCCTTTGCACCACAATGAGTTTAAACTCAAGAAAAAGAGAAGAAAAATATGTTAAACAAACTCTCCTATGTGTGTAAGTTCTGATAGACTTCTAAAATAATGTATCTAACCATAAGCTGTGATAAGTAGAATTTGCTATTAGAGATAAAATCTTTTGGGACTGTAATTGATATTCTTTTGAGTTTTGAATTTGAGTATGTCTGATGGATCATTAAGTCAGCAATCCACCATTTGAGAGAAATACCATAAGTTCCTCAGGGGGATGACTTCCTGAACTGTCACAGGTGGGTTTTTTTTTTCCTAGGCAAGATCTGAGAGGAGAATCTGAGCCTTTGCTTAAGGTGAAATCCTTCTGAGCCAATTTTCCAGTTCTGTTTCTTTTTTTCCCACCTGATTATTCCTGAATCTGACTATGAGGTGAAATTGTTACTGAAGGTTTGTCAAACAGAGCTAAGGATGCTTTCTCCTATTATGTATGTGCTCTCAGGCTGAGATCCTGAAAAATCAGTTTTGACACTATTATAATCATGTCCCTGCTTTTTCCTCTTATAAAAAATTCCTATAATTAGAGCAAGTGGCCCACTCTGCCTGTCAGTCTATTAAGTATTTGGGCCATGAATTAACTCCCATCTACCTTTTGTTCACTGCATAGAGGAAGCAAAGTTATCACTCCCAGATCCTTCCTGAAAGAAACAACTGCATACTTTCCCGGGCATGGCTGTTGAGAATATGGATATCTAAATTTGATTATTGCCAAAGACCTCAATGATTTTAATCAAGGCCCTGATTAGGCCAAGGTTTTTTAATATCTTGAAAGTTAAAATGACCTCTTCTCCAGCCTTAACTCTACTTAAAGCCTTTTACTACTTCTCAAATAAACTTGGTGTCTTTGGGGTGACCCTCCTACCTTGAGCAGTAGCTGCCATAGTCTTTATAATTTAGGAAACCTCTAAGCTCACCATAGACCAATCATTGAAGATTCTAATTCTCCACCAGGTTCAGAGCATTTTTCCCCTCACCAGAGCTTTAGAATTAGGGAAAGGAATGGGAGCGAATATCTATACTGCCTTTCATGTTTTGCACATTCGTGGGGGGAAGGGAGGGTGAAGGGGGATTTATTTGTTTATTTCTTTAGACAGACAAATATTCCTCCATTAAGTATTCAAGGGAACAACTACTGTAAGCATCCCTGAATCTAGAAAGGTTTCTGTTATGTTTTGTAAAGAACAACAGAAGAGTGATTCACTTCAAGTCAAGAGAAACAGGCTTGTAGATTCAGTTGCCCGTGCTGCTGCCTGTTTGCCCCTGACCATGGCACTGTTAATTTCCCATCTCCCAACTCCTGTACTCCCTCATATAGCTCCCAGGAACAAGCCCTTGTTAAAGAAAGGGAGTACAGCCTTTCTCCTTCTGGGTGGTTCCAAACACATTCAAGCCAACTTCTAATGCCAGAGGTTAGCCAGTGGAAATTTCTCTTTGGCCTACATCAAGCTGTTCATTTGGAAAATAAATACTCTCCAATGACTTGAGAATCCTATTTTCAGTAGTCAAAAGCTAGGAGAAACAATTTAACAGATCTGAAAGGTCTGCCCAGTTTGTGTCCAAGTAAATCCTAAAGGAGTTGTTAAACTCCTCCAGCCTGAAGTCCGTGTAGAGGAGGAGTACATACTTAGAGAAGGACTGACAGATGGATTTTACACATATGCTCCCTTTCAGGGACTTCAAACTGCTTTTGCTTTTTGTCGACACCTTTACTAATAGGGTCAAAGTCTTCCCTTATGAGAAAGAAGATAATAACCACTTAAGATTAATTATTAACTCCAATCTTCATGTTATCCTCTCTACCTAACAGTTTTTTAAAAACCTTTTAAACTTTATGATGTTTGCATTTCAGACCACCTGAGCATTCCTTTTACTGTATAGCACCACACTGTTCCACTCATTGTCCTTACTCCTTTGAGAAAACAAAAGCAAAAATTTGGGAAAAATGTTTTTTGGTATTTATTCTAGGAAAAACTGCCTGGATGTGAGATATTCATAAGGGAATTATGAATTCCTCTGTCTTCCTCTGGGTGGGGTTCCTGGTTATTGTCCCTAGTAATCCCCATACTAACTCCACTTTTGTTGTTTGTTTGTTCATTTGTTTATTTATTTATTGCTCATTTTCAGTCCTTACATTTTTAATCTATTTGTGAGAGTTGTTTCTTCCAGACTCCAAGCCATGAAATTCCAACTACCTGGTCAACCTGAAATCACCTGAGACCTGATTCTAACACTCAGCATCCCCTGGAAGCTGCTGATGCCACCTTCAGTCATGGTCTCCCCTCCTCAGTCTAGACCCCACTAGGCAGGGTCAGGTCTATGCCCCTTATCAGCCTGAAACAGTTCCAGAAGATGAGACCTTCATCCCTTTGTCACAAGTTAATTTGGATCTGGACTGCTTGAGGTGGGAATGGTGGGAGGCCACCAGGCCTCAACAGTGCTGTAGTTCCATGGATAACACTGGCTGCCAGATACCAATCTATTGGTCTATGATGACAGGGTTTCCAAAACAAATGTTGGGAGTTGGTGGAAACAAGGGCTCTGGGACCTACTCATTGCCTTAAGCAGCATTATCCTATTACCAGCTTGCTTATCTTGCAGGATGCAACTACTCACTAGAATAGCTCAAGATCTCTTAGCTAAAATGATCTTGCAAAAGCTTCCACTAATGCGAGTGTTGGTTCTTGTTGGAATCCAGCTCCAATGACTATTGAGAAATATATGTGTGATGAATATGCATGAGCCACGTGGAAAATCTGTGAAGCAATTTTCATTTATAAATTTGAGAGCCAGACTTTATGTACTCTTTAAGCTAGTGTTGTGTTAACACTAGCTATTTCCAGGTGGCACTATGTACATTGCAGGGGTAATGCTTAGACCATAATTCAACACTTCAGTTTGACATTAACTAACAATGTATCTATCATAAAAGAGTCATGAACAACAGTAACTGATAATAACAATATATTTATCATAACAGAGGCATAAACAGCAGTAACTGAGTAACAATGTATTTATCATAATAGAGTAATAAATAACATAGTAGTGATGGCTTGTTCCTCTTACATGCATTCTTCATCAAGGTTATCCTAAATTTATGTTGGACATGTCTTTCATTCATTGTTAAGGGAGACAGTGAGCCAATGCTTTCAACTGTGTGTCCTTACAGAGAAAGGTCTCAAATAATACCTGCACTGGACTCTTCCCATACTTATTCAATAATGTCCCTGTACAGGTTGTAAATGATAGACGGTAGATTACAGTTGATACTGAAGAGAGGGACAATTCTAAAGGCCTAGATAACAAGGATGTCCCAATGGAAGAAATATATCAGAATTGGTACTAGAAATCTTCAAAAGTATGAACTAAAGAGGAGGGCTTGAATGGGATAGGTGAAGATTTCTCAGACTAGATCAGATCTTAGGCCTAAATTCAGGAAGCCACATGATCCCTATTTTCAGAGGATTCTAGGGCAGAAAAGATCAAACCCTAGATCTAAGCTTCAGAAAGTCACATGACCTCCAAGAAGTAGACAGCATTGTTGACCATTGGTCAAAGGCTACTTCCTTTTCAATCCATATAATGAATTTAAAAAGCAATAGAAAAGGGGTGTTTACCCACGTATTTTCTGCTATATAATCCATTCTCTACTTCTGCCATGTTCCATACACCATGTGGACTGTCCAGTTGATGTGCTTGGACCACTTCTTACAAGAACTAAATAAAAGCTTTCTATTTGTATCTGGATATGCCTCTGAGTAGTCAATTTGGGTAAAGGGAGGGGAGTCTAGCACCCAGTTCCACAGAGTGAGATTGTTGCTTCAAGACTCAAAGGAATCCAGGAGTAGGGATGAAAAAGGAGACAATGGAATAGGAAATAACTAGTAAAAATGTTCAGTTTGGAATTGAAGCATTTTATGTGAAGAAAAGCAAGAAGACTGGCACCATTATAGTGATAAAATAATGAAGTGAGTTATAAAGGGCTATGAATACCAAATAGGATTTGATATTTGATCCTGAAAGCAATAGGAAGCCAAAATAAATTATAAGGGAGTGCCATGGTCAGATCAATGCTTTAGGAAGATCAGTTTGACAACTGAATGGCTATTGTAATAATTTGAGACATGGAGGAAATTGAGTTCATAGAAAAGCAGAATGCAAGAATAAAATTCTATTTTAAAAATATATCAATGAATGGGGAATAGGAAATCTAGACTCATGAAGTGTTAATGAATAAAACTATTTGGCACTGATGAAAAGAAAAAGATAAATCAGTGTAACAAATTAGGGAAGACGTACACTTCCCACTTAGAATATGCTCTCTATAGTAGGAAATCTGTTAGGAAGTACAAAATATTGCTGCCTTTTACAAAGTGATAAATATCAAGAAAATTCAGAGAAGCACGGGAAAAATTATAGGAACTCATCAGAATGAAGTAAACTGAAGAAAAGAAAAATAAACACAATAACTACAATAATGTAAATTGAAACAACCAAAAAAAGGGAAGGGAAGAAGAATGTGTAATTGTCTTTTTTCTTTTTTCTTTTTTTTTTTTTGCTGAGGCAATTGGGGTTAAATATCTTACCCAGGGTCACATAGCTAGGAAGTATTGTATCTGAGATCAGATTTGAACTCAGGTCCTCCTGACTTCAGGTGCTCTACCCACTGTGCCATCTAGCTGCCCCACCTAAAGATGTGTAATTCTAATGAACAATCTTGGAGCTGAAAATATTTGAGAAAACATACCTTTCTCTTTGCTTTGTGGAGGTGAGGGCTTATGATTATATGGTAGTGGACATATTGTCAGTTGATGGATTGATTGATTTTGCTAAACAACTTTGTTCTCTTTCTTTTTATTTTCCTTTTTTTGCAAAAGATTATTTGCTGGAAAAAAAACAGATATATTCAGTAAGTAAAATTAAGAAAAAATTGTCAATAAAATTTTAAAACAAATACAATGAGATATAGTTTAGATCAAAGTTTTTTAAACTGTGAGTCACAAATCCATAAGGGAGCACATTACTGAATGTGGGGATCATTAAATTATAATTTATGATGAGTAACTTTGATTTGGACACTCATTTTATATGTCCATATAGCCAAAGTCACATAAAAATTTCTCTGGTGAAAAGGGGCCACAAATGGGAAAATGTTAAGAAGCTTAAAGGTCTCTTTCATTCTTGACATTGTATAATTCTACAATGTAGGATAAAGTGCTCTTTTAATTACTTCTAGCTGTGGGAAAATTATTTAATTTCTCTGGGGCTACATAGAATAACAAAAGTACTTTCAAGTACTTTGGAGAATGTGATATAATGCATAGTGTAGCAGAAATCTCTGAAACAGCACCAATCAATAATTCATTCATTCAACAAGCATTTACTAATCATTTATTACTTAATGTATGTCAAGTTTTTGTAAGTGGCATGGAAACTGACACAAAAAATGAAATTGTATCCCTATCTTCAAGGAACTTACATTCTATCATATGGAAAAACATATACAAAAAAAGTCATCACTTTTGACTGATTACTCATCCTTGGCCATGTAGAACATATAATACATTGGAAAAGGAAAAGATGATAAGAGGCAAAGTTCATAAAAGAAGGCAGTGACCAGAAACAAAACAGACTTTTAAGGAGGGATAGAGTAAATTTTAATATCTCAACTACTTCTAGTAATAACAACATACTATGATATGATACTATCATTTTGCATTGCTAACAAATTATTTTACTGTATAAAAATAAAACTATATTCAATAACTAACATATCATGCATTATATACATTCTTCAACCCACTTCTCGGAAGAGGTTCACTCTCCTCCTGTGGAGAAAGGTAATTTTTTTCCTTTAGAATATGACCTCAAATGAAATGAAGCAATGTCTCTGTTGAGGAGACAGACAACACCAAAACAATTAACCTCAAGCAATGAAGGCAATTAAAGGAAAGGGATAATTCTTGGCATTTTGCCAACTCTTGTGGACTCAGTCAGGTAATGCCTGACTAACCATGAAACTGCACTGAAATGAACCTCAATTCTTTCACTGTCTTCTTCCAAATATCCCTAATTCCTTCACTGAATGATCATCAAGTGATCCTTAGAAATGAATTTTTTCAACCTTGGCAAGTATCTTTTAAATTATGGAGTTGCTGAGTCAGGCGCCTGTAATGTTCTCTTCTCTAAAATATAATGTTCTCTGTGAGCAGGTTTCTTGGGGGCTTCTGGAGGCAGCCTTAGGTTCAGTTCAGTGTAATAATCACCTCAAATGCAGCCAATTGTTAAAAATTCAGTGCTTTATTGTCTCTTCCAAAATAGCCCAGTTAGCTTTCTTAGAGACCTATCTCTATCCTTGGTTCCAAGAGCTCCTGTTGACAGTCCTCTGCCTCTTCCAGCTTCAGGTTCTCTTCTTCCGAATTCCCCACTGACTCCTGGCTGAGGCTTGTCCTTTTATATGCTCTTTTAGAGATGTGAACTCAAAGGTTGACTCTTCCTCTGAGAGTGGGATTGTGGGAGCTGTGACTTGTGAATCTCCTCCACTGAACTTGTGAATCTCCTGGACTTGTGAATCTCCTGGACTTGTGAATCTTGTAGAACTCCAATGAATACTAAATACATTAGTGAACAACTCCTAAGCACGATGCTAAAATTAGACAACCTACTTACCACCTTGTAAGAATCCTAACAAGTGCCCAATGCCTACAGGGAAAAGAGTGATTGAAGAGTACAGTTGTCAAAAAGCCACTGAAAAGATCATTCTATAGCTTAACTTTAAAAATTCAGCCCAGGAATACCAATGTATTCTACCTTGTCTTCATCCCCCACCTCTTGCTTCACCCTCTCTCCTTTTTTTATTTATAAATTTTTGGAGGGTGCTATAACTTCATGGTATATATGAAGTGTTGCCTATTTATCCCGTTGTTAATAGGTTTTCAGAGCAATGAATCCTCCCTCCCCTTCTAATGCCTCTGTGTCTAGTCTTCCTGAATCTCATTTGTATAACATAATTACTATTTTTATCTACTCATAGACAGATATGCTTTTTTAGAGGCAGAGCATACTCAACTCTGCCCCAATCTTTCTTTTGAGCTACCCAATTACTGATGTCAGTCTTAAACATATGGTATACATTTCCATGTAAAAAACTTTAAAATTTGTCCAAGCTAAATTCCTTGAAATTAATCTTTGTTATTGGCTCTTAGATATTAATTTTTTAATTAAGTTTGGGTTTGATTGAGAGAAAGTCCTTAAAATCTGAAAGTTTATTGAATATCCATTTTTTCCATTCCATATTATGTTTAATTTTGCTGGATATGATATTTTTGGCATAGGCCTAGTTCTTTTGATTGCCAGTATATATGATTCTAGAATCTATAACTTTTTATTGTGACTGCTGATAAATACTGTACAATTATAATTGGTTTTTCTCATTTCTCGCAAATGTTTTTCTTTGATCTGAGGGTTTCTAAATTGGGCATTAATATTCCTATGTGTTTTCCACAAAAGAGCTCTTTGATGTGGTGATCAGTGGATATTTTCTATTTCTACTTTCCCTTCATGTTCTATCACTCCAAGACAATTTTCTTGTATTGTTGTATGAAGGTTCTTTTTTTTTTTTTTGGTCACAGCTTTGAGGTACTACAATTATTCTTATATTTTCTCCTTTTAATCTGTTCTCTATATCAATTGTTTTTCTTTTAGGATGTCTTACATTATGTTCTATTTTTTCATTCTTTATATTTTGTTTTGTTATTTCTTGGTTTCTTTGTAGCTTCACTGGCTTCCTCTTGCCCAATTATAATTTTCAAAGAATTCCATTTTTCTTTCAGACTCTCTATCTTCTTTTCTAGTTGGTTAACTTTTTTTTTTCAGATAACAAAGACATCCAGGGAAAAGTGCCTCAATCTGCTTACACTTCAACTGATGGCACAAGGACGTTTTCTCAAGATAGCCCTCATACTTTGGGCATAATGTCCATTTTATCACAAGGAAAAAAATGTATACTAAAGGATCCAGAATTTGATTTAAAAAAAACTAATCATTTTATTGCTCCACCAAGGACATTGTTAAACAAAACTGCCTTTTTATCCAAGAAGTGCATTAAGATGAAGAATATCTTGACCACTAATACAGTGTGGTAACTCTGCCTTGATTCTTGCTAAGATTTAGTAGGTTTATCCACTTTGATTTTTGGTCATCAGTGCTGTATCAACCCATTTGTTACATGAAAAACTATGACAGTGAAAAAGGCATTCAATACTAAATATATCAGCACTAGTTTTATTTTTTACCAAGCTTCCACACAATGGATGTAGTGAAATTATCACTTGATGTATATAAACACAAACAAAGAAGCACAACTGGAAATTTATCTGTTTATAATACAAAAGCAGAGTTCTATATATGGGCTGTTAACTCAGGCTCCATGTTTATAGTGAAACATTTACTTAGAAATCACACAGCAGATATCAAACATGAAAGTTCCCCTAAGATAAAACAAAAATGGGGAGAGACAACACTTAGAAGACACTAGAGGACATCATTTCTCCTGGACTTTTTGCCAACCCAGAAGAATTTATGCATTTCAACTCAGAAGTCACAGAACTCAACACAAAAGCTGAGTCATTCATTGGCAGAAGTTATATTTTAAGTCTGGAAAGGCTATCATGGACTCAAGATGGAGATCTAGTCCTCTATGAAAAGGAACTATTTCCACCTTCTGGAAAATTATCAGAGGCACAAGAACCATGACTCAGGATCAATAGAAAACAGGCAACACTAACTGGCCACACCTGCTTAAAGCTGCTAAAGGAATGCACCAAAAGAAAATCAATGCTGCACAGAAAATGAAAAGAATTACAAAAGTACCAAGATGGAAGGGTAACCACAGTGATTATGCAGTGATTATGTTCTAGCCTCTGAAATCCAATGGTTCTTCTTCAGAAATGATCTAAAAATACAGAGAGATCTCTATATTTCTAACAGCAGTGTTGTGAAAATACATTGAATTTGGGCCAACTTCTTCCCTCAAACAAGCTTCAGTGCTAAGGGGCTGATCTAGAGAATGGACAATTACTTCTACATTTCTCTCTAATAAGGAGCTCTGGGAATTAGATCCTTCAGTCTAGGGACTTCCTGGAAAAGTACCTACAATATTCCTCATACACCCATCCTTGGACATAGAGCTGAAGCCTATTTTCATGCACACAACCTCCTCCAAAATCTCAATATCTCTTGCATCTGCAACAATCCCCAGCTTGAGCTAGCTCCCTGATTGAAACTCTGAGCTGTGAGGAGACCAGGTGAGGTAAGGAAGCTGAGTCAGGAACAAAACAAAAACCTGAGACCAAACAATCAAGTAGGAAGATCTATAGTCGGCACTTACTGTTTATTTCAAGGAAGAAATCTCACTCAAAACAGTGTTGTGACTGAGTAACATGAAATCATAGAAATTTAATCCTAAAAAGGATTTAAGAACAAAGAAGGACAACTAAAAGACTACATAGACCATAGAATGTCACATGAGAAAGAACTTAGAAAAAAATTAGAATGAAAAGACATCAAGATTTCTATTTTAAGGAATATAAAACATTCAAGATGAAAGATAATTTAAAACCTAGAACATCAGAGAGGCATAGGGCTAGATAGTATCTTAAAAGATATGTTCAAAATTAGAAGGATATTATGACAAAGAAGACACAATGTCAGATTTCAGAAAAACTAGCATATAAATTTTCAAATGTTGAGTAAGATGGGAGATGGAAGGCAATAATCATTTCCATAACATCTACTATGTGACAGGCACTGTGCTAGCACTTTACAAATAGAATCTCCTTTAATTGTCATAAGAAACTTTTGAGGTAAGTGTTGTCATTTTCTTCTTTTTATAACAAAGAAACTGAGACAGAAGTGGTGACTTGTCCAGCATCACACAGTCAGAAAGGGTCAGAGTCTATATTTGAAGTCAGATCTTTTTATCTCCAGACCTAATTGCCTATGTACTGGGCCACCCAGATAGTAGAAGGGACTTTAGAATATAAAACACAAATATTCAAAATGAAAGATGACTTAGAATCAATCAACATTTATTAAGAAGTTATGGTGTGCCAGCTTCTGTGTGCTGAGTGATGGAGATATGAAGAGAAACATCAAAAGGCCCCTACCTCAAGGAGTTTCCATTCTGACTCAGAAGGCAGAATTACATATATAAATATATATATATATATACAGAATAATTTCAAAATGAACATCCATTATCTGGGAAAGAGTAAAATATTTGCTGATGAGACCATCAAGAAAAACTGCAAGTAAAAATTGGTTTGAGCTGAGTTTGGAAGGAAACCAGGGATTCCAAGAGGAAGAAGGGAAGAGTTAAAACATTCTAGGCAACAAACATAGCCAATATAAAGGGACAAAGAAGGGGAAATTGTTGTTGTTATATTGGAATTCAGTCATTTCTACTTTTCCAGGATCCCATTTTGGGCTTTCTTGATAGAGATACTGGAGTGGTTTGCCATTTTCTTCTCCTACTTATTTTACAAATGAGGAAACTAAAACAAAAAGGGATAAGTGACTTGCCCAGGTTCATACAGTAAGTATCTGAGGCTATATTGAATTCAGGAAGATGTCTTCCTTCCTCCAGACACTGCTCTTTATCCACTACACCATGTAGCTGCCCCCAAAGAAAAATTATAAGGGATCATACACGTCAGAAAGAGCAATCAGAAAATGTGACACTGAAATGTGAAAAATACATATCATGTGTGCTTTGCTATTAATTTCCTTTATGAAGGAATGTGATCATTTCTTTCTTTAAGAAATTCCTTTAAGGAATAAAATGCCAAAATCAAGTTGTTTCCCCCTCTTCTGGTAATAGAAAGGAAGATTAGCATGAAATGAACCATTGCCATCCCTATTCAGAATTTGCAGAAATTCTGGACATAAAGGAGCTGGATCTGACTTAACCATAGGAAGACAAGGACATGGAATTCAATATGTGAGAAAATTGTTAGTTGGAGAAATGAGGTAAAAGATTTTATGATGGGACTGAATCAAAAGTCAAAGGATTTAGATCAGAAAGGAACTTTAAAACAAAGAACAGAAATAGAAGGCATCTAAGAGCATGGTCTGAGACTTGAGAATGGAAAATAGGAAACCTAAAAGAGACACAAATTAAAGAAAAAGCAGAGAGAAGGACAGCAAGTACAGAGGACACTGATCTCTAATAATTTTGAAAGTACTTTAAAAATGTTCTAAAACTGAATATCAAAGGTGGATAGAAACTTATATAATAGAATACCAACCATGGAAAGGACCTAGATACCAGTTCCTTAAAGCATCTCAAATATCATGTGCAAAAATGAATTGATCTGGTTCTCATAGCCTTTAAGATCTGGGGCTCAAATCTACTTTTCATGTATAATACATATCTTTTTCCATGACACAATTTTGTCTTTATTTCCCTAAATGAAGCTTTAGAGAAGAGTAGAATTTCTGTACAGGAACAGGGAAATTGTCCTTTTATAATTTTCAATTGGGATTTTCACTTTTCCAGCATATCTCATCCCAACTTAATGATCCAAAAATTGTCTCATGTGTATTATCTTGAGGAAGCAATGAAAGAATGCCACCATTGCAACTCAAAGGATCTTATTATAGTTGATATAGTAAAATAAAGAGAATGCTGGACTTTAAACTGCTAAGACTGAATTCAAATCCTCAGAGACTTATTGGCGATGGAGCCATGACTAATGCACCTTTACAGATGCAACTGATAGTGAATGGAGCACTGGGCTTGGAATCAGGACAATATGAATTCAAATCTTATCTTACATTCTTACCCCACATAATTTCCCCATGACTGTGTCATCCAGTGAAAACAGAAAGCAATTGGTTATTTTCACTGGATGACACAGTCATGGGGAAATTAAGCCATTGGTTATTTTAAGAGAATAGTGATATGAATAAATGGGCATTTTAGGAATAATAATTCCTAAAGACTAGAATCAGAGAAACCAGAAAAGAAAAGAAATGAGAATCTGAATCAGGATAGAAACTCTGTGTGTGAATGGAGAAAGGACAAAATTGTGAGGTGTTTATAGCAGGGATTTTTAACCTAGGCATCCATGGGCAGGTTCAAAGGCAACTCTAAACCTGAATAGAAAATGCATATTTATTTTCACTAATTGAAATTTAGCATTATATTCAATTATTTGATTTATTAAAAAACCTTATTATGAAAAGGATCCAAAGACTTCATTTTACTGCTTTAAAAAAAAACTAAAATACAAGAAATGTTAAGAAACCTTATTTTAGAGAAGAAAATTACATACCCTCTTAATGTCATTTTCTCATAAGTAAGATGGGGATTATAATACCTAAAGTAACACAGGAGTACTAACCCTAGAGTTGTTTTGAAACCAAGTAAAACAAGATATCTCATATCTATTAACAGAATCTCAGGATGCAAAGTCTCTTGCTCACATTTCAAAGTTATATTGGAGCAATGATTCTATTATTAAAGCTTCTCAGATGTGTGAGAAACATTAAAGGCCATAAACTAGCCCCTTTCTAAAGCAAGAAGCTCCTCCAATATCCATACAAGTAATCATCCATTCTAAGATATCCAGGTTCTTCCCAATTGATATGGGGTTCACTATTAGAAGCTCAGAGGGGGGTATTCCAAAGAAATCATGTAGTCTAATCTATCCTTTATAAGGAATCCTTTTTACAACATACTTGACAATATGTCCTGGTTTATTGTCAATTAGATGAACTCAGAGGTGATACACTTACCAATTTGAGGGATAATAAGACATTTCAGAGAATTACTGATGACAGAATCAGGATTCAAAAATCTCTTAAAAGATTAAACCTAAAAAGATAAACTTTATGGAGCCACTGAAATTTTGACATTTTTAGCATTTGGGAGATCATCACATCCAAAACTAAATAATGACATTGTACCGTCATCTAGTCAACAACTCTCCTAGTGTCCACTATGAGAGCAAGAGAGACTTTTTGAATCCTTTAATGATACCTAGGTACTCTGAGTTTGCAGCTGTAGCATGATATGTCTGCCTATTAATATAATCAAAAAATTTAGAGCTTAGTTTGATCTGAATTGTTCATGAAGTTAGGCTCTCTCTTAAATGAGTACTACCCCTCTTCCAAAATTCAGAAGTGACTGTAGTGTTAAGTTAATGTTATATACATACACACACACACATACATACACACTTATGTGCACATACACATGCACACACAAATATATATACACATATTTTTTCCCAAAAGTTGTTTTCAAGGCACATTTTATAAAGTTTACCATGGACACACAAAATGCTCTTTAAGGCACTGATGGGTTCTCAAAGACTCAGTGAGCAGAGTGAATAGTGATAGTTCCAAGATGGGAAAGCTTCAATTGTAGGAATGAAATTCTTAAGGTTTAAATAGTTCTGATGAGTTCAGAACATCTCTTCCAGAATGTTCATAAGTCACCTATTCAATCACGCCTAAGAATTTGATGAGGAATTAAAGTTAAGGTCAAAATCCATTAGTGTTCAAAATCTATCTTCTTCCTTAATTTGATGAGCAGAACTTTTTTTTAATCTAGTTCTGTGTTATCTCTCCCATTCTCCACAATTTCACAAATATCAATTCTAGTGGTTCTATAATCACATGCTCAAGGGATTTTCAAATCCTGGGATGTAGTTCATCCAAATCTGATCACTAGGAAATTAACTAAGGGCATCCAGTTGCTCTCACTTCTCTTAACTTTTAGCTCCATTTTAACAATGTTTCTTCTAGTCTACAGAACCAATTCCTTAACTAAAGATCATGCAATTTGCCAGAAAGAGAAAAAAAATCATGTATTTCATTAGTTCTTCCTTTTCTCTATCCTTCATTTTCCATCATTCTATCCACTCTGAATAGCCATCCAATTCCTTCTTTGAATTTCTTCTCCAAAAAAAGACTTCAAAAAATCTTTTTTATTCTTGAATGACACCATTATGGTCAACTTATTCTAAGCATCAGCATTTCTAACAAAAATCTTATGGAACTGATACATACTTTTGTACTCAATAACTATACCCTACCCTTTTTCCATCTTCTAAGCAGATCTTTTAAAAATCTGAGGTATTTAATGAATTCCCCATGAACCATTTTTGGTCTCCTCAGACATATACCTCATTTCTACCTCATCAGAACTGTTTAAACTTTAAGAATTTCTTTCTTACAATTGAAGTTTTTTCACCTTGAAAATATTAGAGTGTTCACTCTGCACACTAAGTCTTTGAGAACCCAACAGGGCCTTAAAGATTTTGTATGTCCATGGTAAACTTTATAAAATGGGACTTGAAAACAATTTTCTAAATATATATATATATGTATATATATATATATGTATATATATGCGTATATATATACATATATATGCATATATATATGGGTGGATGAATGGATTGTATACATAGAAAGATAGAGAGATAACAATATTAACATTACAATCACTTCTGAATTCATCCCTTCAGATTGAATATTGATTTTGGATAAAGAAAAATAATTAATTAATATCATACACAGAGCAAAGCTGCTGGAATGTGTACTATTCTCACCAATGTTATTTCTGTAAAGTACAAATATGACAATGACATCCCCCGATCAATTAGTTCCAGAGGCCTCCTATTATAGCCAGCAACGTGTATAAACTCTTTGGTATTCAAATCTCTTCATAATTTTACCTTTTCTTACCCTTTTCCTTACATGATTCCAAATTGAAAACAACCATGTTTGAAACACATCCCACTAACAATGCTTTCTCATCCTTGTTTTCACATCTCTCCACTACTGACCATGCCTGTTTTTGCTGGTCTCTGCCAACTTTCAGAATGTCAGAGTTCATTTCATTTGCATTTCTATCTCTTGTATTTATTTATAGCATGTTTACATGAGATCATTAATGGCTTATAATACTCCTGAAAACTTTTTGTTCATATCTTCTGATGTATCATTTGGAGATAGTCAATATATTGCTATTAATTTTTTGTTTACTTTAGCTCTCAGACTATAAATAGTGACATTTCATAGTAACCTACTCTTTCATTTCTATTCTAATTCTGTTTTTACTGATTTTATTCAGCACAAACTTTTAAATCAGTTATGAGGGCGATAATGTAAATTATTTCATTTTTTCTATATTTGCTTCAAACAGACACATGGAAGGAGGAAATCAGTCTGCAATCTCAGAGTTCATACTCCTGGGCCTTTCAGACCAGCCAGAACAACAAATGCTCCTGTTCTGCCTGTTCTTCCTTATGTACTTAATCACAGGACTAGGGAACTTGCTCATCATTCTGGCTATTAGCTTTGACCCCCACCTTCACACCCCCATGTACTTCTTCCTCAGTAACTTGTCCCTAGTTGACATCTGCTTCACCTCCACCACCATTCCCAAGATGTTGCACAACCACATATCCAAAAACAGAACAATCCCTTATTCTGGGTGCCTGTCACAAGCATTCTTCTTCATTTGGTTTGGAGGGATTGATACTGTCCTCCTTGCCACCATGGCTTATGACCGCTATGTGGCTATTTGTGCCCCACTGCACTACAGCACTATCATGACTCCAAAGGTCTGTATCTTTCTAGTATTAGTTTCTTGGTTCTGGGCTTATACTAATTCCCTGACACACACTATCTTGCTGACTCAATTGTCATTCTGTGACCACAATGAAATCCCTCATTTTTTCTGTGACCTCAGTTTCCTGCTAAAGTTGGCCTGTTCAGATACCTTCATCAATGACTTGATTGTCTATACATTGGGAGGACTTACAACAATTCTCCCCTTCATTGGAATCCTCATTTCCTATGCACACATTTTCATGGCTGTAATGAAGATCTCCTCTATGAGTGGGAAGAAGAAAGTTTTCTCCACCTGTGGATCCCACCTCACTGTGGTCTGTCTCTTCTATGGGACAATTATTGGGGTGTATTTCATCCCCACATCCACCAATATAACCCAAAAAGATACAGCAGCAGCTGTGATGTACACAGTAGTCACCCCCATGCTGAACCCATTCATCTATAGCCTAAGGAACAAGGACATGAAAAAAGCCTTGAGAATGCTCATCACTAGGAAACCAGGATTTACTCTAAGACTTTGAGAAATGTTCCTGAACTTTGGTCCCTGTATCTTAGATAACAACTCCAGTGCTGTGGGAGAAGATTTTCAGTGAGTCTTCTCTAGGGTCACATGAAGTCAATCAATTCCCTTCTTGATCTTATGACATGAAGAAGAGAGAACTGGAACTAATCTCAGGATTCCTGGTTCAAGTGCTTTTTTTACGAGAGAATTATGGGAATTGAACAAGAAATACTACTTTATGACTCAATTCTGGATCGAGTTCAGTTTTCTCTCTATTTAATTATACATATAGCCCAATTTCTGTCTTATGAGGAAATTGTATTCAATTAGGGGAATTGTAGGGAAATGTTTCTACGTTATTTAAACCTAACCCTGTAAGACTGAGAAGCTCAACCACCTGTCCCTATTGCTCAGACATGCTTCTCTAAGGACATGGGTTGTGCTGATCAGAAACCTAGTCAGATCCCAAAATTGATAATTTTCTCACCATCATACATCTCAAACCATATATATGTCTCATGTGAAAACTAGCCCCATGCTGTATCAATCAGTTATTGTTTCCATGTGTTTGATTGAAAAGAGATACTTGGAGGGTATTAAGACACTTTTTTCTCTGATTTCTGGGAATATCATGTTTACTTTCCCCCTCTCAATTCAGAAAGACCCTCATCTTTCCTTAAATGAAAAATCAGATTATCTAATTATATGTCCTATTTTTTATCCTGTTTATTGTTATATATGCATAAAATTCCATCTCCCTTTATATTTAGGTCCAGTGACAAGGGGAAGAAAATCTAGTCTCAATCTGTTATGCAATTAATATACACTACTTAATAAATTAATTAATTAGAAGCTCAAACTTTATTTCTTAACACATTTCAGATTTCCTACTTCCACCCCATTACAGGATTTGACAAGCCAAAGCTGGTTGAATTAGAACTCTGATTCCCTGGACAATAATCTTTTATAAAAACTTCAAAGAAAATGCTGGTTAATCTTTAACTGAAGGAATTCTTTACTGATGAAATATTTATGGCAAATTAAAAGATTTTTTTCTTTCAGTAGGCAATAAGGCAAACAAGTATGTCTTTATATTGGTGGTTTTGTTTCTTAGAAAATGCAGGAAAATCTTTTTCTTTTATCATGTTTAGTGTTGTTTGTAGATTTTGCAACCTTGAAATATTTCTAAAGGGAAAATGCAGACATCCAGAAAGAATGAAAAGAATTAAGTATGCAGGGGAATATTAATAAAGTTTCATACTTGAGACATTAATGACAAACTCTCTGTACCAGTAAGCAATACTAACTCCCACTTTAAATTTTCAGTAGGAGATTAGGATAAAAAGAAAAAAACCTGAATTGCTAAAAACATCTTAGTAGATTTTGATGGTTTAAAGATAAAGGAGATTAAAGAAAAATTGTTAAAAGAGTTTAAAGATTAACAGATTTAAGAACACCTGAGAGTTTGTCTTGTCAATGTAGATGAAGTACAGGTTTTGGTATAAGAAGGAAGAGGAAGAAGTGGAATGCTAATAGAGTGTGATCAGAAAAAGGAATCAGAGGAGAACAATTTCAGTACTCATGTGGGAAGCAAAGCATAAAAAGGAGGCAAAAGACTAGTGAGTATATCTGCTTGGGGGGAAGAGGGGAGCATTTGGCCACATTCTGAGAGTAAGAAACACAACTGGAAGGATAATGAAGCCTTGCTAGTCTTGATCACTATAGATTTTAGAAGGCACTTACTAATAGGATGATGATGGCAGGAGCAGAGTGATCTCCTAGGGAAAAAAAGCCAAATATTCTGAAGGAAGCTCCACGGAGAGAGAGCAGTTGAGTCACTAGGAAAGTTCTGAAGATCAGAAACAGAACCAGAAGCAAAATGAAGTATTTAGGGTTTTCTCTTACTTTCGAGGGAAATCTTAATGAATAAAAGATTAAAACTAGAAATTAAAGTGAAAATTATGAGATTCAGCTCCCCTCGACTCCCAGTCAGGGAACCAAAAATGATGAGGTTCAATGCAGGGCAGAAAGTTGTGGGAATCCCTTCTGGTTAGCACAGGTCCTTTGTAAATTAATTTACGAACCCAAAAAGTTAGATTGGCAAAAGAAGTTTATTAGCACTGAGAAGTCAGCTTTTGCAGACTGACTTACTTAGTGGCAAAGTCCTGACAGAGAAGTAAAGCACTAGCAGAGAAATCCCAACAGAGAGGTAAAGAGAGGTAAGGTCCTGTTAGGGAAATTGGATGAGAGAGAGAGATAGAGGTTAATGCTGAAAAAGAGAATGTCATTTCAGTGGGCAGAGAGTCCCTGCAGTTAGCTATGCCACGGAAGGTCCCTTGGCCTGGCATGATTGCTGCTTTTGCCCTCTCTGCAAGGAATGAATCCCAAGTTGCGTCTTTTTATAATTGAAACTTTGGCTAGACACTCTCCAATTGATAAATGGTCAAAGGATATGAACAGACAATTTTCAGACAAAGAAATTAAAACTATTTATAGCCATATGAAAATATGCTCCAAATCATTACTAATCAGAGAAATGCAAATTAAGACAACTCTGAGATACCACTACACACCTGTCAGATTGGCTAGAATGACAGGGAAAGATAATGCAAAATGTTGGAGGGGATCTGGGAAAACAGAGACACTGATACATTGTTGGTGGAATTGTAAACACATCCAGCCATTCTGGAGAGCAATTTGGAACTATGCTCAAAAAGTTATCAAGCTGTGCATATCCTTTGATCCAGCAGTGTTTCTACAAAGAGATACTAAAGAAGGGAAAAGGACCTGTATGTGCCAAATTGTTTGTGGCAGCCCTGTTTGTAGTGGCTAGAAGCTGGAAAATGAATGGATGCCTATCAATTGGAGAATGTTTGAGTAAATTGTAGTATATGAACGTTATGGAATATTATTGCTCTGTAAGGAATGACCAGCAAGATGAATACAGAGAGGACTGATGAGACTTACATGAACTGATGCTAAGTGAAATGAGCAGAACCAGGAGATCATTATATACCTCAACAATGATACTGTTTGAGGATGTATTCTGATGGAAGCGGCTCTCTTCAATAAAGAGAGCTAATTCAATTTCAATTGATCAAGGATGGACAGAAGCAGCTACACCCAGAGAAAGAACACTGGGAAATGAATATAAACTGCTTGCATTTTTGTTTTTCTTCCTGGGTTATTTATACCTTCTGAATCCAATTCTCCCTGTGCAACAAAAAAACTTTTCGGTTCTGTACACATATATTGTATCTAGAATATACTGTAATCTATTTAACATGTAAAGGACTGCTTGCCATTTGGAGGAGGGGTGGAGGGAGGGAGGGGGAAAATCGGAACAGAAGTGAGTGCAAGGGATAATGCTGTAAAAAATTACTCTGGTATGGGTTCTGTCAATAAAAAGTTATTTTAAAAAAATAATAAAAAAAAATAAAAACTACATTCAACAAAAAAAAAGAAAAAAAGAAAGAAAGAAAGAAAGAAAGAAAGAAGAAAGAAAGAAAGAAAGAAAGAAAGAAAGAAAGAAAGAAAGAAAGAAAGAAAGAAAGAAAGAAAGAAAGAAAGAAAGAAAGAAAAAAACTTTGGCTAGAGGCTGAGGTGGGGCAGTTTGAGTTGAAATCAGACAGAGAATTCAGAAATTGAATAGAAATTTTCCATGTGAATGAGTGTCCCTGGAGTAATCTCCAACTCAATAGAGGTGGAAACCTAGATCTCCAGCTCTGGCTAAGTAGGAATGGTTCTGGACTCAACTAGTTCCACCCAGATAACAGAATGAAACCACTTTATCTTGATTCCTTATGGCAGGTCTCTCAAGGAAGAGTTCAAGGAGTTTCTCAAGTATTCCCTCAAAGTCCGAGAGAGAGAGAGTGAGAGAGTTTTGGGGCTCCCCTCATCATTTCAAAGTATAAGATCAAGGAAAAATTAAAATTAATTAAATAAAATGTAGGAAAAATAAGATTATTTTCAAGGATCATTTCATGTCTGACATTTTATTATTCTATGAGTTAGGTGAGAATGCATCTTTGGTCACTCTTTATCAGTATAATTATGAGTAATTTCAATTTCTAGGTCCCCACTTAGAAAAGTTACAGAATATCCTCCATTTAGTGAACTTGAAAGATCATAAAATCTAATCTTTACTGAATCATTTCTCTAGCACCAATTAACAAGGATCTTTTAAGTAACTTCCTACTGATATTGCAAATACCACATAAGATAAACAAATGATAGAACATGAATGCAATGGACTATTACTGTACTGTAAAAAACAAAGAATACAGAGATTCCTGGAAAGACTTTTATGACACCCATATGAATGAGTAAAATAAGCTAGGAAAATTATATTAAAATTGCTACAATACAAATGGAAAAATAGCAACCTTAAAATAATCAAATGTGAATGCTGAAAAATTACCAAAAAATAAGATCTTCTCCAGAAAAAATAGAAAAGGACATTTTCCTCCATTTCTTTGTTGAGATGAGAGTCACTGAGTGTAGATGACATATAATATAATTTTCTTGTATTCATTGGTTGAGCTGATTTTTTTCTTTTTCTTTAAAAAAAGTTTTCATTACAAAGAATGACTCTCTGAAAAGTAGGAAATCAAGCCAATAAGCATTATTAAGCACCTTTGTGCCTATCACAATGCTAAGTGCTAGGGATACAAAGAAAAGTTAAAAAGCAAAACAGAACAAAACAAAACAAAACAGAAAGATATTTTAAATATTTAAAATATCCTTTTTTATTGGTGCTATAGAAGGGATTCATGCTCCAGTAGAGGTTAGATTCTATAATCTCAGAAGACCATTAAATTAAGGATATTCCATAATTTTCCTATATGGGGAACTTGAAAATTGTAATTACTCATAATCATACAGCTAAAGAGTGACCAAGGAAACATTCTAATCTAGGTAATGGAATAATAACATGCCAGAAATGAAGGGATCCTTGAAAATTATCTTCTTTTATTATTACATTTTATTTAATAAGAAAGGTCACAATCTAAAGGAGGAGACAACATGCAAACAACAATGGACAAACAAAATATATATAATGTATAAAATGCAGATAATCAGCACTACATTTAAGGGAAACCAGAGCAGGCTTCTTGCAGAAAAGGAGCCTTTACCCAAGACTAAGGGGAAGTGAGGAAGTGGAGATAAAGAAAGAGATAATGGAATAGGGAAAAAAACAATAAAAATATTTAGTCTGGAAGTAGAGTGCTTGTTAAGAGGGAGAGAGAAAAAAGGAGGATGGTGTCATTGCAATACAGAGTACATGAGAGTTAGCAACACTGATAAAGTAGTGAGGCAGTTTATGAAAGCCTCTGAATACCAAACAGGATTTGATATGTGATTCTGAAAGCAATAGGTGTTAGAGTTCAAATGTTGGAGTTTGTTCTTCTCAGGGCACAGCCGGTTTAGAGGCTTAGAGCCCTTCGGATGTCTCCAAAGCCAAAGGTTCTGTCCTTCAGCCTCTGCCTCTGCCTTCTTCTGCCTCCAACAGAGATGGAAGATCTCTCTTATCTCCTTCTGGGGGGCCCAGGCACCAATTTGCCGCGGAGAGAGGGCTTCTGGCGTAGCTCCACTGAAGTCCGTCAAAAGTGTTCTCTGCAGCAGAGTCGTTTCTCTCGAGTCTAGCGCGATCAGCCAGCCAAGAGGAAAAATATGTGTATTCTGCCATAGATCCTTCATCGCTGGCTTTTTATCTGCCTCTTCTGAGAGAATGGGATTATGGGTTTTCTCCCATAGTGCTCTCTGGCCCAATGACTTTAAGGGAGGTGTGAACTCTCTTGAAGTTAGAAAGTGTACTTTGTGAAGCTAGCATACTTGTGGAGTCCAATGAGTAAAGGTGGGAACACAAGCCTTGTCTTGATTAGTTCTACTTAGTACCTTGTTTCAGGTTCTGGCCAAAACAACTTCTTGTAAGATTAGATCAACTCTAATTACTTAGCAGTTAGTAAGGATTCCAACATCTCCCCCTTTCTTTTGTTTTAAAACATAGGGGGTTTCTGAGGGGGTACACATAAATCCATCAATATGGGCCAGAACTTTGTAACAGATATACATGGTATACATAAATCCATCAATATGGGAGGCATTATACATAATTTACATGAGCACATAGCAATATAACACAGGCTAGTAGTAATGTAACAAATAACAAGAATCAATCTGAAAATTTACACATGTCCATAAGTCCTAGAAACAGTCCAATAGGATTCCACTGTCCATTAGTTCATGTGCCAGGAATCTAATAATTCTTATGAGCACAATCAGCAACGGAACCACCCGATATTTCTTGGGTCTTCTCCTTTGTTTCAAGGGTCTGCTCCATCTTTCTGCGATGGACAAGGCGAATGCGGCTCGTAGGCACCCATCTGATTCCTTCTCCACCTGTAGAGATGCAAGCAAATCCTCTCCCCCAAGCCGTTAGTCTATCTGGTCCCTTCCATTCACCACTTTCTGGGTCTCTCCACATCACCTGGCGATTATCTAAAGATAGTGGAGCTGCTCGCACTGGACACTGCTCTTCTGGTGGGTTATAAAACCTGTCTGCTGGGGCCAGTGCATCTTTATCAAAGATTAAAAAATTAATGGTATAGAGAACTAAATTTAGAAGCTCTCTAGGGTTACCCGTGGCTCCTCCTTTCTTTTGTTTTTGGAGGAGTGTCTTAATGTCTCTGTTTCTTCTTTCTACTATTGCTTGACCTTGAGGATTGAAGGGTATGCCAGTAGTGTGTAGAATCTTATACTGTGCACAAAAGTGTTCAAAATGTTTGGAAGTATATGCCGGTCCATTATCTGTTTTTATTTCTTGTGGCACACCCATAATTGCGAATGCTTGAATGAGGAATTCAGTGACCACTCGGGCTGTCTCTTTTGCTGCTGGTATGGCAAAAGTGAATCCTGAAAAGGTGTCTACCACAACGTGGATAAAAGACAGACGACCAAAAGATTTATAATGAGTCACATCCATTTGCCAGATTTCATTGGGTCTCAAACCACGAGGGTTCTTCCCTGGAGGCAGTGTAGGAGCGTGGAAGGGAAGGCAAGCTGTACAGCTTTTCACTATGCTCCTAGCTTCTTCTTTTGTAATCCCAAACTGTAAACGCAAAGCTCGAGCAGCCTGATGGTATTTAGAATGGGATTCCTGGGCCTCCTGAAATAAAGGCGTACTGGCCAACATAGTTAAAAGGCTATCTGCCTTTGAATTTCCATCAAAAATAGGACCTGGAAGTCCACTATGTGAATGGACATGCAGGATATAAATCTTTCCTGGATGCTTTCTCACTTGCTCTTGAAGTTCCTTAAAGAGCTGATATATATTAGAAGCTGCAAATTTTATTTGGGCTGTGGCAATTCTTTGTACCACACCTACTGAATAGGCTGAATCAGATATTATATTTATGTCGCCTGGGTAATAAGTGAGAGCTAGCATGATCGCATATAATTCGTTCTGCTGAGTGGACTGAAAAGGAGTTCTGACTACTCTTTTTACGGTTAGATCATGAGAGTATACAGCACAAATATTTTGTTTGGCTGCATCTGTAAAAATGGTTGGTCCTTCAAGAGGAACCTTAGAAACCTTCTCCTCAAAAATCCATTGCCAATTATGCAGTAGTCTGGTTATCTTTAATGGAGATCCATGTGCAAAATTTGGAGCCATGGCCAATAAAATCTGCCACTCTGGGATGGTTTCACAGCATACATTAATTTGTGCATTTGTATAGAAGGTATATATCTTGTCAGGTCTTGTCCCAGATAATTGTACTGCTCGCTTAATGGCCTTTAATAGAATTCTAGCCACAAGCACTGGGTAAGGCGTAAGGCTTTGTTCTGGTTGTGCTGGGAGGTTCACCACTCTATCACACTGTCTCCTTGATGAAGGACTGCTGTGGGTGCTTCTTTTGTAGCAAAAACTGATATTTCCAAGGGTTTTTGAGTTACTCTCTCAACTACATTGGATAAAGCCAGTTCAACTTCTCTCAAGGTCTCTTGAGCTTCTTTTGTAAGCCGGCGTGGTGAATTTAAAGCAGTGTCTCCCCTTAAAATGTCATATAGGGGTTGCAATTGATTGGTAGTTAAACCTAATACTGGACGCATCCATTGGATATCTCCTATTAATTTTTGGAAATCATTTAAGGTGTTCAACCTCTCTGTTCTTAAAGACAGTTTTTGTAGTGTAAGTGCCTTAGGATATATTTCATATCCTAAATATTGAAAAGGAGCATGCTTTTGAATTTTTTCTGTAGCGATATGAAGTTTGTAGTATCTTAGTGTTTCTATGGTTTTTTGTAGACATGCTTCTAGAATTTGTTCCTCAGGTGCACAACCAATATATCATCCATATAATGTAATAGCATAACTTTTGGAAATGCTTTTCTTATTGGAGCAAGAGCAGCAGCAACATACATTTGACACATAGTGGGGCTGTTCTTCATACCCTGTGGCAAAACCGTCCATTCATATCTTTTATAAGGCTCAGCTAAATTGACACTGGGCACCGAAAAGGCAAATCTCTTCATATCCTCCTTATCCAGAGGAATGGAATAGAAACAATCCTTGATGTCTATAACCCAAAGAGGCCATTCTCTAGGAAGCTGAGTAGGAGATGGAAGTCCAGGCTGAAGAGTTCCCATAGTTTCCATCTGTTCGTTCACT
This sequence comes from Antechinus flavipes, assembly GCF_016432865.1. Taxonomy (NCBI): domain Eukaryota; kingdom Metazoa; phylum Chordata; class Mammalia; order Dasyuromorphia; family Dasyuridae; genus Antechinus; species Antechinus flavipes. Next base: position 666,843,622 of record NC_067398.1, read on the forward strand.
TTTCTTAAATCAGTGAGCATCCTCCATTTTCCTGATTTCTTTTTTACAACGAACACTGGTGAATTCCAAGGACTTAGAGAAGGTTGTAAATGCCCTTGTTCAAGCTGCTCCTGTACTATATCTAATAAGGCCTGAATTTTATCGCTACTTAAGGGCCACTGTTCTATCCACACTGGTGTATCAGTTTTCCATTGGATAGGAATAGGTGAAAGTGTTGGCAGGCCTTCAACAGCAGCCCTGCTTAAAAAACCGAAGTACTCATTTTTAACCCCAATTGTTGTAAAACGTCTCTTCCCCACAGATTGATGGGGATTTTTTCAACTATAAAAGGAGTAAAAACTCCTGTTTTGCCTTCAAAAGTCCATCTCATAGGGGCAGCACTAACTTCAGCTGCTATTGATCCTCCTACTCCAGACATATAGGTATCTGCTTTAATCTTTGGCCAGTGACTGGGCCAACTGGCACCTCTAATAACTGTACGATCCGCACCTGTGTCTACCAATCCTTCCAATGGTAGGCCATTTATATAGATAGTGAGCATAGGTCGGTCAGCCGTTACTGCTGCTGTCCAGTATATTTCTGGTTTTTGTGGTCTGGAGTCAGAACCTGGGTGACTATCACGAGGCTGCTTATTAGGATTCTGTATGAGTAACCCTGATGCTACTACGTCTCCTGGGTGATAAGTCACACATTGACTACCTGTATTAGTGACTGGGATATTATCTACACATTCCCCAGTTTCCCACATCAGTGTGTGGATGGACACTGTTTTGTACATACAAGAAGGTGAAATGGTCAAGCCTACTGTGCCTGGAGGTAAGGGATCCATAGGCTGGAGAGGAACAGATTTCACCTCTCCAGGGGGTATCTCAGTTGTCCCAGCTGCATACAGCTCTATTCTCCCCAATTGTAATTCCCTTCTGCCATCAGGTTGCTTCCTGGCTGGTTGACTGTGTAATCCCCTTCTCCCATCATATGGCTTTCTGGTTGATTGGTCATGTCTGGGTACTGGACTTCTAGGCACTCTCTGGGTGCACCATTGGCTGCCATCATGCCCCAAGTGTTTTTTGCCTTGGGCCCTGGGGCTGGGCCCCTCATCCCGTTTCCCTGAATCTGTCTGCATTCTGAGGCCCAATGGAAGCCTCTGTTGCATTTTGGACATGGGGTTTGGGGTCTTGTTCTCCCACCTTGTCTTCCCATTCTATCTCTATACCAACATTGAGCTTTCAGATGTCCTACTTTTCCACACTGAAAGCATCTACGAGTCTCTCTGGAAGTCCCTTGCCAAGAGGGATTCTGTCTTCTCATGTTTGGATTTTGGGAAGTCTGCATCATAGCCTGGCTATAAAAGGCACCTGTGTCCACTGTGGCACAGCGTCTTATGAGTTCCTCTAAAGGAGCATCCTTGCGCAGTCCTAGTATAATTCTTCTGCAAACCTCATTAGCATTTTCCTTAGCAAGTTGCCTTATCAAGATGTCTGTTATTGCATTTTCTCCATTTGTTCTTATGATAGCTGTCTGCAAGCGTCCCACAAAGTCAGCGAAGGGTTCATTTGGCCCTTGTGTTATTTTTGTGAAGGCCCCCCCTTTGTCGTCTTTATTGTGGAGGGAAGCCCACGCTTTGATAGCATTATCAGCAATTTGCTGATATGCTGCTACAGAATAACTAATTTGTGCTGTGACATCTGCATAAGGACCTGTACCTGTTAGTAGGTCACAGGTGATTGCCGTATGAACTCCACTTTGAATATTTTGTTGGGCTTGTATCCTACAGAGTTCACTATATTCAGAAAGCCACAAGTAGTTCTGTCCAGGTTCTAGGCATATTTTTGCTATCGATTTCCAGTCATTAGGGGTCAAGATTTCAAAAGACAAATTTTGCAATAGCATCTTAACATAAGCTGATGTAGCCCCATAAAGAGTGCAAGCTTTTTTCAGGTCTTTGAGGATTTCTATATCAAAAGGTGAGTATCTTCTACTTTCTTGACCTGAAGAATTAAACTGTTGAATTACAGGAAAAATGTGGTGTTGAAATTCTGCTACATTTTTCCCTTCTTCTCTGGCCTTAATTAGTCCCTTTTGCAATCTAGTCAAAGGAGCAGCTGGATGCTGGGGGGGAGGTGCTGGATGCCGGGGGGGAGGTGCTGGATGCTGGGGAGGAGGTGCTGGATACTGGGGGGGAGGTGCTGGATGCTGGGGGGGAGGTGCTGGATGCTGGGGGGGAGGTGCTGTTGCTGTCACTGCCCCCCCCACTACCCCTCCTCCCTCCATCCAGGAGGGTGGAGTTGATGAAGGAAAGTCAATTACCTGCTCCTCAGGTGGGGCTGAGGCTGCCTCGGATTCACCCCACCCTTGAGCCTCACTTAAGTCTCCCTGCCTGTGGGGATATGGCCATTAATCTGTTCTTTGTCTTCCTCCTTTATCTCAGGCTTCCCCCTTTGGCTATTCCTAGAGTTTTTTCCTTTTTTCCTAGAACAAGTACGGTATTTTAAGGCTATCTGTATGGTATTATATAAAAAAAATACTTCAATGGAAACTGAACGAGGACCGTTTTCATTGTAATATGCGGAGAGCTGTTGACCAACCAATGCCCAGTTTTTTAGAGAGATTTTCTCTTCCTCTAAGAGCCAAGGGGAGGTGCGTTTTAATGTAGCCAGAAGTCTAGCTGCCTGTCCCCAAGTTACAAGTAGCCCTTGATCTTCTATCAGCTTAAGCAGGCTTTCTATAGCACCACTCCTGGGTGGGTCTGGGGTTGCGGGGGTTGGGGTGGGGGACGGAGAATCTTTACCTAGGATCTGTCCCATTTCAGCCAAAAAAGGTTGTACTCACTCAGTTCCTGGTCACTGGAGACTTCTTCAGTGAAAGTAGGGTCCTTGGTTCCCACGCTTGGGCGCCAAATGTTAGAGTTCAAATGTTGGAGTTTGTTCTTCTCAGGGCACAGCCGGTTTAGAGGCTTAGAGCCCTTCGGATGTCTCCAAAGCCAAAGGTTCTGTCCTTCAGCCTCTGCCTCTGCCTTCTTCTGCCTCCAACAGAGATGGAAGATCTCTCTTATCTCCTTCTGGGGGGCCCAGGCACCAATTTGCCGCGGAGAGAGGGCTTCTGGCGTAGCTCCACTGAAGTCCGTCAAAAGTGTTCTCTGCAGCAGAGTCGTTTCTCTCGAGTCTAGCGCGATCAGCCAGCCAAGAGGAAAAATATGTGTATTCTGCCATAGATCCTTCATCGCTGGCTTTTTATCTGCCTCTTCTGAGAGAATGGGATTATGGGTTTTCTCCCATAGTGCTCTCTGGCCCAATGACTTTAAGGGAGGTGTGAACTCTCTTGAAGTTAGAAAGTGTACTTTGTGAAGCTAGCATACTTGTGGAGTCCAATGAGTAAAGGTGGGAACACAAGCCTTGTCTTGATTAGTTCTACTTAGTACCTTGTTTCAGGTTCTGGCCAAAACAACTTCTTGTAAGATTAGATCAACTCTAATTACTTAGCAGTTAGTAAGGATTCCAACAAATAGGGATTAAAAAGAATTTATAAAGGTCAGGCCTGTGCTTCAGAAATATCAACTTGACAAATGGAGTAGAAGATGAACTGAAATGGAGAAAAACTTGGGGGTAGGAGAATAGGCAACAGGCTATTGTGATAGATTGGTATATGAGAGGAAATTGAGTTCATATAGGAATAATCTATTTTTTAAAAAAATCCAAGAAGGAGGAACAGCACTGCTAGACTCAAACTGTTAGTGATCAAAAAAAAAAAAATTGGCATGTAAAATTAAAAAGGTAACTCAGTAGAACAAATTAGATAAGGAAATATTTATATTTCCCAATTATAGTCAACTCTTTATACTGAGAAATCTACTGTGAACTACAAAAAATTGCTGCCCTTTACAAATAAATAAACATAATGACTACAATAATGTAAATGAAAGGACAAAAAAGTAAAGGAAGAAATAGATGTGTAATTCTAATTAACAATCTTGGAGGTAGAAAAGCTTGAGAAAATATATCTTCCTCTTGACTGAGTAAACATGAAAGACTAAAGGTGTATAATCCTGGATATATTGTCAGTTGATGAATTGATTGGTTTTGCTAAAAGACTTTTTTCCTCTTTTACTTCCTTTTTTATAAGAATTTTTTGGCTGGGAAAGAAGAGACGAGAACAATTCAGTATTTAAAATTATGTAAAATTTTCAATAAAGTTTTAAAATAAATACAAAAAGACAACATATAAACCAAAACTTAAAGTGTCAGTTGCATGTGGCATTGCATAATTGAATGTGGGGAATTTATGATCTGTAAATGTTTGATTTGTACACCTATTTTATATACCTATACAACCAGGTTCATACAAAACTTTCTCAAGAAAAAAAAGGGTTACTTATGGGAAAAGATTAAGAAGCCCTGATCTAGATCATTCTGAAGGTCACTTTCAGATCATTATATAAATCTATGATCTAAGATAAAGTGCTCCTTTCATCACTTTTTAACTTCTCTGGCACTATATTTCATGAAATCATAAAATATCACCATTTGAAGGCATTTTAGGGATCATGTGACATAATGCATAATACACCAGATATTTCTGAAATGGCACCACCATTCGTTCACTTAACAAGCATTTATTAATCATTTACTACTTACTATATGTTGGATCTTGCTAATTGCTATGGATACTGATGCAAAAAAAAAAAAAGAAATTATATCCTTGCCCTCAAGGAGCTTATATTCTATCAGGTGGAACAAAAAATAGATAAGTAAGCCATATGTTTTGACTGATTATTCATTTTTAGCCTTTTGAAATGTGCAATACATTGGGGAAAGAAGTGATAAAAAGAAAGAAGCATAAAAGGAGGACAGAGTTCAGAAAAACAAACATTTTTGAGGAAGGATTGTGATGACTGCGTATTTAAAATCAGCCGGAGTCAGGAATTCAGGTTAAGGGAAAAATCTTCAATCTTTATTGAAGTGAAGAGGTGAAAAGGGATTGCGATAGCAATATGGGCAAGAAAGATTGCGATAGCAATATGGGCAGCTGCGACAGAAAGCCAGCTAGCAGAGAGGGATTGGAGATGAAGGGCCGTCGCAATGGCAATGCGAGCAGCTGTGTCAAGATGCCAGCCAGCAGTCTCTCCTTCTGCTTCCCTTCCCACTCCCTTGCCTCCACCCACCGAAAACGTCATTTCCTATACAACACATCAGGAGTTGCACAAAGAGTGGGCAGGGGCCATTCTTTCTCCAAGCATATATATTAATAGAGTATGGTCCAATTACTATTTAGCCTCACGTGCTTGGGACCTCAGTGCATCAACTCAAGCCTCAGCCCATTACAAAGGATAAAGCAAATATTGACATCTCAACTGCTTGTAGTAATATTATTTATTGTGCTCTGTATTATTCTTCTGCATTGCTAACAAATTCTTTTCTATGTACAAATAAAATTTGTTTTCATTAACCAATTTATGTCAGGCATTGTGTACAATTTCCCCAAAACACTTGGAAGAGGTTAATTTTCTTTAAGTCCATAAAGGGGAAAAAGGAAGAAGTTGACAAGTAGAAACACTTATTCCCCACTAATGAACAGAGTTCATGAATTTAGTTTGAACCTGAAAATTACTTACCACAAACTAATAGTATTCAAGAAATTGGATAGATAAAATTCTACCCTCTTTCTGATGACATCCTCTGGCTTCAACCTCATGCTTTCTCTCTTAAGAGGAATCAGAGTCTTCTTTGGAGAAAGTGAATTGTGAAACTTGCTGGAGTTGTCTGGTCTTACGTCCAAGTGAGCTAAATCAAGATAAACCCATATGGACATATATAAGCTACATAGGGAAAAACAAAATAGTACCTTGTATCCCATTATACTCCAGATTCAACTCTTTCAATGCCCACTTCTACAAACTTCAGTTCTTTTTCAAAGTAAAGTGACATGTTTACTGTGTATATCTGATACAGTAGGAATTGCGAATGGAAGAAAACTGGTCCTGCACCCATTCATTCCAGCCTTACTTTCCCTCTCCTGAGAGAAAGGTTGACCCTGGAATAGAGCCTACCAAGGGTTGCCTCTTGCTAATAAGTCAATTTACCCAACCCAGATCTTAGGAAGCAAAGTATAGACTGAGCAAGAGTATCAAATGGATGATTTCACTATTTATTGTAGTATTTAAGTCATTCTAAATTATTTAACAAACACATATAAACTAATGGTTTTGTTACATTTCTTTTTATGTAACTCTAAAGAAGGTTTTTACTAGGGTTCAACAAACCTTATTTCTTTTAACATAGGGGACTTTGGAATATGTTGAATTATAGCAAAACTTCATCTATAGATGAAGAAAATTCAACCTCATACAGGTATGCAATTGGAAAAGTGTAGTGTGCTTTCTAAAGCTCCTGAGTTGGGGTGTGTTATGTTAATTTAAGAAAGGTTCGGATTCTCTCCTATAAATGACACTTTCTGACTCAGTTAAAGTGAAAGTAAAATTTAATTACACAATACATGGAATAGATTGCCTACAATAATGACCAATTCAGTAAATAACACATAAAAGACAAAGAATAAGGAGAACTATGATTAAAATAGAAAACAAAGAAAGCATCACCCGTCCAGAGGAGCTCTGTCTCTAAGTTGCAATTCTTAAGTTGCAGCAGGCTGGAGAACCTCGGATGAACAGCCTTTGAGTCCCGAATGGGGAGAGATCCCAGATGGGTGAGGTTCTAACTATTATTAAAACTGAACTGAATTTATAGTGCTTGAAAACAAAGAAGGCACAGGGCCAACTTGCTTACATATAGAAAGTTAGGTATAAGAGAAGGAAATGCCAGATGGGCTTCCAAGATATGACTTGATTAATATAGATGTCAGGAGGGGGCCAACCCTCACTGACATCCATTGTGTCCCAAGGAGTGGCTAGTTCCTGGGATTGTGGAAGTGAAGGTAAACACATGTGGCATGTCTCATAGGGTTAAAGAAAGGCTAGGTTCCCATGGAGAGAGTCACATTCTTGAAATGGTTTGAAATGAACTTACTAATAAGAAGGCATTTCTTATTCAGGGTGACAAAATGTACCATTGCTTTCTAGAGCTCCTACATTGAGATGATTAAAATATACCATCCAGACTAGCTCTCTGGAAGACCTCAGGGCCAGCCTATTCCTTGGTCTTAATGGAGGAGTGATAAAGGAAGGAGACTCACGAGAATGGTCAAAGATGGAGTCCATTTATTTCAAGTCCTCTCAGACTTTAAATACCTTAGTACAATTACATCACTACAATACACTGAGCATGTGCCAACTTAGAAACATTACATCACCATATCACACTGTGTAAGTGCTAACTATAGTAGCATCACCACAGCACACTACCCATGTGTCCTGACTTCTCAGGAAGGGTGAGAGCACCTAAAAGAAATGATCACATCCTCCCTCACTTCTCAGGAAGGCTGAGAGCCCTTAGGGGAGATAGGGAGCCAAACCAGACACTGTCAGCAGTTCCCTATGGGCTGAAGGGTCTTATACCTTACCTAGAGTTCCCCCACTATCTGTGGCCTTCTACATCTCCCGCTTTTTTTTTGTTTTAGTTGAAACAGGTATACATAAATCCATCAGTATGGGAGGTATTACACAAGCAAGTAGTAATATAACATAGGTTAGTAATGATGTCACAAACAACATGAATCAACATGGGGAATCATACATGCAAGTAGTGATGTAACAACTAATATGAATCAGCATGAGAGGATTCACACAGGCAAGTAGTGATATAACAAACAATATGAATCAACATGGTATCATAAAAGATTTCCATAAGCCCTAGAAGGAAAGTGTAGAAAATAACTATTAATTCACAACCACACAACCACAGCAGCCAAGAGATAGTCCAAAACCAATCTATTGTCCATCACTTCATATGTCAGAGAATCCAATGATTCCTGCAGGTTTTGAAGTGCTACATCAGTCTTATCATATTTCAGGAAATCCAATGATTCCTGTAGATTTTGAAATCCTGCAACAGTCTCATTAATAATTTTTGATGTTCATAAGTCAATTGCCATTCGCATTGGGTTAACAGCTATGCTCTTTCAGTGGCATATGTAGTCAGAGATGGAATCATTTGATATTTCCTGGGTCTTCTCCTTCATTTTGAGGGTCTTTTCTTTTTCTATCTATTTCTGATGGACAAGGTGGATACAGCTTGTTGGAACCCATCTGATTCCTTCTCCATCTGTAGAGATACAAGCAAACCCTCTTCCCTAAGCAGTTAGCCTATCTGGTCCCTTCCATTCACTACTTTCTGGATCTTTCCACATCACCTGGTGATTATCTAAAGATAGTGGAGCTAGGGGCAGAGTCAAGATGATGGAGAGGACACACACTTCATTTTGAGCTTCCTTCTACCTTCACTTACTAATTACCTAATTCAGCTTCAGAAATAGTGCTTGATTGGTAGAATCCATGAACATTGGCAGTACAACAAATTACCAGCCAAAGATAACTTGAAAGATTGCCAGAAAAGGTCTATCTTGATCAGGCAGGAGGAGGCCAGCTCAGACAGGGAGGAAGAACACAGAGGCTCAGGCTCACTGAGTGGACTAGGAACGAGGTGTGTCTCCCCAGTGGAGAATTTGCAGGGAGGACTCTAGCACAGGTTGTCTGCTCTGCTTTGGTAAATCAGCAGAGAAGTTACACAAACCCCAAAAGTAGAGTGTACCCCAAAACACCAGAATTTTACAGGACCTGGTCATACCCAATGAGGTCTGGGAGTGACTCAACACAACCACAGTGCAGCTGCTCAGCCACAGTCTGTAGCATGGGATTCTACCCAGGGCAGTCACACTTCCACAACCTCTTCACAGGACAAGTATTGTCTATCTGTCCCTGTTCTGTAGAAGAAGCTGAGAACCTCCTTGCCCTGAAGGCAGATTCCAAGGACTTTTTAAAAAATGAAAAAAAAAAAAAGGCAAGTGAGCTATAACTATAGATAGCTTCTATACAGAAAGAGAGCAGATTTCCAACCCTGAGGACACTAATAGAAGACAATCTCCAAACAAAACCCCAAAGGGGTATATAACCTGATCCCCATCACACCAGGCTCTCCTAGAAGAAATTAGAAAAGATCTTAAAAGAGAGCTAGAAGAAAAATGGGGAAAGGAAAGAGAAGCCTTGTAAGAGAGAATGGAAAAGGCATATAATTCATTAAAAGAAAGATTTGATAAAGTGGAAAGAAAAGAACTTCCTGAAATGTGAAAGGAAAAGGTAAAGAACTCCCAGAGAAACAGAATTTGCAAATTGGAAAAAATAAAGAACTCCCAGGAAAGTAGGATTTGTGAATTGGAAAAGATAAAGAACTCATTAAAAAAAAAAAAATTTAGTGAAATGGAAAAAAATTCCATAGAGCAAAACAACTCATTTAAAAACTCAATTGGACATATACAAAAAGAAATTTTAAAAAGTTAATGAAGAAAATAACTCATTAAAAATCAGAATTAAACAAATAGAAATGAACGATTCATTGAGACATCAAGGATCAGTCAAGCAAAACAAAAAAATGAAAAAATAGAAAAAATGTTAAATATCTACTTGGAAAAACAACAAACCTGGAAAATAGATCTAGGAAAGATAATCTGAGGATTATTGGACTTCCTGAAAATTATGATGAAACACTATTTTACAGGAAATCATCAAAGAGAACAGCCCAGATGTAATAGAATCAGAAGGTAAAATAGGCATTGAAAGAATTCATCAAACAGCTTCTGAAAGAGACCCCAAAATAAAAACTCCAAGAAATATTGTGGCTACATTTCAGAACTATCAGACTAAGGAAAAAATATTACAAGCAGCCAGAAAAAAAAAATCCAAATACCAAGGAGCCACAATAAGGATCACTCAGGATCTAGCAGCTTCTACATTAAAAGATCAAAGGGCCTGAAATATGATATTCTGTAAGGCAAAAGAATTTAGAATGCAGCCAAGAATAAACTACCCAGCTAAACTGTGCATTTTCTTCCAGGGAAGAAGATGAACATTTAATGAAATAAGTGAATTTCATTTATTCCTAATGAAAAAAACAGAGCTAAACAAAAAAATTTGACCTCTCTTGAAAACTGTATTTCTATTATGGACATTGATAAAGAGTGCATGTATAATTTGATTTTACTGTTATAATATAAAAAAGAGAAGTAGAAGTGGAAAGAGGATTGTATCAGAAAAAGGGAAAAGAGGAGATAAAAAGAGGGAAATTACATCCCACAAAGAGGCATATCTGAGGGAATTAAAGGAGGGGGAGGAACATTGTGTGAATCTTACTCTCATCAGACTTGGCTCAAAGAGAAAATATTAGACATATTTAGTTTACATAGAAACTTCTCTCACCTCAGTAAAAAGTAGGAGAGAAAAAGGGAAAAGGAAAAGAATATGCTAAATAGAAAGGAATATAGAAAAAATAAGGGAAAGGTATGAGAAAGAGGGAGGGACTCAAAGGAGGTGGGAGGGATTCTAAAGAGGGAGAGCTGTATGAGGCAAGTGGTGCCCATAAGTTCAATACTGGAGAGGGGGGTAAAGAGGGAAAGGAAAAGAAAAGTATAATCTGGGGATAAAGAGATGGCAGAAAATATAGAATTAGTAGTTTTAACCATAAATATGAATGGAATGAATTCTCCCATAAAGTGGAGGGAGATAGCAGACTGGATTAAAAGCCAGAATCCTACAATATGTTGTTTGCAGGAAACACATTTAAAGCAGGGTGATACATACAAAGTAAAGGTAAAAGGCTGGAGCAGAATCTATTATGCTTCACTTGAAGTTAAAAAAAAAAAAAAAAAGCAGGAGTAGCCATCCTTATCTCAGATCAAGCAAAAGCAAAAATTGATCTAATTAAAAGAGATAAGGAAGGAAACTATATCTTGCTAAAGGGTAGCATAGACAATGAAGCAATATCAATACTAAACATATATGCACCAAGTGATATAGCACCTAAATTCCTAAAGGAGAAGTTGAGAGTTGCAAGAAGAAATAGACAGCAAAACTATAATAGTGGAAAATCTCAACCTTGCACTCTCAGAATTAGATAAATCAAACCACAAAACAAGTAAGACAGAAGTTAAAGAGGTAAATGGAATATTAGAAAAGTTAGGTGTGATAGATCTTTGGAGAAAAGTGAATGGTGGCAGAAAGGAGAATACTTTCTTCTCAGCAGTTCATGGAACCTATAAAAAATTGACCATATATTAGGACATAAAGACCTCAAAATTAAATGCAGAAAGGCAGAAATAGTATATGCATTTTTTTTCAAATCACAATGCAATAAAAACTACATTCAGCAAAAAGCTAGGGGTAAATAGACCAAAAAGCAATTGGAAACTAAATAATCTCATCTGAAAGAATGAATGGATGAAACAGCAAATCCTAGGCACAATTAATAATTTCACCCAAGAGTAAGACAATGAGATAACATAACAAAATTTGTGGGATGCAGCCAAAGCAGTAATAAGGGGAAATTTTGTATCTCTAGAGGCTTACTTGAATAAAATAGAGAAAGAGAAGATCAATGAACTAGGTTTGCAACTTAAAAAGCTAGAAAAAGAGCAAATTAAAAACCCCCAAACAAATACTAAACTTAAAATTCTAAAATTAAAAGGAGAAATTAATAAAATTAAAAGAAAAAAATACTGAATTAATAAATAAAACTAAGAGTTGGTTTTATGAAAAACAACAAAATAGATAAACCTTTGGTAAATTTGACTAGAAAAAGGAAAGAGGAAAATCAAATTGTTAGTATTAAAAATGAAAAGGGAGAACTTTCCACCAATGAAGAGGAAATTAGAGCAATAATTAGGAGTTACTTTGCCCAACTTTATGCCAATAAATTTGATAACCTAAGTGAAATGGATGACTACCTTCAAAAATATAGGCAGCCCAGATTAACAGAGGAGAAAGTAAATTGCTTAAATAGTCCCATTTGAGAAAAAGAAATAGAACAAGCTATTCATCAACTCCCTAAGAAAAAATCCCCAGGACCAGATGGATTTACATGTGAATTCTACCACACATTTAAAGAACAATTAACTCCAATGTTATATAAACTATTTGAAAAAATAGGGAATGAAGGAGTCCTACCAAATTCCTTTTATGACACAGACATGGTATTGATACCTAAACCAGGTAGGTTGAAAACAGAGAAAGAAAATTATACACCAATTTCCCTAATGAATATTGATGCAAAAATCTTAAATAAAATATTAGCAAAAAGATTACAGAAAATCTTCCTCAGGGTAATACACAATGGCCAAGTAGGATTTATACCAGGAATGCAGGGCTAGTTCAATATTAGGAAAACTATTATCATAATTGACTATGTTAATAACCAAATTAGCAAAAACCATATGATAGTCTCAATAGACGCAGAAAAGGCCTTTGATAAAATCTAACATCCATTCCTATTAAAAACACTTGAGAGTATAGGAATAAATGGGCTTTTCCTTAAAATAGTCAATAGCAACTATTTAAAACCTTCAGTAAGCATCATATGTAGTGGGGATAAACTGGAACCTTCCCAATAAGATCAGTAGTGAAATAAGGTTGCCCACTATCATCATTACTATTCAATATTGTATTAGAAATGCTAGCTTCAGCAATAAGAGTTGAGAAAGAGATTAAAGGAATAAGAACAGGCAATGAGGAAACCAAATTATAACTCTTTGCCGATGATATGATGGTATACTTAGATAACTTCCAGAGATTCTATTAAAAAACTATTAGAAATAATCTACAACTTTAGCAAAGTTGAAGGATACAAATGAAACTCACACAAATCATCAGCATTCTTATATATCACTCACAAAATCCAACAGGTAGAGATACAAAGAGAAATTCCATTTAAAGTAACTGCCAACAGTATAAAATATTGGGAATCTATTTGCCTTGGGAAAGTCAGGAACTATATGAGCAAAACTACAAAACACATTCCACAAAAATAAAGTCAGATTAACCAATTGGAAAAATATTAAGTGCTCTTGGATAGGTCAAGTGAATATAATAAAGATGACAATACTACCTAAACTAAACTATTTATTTAGTGCTATACCAGTCAGACTCCCAAAAAAACTATTTTAATGACCTAGAAAAATAACAACAAAATTCATCTGGAAGAACAAAAGATCAAGACTTTCAAGGGAACTAAAGAAAAAAAATCAAATGAAGGTGGCCTAGCTGTACCAGATCTAAAACTATATTATAAAGCAGCAGTCACCAAAATCATTTGGTATTGCCTAAGAAATAGACTAGTTGATCAGTGGAATAAGTTAGGTTCACAGGACAAAATAGTCATTAACTTTAATAATCTAATGTTTGACAAACTCAAAGACCCCAGCTTTTGGGATAAGAATTCACTGTTTGACAAAAACTGCTGGGAAAATTGGAAATTATTATGGCAGAAACTAGGCATTGACTCACACTTAACACTGTATACCAAGATAAGATCAATGGGTTCATTATCTAGGTATAAAGAATGAGATTATAAATAAATTAGGAGAACATAGGATAGTTTACCTCTCAGACCTGTGGAGGAGGAAGGGATTTGTGACCAAAGAAGAACTAGAGATCATTGTTGATCACAAAATAGAAAATTTTGATTATATCAAATAGAAAAGTTTTTGTACAAACAAAACTAATGAAGACAAGATTAGAAGGGAAGCAATAAACTGTGAAAACATTTTTACAGTCAAAGGTTCTGATAAAGGTCTCATTTCCAAAATATATAGAGAATTGATCTAATTTATAAGAAATCAAGTCATTCTCCAATTGATAAATGATCAAAGAATATGAACAGACAATTTTCAGGTGAAGAAATGGAAACTATATCTAGCCATATGAAAAGATGCTCCAAGGCATTATTAATCAGACAAATGCAAATTAAGACAGCTCATAGATACCACTACACACCTGTCACATTGGCTAGGATGACAGGAGAAGATAATGCTGAATGTTGGAGGGGATGTGGTAAAACTGGGACATTGATGCATTGTTGGTGAAATTGTGAATGCATCCAACCATTCTGGAGAGCAATTTGGAACTATGCTCAAAAAGTTATCAAACTGTACCTACCCTTTGATCCAGCAGTGTTACTACTGGGCTTATATCCCAAAACTATCTTAAAGAAGGGAAAGGGAACTGTATGTGCCAAAATGTTTGTGGCAGCCCTTTTTGTACTGGCTAGAAACTGGAAATTGAATGGATGCCTATCAACTGGAGAATGGCTGAATAAGTTGTAGGATATGAATGTTATGGAATATTATTGTTCTGTAAGAAATAATCAGCAGGATGATTTCAGAAAGTCCTGGAGAGACTTACATGAACTGATGCTCAGTTAAAAGAACAGGACCAGGAGATCATTATATACTTCAACAACAATGCCATATGATGATCAATTCTGATGGACATGGCTTTTTTCAACAATGAGATGAACCAAATCGATTCCATTTGTTCAATAATGAACAGTTACATGCAGCAAAAAACTATAGGAAATGAGTGTGAACCACTACATAGCATTTCCAATCCCTCTATTTTTGTCTGCTTGTATTTTTAATTTCCTTCTCAGGTTATTTTTACCTTATTTCTAAGTCCGATATATAACTGTATAGCTATATATACATATATTGTATTTAACATAAATTTTAACATATTTAACATGTATTGGTCTACCTGCCATTTAGGGGAGGGGATGGGAGCACAGAGGGGAAAAGTTGGAACAGAAGGTATTGCAAGGGTCAATGCTGAAAAATTACCCATGCATAAATCTTGTAAATAAAAATCTATGATAAAAAAGTTATACAATAAATATTTTTATTTTTACATTGAAAAAAAAATAAAAATATTAGACCTGCTCTCACTGGACACTGCCCTTCCAGACGGTTATGAAATCTGTCTGCCAGAACTAGTGCATCTCCATCAAAAATCAAAAAATTAATAGTATAAAGGGCTAAGTTTATAAATTCTCTAGGATTGACTCCACCCCCCTTTTTTTGTTTTTGGAGGAGCATCTTGATGTCTATTTCTCCTCTATACTATTGCCTGTCCTTGAGGATTAAAAGGTATGCCAGTGGTGTATAAAATTTGATACTGTGCACAAAAGTGTTCAAAATGCTTAGAAGTATATGCAGGTCCATTATTTGTTTTTATTGCTTGTGGCTTGCTTGTATAAGGAATTCAGTGACTACTTGGGCTGTCTCTTTTGCTATGTATTGCAAAAGTAAATTCTGAAAGGTGTCTATTACAACATGGAATAAAAGACAGATGACCAAAAGATTTAAAATGGGCCACATCCATTTGCCAAATTTCAGAGTCTCAAACCACTAGGGTTTTTCCCTAGAGGACACATAGCAGCATTGAAAGAAAGACAACCTGTACAGCCTTTTATTATGCTTCTAGCTTCCTCTTTTGTTATCCCAAATTGCAAACTAAAGCTCGAGCAGCCTGATGATATTTAGAATGAGATTCTTGGGCTGCCTAAAATAAAGGAATATTGATTAACATAGTTAGAAGGCTATTTGCCTTTGAATTTCCACAAAAAATATGACCTGGAAGTCCACTATGAAAGTGGACATGCAAGATATAAATCTGACCTGGATGATTTCTTACTTGCTCTTGAAGTTCCTTAATAACTGATATATATTAGAAGCTACAAATTTTATTTGGGCTGTGGCAATTCTTTGTACCACATCTACTGAATAAGCTGAATCAGATATTATATTTACATCTTCTGGATAATAAGAGCTAGCATGATTGCATACAATTCAGTCTACTGAATGGACTGAAAAGAAGTTCTGACTAGTCTCTTTATAGTTAAATCATGAGAACATATATAGGACTGCTTGCCATCTAGGGGAGGGGGTGGAAGGAGGGAGAGGAAAAATCGGAACAGAAATGAGTGCAAGGGATAATGTTGTAAAAAAATTACCCTGGCATGGATTCTGTCAATATAAAGTAATTATTAAATAAAAATTTTTTAAAAAATAGTTAAATCATGAGATTATGCAGTATAAATGTTATTTTTGGGTGCATCTGTAAAGATAGTTGGTCCTTTAAGAGGAAACTTACAAATCTTTTCTTAAAAAATCTATTGCCAATTATGTAATAGTCTGGTTATCTTTAATGGAGACACGTGTGTAAAATATGGAGCTGTGACCAATAAAATTTGCCACTCTGGGATGTTTTCACAGCATACATTAATTTGTGCATTGGTATAAAAGGTGTATATCTTGTCAGGTTTTATCCCAGATAATTGTACTACTCACTTAATGGCCTTTAATAAAATTCTACCCACAAGCACTGGGTGAAGAATAAGGTTTTGGTCTGGTTGTGCTTGGAGGGTCACCCACTCTGTCACAGTGTGTCCTTGATGAAGGACTGTTGTGGGTACCTCTTTGGTAGCAAAAACCGATATTTCCAAGGGTTTTTGAGTAAATCTTTCAATCACATTGGATAAAGCCAGTTCAACCTCTCTCAAAGTCTCTTGAGCTTCTTTTGTAAGCTGGCATGGTGAGTCTAAAGCACTGTCTCCCCTTAAAATGTCATATAATGGTTGTGATTTTAGGCAGTTAAGCTTAATACTGGACATGTCCATTGGATATCTTCTATCAATTTCTGAAAATCATTTAAGTTGTTAAAGAAAATTTTTGTATTATAAGCACCTTGGAATATACTTTATATCCTAAATATTGAAAAGGAGGGTGCCTTTGAATTTTTCTGGGGCTATATACAATTGGTAGTTCCTTAATGTTTCTTTTGTAGATATGGTCTTTTGTAGACATACTTCTAACATTTGCTCTTCAGGTTCCTGCCCCAAGATATCATTCATGTAATGTAGCGACATAACTTTTGGAAATGCTTTTCTTCCTGGATTAAGAACAGCAGCAAAGTACATTTGACGCATAGTAGGGCTATTTTTCATTCTCTGTGGCAAAACTGTCCATTCATATCTTGTATAAGCCTCAACTAAATTAACTCTGGGCACTAAAAAGGCAAATATTTTTATATCTTCCTTATCCAGAGAGATAGAATAAAAACAATTCTTAATGTCCATAACCCAAAGAGGCCATTCCCTAGACAATTGAGTAGGAGATGGAAGTCCAAGCTGAAGTGTTCCCATAGATTCCATCTGTTCATTTACTTTTTTTAAATCAGTCGACATCCTCCATTTTCCAGATTTCTTTTTTATAGCAAATACAGGGGAATTCCAAGGACTTAGAGAAGGTTGTAAATGTTCTTGGTCAAATTGCTGCTGTACTATATCTAATAAGGCCTGGATTTTTTCACTGATTAAGGGCCATTCTTCTACCCATACTGGTATATTAGTTTTCCATTGAATGGGAGCAGGTTAGAGTGCTGGCAGGCCTTCAAAAGCAGCTCTGCCTAAAAAGCTGAAGTACTCAGTTGTAATCTTAACTGTTGTCTCTTCCCCACAGATTGATGGGGATTTTTATTTACAACAAAAAGAGTAAAAACTCCTGTTTCACCTTCAAATGTCCATCTCAAAGGGGTAGCACTAAGTTCAGTTGCTATTGATCCTCCTATGCCAGACATATAGGTGCCTGCCTTAATCTTTGGCCAATAACTGGGCCAATTGGCACCTCTAAATGTGATGGCTGTCACATTGGCAGACCTGTGTGATCTGTACCCGTGTCTATCAACTCTTTCAGTGTTATGTCATTTACATAGATAGTGAGAATAGGATGGTCAGCTGTAACAGCTGCAGTCTAGAATATTCCTGGATTCTGTTGTTGGGAGTCAAAATCTGGATAAATGTCACCAAATTGCAGGAGTAAATCTGATACTACTACTTCTCCTGAATGATAGATTACACATTGCTTACCTATATTAGTAACTGGGATATTATCCACACATTCCCAGTTTCCCAAATCAGTGTATGGATAGACATTGTTTTGTAAGCACTCTCAGGAGATGAAATGGTCAAGCCTACTGTATGAGGAGGCAAAGGGTCTATAGGCTGGAAAGGGACAGGTTTCAGCTCTCCAAGGGATATCTCAGTTGTCCCAGTGACATACAACTCTATTCTCCCTAATTGCAACCCCCTTCCCTGATCAGGTTGTTTTTCAGTTGTCTGATCATGTTGGAGAACTGAACTTTTAAAGACTCTCTGGTTGTTGCCATCAAGTCCCAAGTGTTTTTTGCCTGGGGCCCTGAGCCGAGCTGTGCTTCTGGTAATGAGGACATAGTGGGTGGGCAAAACTGCTTCATGGGCAGTGCTGATGGTATCATTGCCCATTCCTCTCCTCTTCCTCCTCCTTCTCCTCCTCCTCCTCTTTCTCCTCCTCCTCCTCCTCCTCCCACCCATGAAGGCAGAGTTAAGGGAGGAGGGTTAAGAGATGGAGAATACCCTAAGGGTGAATGCTCAGCTGTAAACAGAATTGAAATTGAGATTTGAATGTGAAAAGCACCACACCCCTTCTTATCTGCAAGGTACTTAATGCACTTAATTCCTTTTCTGCCCAACTCATCATAGTACTTAAGATACTTAACTGTTTTCCCTCCTAACTGGCTGTACCCTGCAAATCTCCTAGAGTAGTAATAAGCAAAATAAATCAGTAAAATGCTTTAAAAAAAAAAAAAAAAAGACTTCCTTAGCTCTGTCCCAGGTGTTGTACTCTCTGGGGCTTCAGCACCAGGCACCAACTCTCTTCTTGCTTTTCTCCTCATACTTCCTTGTCTGGCTGCCCAAGTTAAAATCTTTCCTAGTTTTAAAACTTGTAGGATTCCTTAAAATCAATTTTAGCCCATTGTATCCAGTAGTTCTCCCACTAACTTCCATCTCTCTGGCTCTAATCTTGCTTCCTTAAAGAGCCAAGGAAACATGCTCTTCTGAGTACCTATGAACTGATTGATCTGCTTCTGAGTTACTAACAAATTTTGCTTCAGTGTTAACCTAACTAAGCATGCTTCATACTTCCCTGTGAAGGGAGACTCATTTCTTACTATCTGCCTCATTTCGGCTGAAAAAACAAAAGTGACTAGTTTAGCCCTTACTGAATCTTCCTACTTACCTGTTTTTATACTTACCCTGTTTCTGGGTCAAGGGGCCTCTTCCACTGAACTCAGTTGATCACATCAGTTGAGCTGATTTGTGCCCTACTTTGCAAGGACCTGAGTAGTATGCTTTCTAGATCCCCCAAGTTGGATGGCAAAACTTACAGTTGCTTTCTAGGGCTCCCACACCACACGGTGATTAAAATATCCTGCTTTCTAGAGCCCCCAAGTTGGAGGTGACAAGATGTACTATTACCTTCTAGAACCCCCATGCTGGGATGCCAAAATATACCATCTGGACTAGCTCTCAGGAGGACCTCAGGACCAGCCCAAGTCCGTGGTCTTAGTGGAGGAGTGATGAAGGCAGGAGACTCACCTAGATGGTCAAAGATGGAGTCATGTGCCAACTACAGAATCATTACATCACCATAGAACTCAAGTGCTAACTATAGTAGCATTACATCATACTGCGAAAGTGTTAACAATAAGCACCCTGCTATTGATATGTAAATTCCTCTTACTGTAAGTATCCCTTGCTTCAAGTAGAACACAGGTGGTTGCGCGCCCCCCCTCCCAACTTCTCAAAAAGGGTGAGAGCCCTTAGGGAAGATAGGGAGTCAAACCAGACATTGTCAGCAGGTTCCCTATGGGCTGACTGGTCTCATACATTACCCAGAGTTGCCCCTCTATCTGCAGCCCTCTACAGAAAAGTATTTTCATAGACTTTTCAGATAACTGTTGATATTCTTCTTTAATGCATTAAAAACCAAGAAGTAATTTCTTAAAAATTAGTTTTCATGTGAAATTTGAAACATGTTAATAAACTTCCTATATTCTGTTACATTATTAATTGTGTTATCTTGCATTTTGAATGCAAGATTCTGTAATGATATGTATAGGCTATCTTAGAAAATATTGCATCAAGGAGTTGTGCAAATCTTCCACAGTTTATTAGACATGATCAAACTATCTCATTCATAATATCACAACCAATCTCATCAGAAATGTATGTTAAGTATTAGAGATCTGTCAAGATTACAATAGCATCTACAAGATTTACATAAGTTTAATTTTCACTTGAAAGTTTAAATTTTATCATTGGCAAAGAATACTATAATAATCATAATAATAGCTAACATACATATAGTATCTACAATGTGATTGCCTGGCATCATGCTAAGTTCTTCACAAATGTTGTTATTATTTACTTGTTTCAGTCAAGTCTGACTATTTGTGAATTGATTTGGAGTATTCTTGGCAAAGATACTGGAATTCTTTGCCATTTGCTTCTTCAGATCTTATCTTACTGATAATGAACTTAAGACAACCATAATTAAGTAAACTGTCCAGAGTCACAGTCTAGGTAAGTGTCTAAGATAAGACTTGAACTCAGAAAGATGAGTTTTCCTGTCTGTAGCACCAGGACTCTATCCACTGGGCCACATAGTTAGTCTTTTTTAAATTATTATCTCATTTAATCTTCACAACAACCTTGAAAGATATGTGCTATTATTATCCTCATTTAACAAATGAGGAAACTGAGGCAGACAGGTTAAATGATGTGCCTAGGGTCACATAGCCAAGAAATGGCTAGGGCCAGATTTGTAATCAGGTCTTTCTCATTTCAGGCCCAGTTCTTGATCCATTGCTCTTCCTATCTTCATAAAGGGATGTGTACTTAATTCAAGAAAATGTCTACCAAATACTCATGCCTAGGTAACCTTACTTTGTCCGTCAAATCATTTTTTCAGCTAACAATGGCATCCAGAGGAAAATGTCACATTTTGCTCACACTTCAACTAATAACATAAATGCTTTTAGCAAAAGTATTTTATGCATACTTCCCATTTTATCACACAGAATAATTTTAAAAGTGTACTCAAGGATCAAGACTCAATAACATTAATAAGTTTTATTGCTACACCAAGAATACCATTTCTTTCATCTCTTTCTTTCACTTTGGTACCTGCCATGATAGTGTCAGCCCACTATGAGAGTGAAACAATGAGAGTGAACAAAGGCATTTAATATTTCAGTACTAGTGATGTTTTTTTACCAAACATTCATATAATAGACCAACTTTATGATCATTTGATGTGGATGAACACAAATAAAATAATTCAATGTAAACAAAGCAGCATTATTGTAAATTCAATTATTTACAAGATAAAAGCAGAATTCTGCAAATTGGCTATGAACATGTTTGTGATGAAATCTTTAAATTATAGATCACATAGCAGATACAAACACTGAAGTTCCCCTAAACAAAACAAAACAAAAAAAAAAAACATAGCAAAACAAAATAAAATTGGGAAGAAAGAATATTTGTAAGGTACTAGGGGACATTGTTTCCCCTAGAACCTAAGCAATCTCTGAAAAATTTATACATTTAAACTCAGGAACCATAGGAACTGTAATATAAGAGAAGAGGCATTCACTGGCAGAAACTATATTTTAAGCCCAAACATTCTTCCATGGACTCTAGAACTATGGCCATCTTCTGGTAAATTATGACAAGTAAAAGAATCATGACTCAAGGGATTAATAGAGCACAGGCAAGACTAATTGGCCACACCTGCTTAGAGATGCTAAAGAAATGAGCCAAAAGAAAATCAGTACTGCATAGAAAATGATAGGAGTTACAAGGAAAAGCATCAAGATATAATTACAAAACATTCTTTATGCAGTGATTATGTTCTAGCCTCTGAAATCTAGTGTTTCTTCCCTAAAAAAAGACCTAGGAACACAGAGAGATCTCAATATTTCTAAGACAGCAGTGTTGGGAAAATAAATTGAACTTGGGCCAACTTCTTCCCTCAAACAAGCTCCAGTGCTAATGGGCTGGCCTAGAGAATGGACAATTACTTCAACATTTCTCTCTAACAAGGAACTGTGGGAATTAGATCCTACAGTCTAGGGACTTCCTGGAAAGGCACCTACAATACTCTCCATATACCCTTCCTTGAACACAGAGCTGAATCCTCTCATGCACACAAACTCATCCAAAACCTCAGGACCTCTTTCATTTCCAAGAATCCCCAAGTTGAGCTAGCTCCCTGACTGAAATTCTGAGCTGTAAGAAGGAAATCAGGTGAGGTAAGGTAGCTGAGTCTCAGGAACAGAACAAAAGCTCCAGACCAAACAATCAAATAGGAAGATCTATAGAAGGCATTTTCTGTTTATTCAAGGAAAAAATATCACACAAAATAGTGACTGGGTCTCATAAAATCATAGAAAATTAATCTACAAAAGATTCGAGAACATAAAAGAACAGGAGAACTGAAAAGATTCTTGGAACATAGAATGTCAGACTAGAAAAAATAATTAAATTGAAAAGACATCAAGATTTCCATTCTAAAAGATCAAAAAGAAGACAGCATGTTTATATAGAAGTATATACAGAATAAATATAAAATAAACACCTGTCCACAGGAAAGATTAAAATACTTGCTGATGTGAGAATCAAGAGAGGCTGCAGGCAAACAGTGGCTTAGCTGAGTTTGGAAGAAAACCAGGGATTCCAAGAGGAAAAAGAGGGGAGGTAGAGAATTCTAGGTAGGGGGCACAGCCAATGCAGAAGCACAAAGAAGCAATGTTTGTTGTTGTTTTGTCATTGTTGTTATTGTTTTCTAATCATGTCTAGTATTTCATGACCCCATTTTGGGTTCTCTTGGCAGAGATACTGGAGTGGTTTGGCATTTTCTTCTCCAGCTCATTTTACAGATGAGGAAACTGAAGAAAACAGGGTTAAGTGACTTGCTCAGGGTCACACAGATAGCATCTGAAGTCAAATTTGTACACAGGAAGATAACTCTACCTTCTTCCAAATGCAGCTCTCTATGAAGTGCACCTTCTTCTGCCACCAAAAACGGATATGGAGGATCATATGTGTCAGAGTTATCATGTCAGTAAATATGAAATTGAAATGCTTTTTAAAATCATTTGTGCTTAATTGCTAATTTCCTTTAAGGCAGAATGCGACATTTTCTTTCTAAAAGAATTAAAATGACAAATTCAAATTACTCCTCTCTTATCCCAGTAAAAGGAAGCAAGGTTAGCATAGGAGGAAAATAATAATGACCCAATGTCATCCCTATTCAGAATATGCAGGGATTCTGGACATAGAGGAGTTGGACCTGACTTCACCACAAGAAGACTAAGGACATGAAATTCAATGTGTGAGTGAGAAATTTGATTTTGTTAATTGGAGAAATGAGGTGAAAGATTCTTTGATGGAATTCTATCAAAGGTCAAAGAATTTAGATGTGAAGGGGACTTTAGAATAAAGAACAGAGGCAGAGGGCATCTGAATGCATGCGCTATCAAAGAGAAGAATACTAAATACAAGAATATTGATTTCCATTGAGACTGTAAGGACTTTAGAATAAAAATATTCTAGAGCTGGAATGTCAACTACTGGATAGGAACTTATATAATAAAATATCAAACTTGGAAAGGATCTTAGAGACCAGCATGTTAAAAGATCTCAAAACTCAGGTGGAAAAATTGAATTTATCTGTGTGACAGTCTGGAAGATATGGGGCTGGAACCCAAGTCACTTGAATAACATGGCAAACTTCTTTCCATTGTTTATTATTCAGGAGGAGAGTGATATGAACAAATGGGCTTTTTAGAAAAAATAATTTGGCAGCTTTTTTGGTGAGTGAATTGGAGAAGAGAAAGATTGGAAACGGAGAGACTAGTTAGGAAGCTATTGCAATAGTGCAGAGGAAAAGTGATGAGAGTCTGAAGCAGCATAGAAGCTCTGTGTATGAATGGGAAAAGGAGAGCAAATATGGAAGGCATTTATCTCAGAAAATTTTAAGCTGAGGATCCATGGATAGGTTTAAGGGGAGCTAAAAACTTGAATAGAAAAAAAAAATCACGCATTTATTTTCACTAACTTTTTACTATATTTATTAAGCATTTCTTTTAATTATTTGATATATTTAAATACTTCTTTATGAGGATTCGTATGCATTCACCTTATTGCTAAAAAAACAAAAACAAGATATAAGAAATGTTAAGAAACCTTTTTTTGAGAGGAAAAATCACTTAATCTCTTAGTATCACTTTCCTCATTAGTAAAGGGAAGAATACCTACAGTGATACAGATGTACTTACCATGCATGGGATTGTTGTTAGGACCAAATGAAAAAAGGTATCTCATATCTATTTAACGGAATCTCAGGATCTGAAGTCTTCTGATAACATTTAAGTATTCTATTGGAGTCAACTAAATGATGATGATGATGATGATGATGATGATGATGATGATATTATTAAATTTTCTCAGAGGTATGAAGGACATTAAGGGTCAAAACTTAGCCCTTTATAAGACAGAAATCTCTCCTCCAATGCTAATACAGTTAATGATTCATTTTAAGAAATCCAGGTTTTTAACTATCAATAGTTAATATGGGGGTCATTGTTAGAGGCTCACAGAAAGGGAATCCCAAAAAGATCATGCAGTCTAATCTATTCTGGAGGAGGAATCCTCTCTACAAGATAGCTGATAATAAGTGCTGTACTTTTTTATTGTCTGCTCAACATTTTTATCAAGATTTGGATGAGGTCAGAGAAGATGAACATCAATTTTGGGGCTAAGAAGATACTTCAGAGAATAATGTATATGCTAATGACAGAATTAGGATTAAAAAAATTCTGAAAGGATGAAATCCAAAAAGATAAAATTTTCTGAGTCACCGATATTTTGACATTTCCAGATTTGGGGAAGAGGGCAAGAGAGAGAGAAAGAAAGACAGAGACAGAGACAGAGAGAGGGAAAGAGGAGAGAGAAACAGAGGAAGAGAAGGAGAAAGGGAGAGACAGAGAGACAGAAACAAAGAGACAGAGACAGAGGAGTATCTTTTGTCTTTACAACACAGGCATTTCTGAGCTTAACAGTCTTTGAATATGGACTTTGGATAAGGAAAAACAATAAATTACTGTCATACATTTCAAAATAGCTGATATGTATTCTGTTCTCATCAAAGTGATTTTTATGAAATAGAAATCTAACCATGACATGCCCCTGCTCAGTGAACTCCAATGACCTCCTATTGTAGTCAGCAACGTATGAAAATTCTTCTCTTTGCCATTTAAAACTCTTTATAGCCTCACTCTTTCTTACCATTATTTTTCCAGCATTCCAAATTAAAAATAAACAGGTTTGGATCACTTTAAACTCCTACTAACAACGTTTCAACATACCTATTTTCCCAGTTCTTCTCCTGCACTAACCATACCACATTTTGTCAGTCTCTACCAATTTTCAGGGTGTCGGGGTTTATTTCTTTTGTGTTACTATACTATTGATGGATTTGGAGTATATTTTTATGAGGACATGAATGGTCTATAATTTTTTCTGAACACATTTTTCATACCTTATGACGTATCATTTGGAGGATGGAGTTTTTGTATATCTATCTATTGCTATCAATTTTTTGTTTGTTTTAGATCTCAGACTATGAGTAGTGGTATTTCATAGGTTCCCATGGTCCTATTTCTCTTTTAATTCTAATTTTAATGATTTTATTCAGCATAAACTTTCAAATAAACCATAAATGGGATGTTTTAAATTCTTATTTCATTTTTTTTCTATATTTGCTTCCAAACAGGTGAATGGAAGGTGAAAATCAGTCTGAAGTATCAGAGTTCATCCTTCTGGGTCTTTCAGATGAGCCAGAGCAGCAGAGGCTCCTGTTCTTCCTGTTTCTCCTTATGTACTTGATCACAGGACTGGGCAACCTGCTCATCATGATGGCTATTTTCTCTGACCCACACCTCCACACTCCCATGTACTTCTTCCTCAGTAATTTGTCCCTGGCTGACATCTGTTTCACCTCCACCACCATTCCCAAGATGCTGAGCAATCACATATCCAAAAACAGAACAATTCCTTATGCTGGGTGTCTGACACAAGTATTCTTCTTCATTTTGTTTGGTGGGATTGATAGTTTCCTCCTCACTTCCATGGCTTATGACCGCTATGTGGCTATTTGTGCACCCCTACACTATAACACAATTATGACTCCGAGGGTCTGTGTCCTTCTAGTACTAGTGTCTTGGTCTTGGGCCATTACTAATTCCCTGACACATACCGTCTTGCTGACTCGATTGTCATTCTGTGGCCACAATCAAATCCCTCATTTTTTCTGTGACCTCAGTCCCTTTTTAAAATTGGCCTGCTCAGACACCTACATCAATGACTTGATGGTCTATACAGTGGGAGCACCAACAGTATTTCTACCCTTCATTGGAATACTCATATCCTATGCACACATTTTCATAAGTATAATGAAGATCTCCTCTGTTATTGGAAAACAGAAAGTTTTCTCTACTTGTGCTTCCCATCTCACTGTGGTCTGTCTTTTCTATGGGACAGTCATTGGGGTGTACTTCAGCCCCACATCTACCCATATAGCCCAACAAGATATAGCAGCAACTGTGCTGTACACGGTTGTTACTCCCATGCTGAACCCTTTCAT
Source organism: Antechinus flavipes (assembly GCF_016432865.1). NCBI lineage: Eukaryota > Metazoa > Chordata > Mammalia > Dasyuromorphia > Dasyuridae > Antechinus > Antechinus flavipes. Next base: position 666,870,139 of record NC_067398.1, read on the forward strand.
CTATAGCCTAAGAAATAAGGACATGAAAGGAGCCTTGAGGATGCTCATCATTAGGAAACTGGGGTTCACTCTATGACTATGAGATATCTTCCTGGAACAGATAATAAAGCTGTGGGAGAAGGCTGACTAGAAGTCTTCTCTAATTTCACATGAAATTACTCATTTCTCTTCTTGACATTGTGACATGATGGATAAAGAACCAAATCAGTTACCAGAATTCTTTCTAGTAGCTTTTTATTGAGGAATTGTCGGTATTGAATGAAACATACTGACTCTATCTTCTGACTCACTTCTGGATCTAGCTCAGTTCCATTTCTATTCAATTATAGGTCTACATCCATTGCTGTCTTGTGAGAAAATTTTATACAATTGTAGAAATTGTGTTGTACATGACTGGGAAACTGTACCACTTTCCCTTATTGCTCAGAGAGCCTTACCAAAGAACATAGATTATGCTGAGCAGAAGCACAGTCAGATCCAAAAATTAATTCAAGGATTTTTCTCATTATTTTGTATTTTCAGCAGCTCATATGCCTCATTTGAAAATTAATCCCACACTAATGAATGACTTGTTGTTTCTATGTTACTTAGACTAAATAATGATACTTAAGGGGAATAAGATACCACTTTTTCTAATTTCAGGAAAGTACAGTTGTTTACTATGTTCTTCCCAATTCAGAAAGGCCCTAATTTTCCTCCAATTAAAATTAAATTATACATCATATTTTGTATCATTTTTTTTGTTTTCTTTTAATATATAAAACTCTATCCCCTCCTGTGTTCAGGTCTAGTGACATTCTGAAGAAAGTCTGATCCCAAACTCTTAAACAATTAACATGTATTGCATAATAAACTAATATACTCAGAAACTCACACTTCATTTCCTCATATATTTTGGATTTCAATCATCACAGTCTTTGGCAAGTAAAATCCAGTCAAGTTAGGGCTTTGACCCACCTGCACAACAGACTTTTAGAGAAACTCCCTCGACTATTCTGACTAATCTTTCACTGAGGGAATTCATTGCTTAAGACTGCTCCCCAGCAATTAAACTCCCCTTGATCTCAATCTGCTTTCAAGCTAACGTAGGGTTTGCTCCCACACTGCTGGGGAAGATTAACCACACATTGCAAAGAAATTACTCCTTTATAATGAGCAATAAGGTCCAGGAATAGTAAATTCAAAATTGGGTATGACCCATACCTCAAAAGATTTGGGGCCTTATTTGTTTGGGGGGAAATGATTTGGGGCAAATGGACCCCAGCAAAATACTACTCTACAAAAATATTGTTTCAGTGGGCTCCAGTAAGGAGCATACTGACCTTGTGCTAAAACTCTGCTATTGTATCCTGGTACTCCTGTGGTATCACCAAACTTTGACTACTGTATTTCACTTCCAGCTTCTTGACAGCTTTTATACTTCTTGAGTGTAAGAATTGCCTCTGAATTTGGCCTCCAAAATGGACTCAAAAATTTTAGCATTATGTCCTAAAGCCATTCTTGTTTAGGGGCAACCATATATACACACACTTTTTGAAAGAATTCTTTAGTATACCAAAGAGTAAAAGAATGATGTGGACTTACTCTCTTCCCCTGTGAAGAAGAAGTCCATTGGGATATTAGAAGGTATAAGCAATTCCCAGATTATCCTCTGTGTATAGAGTGACTGTGAGGATGGACTCCTGAAAAATTGCAACCACAGGGTTAAGGATGCTGGAGAAAGTTAATGAAATTTCATACTTGAGATAGTGATGCCAAATTCTCTCACATTAAGCAAGAGTAACTTTCACTTTAGACTTTCATGAAGAGCTTACATTAAAACTTGTTGAAGGTTTGGAGATTAAGGAGATTGGACAAAAATCAATAAGGAATTTGGAGATTAATCATTTTAAGATTGCAGAAGAGAGCTCCTGAGATTTTGCCCCAATATAGATGAAGAATATGTTGTCGTATCCCAAAATGTATGGAGCAGTGCAATGGAAATACTAATGAGTTTTGGTCAGGTAAGGGAATCAGAGAAAAACAATTTCAGGATCCATGTGGGAAGATAGAAAATAAAAGAGTCAAAAGAACAGTGGAGCATATCTGCTTGGGAGACATAATGGCAAAGTTGTGAGAATGAGAAATACAACTAAGAGGGGAATGAAGCTTAGCCAATCTTTTTCTGTCTTAAAAAAATGAAGGTTTCATGAGGCATTTACCAATAGGAGCAGAATGGCATGACTGGAATTATATCATAAAGCAAGAAGGCCACAGGTATTGAGGAAAGGGTCCACAGGGAGAGGTTAGTTGAGTCATTGTGACAAAATCCTGAGAATCAAAAACAGATCCAAGAGGAAAATGAAATATTTGGAGTTGTCCCTCTGTTTCAAGGGAAAACTTGACGAGTAGAAGAAGCAGGGATAAAAGCAGAAATTGGTGATATGAAACCTAAGATCAACAAAAAGCTAAAATTTATTAAATAAAATGTGGTGGGAAGAGGAGACTATTTTCAAGGTCCCTTTCATCCAAAACTTTATTATTTGGTGACCTAGCTTCAGATGTTTTCTAGATCACTCTTTAATTGTATGATTGCAAATAATTTCAATTTTTTGAAATCTACACATAGAAAATTCTTATTATATGTATTTCAAATATCATAGAACATAACCTCTAATGGAACATAAATATCTTCTATAGCAGCAATTAATAGAATCTCTTAAATACATTTCTACTGGTATTATAGGTTCCATATACTGGATGAATAAAAAGTGAGACATTACACTGGAATTACACTGTAAGAAAAAATGTATACAGAAATACCTGGAAAGACTGAGCATGATTAATGCTTAGTAAAATGGGTTTAGTAAAATGGAAAACAATATTGAAGTTACTACAAGAATGTAAATGTAATGAATTACAATCACAAAATAATCAAAAAATGGACACAGAGGAAATACAAAAAAAAAAAAAAAAAAAAAAAAAGATCAATCCCAAGAAGAAATTGAAGACATGCCCCCCACTTATTTAATGAGATGATGGCCCAATGGGTGTCAAAAATGGCATATAGTATGTGCGGTAATTTTCACATATTGATTTGTTTTCCTGATGTTATTTTTCTTTAAAAAATAAAAGCCTTCAAGGCAAGAGCAAGATGACAAATTAAAGGAAGTAAATAGCCATGCTTTCCCCTCAATCACCACAAATATCTTTAAATAATGACTCTAAACACATTTTGAAGCATCAAAATTCATAAAAAGAAGAAGCAGAACAATTTTCCAGCCAATTACAGCTTAGAATATTAGCAGAAAAGATCTGGTGCATCAGAGTGGGAGCCCAGAAATCTCAGTGTGGAATACACTAAGGCAGCACCAACCCTTACTCTAGTAAAGCAGAAATCAGCAGCAGTAATGGGGGTTTCTTTATCTCTCAGCCAGAGACAATAAGAACCACTTGGAAGGTCAGCAGGAAAGATTTGTCAGTAGAGTGAGAGGGCATCCTGAAACCAACATACCAGGACTGGACCAGCTTCCAGAGGCCTCAGTTCCAAAAAGTGATGGTACTAAGAAAAGAAACTGTTGCTTTAACAAACTGAATTTTACACCAAGAGAAAAATCTAGGCACTCCTGGAAGTTCCAGGAGAACTGGCCAAAAGAAATACTTGTGGTCAGGCCCTTAGAGGGAGTTTTGAGAACAGCTGCACAAAACCCCTGAAGTTTGGGACAAGACATGCTCCTCCCTGGAAACAAAGCCTTAGTTTGACAAAGAATTAAAAGCCAAGTAATAGACTGAAAAAAATAAGCAGAAAACAAAAATGATTCTGACTATAGAAAGGTACTATCGTGACAAGGAAGATCAAAACACACACTCAGAAGAAGATTATAATGTCAAGGCTCCTACATCCAAAGTCTCTAAGAAAAATAAAAATTGGTCTCAGATCATGGAAGAACTCAAAAGACATTTTGAAAATCAAGTAAGAGAAATAGAGGAAAATTAGGAAGAATATTGAGAGGGTGCAAAAGGAAATACCAAAAGCTAATAAGGAGGAGAATGTCTTAAAAAGCAAAATTGGCCAAATGGGAAAGAAGGTAGAAAAGTTTACTGAGGAAAATAATTCTTTAAAAATCAGAATTAAGCAAATGGAAGCTAGTGATTTTATGAACAATAAAAATACAATAAAGCAAAACCAAAAGAATAGAACAATAAGGGAGGGAGAGGATGAAATATCTCATTGGAAAAACAGCTGACCTGGAAAAATAGATCCAGGAGACTTAATTTTAAAATTACTGGTCTACCTGAAAATCATGATCAAAAACAGCTTAAAAATTACCTTTCCAGAAATTATCAAGGAAAACTTTCCTGATATTTTAAAACTAGGAGGTAAATACTAAAGAAGGGAAAGGGACCTGTATGTGCCAAAATGTTTGTAGCAGCCCTGTTTGTAGTGGCCAGAAACTGGAAAATGAATGGATGCCCATCAATTGGAGAATGGCTGGGTAAATTGTGGTATATGAATGTTATGGAATATTATTGTTCTGTAAGAAATGACCAGCAGGATGAATACAGAGAGGACTGGCGAGACTTACATGAACTGATGCTAAGTGAAATGAGCAGAACCAGGAGATCATTATACACTTCGACAACGATATTGTATGAGGACATATTTTGATGGAAGTGGATTTCTTTGACAAAGAGACCTGAGTTTCAATTGATAAATGACTGACAAAAGCAGCTACACCCAAAGAAAGAACACTGGGAAACGAATGTGAACTATCTGCATTTTTGTTTTTCTTCCCGGGTTATTTATACCTTCTGAATCCAATTCTCCCTATGCAACAAGAGAACTGTTCGGTTCTGCAAACATATATTGTATCTAGGATATACTGCAACATATCCAACATATAAAGGACTGCTTGCCATCTAGGGGAGGGGGTGGAGGGAGGGAGGGGGAAAAAATCGGAACAGAAACGAGTGTCAATATAAAGTAATTATTAAATAAAAAATTTTTTAAAAAAATAAATAAATAAATAAAACTAGGAGGTAAAATAGACATTGAAAGAATTCACCAATCACCTCCTAAAAGACATTTAAAAGTGAAAACTCCCAGGAAAATTATAGCCAAATTCTAGAACTCCCAAGTCAAAGAGAAAATATTGCAATTATACAGAAAGGAAAAATTGCAGTACAATGAACCTACAATCAGTATAGCACAAGATTTAGCAACTTCTACATTAAAGGTTAGGAAAGCTTGGGATATGAGATTCTGGACAGCAATGGAACTAGGATTACAACCAAAAAACAATTACTCAGCAAAAATGAGTATAATTTTTCAGGAGAAAAGATGGAAATACAATGAAATAGAGGGTTTTCAAGTATTTGTGATGAAAAGACCAGAGGCAATTGGAAAAATCTGATTTTCAAATACAGATCTCAGAAGAAGCATAAAGAAGTAATCAGGAGAGTGATTGGGCTTAAGAAGATTTATCTGTTTACATTCCTACATGTAACTCATTAGAACTTTCTCATTATTATGATAGAAGGAATTTACATAAACAGTACAGGTGTGAGCTGAAAATGAAAGGATAATATTTAAAAAAACAAAATTAAGGGGTGAGAAAGAATGTACTTGGGAGAAAGGGAAAGGGAAAAGTGGAATAGTGTAAATTTTTTCCCATAAAAGAATCAAGAAAAAGCTTTTACAGTGAGGCATGGGGAGAAGGGGAAGAGAGAAAGAATTAGTGAATCTTATTCTCATTAGAATTGGCTCCAAGAAGAAATAATCTATACACTCAGTATGAGTATAGAAATCTATCCTACCTTTCAGGAAAGTAGGAGGTAATAGAGGAAAGGCGGGAGGATAATAGAAGAGAGGGCATATTGGATCAAGGGATGGTCAGTAGTAAAACACGTTTGAAAAGAATCAGAGTGAAAGAAAGAAAAAATAAATGGAGGAAATACAGTTAGAAATAGTAATTGGAAAAAGAATTTTGAAGCAATTACCTCTGGTGAAGGTCTAATTTCTCAAATTTATAGGGCATCAAGTCATATTTATTTTTGGAAAAAAACATTCCCCAATTGTTTAATGACCAAAGGATATGAACTATGCCCACAGGGGTATAAAATCATGCAGATCCTTTGACCTAATAATACCACTACTATTCATGAATCTCAAAGGAGATTTAAAAAAAAAAACAAGGAAAAGGAACCATACATACAAAAAGTATTTATAGCAACCCTCTTCTCACAGCAAATAATTGGAAATTGAGGAGATGCCCATAAATTGGGGAATGACTGACTAAATAAACTGTGGTAGAAGCAGCTAGATAGCACAGTAGATAGAGCACCAGCCCTGAAGTTAGGAGGACCTGAGTTCAAATCTGCTCTCAGTCACTTAACACTTCCTAGTTGTGTGACTCTGGACAAGTCGCTTAACCCCAATTGCCTCAGCAAAAAGTAAATAAATAAGTAAATACTGGTATGTGATTATAGCAGAATATTATTGTTCTATGGGAATTGATGAGCAAGCTGCTCTCTGAAAAACTTGGAATGTCCTCCATTAACTTAAGAAAAGTAAAATGCACTGTGTACAAAGGAAAAGCCATGTTCTGGAAGGATCAGATGTGAATGACTGCTATTCTCAGTAATACAATGATTCACAATTATTCTGAAAAACATGATGAAAAACTCTATAAACAGACAAAGAACTAGTTGTATTGGAATAAAGATTGAGGCATATTCTATTTTTTTTTTTTACTTTTTTGGTGAGGGTTTTATGGGGTGGGAGATATATATTTTCTTTCACAATGTGATTTTTATGGAAATGTTTTGCATAACTTTACATATGTTTTCTTAATTTGGAACTCAAAGCTTTAAAAACAAATGTAAAAAACTTTTACTTGTAACTAGGATAAATAAAAATATTAAATATTGAAATGAACATTTCCAGCTTGGCAGCTAACTTTTAAACTAGGGAGTTGTTCAGTCAGGTACCAACTGCCCAGAAGGAGAAGACTGACTAAAAAATGCACTTGTCAAAAAGATATCCTCCAAATGGATCACTCAATAGCTGAAGATTTTAAGATAATCATGCCCAGTAAAGGCCAGTAGATATCAAGCTTTTGGCTAACTAGAAAACACAGGTATCTTCTCAGGAGACCCTTTAAGTTACCATTACTTTTTACAATAAGTACAGTAACTACAAAGAATGATTTGAGATGTTCTTTGATTTCTATATTCATGAATTTAGAGTTGTTTGTGTCAGTGAACTTTCTAAGTTGGAAGAAAAAATTAATGTCTTTGCATCAATATTATTATATATAATATTGGTATTATAGGGGCATAAAGGGGTATAAAGATATCCAGGGAAGATTGGTACTTCTTTGAGGACTGCCAAGCCCTTTTCAAGGCTCCTTTCCACCTTTGGTATTCACATAACTTGCCCAATTTTCTCTTGTAGTTTCAAGGATCTGTAACATATTCAGCATGCATTCCAGCAAACTTTCAGCAGACAGTCTAGATCAGGTTGAAGATAATGTAGGAGTCTCAAACCCATTGATGAGTTAGTGGTGTGCCTGCCCTAAGTATGGGAAGATTTACCCCAACTGAATGGGTTGATGAGAATTAGTTCCAATAGCCAGAAAGACAGCTGATGCAAGTTCTGTAGAAAAATTAAGAGGGGCAGCTAGGTGGCTCAGTGGATAGAGCACCAGCCCTGAAGTCAGGAGGACCTGAGTTCAAATCTGGGCTCAGACACTTAACACTTCTAGCTGTGTGACCCTGGGCAAGTCACTTAACCCCAATTGCCTCAGCAAAAAAAAAAAAAGAAAAAAAATTAAGAGCAGAAATCGTAGGCACTAAGGTCATCCACTGTCAACCTGAGCATTCACCAGTAGTCTTGACTTTTATCTTACCATTGGATTTTGATGAGTTTTAAAGAGAAAATGAGGCTGCCTCACTGAAATCCAATTTATTCACAAGTCAAAAACCATCATCTATGTCTTTTTTTTATCTTTTTTGCTGAGGCAACTGGAGTTAAGTGACTTGCCTAGGATCACATATGTCTTTTTTTTTTTTTAAGCCATTTTTGCCTCTATCAAAGTGAAAGGCAAGTGATGAAACAGCAGGTATAAATACACTGGAGCTGTAATCATGACACTGCACAAAGATGTCCTAGACCAGGAGAGTCATCTTCTCAGCAGTGGGATTCAGCTGTACCAGGATATCTGAATAGCCTTTTTAAAAAAATTACACTGCTCCTGGCATGATAAAGAAGCTAGAAAAGGTATCCTAAAAATTGTCTGCTTTACTTAATCTAACCTTGACTCATTTACCATGGCAGAAGGCAATGCTATGCTATAGTCAAACATAAAAAATGTAAGAAAAAAAAAAAAAACTTTGGCATGTGGAATGTGTGCATGTTTATGGACAATACAAATCCCAGTAGACCTGAAAATCAAATCGCTCTAATCATAAGATAACTCAGTAGTTAACACATCCAAATTGTAGTCCCGAGTGAAAAAAATGCAGGCAAATAAAGGCCAGTTTATCAAAATCACATCTGGATATATGTTTTATGGGATTGACATGAACCTTGCAATCAAAACTAATCTAGTCAACAAGCTTGTATGCTTCCCTGAAGAAGGAACAGAGGATCAAAACAATGTAATCTTTTGATGCTTGTAAATGCTGTGGATGGAAGAGGTCCTGTACCTATTCAATCTACTGTACCCTTCCCTCTGCTTTCCACATTAGCTCAAGAGTTGAATCTACCAAGGATTCCATCTTATTTATAAGCATCAACTTGCCCAGCCCAGCCCAATGGGAATCACAGGATAGACTGAGCAACAGTAGCCATGGGATGCCTCCATTATTCATTGTGCTACTTATGTATTTCTAAAACATTTGATACAAATCTATAAACTAATTGTTTTATTATAGTCTTATTATGTATCACAGAGAAAGGATTTTTATATGGCTCCACTAATCCCATGTCTTTCATAAATTGTATTGCTTTTTTAACATAGGTGGCTTAAGATATGTTTTATTATAACAAAACTGACTGTATATGAAGAAAATCCAACCTCATTTAGATAAGTAGATATAAAATTGAATATTTTCATAGTATTCTCAAATGATTGTGGACATTTTCTTCTGATACACCAAAACCTGAGAAGTAATAATTTCTTAAAAGTTAGTTTTCTGGGGTGTGGAGTCAAGATGGTGGAGTAAGCCAGGAAGCTGTTTGAGCTTTCCCAGTTTCCCTTGAAAACCATATGAAATCAGGCCTCTGAATAGTCTGTGTGAGTGAAACCACTCTAAAGTTCAAGATAAATTGGGAAAATTTCAAGAAAGGTCAGTCTCTGGGATGAAAAAAATGTTCAGCCTAGCTCAGCTGTCTGAGATGCATCATCTGTATTCTAGGAAAATCAGTGAGAGGGTCTTAATCAAAGCAAATCAGCAACTGAGATCTTCAGTCCTGGCTTAGTAGAGAAGCAGATCAGTGGGGCAGCCTCCAGTCCTAGCTCAGAAGGCAAACTCTGGGAAACCAAATTTTTTCCTCAAAAAATTAGACAAAGCTACCACCTGTAAACACAAGAGGCCCCTGTGCTCAAAGCCAAGGCTCAGAGCTACACAAGAAGTTTAGAACAGCACCCCCTTTGTTCCTGGAACACAGCTTGATCATAATTTTTTTTTTTAAAAGAGAGGAAATGCCAACGGAAAAGGAAAGAAAATGAGAAAAAAAAAAAAAAACCCTTGACCATAGAAAGCTACTATGATTACAAGGAAGACCAAAAAATCAACTCAGAAAAGAACAAAATGTCAACAGAGGAACAGGATAGAAACACTACAGAAAAAAAAGTTAAGAGAAGAGGGAGGATGATAGAAGATAAGTTAGTGGATAGGGTGAGTTAAAAAAAAAAACACTACTAAATATAGGGTAGAAAGAGATAACTAAAGAATATAGGGGGGAGAGGGGAATAGAATGGAGGGAAATAAAGAGCTGATAATGATAACTGTGAATGTGAATAGGATGAACTCTCCAACACAAAGGAAGTGAATAGCAGAGTGGATTAAAAAAACAGAATCCTATAAATATGCTGTTTACAAGAAACACATTTGATACAGAGTGGTACATACAGAGTAAAGGTAAAAGGAAGAACAGAATTTATTATGCTTCAGCTGATGTAAAAAAAAAATCATGGTTAACAATTCTGATCTCACGTGAAGCAAAAATAAAAATAATTTTATTTTAAAAGGTCGGGAAAAAAAGTACATCTTGATAAAGGATACTATAAACTATATGCACCAAGTGGTAGAGCAGCCAAATTCCTAGAGAAGATATTAAGCCAGTTACAATAAGAAATAGTCAGTAAAACTATACTAGTAGGAAACCTCAACCTTCCCTTCTCGGCATCAGAAAAATCTAACCACAAAGTAAACAACAATAAACAAAAACAAAAACAAAAAATAGGAAAGTTAATATAATTCTGGAAAACCTAGACATGATAAACCTCTGAAGAAAATTAATAGGAATAGAAAGGAAAACATCTTTTTCTATGCAATATATGGTACCTATGCAAAAATTCACCCTATATTAGGGCATAAAAACCACACAATTAAATGCAGGAAGGCAGAAATAGTAAATGCTTTCTTTTCAGACCACAATGCAATAAAAATTATATTCCATAAAGGGAAATATAAAGATAGACTAAAAACCAATAGGAAATTAAGTAATTAAAATTTTTAAATGACTGAATCAAACAACAAATCACAGAAACTATTCATAATTTCATTCAAGATAATGACAATAATGATACAACATACCAAAAACTATGGGATACAGCCTAAACAGTGCTTAGGGGGAATTTTATATCTCTAAATAACTATATGAATAAAATAGAGAAAGAGGATATCAATGAATTGGCTATGCAACTAAAAAACCTGAAAAAAGAACAAATTAAAAACTCCCAATTAAGTACCAAATTAGAAATTCTGAAATGCAAAGGAGAGATTAACAAAATTTAAACTAAGAAAACTATTGAATTAATTAATATAACTGAGTTGGTTTTATGAAAAAAATGAAATAGAAAATTTGATTTGGTTAATTTGATTAGAAAAAGGAAAGGAAAAAACAAATCACCAACATCAAAAATGAAAAGGGTGAATTCACCATTGATGACAGAAATTAAAGCAATAATTAGGAGCTATTTTGTCCAACTGTACAGCAGTAAATCCAACAATCTAACCAAAATGGATGAATATTTACAAAAATAAACTGCCTAGGTTAACAAAGAAATAAATTACTTAAGTAGTTGCATTTTTGCAAAAGAAATTGAACAAATCGTTAATGATCTCCTTAAGAAAAAATCTTCAGGGGAAGATGGAGTCACAAGTGAATTCTACCAACATTTAAAGAATATTTATTTCCAATACTATGTAAATTATTTGGAAAAATAGGTAAAGAGATAGTCCTGCCAAATTCCTTCTGACAACAAATACGGTACTGATTCCCAAAACAGAGAAAGAAAATTATAGACCAATCTCCCTAATGAATATTGATGCAAAAACTTTAAATAAAATATTAGAAAGGAGATTACAGAAACTTCTCAGCAGGATAATACACTATGACCAAGTGAGATTTATACCAAGAATGCAGGGCTGATTCAATCAAGAAAACTATTACCATAATTGAGCATATCAATAGCAAAACCAAAACAAATCAAATGATAATATCAATAGATGCAGAGAAAGCTTTTGACAAAATACAGCACTCATTCCTATAAAAGCACTAGAGAACATAGGGAAAGGGGGAGCTTGCCTTAAAATAATAAGCAGTCTAAAAGCAACAGCAAACATTATTTGTAATGGAGAGAAGCTGGATGCATTCTAGACAAGATCAGGGTTCTTGAAGCAAAGATGCCCATTTTCATCACTATTATTCAAAATTGTATTAGAAATGGTGTTTTTAGCAATAAGAAAAGAAAAATAAATTAAAGGAATTGTAATAAGCAATGTGGAAATAGAACTATCACTCTTTGCAGATGATATGATGATATACATAGAGAATTCTAAAAAAATCATCCCAAAACCTACTTGAAACAACTAAAAGCTTTAGCAAAATTTCAGGATATAAAATGAACCCAAACAAATCATCAGCATTTCTATATATTACTGACAAAGCTAGCCCATTACTAAGAGGCAGAAAGAAATTCCATTTAAAATAACTATAGACAAGCTCAAAAATTATATGAACAAAATTACAAACCACTTCTCACACAAATAGTCAGATCTAAACAACTGGAAAAACATCAACTGCTCATGGGCATGCCAAGCTAATATAATAAAAATGACAATTCTGCCTAAATTGATCTATTTGTTCACTGTCATTCCAATCAAACTGCCAAAAATTTGTTTTATGGAACTAGAAAAAATGATAAAATTCATCTGGAGGAAGAAAAGGTCAACAATATCAAGGGAATTGATGAAAAATATGTAAATGATGGTGGTTTAGCAATACTAAACTAAAACAACATTATAAAGCAGCCATCAAAATCATTTGGTACTGGCTAATAAAGAGAATAGTGAATTAGTGGAATAGATTAAATATACACAACATAATAAACAAGGCCTATAGTAATCTAATATTTGATAAATTTCAGCTTTTGGAATAAGAATCCATTATTTAATAAAAATTTCTGGGGAAACTGGAAAATAATATGTCAGAAACTTAGCATACACTTACATTTTATACCCCATACCAAAATAAGAACAAACAGGATACATCATTTGGGCATAAAGGATAATACCATAACAAATTAGGAAAGCAAGGGCTAATTTATCTATTGGATCTTTGGAGAAGGGAGGGATTTATGATCAAAAAAGAATTAGAGAACATTATGAATAACAAAGTGAACAACTTTGATTACATTAAATTAAAAAAGTTTTGCACAAAGTCAACAGAAACAATATTAAAAGGGAAGTACAAATCTGAGGAAAATCTTTACAGCCAGTGTTTCTGATAAAGACCTCACATCTAAAATATATAAAGTACAGTGTCAAATTTATAGGAATACAAGTCATTCCCCAGTTGTTAAATGGTCAAAGGATACAAACAGACAATTTTCAGATGACAAAATTAAAGTCATCTATAGTCATATGAAAAAATGCTCTACCTTAATTGATCAAAGATGGACAGAAGCAGCTATACCCAGAGAAAGAAAACTGGAAATGAATATAAACTGCTTGCATTTATGTTTTTCTTCCCGGGTTATTTATACCTTCTGAATTCAATTCTCCCTGTGCAACAAGAAAACTGTTTGGTTCTGCACAGATATATTGTATCTAGGATATACTGCAACCTATTCAACATGTAAAGGACTCTTGCCATCTGGGGGAAGGGATGGAGGGAGGGAGGGGAAAAATCGGAACAGAAGTGAATGCAAGGGGTAATGCTGTAAAAAATTACCCTGGCATGCGTTCTATCAATAAAAAATTATTTAAAAAATTTTAAAAAAAGGAAAATAGTAAAAAAAATGCTCTAAATTACTATTGATTAGAGAAATATATATTAAAACAACTCTAAGGTACCATCTTACAAATTTTAGATTGACTAAGATGACAGGAAAAGAGAATCATATATGTTGGATGGAATGTGGGAAAACTGGGACACTAATGCATTGTTGGTGGAATTGTGAAATGATCCTACCATGCAATTTGGAACTATTCCCAAAGGGTTTTAAAACAGCATATATCCTGTGACCCAGCAGTGCCACTACTGGCTCTGTCCAAGGAAATCATAAAGGAGAGAAAAGAACCCACAAGTGCAAAAATGTTTGTAATGTCTCTTTTTGTGGTAACAATTGGAAAATAAGTAAATGCCCATCAATCAGAGGATGGCTAAATAAATTGTGGTATATGAAGATAATGGAATATCATTGTTCTATAAGAAATGATGAACAAGCTGATTTTACAAAAGCCTGGAAAGATTTACATGAATGGATACTGAGCAAAAAAGCAAAACCAGGAAAACATTTTACAAAATAACAGTAAGAATATGTGATAACCAACTATGAAAGACTTGGTTCTTCTCAGTGGTTTGGTGATCCAAAGAAATCCCAATACACTTTGGATAGAAAATACCTTTGTATTCAGAGAAAGAACTATGGAGATTGAATGTAAAGCAACACATGCTATGTTCACTTCTTTTTTCTGTTTTTTTTTCTTTCCCACGGTTTTTCCCATTTATTCTGATTTTTCCCTCCCAAAATGATTCATAAAGCAATGTGTCTTAAATATATATGTATATTTTTTAAATAAAAGATAAAAAGTTAGCTTTCATATGAAATCTGAAAACATGTTAATAAACTTTCCATTCTTTTGGTACATTATCCATTGATCTATCTTGTACTTTAAACACAAGATCCTGGATGACACACATTTGATCACTTAGAAAATATTGGTTCAAGGAGTTATATAGATCTTCCAAATGTTGACACATTTTATTAGACATTGTCAAACTGCCTCAATCATAGCATCACCATCAACCTCATCAGAAATGTATTATAAGTATTAGGGATCAGTCAGTATCACAATAGCAAATACAAGTTTTACAAAAATCTAATTTTTCACTTGAAATTTTGATTTTATCATTGGCAACAAATACTATAATAATGATAATAATAAATAGTTAATATTTTTATAGTGACTATGACATGCTTGCTGGGCAATATGCAAAGATTCTTAAAATGCTGTCATTTTTACTTGTTTCAGTCAATCTGATTATTTGTGACTCCATTTTGTGTCTTCTTGGTAAAGATAATGGAATGCTTTGCTATTACCTTCTCCAGATCATATCTTACAGATAATAAACTTAAGGCAAACAAGATTAAGTAAACTGCCCAGTGTTACAGATCAAGTAAGACAAGACTTGAACTGAAAAAGATAGGTCTTCCTGACTTCAGCCCCAGGACTCTATATTCTGCCATATAGTTACTCCATTTATAAGTATTATCTCATTTGATCTTCACAACAACCTTGAGAGGTATGTATTATTATTATTTAACAGATGAGAAAACTGAGGCAGACAGGTTAAATGACATGTCAAGAGTCACTTACCCTGGAAGTGAATGGAACCAGATTTCAAATAAAGTCTTCTTCACTCCAGACCTACTTCTTGATCCACCGTTTTCCTTAGCTTCCATAAAAAGAAAAATATACTTTATTCATTTCTTAAAAATGTCTACAAAATACTCAAATCTAGGTAACCATACTTGTTCAGCCAAGTCATTCTTTCAGGTAACAATGGCAAACAGGGAAAATTGCCTCATTCTGCTCAAACCTCAACCAGTAGCACAACTGCTTTTCTACAAAATAGCCTTCACACATTTGCATGTGGCAAAAGTAATTTATGCATACTTCCCATTTTATTACACAGAATATTTTTTAAAAGCGTACTCAAGGATCAAGACTCAATAAAATTAATAAGTTTTATTGATACACCAAAAGCACTATTTTGTTCACCTTTCTTTCACCTTTGTATCATCAGTGATAGTATCAGCCCACTATGAGAGTGAAACAATGAGAGTGAAAAAAAAAAAAGCACTTAATAGTTAATATGACAGAACTAATCTAGTCGTGATTTTACCAAACATTCAAATAATAGATCAACTTTGTGATCATTGGATGTGGATGAGCACAAGCAAACAACACAATGCAAGCAAAACAGCACAAATGAAAATTCTATTGTTTCCAAGATAAAATCAGAGTTCTGTAAATGGTCTATGAACACATTTTTTTTCTGGTAAAAACTTTAAATTATAGATCACATACCACTACACACCTGTCAGATTGGCTTAGATGACAGGAAAAAATAATGATGAATGTTGCAGGAGATGCGGGAAAACTGGGACACTGATGCATTGTTGGTGGAGTTGTGAATGAATTCAACCATTCTGGAGAGCAATCTGGAATTATCCCCAAAAAGTTATCAAACTGTGCATACCCTTTGATCCAGCAGTGTTACGACTGGGCTTATATTCCAAAGAAATACTAAAGAAGGGAAAGGGACCTGTATGTGGCAGGTTTGTGGCAGCCCTGTTTGTAGTGGCTAAAAGCTGGAAAATGAATGGATGCCCATCAATTGGAGAATGGTTGGGTAATTGTGGTATGTGAATGTTATGGAATATTATTGTTCTGTAAGAAATGACCAGCAGAATGAATACAGAGAGGCCTGGAGAGACTTACATGAATTGATGCTAAGTGAAATGAGCAGAACCAGGAGATCATTATATACTTCAACAACGATACCGTATGAGGATGTATTCTGGGATCTCTTTGACAAAGAGAAGATCTAACTCAGTTTCAATTGATCAATGATGGACAGAAGCAGCAACACCCAAAGAAAGAACACTGGGAAGTGAATGTAAATTGTTTGCATTTTTTTTTCTTCCCAGGTTTTTTTTTTGTAATGGGCTGAAGCTTGAGTTGATGCACTGAGGTCCCAAGCACGTGAGGCTAAATAGTAATTGGACCATACTCTATTAATATATATTCTTGGAGAAAGAATGGCCCTGCCCACTCTTTGTGCAAGTCCTGATGTATTGTATAGGAAATGATGATTTTGGTGGGTGGAAGCAGAGGGGCGGGAGGAAGGAGAGGGACTGCTGGCTGGCTTCTTGTCGCAGCTGCTCACATTGCTATTGCGATCTCCCTTCACCTCTGCTGGCTGGGTCCTGTTGCAGTTGCTTACATTGCTAATCCCCCTTCACCTCAAAAAGAATAAAGATTGAAGAGTTTCCCTTAACCTGAATTCCTGACTCCGGCTGATTTTAAAATACGCAGTCATCACAATTTTTACCTTTTGAATCCAACAAGATTGTTGTGCAACAAGAGAACTGTTCGGTTCTGCACACATATATTGTATCTAGGATATACTGTGACCTATTTAACATGTATAGGAATGCTTGCCATCTGGGCGAGGGGGGCAAAGAGAGAGGGGAAAAATCGGAACAGAAGTGAGTGCAAGGGATAATGTTGTAAAAAATTATCCTGGCATGGGTTCTGTCAATAAAAAGTCATAATTATTTTTAAAAATTACAGATCACATAGCATATACCAAATATTGAAGTTCCCCTAAACCAAAATAAATAAATAAAGCTGGGAAGAGAGAATACTGTCAGGTACTAGGGGACATTGTTTCCCTAAAACCTAGCCCATCCCTGAAGAAGGACTACATTTGAACTCAGAAACCACAGGAACTGTAACATAAGGCAAGAGGTATCCATTGACAGAAAGTATATTTTAAGCACAGACAGTTTGCCATAGACTCTAGAGGTGGAGATCTAGACCTCTAAGAAAAAGAACAACTGCCACCTTCTGGAAATTTATCAAAAACACAAGAATCAGGACTCATGATCAATAGAGCACAGACATCACTGACTGGACACACCTACTTAGAGTTGCTAAAAAAAAAAAATGGTCCAAAAGAAAATCAATAATACACAAAAAAATGAAAGGAGCTGCAAAGGGAAGCACCAAGATGGAAGGGAAAACATCAAATATACTTTACATAATGATTATGCTGTACCCTCTGGAATGTAATGTTTCTTCCCTAGAAAAGACCTGGAAACACAAAGAGATCTCAATATTTTAAGATTTCATTATTGTGAAAATAAATTGAACTTGGGCCAACTTCTTCACTCAAACAAGCGCCAGCACTAAGGGACTGGCCTAGAAAATGGACAATTACTTAACAATTACTTAGGGTTTGTCTCTAACAAGGAGCTCTGAGAATTAGATCTTAGAGTCTAGGGAGTTCCTGGAAAAGCATCATATTCCGGAATCCAGCTCTACAACTTAACAAAACTCCTAATATACTCTTCCTCAGACGGAGAACTACATCCTATTCTCAAGCACACAACCACATCAAAAAATTCAGGAATTCTTTCATTCCCAAGAATCCTCACCTTGATCTGACTCCCTAACTGAAACTCTCAGCTGTGAGAAGGAGACCAGATGAGCTGAGTCTCTTTGGAATAGAACAAAAGCTCCAGATCAAACAATGAAGTAAGAATATTTATAGAAGGTACGTTAGGTTAATTTCAAGGGAGAAAGCTCACACAAAGTAGTGTTGTGATTGAGTCTCATAAAATCATAGAAAGTTAATCCTAAAAAGAATTCAAGAATATAAAAGAACAGGAGAACTGAAAAGAACCTTGGAACATAGAATGTCAGACTGAAAAAAAATTAATTAGAATGAAAAGACATCAAGATTTCAATTGTAAAGTATATAAAACTTTCAAAATCAAAGAGAATTTAAAACTTAGACTATCAGTGAGGCATAGGGCTAGAAAGGATCTTAGAACATATGTTCAAAATAAGAAAGATATTATGACATAGGAGACACAATGTCAGATTTTGGGAAGATTAACAAATTTTCAAATGTTAGAGTAAAATAGGGAATGGAAAGCAGTAATCATTTCTTTAACACCTACTATGTGTCAAGCACTTTAGAAATTGTATATCCTTTGATCCTCATAACAAAGCTCTGTGGTAAGTGTTGTAATTTTCCTCTTTTTAACAGTTGAAGTAACTGAGGCAGACAGAGGTGAAGTGACTTGCCCAGCATCACCCAATCAGGAAGTGTCTGAGGCCAGATTAAAAGTTAGATCTTTCTGTCTCCAAGTCTAGCCCTCCATCCACTGGGCCACCCAGATGTTAGAGAAGACTTTAGAACATAGAACACAGAATGTTTAAAATAGAAAACAGACTCAATCAGCATTTATTAAGGAGCTAAGATGTGTCAGGTTCTGTGTGCTGAGTGATGGAGATATAAAGTAAAATATAAAAAAGCCCCCTACCCTCAAGGAGTTTCCATTCTGACTCAGAAGACACCATGTTTATATAAAAGTGTATACAGAATAAATACAAAATGAATATCCAGTCCATTGGAAAGATTAAAATACTTGCTGATGGAAGCATCAAGTGAAAAGTGGCTTAAGCTGAGTTTGGAAGAAAATTGGAAGGAATTCCAAGAAAAAGGGAAGACACAGAGCTTTCTAGGCAGGGGGCACAATCAAAGCAGAGGCACAAAGAAAAAAAATTTTATTTTTGTTGTTGTTTTCAGTCATGTCTAGTATTTCACAACCCCATTTTAGATTGTATTCATATAGAATACTGGAGCAATTTTCCATTTCCATTTCCTTCTCCAGTTCATTTTGCAGATGAGAAAACTGAGGAAAAGAGGGTAAAGTGACTTGCTTAGGATCGTACAGATAGAATCTGAACTCAGATTTGAACTTGGAAACCTACAGTATTCTCTCTTCCCAGTTTTATGTATTTATTTATTTATTTTGGTCTATTATTTAATGTTTGGTAAAAACAACACTAGTTCTGATATATTAAATATTGTGTTTGTTAATAAAGCATTAATAAATATTAATTTTTAATTTAAATTAAATTAATTTATTAATTTTAATAAAGCATTAAGAAATGTCACTTTCTCTCATAGTAGACACCAAGGAGAGTTGTTAGCTAGATGTCTGTATGGTATCACAATCTAGTTTGGGATTGATAAGCTTCCAAAACTTGGAGATGTAAAAGTGTCAGTGACTGAGGAAAGTTTATTTTTAGATTTCATCTTTTCAGAGTTTTTAAAATCCTGATTTGGTCATCAGCATATATGTTATTCTCTGAAGTATCTTGTCAACCCTAAAATTGATAAGTATCATCTCTGACTTCATCCAAACCTTGATAAAAATTTAAAAAGACAGAGAACTTATTATCAGCTATGTTGTAGAGAGGATTCCTCCTAAAGGGTAGATTAGACTCTGTGACTCCACTATGAGAGAAAGTGACATTTCTTAATGATTTATTAAAGTTTGCAGCTGTGTTATCATTTACCTGAATATTAACATGATCAAAAAATTAAATGAGCTTATTTTGATCAGAATTGTTCATGAAGTTAGGCTTACTCTTAAATGATCACTACTACTATTACCCTCCAGCACTTACCATGACTGTTTTTGCTGGTCTTTGCCAATTATAAAGATGTCAGAGTTCATTACATTTGCATATCTATTCCTTTGATTGTTTTGGAGCATGCTTTCATGAGGTCATTGATGGTTTATAATTTTTACCAACACTTTCTGTTCATATTTTATGTTTTATATCATTTGGTGGATAGACTTTTTGTTACATATGTTGCTATTGACTTTTTTCATTTTAGATCTCCAGCTATGAATAGTGACATTTCAGTTTCCCACTCTCCTATTTCTCTACTAATTCTGTTTTTATTGATTTTATTCAGCACAAACTTTCAAATTAACATGAAAGGGATGTTTTAAATTCTTACTTCATTATTTCTATATTTGCTTCTAACAGATGAATGGAAGGGAAAAATAATTCTATAGTTTCAGAATTCATCCTTCTGGGTCTTTCAGATGAACCAGAACAGCAGAGGCTCCTATTCTTCCTGTTTCTCCTTATGTACCTGATCACTGGGCTGGGAAACCTCATCATGCTGGCTATAAGTTCTGACCCACACCTCCACACTCCCATGTACTTCTTCCTCAGTAATTTGTCCCTGGTTGACATTTGCTTCACCTCTACCACCATTCCCAAGATGCTGAGCAATCACATATCCAAAAACAGAACAATTCCTTATGCTGGGTGTCTGACACAAGTATTCTTCTTTATTTGGTTTGCAGGGATTGATAGTATCCTCCTCACTGCCATGGCTTATGACCGTTATGTGGCTATTTGTGCACCCCTACACTATAACACAATCATGACTCCGAGGGTCTGTGTCCTTCTAGTACTAGTGTGTTGGTCTTGGGCCATAACTAATTCCCTGACACACACCGTCTTGCTGACTCGATTGTCATTCTGTGGCCACAATGAAATTCCTCATTTTTTCTGTGACCTCAGTCCCCTTTTGAAGTTAGCCTGCTCTGACACTTTCATCAATGATTTGATGATCTACACAGTGGGAGCACTGACAGCATTTCTCCCCTTCATTGGAATACTCCTCTCCTATGCACACATTTTCATCACCATAAGGAAGATTTCATCTGTGAATGGGATGCAGAAAGTTTTCTCCACCTGTGGTTCCCATCTCACTGTGGTCTGTCTTTTCTATGGAACAGTCATTGGGGTGTACTTCAGTCCCACATCCACCCATATAGCCCAACAAGATACAGCAGCAGCTGTGATCTACACTCTGATCACCCCCATGCTGAATCCTTTTATCTACAGTCTAAGAAACAAGGACATGAAAGGAGCCGTGAGGATGCTCATCACTAGGAAACTAGGATTCACTGTATGACTGTGAGATATTTTCCTGAACAGACAACTACCACAATGCTGTGGGAGAAGTATAGAAGTGAATCTTCTCTAGTGTCACATGAAGTCAATCTGTTCTCCTCTTGACCTTGTGATATGATGAATAAAGAACTAAATCAATTATCAGAATTCTTGATTTTAATGCTTTTTTATTGAGGAATAGTAGGTATTGAATAAAATACACTGACTCTACATTATGATTCAATTCAGTTCTCTTTTTATTCAATTGTAGGTCTGCTTCCAATTTTATCTTGTGAGAAAATGTTATACAATTGTGGGGATTGTGGAAAATGGTATTGCATTATGTAAACCTATCCCCACATGCATGGGAAACTGGACCATTTTCTCCTGTTGCTCAAAGATCCTTACCTAAGGACATAGGTTATGCTGAGCAGAAACCCAGTCAGATCCAAAAATTGATACAAGGATTTTTCTCACAATTTTACATCTCAAGCAACCCATATGTCTTATTTGAAAATCATTCCCATGCTGGTTAATGAGCTATTGTTTCTAGGATTCCTTTGATTGAATGCAGATATTTGGTGGGAATAAAATACCTCTCTGATTTCAGGGAAATACAGCTGTTTACCATGCTCCTCTCAATTCAGAAAGGCCCTAATCTTTACTCCAATTAAAATTAGATTATGTAATTATACATACTTTTTGTATCATGGGTTTTGTTTTCTTTTAAGGCATAAAACTGTATCTTTCTATATTGAGGTCCAGAGACAAGCTGAGGAAGGTTTGGTCCCAAACTGTATGTAATTCACATGCATTGCATAATAAACCAATATGCTCAGAAGCTCAAATTTCATTTCCTCAGACATCTCATAATCCATCCATCACAGTTTTTTGAAAAGTCAAGTCAGGTCAAGTTAGGACTCTGATCCCCTGGATGTCAATTTTTTTTTAAATTTCCAAGATTATTCTGGTTAATCTTTCACTGAGGAAATTCTTTACTTAAGAGAACTCACCAAAGAAAGTTTATTTCCACACTGCTGAAAAAAATTTACCTACACACAGCAGGGAAAAGTTTATTCCAATTCTGAAGTTTTGGGAATGATTACTCCCTTAAATGGAGAGGTGGATTCCAGTAATAGTAAAATACCAAAGAATTCTGCCTTGAAAAACCTGGCATGAAATTAGAGAAATAGTGCACTGTTAAATCAACACCCCTTTATGGAAATTCTTCTTTGCCTTGAATTTCCCATACAGGAAGACGAGGGAGTGAATAAAAGATAGAACTTTAAGTTAGGCTAAAATATATTACAACTGAAAAGGACTTCAAACTTGGCATGAAGAGGGGAATTTTTAATTATGGCAAATTAAAGGCTTTGAGATAAAACCTTCAGCAGAATGTGAAGAAGCTAGCAAATATGTCTTTGTTTCAGTGTTTTGTCTGTGGGTTTGTTTCTTAGTAAAATGCAAGAAAATCATTCTCTTGTATCATGTTTAGTGTATTTATAGATTTTGAAATCTTGAAATATTTCTAAGGGGAAATACAGACAGCAAGAAAGACTGAGTCTAAGAGTTAAGTCAAAGAGTTAAGTATGCAGGAAAAGATTAATAAAGTTTCATACTTGAGACACAGATGCCAAACTCTGTTCCAATAAGCAAGACAAACTCTTTCTTTAGGCTGTCAGTAGAAGACTAGTATAAAAGGAGAAAAAACTTGAACTGTTAGTAGTTTTTGATGGTTTAGAGATTAAGGAGATTGGAAAAAAAAACCTTTAAGGAGTTTAGAGATTAATCATTTTAAGACTGCATGTGACTTTGCACCTGGCACTTTGTCCCAATGTAGATGAAGCACAGGTTTGGGTATAAAAAGGCAGAGGAAGAATTGGAATGCTAATAAAGTATAATCAGATAAAGGAAACAGAGAAGAATAATTTCAGTGCTCATGTGGGAAGCAAAGTATAAAAAGGAGCCAAAAGACCAGTGGGGTATACCTGCTTGGGGGAAAGAGAGAAGCATATTGGCCAAGTTTAGAGTAAAAAATACAATTGGAAGAAGAATAAAGCCTAGCCAGTTTTGCTCTCTCTAGATTTTAAAAGAGACTTACCAAAGAGAAGAGGATAGCAGGAGTAGAGTGATTTCCCCGGGCAACAAAGCCAAAGATTCTGAGGGAAGTTCCAGGGGGGAGGGCATTTGAGGCATTAGGACAAAGACCTGAGGATCAGAAACAGAAACAGAAATATTTGGGGTTTTCTTCTGGTTTCAGAGGAAAGCTCAATGAGTAGAAGAGGTGGAGATGCAACCAGAAATTAAGATGATATAAAATCAACAAAAATATTAAAATTAATTAAATAAAATGTAGTAGGGAAGTTAGGTTATTTTCAAGGACACTTTGATCTATGAGATTTTATTTTTCTATGACCAGGACTAGAATGTATCTTCAATCAGTCTCTACCTAAATCTCTTTTCTAGAACCAAATAACAAGAACCTATTAAATAACCTTCTGATTGGTATTATGTGTACCATGTACTATAAACAAATAGTAGAACATGAATGTAATGCAATATTGCTGTACTGTAAGAAACAAAAAATACAGAAAAGCTTAGAAAGACTCATACATAGCAAAATGCTAGGAAAAAATATATTAAAATTGCTAAAACAATGTCAATGGAAAGAATAAAAACCTTAAAATAATCAAATGTAGATGCTGAAAAATTATTCCCCATAAATGTAATCAACCCCAGAAGAAATAAATAAATAAATTTCTTTCCATTTTTTGTTGAGATAGGATCATTGAATGTAGAAAATAGTATATAAGATAAGATAATTTTCTTGTGTTTATTTCATTTTTCTTGTTTTTCTTTTTAAAAAAATAAAGCTTTCATTACAAAGAATGGCTCTGGAAGAGGTAGGAAATTAATTAAGATGACTAGCATTTGTTAAGCATCTTTGTACCTAGCACAATGCTAAGTGCTAGGAATGCAAAGAAAGGTAAAAAAACAAAACAGAACAAAACAAAACAGGGAAATATTTAAAAGATCATTATTAATTGGTGCTATAGAGAGGATTCATGTTTCAGTAGAGGTTAGATTCTATAATACTTGAAGTCCACTAAATTGAGGATTTTCTCTAACTTTTCTACATGGGGAACTTGAAAATTGTAATTACCCATAATCATACAGCTAAAAAGGTGAGCAAATAGGGCAGTTAGGTGGCAGAGTGGATAGAACACCAGTCCTGATGCCAGGAGGACCTGAGTTCAAATCTGTTCTCAGACATTTAATACTTCCTAGCTGTGTCACCCTGGGCAAATCACTTGACTCCAATTGCCTCCGCAAAAAAAGAAAAAAAAGTGACCAAAGAAATATTCTAACCAAAGAAATATTCTAATAGAATAATAAAATGTCAAAGATGAAAGAGCCCTTGAAAATAATCTCATTTTCCTACAACATTTTATTTAATAAAGAAGCTCACAGCCTAATTGAGAAGGCAACATGCAAAAAACTATGGACAAACAAAATATATATAATGGATAAATTCTAGATAATCAGCAGAAGGAAAGCACTAGCTTTAACGGAAACCAGGACAGGTTTCTCACAAACTGGGAGATTTTATCCGGGCTTCAAAAGAAAGCAGGAGGTAGAGATAAAGAAGAAGATAATGGAACAAGAAATAACCAGTAAAAATCCTCTGTATGGAGATGGAATGTTTGTGTGAGGAGAAGTAAGGGTGTGAGGAGAAGTAAGAAGGATGGTGCCTTTGCATTACAGAGTATATGAAAGGTGAGGATATGTTATGTGTCAACAACACTTATAAAGTATTAGGGCAGCTAATGAAAGGCTCTCCCAAACAGGATTTGATATTTGATCCTGAAAACAAGAGGGAGTAAAAAGAAATTATATGGGTATGACATGGTCAGACCTCTGCTTCAGGAACATCAATTTGATAACTGAGTAGGAGATGAACTGAAGTAGAAAAAAATTGGAGGAGAGAGAATAGGCAGCAGACTATTATAGTAATTTGGGGTATGGGAGGAAATTGAGTTTACATAAGAATATTATTTTATAATTTTTTTAATCCAAGAAGGAGATATAGAACTGCTAGTCTCATAAAGTGTTAATTAAAGAACAAAGCTTACAGTATGGGTCACAATCCAATTGGAATTGCATAAGTGACTGAGAGGTCATGAAATTTTCATTTATTATCAATAAATGTTTGATTTGTACACCTATTTTATATACCTATACAACCAGGTTCATGTAAAAATTTCGCAAGCAAAAAAAAGGACAACACATGGAAATAGATTAAAAAGTCCTAGTCTAAATCATCTTAAAGGTCTCTTTCAATGTATGGTCTATGTCTGTGTCTAGGATCTAGGATAAAGTGTTCCTTTCAATACTTTCTAGCTTTGGGCAAGTTATTTAACTTCTCTGGCACCATATTTCATAGAATCACAAAATATCACAATTGGAAGATACTTTGGAGATCATGTAACATAATGCACCAGATATCTCTGAAATGGAACCAATTGTTCATTCACTTGAAAAGTATTTATTAATCATTTTTACTACTTATTACATAAGTAGTATATTATATTATATAAGTAGTATATATTATATAAGTATAAATAAGTAGGTCTTAATAATGACTATGGATACTGATGACAAAAAAAAAAGAAAGAAAAAAAATTTATCAGGTGGGACAAAACCTACAAAAATAAGTCATATATTTTGG
This sequence comes from Antechinus flavipes, assembly GCF_016432865.1. Taxonomy (NCBI): domain Eukaryota; kingdom Metazoa; phylum Chordata; class Mammalia; order Dasyuromorphia; family Dasyuridae; genus Antechinus; species Antechinus flavipes. The sequence goes on from NC_067398.1 coordinate 666,896,147, forward strand.
CTGATTATTCATTTTTAGCTTTATAAAATAGGTAGTATGTTGACAAAAGAAGCATAAAAAGAGGCAGATTCAGAAAGGAAAACAGATTTTTTGAGGAAGAATAAAGTAAATATAAATGTTTCAACTGCTTGTAGTAATAATGATAACTATTTTCTTTTATTATCCTTCTGCACTTCCAACAAATTCTTTTCCATGTAAAAATAAAGTTGTATTTGATATAAACTAAAATCTTTGAGGGAAGGGTTGTCCTGGGTTGGAGAAAACCTAAAGATCTTGGAGCCCCAACCTCTGAGAGGGGCCCCACCTTCCTCTTCCTAGGGAAAACTCCTATAGGGATCTCCACCTACAATTCAATTGGAGATCTTGGCCTGGAGCATAATCACCATCCTTTGTAGAATTGAAAATTAGCCTTTGATCCTTAGCCTCAAGCCTCTGAAGGCTGATAAAGGACTACTATGAACCCCAAATCTTTGCTAATTCCTTTTGGAAGACAAGTCTTTCTCAGTGTAAACCCATATTTGCTAAAACAAACTTTAGCAAAAAAAATCCTAACAGGATTTTGCCACTGAGAAAGTTGTTTTCTCAGTGCAATAAACGTTTTATTTGGTCACAAACCTTGCCTGTATTCATTCAGGTTTGCAAATTCTTTCACAAAGCCTGCGACACTGGCCAGGGGATCCCATTGCTTCAGGGGATCTCAACCCTCATTTCTCACACCTCAACATTTGGTGGCTCTTACGAGGGTCCCCAAAATTTTGGCCAAGATAAGCATTTTTTTTTTTGCTGTTATCTATTCTATACTTGGAACACCCAAACACCCAGGAAGCTTTGGGCTGTCAGGAGCTTCTACACTCCAGCAGAATTCTTTAGCTGGAGTGTTTCTATTGGGCTTATATCCCAAAGAAATACTAAAGAAGGGAAAGGGACCTGTATGTGCCAAAATGTTTGTAGCAGCCCTGTTTGTAGTGGCTAGAAACTGGAAAATGAATGGATGCCCATCAATTGGAGAATGGCTGGGTAAATTATGGTATATGAATGTTATGGAATATTATTGTTCTGTAAGAAATGACCAGCAGGATGAATACAGAGAGGACTGGCGAGACTTACATGAACTGATGCTAAGTGAAATGAGCAGAACCAGGAGATCATTATACACTTCGACAATGATATTGTATGAGGACATATTTTGATGGAAGGGGATTTCTTTGACAAAGAGATCTGAGTTTCAATTGATAAATGACGGACAAAAGCAGCTACACCCAAAGAAAGAACACTGGGAAACGAATGTGAACTATCTGCATTTTTGTTTTTCTTCCCGGGTTATTTATACCTTCTGAATCCAATTCTCCCTATGCAACAAGAGAACTGTTCGGTTCTGCAAACATATATTGTATCTAGGATATACTGCAACATATCCAACATATAAAGGACTGCTTGCCATCTAGGGGAGGGGGTGGAGGGAGGGAGGGAAAAAAAATTGGAACAGAAACGAGTGTCAATATAAAGTAATTATTAAATAAAAATTTAAAAAAAAAAAAAAGAATTCTTTAGCTGGAGATGCCCAGATTGGGAATTCTTGTGTTTGTGACAAGAGTCTCCTTAATCAGGGAACTTCTGTCACCTCTCTCTCTCTCCAGGGAAACCTGGGAGGACAGGGCACTATAGAATCTGGGAAATCTAAGATTTGTGAAAAAAAAAAAGGGACAATCTACCTCTGTATCTATTCCTGAAGATTCTCCCTTAGGTTGTTTCTTAAACAGAGACAAATTTGGCTTAAAAGATCTCAAAAAAAAAATATTAAAACAGTACTGCAAGATGCTGCTAAAATTTACTGGAGGGAAATCAAAAATAGATACTAACATTTTAAATAACCCTCTCCTTCCTGCTCCTCTAGGGACACAGGATCCCTCGTCTGCACTCTATGCAGTCCTTGTCAAGATCCCTCTGAATTCCTTCCAGAACAACCTGCTTACCAAAGACAAGATCTTATGTCCAACATTATTTCTTTAACTGTATCCCCCTCACCCCTGAACCAGATCCTGAGGCTTCCCAGCCCCCACTCCTCAGTCCCTCTGACACAAGGAGTGGAACCCCTTTTTCTCCTCCTTAGCATAATGATTCAGCCACCCCTGCTAACCTCTGCCCCCTGAGAGAAGCATCAGACTCTCAGAGAAAGACACTCAGAGCAGAGGAGCCTTTTTCAATGTCAACTCTCTCCCAGACTAAGGAAAAACTTGGCCATTATCTGAGGATCCCATCAAGTTTATTAAGGGGTCTAAGGTCAATGCCCTCCAATTTGCTCTTTCCTGGGGAGATGTTAATATTAAACAATCTGCTCCAGATATAAGGAGGAAACTGCAAACACCAGCTTTGGGCCCTCAAAGTTCTCCAATTCATCTGTTAGAAACAGCTTTGGGAGTCTTTAATAATAGGGAGCAAACTGCAGCAGAGGAAAAAGACCAGAGAGTTAAAGCGAGAAGTGGAGAATGGTCCCAAATTTTGGCTATTGGCATTTCTGGGAAACCTAGAGGTTCATGTTTCAGGTATCATGGACAGGATCATCAGGCCCAAAACTGTTAGCCAAAGAACTCCCCAGTCCTTACCCTAAGTGCAACCAGGAGAGGCACTGGAGGAATAACTACCTATAAGGGACAAGATGCACCCCAATACCTTGCACTCTGGCAGGAGTTTGAGGTTTGATCAAGTTTCCCTTCACTTCACCATGACAGCCCAACACCCAGATGTGGCTAGTAAGACCATTGAATTTCTTTTTGATACTGGGACTTGCCTTTCCATCTTGTTCTGGCACTCTGGTCTCACTTGCCTTTACCCCTGTAGAGTGGGAATTGAAGAGAAATTTAAGAACCATTTGGAGACTTTCCCAATGCCTTGCCAGTTTGGTGACCTGTTATTTAAACACTCGTTTCTTATTATTCCCTCCTATCCTGCTCCTTTAATGGGGCATGATTTAATGATGAAATTGGGGACTCAATTTTCTCTTCTCAGACCTCCAGGTGGTCTTTTTGTGTTGCTTTCAAAGTCTTCCCATATTCCCTCTGAAATCTGGGAGAAAATAGATTCCTCTGTCTGGGACCAAGGAATTCCTGGGCGAGCCACTCCAGCATTAGTTAGGTTTGAGAAATTTCTTACAAACAAACTTTTAGCAGTGGCTAAAGATTTAAGAGATTTTGAGCTAATTAATTGCAGTCTTATCTTGCTCTGCAGTCCCACCTGACAGGCTTTCCTAGATGCAGCCATAAAAATCCTTAATTTTACCCTAAAAGCCAAACTGACTTCTGCCTTCTGCCTTCTGACTTCTGTTTTTACCAAATATTCAAATAATAGACCAACTTTATCATCTTTTGATGTAGATAAGCACAAGAAAAATAACACAATGCAAGCAAAACAGCACTATTGGAAATTAATTGTTTACAAGATAAAAGCTGAATTCCATAAATGGTCTATGAACACACTCTTCATGTTCCTAGAGAAAACTTTAATTTACAGGTCACATAGCAGATACCAAACATTGAAATTCCCCTAAACTAAAAATAAATAATTAAATAAATGAACAAACAAACAAATAGATAAATAAATAAATCTGGGAAGAGAGAATACTTGTAAGGTACTTGTAAGGTACTAGGGGACATTGTTTCCCCTAGAATCTACCCAACCCTTGAAGAATTGGTACATTTGAACACAGGGACCACTAGAGCTTTAACATAAGGGAAAGGACATTCATTGGCAGAAACTATATTTTAAGCACAGACATTCTTCCATGAACTCTAGAATTGAAGATCTAGTCCTCTGGGGAAAGGAACTATTGTCCACCCTCTGAAAAATTATCAGATGTATAAGATTCATAAGTCATGGGATCAATAGAGCACAGGCAACTCTGACTGTTTAAAGCTGCTAAAGGAATGGACCAAAAGAAAATGCTCCACAGAAAATGAAAAAAGTTACAAAGGGAAGCGCCAAGATGGAAGGATAATCACCAAACATTCTTTACACAGTGATTAAATGTATTCTATCCTTTGAAATTTAATATTTCTTCCCTAGAAAAGACTTAGAACTCAATATTTCTAAGACAGCAGTGTCGGGAAAATAAATTGAACTTGGTCCAACTTCTCTTAAATGAGCTCCAACACTAAAGGTCTGGCCTAGAGAATGGACAATTACTTAGGGTTTGTCTCTAACGAGGAGCTCTGGGAATTTGATCCTAAAGTCTAGGGACTTCCTAGAAAAGCACCTACAAACTCCTAATAGACCCTTCCTCAGACACATAGTTGAATCTTATTGTCATGCACAATGCATCATTCAAAAACTCCGGATCTCTTTCTCCCTCAAGAATCCCCAACTTGAGCAAACTCCCTGACTGAAACTCTCAGCTATGAAAGACCAGGTGAGATAAGGTAGCTTTGTCTCTCAGGAAAAGAACAAAAACTCCAGTCCAAACAAACAAGTAGGGAGATTCATAGAAGGCACTTTCTGTTTATTTCAAGGGAGAAATCTCACACAAAGTAGTGGTGTGGCTGAGTACAATAAAAGCATAGAAAGTTAATCCTAAAAAGGATTTGACAACATAAAAGAACAGGAGAACTTAAAGGACCCTTAGAACATAGAATGTCAGACTGTAAAGAAAAAAATTAAAATAAAAAGACATCAAGATTTCCGTTCTAAAGAACATAAAACATTCAAGATCAAAAAGAATTTAAATCTAGAATAACAGAGAAGCATAGGGTTAGAAAGGATCTTAGAACAGATGTTCAAAATTAGAAAAACATTATGACATAGGAGACACAATGTCAGATTTTGGGAAGACTAGCGTATAAATTTTTGAATGTTGGAGTAAGATGGGGAATGGAAGACAGTAATCATTTCTATAATACCTTCTATGATCCTGGCACTTTACAAATAGTATCTCCTTTGGTCCTCATAACAAAGCTTCAAGGTAAGTGCTGTTATTTTCCTCTTTTTACAACTAAAGTAACTGAAACAGACAGAGATGAGGTGATTTGCCCCAGAATCATCCAGCCAAGAAGTACCTGAGACCATATTAAAAGTCAGATCTTCCTGTCTCTAAGTCTAGCCCTCTATGCACTAGACCACCTAGAAGCTAGAGAGAACTTTAGGACATAGAACAAAGAGTGTTCAAAATGGAAGACAACTTAGAATCCATCAGCATTTATTAAAGTGTGCCAGGCTCTGTTGTGCTGAGTGATGGAGATATAAAGTCAAACATCAAAAGGCCCCTAGCCTCAAGGAGTCTCCATTCTAACTCAGAAGACAGAATGTTTATAGAGAAGTATATACAGAATAAATATACAATGAACATCCAGTCATTGGGAAAGAGTAGAAAGACTTGTTAATGAAAGCATCAATAGAGGCTATAGGTTAAAAAAAGCCTTGAGCTAAGTTTAGAAGGAAAGCAGGGAGTTCAAAAGGAAGAAGGGAAGAGTTAGAGCATTTTAGGCAGGAGGCACAGCCAATTCAGCAGCACAAAGAAGGAATATTTGTTGCTGTTTTGTTGTTTTTCAGTTATGTCTAATTTTTCATGACCCAATTTTCTTGGCAGAGATATTGGAGTGGTTTGCCATTTCCTTTTCCAGCTCATTTTATATATGAGGAAACTGAGGCAAATAGGGTTGAGTGACTTGCCAGGGTCACATAGATAGTATCTGAAGTCTGATTTGAACTCGGAAAGGTGACTCTTCCTACCTCCAACACAGGTCTGTATCCAGTGCACCCCCAATCTGCCACCAAAAAAGGATATGGAGGATTATGTATGACAGGAAGGACAAGGATGTCAATAAATATGAAACGAAAATTTTTTTTAAATCATATGTGTTTTGCTACTAATTTCCTTTATGAAGAAATGTGATACTTTCTTTCCAAAAGAATTAAAATACTAAATTCAATTTGCCCCTCTCTTATCCTAGTAAAAGGAAGGAAGATTAGCAAAGGAGGAAAGTGATAATGAACCATTGCCATCTCTATTCAGTATGTAGCTGCAGGGATTCTAGACATAGAGAAGCTGGACCTGATATGATTACAAAAAGACCAAGAACATCGAGGAATTTGGTTTTCTTAGTTGGAGAAATTAGGTGAAGGATTCTATGGTGGGATTGTTTCAAAGGTCAAAGTATTTAGGTGGGGAAGGGATTTTAGATCAAAGAATACACACAGGAGGTATTTGGGAGTGTGGACTGTCAGAGCTAAAAGAGACTTGAGAAAAGAGAATGTGAGATTCAAACAAGCCCACTAATTAAACAAAAAAGCAGAGAGAAGGACACTAAGTTCAAAGAACATAGATCTCTATTGAGATTGAAAGAACTTTAGCACAAAAATATTCTAGAAATGGAATATCAAATACTGAATAGGATCTTATATGATAGAATATCAAACTTGAAAAGGAGCTTAGAGACCAGCTAGTTAAAGCATCTCAAATGTCAGGTGGATCAGGGTCATATAGCCTGGAAAATCTGAGGCTGGTTCCCAAATCTCCTGTGTAATATGCCAATGCTCTTTCCACTATAAACAGGATCTTTATTTCCCAAATTTGAAGCATTAGAGAAAAAGACAATTTCTAGACTAGAATAAGGAAAATTGTCTATTCCTAATTTTCAATTAGCATTGTTCCTGCACTGTTCCTTTCCTAATACATCTCCAGTCAATCCAATAATTAAATATTTTAATATCTATTACTTTGGGGGAAACAATAAAAATAGTACCATCATTGCAAATCAAAGAATTTGATTAGAGACATCATATAATGAATAGAATGCTGGATTTGAACTGCAAAGACTAAATTCAAATCCTGAGAAATGAATTATTGATCATTTAGCCATGTCAAATGTATTTTTAAAGAAACAACTTGTGATGTAGTGGATAGAGCACTTGAAATCAGAATAATGTGAGTTCAAATTTGCCTTTAGACTATTCCCCTAAATCATGTCCTCAGGAATGAGAAATTGTGTCATCCTAATGGAAACAGGGAACCATTGATTATTATTCAAGAAGAGAGTAATATGAGCAAATGGTCTTTTTAGTAATAATGATTTGGCAGGTTTTTATAGAATGGATTGGAGAAGGAAAAGACTAGAGGAAAGATACTAGTTAGGAAGCAATGGCAATATACCAGGGGAAAAGTGATAAGAGTCTGAACCAATGAAGAAACTGTGTGTAAATGGAGAAAGGCGAATAAATATGATAGGTGTTTATACTGGGGTTTTTAATCTAGGACTAGGAATAGGAAAAAATATTTCATCTTTAATTTCACTAACCTCTAATTATATAAAGCATTTCCTTCAATTATTTAATCTATTTAGATACTTTATTTTGAGAAGAATCCATATACATTCACTTTACTGCTGAAAGAAAGAAAGAAAGAACTCCCAATATACAAAAAATGTTAAGAAACTGCTTTTAGAAGTTAGAAGTTCACAGAGCAGAGATCCCAAAAAAATTATGTAGTCTAACCTATACCTCAGGAGCAATCCTCACTAAAATATAACCGACAATAAATGTTCTGTCCTTGTTTTTTGCCTACTTAACATATTTACCAAAGTTTTGATGAAGTCAGAGATGATACACATCAATATTGGGAATGACAAAATACTTCAAAGAATAACATATTTGTTGATGAAAGAATCAAGATTCAAAAAACTCTAAAATGAAGAAATATAAAAAGATAAACTTTACTGAGTCACTAACACTTTGATATTTCCAGTATTTGGAATCTCATTGCATCTAAAACTAGACTGTCACATTGTACAGTCATATAGCCAACTACTCTCCATAGTGTCCACTATGAGAGCAAGAGGCATTTCTTAATGCTTTACTAATACCCAGGTTACTAGGTTTACAGCTATGGCATCATAACCTGCATATTAATATAATCAAAAAATTAAAAGAGCTTAGTTTGATCAGAATTGTTAAAAGTGTTAGACTTACTCTTAAATGACACTACTGCTCTCCTAGAATGTTTATAAACCATTAATTCAATCATGTCTTGGAAATTAGTAAGGAATCAAAATCAAGGTCAAACTCCATCAGTGTTCAAAATCTGTCTTCTTCCTTTATTTCACTAGGAGAACAATAGTTTTCTTTAGTCAGTCCTGGGGCACCCATCCCATTCTCCACAATTTCACAAAGAACAATGCCAGTGATTCAACAATCATATCTCCTAGGAATTTTAGAATTCTGTAGTGTAGTTCATCCATATCTGATCACTAGGGAATTAACTAAAGGCAGCCAGATGCTCATTTGCCATCTCCTCACTTTTCTTTACTTTTAGCCCCATTTTATTTTTTTCCTTGCTAGGCTAGTATTTTTATTTTTATTTTTTTATTATAGCTTTTTATTGACAGAACATATGCATGGGTAATGTTTGCAACATTATCCTTTGCACTCACTTTTCTCTTGCCTCCTCCCATCCCCTCCCCTAGATGATAGGAAGTCTCATACATGTTAAACATGTTAAAGTATATCTTAGATACAATATATGTGTGCAGATCCATACAGTTCTCTTGTTGCACAAGAAAAATTGGATTCAGAAGGTAAAAATAACCTGGGAAGAAAAACAAAAATGCAAGTAGTCCATATTCATTTCCCAGTGTTCCTTCTCTGGGTGTAGCTTATTCTGTCCATCATTGATCAGTTGGAACTGAATTAGATCTTCTCTTTGTTGAAGATATCCACTTCCATTCGAATACATCCTCATATAGTATTGTTGTTGAAGTGTATAATGATTTCCTGGTTCTGCTCATTTTACTCAGCATCAGTTCATGTAAGTCTCTCCAAGCCTCTCTGTATTCATCCTGCTGGTCATTTCTTACAGAACAATAATATTCATAACATTCATATACCACAATTTACCCAACCATTCTCCAGTTGATGGGCATCCATTCATTTTCCAGTTTCTAGCCACAAAAGAGGGCTGCCACAAACATTTTGGCACATACAGGTCCCTTTCCTTTCATTAATATCTCTTTGGGATATAAGCCCAGTCGTAACACTGCTGGATCAAAGGGTATGCACAGTTTGATAATTTTTTGAGCATAATTCCAAATAGCTCTGCAGAATGCTTTCCCACATCCCCTTCAACATTCGTCACTATCTTTTCCTGTCATTTTAGCCAATCTGACAGTGTGTAGTAGTATCTCAGAGTTGTCTTAATTTGCATTTCTCTGATCAATAGTGATTTGGAACACCTTTTCAAATGAGTAGAAATAGTTTCAATTTCATCATCTGAAAATTGTCTGTTCATATCTTTTGATCACTTGTCAATTGGAGAATGGCTTGATTTCTTATAAATTAGAGTCAATTCTCTACATATTTTGGAAATGAGGCCTTTATCAGAACCTTTAACTATAAAAATGTTTTCCCAGTTTATTGTTTTAGCTCCATTTTAACAATGCTTGTTCTACCCTACAGAACCAACTCCTTGTCTAAAGATGATGCAGTTTGTCAGAAAAAGAAATTCATACGATATTTCATTAGTCCTTCCTTCTCTCTATCCTTCATTTTTTTATAATTCTATCAACCTTGAGCAGGCACCCCATCCCTTCTTTTGGTTTCTTCTCCAAAAAAGACTTTTAAAAATCCTTTCCATTATTGGTTGATACCACTATACTCAATTCATTCTAAGCTCCAGCACTTCTGACAAAAAACTTGTGGAACTGAGGTATACATTTGTATTCAACCTCCATTTCTTATCTTTGTTTACAACTTCTGAGCTGATCTTTTCTTTTAAAAATTTTACATAGTTGATGAGTTTCCAATAAGTCATTTTTCATTTCTGCAGACAAATGCCTTATTTCTATCTCATCAGAACTAGTTGAACTGTAAGAATTTCACTCTTATAATTCAAGCTTTTCCATCTTGGAACTCTGAGAACATACACTCTTCTCATTGATCTTTAGATAGCCCAGTAGAATCTTAACTAACATTTTGTGTGCCCATGATAAACTTCATAAAATGTGCCTCCAAAACAATTTTTGAGAAAACATGTATATACACATATATGCATATGTATATATAATAGGTAGATAGAAAAATATGTGTGAGTTAGAGAGACAGCGACAGAGAATGTATATTTGAGAGAGAGACAGCAAGAGAATGTGTGTGTGAAAGATGGCAGGGGAAGAGAGAGATATTTTGTCTTTACACCACAATCATTTCTGAACTTAGCCCTCTATATTGAATATGGACTTTTGATTAAAAAAAAACAAATAATTAATGCCATATATAATTCGAGACAACTAGTATGTGTTCTTTTCTTATCAAGGTGATTTTTGTGAAGTGTAAATCTGACCATGACGTCCCACTGTTCAGTGAACTCCAGGGGCATCCTGTTGTATCCAGCAATATATATAAACTCCTCTCTTTGGCATTTAAAGATCTTCATAGCCTCACCCCTGTTTACCATTTTTTTTTTTAGTATTCCAAATTAAAAATAAACTGGTTTAGATCACTTCACAATCCCTCTAACAATGTTTTAACTTGCCTATTTTCCCAGATCCTCTTCAATACTGACCATGCTTATTTTTACTGATTTCTGCCAATTTTCAGGGTATCACACTTAATTTTATTTGAATTTCTATTCCTTTGATTAACTTGGAGTATGTTTTCATGGGATTATAATTTTTCTAAACACTTTTTATTCATATCTTCTGAAGTAGCATTTGGAGTATGGTCTTTATATGTGTGTATGTGTGTATGTATGTATGTATAAATATATATAAACATATGTGTGTGTATATATATATAGCTATAATTTTTTTATTTTTTAGACCTCAGACTGTGAGTTGTGAGATTTCATAGTTTCCCACTCTCCTATTTGTCTTCTAATTCTGTTTGTACTGATTTTATTCAGCATGAACTTTCAAATCAACCTTGAATGGGATGTTTTAAATTCTTATTTCATTCCTTCTATATTTGCTTCCAAAGAGACACATGGAAGGAGCAAATCAGTCTGGAATCTCAGAATTCATCCTTCTGGGTCTTTCAGAGGAGCCAGAGCAGCAGAGACTTCTGTTCTTCCTGTTCCTCCTTATGTACCTGATCACAGGGTTGGGGAATCTGCTCATCATGATCGCTATTAGCTCTAACTCACATCTACACACCCCCATGTACTTCTTCCTCAGTAATTTGTCCCTGGTTGACATCTGCTTCACCTCCACCACTATTCCCAAGATGCTGAGCAATCACATATCCAAAAACAGAACAATTCCCTATGCTGGGTGCCTGACACAAGCTTTCTTCTTCATTTGGTTTACAGGGATTGATAGTGTCCTCCTCACTGCCATGGCTTATGATCGCTATGTGGCTATTTGTGCACCCCTACACTATAACACAGTAATGACTCCAAGCATTTGTGCTCTTCTAGTACTAGTGTCTTGGTCTTGGGCCTTTATTAATGCCTTGATAGACACCGTCTTGCTGACCCGACTTTCCTTCTGTGGCCACAATGAAATCCCTCATTTTTTCTGTGACCTCAGTCCCCTTTTAAAGTTAGCCTGCTCAGACACCTTCATCAATGATTTGATGGTCCACACAATGGGAGCACTAATAGTATTTCTTCCCTTCATTGGAATACTCATCTCCTATACACACATTTTCATAGCTGTAATGAAGATCTCTTCTGTGAATGGGATGCAGAAAGTTTTCTCCACCTGTGGATCCCACCTGACTGTGGTCTGTCTCTTCTATGGGACAATCATTGGGGTATACTTCAGTCCCACATCCAGCCACACAGCCCAACAAGATACAGCAGCAACTGTGATGTACACTGTAGTCACCCCCATGCTGAACCCATTCATCTACAGCCTAAGGAATAAGGACATGAAAGAAGCCTTGAAGATGCTCATCATTAGAAAACTAGGATCCACTCTATGACTGTGAAGTATCTTCCTGAACAGAAAACAACTACAATACTATGGGAGAAGATTAGCTGTGAGACTTCTCTAATGTCACATGAAGTCAATCTGTTCTCCTCTTGACATTGTGACATGATGGATAGAAAACTAAATCAATCTTTAGGATTCTTGATTCTAGTGCTTTTTTATTGAGGAATTGTGGGTATTGAATGAAACATGCTAAGTCTACCTTATGACTCAACTCTGAATCTAGCTCAGTTTCCTTTCTATTCAATTGTAGCTCTGCTCCCATTTCTATCTTATGAGAAATTTTTATACAATTGTAGGAATTGTGGGCAAATTGTATTGTATTATGTATACCTAGCCCCACATGACTGGGAAATTGGACCACTTTCTCCCATTCCTCAGCGATCCTTATCTAAGAATATAAGTTATGCTGAGCAAAAACTCAGTCAGAACCAAAACTTGATGCAAGATTTTTTCTCACTATTATACATCTCAAGCAGTCCATATATCTTATTTGAAAATTTGTATCACACTAGTCAATAACTTTTTGTTTCTGGGTCCCTTTGATTGAATTTAGACTTGTAGTATCTCTTTTTCTGATTTCAGGGAAGTATAGCTATTTATTGTCCTCCTCCCAATTCAGAAAGGCACTGATATTTCCTCCAATTAAAATTAGATTATCTAATTATGCATCCTCTTTTGTATCCTGTTTTTTGTTTTCTTTTAATGCATAAAAACTCTGTCTCCTTCTGTATTCAGGTCTAGTGACAAGCTGAGGAAGGCCTGATCCCAAACTATTATGTAATTATTATGCATTGCATAATGAACCAATATGCTCATAAACTCAAGATTCATTTTCTTAGACATTTCAGATTCCTCCCATCACAGCTTTTGGCAAGTCAAGTCAAGTTAGGACTCTGATTCCTGACCCCCTGGACAATTTGCTCTCACATTGCTGGGGAAAATATACCTATACACAGTAAAGAAAATTTATCCCAAATCTGATTCTTGGGGTAAAATTACTCTTTTATAGGGAGCAATGAGTTACAATAATAATAAAATAACAAAGGATTATGCCTTTTTAAAATGGCCATCACCTATAACTCAAAGAATTTGGGGCCCATTTGTTTGGGGGAAAAATTGATTTGGGGCAAATGGACTCCAGCAAAATAATACTCCATATCTTGGTGCACCTCAGTAAGGAGCAAACTGACCCTGTGCTAACCTCTATTAATTTGCCTTGGTACCCTATGGTGTCACCAAACTTTGACCATTGTGTTTCTCTCCCAGCATCTGGACAGATTCTATACTAGTTAAGTATATAAGACATATCTCTGGATTTGACTCCAAAAGGACCACAAAAACTTTAGCATTGTTCCCCAAATTCACTCTTATTTAGGGACTCTCCCCAGGCACATATTTTGAAAGATTTCTTTAGCATATCAAAGAGTGAGGAATGATGTGGGCTTTTTCTCTTCCCCTGGGAGGAAGATGTCCATTGGAATATTATCAAGCATAAGCAATTCCCAGATTATCTTGTTTAAATAAAATGATTGTGAGGATTAGACTCTTTATCAATGTCTATTCTCTCTCCACCAAATATCTGGGCATCTTTAAATAACATTTGAGAACTTGATTAATATATCTTTTAGACAAGTCTGGAACCTGATCTGCCAGATATTTCCTCTAGCTTCCTGTTGACCCCTCCCACTGAGCTACCAAATTCTTCCCTGGTCCTGAGAAACCCACAAGGCTGTATTTTCCCTATAAAATATCTACTCATGATGAAGAGCTTTGCTAAGTTCTTTACAAGACTAAGCCCACTGTGAAATGTTTTTTCTCTCCCCTTCATAGTTTCTCCCCTCTCTTGGCCTCTCTCTCCTTACTTATAACTAAATTTGGTTAGCCTGCCTTACTCTTCTATGGATCTAACTCATGAATCCATGGCAGTCCCAGACTTCATGGCATATTCCATAAATGATACTTCCAAATTCCTTTCCTTGATAATGATACTCTATTGCTTTCCCATATCTTTATCATATTTTCCACTCCACGTACCTATTTTTCTTCTTATTTTGTCTGTAATCTCTTTCCTAAATAAACCTATCTTTTGACCAAAAAAATGGATATGACACTGGAGTAATAGTTTGCTGCTAAACTGACACCCATTAGGGAAATTCTTCATGGCCTGGAACTTCCCATACAGGACTGGAGCAGGTGAATAAAAGATGGAATTCTTAAATTAAAATAAACTATATAACAATCCAAATGGATCAAAGATTTGTCTGAAGTGGAAACTTTTTAATTATGGCAAATTAAAGCCTTTGAGATAATATTTGTAGTAGGAGATAAGGAGGCTAGTATTTTGTCTCTGTTTTTGTTTCTTAGTAAAATGCAGGAAAATCTTTTTCTTGTGTAATTTTTAGTGTTCTTTGTAGATTTTGTTTTTGTAACTTTGCAAGATTTCTAAACAGAAAATGCAGATAACCAGAAAGACTGCTGAAAATTTGCACCCAAAAAGTCAAGTATGCTGGAGAAGATTAATGCAGTTTCATACTTGAGACAACAATGCTAAACTCTGTCCCCTTAAGCAAGATGAACTCCCATTTTAGGCTTTCATTGGGAGCTTAGGTTAATTCATGTTAAAGATTTGGAGAACAAGGAGATTGGAGAAAAATTATTAAGAAATATGGAAATTAATCATTTTAAGATTGAAGTAGAGAACGCCTGAAATTTTATCCCAGTGTAGATGAAGAACGTGTTTTGGTATCCAAATGTGTATGGATAACTAGAATAAGAATGCTAATAAATTATGATCAGAAAAGGGAATCAGAGAAGAACAATTTCAAGATCCATGTGGGAAAACAGAGCATAAAAAGGAGCCAAAAGAACAGTGAAGTATACCTGCTTGAGAGGCATAGTGGCAAAGTTCAGAAAATAAGAAACATAGCTAGAAGGAGAATGAAGCCTAGCCAATCTTGAACTGACTCAAAAATGAAAGTTCCAGATGAGATTTACCAATGCGTGCAGGATGGCTTGACCAGAGTTATCTTCCAAAGCAAGAAGGCCACAGGTATTGAAGGAAGGGGGGAGAGGGTAATTAAGACATTGTGACAAAGTCCTGAGAATCAGAAACAGAGCCAGGATGAAAATGAAATATTTGGAATTGTCCCTCTGTTTCAAGGGGAACCTCAATGAGTAGAAGAAACGTGGATACAAGCAGAAATCAAGGTGATATAAAACTTCGATTAAGACAAACCCAGATGGAGTCAAAGAAAAATTTTATGAAGACCTGAACATTCTCATCATCAATGTGCCAGAATAAATCAAATTTATAATTCTAGGTGTTTTAACATCATGATAAACACAGACTATAAGGCATTGCAGGAAGTGCTTGAGAGGAACACAGCCAGAAACAGTATCAATAGGGGTCAATTAACTCTGAAAACATGTTCATCTCATGACCTTCTTATCACCAACAATGCCTTCCAGTGAAATAAATGAAAATGAGCTCGTGAAATTAGCTAAAATGAAATAAAACTTCATGGGTGCACCCTCTCAACAAATACTGGCATTTTATAGACTCTATTATTGTGAGGGGAAGAGACAGACAAAATGTGAGAATGAGAAAGGTTATGAATGGCACAGGTTGCTGGAAAGATCATAGACTTATTCTCTCCAAGCTAAACATTCATATTCAACAAAAGTATGGTCCCAAGGCAGGAAGAAAAAAGATATCTGGACCTTTCTTCAGATCCATGAAGGGAGAAAGATTCTGGGAAGAAGATGACATGTAAAAACACTCATTATCCATTAAGGATTAAGAATTTAGGCTAAACTTGAGAGTTATGTTCCATAATCTAACAATATTCAAGGGGACTTAAATGATATAATTCCACTCTCACTCTGAGGTGAGGAAAATAGACATCCTCTGGCTTCAACCTCCTGCTTTTTCTCCTGGAAGGAATCAGTCTCCTTTGGAATACAGTGGATGGAGAAAATTCTGGAGATGTCTATTTTTACTTGACGTGAACTACATTTTGATAGTTCCATTGAAACAATTAAAAGGCAAAAACAAAACACTACATTATATTCCCTTACACTCATAAGATACAAACTTTCCAATACCCACTTCCAAACTTTTCCTATTTTTCAAAGTAAAATAACATTTATTTTGTATCTTCAGATACCTTAAGTTCTATGGATGGAAGAGGATTGATCCTGTACTTGTTCACTCCAGTGTACATTTCCCTTTATCTTCTACAATGCCCCTAGAGTTGAGTCCACCATGGCTTCCATTCTATTTATAAACATCAAGGTTCCTAGCCCAGTCCACATGGGAACCATAGTGCAGACTGAGTAACAGTAGCCAATGCATGCTTCCACTATTTATTGTACTACTTATATATTTCGAAAACAATTAATACAAATGTATTAAACTAATGGTTTTATTATATTTCTATCTCTTATTATGTGTCACAGAGAAAATTTTTTTAGTATGGCTCCACTAACCCCATTTCTTTCATAAACATTGTGGGTTTTTTAACATAAGTGAGTAAAGATATGTCTTCCTATCATAAAACTGACTGTATATGAAGAAAATCCAACCTCATTCAGGTAAGTAATTAGAAAATTATTTTTATAGAATTCTCAGATGATTGTCGATTTTTCTTTGATACACAAATATTTGAGAAGTAATAATTTCTTTAAAATAGTTTTCATGTGAAATCTGAAAACATGTTAATAAACTTTCTATTTTCTGTTACATTATCTATTGGTCTATTGCACTTTAAATGTAAGATTCTGTAATGACATACATTTGATCCCTTAGAAAATAGTGGTTCAAGGAGTTAGATCTTTCAAATGTTGATACATTTAGTTAAACTTTATCAAACTACCTCATTCATAGCATCACCACCAATCTCATCAGAAATATATTCTAAGTGTTAGGGATAAGTCAAAGCTACAATAGCAAATATAAGTTTTACAAAAGTCTCATTTTTCCCTTGAAAATTTTAATTTTATCATTGGTGACAGAAATAATAATAATAATAATAGCTAATATTTACTTAATGACTAGGACATGCTTGCTGGATAACGTGAAGTGTCTTTAAATTTTGCCATTTTTACTTGTTTAATTTAATCTGACTCTTTTTTGACCCCATTTGGAATCTGCTTAGCAAGATACTGGAATGCTTTGCTATTTATTTCTCTAAATCATATTTTACAAATGAGAAAGAGAAACAAATAGGATTAAATGAACTAGCCAGGGTTAAATAACTAGTAAGTTCTAAGGCTAGACTTGAACTCAAAAAGATGTGCCTCCCTGACTTCAGCCCCAGTACTCTATCTACTAGCCATATAACTACTCCCTTTATACGTATGATCTCATTTGAGTCTCACAACAACTTTGAGAGATATGTGCTACAATTATTCCCATTTAATAGATGAGGAAACTGATGCAGACAGATAAAATGACATAACCAGGGTCATATACCAGGAAGTGATTGAGGCCAGATTTGAAATTAGGTCTTCCTCACTCCAGGTCCAGTTCTTGATCCACTGTTTTCCCAAGCTTCCATTAAGGGACAAGTATACTTCATTCATTTCAAGAATATGTCTTCCAAAATACTCAAGTCTAGGTAACTATATTTAATCTGTCAAGTCATTCTTTCAGGTAACAATAGCATTTGGGTAGAAGTGCTTCATTCTGCTCAAACCTCAATAACAAAAGTGCTTTTTCACAAGATAGCCCTCATATATATCCATGTGGTAAAACTACTTTTGCATACTTCACATTTTATCACACAGAATATTTTTATATCACACAGCATATTTTTAAATGTGTACTCAAGGACCAAGACTCAATAAATCTAATAATTTTTATTGCTACACCAATACCAACATTACACAGAACCACCTTTTTCCTTCACTTTTGTGCCATTAGAGACAGAGTGAAAGTATGAGAATGAAAAATACCACTTAATATTTTATATTCCAGCACTAGTGGTATATTTATCAAACATTTACATAATAGGCCAACTTTATGATCTTTTGACATGGAAGAAAGAACACAAGCAAAACAACACAATGCAAGCAAAACAGCACTACTGGAAATTCAACTGTTTACAAGATAAAAGACAAATTCTAAAAATGGGTATGAACACAGTCTTCATGTTTGTGGTAAAACCTGTAACTTATGGATACCAAATACTGAAGTAATCCTAAAAAAAAAACAAACATACAAACAGAGGGAAAAAAAAATCTGGGAAGAGAGACTACTTATAAGGTACTAGAGAATATTGTGTCCCCTAAAATATACACCATCCCTGAAGAATAAGTACATTTGAATTAAGGAACCCCAGGAACTGTAACAAGGGAAGAGACATTCATTGGCAGAAACTACATTTTAAGCCTAGATATGAAGATCTAGATCTCTGGGGAAAGGAACTATTGCCACCCTCTGGAAAGTTAACCGAAGTACAAGAATGATGACTCATGGGATCAATAGAGGATAGGCAACACTGGTGTTGACTTGCTATACCTGCTTAAAGCTGCTAACCCAAAAGAAATTCAGTACTGCACAGAAAATGAAAGGAGTTACAAAGAGAAGCATCAAGATGGAATGGTAACTACCAAACATTCTTAACAGTGATTGTATTCTATCCTCTGATATCTATTGCTTCTTCCTAAGAAACACAGAGAGATCTCAATATTTCTAACACAGCAGTATTGGAAAATAAATTGAACTTGGGCCAACTACTCTCAAACTAACTCCAGCACTAAGAGGCTGGCTTAGAGAATGGACAATTACTTAGTGTTTGTTTCTAACAAGGAGTTCTGGGAATTAGGTCTTAGAGTCTAGGGATTTCATGGAAAGTCACCTACAATACTCCTTATATACCCTTCCTCAGACACAGAGCCAAATCCTATTCTCATGCATGCGAGCACATCCAAAATCTCAGGACCTCTTTTATCCTCAAGAATCTCCACCTTGAGCTAGCTTCCTGACTGACACTCTCAACTGTGAAAGGGAGACCAGGTGAGATAAGGTAGCTGAGTCTCTCAGGAATAGAACAAAAGCTCCAGACCAAATAATCAAATAGAAAAATCTACTGAAAGGCACTTTCTGTTTATTTCAAGGGAGAAATTTCTCACAAAGTAGTGTTGTGACTGAGTCTCATAAAATCATAGAAAATTAATCCTAAAAATTATTTCAGAACATAGAAGAACAGGAAAAATGAAAGGATTCTTAGAACATATAATGTCATATGAGAAAGGATTTAGAAAATAATTAGAATGAAAAAGACATCAAGATTTCTATTCTAAGAAGTGTAAAACATTCAAGATCAAAGACAATTTAAAAACTAGAACATCAGAGAGGCACAGGGCTAGAAAGTATCTTAGAATATATGTGCAAAATTAGAAGATCAAATCTGACATTGTCTCCTATGTCCTAATTTTGGGAAGACTAGCATATAAATTTTTGAATATTAGCATAAGATGGGGGATGGAAGGCAGTAATCATTTCTCTAACACCTACTATGTGCCAGGCACTTTACATATAGTATCTCCTTTGATCCTCATAAAAAATCTTTGAGGTAAGCACTGCCATTTTTTTCTTTTTACAATTGAAGAAACTGAGACAGACACAAGTGAAGTGTTTTTCCCAGGATCTCCCAGCAAGGAAGTGACCAAATTAAAAATCAGATCTTCCTGTCTCTAAGCCTAATCCTCTATCCACTGGGCCAGATGCTATACCACCCAGATGCTAGAGAGGACCTCAGGACATAGAACACAGAATAGAATGTTCAAAATGAAAGGCAACTTAGAATCAATCAGGATTTATTAAAAAGTTAAGATGTGCCAGGCTCTGAAGGCTGAGTGATGGAGATATAAAGTCAAATGATAAAGAGCCCCTACTGAGGGTAGGCGACTCCTTGAGGAGGAGTTTCCATTCTGACTCAGAAGACATAGAATAAATACAAAATGAACCAGTTATTGGGAGAGACTAGAATACTTGCTGATGGGAGCATCAAGATCAAAGACAATTTAAAAACTAGAACATCAAAAGGCACAAGGCTAGAAAGTATCTTAGATCAAAGAACAGACACAGGAGATATCTGGGAGCATGGACTGTGAGAACTAAAAGAGAATTAGAAACAGAAAATGGCACACCCAAAAGAGGTCACCAATTAAATAAAAAAGGAGAGAGAAGGGTATTAAGTACAGAAAACACTGACCTCTAATGAGATTGAAAGGCTTTAGAACAAAAATATTCTAGAGCTGGAATATCAAATACTGGATAGGATCTTATATAATAGAATAGCAAACCTGGAAAAGAGCTCAGAAACCAGATCGTTAAAGCATTTCAAATATCAGATGCAAAAATAAATGAACTGGCTGGGTCACACAGCCTGGAAGATCTGAGGCTGGATCCCAGATCTCCTCAATACTATGCCAGTGCTTTTTTCCCTACACACTAATGGCTGAATTTTCCAAATCTGAAGCTTTGGAGAAGACAATTTCTAGACAGGAACAAGGAAAATTATTCTTTTCTAATTCTCAATTAGGATTGTCCCTACACTGTTCCTTTCCTAATAGATCACTAATAGATCCAATAACTAAGTGTTTCATACACTTTTACATACTATCTTGGGAGAAGCAATAAAAACAGTACTACCATTGCAAATCAAAGAATCTGATTAGAATGGACATTATGAATAAAATACTGTATTTGAACTTAAAAACTGAATTCAAATCTTCAAAGAATTATTGATCATTTAGCCATGTATTTTTGCAAATGTATTTTTTCAGAGGCAATTAGGGGTGCAGTAGATGGAGCACTGGGCTTGTAATAGGACAATATGAGATCAAATCTGACTTTAGACTATTCCTCCACACAATCTTCCCAGGAATGGGGGATTGTGTCATCCTAATGGAAACAAGGGTCCATCAATTATTATTCAGGAGGGGAATTTTTTGTAATAATATGGGCTTTTTTGTAATAATAGTTTGACAGGTTTTTTTGGAGAATGAATTGGAGAGGGAAAAGACTGAAAGCAGAGAGACTAGTTAGGAAATTATAGCAATAATGCAGGGGAAAAATGATGAGAGTCTAGACCAGCATAGAAACTCTGTGGGTAAATGGAGAAAAGAGAACAAATATGGGAGATGTTTATAAAGAGAATTTTTAACCTAGGGATCCCATGGACAGAATTTTAAGGAAGCTAAAAATTTGAATAGGAAAAAACCACATCTATATTTTTATTAACTTCTAACTACATTAAGTATTTCCTTCAATTTTTTAAATCTATTTAAATACTTTACTCTGAGAAGGGATTATGTCTATTCACCTTACTGCTAAAAAAAGAAAAAAAAAAATCCCAAGATACAAGAAATGCTATTTTTTTTTAAAAAAGTTACTAGAGAAAAAAAATGACAATTTCTTATTGTCACTTTCCTCATTAGAAAATGGGAAATTAGGGCAGCTAGGTGGCACAGTGGATAGATCACCAGCCCTGAAGTAAGAAAGAGCTGGGTTCAAATCTGGTCTCAGATACTTAATACTTCCTAGCTGTGTGATCCTTGGCAAGTCACTTAACCCCAATTGCATCAGCCAAAAAAAAAGGGGGGGGATTATCTACAGTAATACAGACATACTAACCATTGGGTTGTTGTGAGGACCAAAAGGAAAAAAGTTATCTCATATCTATTTAATAGGATCCCAGGATGTGAACTCTTGCCAACATTTAAGTATCCTATTGAAGTTAGCTAATATGATGATAATGATATTATTAAAGTTTCTCAAAAGGTCATTAAAGGTCATAATCCAGCCCTTTGTAAGGCAGTAATCTCTCCTCCAATGTTCATACGAGTGAGTAATCGTCCATTCTAAGAAATCCAGGTCCTTAACTATTGATGGGAGGTCACTATTAAAAGTTCACAGAGTGGGAGATCCCAAAAAAAATCATGTAGTCTAATCTATCCCCCAGGAGCAATCCTCGCTAAAACATTTCTGACAATAAGTACTCTGTCCTTGTTTTTTGTCTGCTCAACATTTTCATCAAGATTTGGATGAAGTCAGAGATGACATACATCAATTTTGGAGATGGCAAGATACTTCAGAGAATAAAACATATGTTGATGACAGAATCAGGATTTTTAAAGCTCTGAAAAGATGAAATCTAAAAAGGTAAACTTTACTGAATCATTGACACTTTGCCATCTCCAGCATTTGGAGTTCATTGCATCCAAAACTAAAATGTGACACTATATAGTCATCTAGTC
Organism: Antechinus flavipes; assembly: GCF_016432865.1. Taxonomy (NCBI): domain Eukaryota; kingdom Metazoa; phylum Chordata; class Mammalia; order Dasyuromorphia; family Dasyuridae; genus Antechinus; species Antechinus flavipes. The sequence goes on from NC_067398.1 coordinate 666,918,322, forward strand.
AATAACTCTCCTTGATGTATGCTTTCTTACATTGAATTATGCCCTTGTGGTATCATTTATCTGCATATTAATAAGATCAAAAAAATTAAGAGTTTAGTTTGATCAGAGTTGTTCATAGAGTTAGGCTGATTCTTAAATGATCACTACTGCTCTCCTAGAATGTTCAAAAACCATTAATTGAATCATGCCTAAAAATCTGATGAAGACTCAAAGTTGAGGTCAAAATCCATTAGTGTTCAAAATCTATCTTCTTCCTTTATTTGATTAGTAAAACAACAGTTTTCTTGAGCCAATTCTGGGGTACCTCTCCCATTCTCCACGATTTCACAAAGATCAATGCCAGTGATTCAACAATTATGTCTCCTAGGAATTTTAGAATCTTGTGATGTAGTTCATCCAGATCTGATCACTAGGTTATTAACTAAAGGCAGCCAGATGCTTATTTACCTTTATTACCTTATTTTTTACCTTATTTATTTACCTTATTTACTTACCTCACTTTTATTGACTTTTAGCTTCACTTGAACAATGCTTTTTCTAACCTACAGGACTAACTCCTTGTCTAAAGATCATGCAGTTTGTCAGAAAAAGAAATTCATATAAGATTTCACTACTCCTTCCTTCTCTCTATCCTTTGTTTTCATCATTCTATCAACCTTGAGCAAACAGCTAATCCCTTCTTTTGATTTCTTCTCCAAAAAAGACCTCAAAAAGTGCTTCATAAAATATTCTTTCAAAATATTTTTTAAATATATATACATATATATGCATATATAAATATATAGAGAAAGGGTTACCTTTTGTCTTTACAATACAGTCACTTCCGAACTTGCCCCTCTAGATTGAATACAGACCGTGAATAAAGAAAAACAATTTATTAATGTTATATACATTTCAAGACTGCTGGTGTGTGTCCTATTCTCATCAAGATAATTTTTGTGAAGTGTAAATCTGACCATGACATCCCACTGTTCAGTGAACTCCAGTGGCATCCTGTTGTATCCAGCAATATATATAAACTCCTCTCTTTGGCAGTTAAAGATCTTCATAGCCTCACCCTTGTTTACCACTGCTTTTTTCAAGGTTACAAATTAAAAACAAACAGGTTTGGATCACTTCATAATCTCACTAACAATGTTTTGACATGCCTATTTTCCCAAATATTCTCCAGCACTGACCATGCCGTTTTTTGCTGATCTTTGCCACTTTTCAAGATGTCACAGTTAATTTCATTTGTATTTCTATTCCTTTGATTAATTTGAAGCATGTTTTCATGAAGTCTTCATCGGTTTATAATTTTTCTAAGCATTGGTTGTTCATACTTTCTGATGTAACATTTGGAGGATGGCATTTGTGTTATATATATTGCTCTCAATTTTATAAATATTTTAGATCTCAATCTATGAGTAGTGAGATTTCATAGTTTCCCATTGTCCTATTTCTCTTCTAATTTTGTTTTTACTGATTTTATTCAACACAAACATTCAAATCAACCTGGAATGCAATATTTTAAATTCTTATATCATTCTTTCTATATTTGCTTCTAAACAGACAAATGGAAGGGAGAAATCAGTCTGGAATCTCAGAGTTCATCCTTCTGGGTCTTTCAGAGGAGCCAGAGCAGCAGAGACTTCTGTTCTTCCTGTTCCTCTTTATGTATCTGATCACAGGGCTGGGGAATCTGCTCATCATGATGGCTATTATCTCTGACCCACACCTCCATACCCCCATGTATTTCTTCCTCAGCAACCTGTCCCTGGTTGATATCTGTTTCACCTCCACCACAATTCCCAAAATGTTGAACAATCACATATTCAAAAACAGAACAATCCCTTTCGCTGGGTGCCTGACACAAGTATTCTTCTTCATTTGGTTCGCAGGGATCGATAGTATCCTTCTCACTGCCATGGCTTATGACCGCTATGTGGCTATTTGTGCACCACTACACTACAGCACAGTCATGACTCCGAGGGTCTGTGCCATTCTAGTACTAGTGTCTTGGTCTTGGGCCTGTGCTAATTCCCTGACACACACTGTCTTGCTGACCCGACTCTCTTTCTGTGGCCACAATGAAATCCCTCACTTCTTCTGTGACCTCAGTCCCCTTTTAAAGTTGGCCTGCTCAGACACCTTTATCAATGACTTGATGGTCTATACAGTAGGAGCACTGACAACAATTTTACCCTTCATTGGAATCCTCATCTCCTATGCTCACATTTTCATGGCTGTAATGAAGATCTCATCTGTGAGTGGGAAGCAGAAAGTTTTCTCCACCTGTGGATCCCATCTCACTGTGGTCTGTCTCTTCTATGGGACAATCATTGGGGTGTACTTCAGCCCCACATCCACCCACACAGCCCAACAGGATACAGCAGCAACTGTGATGTACACTGTGGTCACCCCTATGCTGAACCCTTTCATTTACAGCCTAAGAAATAAGGACATGAAAGGAGCCTTGAGGATGCTTATTATTAGGAAATTAAGATTCATTCTAGGAGTATGAAATATCTTCCTGAACAGACAATTATAATACTGTGGGAAAAGATTGGCTATGAGTTTTCTCTAGTGTCACAGGAAATCAATCTGTTGTTCTCCTGACCTTGTGACTTAATGGATAGAGGAATAAATCAATTATTAGAATTTCTGGTTCTAGTGCTTTTGTATTGAGGAATTGTGCATATTGAATGAAACACACTGACTCGCTATTATGACTGAATTCTAGATGTGGATAAGTTCCTTTCCTATTCAATTGTAGGTCTACATCATTTCTATTTTGGTAGAAAATTTTATATATTTGTGACAAGTGGGAAAATTATGTTGCATTATGTAAACCTAATCCCACATGCCTAAGAAACTGGGTTACTTTCTCCTATTGTTCAGATACCCTTAACTAAGGATATGGGTTATACTGAGCAGAAACCCAATCAAATCCAAAAATTGATGCAAGGATTTTTCTCACTATTTTACAACTCAAGAGCCCATGGATGTCTTATGGGAAAATTAGTCCCACACTAGCCCTTGAAATATTGTTTCTCTATTCTTTTGATTGAAAATAGAGTCTTGGTGGGAATAAGGTACTTCTTTTTCTAATTTTAGGGAAGTACAGCTGTTTACCATGCTTTTTCCCAATTCAGAAAGGCCCTAATCTTTACTCCAATTAAAATTAGATTATGTGATTATATATCCTATATTGTATCCTGTTTTTTATTTTCTTTTCATGAATAAAACTTTATCTCCTTCTATATTCAGGTCCAATGACAAAATGAGAGAGGCCTGATCCCAAACTGTTATTTAATTAACATGCATTGCATAATAAACCAATATACTTAGAAGCTCAAACTTAATTTCCTCAGACAATTCAGATTTCAGTCATCACAGCTTTTGGCAAGTAAAATCAGGTCAAGTTAGGACTCTGACTCCCTAGAAAACAGACTTTTAGAAAAACTCCCTAGATTACTCAGATTAATCTTTCACTGAGGGAATTCTTTGCTGAAGACTGCTCCCCAGAAATCAAATCCTTCTTCATTTCAACCTTCTTCCAAGCTAAAGTAAGGTTTTCTCCCACACTGTTGGGCAAGATTTGCCTACATATTGCAAGGAAAGTTATCCCGACTCTGAATACTGGGGAAGGTTTACTCCTTTATGGTTAGTAATGATTTTATCTAGATGTGGATAAGTTCCTTTCCTATTCAATTGTAGGTCTACATCATTTCTATTTTGGTAGAAAATTTTATATATTTGTGACAAGTGGGAAAATTATGTTGCGTTATGTAAACCTAATCCCACATGCCTAAGAAACTGGGTTACTTTCTCCTATTGTTCAGATACCCTTAACTAAGGATATGGGTTATACTGAGCAGAAACCCATTTGACCTCCAAAAGAACTACAAAAACTTCAGCATTGTCCCCTAAATCCCATCTCACTTAGGGACAACTCCCTCAGCCAGTTTTTGAAAGATTTCTTTAGCATACTAAAGAGTGGAGTATTATTTGACTTACTCTCTTCCCCATGAAGACAAAGCCCATCTGGCTATTATCAGGTGTAAACAATTCCCAAATTATTCTGTATTTATAGAATGATTGTGAGGATTAGACTCTTTATTGACCTCCATTCTCTATTCTGAGCATCTTTAAGATCTGGGTATCTTTAAACATTTGAGAGAGAGATTAAGATATATTTTAGATAGGTCTGGGACCTGATCTGCCAGGTATTTCATCTGGCTCATCCTTGACCCCTCACTCTGAGCTACCAAATTCTTCCCTGGTCCTGAGAAACTCCCAAATCTATATTTCCCCTATAAAAGACCTGCTCATGATGAAGATCTTTGCTAAGTTCTTTACAAGATTAAGCCCACTACAACACACTCTCTCCCCCCCATAGTATCTTCCCTCCAATGGTGTCTTTTTCCTAATTTGTAACTAAATCTGGTTAGTCTGCAATACTCCCCTATGAATCTAACCTGCCAATCAATGGTATACTCCAGGCCTCATGGCATATTCCTTGAATGGATATTTCCAAATTCCTTTCCTTAATAATAATAACCCTATTACTCTGTCATATCTATTTCATATTTGCCACTTCTGATGCCTATTTTACTTCTTATTTTGTCTGTAGACTCTTCTCCTGAATAAACCTGTCCCATTAAACAGGATGAACTCCCACTAGGATTTTATTGAAAACTTAGCTTCATACATGTTGAAGGCTTGAAGATAAAGGAAATTGTAGAAAAATCATTAAGGAGTTTGGAAATTAATCATTTTAAGATCGCAGTAGAGCGCTCCTGAGACTTTATCCCAATGTAGATGAAATACAAGTTTTAGTATCCAAAGGTGTATGGATAAGAGAAATGGGAATGCTCATAAATTTTGATCTGATAAGGGAATCAGAAAAGAATAATTTCAGGATCCATGTAGGAAGACAAATCAAATAAATTACAAATAAATAAATTTCAGGATCCATGTGGGAAGACAGAGCATAAAATGGACCCAAAAAGAACAGTGGGGTATACCTACTTGAGGGTAGAGGGGGCATAATTGCAAAGTTCTGAGAATAAGAAATACAACTAGAAAGGGAATGAAGCCTAGCCAACCTTGATCTGTCTCAAAAATGAAGATTTCAGGAAGCACTTACCAATGGGAGGAGGATGGCTTCACTAAAGTTATCTCCCAGAGCAAGAAGGCCAAAGGTATTGACGAAAGAGGAAGAGGTTAGTTGAGGCATTGTTACAAAGTCGTGAGAATCAGAAACAGAGCCAGGAGCAAATGAAACATTTGAGGTTGTCCTCTATTTCAAGGAAAACCTCAGTGAATAGAAGAGGCAGGAATACAACCAGAAATCAAGATGATATGAAACATCAAATCAACAAAAAATTAAAATTTGTTAAATAAAATGTAGCAGAAAAATGGGATTATTTTCAAGGTCCCTTTCATCCCTGACACTTCATTATTCTATGACCTAGGTTCAAATATTTCCTTGATCACTCTTTAATTGTATGATTACAATTAATTTCAATTTCCTAGATTCACACTTTAAAAAATAACAGAATATCCTCATTTTGTGGACTTAAAATATTATAGAATCTATCCTCTCTTGAAGCATAATTCTTTTCTCTAGCACCAATTAATAAAATCTCTTAAATACCTTCCTACTGGTACTGTAGCTACCCTATACTGAATAAACAAAAAATGAGACATGAATGTGATGGGATTACATTGTAAGAAATAATGTATACAGCTTACCTGGGAAGACATGACTAATATGTAATACAATAAGTTAAGAAAACAATAATTAAGTTGCTACAAGAACATAAATAGAAAGAATGACAACCTCAAAATAATCAAAATGTGGATGTGAGAAATTACAAAAAGACAAGCTCAACCTCAAGAAGAAAAAAAGACATTTTTTCCCCACTTTTACTGAAGTGATGGGTCAGTGAGTGTCAAAAATGGCATATAGTATTGGATTATTTTCATGTATTGATTTATTTTCTTAATGTTATTTTTCTTTTACTTTAAAAAACAGAAGCCTTTCAGGACATAGGCAAGTTGGCAAAGTAAAGGCAGAAACTTCCAATGATCTTCCCTAAACTGCCCCAAATTCCTTTGAATAATGATGCTAAATGTGTTTTAGAACATCAGAATACAAGAAAAGATGAGGTTGAACAATTTTCCAGCCAAAAACACCTTAGAAACTCATCAGGAAAGATCTGTTGCATCAGGATAGGAGCCCAGCATGCAGATCCAGTGCAGCCTACACTAGGGCAGCCCCAACCCTGACACTAGCAAAGCAGGAATGTGCCTAAGGACCTTGGAATCAGCAGCAGTATTGGTGGTTTCTAGACCTCTTAGCCCAGGGACACCAAGGATAACTTGGAAGGACAGCAGAAAAGATTTGTCAGTAGGATTATAGGACATTCAGAAACCAGCAAACCTCATGAACAGTGGTGATGTTGCCAGGTTCCATAGGGTAAAATAGAAATTGAAAGAATTCACTGATCACCTCCTAAAAGACATCCAAAAATGAAAACTCTCAGGAATATTATAGCCAAATTCTGGAACTCCAAGGTCAAGGAGAAAATATTGCAAGCTTCCAGAAAGGAAAAATTCAAGTACAAGTGAAGCTACAATCAGAATAGCACAAAATAGAGCAACTTCTACATAAAGGATAAGAAGGCTTGGAATGCGATATTCTGGAGAGCAATGGAACTAGGATTACTACCAAGAATCACCTACCACGCAAAACTGAGAACAATTTTTTAGGAGAAGATATGGAAATGCAGTGAAATAGAAGATTTTCAAGTTTTTGTAATGAAAAGACTAGAACTAAATGGAAAATTTGATTTTCAAATACAGAACTCAGAAGAAGCATAAGTAATCAGGAAAGTGATGTCATAAGGGACTTTAAAAGGTTTATCTCTTTACCTTTCTACATGGGAGGATAATACATGTAACTCATAAGAACTTTCTCATTATTATGGTAGTTAGAAGGAGTACACATAGAAGGCACAGGTGTGAGTTGAATATGAAGGGATAATATCTAAAAAGAAATAAAATTAAGGGAAGAGAGAGGAATGTACTGGGACAAAGGGAAAGGGAGAAGTGGAATAATGTAAATGGTCTGCCATAAAAGAGGAAAGAAAAAGCTTTCCACTGGAGAGGAATAGGGGGAAGACAGAGAATTAGTGAACTTCACTTTCAGTAGAAGTGACTCAAACAGGAAATAGCATACATACTCAATGTGGGTATATATTTACCCTGCAGGAAAGTAGGAAGGGAAAGAAATACAGGAAGGGAGGAGGGTAACAGAAAGTAAGACATGTTGGGGGAAGGGTGCTCAGTAGTGAAACACTTTTGATAAGGGTCAGGGTGAAAGGAGAGAGGGAATAAAATAAATGGAGGGAATATAGTTAGCAATAGAAATTGGGGAAAGAATTTTGAAGCAAGTTTCTCTGATGAAGGTCTAATTATTGAAATGTATAGGGAACTGACTCAATTTTTTTTTTAAAAAGCCATTCCCCACTTCATATATGAACTATGCCCAAACGGCATATCTTTCACCTAATAATACCACTATTAGGAATGAATCTCAAGAATTTTTTTAAAGAAAAATTACTTATATGCATACCAAAATATTTCTAGCAACTCTCTTCTTATAACAAAGAATTGGAAGGAATGGCTGAATAAATTGTGGCATGTGATTATAATGGAATATTCAATGTTCTATGAGAAATGATGGGCAAGATGCTCTCTGAAAAACCTGGAAAGTCCTCCATAAACTCAAGCAAAGGCACTGTGGGATGATCAGTTATGAATGACTTTGCTATTCTCAGGAATATAATGATTCACAACTACTCTGAAAAATTTATTATGAAAAACTCTGTACCTAGAGAAAGAATATTGAAGCATTTTTTTTAATTTTCTTTTTCTTGAGGGTATTGGGCAGGGGGAGATCTATATTTTCTTTCATAACATGACTTCTAATGGAAATGTTTTGCATACAGTGGGAGATATAATCATTAACTGTACAAAGGTGGCCTAGACCATAGGGTCATCTTCTCACTGGATTGAAGCAACAGTATGAGTCAGTAGTGCCCTGAATATCTGAGCAGCCTTTTTAAGGACTACATTGCTGATCTCCAGATGCTCATTTACTATCCCCTCACTTTTTTTAATTTTTAGCTCCATTTTAACAATGCTTGTTTTAACCTACAGAACTAACTCCTTGTCTAATGATCTTGCAGTTTGTCAGAAAAAGAAATTTATATAAGATTTCATTACTCCTTTCTTCTCTCTATTCTTCGTTTTCATCATTCTATCAACCTTGAGCAGATACCCATACCTTCTTTTGATTTCTTCTCCAAAAAAGGCGTTAAAAAAAGTCCTTTTTATTATTGGTTGACACCACCATACTCAACCCATTCTAAGCTCCAGCATTCCTGACACTGAGCTTATGAAACTGAGAGATACATATGTATTCAACCTCCATTTCTTCTTACCCTTGTTTCCAACTATTGAGTTGATTTTTTTCTTTTAAAATTCTGATGTGATTGATGAGTTTCCAATAAGCCATTTTTCGCTTCTGAAGACAAATAAGTTATTTTTATCTCATCAGAACTATTTGGACTTAAAGAATTTCCCTCTTAAGAACAGAGAACATTATATCAAATAAAAACAGACTGAATATAGACTTTGGATTAAAAAAACAAACAAACAATTAATACCATACAGAATTCAAGACTGCTGGTATATGTTCTTTTCTCATCAAGGTGATTTTTGTGAAGTGTAAATCTGACCATGACATCCATCTGGTCAGATTTACACTTCACAAAAATCACCTTGATTATAATCCTCCTATTATAGTCAGCAACATAGGTAATTTCCTCTCTGGTATTTAAAGCTCTTCAAAGCCTCATCCTCTCTTAACATGTCTCTTTTCAGCATCCAAATTAAAATTAAGCAAGTTTGGATCACTTCACAATCCTACTAATTATTTTTCAACTTGCCTATTTTCCCAGATCCTCTTCAGCACTGACCATGCTTGTTTTTGCTGCTCTCTGCCAACTTTCAAGGTGTCACAATTTCATTTGCATTTCTATTCCTTTGATTAATTTGAAGCATGTTTTCATGAGGTCATCATTGGTTTATAATTTTTCTAACCATTCTTTGTTCATATTTTCTGATGTAACATTTGGAGGATGGTTTTTGTGTTACATATATTGCTATCAATTTTATGTTTATTTTAGAAATACTATCAGAGCTCCCACTTTGGAGACATCAGTTAACTGATGAAGATGTCTGAGCAGGCCAACTTTATTTTATTTATTAAAGATTTTTATTTACAAAGCATATGTTTTGTGTGATTGATGACATAATAGTTCTCTAGTTCACATATACTTAGTCTGATGTAATGATGTAATTAGACTGAGATATTTAAAGGTTGAAAGGACTGGAGACAAGAGCTCAAGCTCGAGCTCAGACTCAGACTCAGACACAGAGGAGACACAGAAGACAGAGACAGAAACAGAGAACCTCCTGGTGGCTCTCCTGTCTTCATCACTCTTCCACTCCTTGCCCAGAGATCTTCCAGAGAAGTAGTCCAGACATTACACTCCTCTAGCTGGCAGGTAGCCCAATATATGTTAAATATGTTGAAATACATGTTAGATCCCATATGTGTATACATGTTTATATAGTTATCTGGTTGTGCAAGAAAAATCAGATCAAGAAGGAAGAAAAAGAAAAACTGAGGAAAAAAAGCAAAATGCAAGCAAAAAACAACAGAGAGAGTGAGAATGCTATGTTGTGTTCCACCCTGTGTTCCCATGGTTCTCTCTCTAGGTGTAGATGGCCCTCTTAATCACTGTACAAGTGGAACTGGTTTGAATCATCTCATTGTTGAAGAGAGCCATGTCTATCAGAATTGATTGTTGTATAGTCTTGTTGTTGCTGTGTACAATGATATCCTGGTTCTGCTCATTTCACTTTGCATCAGTTCATCTAGGTCTCTCCAAGCCTTGCTGAAATCATCTGAGCTGGCCAACTTTAAAAGGAGAATGAGGTCATAGAAAGAATGAGGGATTTCATTGTGCCCACAGAATGAGAATCAGGTCAGCAAGATGGTGCATGTCAAAGCAGTAAAAAAGGCCCAAGACCAAGTCACTAGTACTAAAAGGACACAGACCATTGGAGTCATGACTATGTTGTAGTGTAGGGGTTCACAAATAGCCACATAGTGGTCAGAAGCTATGGCAGCAAGAAGGATATTATCAATCCCTGTAAACCAAATGAAGAAGAATACTTGTGCCAGGCACCCAGCAAAAGGGATTGTTCCTTGTGCAACAAGAGAACTGTTTGGTTCTGCACACATATATTGTATCTAGGATATACTGTAACCTATTCAACATGTAAAGGACTGCTTGCCATCTGGGGGAGGGGATGGAGGGAGGGAGGGGAAAAATCGGAACAGAAGTGAATGCAAGGGATAATGCTGTAAAAAATTATCCTGGCATGGGTTCTATCAATAAAAAGTTATAAAAAAAAAAAAAGGGATTGTTGTTTTTTTGGTTATATGATTATTCAGTATGTTTGGAATTGTGTGGAGGTGAATAGATGTCTACAAGGGATAAGTTACTGAGGAAGAAGTACATGGGTATGTGGAGGTGTTGGTTAGAGCTAATAGCCATAATGATGAGCAGGTTCCCCAATCCTGTGATCAGGTACATAAGGAAAAACAGGAAAAACAAGAGTCTCTGCTGCTCTGGCTCCTCTGAAAGACCCAGAAGGATGAACTCTGAGACTCCAGACTGATTTTCCCCTTCCATGTGTCTATTTGGAAGCAAATAGAGAAGGAATAAAATTAAAATTTAAAACATTCCTTTCATGGTTGATTTGAAAGTTTGTGTTCAATAAAATCAGCAAATACAGAATTAGAAAAGAAATATGAGTGTGGGAAACTATAAAATCTCACTACTCATAAAATTCAGGCCTTATTAGATATAGTACAGGAGCAACTTGACCAAGGAGACTTAGAACCTTCTCTAAGTCCTTGGAATTCCCCAGTATATGTTGTAAGAAAGAAATCTGGAAAATGGAGGATGTTGACTAATTTAAGAAAGGTAAATGAACAGATGGAAATTATGGGAACTCTTCAGCCTGGACTTCCATCTCCTACTCAACTGCCTAGAGAATGGCCTCTTTGGGTTATAGACATTAAGGATTGTTTCTATTCTATCCCTCTAGATAAGGAGGATATGAAAAGATTTGCCTTTTCAGCGTTAACTTAGCTGAGCCTTATAAAAGATATGAATGGACAGTTTTGCCGCAGGGAATGAAAAACAGCCTTACTATGTGTCAAATGTATGTTGTTGCTGCTCTTACTCCAGTAAGAAAAGCATTTCCAAAAGTAATGTTACTGCATTACATGGATGATATATTGGGATGTGCACCTGAGAAACATGTCTACAAAAGACCATAGAAACACTAAGGATTGTGCAACAAGAGAACTGTTCAGTTCTGCACACATATATTGTATTTATATTGTGACATATTTAACATGTATACGATCATTCTGGCTCTTATTATCCAGGAGAAATAAATGTAATATCTGATTCCGCCTATTCAATAGGTGTGGTACAAAGAATTGCCATAGCCCAGATAAAATGTGTAGCCTCTAATATATATCAGCTCTTTAAGGAACTTCAAGAGCAAGTGAGAAAGCATCCAGGTAAGATTTATATCTTTCATGTCCACTCTCATAGTGAACTTCCAGGTCCTATTTTTGATGGTAATTCAAAGGCAGATAGCCTTCTAACTATATTGACCAATACTCTTTTATTTCAAGAAGCCCAAGAATCTCATTTTAAATATCATCAGGCTGCTCGAGCTTTACATTTACAATTTGGAATAACAAGAGAGGAAGCTAGAAGCATAGCAAAAGCCTGTACAGCTTGCCTTCCTTTCTACGCTCCTACACTGTCTCCAGGGAAGAACCCTTGTGGTTTGAGACCCAATGCAATTTGGCAAATGGATGTGACATCTTTTTTGGTCATCTGTCTTTTATTCATGTTGTAGTAGACACCTTTTCAGGATTCACTTTTGCAATACCAGCAGCAAAAGAGACAGCCCGAGTGGTCACTGAATTCCTTAGCCAAGCATTTGCAATTATTGGTGTGCCACAAGCAATAAAAATAGATAATGGACCTGCATATACTTCTAGACATTTTGCACACTTTTGTGCACAGTATAAGATTTTACAAACTTAGCACTGGCATACCCTTTAATCCTCAAGGACAGGCATTAGTAGAGAGGAAAAACAGAGACATTAAGAAGCTCCTCCAAAAACAAAAGAAAAGGGGAGCCATAGGTAACCTTAGAGAACTTCTAAATCTAGCTCTTTATACTATTAACTTCTTGATTTTTGCCAAAGATGCACTGCCCCAGCAGACAGGTTTTATAACCCACTGGAAGGGCAGTGTCCAGTGTGAGCAGCTCCACTATATTTAGATAATCACCAGGTGCTGTGAAGAGACCAAGAAAGTGATGAATGGAAGGGACCAGATAGATTAACTGCTTGGGGGAGAGGGTTTGCTTGTATCTCTACAGGTGGAGAAGGAATCAGATGAGTGCTGACGAGTTGTATTCACCTTGTCCAGCAGAGAGAGAGACAGAGCAGATCCTTGAAACAAAGGAGGAGACCTAAGAAACATCAGGTGGTTCTGTCGCTGACTGTGCTCACCACTGAAAGAGCATGGCTGTTATGGTGTTTGACTCATGGATATCAAAAATTGTTGGATTTCAAAACCCTCAGGAATCATTGGAATCCCTGAGACATGAAAAGATTATTGTAGGACTTCAAAACCCTCAGGAATCATTGGACTCTCTAAGACATGATCAAGATTGTTGTAAGATTTGGAAACCCTCAAGAATCGTTGTACTCTCTGAGACATGATAAGATTGTTGTAGGACTTCGAAATCCTCAGGAATCAGTGGATTCTCTGAGACATGATAAGATTGTTGTAGGACTTCAAAACCCTCAGGAATCATTGGACTCTCTGAGACATGATAAGATTGTTGTAGGATTTGGAAACCCTCAAGAATCATTGTACTCTCTGAGACATGATAAGATTGTTGTAGGACTTCGAAACCCTCAGGAATCAGTGGATTCTCTGAGACATGATAAGATTGTTGTAGGACTTCAAAACCCTCAGGAATCATTGGACTCTCTGAGACATGATAAGATTGTTGTAGGATTTGGAAACCCTCAAAAATCATTGTACTCTCTGGGACATGATAAGATTGTTGTAGGACTTCAAAACCCTCAGGAATCAGTGGATTCTCTGAGACATGATAAGATTGTTGTAGGATTTCAAAACCCTCAGGAATCATTGGACTCTCTGAGACATGATAAGATTGTTGTAGGATTTGGAAACCCTCAAGAATCATTGTACTCTCTGGGACATGATAAGATTGTTGTAGGACTTCAAAACCCTCAGGAATCAGTGGATTCTCTGAGACATGATAAGATTGTTGTAGGATTTCAAAACCCTCAGGAATCATTGGACTCTCTGAGACATGATAAGATTGTTGTAGGACTTCGAAACCCTCAGGAATCAGTGGATTCTCTGAGACATGATAAGATTGTTGTAGGATTTCAAAACCTCAGGAATCAGTGGATTCTCTGAGACATGATAAGATTGTTGCAGGACTTCAAAACCCTCAGGAATCATTGGATTCTCTGAGACATGATAAAATTATTGTAGGACTTCAAAACCCTCAGGAATCATTGGACTCAAAATGTTTGTAGCAGCCCTGTTTGTAGTGGCTAGAAACTGGAAAATGAATGGATGCCCATCAACTAGAGAATGGCTAGGTAAATTGTGGTATATGAATGTTATGGAATATTATTGCTCTGTAAGGAATGACCAGCAGGATGAATACAGAGAGGCTTGGAGAGACCTACATGGACTGATGCTAAGTGAGATGAGCAGAACCAGGAGATCATTATACACTTCGACAACGATATTGTATGAGGATGTATTCTGATGGAAGTGGATTTCTACGACAAAGAGACCTAACTGAGTTTCAATGGATAAATGATGGACAGAAACAGCTATACCCAAAGAAGGAACACTGGGAAACGAATGTGAACTATTTGCATTTTTTATTTTCTTCCCAAGTTATTTTTACCTTCTGAATCCAATTCTCCCTGTGCAACAGGAGAACTGTTCGGTTCTGCAAATATGTATTGTATCTAGGATATACTGCAACATATTTAACATATATAGGACTGCTTGCCATCTTGAGGGGGGGGGTAGAGGGAGGGAGGGGAAAAAACGAAACATAAGCGAGTGCAAGGGATAATGTTGTAAAAAATTACCCTGGCATGGATTCTGTCAATGCAAAGTTATTATTAAATAAAATAAAATTTAAAAAAAAAAAAGGAATCATTGGACTCTTTGAGACATGATAAGATTGTTGTAGGATTTGGAAACCCTCAAGAATCATTGTACTCTCTGAGACATGATAAGATTGTTGTAGGACTTCAAAATGCTCAGAAATCATTGGACTCTCTGAGACATGATAAGATTGTTGTAGGATTTGGAAACCCTCAAGAATCATTGTACTCTCTGAGACATGATAAGATTGTTGTAGGACTTCAAAACCCTCAGGAATCAGTGGATTCTCTGAGCCATGATAAGACTATTGTAGGACTTGAAAGTCTTCAGGAATCATTGGATTTTCTGAGAAATGATAAGACTGTTAAGGATTTCAAAATCTGCTGGAATCATTGGATTCCCTACTACATAAAAAGACAGTTGCAGGACTTCAAAAATTTGCAGGGATCATTGGATTCCCTGACACATGAAGCAATGGACAGTAGATTGGTTTTGGACTATCTCTTGGCTGTTGAAAAAGGCATATGTGTGACCATTGTTTACATACCCTCCTTCTAGGACTTCTGGAAATCTTTTACAACACTATGTTGATTCATATTGTTTGTTATATGTACAATTCATGTTTGTTACACCACATTGAGCTTGCACTGACTGTGGGGAGAGTCATCACTAATAGCCTATGCATTATTGCTATGTGCTTGTATAATACCTCCCATGCTGATGGGTTTGTGCATACCTGTTTCTAATAAGACCTTAATAAGATCCACTAGCAATCCCCACTTCCCTTTGGTGCTTTTCATCTCCCTGAGATGTCAGGGAGGGCGTGATCATCTCCTTTTTATTATTTTACCTCCCTTCCTGAGAAGTCAGGGGGCATGATCACCTCCTTTTCGATGTTTTCACCTCCTTTCCTATGTTTTCACCTCCTTTCCTGAGAAGTCAGGGATGACGTGACCACCTGTGTTCTAAAACAAAAGAAAGCGGGAGATGTAAAGGGCTGAAACTCTTGAGTTCATGCACTGAGGTCAGACAACCGAGCACTTAAGGCTAACTACCGATTGGACAATACTCTATTGGCATATGCTTGGAAAATGGCCCGCCCCACTATTCTGTGCTGACTCAATCTGTTGGTGTAAACAGAGAATTGGAGGGGAGAATTAGAGGGTGGAGTAAGACAAACCAGAGTGACTTCTGGCTGGGAGACAAAGAGGAGAGGTGTGGAGATTCCTATGTCCATTCCTCTCACTTTGACCAAGAATAAAGACCAAGGACTTTTGCTTATCCTGACTCTGGCTGATTCTAAAGTATCCAAAGTGCTAACTCTGTCCTCACACAAAACTACTCTGAAAAACTTATGATGAAACTACCCAGAGAAAGAACTGGTTGTGTTGGAATACAGGTTGAAGCATACTCTTTTTTTTACTTTTTTTCTTGAGGGTTTTGGGAAGGAAGAGATCTATATTTTCTTTCACAACATGACTTTTATGAAAATGTTTTTCATAACTTTACAAGTGCCTTAGTAATCTGGAACTCAAAGTTTTAAAAAGAAAGGTAAAAATTGTTTTGCATATAACTAGGGAAAATAAAAATGTTAAATATTTAAATGAACATTTTCAGCCTTGACATCTATCTTCCAAATTATGTAGTTACTGAGTCAGTACCAACTGCCCAGAGGGAGACAGATTGAAGAGTACCCTTGTGAAAAAGACATCTTCTGAAAGGATTGCCCAATAGCTGAAAAACTTAAGAAAGGGGATCTCAAAGAGATCATGTAGTCTAACCTTTTCCTCAGGTGAAATCCTCTCTACAACATACCTGACAATAAGTGCTCTGTCCTTGTTTTTTGTCTGCTTAACATTTTTATCAAGGTTTGGATGAAGTCAGAGATGACACACATCAACTTTGGGAATGATGAGATAATTGAGGGAATAACATATATGCTGATGACAGAATCAAGATTTTAAAAACTCTGAAAAGATGAAATCTAAAAAAATAAAACTTTACTTGAATAAGCTGACATTTTGCCATCTCCAGCATTTAGGAGCTTGTTGCATCCAAAACTAAGTTTGTCACATTGCACAATCATGTAAACAACTCTCCTTGGTGTCCACTATAAGAGCAAGAGAGCAACTTTTTATTGACAGAACATGCACTCACTTCTATTCCAACTTTTCCCTTCCCTCCCTCCACCCTCTCACCTAGATGGTAGGCAGCCTCATACATGTTAAACATGTTATAGTATATCCTAGATATAATAGATGAGTGCAGAATCATACAGTTCTCTTATTGCACAAGAAGAATTGGATTCAGAAGGTAAAAATAACCTGGGAAGAAAAGCAAAAATTCAAGTAATCCACATTCATTTCTCAGTATTCCTTCTCTGGGTGTAGCTGATTCTGTCAATCACTGATCAATTGGAACTGAATTAGATCTTCTCTTTGTTGAAGATATCCACTTCCATCAGAATACATCCTCATACAATATTGTTGTTGAAGTGTATAATGATGTCCTGGTTCTGCTCATTTCACTTAGCATCAGTTCATGTAAGTCTTTCCAGGCTTCTCTGACATCATCCTGTCATTTCTTACAGAACAATAATAATCCATAACATTCATATACCATAATTTACCCAACCATTCTCCAATTGATGGGCATCCATTCATTTTCCATTTTCTAGCCACTACAAAAAAGGACTGCCACAAACATTTTGGCACATACAGGTCCTTTCCCTTCTTTAGTATGAGACATTTCTAAATGCTTTACTCATACTTAGGTTTCTAGTTTTGCAGCTATAGTATCATTTACCTATAAATTAATATATCAAAAATCAGAAAGACCTTAGTTTGATCAGAGTTGTTTGTGGTGTTCAGCTAACTCTTCAATGATCACTACTGCTCTCCTAGGATGTTCATAAATCATCACTTGAATCATGATTTAGAATCTGAAGAGGAATCAAAGTCAAACTTCATTAGTGTACAAAATTTATCTTCTCCCTTTATTTTGAAAAGCACAACAACATTATTTTAGCCAGTCCTGGGACACCTCTCCCCTTCTCTACTATTTCACAAAGATCAATGCCAGTGATTCAACAGTTATATCTCTTAGGAATTTTAGAATCTTGTGTTGTAGTTCATCCAATTCTGATCACTAGGAAATTAACTAAAGGCAGCCAGATGCTCATTTACTATCCCCTCACTTTCCTTGACTTATTTAATAATGTTTTTTCTAACCTACAGAACTAACACTTCGTATAAAGGTCATGCAGTTTGTCAGAAAAAAGAAATTCATATAAGATTTCATTACTCCTTCCTTCTCTCTATCCTTCATTTTCATCATTCTCTAAACCTTGAGCAGACACCCCATCCCCTCTTTTGATTTCTTCTCCAAAAAAGACCTCAAGAAATCCTTTTCATTATTGGTTAACACATCGTACTCAACTCATTGTAAGTACCAGGACTCCTGACAACAAACTTTTAGAACTGAAATATACATCTGTATACATTTTTCCCTTCCCTCCCTCCACCCTCTCACCTAGATGGCAGGCAGCCTCATACATGTTGAACATGTTATAGTATACAGAGAGAAGAGGGAATACCTTTTGTCTTTACATCACAGTCACTTCTGTACTTAGCCCTCCAGATTGAATACATACACATACAGAGAGAAGAGGGGATACCTTTTGTCTTTACATCACAGTTACTTCTGTACTTAGCCCTCCAGATTGAATATGGACTTTGAATAAAGAAAAAAATTAATACATAATTCAAGACTGCTGGTATGTGTTCTGTTCTTAAGGCAATTTTTTTCAAACATAAATCTGACCATGACATCCCCCTGCTCAGTGAACTTCAATAACCAGCAACATATGCAAACTCCTTCTCACCCTTTCTTACCATTTCTTTTTTCAGGATTCCAATTTAAAAACAAAAATATTTGGATCACAGCAGCTGTGATGTACACTATGGTCACCCTCATGCTGAACCCTTTCATCTACAGCCTAAGAAACAACACCATTAAAAGAGCCTTAAGGATGCTCATCACAAGGAAACCAGGATTTACTTTTTGTCTATGAAATATCTTCCTGAACACACAACAACCACAATGCTGTGGAAGATTTGTGTGAGTCTTCTCTACTGTCATATGAAATCAATCTGTTCTCCTCTTGACACTGATATGATGGATAGAGAACTAAATCTGTTATCAGGATTCCTGATTCTAGTGCTTTTTTGTTTAGGAATTGTGGGTATAGAATGAAGCACACTAACTTCACCTTATGGCTCAATTCAGTATCTACATCAGTTTTCTTTCTATTCAATTATAGAATTGAATATACTTGCAATATACTTGCATTATTGTCTTGTAAGAAAATTTTATATAATTGTGAGAACTGAGAGGAATTAGTGTCTCATTATGTAAACCTAGCCCCACATGACTGGGAAACGGGATCACTTTCTTCTGTTGCTCACAGATCCTTACCTAAGGACATAGGTTGTGCTAACCAGAAACCTAGTCAGATCCAAAAATTGATGCTATTTTACATCTCAAGTAGCCTGTGTTATGTGAAAATTAGTCCTATAATGGTCAATGATTCCTTTGTTCTATGTTCCTTTGATGGAATATAGATATTTGGTGGGAATAAGATACCTCTTTTTTTTTATTTCAGGGAAGTACAGATGTTTACTACCCTCCTCCCAAATCAGAAAAGCTCTAATCTTTCCTCCAATAAAAATTAGATTATGTAATTATATTTTCTATTTTGTACCCTGTTTTTTGTTTTGTTTTGGTTGTTTTGGTTTTTTCATGTATAAAACTCTATGTCCTTCAGGTCCAGTGACAAGCCAAGTCAGATCCAGTGTTAGGACTCTAATCCCCTGGACAACAGACTTTTAGAAAAACTCCCTAGGACTATTCTGGTTAATCTTTCACTGAGGGAATTCTTTGCTGAAGACTGCCCCCCAAAGATCAAACCCTCCTATATCTCAATCTTCTTCCAAGCTAAAGTAGGATTTGCTCCCACATTGCTGGGGAAGATTTACCATCCCTGACTGTATCTGCCACTGAAAGAACTTGGCTGTTATCCCTATGTATATGGCAATTGACTAATGAATATTATCATGACCATAAAAATAATTGCTAATGAGACTGATGCAGGACTTCAAAACCTGCAGGAATCATTGCATTCCCTGACGTATGAACTGATGAACAATAGACTGGCTTTGGATTATCTCTTGGCTGCTGAAGGAAGAATATGTGTGGTTTTAATAGTTGTTTTCTATACCTTCCTTCTGGGACTCATGGGAGTCTTTTATAGTATCTTATTTATTCATATTGCTTGTTATAATACTAGTTGCCTGTGTGATTCCTCCTATGCTGATGGATTTAACCACTGATGTAAACCTGTTTCAGTTAAAACAAAAGAACATGGGAGATGTAGAGAGTCACAGATAGTGGGGAATCCTGGGTGAGATATAAGACTCTTTAGTCCAGTGCTATGCTGCTGATGTGTCTGTTTTACTCCCCATCACCCCTAAGGGTTCTCGGCCTTCCTGAAAAGTCAGGAGGCATGACAATTTGTGTTGTAATTAAAGCAGTGTGATACCAAGTGGCAAGAAGACATCTGCACACAATAGCAAGATATTTATGTGGTCTCACATGTGCAGTATCCTATAGTTAGCACACACACAGTGTGTACTAGTTATGTAAATGTTTTATGGTATATAAGGCTGAGAGAATTTTGAATAAACAGACTCCAGTTTGACAATCTATGTGAGTTCTGCCCTTTTACTCCTCAACCATGATCAGGATTCAGGCTGGTATCAAAATCCTCCAGTGAGCAAGTGTAGATGAGTTCCAATGATCTTATGATGAAGAGAGCCATCTCCACCCACCTACAGGACTGTGGGAACTGAGTTGGATGACAACACAGCAGTTTCACTCTTTTTGTTGTTGCTTGCTTGCATTTTACTTTCTTTCTCATTTTTTCCTTTTTGATTTGATTTTTCTTGTGCAGCAAAATAATTATATAAATATGTATGCATATATTGTATTTAACATATATAAATTTTACCCTGTTTAACATATATTGGACTACTTGCCATCTAGGAGAGGGATGCGGGGAAAGGTAGGAAAATTGGAACACAAGATTTTGCAAGAGTAAATGTTGAAAAATTATCCATGCATATGTTTTAAAAATAAAAAGCTTTAATAAAAAAAGAGAGAGCTATCTGTTCTTGTCTCCATGTGAGCTAAACTGAGATAGACCCATATGAACATATATAAAAATAGGGAAAAATAAAATAGCACCCTGTATTACACTCAAGATATAATTTTTCCAATGAATGGATGCCCATCAATTGGAGAATGGCTAGGTAAATTGTGGTATATGAATGTTATGGAATATTATTGCTCTGTAAGGAATGACCAGCAGGATGAATACAGAGAGGCTTGGAGAGACCTACATGGATTGATGCTAAGTGAGATGAGCAGAACCAGGAGATCATTATACACTTCGACAACAATATTATATGAGGATGTATTCTGATGGAAGTGGATTTCTATGACAAAGAGACCTAACTGAGTTTCAATGGATAAATGATGGACAGAAACAGCTACACCCAAAGAAGGAACACTGGGAAATGAATGTGAACTATTTGCATTTTTGATTTTCTTCCCGAGTTATTTTTACCTTCTGAATCCAATTCTCCCTGTGCAGCGGGAGAACTGTTCGGTTCTGCAAATATGTATTGTATCTAGGATATACTGCAACATATTTAACATATATAGGACTGCTTGCCATCTTGGGGGGGGGGGGTGGAGGGAGGGAGGGGAAAAAAAATGAAACATAAGCAAGTGCAAGGGATAATGTTGTAAAAAAATTATCCTGGCATGGATTCTGTCAATACAAAGTTATTATTAAATAAAATAAAATTTTTTAAAAAAAGATATAATTTTTCCAGAGTTCCAGAAACTTCTTTTTAAGTATTTTTTTAAAGTATTTTAAGTATTAGATATTTGCCAAGGTCACAACAGCCGATACAAATTTACAAAAGTCTAATTTTCACTTGAAAGCTTTAATTTTATCACTGACTATCTAGACTATAATAACCATTATAGCTGATATGTATATAGTGTCTACCATGTGCTTGCCTGGCACCATGTAAGTTCCTTACAAACGTTGTTGTTTACTTGTTTCAGTCAAGTCTGACAATTTAGAACCCAATTTTGAATCTTCTTGGCAGAGATACTGGAATGCTTTGCCATTTCCTTCTCTAGATCATATCTTATAGATAATGAACTTAAGGCAAACAGAATTACAGACCAAGTAAGTGTCTAAGGATAGACTTGAGCTCAGTAAGATGAATCTTCCTGGCTTCAAGCCCAGCACTCTATCCACTGGGTCACATAGCTATTCCCTTTGTAAATACTGCTTCATTTGATCTTCACCACAGTCTTGAGAGTTATGTGCTACTATTATCCCCATTTAATAGATGAGGAAACTGAGGCAGATAGGTTAAATGACATGCCCAGGGTCACATAGCCAGGAAGTGATGGGGCCAGATTTGAAATTACGGCCTCCTCAC
This sequence comes from Antechinus flavipes, assembly GCF_016432865.1. Lineage (NCBI taxonomy): Eukaryota > Metazoa > Chordata > Mammalia > Dasyuromorphia > Dasyuridae > Antechinus > Antechinus flavipes. The sequence goes on from NC_067398.1 coordinate 666,940,295, forward strand.
TCCAGGCCCAGTTCCTGATCCACTGTTCTTCCTAGCTTCCATTAAAGGACATGTATACTTCATTCTTTTTAAGAAAATGTCTACCAAATACCCAAGTCTAGGTAACCATACTTGATTTGTCAAGTCATTCTTTCAGGTAACAATAGTATCCAGAGTAAAGGGCCTCATTCTGCTCAAACCTCACTCAATAACAAAAGTGCTTTTTCACAAGATAGCCCTCATATATGTGCATGTGGCAAAAGTACTTCAGGCATACTTCCCATTTTGTCACACAGAATATTTTTAAACATTTATTCAAAGATCAAGACTCAATAAAATTAGTAATTTTTATTGCAAAACCAAAAACACCATTTAAAAAATGACTTCTTTCACTTTTGTACCATTCGTGACTATATCAGCCCACTATGAGAGTGAAACTATGACAACAACAAAAAAAGTCCTTAATCTTTAATATTTCAGCAGTAGTGTGTTTTTACCAAACATTCATGTAATAAACCAACTTTATAATCATTTAATGTGTATGAACACAACAAAAATAAAACAATACAAGCAAAATAACACTATTGAAAATTCAATTGTTTACAAGTTAAAAGCCAAATTCTACAAATGGGCTATGAACAATTGTGTTCATGGTTGTAGTGAAATCTTTAACTTATAGTTCACATGGAAGATAACAAACATTGAAGCAACCCTAAACCAAAAAAAAAAAAAAAAAAAAGATGGGAAGAGAGAATACTTGTAAGGTACTAGGGGACATTGTTTCTCCTAGAAGCTATCCCACCCTTAAAGAATTGGTACATTTGGGCTCAGGAACCACTAGAGCTGTAACATAAGGGAAGAGGCATTCATTGGCAGAAACTATATTATAAGACTAGGCATTCTGCAATGGATTCTAAAGATGAAGATCTAGCCCTCTGGGGAAAAAAAAAAAAAGAATTATTGCCATCCTCTGGAAAATTATCAGAAGTACAAGAATCATGACTCATGGGATCAATAGAGCATAGGCAACTCTGACTGACAACACCTGCTTAGAGTTGCTAAAGGAATGAATCAAAAGAAAATCAATACTGCACAGAAAATTAAAGGAGTTACAAAGGGAAGTACCAAAGAATAGCCACCGAACATTCTTTATGCAGTGATTATGTTCTATCCTCTGAAATGTAATGTTTCTTTCCCAGAAAAGATCTAGAAACACAGAGATATCTCAATATTTCTAACTGAGCAGTTTGGGGGGGAAAAAATTGAAGTTGGGCCAACTTCCCTCAAACAAGCTCCGGTGCTAAGGGGCTGACCTAAAGAATGGACAATTACTTAAATGTTTTTCTCTTACAAGGAGCTCTGGGGATTAGATCCTAGAGTCTAGGGACTTCCTGAAAAAACACCTACAATACTCCTCATATACCCTTCCTCAGAAACAGAGCTGAATCCTATTCTCATACACACAACCTCATTAAAAATCTCAGGACCTCTTTCATTAGCAGGAATCCCCCAAATTGATCTTCCTCCCTTACTGAAACTCTCAATTGTGAAAGGGAGACCAGGTGAGATGAGGTAGGGGAGTCTCTCAGGAACAGAATAAAAGCTGAAGACCAAACAACCAAGTTAAAAGGCACTTTCTACTTAATTTCAAGGAAGAAATCTCACACAAAGTAGGGTTGTAACTGCGTCTCCATTTCACAAATTCTGTTTTTCAAGGAGTTGTTTTCTTTTTCCATTCCATGAAGTCTATTTTGTAAGGAGTTATATACTTTTTTGTAAGGAGTTTTCTTCAAATAATTTCTGTTTCCTTTTCCAAACTTTTCTGCAGTTTCATTTCTTTTCCCATTTTTCTTCTAACACTCTTTTAAGATGCATTTTGAATTTTTCCAAGAGATCCTTATGACATGGTGACCAACTCATGTCACCTTTAGGGCTCCATCTGGGGAAGTTTTGCCTTTAGTGTCCTCAGGATTTGAGGTCTGTTCTTCCCTGTCTCCATAAAAGCTATCTATTGTCAGAGCTCTTTTTGATTTTTAACTCATTTTAAAAAGTTGAGGTATGCTTTAAAGCAAAAAGGGGATTGTCCCAAGCTTCCTTTATAGGTGACAGTACCTTCATGCTGCCCTGGGGCCAGTACTGCTGGCTTCTTCCATTGTTGGGTGGGTGTGGCCAAGTACCTTGTTATTCTGGGCTTAAAAGGCTCACTATTTGCCTTTTGTAGTTGCATTGGATGTCTCACAATTAGTCTATTGATCTACTGGCTTCTGAAGCGGAACAGAGTAGCCAATACTGCTGTATTTTGGCTAAGAGACTCTTAATAGATTCACCCAGAGAATGGAGGTTATTTGACCCTGGGTCCCTGCACTGAATCTGTAGCAGTAGTTTTTAACCTAGGGATCTATGGATAGATTTGAAGGAAGCTGAAAACTTAAATAGAAAAAAAAATCATCTTTATTTTCACTCACCTATATGTTTAGCATTACTTTCAATTAGTTGGTGTATTTAAGTACTTTATTCTGAGAAGGATACATATCCATTCACCTTACTGCTAAAAAAGAAAAAAAATTTCAAGATTCAAAAAATATTAAGAAACTGTTTTTGGAGAAAAAAATCACTTAATCTTTTAGTGTTACTTTCCTCACTAGTAAAAGGGAGATTACCTACAGTGATACAGATGTATTTACCATGGGATTGTTGTGAAGACCAAATTAAAAAAAAAAGATATATCACATCTACTTAACAGAACTTCAGGATATGACATATTTAGCTAATATTTAAATATTATATTGGAATCAGCTATGATGATGACAATGATGATATTAGCAAAGCTTCTCAGAGATGGGAGGGACATTGAAAGTCATAATCCAGCCCTTTTGTAAGGTAGAAGTCTTTCCTCCAATGTTCATAAAATTAATCATCCATTCTACAAAATCTAAGTCCTTAATTATTAACTATTGATATCAGAGTCACTATGGAAGCTCAGAGTAGGGATCCCAAAGAGATTTCTATAGTCTAATCAATCTCTCAGAAGAAATCCTCTTGAAAACATATTTGACAATAACTGCTCTGTCTTTGTTTTTTGTCTGCTTAACATTTTTATCAAGGTTTGAATGAAGTCAGAGATGACATACACCAATTTTAGGGAAGACAAGATACTTCAGAGGATAACATATATGCTGATGGTAGAATCAGGATTTTAAAAACCCTGAAAAAATAAAATCTAACAAGAAGAACTTTACCGAGTCACACTTTGACATCTCCAGCATTTGGAAGCTCATTGTATCCAAAATTAGATTGCCAGAGTGTACAATCACATAACCAACAACTTGCTGCCCTTGCTGTCCACTATGAGAGCAAAAGACATTGGGGTTTACTAATACCAAGGTCACTGAGTTTGCAGCTGTGGCAAAGAGCTTAGTTTGATCAGAGTTGTTTGTGATGTTAGACTGACTCTTAAATGATTACTACTGCTTTCCTAGAATAAACCATCAATTGAATCATGCCTAAGAATTTGGTGAGGTAACTTGAGTTCCAATATTGTAATCTATATATGATAGTTACAATGTTGAAGTGTGTCACTTCACATTGAGATAATGGTGTACAATTTTGAATGGTAGCAGTTTCTACATGGCAGTCAGCTGAACTATTTTGATATACTGCTTAATTTTTTAATTTTATTTTTTAAGTTGCATAATTTATTTTCTGTGAAATAAAAAAAGCATTACAGAATTTGGTAAGGAATCAAAGTTAAGGTCAAAATCCATTAATGTTCAAAATCTGTCTTTTTCCTTTATTTGAGAAGCAGAACATTTTCCTTTAGCCAGTCCCAGGGCACCTTTCCCATTATCCACAATTTCACAAAAATCAATGCCAGTGATTCAACATTCACATCTCCCAGGAATTTTAGAATCTTGTGATATAGTTCATCCAGACTTGATCACTAGGGAATTACCTAAAGACAACCAAATGCTCATTTATTATCCCCTCACTTTTCTTAACTTTTAGCTCCACTTCAACAATGCTTGTTCTATCTATAGAACAAACTCCTTGTCTAAAAATCATGCAATTTGTCAGAAAAAGAAATTCATACAAGATTTCATTAGTCTTTCTTTCTCTCTATCCTTCATTTTCATCATTCCAACTACCCTGAGCAGACAACCCATCCCTTATTTTGATTTCTTCTTCAAAAAGGACCTTGAAAAGTCTTTTGAATTGTTGGTACCACTATAGTATCATTATTGATTTCAGCATTATTGGTACCATTATTGATACCACTATGCTCAACCGATTCTAAGCTCAACATTCCTGACAAAAAAGCTTATGAAACTGAAGTATACATTTGTATTCAATCTTCATTTCTTACCCTTGTTTCCAATTTTTGAGCTGATCCTTTCTTTAAAAATCTGATGTTGATGAGTTTCCAAGAAGCCATTTTTCATTTCTGCAGACAAATACTTTATTTTTATTTCATCAGAACTGTTTGAATCTTAAGAATTTCATTCTTATGCAAATTAAAGTAACTCTTAATTACTACTTCATAAGCCTTAGATTGACTAAAATGACAGGAAAAGATAATAATAAATGTTGGTGTCAATATGGGAGTGCAAATCATTTCCCAATTGATAAATAGTCAAAGACTATGAACAGATAATTTCCAGACTATGAAATTAAAATCATTTCTAGTCATATTAAAAATGTTCTAAATCACTATTGATGAGAGAAATACAAATTAAAACAACTCTGAGGTACCAACTCACACTTCTCAGAATGGCTAAGATGACAGGAAAAGATAATCATAAGTATTGGAGAGGATATGGGAGAACTGGGGCATTAATGCATTTTTGGTGGAGTTGGGAAATGACCTAGCCATTCTGGAGAGCAATTTGGAACTATGCTCAAAGAGCTATAAAATTGTGCATATCCTTTGATTCAGCAATGTTACCCCTAAGTCTATATCCCAAGGAAATCATAAAGGAAGGGAAAGGGCCTATATGCATAAAAATGTTGGTAGCAGCTCTTTTTGTGGTAGCAAAGAATTAGAAAATGAGTAGATGCCCATCAGTAGAGGGATGTCCAAATAAATTATGGTATATGAAAGTAACAAAATATTATTGTTCTAAAAAAAATGATGAACAAGCTGATTTTAGAAAGACCTGGAAAGATTTACATGAACTGATGTTGAGCAAAAAAATGGAACCAGGAATACAATATACACAGTAACTGCAAGATTGTGCAATGATCAGCTATGAAAGATTTGGTTCTTCTTAGTGGTTCAGTAATCCAAGATAATCCAAATAAATTTTGAATAGAAAATGCCATCTGTATCTAGAAAAAGAAAACTCTGAAGAACAAATGTAAATCAGCATATACTATGTTCACATTTTTTCTTGTCTCCTGGTTTTTCACTTTTGTTCTAATTTTTTCTCTCCCAACATGATTCATAAAGAAATGTGTACTTAAAAATTAATGTACAATGAACTGATGCTAAGTGAAATGAGCAGAACCAGGAGATCATTATATACCTCAACAATGATACTGTTTGAGGATGTATTCTGATGGAAGTGGATCTCTTCGATAAAGAGAGCTAATTCAGTTTCAATTGATCAAAGATGGGCAGAAGCAGCTACACCCAAAGAAAGAACACTGGGAAATGAATATAAACTGCTTGCATGTTTGTTTTTCTTCCTGGATTATTTATACCTTCTGAATTCAATTCTCCCTGTGCAACAAGAAAACTGTTCGGTTCTGCACACATATATTGTATCCAGGATATACTATAACCTATTCAACATGTAAAGGATTGCTTGCCATCTGGGGGAGGGGGTGGAGGGAGGGAGGGGAAAAATCGGAACAGAAGTGAATGCAAGGGATAATGTTGTAAAAAATTACCCTGGCATGAGTTCTATAATAAAAAGTTATTTTAAAAAATTAATGTACATATATAGCCAGAGGAAAAAAAGAATTTCATTCTAATAATTGAAGCTTTTCTATCTTGGAACTCTGAGAACATGTACTCTGCTCACTGACCTTTTAAGAGCCCACCAAAGCTTTAACTATCATTTTGTGCCCATGATAAACTTCATAAAATGTGCTTTCAAAACAATTTTTGAAAAAAAGTATAGGTATGTGTATGCATATATATACATTTACATATATGTATATTACATATTTATAATATATGTTGTGTATTTATATATTTAATATATATATAAAGAGAATAATAAAGAGAAAAAAAGGTATCTTTTGTCTTTAGACCACAATCACTCCTGAACTTACCCCTCCAGACTTAATATAGACTTTGGATAAAGAAAAACAATTAATTTCATACACAATTCAAGACTTCCGGTATATGTTCTGTTCTCATCAAGGTGATTTCTGTGAAGTATAAATCTGACCATGGCATCATCCCCCTGCACACTGAACTGCAATGGCCTGCTATTATAGCCAGCAACATATGTAAACTCCTCTCTTTGACATTTAAAGCTCTTCACAGCCTCATCATGTCTTAACATTTCTTTTTTCAGGATTCCAAATTAAAAACAAACAGGTTTGAATCACTTCACAATCCTACTAACAATGTTTTGACATGGCTATTTTCTCATATCCTCTCCAGCACTGCCTTGACTGTTTTTCTGATCTCTGTCACTTTTCAAGGTGTCACATTTAATTTCATTTGTATTTCTACTCCTTTGATTAATTTGGAACATGTTTTGATGAGGTCATTAATGGTTTGTAATTTTTCTAATCACTTTTTATTCATATCTTCTGAGGTATCATTTGGAAAATAGCTTTTGTGTTACATATATTGCTATCATTTTTTTGTTTATTTTAGATCTCAGATTATGAATACTGAGATTTCATAGTTTCCCACTCTCCTATTTTTCTTCTAATTCCATTTTTACTGGTTTTATTCAAGACAAACTTTCAAATCAATTATAATTGGGAAGTTTTAAATTCTTATTTCATTATTTCTGTATTTGCTTCCAAATAGACATAAAATCTCAGAGCTCAGCCTTTTGGGTCTTTCAGACAAGCCAGAGCAGCAGAGGCTCCTGTTCTTCCTGTTCCTCCTTATGTATCTGATCACAGGGCCAGGGAATCTGCTCATCATGCTGGCTCTTAGCTCCAACTCACACCTTCACACCCCCATGTACTTCTTCCTCAGTAAGTTGTCCCTGGTCGACATCTGCTTCACCTCCACCACCATTCCCAAGATGCTGAATAACCACATATCCAAAAACAGAACAATCCCTTATTCTGGGTGCCTGGCACAAGTATTCTTCTTCATTTGGTTCAGGAGGGATTGATATCATCCTCCTCACTGCCATGGCTTATGACGACTATGTGGCTATTTGTACACTCCTACACTATAGCACAATCATGTGCCCTTCCAGTACTGGTGTCTTGGTCTTGGGCCTGTGATAATTCCCTGACACACACCAACTTGCTGACCCGACTCTCCTTCTATTGCCACAGTAAAATTTCTCATTTCTTCTGTGTCCTCAGTCCCCTTTTGAAGGTGGCCTGCTCAGACACTTTCATCAATGACTTGATGGTCTATACAGTGGGAACACCAACAGTATTTCTACCCTTCATTGGAATATTCATCTCCTATGGACATATGTTCATGGCCATAATGAAGATCTCCTCTGTGAGTGGGAAACAGAAAGTTTTCTCTACCTATGAATCCCACTTCACTATGGTCTGTCTCTTCTATGGGACAATCATTGGGGTGTATTTCAGCCCCACATCTACCCACACAGCCTCAAAAGATACATCAGCAACAGTAATGTACACTGTAGTCACCCCCATGCTGAATCCTTTCATCTACAATCTAAGGAACAAGGACATGAAAGGAGCCTTGAGGGTGCTCATCACTAGAAAACCAGGATTCACTCTATGACTGTGAAATACAACAACCACAATGCTATGGAAGAAGTTGGCTGTGAGTCTTCTCAACTGTCACATGAAATCAATCTGTTCTCCTCTTGACCTTGTGGCATGATGGATAGAGGAATAAATCAGTTATCAGGCTTCCTGATTCTAGTGCTTTTTTATTGAGGAATTGTGGGTATTGAATGAAACATAGTGACATCACCTTATGACTCAATTCTGGATCTAGATTAGTTCCCTTTCTATTCAATTGCAGGTCTACTTGCATTTCTATCTTGCGAAAAAATTTTATACAATTGTGGGAACTGTGTGGAAACTGTGTTGCATTATGTAAACGTAGCCCCAAAGACTGGGAAACTGGATCACTTTCTTCTGTTATTCAGAAATCCTTACCTAAAGACATAGGTTATGCTAAGCAGGAACCCAGTCAGATCCAAAAATTGATGCAAGGATTTTTCTCACTATTACACATCTCAAGCAGCCCATGCATCTTATTTGAAAATTGGTCTCACACTGGTCAATACGTTATTGTTTCTATGTTCCTTTGATTAGATGTAAATTTTTGGTGGGAATAAGATACCTCTTTTTCAAATTTCAGGGAAGTACAGCTGTTTACTATCTTCCTCCAAGTTCAGAAAAGCCCTAACCCTTTCATTCAATTAAAATCAGATTATGTGATTATACATCCTATTTTCTGTTTTTTTGTTTTCTTTTAATGCATAAAATGTTATCTCTTTCTATATTCAGGTCCATTGGCAAGCTAAGGAAGACCTGGTCCCAAATTCAATTAACATACATTGCATAAAAAATCAATATGCTCAGAAGTCCAAACTTCATTTCCTCAAACATTCTAGATTCCATCCATCACAACATTTGGCAAATCAAGTCAGATCAAGTTAGGACTCTGACCCCCTGAACAACAAACTTTTAGAAAAACTCCCTAGATTACTCTGGTTAATCTTTCACTGAGGGAATTCTTTGTTGAAGACTCCTCCCCAGGGATCAAACCCTACTTCATCTCAATTTGCTTCCAAGCTAAAGTAGGATTCGATCCCACACTGCTGGGCAAGATTTACCCACACACTGCAAGGAAAATTTGTCCCGACTCTGATGGTTAGGAAAAGATTACTCCATTATAGGGAGCAATGAAGCCCAGTAATAGTAAAATAACAAAGGATTATGATTTTTAAAATGAGTATGATCCATACCTTAAAGGACTTTGGGCTCCATTTCTTTGGGGGGGAAACTGACTTGGGGCAAATGGACCCACAATAAAATACTACTTCAGGGGCAGCCAGGTGGTGCAGTGGATAGAGCACTAGCCCTGAAGTCAGGAGGATCTGAGTTCAAATCTGACCTCGACACTTAACACTTCTTAGCTGTATGACTCTGGTCAAGTCACTTAACCCCAATTGCCTCAGCAAAATCATATATACATACATATACATATACATATACATATATAGATATAGATATAGATATATATATACTGCTCCATATCTCAGTGTGCCCCTCAGTAAGGAGCAAATTGACCCTGTGCTAATCTCTACTATTGTGCCCTGGTACCCCTATGGTGTCACCAAACTTTGGCTACTATATTTTACTCCCAGCTTCTGGACAATTTCTATACTTGTCAAATATAAGAAGTGTCTCTGGATTTGGCCTCCAAAAGGATCACAAAATCTTCCCATGCTTTTTGAAAGATTTCTTTAATCTAAATGCCAAAGAGAGGGAAATGATTTAGACTTATTCACTTCCCCCATGAAGAAGAAGCCCATCTGGCTATTATCAGGCCTAAACAATTCCCAGATTATTCTTTTGTATAGAATGATTGTGAAGATGGAACTTTTTATCAATCTCCATTCTCTATCCCTCAAACCTCTGGGCATCTTTAAACAACCTCTAAGATATCGATTAACATAACATAACATAACGTTCAGACATGTCTGGGTCCTGGAATAGGTCTAGATTCCATTTAGCTCCTCCTTGACACCTCCTATAGAGCTACCAAATTCTTCCCTGGTCCTGTGAAATCCTCAAAACTGAATTTCCCTTGTAAAAGACCTGTTTACTAGAAAGATCTTTGCTAAGTTCTTTACAAGCCTAAGCCCATTTTAAAATGTTCATATCAAATCATTTATCAATTGGGGAATGGCTGGCTTGCTTAAAAAATAAATTTGACTCAGTTCCTTATACGTTTGAGAAATTAAGACTTCCTCAGAGGAAGCTGCTTCAAAATTCTTTTCCCAATTATGATTGTTATTTACATTTCTCTCATTTATTCTATTCTCCCTCTCCTTCTACCCTATGCCTTCTCAGAAAAGTTTTGCTACTGACCACCTCCTATCCCAATATGCCCTCTATTCTATCACCCTCTTTCCTTCCCATATTCATTCTCCCTTCTACTTTTCTTCAAGGTAAGAGAAATTTTTATACCTATATTGAGTGTGAATGTTATTTCCTGTTTGAGCCAATTTTAATGAGAGTAATGTTCACTGACTCTCCTTCTCTTCCCTCTTCCCCTCCATGTAAAAGTTTTTGTTTCTCTTATCAGATAATTTACAGTATTGTACATCCCCTTCCCTTTCTCCTAGTACATTTTATCTTTCAGCCCTTAATTTTATTTTTTAGGTATTATCCCTTCATATTCATAAAGTTAAAAAAAAAGAGTTTGCTTTAATCTATATTCATTGGATGGACTAAAAAGAAGTAACCATCCTTGACCAATGGTCACCAATGTTTTCTGCCTCTCACAGATCACATCACTTCTTGCAACTTCCTGTTCCCTCCTGCAACCCAGGATTCAAGACTGGGAATAGGGATCATGTGACTTAGGTCTAGTCTCAATACTGAGAAATACTTCATTCCATCAATTCCATTCAGATCTGAAAGAATCAGACTTGACTGAAACAACTAAAGAAGCACAACATTGAAAGGAACTTAGCATAGTGTCTGGGAAACACATAGTAGGCACTATGTGCATATTAGTTATTATTGTCATAATATTATTAAAAATGATAAAATTAAAACTTTCAAGTAAAAAATTATGCTCTTGTAAAACTTGCATATGATATTTTGATATTCCTCTTTTTATGAGTCACTGAAGAAGTTTTTTTAACATGGCTCTACTAACTCCATTTCTTCCATGTATTCTGTGGCTATTTTTAATATAAGCGACACAGTATATGTTGTACTACAGCAGAACTTACTGTATATGAAGAAAATCCAACCTCTTACAGATATGTAGTTTTAAAAAATTGGGTGTTTTCAGAGAATTCTCAGATAACTGTAGATATTCTTGTTTGATACACCAAATTCTGGAAATAATTATTTCATAAAAGTTGGTTTTCTCCAAAGATCCTAACGTTTGGGATAAGAATTCATTATTTGATAAAAACTGCTGGGATAACTGGAAATTAGTATGGCAGAAATTAGGCATGGACCCACACTTAACACCATATACCAAGATAAGATCAAAATGGGTCCATGACCTAGACATAAAGAATGAGATTATAAATAAATTAGAGGAACATAGGATAGTTTATCTCTCAGACTTGTGGAGGAGAAATAAATTTGTGACCAAAGATGAACTAGAGACCATTACTGATCACAAAACAGAAAATTTTGATTATATCAAATTAAAAAGCCTTTGTACAAACAGAACGAATGCAAACAAGATTAGAAGGGAAGCAACAAACTGGGAAAACATCTTCATAGTTAAAGGTTCTGATAAAAGCCTCATTTCCAAAATATATAGAGAACTGACTCAAATTTATAAGAAATCAAGCCATTCTCCAATTGATAAATGGTCAAAGGATATGAACAGACAATTTTCAGATGATGAAATTGAAACTATTACCACTCATATGAAAGAGTGTTCCAAATCACTATTGATCAGAGAAATGCAAATTAAGACAACTCTGAGATACCACTACACACCTATCAGATTGGCTAAGATAACAGGAAACAATAATGATGAATGTTGGAGGGGATGTGGGAAAACTGGGATACTGATGCATTGTTGGTGGAGTTGTGAAAGAATCCAACCATTCTGGAGAGCAATCTGGAATTTGCCCAAAAAGCTATCAAACTATGCATACCCTTTGATTCAGCAGTGTTACTTCTGGGCTTATATCCCAAAGAAATATTAAAGAAGGGAAAGGGACCTGTATGTGCCAAAATGTTTGTGGCAGCCCTGTTTGTAGTGGCTAGAAACTGGAAATTGAATGGATGCCCATCAATTGGAGAATGGCTGGGTAAATTGTAGTATGTGAATGTTATGGAATATTATTGTTCTGTAAGAAATGACCAGCAGGATGAATATAGAGAGACTTGGAGAGACTTACATGAACTGATGCTAAGTGAAATGAGCAGAACCAGGAGATCATTACACACTTCGACAACAATATTGTATGAGGATGTATTCTGATGGAAGTGGATTTCTTTGACAAAGAGACCTAACTCAGTTTCAATTGATAAATGATGGACAGAAGCAGCTACATCCAAAGAAAGAACACTGGGAAATGAATGTGAACTATTTGCATTTTTGTTTTTCTTCCCGAGTTATTTATACCTTCTGAATACAATTCTCCCTGTGCAACAAGAGAACTGTTCGGTTCTGCAAACATATATTGTATCTAGAATATACTGCAACATATCTAACATATATAGGACTGCTTGCCATCTAGGGAAGGGGGTGGAGGGAGGGAGGGGAAAAATCGGAACAGAAGCGAGTGCAAGGGATAATGTTGTAAAAAAAATTACCCTGGCATGGATTCTGTCGATATAAAGTTATTATAAAATGAAATAAAATATATAACAAAAAAAAGTTTTCATATGAAATCTGAAAACACATAAATAAACTTTCCATTTTCTGTTACATTATCCACTGATCTCCTTTGCACTTTGAAAGCAGGAGTATGATATGCATTTGGCCACTTAGAAAATATTAGTTTAAAAAATTATGAAAAACTTTCAAATATTGACACATTTCATTAGACATTATCAAAATGTCTCTTTTATAGTATTACCATCAATCTCATCACAAATATCTTTTAAAAATTAGGGAATAATCAAGATTAAAATATCATATTCCATCCAATGAAAAGGCTTGGGTCTTTTTCTATTTAACCAGCTGTTCAAGAGCACATGGCAGGAGTTGGGATGGTTCCTGAGTGTGTCTGGGCCTCTCCCTGCAGGGATTAAATAAAATTTTTCTCTTTGTACCTGAAGATGTCTCTGATTAATTCAAGAAAGGGGGTCTAGCACCCATCCCACACAGATCCCAATTGTAGTCTTCATGGAAAAGACACTGGAATGCTTTGTCATTTACTTCCAGAGATCATATTTTACAGATAAAGAATTAAATCAGGGTTAAGTGACCTACCCAGGGTCACAGAGGTAGTAAATGTCTAAGGTTACATTTCAACTCAGGAAGATGAGTCTTCTTAGCTTCAGGCCCAACATTATTCACCACTGTGAATGTTTTACCATCCCTGTCAGTGTAAACCAACTTGCTATAAGAGTAAAGAAAGGCATTTAAATCTGAGTATTTCAGCACTAGTGGTGTTTTTAAACCAAGCATTCACAGGGTAGATCCACTTTATGTTTATTTGATGTGCTTGATTACAATAGAAAACAGCACAATTAGAAATTGATCTATTTACAAGACAAAAGCAGAATTCATATTTGTGGTGAAAACATTAACTTACAGATCATTAAGCAGACACCAAGCACTGCTGTACCCCAAAACCAAAACAAAACTGGGGGAAAAGAACACTTGTAAAATGCTTGGGGAAATGTTTACTCTAGAACTTACCCCATCCCTGAAGAATTTATGCATTTGAACTCAGGAGACAAAGAACTGGAACAGAAAAGAAGAGGCATTCATTAGCAGGAGCAATATTGGAAGCCCAGACAGACTGCCATGGACTCTAGAGATGGCATTGTAGTCCCCTAGGAAAAGGAACTATTGCTACCATCTAGAAAATTATCAGAAGTATAAGAATCATAACTCATGGGATCAATAGACCACAGGCAACTGATGGACAATATCTGCTTAGAGCTACTAAAGGAATGGACCAACAGAAAATCAATATTGCACAGACAATGAAAGAAGAGTTACAAAGGGAAGTACCAAGATGAAGGGATAACCACTGAACATTCTTTACCCAGTAATTATGTTCTTGCCTCTGAAATCTAATGTATCTTCTCTAGAAAAGATTTATAATCACAGAAAGATCTCAATATTTCTAACACAGTGGTGTTGTGAAAATAAATTGAACTTGAGCCAACTTCTTCCTTCAAATAAGCTCCAGCACTAAGGGGCTGGCCTAGAAAATGGACAATTATTCAACATTTTTCTCTAACAAGGAGCTCTGGGAATTAGAGCTTAGTGTCTAGAGACTTGCTAGAAAAGCACCTATAATACTCCTCATATACCCTTCCTTACAGACTGAGCTGACACATGTTCTCATGCACACAACCTCATCCAAAACCTCAGGACCTCTTTCATCTCCAAGAATCCCCAGCTTGAGTTAGCTCCCTGACAGAAACTCTCAGCTGCGAGGACACCAGGTGAGAAAAGGTAGCTGAATCTATCAGGAACAGAGCAAAAGCTCCAAACCAAACAATCAAGTAGGAATATCTATAGAAGGCATTTTCTACTTATTTCAAGGAGAAATCTCACTAAAAATAGTGACTGAGTCTCATAAAATCATAGAAATTTAATCCTAAAAAGGACTTAAGAACATAGAAGAACAGAAAAGCTCAAAGGGGCCATAGAATGTCAGACTGGAGAGGTCTCAGAAGAAAATTAAAATGAAAAGACATCAAGATATCTATTCTAAGGAAAATAAAATATTTAAGATCAAAGAAAATTTAAAATCTAGAACATCAGAGATGCATAAGACTAGAAAGTATCATAGGACATATGTTCAAAGTAAAGACTTTATTATAATGTGAGATTTGAGAAAAGCTAGCACATAAATTTTTGAATGTTAGCGTAAGATGGGAGAGTGGAAGGCAGTAATCATTTATCTAATACCTACTATAATCCAGGCACTTTACAAACAGTAAGTCCTTTGACCCTCAAAAGAAACCTTTGAGGTAAGTGCTATTGTTTTTCTCTTTTTACAATTAAAGTAACTAAGAGAAGAGATGAAGTGACTTGCCCAACATCATCCAACCAGGATGGTGCTTTTAATCTGAGGCCAGATTAAAAGTCAGATCTTCCTGCCTCCAGGCCTAATACTCTGTCGGGGGCCACCCAAATACTAGAGGGAACCTTAGGACATAGAACACAGAATGTTCAAAATAAAAGACAACTTAAAATCAGTCAGCATTTATTAAGAAGTTAAGGTGTGCCAGACTCTGTGTGCTGACTGATGGAGATATGAAGAAAAACATCAAAAGACCCCTAGGATGAAAGAGTTTCATTCTGATTCAAAAGACAGCATGCCCATATGGAAGTAGATACAGAATGTTATAGAAAATGAAAATCCAGTCCTTGAGAGAGACTAGAATATTTGCTGATTCAAAGGATCAAGAGAGGTTGAAGGTAAAAGTGGTTTTAGCTGAGTTTGGAAAAAAACCAAGGATTCCAAGAGGAAGAAGGGAGGAGGTAGAGCACTGTAGGGATAGAACAGGGCCAATACAAAAAGGGAGGTTTGCTGTTGTTTTGTCATTTTTCAGTCATGTCTAATTCTCTGTGACCCTAGTTTGGGTTTTCCTGGCACAGATGCTGTAGCAACTTGCTATTTCCTTCTTCACTTATTTTCTCATATGAGAAAATTGAGGTAAACAGGGTTAAGTGACTTATCCAACATCACACAAATAATAAATGTCTAAGGCAAAATCTGAACTCAAGAAGATGAGCCTTCCTTCTTTCAGATCCAGCACTCTATTCACAACATCATCCGCCTCCTCACAAAGAAAGGAAATAGAGAATCACATATGTCAGGAAAACCAGTGAGGTTGTAATGTGACATGCAAATGTAAAAAAAAAAAAACCATGGCCTTTGCTGCTAATTTCCTTTATGAACGAATATGATCTTTTCTTTCTAAAAGAACTAAAATGCCAAATTCAATTTGTCCTTTTCTAGTGCTGTAAAAGGAAGGAAGATTAGCATAGGAGGAAAATGATAAGGAACCACTGCCATCCCTATTCAGTATCTGTCTGCAGGGATTCTGGACATAGAGAAGCTGGACCTGACTTGGCCACAAGAAGACCAAGGACATGGAATTCAATGTGTGATGAATTTAGTTTTGTGTGTTGGAAAAATGAAGTGAAAGATTCTCTAATGGAATTCTATCAATAGTCAAAGGATTTAGATCTGGGAGGGACTTTAGACCAAAGAACAGAGATAGGAGGCATCTGAGAGCATGAATTCTCAAAAATAAAGGAGACTTGAGAATACAGAATGGGAAACCCAAAAGGGGCCAGCAACTAAAAAAAAAACAGAGAGAACTATAGAAAGTACAGGGAATACTGATCTGTAAAGATACTGAAAGAACTTTAGAACAAAAGTAGTCTAGAGCTGGAATATCAAATTTGAATATGAACTTATAGAATAGAATATCAAACTTAGAAAAGAGCTTAAAGACCAGCTTTTTCAAATTGAAAAAATAAACTGTTCTGGGTCACACAGCCTGGAAGATCTGAGGCTGGATCCCAAATCTCTTGAATGCCAATGCTCTTTCCACTACACAATGATACCTCTATTTCCCAGATCTGAAACTTTAGATATGAAGATAATTTCTGCAAAAGGAACAAGGAAGTTGCCCTTCTTTAATTTTGGGAGCTCATTGCATCCAAAAATTGTCTATGACATTGTTCAATCATCTGGGAAACAACTCTTTTTGGTATCCACTAAGATAGCAAAAGAGACTTTTTGAATGCTTTACTAACACCTAGATGCCCTGAGTTTGCAGCTGTAGCATAATCTATCTACCTATTAATAAGATCAAAATATTAAAAGAGCTTAGTTTGATCTGAGCTGTTCATGAAGTTAGACTGATTCTTAAATGATCACTAGTGATCTCCCAGAATGTTTATAAGCCTAAGACTTTGGTGAAGAATCACTAATGTACAAGATCTATCTTTTTCCTTTATTTGACTAGGAAAAAGATTGCATTTTTCTTTAGCCAGTCCTAGGACATCTCTCCCATGCTCCACAACCTCTCAAAGATCAATGCCAAGGATTCACAATCATATCCTCTAGGAATTTCAAAAATTCATATCTCCTAGGAATTTTATAATAATGTAATATAGTTCATCCAGATCTGGTCACTAGGGAATTATCTGAAGGCAGCCAGATGCTCCCTTATCATCCCCTCACTTTTCTTGACTTTTAACTCCACTTCAACAATGCCTGTTCTAAACTACAGAACCAATTCCTTGTCTAAAGATGATGCAATTTATCAGAAAAGGAAATTCATATAAGATTTCATTAATCTTTTCTTTATCCTTCATTTTCCTCATTCCAACCAATCAGAGCAGACAACCTATTCCTTCTTTTTATTTCTTCTTCAAAAAGAACCTCAAAAAGTCCTTCTAATTGTTGGTATTACTATTGTATCATTATTGGTACCACCAATATTGTGCCATTATTCATACCACTTGCTCAACCTATTCTAAGTACCAGAATTCCTGACAAAAAGCTTATGGAACTGAGGTTTACATTTGTATTCAGTCTCCACTTCTTACCCTTGTTTCCAACTTCTGAGCTGATCTTTTAAAAATCTGATGTGGCTGATGAGTTCCCAATAAGCCATTTTTCATTTCTGCAGAAAAAAATACCTTATTCTTATCTCATCAGAACTATTTGAACCTTAAGAAATTCATTCCTAAAAGTGAAGCTTTCCCATCTTGTAACTCTGAGAGTTACATTCTGTACATTGACCTTTTGAGAGCCCAGCAAAGCCTTAACTAGCATTTTGTGCGCCCATAGTAAACTTCATAAAATGTGCCTTCAAAACAACTTTTTGGGAAAATATATATATACATACATGTATATGTGCATATATATATACATATATGTGCACAAAGATAGATATGTTTTGTCTTTATATCACAGTTGCTTCTGACCTTACCCTCCAGATAGAATATGGATTTTGGATGAAGAAAAACAATTAATTAATGCCATACACAAACCAAGGCTGCTGGTATATACACTATTTTCACCAAAGTGATTTTTGTGAAGTGTAAATCTCATCATGACCTTTATTATAACTAACCACATATGTAAACTTCTCTATTTGCCATTTAAAGCTCTTCATAGCCTTACCCTTTTTTCTTGAAGGATTCAAAATTGAAAACAAACAGTTCTGGATTACTTCACAACCCTATTAAAAATGCTTTCTCGTGCCTATTTTCCCACAGCCTGTCCAACACTGACCGTGCCTGTTTTTACTGGTCTTTGCCAATTTTCAGGGTGTCAGAGTTCATTTCATTTTCATTTCTTTTCCTTTGATTGATTTGAAGCATGTTTTTATGAGTTGTTGATAGCTTAGAATTCTTCTGAAACCTTATAGTTCATATTTTATGATGTATCACTTGGAGGATAGCCCTTGTATTATATACATTACTATCAATTTCTTCTTTATTTTATATCTCATACTATGAGAAGGGACCTCTCATAATTTCTGACTCTCCAGTTTCTCTTCAAATTCTCTTCATATTTATTTTATTCAGCAAAAATTTTCAAATCAACCTTGAATGAATTGTGGTAAATTCTTATTTCGTTCTTTCTATATTTGCTTCCAAACAGACACATGGAAGTAGGAAATCAGTCTGGAGTCTCAGAGTTCATCCTCCTAGGCCTTTCAAATGAGCCAGAGCAACAGAGGCTCCTGTTCTTCCTGTTCCTCCTTATGTACCTAATCACAGGGCTGGGGAACCTGCTCATCATGCTGGCTACTAGCACTGACTCCCGCCTCCACACCCCCATGTACTTCTTCCTCAGTAACTTGTCCCTGGTTGATATCTGTTTCACCTCCACCACCATTCCCAAGATGCTGAATAATCACATAACCAAAAACAGAACAATCCCTTATTCTGGGTGCCTGGCACAAGTATTCTTTGTCATTTGGTTTGGGGGGATCGATAGTGTCCTCCTCACTGCCATGGCTTATGACCGCTATGTGGCTATTTGTGCCCCACTACACTATGGCACAATCATGACTCCAAAGGTTTGTGCCTTTCTGGTACTGTTGTCTTGGTCTTGGGCATTTATTAATGCCTTGACACACACTGTCTTGCTGACCCGACTCTCCTTCTGTGGCCACAATGAAATCCCTCATTTTTTCTGTGACCTCAGTTCCATCCTAAAGTTAGCCTGCTCAGACACCTTCATCAATGACTGGATAGTCAACACAGTGGGAGCACTAACAGTATTTCTACCCTTTATTGGAATACTCATTTCCTATACACACATTTTCATGACTGTACTAAAGATTTCATCTGTGAGTGGGAAGCAGAAAGTGTTCTCCACCTGTGGATCCCACCTCACTGTGGTCTGTCTCTTTTATGGGACAATCATTGGGGTGTACTTCAGCCCCACATCCACTCATATAACCCACCAAGATACAGCAGCGGCTGTGATGTCCACAGTGGTCGCCCCCATGCTAAACCCTTTCATCTACAGCCTAAGGAACAAAGACATGAAAGGAGCCTTGAGGATGCTCATCACTAGGAAACCAGGATTAACTCCATGACTATGAGATATCTTCCTGAACTTTGGTTCCTGCATCTCAGACAGACAACAATCATAATGCTCTAAGAATAGTCTGGCAAGGAGTCTTCTCTAACATCATATAAAGGCAATCTGTCTTTTTCTTGACCTTGGGACATGATGGTGAGAGACCTGAACCAGTTGTTAGGATTCCTGGTTCTAGTGGGTTTCTAATGAGAGAACTGTGGGAATTGAGTGAACCACATTGATTCCACCTTATGACTCAATTCTGGATCTAGCTCAGCTCCTTTTTTATTCAGTTGTGGGTCTAGTCCAATTTCTATCTTATAAGAAAATTTTATTCAATTATGGGATTTATGGAGACAAATGTTTATACCTAGCTCCATATGACTGTGAAGCTCAACTACCTCTACCTATTTCTCAGAGACCCTTACCTAAGAACATACATAACCTAAGAACAAGAGCAAAAACCCAGTCAGATGCAAAAATTGAAGAAATTTTATCACTGTTATATCTCAAGCAACCCATGTATTTTGTCTGAAAACTGACCCCACACTGGTCAGTCAGCTGTTGTTTCTATATCCTTTCAATTTAATACAGACACTTGGGGAAGAATGAAACACCTCTTTCTTTGATTTCAGGGAAATCCACCTCCCAATTCAGAAAAACTTTCATTTTTCCTTCTATTAGAAACCAGATAATCTAATTGTAAGTCCTGTTTTGTATCCTGCTTCTTCTTGTTTGTTAATACAAAAAACTCTATCTCCCTCTATATTTGGTGACAACCTGAGAACTTCCTAGTCCAATATGTTATGCAATTAACATGCATTGCTTCTTAAACTATTATGCTCAGAAGGTCAAACTTTTATTTCCTCAGATTTAAGATGCCATCCATCAAAGTTTTTGACAAGTCAAGCCAGATCAAGTTAGAACTCTGATCCCAAGGACAACAGCCTTTTAGGAAAACCTCCCTAGCTTATTAAGCTTTCACTGAGGGAATTCTTTGCTGAAGACTTTCCCCTACCCCAGTTTTAAACTCTATTTGAGTTCAATCTTCTTCCAAGCTAAATGAAGATTTATCAACACACTGCAGGAAAAAATTGATTTCTGCTCTGAAGGTTGGGGAAGGACTATTCCTATGAAGGGAGCAATAGATTCCAATAACAGTAAATACTGAAAGAATTCTGTCTTGGGAAAAATGACATGAGATAAAGGAATAGTATTAAATTGATATCCTTTAGGAAAATTTTTATTCACCAAAAACTTCCCATACAGGACTGGAGAGGATGAATAAAAGATAAAATTCTTAAATTAGCCTAAAATATATAAAAAGCCAAGTGGATCCCAAAATTGGACTAAAAAAGGGACTTTTGACTGGCAAATTAAAGGCTTTGAGATTAGACTTTCAATAGAAGATAAGGAGACTAGCACATAGGTCTTTCTTTTTATTTTTATCTATGTCTTTGTTTCTTATTAATATGCATCATGTTTGTATTACATCATGTTTAGTGTTGGTTTTAGATTTTGCATCCTTGAAAGATTTCTAAGAGAGCAGTCAGCCAAAAAGAGACTGCTGAAAAGCTGCAACCAAAGAATTAAATATGCTGGGGAAGATTAATGAAATTTATTACTTGAAAAGGTGATGCCAAACTCTGTCCCAGTAAGACCTGAACTGCTAAAAATGTCTGAGTAGATATTGAAGGTTTAGAGATTTGGAAGATTGAAGAATAATCATTAGGATGTTTGAAGTTTAATCATTTTAAGATTACAAAGAAGATCTCCTGGGACTTTGGTAATTTAAGAAACTCATCCCTTTTTCTCTATTCTATCTAATAAGAAACTCAGTAGAAGTCTAACATATCTTAGTGATTTTAGGGATGTGATTCTATAGAATTTTTAAGGAAAAATAAGTATTAAATTCTATAAACTTAGCACTTAGATCACTTTTCCCCTGAAGATTGATAAGGCTATATTTTTAGCCCTCTTTATTAAGAGGGCAGCTAGTTTAAAAGTAATCCCAGAATGAAGGAAAAATGGGCATAGCATTTGCAAAGAGAAAAACTTATTAAAATCAGGGATCAGCTTTAACAGGTAAACTTAAATTTAGGATTTGAAAGGGTGATTTTAAACTGAAAAGAGGCTGCAGAGGAGGGAACTTCTATTATATCTCCATTGTTGCCTTGGCCCAGACTTTGTTGTGGATAATAGGAATATTTTCCATGACAAGGAGGGGAAAGATGATCAAGAATTAGGAATGTTCTTGGGGAAGATTGAAGTAGGAATTTCAAAATTTTATATAAGAAAATTCCTTGCTTGGATAAACTAGAAGCAAAGTCACCAAAGAAATTAGAAAGAAATCATGTGTTTTGTAAACTCTTGGAAACCTATAATTGTAATAGCTCTGGAAATTGAGATTTTAATTTTATGGTTGTAAACCTAGATTTGATTTGGTTAAGATTTGTTGTGCAACTAAATTATGATGGGATAAAATGTGTTTTCTATTAATTGTGTCATAAAATGCAAAATAAAAAAGTGAAAAAAATACATGAAATCAAGGAAACCTGATTTATGTTTCTGCCTGAGGAATTTATTGGCCATATGAGCGTAAACAAGTTATCTTGTCTCCATTTACCTCAGTGTCCTGATCTTTAAAAAAGAAAATAATAATGGTGCCCACACTCCAGGGTGGTTGTTATATAATGATTGTGAAATGCTTAACATGATAATTGTCATATGATAAGCATTATATTAATGTTGACTATTGTTTTAAATTATTATTTAACTGGATATAACTATTCCATCCTTGATAACTCTATACCAGTTTCTAGATGTGATTAGTATAAAATGTCAAAAGTGATAAAATGAATACTTTTTATGTAAGATAATTTGGAAATGCATTAGGCTGAATTGACAATCTAAGTAATAATAGGTTTTGTTTCAGGAATTAAATACATGTTTTATGTGTGTTATAATTGTGTTTCTAAAAAATTTCCTTATATTTTGAAATCTGAGAAACCATTAGATCAGAAATGCTTATTCAGATGCTCTTAGAATACCAAATGAATTGTGTAAAAGCATGTAATTGGTTTTTTTTAATGTTGTTGTTCAGTTGTGTTTGAAATTTTGTAATCTCATTTGGGGTCTTCTTGGCAGACATACTGGTAAAGTCTACCATTTCCTTCTCCAATTCATTACATAGATGCAGAAAATGAGGCTAACAGTGTTAAGTAACTGGCCCAGAATCTCACAGGGATTCCCATAAGAAGCATCTTCTTTGAAACTCTAACCTACCACTTTGTCCACTTTATCTCCTACTTTCTCCAATTTAAAAAATAGAGACTTGGATTGTTAAATATCTAATGAGGACTGTTTTGTTTTTAAAACTAATAAAAGAAAAGGGAATAGAACACTTAAATAATCCTATCTCACTAAAAAGAAATTGAACAAGCCAAAAATGAAATACTTAAGGAAACATCCCCATTATCTAATTTACAAGTGAATTCTACCAAACATTTAAAGAACAATTAATTGAAACATCACATAAAGTATTTGAAAAAAATAAGTAATGGAGTCATACCAAATTCCTTCCATGACAAAAATAAAGTTTTGAAACTTAAACCAGGGAGAGCAGAAAGTAAGAAAGACCAATTTCCCTAATAATGGTGCAAAAATTTTAAGTAAAATACTAGCAAGGAGATCATAGCAACATATGTGTATGTATCACAAAGATCATACACTATGACTAGATGGAATTTATACTAGGAATTCAAGGATGGTTCAATATTAGAAAAATTACATGTATAATTAACTATATCAGTAACAAAAATGGCAAAAATCATGATCATATTACTAGCTGCAGAAAAAGCTTTTGAGAAAATACAACACTAATTCTAATTAAAAATACTAGAAAGAATAGGAATAATTAGAACCTTTCTTAAAATAATACTATTTGGTTAAAACATACAACAAGCATTATCTGTAAAGTATATAAACAAAAAGTCTTCCCAGTAAAATCAGAGGTAAAGCAAGGATATCCATTACCACAACCAAATTCAATATTATATTGGAAATGCTGGTTATTATGCCCAAAGGACTATAAAAATGTACATACTCTTTGATCCAGCAATGCCATTACTGGCTCTTTATCCCAAAGAGATCTTAAAGAGGAGAAAGGACAAACTTGTGCAAAAATGTTTGTAGCAATTCTTTTTCTGTCATCAAAAATATTAGAAAATGAGTAAAAGCCCATCATTTGGGAAATGGCTGAATAAATTATGGTATATGAAAGTAATGGAATATTATTGCTATATGAAAAATTATGAACAGGCTGATTTTAGAAAAGTCTAGCAAAAATTGCATGAATTGATACTGAATGAAGCAAGCAGAACTAAAAAAAAACATTGTACACAGCAATAACAAGATTATGTGATGATCAACTATGATAAACTTGATTTTTCTCAGTAATTCAGTGATCTAAGGCAATCCCAATAAACCTTGAATGGAAAGCACCATCCACAATCAAAAAGAAGCCTATGGAGGCTGAATGTGGATCAGCACACACTTTTTTCATCTCTTTTTTTCTTTATTTTTGTTTCTCATGGTTTTTCCTTTTTGTTGTTATTTTTCTCTTCCAACATGACTCATATGGAAATATGTAAAAAAGAATGTGTTTTATATATTTATATACACATATGTGTGTATATGTAGCCTAAAAAACGATTTAAAAAAAAAAAATACTAGTTATAGCAAGAATACAAGAAATAGAAATTAAAAGAATAAGAATAGGCAACAACAAAACAAAACTATCACTCATTGCAGACAATATTATGGTATACATAGAGGTCCTTAGAAAATCAACTAAAAAACTAGTTGATTAGATAATTGAAATAAAAACTTTTATAAAATTGCAGGACATAAATATAAATCATCAGTATTTCTAGATATTACCAACAAATGCAGAAATAGATCTAGAAAGAGAAATTCCACTTAAAATAACTATAGACAATATAAAATACTTGGTAGTCTATCTTTCAGGACAAATTCAAGAACCATATGAACACAATTAAAAACACTTTTAATGTAAATAAAGATAGAGTTAAACAATTGGAGAAATATTGAATATTCTCTAAACAATTGTAGAATTTTTGTGGGAAAGCCAAATCAATATTTAAAAAATGGCAATTCAACCTAAATGAATTAACCTATTCAGTGCCATACAAATCAAATTGCCAAAGATTTATTTTATAGATTGAGAAAAATAATAACAAAATTTATCTACAAATATAAGGCCAAAAACATCAAGAGAACCAATAGGGGGAGAAAGAAACATGAAAGAAGGTGACAAATCAACACCAAATTTCTAATTACAAAAAAGGATTAATAATCAAAGCAATCTCGTACAGGTACTAGCTAAAAAACAAAATTGTAGATCAGTGGAATCAATTAGGTACATAATATACCATAGGAAATCATCATAGTAATCTGGTATTTTATAAACCCAAAAATTCAATCTTTGGAGGCAAAAACTCAAAATTTGACAAAGATTGCTGGGAAAGTAGGAAGCAAATTGATAAAAAATATGCATAAATTAATATTTCATACCATATATGCTAAAATAAGGCCAAAATGAATATATTATTTAGACCTAAAGATTAGTATTATAAGCAAATAGGGAGAGTGGGGGAGGAGGAGAATATACCTGTCAGATCTATGTAAGGAAAAGTTTATGACTAAAGAAGACATAGAAGGGATCACAGAAAGTAAAATGAATAATTGAAAAGGCTTTTCACAAACAAATCCAATATAGCCAAAATTAGAATAAAAGCAGGAAACTGAGGAGGAAATTGTACAAGAAGTTCCTCTTATAAAGGCCTCATGTCTCAAATATATGGGTAACTGAGCCACATTTATAAAAATATAAATCATCCCCCAATTAATAAATGATCAAAGAATATGAACAGGAACTTTTCAGAAGAAATAAAATCTAATAATAATCATGCAAAAATACTCTAAATCACTACTAATTAAACAATTACAAATTAAAACAACTCAGATACATTAGATTGCCTAACATGACAGGAAAAAAAAATGAGAAAAGAGAGGGGATGTGGGAAAATAGGCTCACTGATGCATTTTGTTAGTGAAATTGTGAATTGATCCAAATATTCTGGAGAACAATTTAGAACTATTCCCAAAATTTAGAACTCTGACCCAACAATATCACTACTATGTCTGCATCCCAAAAAGGTCAAAGAAAAGGAAAATGGCTTAAATGTACAAGAATATTGCTATCAGTTCTTTTTTGTAATGGTAAAGAATTGAAAATATAAGGAGCGTCTGTCAATTGGGGAATGATTGAATATGCTGTGGTATATGACTATGATGGAATACTATTGTATAAAATTGTATTGTATAAAAATAGTAGGCAGGATGTTTTCAGAAAAACCTGCAAAGATTTATATGAACTGATACAAAATGAAGTGAGCAGAAGTAGAAGAACAATGTATACCATGTAACAATGGGCCACTGTGAAATTCAGCTTTGCTACTCTAATCAATACAATGATGCAAGACAATTCTAAAAGACTCACATTTTAAAAGGTTTTCTATCTCCCGAGAGAAGTGATAAACCCTTACTTCAGATTCAAGCATACTGTTTTATTTGCTTTTCTAAAAAACATGTCTAATTCAGAACTATGTTTTACATGACTTCACGTGTATAATTGATTTCATATTGTTTAGTTTCTTGACGGGCGATGGAGGGTCTAGAGGGAGAGAATTTGGAACTCATAATTTTTATAATGAATGTTAAAAAATTAGAAAGATTAGAAAGAATGTTAAATTAGAAAGATGGCTTTTAAAAATCAAAAGATCATGTATATTTAGGATGAGTTATGGAATATTGTGTAAGACATTTCTCTAAGCCTAATTTCTGTCAGACTGCTTTATAATTTTCACAACTTTCTTTTTATCAGATAAGGAGCTCTTTTCTAAGTAATTTCTGTTTTCTGGTTTTATAAAAAATAAAAATAGTTTAAAAAATAAAAAGAGATAAAACACTGGGTTATTGAGTTCTATCATTTCTGGTTCTCCTTTGTATAATGTATTCATTGATCATTGATTATTTAGTACCAGACAGCAATGATGACTAATGCTTTACACATAGTTTGGATTGTGAAATGCTATGCCCTTTTTGTCTCTACTTCTTTTCACAATTTCCCTTGATATTGTAGATCCTTTTTAAATGAATGTTGTTATTATTTTAGCTAGTTCTAAAAATCATTGCTTTGATAATTTAATTGGTATAGCACTGAAGTATAAACTAGTTTCGATAAAATTGTCATTTTTATTATATTGGCATGACCTATCCATAAGCACTATATATACAATATTTTAGTTATTTTCCTTAAGGAACTTTTATAATTGAATCTATTTTATGTATTCTGGTTGTTTGAACCTGAGAAGCATTATATATTTCATGATTATTTGGAATGGGATTTCTCTTTGTATTATACCTTTTTGAATTTTATTATTTTTACGAAGAAATGCTTTTGATATTTGAAGTTTTATTTTCTGAAGTTGTCTCAAATTAGTATATTTGCTGATTCCCCAGGAATTTCAAAATAAATCCATCATTTAATTAGCAAGAGGGGATAGTTTTATCTTCTTTTACTCTTTATTCTACTAACTTCTTTCTTTTGTTTAATTATTATTGCTAACTAATGATGGGAAGAATGGTTATCCTTAATTTACTCTTGCATGTATTGGAGAAGGTACTAGTATGGCCTCAATGCATATTATGTTTGCTTTAGGTTTTAGAGATATATTTGTATATGATATTTAAAAGGTTTTTCTGTTCCTATGTTTTATAAAATTGTTAGCATAAATGAGTGTTGTACTATTTCAAAGGTTTTTTCCATATTTGTTAAGATAATTGTGTGATTTTAGATGAGTTTTTTATGTAATTAATTATAATAATTGCTTTCATAAAACATTATTGAAATTGCATTCCTGGGATAAATCCAATTTCATCATAATGAATGATTTGGGATAAATAATCGTAGTCTGACAAGATTTTATTTTTTAAAATTTTAATCAAAATTCCTTAATAACACTAATCTATAGTTATCATTCTTTGTTTTATTCTGCTGTTGTTTGAGTATTAGGAATTTATTTGCCTCATAAAATTAATTTTGTTGGGAGCTTTCCTTCTAAATTTTTGAGAATAATTTGTGTAGTGTTGATACTATTTGTTAAGTTTGATAGAATTCTCTTATGAATCCATCAAGATCAGAAGTTATTTTGTTTTGTTTTTACTTTAAATATTTTCTTTATACTTGTTTTCTCTTCCTGAAATTAAATTATTTAAGATCTCTATTTGGTCTTCTGTTCATTTGAATATTTCATATTTTTAAAGTATTCTATTTCATTGATGTTTTGTTATATGCTAGTGGGTTCTGATTATTCTTTTGGGAGGAGGTTTGTTTTGTTTTGTTATGATATTACTGAGTTTACTTGAAATTTTGTTGATTTTATTTTTTTGCCATATTATTTTTACTCCAATAAACTAACGATTTGTCAACTTAATAAGATTTTTCAAGAGTCAGGTTTTAGTTTTATCTATTTTTTTTTATTTTTGTTCTTTTAATTTTTGATATCTCTTTTTGTGCTTATTTTAGATTTGTTCACTTTCTAATTTTTAAGTGCATATTCAATTCTTCAATGCTTTCTTTTTCTGAATTATTAATGTTTAGGTGAAAGGATATGATTTTTCTATTGAGGATTATATTGGTTGCATTCCAGAAAATTTGGTATCTTGTTTCATCATTATCATTTTCTTTCAACTAATTATTAATTGTTAATATGAGTCATTGTTTAGTATTTATTATTAAGTCTCCATTTGGATCTGTCTTTGCTTTGGGTCACCTGAACTAATTACTGTTTTATTGTATTATGTCTGTAAGAAATGTATGTATTATTTCTAACCTATTATGTTTCTTTGAAACAGATCTGTATCCAAATATATTAGTTTTTGTGAAAGTTCCACATAGAGCTTAGAAATACTTGTATGCTTACAATGGATGTTTGCTTTCAAACTGCAGAAGCATATTATTGAGGAAAATCCATCCAGACAGAGTAAATAGAACAGAAGGAGAAGTCCAGAAGATGTAAATTCAAATTTTGCCTCATACATTGAGAAGATGGCAAATCTCTTAATGTCTTCCAACCTGAGATTCTTCTGCTATAAAATGGGGATAATATTAGTCCCTAACTTCACAGGATCATTGTGAGGATCAAATGAGATAATGTTTAAAGTGTTTTGCATGATTGCATATATAAAACCTTTATTGATTGCTCACTGTTTCAGGAAGGGGAAGGGACAGAATTTGTAATTCAGAATTTTTTTAAATATTAAAAATTATTTTAGCATGTAATTGTGGAAAAAATCCAATTTTAAAATTGAAAAAAAAATACTTGTATGCTTTTAGAAAAGAATATAAATTGATTAGTTTTATTTTCTCCAGTGAGTTACCTAGTTTTTATATGTTCTCTTTTATTTATCTTTCTGTTGGATTTATCTAAAACTGATAGAGTGACATTGAAATCTCTTCTTTCAATTCAGAAATTTGACATTTCCTCTATGAATTTAGATGTTAAAGCATTGGGAGTATATGGGTCAGTATTGATAGAGAAAACACAAGTCACTATTTTGCTACTCTCTATTTCTTATTATAGATCAATAAGCATTTCTTTTATGAATTTAGATAGTAAGATATTTGGAGGATACAAGTTGAATCCTGGCATTGTTTGTTGCCTATTTTTTCTTTGAGGATGATTTGGTTTCCTTGTTTATCCATTTTTATGTTAAATGTTTGTTTTTGTTGTCTGATTAAAAATCTTCCTTTTTTAGATTTCCCTAATGCATTTTTTTTTAAATTTGTCCTTTTTATTCCATGTTTATTTTCATTTTTAAATGTATGTTTTGTGAACAACAGATTGTAGGATTTTTTAATCCAACCTGTCACTCTTTTCTCATTTTTATTGGATTCTTTAACTCATTTACATTTAAAGTTACAAGCATCAGGTTTATATTTTCCTCCATTTGCTTGAAATTTTTTTCAAAATTAGCATTTTTCCTTCTACCTCCATAAATACAGTATTATATATCTGTAATTATTTTAGCTTGTTCTACTCAATATTCTATTTTATTCCGATCAATTTTCTTCTTCTCATCCCAAGTCTCAACTGTCACTCCTTTCCCTAGTTTTGGAGTTTTTCTTATTAGTAGTTACTATTTCTTAACTGCTTTTATCTTGTTAATTATTTAATTTTTCTCTGCTTTTTTCCCCTCTCAGTTAAGAACTACTTTACCTTCATAGTAAGCCTTTTACTTGATTATAGTACACTGCATATTCATTTCTGTTTCTTCCTCTCCCCACTTCTATGCCCTCTCCCATTATGCAATTTACTCTTGCAAAAAAAGAAAATCATTGGTTCATCTGTATAAGATGGTTGTAAGGCTTAGTTTATGAAGTTTTAAGACTATTTCTTCACTATCATTTCTATTTGACTTCAGTGAAATCAATTTTGAAAATCAATTTTTAATAGTCTCTCTGTTATTACTTTATCATTTATGTCCTCCGTTGCAGTACTTGTTCATTCTTCTTATATTTCTGTTGTCTGCAGTATTTGAGAAGCAAGTGACTTCTGTCTGATTTTCTCTTTAGACGTATTTTAAACACCTTTTTATTGAAATTTTTTTCCACTAATAGTGTAGGATCAAATGTGTAGGGTAGGTCACCTGGAACTCTTAACTTCCTCTACTCTTTAGAATACATTATCCCATCCTCTCCTTTGTTTTTGTGGGCACAGAAGAGTCTTCTGTTATTTGAATTCCTTTCCTTTACATTTGAAATTCTTTCACACTATGTGTCTTGGAGATTCAAACATAGGCTGTTTTGTTTGGAGTTGCAAAGAGGGGTGTTCTTGAGTGATGTGTGAATTCTTTCAATCAGCACTTTGTTTTTTGTGTCCAGAAATTGTGAACAATTTTATTGTATTATTTCTTGCGTTATCATAAAAAAAATTGTCAGGTAATTCTGAGAAATCTACAATAACTAAAATGTCTTTACATATCTTATTTTCAATAATGATATTTTATTTGCATGGAGACTATGGTTTTTTAGTTATTGCTTTTTGCTTCTCTCCTTCAAGACTGTCTTTCACTTCCATGTATTTGCAATTCCAATAAGTTATTCTCTTCTTTATTTCTTTTGTAAGACTTTCTATCATGAATTCAAGTTTTTCTATTCTCCCAATTATTTCTGCTGTGCAAGCCATAAATTCAGCTTTTATAATTCATATTTCTCCTTTAAATTATCTATGAATACCCTGCTGTGGTCCCATATTCTCATGAGAATCTCTAGCTTCCTCTGCTTCATAATGTTGATTCCTTTATTTTGTAATACCTATTCAATCCAAATTCTTTTAATTAGGAGGCTGCATTCCTTTTTGTTACTGGTATCTTCCCTGTTAGCTTATCTGCTTAAATGCCAAATCTTTCATTGATCTGACTTCCTTCCATCTTTAATTATTTCAATCTTTTTTCCCCTTATTTTCTCCTATTATTCACTTTCTGATTTCTCCTCTTTGATAATATCCTTTTAGGGGGCTGGATCTCAAAGTCTTCTCAACTTTGTCCCACACTGGAAAATTCAATTGGCCAGCATTGGTTTTTTCCCCAAAAGACAGATCTGGCTCCAACTAGATGGTGGGCTCTTTCCCTCAGATTTGTTGGAGTTTTACACACACACACACACACACACACACACACACACCCTACCTCAGTTCCTTTGTTCCCCAGATCTCTGAGTTCTTTTGAATCACAGAACACTGACTCCTTCTTTAGTAGCCTGAATGAGCTTCTGCTGTTTGGAATTTCAGTGTACTGGAAAGGATTAACAGGGTAATGTTGAGAACAACAGTGTCTCTGTAGTAAACCTATGGTTCTTTCTGTGCCACCCTATTGAAATGAGAATTTGATGGACATTGAGAGAAAGGTTGTGTGTACATATTAGAAGTTAGAAATCATGGGTTGTTCATCATGTTTTTAACCTCATTTGAATTAGACAGGTGAAATTATCATGTATACTATAAAACATAATTTTGAAGAAGTTTGAGGGATCATGAAGATCAAGAAAAAATACCTCTTGCTCCAACTTGTTGGTCACATGACCCAAAAGCTGTGTTCTTTTTTCTAAAGCCCTTCTACAACTGATATTCAGCATTCTCTTTTATATATAATATGATTTATTTAACTTCCTGCTCTAGTAATTTTGGGGATAAGGTCTCTTTCAAGTTCAAAACTGTAGGGTCTTGGTTATCAGGTCCATTCCAGCTATGATATTGAATGTGTAAAAGGAAATGCAAATCCCTTTCTATGTTGTATTCAGTAATGTATCTGGTGGGGAGGGGGGGTGAATAAGGAGTATAACTTTTCCTTAAACTCTTAAATATTTGGAGAGTCAGCCCCAAATTATTAGAATAATTTCCTCCAATGCCAAAGTGGGATTTGATGTAGACTGAGAAACAGTACAAAACCTTGTGAACCATGGTGGGGTAATAAATAATAGGAAGAAGCAAATACATGAGTTGAGAGTTCTGAAGGAAAGAAAGCGTTAAAATGTAATTTTATTTAACATAGAATTCACTGCTAAGATACAAGGGGAAATTTTTTCCTAGACTCATAGAAGAACTCTTTTATTTGAAATTAAGATATGCCAGCACAACAGAAGACATTAAAAAATGAAGGTATTCCTTGACAAGAATTACTCTTTAAATTATGCAGAGGATTCTGGAGATGGAAAGTTAGTCTCCTAGGAAAGAGAACTATTGCCACCTTCTGGAATATTAGGAAGAAGACAAGAATCATAAACCACAGTTATGTCAGTGAAAAAAATCCATAGCAGGGAACACTGGCCACAATGGCTGAGAACTGCTAGAGGTATGAATTGCAAGAAATTCAGTGTTGCACAGATGATGAAAGGAACTATGGAAGGAGTACTAATCCATTTTGGATCCATGTAAGAGCAACCTCTTATCCCATGACTAAGATGGTAAAGGCACAGTTGGGAGGGATGGTAAAGGCAGAATTGGGAAGGGTTACTCACTGGTGGTTATTTTCTTTGAAATCTGCAATGTGTTCTAAAAGCATTTAATTTAGATGTCAGAATTTCTGGGTTTGAAATTAGCTTTGCTACTTCCTAGCCATATGAATGTCATAACTTTCCTGTAGATCAGTTTCCTCATCTTTAGAAGCAACACAAATCCTTTGCCATCATCCAGAAGATAGGACCAGATGATGGCAAAGGATTTGTGTTGCTATGTCTCGAATAAGCCTTTGACATGAGGCTTACATATATTGCATGGCTTAACATCCCTCCCAGGTCTAGTTGTGTTTAAGATCTTTTATGACTGTGATACTCTATGTTCCAAGATCTAGAGCCCTTTCCCCAGAGGAAAAGGAAGAAAACAAAAGAGTTCTCAGCAAAATAAATTGAACAATATAAGGCCAAGTTCTATGCCAAAACAAACTGGGCCCAAAGAGGCTACAGTGCCAAATGGACAATTACTTTGTATTTACTTCTAATAAGAACCATAGGGAATTGGGTACCTGGGTTCAGGAAATTCCTATTAAAACACCCACAATCATCCCCACATACCCCTCCGGGGGGAAGGGCAGATTGCTGCTCTCATGCATACCACCTCAGTCAAGATCTCAAAACCTCATTCTTCTATATGAGTCAACAGCTTGGGCTAGCTTCCTGTTCGTAACTCTCATCTATAAGAACAGGACGAGAGAAAGCAACAGATCTGGGTTTCTCATGATCAGAACAAAAGATCCAGACCAAACACCCAAGTAAGTGCATCTGCAGAGGATGTTTTCCATTCATCTCAAGGTAAAGCTCTCACACAAAGTAATGTTGTAAATGAGAGAAAACATAGAAATTTGTGTTAAAAGGGTACTTGAGAATGTAGGAGAATGTCAGATATAGGACTCTAAGAACATGGAATATCAAAGCTTGAAAGGGCAGAAATTCTAAATTGCATTGGAAAAGATCTTATAATCTAACACAAAAAAAAGTCTGAGATCAAAAAGTTTTCAAACCATGAAGTCAGATGCTGAAAAGCATCTTAGAATACAAAATGTTCAAACTAGGAGAACCTAGAAGATAGAATATCAGAGATATAAGGATCCTGAGAATATAGAATGTAAGGGCCAGAAAGGAACATTAGAATATCAAATATGCATGCCTGAAGACTACTTAGAACATCAAATACTGAATATTAGAACTTGAAAGGACTTGAGATAATAAAACATAGAATATCAGAGTTAGGATATCAAAGCAAGATGGAAACTTACACAATAAAATATCAGACATGGAAGGGACCAATTTGTTAAACTATTTCATGTATCAAGTGAGAAAAGCCAAACAACATTTTGGTTGAAAATCAAAGGCTGAAACCCAGATTTCCTGAATTCCATGCCAATGCTTTTCCCCCTAAAAAATGCTGTCTCTATTTCCTAAATCTTAAAATTTTGGAGAAGAAGCCAATCACTGGAAAGGAAAAGAGAAATGGTCCTTTTCTTACTTTCTACTAAACTGAACTCATTATCCCAAACATATGTTCAATATGCATTAAAATAAATAGTCGTGTGACTAACCTTGGGAGGAGCAATAAAGATCCCTTCCCAATTCAAAACATAAGAATAATGTTTGCTGGCATGGAATAATAAGAGTCCTGGACTTAAAACTTGAAAAACTTGTGTTCAAATCCAGTGAAATTTTCTGACAGAATGACCATCCAATTCAATGGGCAATTCAATTCAACAAATTTTATTATGAACAAAGAACCTATTATGTACAAAGTTATACTCCAAAGATAAAAAAACATAAATGATACAGTCCTTGCCAATGAGCTTATATGCTATTAAGCAAAGAAAACACAGAAATTAAAAAAAAAACACACAGATAAGTGCCCAATTTATATATATAAAATGTTATACAACGTAATTTCATTAGAGAAGATCAAGAAAATCACCAAATAGGTGACACCTAAGTTGTTAATTAAAGAACTCTAGGAGTTGTAAGTGGCAGAGGTAAAATGAAATTTTATCCCAGGAATGGGGGGTAGCAGAAGGTCAGCTTGACCAGAATGGAGGGTATAATATGGAGGGAATGTAATATGAAATAAGAATGAAAAAGCAGGTGGGAGCTATACTGTGGAAAGTTTTTAATACCAAATGAGGATTTTGTATTTTATCTTAGAAGAAATAACTGATATTTGAGTAGAAGAAGACAAATGTGTGTTTTAGGATTGACACTTTGACAGTTGTGCAGAGGATGAATAGGAAAAGGAGAAACTTAAGACTGTAGGATCAATTAGGAGATTATTGCAGCAATTCACATAAGAAATAATGAGCTCGGGGCAGCTAGGTGGCACAGTGGATAGAGCACCAGCCCTGAAGTCAGGAGGACCTGAGTTCAAATCTGATCTCAGATACTTAACACTTCCTAGCTGTGGGACCCTGGGCAAGTCACTTAACCCTAATTGCCTCAGCCAAAAAAAAAAGGAAAGAAAAAAATAATGAGTTCTTGAGCCAAAGCAGAAACTAGTAAGAGGATAAATACAAGATCACCTACTCTCTTAAAATCTCAGTATCTTCATCTATGAAATGAGAATAATAATATCTTTATGTGACAAAGCACATATATTTCACAGGACCTCAACTAACTTTAAAACACCTTCCATATCCATTATTGTGATTATGATGATACTATGATTAAAACATTCTTGGAGCTAGAAAGGATCTAATTTCTAAATCATTTAAACCCATTGCTAAATCAAAAACCCTTCATTCAATACCACATGAGCAGTTTCCTAATCTAAGAGGATCTGATATTTTTCAGTCATTTTTCAGTAGTGTTCAATTCTTCATTGATCTCATTCAGGATTTTCTTGACAGAGATACCGGAGTGCTTTGTCATTTCCTTCTCCAGCTCATTTTTACAGATGAAGAAACAGGTAAGTAAAAGTTAAATAACTTGTCCAGGGAAAAGCATATAAATTGATAGCCAGAACATAATCTAAAAAACTTTTGACAGGCCAGAAACAACAGGATGAATCTAATGGGATGAAATTTAAGTTAAATAAATATAAAATACCTGCATTAAATACAAGAGTTAACTGCACAAACTCAAAGGAGTACAATTGTTCCTCTGAAAAAAAGTACTAGTTTTAATAGATTATAAATATATATGAATTAACCAGTTGTCATATTGACTTTTGTTCTTCCATATGATTTTTGTTAATTTTTTCTAGCTTTATGTTGCAATTCTTTGGTATTTTGATTGCTATGGCACTAAAAAAGATAAAATAATTTAGATAATATTGTCATTTTTAATATATTGCCAAGGCCTACACATGAAAAGCTCATACTTCTCCAATTATTTGAATCTGTATTTCTATAATGAATACCTTGTAATTTAATGTAATTAATACCTGTATATATCTTAGTAAATAGACCCTTAAATATTTTACATATTTTATAGTTTTTCTAATGGAATTTCTCTTTCTAACTCCTGCTGGGTTTCATTGGTGTTCTGCAGAAATATTGATGACTTCAACAACAATACTATATGATAATCAATTCTGATGGACCTGGCCATCTTCAACAATGAGATAAACCAAAGCAGCTCCAATAGAGCAGTAATGAATTAAACCAGCTACACCCAGCAAAAGAACTCTGGGAGATGACTATGAACCATTACATTGAATTCCCAATCCCTATATTTTTGTCCACCTGCATTTTTGATTTCCTTCACAGACTAATAGTATACTATTTCTTTTTGTACAGCAAAATAACTGTTAGGACATGTATGTTTATATTATATTTAATTTATACTTTAACATATGTAACATGTTATTGGTCAACCTGCCATCAAGAGGAGAGGATGGGGGGAAGGAGAAGAAAAATTGGAACAAAAGGTTTGGCAATTGTCAATGCTATAAAATTACCCATCCATAACTTGTAAATAAAAAGCTATAATAAAAAAAAAAGAAAAAAAAGAAAAAAAATATTGATGACATATATTTTTATGAACTGCAACTTTATTAAAGATTTTGTTTCGATTATTTTAGTTAATACTTTTGAATTTTCCAGGTAGACAACATCATTTTATCTAGAGAAAAAAAAAACAGATTTGGTTCTTATTTATCAATTCAGTAAGGTTTTTTTGTTATCAGTTTCAAATCTCTCATCTCTTCTTTGATTTTCAGAATTTTATATTGATAGTTGGAATTTGTGGCTTTTCAGACTTGTTTTTAATTGAATGACCTATTCATTGTTCTTTTTTTTATTCTCTGCTGGAAACTATTTAGAAATTGTACATTTCCCCTACAAGGACTACTTTAGCTCTATCCCATAAGTTTTGACACATTATCTTATTGTCATTTTCTTAAGCAATACTCTTACTGTTTCTATGATTTGGTCTTTGACAAATCAGTTCTTTGGGAGTAAATTACTTATTATTCAACAAAATTTTAATCCTTTAAGGTAAGCATGAAATGTATTGTTGTCATTCCTTCTTCCAAATCTATATGCTCTTTTTCTTTTGTACTTCACATATCAGAAATAGCAAATCCCACCTCTGTCTTCCTCTTTTCTTTGTCCTTACCTTCCATTCTTTTTACCCTCCTAAAATCCTAAGAATAAAACCAATCCACACCCAGGACCTCTGTTTTGTTTTGTTTTTAATTTAACTGCTTCAATACTTTTAGAAAACATTAAGGTTCTGAAGCAATACATTTCTATTCCCTCTATTAGAATATTATCAGTACCATCATATAGTCTCTTCCAATTGTTCAAATAAATTTACTTTTCTGGATTTCTTGTGAAATTTTGTGTTTACATTTCAAAGTTCCTACTCAGCTCTAGTCTTGTCTTCAGAAATGCTTGGAAGTCCTTTATGCCATTAACTTTCCCTGTAAGTTTATATTCAGCTTTGAAGGGTAAATTATTTTTTGATGTAAGCCTACCCCTTTGGGTTTTTGGAATACTGCATTCCAAGATCTCTCATTTATGGAAAAGTCATCTTCCCACATATACTACTACCTTCATTGATTTTCACATTACTCAGTATTTAATATCCTTTTTAGTGATCTCTTCATTTGTATGTGTATATTTCTGTTTTAGTTCTGCTTATTTTATTCTATATAAATTCATACAAATCGTCCCACTTTTTTCTAAATTCTTCATTTTTCTCATTTATTAATTTATAATATTTTATGTATACTTCATGTATACCAGGCTTTTTTTCCAATCATTCTCCATTGAATAATTCTTTCTTTCCCACATCTTTGCTCCTATGTTTAAAATTAAATATAAATATATAATTATTGAAATTATGAATATAAAATTATTTGAATATGAATAATTTGACATCTATCAATTTTTTATTTTAAAAATAATTAAAATTTAAAATATATATTTTAGGAAATATGACCAATAGTGGAATCTCTAAGTCAAAGGAACAGTTTAGTTACTTTTCTTTCATAAATCCAATCTGAAATCTAGAATGATTGAACTCCTTCAGTTTCTTCAATCAGTATGCCTATTTTCATATATTCCCGCTACCATTTTCATTTTTGCCAACTTAAAGTTTGAGATGAAAGCTCAGAGTTGTCTCCATTTGTATTTCTTTTATTATTTATGAATTTGAGTATTTTTCATGTGGTTTAAAATTTTTCTGAAAAATATTCATTTCTTTTCACCACTTAATTATTAGAAAATCATTTATGGTGTTATATATCTATGTCCATTTCTTCTATATTTTATACCAGATTTTTATTAGCAAAAATATACAGTGAAAATTCTTCATAATCTTTCTACCTTTCCAGATTTCTTACACATTACTACTTCCATACAATTTGCTCTCTAGGCACATTGATTTATTTACTGTTCCAAACACAGAGCATTCTATCTCTTATCTCCTGTATGCCTTTGCACTAGCTGTCCCCCAAGTTTGCAAGGGATTCCCTTATCATTTCCACCTCTTGTAATCTTGGGTCTCCTTCAGATGGCACCTTCTACATGAAACTTTTCCTGTTCTCTTCAAGCTGCAAGTGTCTTTCTTCCAAAACTACCCTGTATTCATTTTGTAACTGAGAGGGGGACCAGATTACCAGTGATTGATTGATTTCACACACACACACACACACACACACGCCCCAAACTGGTGCAATCACAGAAAATAAGAGGCAAATACAAAAGTGTTCATTTTTTTAATGAAGTGTCAAGATGGGTTTATCCCCTTATAAGAGGTACAAATACTTAGCTTATTCAATTAGAAGGGCTGTTTTCCAAGGGCCTCCTCTGGCCAAAATTGAAAATTTATTGCACAGTTTGTCTTTTAACACCTAGCTTGTCAAATCTGGACATGAAGTAGGTTCAACGAGTATAAATCCAGGCAACAGAGAAGAAAATAATCAATACAGGGGGAACAGTCTTTATCTCTCCTCCCCTCCATCCCATCAACCATGATACTTTATAGCAAAGCTACTCACCCAGTAGGAGATATCACATCCATAATAGAGCAGTCCAAAAGATAGTCAGCAAAAGTACTTCTAAAAAGAATAATTTATGACAGCAGAAAAGAGAGCTAGATATGAAATCAAAAGAGAATTATCCCTGGCAGTCAGAAGTTGAAGTATGAAGAGAAGCAGGTCCAGAAAGGTCAGCTGAGCAAACTACCCACAATAGATGTTGCTTCATTGATTTTATTCATCCAAAAACTTTAGATAAACTTCTTGGGAAAAAAAATTTAAAAAGCTGAAATAGATATGAGCTGAAATGGAGTGAGGCAGTCAAAGGAAGCACAAACTGCCTGCTAGTGTTCCATTTTAACCATTTATTCGTGCTTCCAAGATGATAGTCCCAGTTGTTCCTATACTACTCAGAAAAAAAATGCAAATGTTCTCTAAAATTTGGCATCCTGGGAAAAGCTCTTGTTATGTCATCCTAGTTAACAACTTTGGAATCTAGGGTTACTTCTGTATCATTATGACCTATT
The DNA here is from genome assembly GCF_016432865.1 of Antechinus flavipes. Lineage (NCBI taxonomy): Eukaryota > Metazoa > Chordata > Mammalia > Dasyuromorphia > Dasyuridae > Antechinus > Antechinus flavipes. Next base: position 666,979,991 of record NC_067398.1, read on the forward strand.
GATATAATACTTTAGTCAAGGTAAATTCTATTTCTATTTTCAGTTTAAAGTCTTCTGGATCATATGTATAAGAGTCTGAGCAAATATATGTTATACTAATTCTTATTCAGCACTCTATATCCGTGACCAAGTGCCATCATATCTATAACATTGGTTTAGAAATCCAAAACTCATTAGCAGATACCATCTTCATCCCTAGCAATCCCTACCCAGGCAGCTAGGTAGTTCTATGGATACAGCACTGAGCCTGAAGTCAGAAGGACCTGAGTTTAAATACAATCTCAGATATACAGCTGTGTGACTCTGCACTATTTACTTAACTCCTGTTTGCCTCCTTCAGTTATTAAATGTGAACTCTAGAGAAAGAAATGGCAAACCACTCCATTCTATTTATCAGCCCCTAAAAAACCCCTAAGGTAATGAAAAGTCAGAAAAGACAAAAAACCTAACAACAACCTAGTAAGAGCAGCTGGCACAAAACATTTCCTCCAGAAACATGGGATACATACATACATACTCAGAGTCCGTAGAGAGAAAAGACACTAAATTGAAGCACAAGGGTGTTGAGGCATAAAATTAGAGATTGGCCCTAGAAGTTCTTTTTTCTCTTGAATTGAAGTGTACTGTGGCTTCTGGCTTCAAAGACGGAGGAGTTTCTCCAGTGCTCAGCTAGGCTGGCTCCTCAAAGGAGATGACATTTCTATTGACCAGATCCATATTTTGAAGGGTAAGACAGATCTGCTGGATCAAGTACTTTTCTGAAGAGCCAAAGCAATTTTCTTCTTCTCTGGATTGCTCTATAAGTATAATATCACTGGTACTTTTTTCTTTAACTTTATGCTAGGATGCCTAAAGGACTGGAAAAGTTTGAAATACTTACAAAATAAGTGTATATGCACATCTGTTTTAAAGTTGCTGCCCAGTCACTTTGAACAAGCAAGAACAAAAGAGAAAAGGAGTCATATCTAACTTTGGTTAGATAAAAGACAGGAAATTCCTTTTCCCTCATAGGAAGACAACTCAAAGTACTCCTACTTCACTTGCAGACACATACACAGGAAAAAAAAAATATTGGCAAAGGAGACAGCTGCCTCTTTTGTATACGTTTTCAGTTTTGGCTCAGCAATACCTGAGTCATCAATTCTTCTGGATTTGTATCCAATTAAAAACATTTTTATTATTCACAAGTCAAGTTCTTCAATCACCCCCAGTCAGAAACTGACTCCCGAAATTCCATGCATTGGACTGGAACCCTACACTGTATGTCCATTCCCCTCAGGAAAGAGAAATCTGAGCAATGTTATTGTTCATTCAGTCATGTCTAAGTCTTCATGACCCCATGTTACACATCAATACTGTTTATGTGGCTTTCTCGGCAAAGATACTAGACTGATTTGTCATTTCCTTCTCCAGTGGATTAAGGCAAAGAATGGTAAAGTGATTTGCCCAGGATCACATAGCCGAAGCTGAATTTGAATTCGGGTTTTCCAGTCCTAGCACTCTATCCCCTGAGTCACAGAGCTGCCTTCCACGTTGAGCATCCCCCATTTACTAAAGTAAAATCTAAACCCTCTGGTTGATAAAGACTTCACAACTTGACCTACGCCTACCTTTCCAGCAGCATCATATATCACTCTCCTTCCTACATTCTACATCCAGCCAAACTGACCTTCCCTTTCATCAAAGCTCTCATTTTCCCTTCTGCATCTACACTGACCTGGAATGCTCTCTCTCTTTACCCTTGACTCATAGAATCACTTATTTCTTTTAGCACTGTGTTCTACATCTTTTACACAACCCACAGCTTCAAGAGTCCTGCCTCTCAAACACCTACATTTACTTTTATTTATCTTTATAAACATATATGAACAACAAAAATATATTTATCATTTAAATATGTTTAAATGAATATATTCATAAACATTATGAATAATTTATTTCCGCTAAAACAATGTAAATTTCTTGAGAACAAGGACTGTTCATTTCTTGGTTTTGTGTCCCAGTGGCTGGCATATAGTAAGTGCTTAATAAATGTTTATTGAGTGAATGAAATTGATCGATTTATTGAAACTTAATGAATTAAAATTGATATCTCATCCATGAGTACCTTTTTCAATTAAATGTTTTAAATTCTTTTTTCATCTCTTCCCACACGTACTTCCCAATAGACCTATGGAAGGAAGAAATCATTCTAGAATCTCTGAGTTCATCCTCCTGGGCCTTTCAGACCAACCAGAACAAGAGAAGCTCCTGTTCCTGCTATTCCTGTTTATGTACCTGATCACCGGGCTTGGCAACCTGCTCATCATACTGGCCATCAGGATTGACTCTCACCTCCACACTCCCATGCTTCCTTAGCAACTTGAACCCGGCTGACATCTGCTTCACATCCACCACTACACCCAAAATGCTGGCAAATCATGTATCTGGGAATAAGGTGATTCCCTACTCTGAGTGTCTGACACAAGTGTACTTCTTCATCTGGTTCGCTGGGATAGACAGTTTCCTCCTCACCGCCATGGCTTACGACCGCTATGTGGCTATCTGTGTCCCACTACCCTAAAAGACAATCATGACTCCCAGGGTCTGCACACTTCTGTTCACAGTATCCTAGTCCTCAACTTCCGTTAATTCTCTAACCCATACCATCTTGCTGACCCGACTCTCCTTCTGTGACCACAATGAAATCCCTCATTTCTTCTGTGACCTCAGTCCCTTGCTGAAGTTAGCTTGCTCAGACACCTTCACAATGACCTGATGGTCTACACAGTGGGAGTCCTGCTGATCATCAGCCCATTCGTCAGCATCCTGATCTCCTACACTTGCATTTTCATGGCCCTGCTGAGGATCCCGTCTGTGGTGGGAGGTGGAAAACTTTCTCCACCTGTGGTTCTCACCTTGTTGTGGTGTCTCTGTTCTATGGAACACTCATCGGAGTGTACTTCAACCCCACATCCACCCACACAACCCAAAAAGATACAGGAGCAGCTGTGATGTACACTGTGGTTACTCCCATGCTGAACCCTTTTATCTACAGCCTAAGGAACAAGGACATGAAAAGAGCCTTGAGGATGCTCATTACCTGGAAACCAGGCCTTGCTCTGTGATTATGGTACATCTCCCTGGGCTTGGACACTTGTGTCTCAGACAATAACCTCAGTGATGTGAGAGTGAATTTTTCACATCAGATGAAGTTAATCTGTTCCCCTCTTGACCTGTATAGGATACAGCAAGATATTAGGGAAACCATATTAAACTAAAGCTTTGGGTTCCAATTCTAACACTTCCTATCCATGTGACCCTCAGAAAATTAGTTCATTTTCCTGGGCCTCAATTTCCTAATTTATAATTTATAAAATATATATAATTATATATGAATATACAAAAAGTATAAATTTACATATAAATTTATAAAGCTTTATAAAGGCCAAAGAAGAACACTACATAACTTGATTCTATGATCATTCACTCACTGCTTATGGGATTTGAGGAAAGCTGTCTGTTTCATAGGTTTCCATTTCATAGAATCATGAAGGAACTTCAGATATCCCCTAGTCTAAGACTTTTTTGTGTCATGGACCTTCATGGGCAGTCTGAGAATGCTTATAGGTTCCTTTTCAGAATAATTTTGTTGCATTCATAATTGAAGAAAATACTAAATTTCAATTAAAAATTATAGTGAAAATTTTAAAAAGAGCTTTTTTTTTCCTATCCAAGTTCATGGATCTCCCCCCCCCCCCGACCCTGCCCGTCAAAAAAAAAAAAAAAAATCTATCCACAGACCTCAGATTAAGAGCTTCTGATCTAGTCCAACCTCTACCTCACTAAGAATTCCCTGACTAATGGTTATAAAATACACCCTCCCAAATGAATTTCTTCATCTATAAAATCGTGAATCCAATTTAATATATATTAAGTATTAATAAATGATTTTTATATGAATGAATAAACATTATGTGCAAAGCTCTTTGATAAGCTCCAACAATACAAAACACATATGAAATCATATACAACCCCTTCCTTTAAGGAACTTATAGTGTAATTGAAGGAGTGAGATATGTCCACAAATAACTAGGATACTTATAATAGGTTCAGATGTGCTAAAAATACAATGATCCCTGAGAGATTCAAGGAGGGAAGTATAATTCTAGCAAGGGTAATGGGGAAGCCTCTTGTAAGAGAAAGGATTTCAGTTGGGGCTTCAAGGCAGAAAAGATTTCAAAGAGTGGGAAATGATGCAGGGAGTCTATTCCAGGTAAGGGACGGGGTGGGGATCATTATGTGCAAATACAGAGATTTAGAAGTTGGCAGGACAAGGGCAGGGAGTGGCAAGAAGTTCAGTTTAATTGTAATAACGAATAAGTAAGAATAAGAATAAGAAGCACTGTGAGTTGAGGCTGGAAAGGCAGATAGGAGCTTTTGCTTTTGTTGCCTTTGATCACAGGAAGATATTAATTACATTATTATACCTTGATGGGTCCCAGGGAGATCAATGTTAAAACTGTCTTTTTAAACTGATTTAGTGACAGGAGCAATTTTAGGACCCCTGTGCTTGAATTCAAGCCATTTATAAATCATATGACCTCTGCCAAAATACTTTCCTCTCAAGGAGCCTCAATTCCCTCATCTGTAAAATGAGAGTGATATTTCTTGTACCAATTATTTCACAGAGCTATTTTAAAGTGCTTCATTTAAAATTCAAAGTTCTGCAGAAATGTGAGTTATTATTCCCACTTAGGGACTACTTCAGAATTCCCAATTAGGTGCCTCAGGTTTCTCTATGCTGTGTTCTCCCATTACCTTGCCCTTTTTCACTGGACAGCTGAACCTTATCCCCAGAGCCCCAGGAGGAGAAATCTGACCATCTGAATCTTAAGAAATGCCTTTGTGAATCTGTTGGCCATCTCAGCTATTGCCCCCTGACTTAGTGAAAAGTGAGAGGAAACAACTGGGCCCTCCTAATAACTGGGGTTCCTCACTTAGGGATCCAGACTCAGGAAGTGGAATCCTATTAGAGATAGGGTCTAGAAAGTGGGAGGTCTCTGACTTGGCTCAACCTTCAATTTTAGCTTCCCTGGTCTGTGCCCTCCTTGCAACACTCATTAGCTCAGTCAGGAATCAGATTCTACCTCAGAGAATTCCCAGGACATTCATCTTTCTCCAGGCCAGGCTTGACCATACAAGGCCATGGAGTGAACATGGGCCATTTCCTGTGGGAGGGATCCCATTTCCAGTATATTTCTGCCCGAGCTGTTCATCGACTTGGGTTTCAAGATAGCCAGTGAGTCATAGCCCTGGAGATGTCTAAACCAGTCTGGCAAAGCTGGGCTTCAGGACCCTCCTCCCTGCTGATACCTTCACCTTCCCACTCTCACAGACCTCATCCTACCTATAGCTACTCTGAATCCTTCAATGGCCACCCCAGGAGGCCACCCCAAAGTATGAAATAGTGGATAGTTTTTGAGTACAAATTCACTGTGTCAACTTGAGTAAACAACTTCCCTTCTCCTGGCCTTCTCATTGCTAAAATGGAAAAGATAATCAACTTCACATGATTGTGGTAAATATGAGATATCAAATATCAAATGAGATAAGGTATGTGTCAAAGACCCTTGTAACAGAGCATTATACAATTATACAATATTATAGAATTATACAATTCTGATGTACTATTATAATCAAAAGCCTTACTTTTGTCACTTCCCTTAGGATTGTGCTCAAGCTCCAGACTTACCTGAGTTCTGTCCTTTGCAGTCCAAAGGTTGTTCAATTTGGCAGAGAAAACAGAGGCAAAATAAGTGATCAAAGCTGCCTTCTCTTTTTGTCAGGTATAGTCCTATCTCCATCCCCATTCACAATATTATTTTTTATTTGATTCCAACTTATCCCCCAATTCTACCAAGATGGGGAGGAAGACCCTTCTTGTTATTATCTTTCCTTATTATCCTCAGTTCCTTCTGAACTTTGGTATCCCTGATACTGGGGGAAGGGGGAAGAGAGGTAAGAGGGGGCAGAAAATTAAGGTAAGTGATTTGCCCAAGATCACCCAGCTAATAAGTATCAAGTGTGTAAGAATTCAAGTGCAGGGCTGGTACTCTATCCACTGAACTGCTCCCCATACACATAAATTAGGGTCAAATGACTTGCCCAGAGCCACACAGCATGAAAGTGTTAAGTGTCTGAGGCCAGATTTGAACTGAGTTCCTCCTGACTTCAGAGCCAGTATGCTATCCACTGCATATCTAACAGCCCCACACACATTATTCTTACAATGGTAGTCATGTTTTTGCTTTGATTCTCCATTACCTACCATTGCTGAAATCTTCTATATGTGTCTATTTGGTTATTTTTCTATACATCCACATCAGCATCTTCTTATTTGTTTCCTTTTGCAAGTTCAAAATTTCATTCTAAGTTTTCCACCCTTCCTGGGTAGACTACCCCTGCAGAATTTTGGTCCAAGGTATTGTGGACCAGAACTCTGAACTTGAAACAAAGGATTCTTACAAGGTGCTAAGTCAGTGGAATTGATAGAGACAATGATTATCTAGTTTAGCATGGTGACTAATATTTCTCTAAGGTCAGTAAGATTGATTTAATCTTACAACAAATAATGGTTTCCTAGTGATATAATGATTGGTTTATACTCAGTATAAAGCATATAAGCTGGGAACCTCAGTCAGGATTCATTCAGAAAGATTCAAAGGGCAAAGAAGACAGGCAAGAGCTCAAGCTCTTGGAACCAAGGAGAGAGATAGGCCTTTAAGAAAGCTAACTGGGCCCCAGGAAAGGAGATAAGACTTTAAAAGAGATAATAAAGGATTTGGACCCTGGCCGCACTTGTGGTGATTACTGACTGAAATAAAGGCTGCTCCCAAAGACCCCAAGAAAACCAAACCCAAGAATATTACATTTTGGTGCCTGAACTTGGAACCAAGGATCTTCATCTGTGACCTAGAAATTAGGGTGAGTACAAGAAAGAAACTTTGTAAAGGCTAAACAAGTGCTTCAGCTGAAATGGGACAGATGTTTAGAAAACAGCCTTCTTTTCCAATTCAAGGAAAATGTGTAGAGAGCATTGTCAGATTTACGAAAAGCCAAAGTTTGATTGTAACTTGGGAGCAGATCATTGAATTTTTAGAAACTGTACAATACACATCTCCTTGGTTCTCTAAGGAAAAAAAATTAGATCCAGATGAGTGGAAATTAGGAGAGCAACTATGTGAATACTACAATGATAATGAATCTGACTCAATTTCCAAAGAAACACTTTATACATATAACTTAATACAACTGGCTTTAAGAAATTATATAAGTATTAGAATAAGAAAAAAAAAAAAAGAGAGAGAGAGAGAAAGAGCAGGAGGGGGAGGATCCAGATAAACTAGGTGAAAAGGATGAGGAATTAGATAAGAATGGAGTTAAGTACAATTCTGAGTGTGGTGCTTCACAGCAGAAGCCATTAAGGCATTCCCCAACCCCTGACCTACCTCCTTCAATTAACCCTTCATGGGTGGAGAAAGAAGGAGGAGGGAGAGAGACAGTAACACAATCAGTACTACCTATGAAGCAGCCTATGACAAGATTACAAAAGGCATTGGTTAAGGCAAAAAAAAAAAAAAAAAAAAAAAAGGACAGGATATATCTAATTTAAAAATAAACCCATACTCTGTGATTGAAGAGCTTGATTCTTCAGGTCAACAAAGGAGAAGATAAACTCCTTTTGATCTGGAAAAAATTAAGGATTTGAAAAAGGGTTGTACTCTTTATGAGGCTACATCATCTTATGTTAAGATGTTACTAGATAATTTGGCTTATGAAATCCTAACCCCTAGTGATTGGAAATCTATAGCAAGGACATGTTTAGAACCTGGATAAAACTTGTTGTGGCTTTTGGAGTATACTGAACTTATGCAGGATACAAGCCCAATGAAATAGGCAAACCAGAGTTAATATACAAGTCACTTTTGATCAACTAGCAGGTGAAGATCAGGATGCAGACAATTCAGCACAGATTAATTACCCCATAGGAGTGTATGATCAAATTGCTGCTGCTGTTCCCAGGGAAAGATGGAGGGGAAGCCTTCACAAAAATATAGTAAGGTCCCAATGAACCCTTTGTGGATTTTGTGGGACTTCTGCAAACAGATGCCATAAGAACCATTGGAGAAAATGCAGCTACAAGAATAATGATTAGACAACTGGCTAAGGAACTACTAATAAGGTTTGCAAAAGAATTGTATGGGGACTACACAAAGATGCTCATTTAGAGGAGATCATGAGATGCTGTGCCACAGTGGGCACAAATGCTTATTATATCCAGGCTATGGTGCAAAATATGGGAAGACAGGGTCCCTCTTGGCAAGGGACTTGTAGAGAAACTTGTTAATGCTTTCAATGTGGAAAAATAGGACATCTGAGAGCCCAATATAGGTATAGAGATAGAATGAGAAGACAGTGAAAAAAGACCTAAAACCCTATGTCCAAAATGCCAAAATGTTTTTTTCCAAAACCAAGGTTTCCACTGGGTCTCGGAATGTAGATTGGCCCAGGGAAATGAGAGGCAGGGCTCAGCTCCAAAACCTCAAACAAAAAACAGGTGGGGCATGATAGCAGCCAAGTTTACACCCAGAGAGTCTTTAGAAGTTCAGTACCCTAATATCAATCACCAAAGAAGCAATCTGATAGTAGAAAGGGATTACATGGTCAATCAGCCGAAAAGCAATCAGATGGCAGAAAGGGATTACAACTGGGGAGAATACAGGCTTTTTAACCCAACAGAAAGGCAGTGTCTAGTATGAGCAGCTCCAATGTAACTGCCAGGTGATGAGAAGAGATTTAGAAAATGGTAAGTATAAGGGACTAGATAGGTTAACTGCTTGTGAGAAAGGGTTTGCTTGTATCTCTACAGATGGAGAAGGAATCAGATGGGTGCCAACAAGCACCTAGAGAGAGAAAGAAAAAAGAGAGAAACCTCGAAACAAAGAAGATCTAAGAAACATCTGACACTGAAAGCATGGCTGATAATGAGACTGTTTACAGAACTTCAAAATCCACAGGAATCATTGGATTCCCTGAGATGAAAAATTGTTGATAAGACTGTTGCAGAACTTCAAAACCAGCAGGAATCATTGGATTCTCTGACATATGATGAGACTATTGCAGGACTTCAAAACTTGCAGGAATCATTGGATTCCCTTCACACATGAAGGAATGGACAATAGATTGTTTTTTGGACTATTTCTAGGACTTATGGACATGTACAATTCCTCATGCTGATTCATGTTATTTGTCACATCACTACTAGCCTATGTGCTTATGTAATTTATGTAATTATGTGTAATACCTCCCATATTGATATTATGTATACCTGTTTCAAGTGAGACCCTTCAGAAACCCACTAATCTGATTTTATTTCCCATTTCCCTTTGGTGTTTTCATCTCCCTTCCTGAGACATCAGGGAGGGCATGATCACTTCCTTTTATGGTGTTTTAACCCCTTTTTTTGAGCATTCAGGGAAAGCATGATCACCTCCTTTTTGAGGGTTCTCACCTCCTTGAGAAATCAGGGAGAGTGACCACCTTATATTCTAAAACAAAAGAAAGCAGGAGATGTTAGGGGCCAGAACTCTGAATTTGAAACATAGGATTCTTACAAGGTGCTAACTCAGTGGAATTGATAGAGACAATGTTTATCTAGTTTAGCATGGTTCAGTATGATTGATTTAATCTTACAACACATAATGGTTTCCTAGTGATATAATGATTGGTTTATACTCAGTATAGAGCATATAAGCTAGAAGCCTCAGCCAGGATTCATTTGGAGAGAAGACAGACAGGAGCTCAAGCTCTCAGAACCAAAGAGAGAGATGGGCCTTTAAGAAAGCTAACTGGGCCCCAGGAAAGGAGACAAAACTTTGAAAGAGATAATAAAGGATTTGGACTTTAACCCCTGGCAATTCTTGTGGTGATTACTGAACTGAAACGAAGGCTGCTCCCAGAGACCCCAAAAAAACTGAACCTGAGAACATTGCACCAAGGGATCCTACTTATTCTTCCTCTGAAACCTTTAAAATCTGCTCTCTCAAAATCTAAGGTACAGGTCAGATAATTCATTCCAAAATCTTTCTTCTCTTCCATCATAAATTCTAAGAGGGAGTGGCCAATTTCTCTTAAAGATCCCATAATTTTTGCACCCCAGCAACTAATTCCTCCCTATTGGTGAGAATCAGATGATAATAGAATTCTCCCTTTTTGATTCTTGTACCTTTTTAAGTAATGAAATTCTCATTGAGCTAAGCCAAGAAGCTATTACTTATTCTCTTCTGCTTTTAACAGAAAGATAAAGAGCTGCAAAAGATGTCTAAATAATTAAAATCCAACATCACTCTGATAGCAGACCTAAGACAGACTATTACAAGGAGAAGTAACCTCAGAGAAAAAAATTGTGAGAGCTGGGAGGATTCTTAGAATATAGAATGTCAGAGCTGAAAAGAACCTTAGAACATAGAAAATCAAAGTTGGTAGGGATTGCGCTGTCAGACATTTAGAACTGGAAAGGAAGTATGCATCAACTCTACCTCTACCTCTCACTATAAAATTTAAAAAAATATATCGTCATGGTGAAATTGAGTGATTTGCCAGCAATCCCACTGTAAGTATATGAGGCAACATTTAATCCCAGATCTTTCCTAGAATATTGAATGTCAGAGGTAGGAGAGATGTCTAGTACTATCTGCCATTGCAACACCATTTTATAAATAATAAAAGAGCCTCATATACAAGAGGTATCTTGCCTGGAATCAGACAACCAGTTAATGGTATATTGGGAGGAACCTTGATCCCCAAGGATCTTTCCATTACATCAAGTTTCCCCAAAGCACCAGCTGTTTAAATTCAGGCATGAAGCAGGGATCTTTAGAGTCTAGGACCCTGCCAACTGTTTTCTTTCCAAGATAACTAATAAGTCTGCTTTTGGACTGTTCCGGTTTGCATTTGGGTGTTCCAGGCCCAGGCTCTACTTAACTCCAACGCTAATGATTCATTGTGGGGAGGAACATGTTTGTACTTCTCGTATTAATAGGATGAGTTAATACCTGGGTATAGGTTCATTCATTCATTTTAGCTTAAAAACTCCCATAGACCTACCTAAACTGAGACCAGTTCTTGAGCCATTCTACATGACACTGATTTCCTTTCACTCAAGAAGTTTGGCAATGGGAAGCAGTTCACCCACTAACTTCCATGAGAGATAGTCATAAAGGAAAATCCTACTCTATTAACATCATTCTATTGGAATGATAGATAGCATAAATGATAATTCATAATTATATAAAATAGTAGGATTCAGAGTTAGAAGGGATATTCTGCTTACCTAATCAAACTCCCTCATTTTACAAAGGAGAAATTAAGGGCCAGAGAGAAGGGACTTACCTAAGATCACACAGAAAGATTCAAATTCAGGTCACAAAACTGCAGATAATCATAATGAATAATAATAATGTGATAATAACATGATAATAATAGTTATGGTGATTATTATTATTATTGATATAGACCTTCCATGTTTACAAAGTTTATTTTATTTCCATGGTCTCATTTAATCCTAACAACAATCCTGTGAAGAAGGTGCTACCATTATCCCCAATTTTTCAGATTAGGACACTGAGATTCAAAGATGAGAAGTGATTTATCCAATTCACAGAGCTAGTCAATGTCTGAGATGAGATTCAAACCTGGGTCTTCCTGACCCGGAATCCAGCACTCTCCACTGTATCACCACATAGCGATTTTAAGACCAGTCTCTTTTATCTGCAAAAATGAAGAGGCTGGGTTACATCACCATTGGGATTTCTTTCCACTCTAAATCTATAATCTTATGATCCTAAGATTTACAAACTACTTTTCTCACAACAATCTTGTGAAGTAAGTAGAACGTAGGTAGATATTCCTACCCATACCTCCTCTTACCAGGGCAGCATGGAGAATTATTATAAATTCATATGATTTGGAACTGGAAGGGATCTATTCCAATCCCTCCCACTACCACCACCTCATTGCCACTTTGCAACTGCTGAAAGTTAAGTCATAAAGGACTAAACTATTTATCTATGGTTCCACAGGTAGCAAAAGTTCTGGGATTTGAATCCAGTTGCTTTGACTGCAAATGTAGTAAGTATTCTATACCTTGCAAAGTCACTGTCCCAGTGACTTCCTTTTCTTCCTTCATTCCTCCCCACCACCGTCAATTCTCATTTCTACAGAAGATCCACACAAAATTTCTAAAGTTGGAAAGGACATTGAGTGGCCATCTAGTCCCAAACATGCCTGAAAGGTTTTTCCACTATAACATACCTGACAAGTGAACATTCAGAGACATTTGTCATTCAGCCACACTAGATAGCAATTCATTTGCTCTCCAAAAGATGCCTCAGTCTTTTTATACCTTGTTGGCAGCAGGTAATGAAAGTCTGGAGTTAGGGGGAAACTCAGGCTTAAAAATGTAAATCTAATAGAAATTTAAACTATGTTAGTGAATGAGATTGCCAAAGGAGAAATAATATTAACTAACATATAATACTTTAAGGTTTGCAAAACATTTTATAAATATTATCTCATTTTATCATCATAATGGTCTTGGGAGGAAAGTGCTAAATTATCATCCCCATTTTACAGATAGGTAACTGAGACAATCAATGGTTACATGACTTGTCAAGGGTCACACAGTTGGAAAATGATATAAGCAGAATTGGAACTCAGCTCTTCCTGACTCTTAGAGCCAACACTCCAGTCCCTGTACTACCTAGCTGCCAGATGCTAGGCTAGGTACTGGAGATACAAATACAAAGAATGAAGAATTCCTTACTTTCAAGAAGTTTACATTATCTTAGTAGAAGTATCATGCATATATACAAATATATAGAGTAACTGCACAGTGTCCCAAAAGATTTGGTTCACTTGTGCAACTAAATTAAATGCAAAAAAAGCACAAGCTAGTTAAATAGTGTAAAAAAAAAAAAAAAAAAAAAAAAGATCATGTAAGAAAAAGAAACAAGTCAAGACTCAGGAACAACACTTACATTATAGATTCAAGAGAACCAGAGGAGACTGGGAAGTGATTTAAAAAGTGAGAACACTCAAAAAGGGTCTCTGTCAGTATCTGTGAAGCCAAGAGAACAAAAAATTTGCAAAAGAAAGTTCTGATGAAATGAATGAATTGTGTGGTTCAGAAATGGTGAGGGGTCACCATTTAATAAAAAAAAGCTGGAGAGATCTCTAAAAGCAAAGCAAAGTTTATTATATGTTCTCGTGAGAAGGGTGTCCCACCAGTCAAGGAAGCACCTCCTGTGGGCAGGATTAATACTTTAATCCCTAAGGCAAATTCCCCCTCCCACCACTGACCCTCATCCTCATTGGCTGAGGGATTCACATTCTAAAGACGAGAACTACTCAAGAAACTGAACTTGACCAATAAATACATAGTCGCCCTATTTGATTGAAATAGGGAGAAAATGATGTCATAGGAAGATAGCAGGAAGGGGATTTAGGTATGCCCTTGGATCAAAGCTCAAAGTCCTTCAGGCCTACTCAAACTCTGAAGTAGATGAAGCCTTACTCAATTTTCACAACTGTCTTGAAAGATCTCACCTCATCTTGTTCAGAATGAATGAACAATCACTTCTTAAGACTGCAACATATACCAGGCATTCCTTTAATTGCTGGGAATATAAATACAAAAGAGAGATCCATGTCCTCCAGGAGCTGACAGTCTAATGAGAGAAACAATGCATATGAGGGAATGATGTCCAAAGGAGAGAATTTTTGAATGGGTTAGCTGATAAACTTTTGATTAATAGATCTTTTCCAAAAGCAATAATGGTATTGGTTACTGTATACTGGTTCATCTGCAGTGAAGACAGCTAGATATAATGAGCTGGGTAAATTTGCACTCACCTATTTACAAATCTACTCTTCTCAGCTCCCAGGATAGATATTTTAGAGATGAATAGATTAGCAATTCAGGGAACTGAAGAAAGACATGGTTTTTGGAGATCTGGTTTAAAAAGTACTGTGGCAAATGTTTAAGATGTAGAGGACTGAGGGAAAGTTATTGAATTTAGTGGTTATAAGCAGGATGAATACAGAGAGGCTTGGAGAGACCTACATGAACTGATGCTAAGTGAAATGAGCAGAACCAGGAGATCATTATACACTTCGACAACGATATTGTATGAGGACATATTTTGATGGAAGTGGATTTCTTTGACAAAGAGACCTGAGTTTCAATTGATAAATGACGGACAAAAGCAGCTACACCCAAAGAAAGAACACTGGGAAACGAATGTGAACTATCTGCATTTTTGTTTTTCTTCCCGGATTATTTATACCTTCTGAATCCAATTCTCCCTACGCAACAAGAGAACTGTTCGGTTCTGCAAACATATATTGTATCTAGGATATACTGCAACATATCCAACATATAAAGGACTGCTTGCCATCTAGGGGAGGGGGTGGAGGGAGGGAGGGGAAAAAAAAATCGGAACAGAAATGAGTGTCAATATAATGTAATTATTAAATAAAAAATTAAAAAAAAAAAAGAATTTAGTGGTTATAAAGTCATTGGGGAATTCAAAAGAGAAGTTTCATGAGCCTGATAGCCATAGAGACAGAGAAAGAAAGCCCACTAGTAATGAAAAATGGACACATTGATGGTTTAAAAAAAAAACCCTTTCCAACAATTTGGTAGTGAAAGGGAATAACAATAAAGAAAAGAAGAAGGGGAAGCTCAAGGTTAGAGGAAGATCTTAGCAAAGCCCTTTTAGAATGTGTAAAAACTAGCCTGACAGAGGGGAAAAGAGCCATTAGAAAGGGTGAAATTAAAGACACAAGTAAAAAAAAAAAAAAGCCCAGCCTGCCAAGAAGAATGGGAGGGTCCCCTCATTTGCTGACACACCCAAGGACTTTGGGATCTTTCCACATGACTTGCAGCTGAAACTTTTATATGTTATCTTCGCCTATTAGTTTTGAAGTTTCTTTAAACCAGGGACTGCCTTGCTTTGCTATTTATATCCACTGGATGTAGCACTATTTTTGGCACATATAAGTGCTTAATAAATGATTTTTCATTCTCCTAAAAATTTTTTTCTAAGGAAAACTATTGTATTTTCAAAGTCAATTCAGTTCAACAGGTATTTATCAATTATATACTTTGTGCTACACATTGTGCTTGATAGTAAGGGATATTATAATGATAGTCACAATAATAAAATTATCATCTTGAGATCTACAAAGCACAAAATAAAACCATGTCTGCATTAAAGAAGTATATTCTAATAGGGATACACAATATATAAACAGATAAATAGACATATAGTAATTTGTGGAAGAAGAGAACTCTAAAAAACAGAAGGATCAGGAAAAGTTTCCCAAAGGACATTATGACACATTAACTGAGCTGTGAAGAAAATCAGGGATGCTAAGAGGTCAAAATCAAGAGTAGTAAATTTCAGGTATGGGAGATAGCCTGAACAGAAACAGAGAAAAGGAACATAAAATGTTGAATTCAGGGAATTATCTATATGAAAGTCTGGCTGCAACATACACTACATGAAGGGAAGAAATATAAAGGAAGTCTTGGATAGCAGACTGGACCCAGACTGTGAAGGGCTTTGAATGCCAAATAGAGGCATTTGTATTTTATCCATGAGTCAATATGGAGGTCCGGTAAATTTTTTTTTTTGAGGGACAATGGACAGACCTGCATTTTAGGAAGATCATATTTACACTCATGTGGGAGATGGGTTGAAGAAGCAGAATCTGGTATCTGGGAATTCCATTTTTAAAAATCTAATAGTATAGGCAAGAGACAAGAGAGCCTTAACTAGAATGGTGACTGTATGAAGGGAGAGAGAAGTAGGAACGGATACTAGAGATGTTGTAGAGAAAGAAGGAACAATGCTTGGTAAATGATTCGATATGGAAGGGTTAAGATTAGAAAAAAAAGTTTAAGGTTGAGAATTCCAAGGTTCCAAGTGAATGGAAGGTGCACGAAGCAATAAATTTTGAGTGGAAGGCACTTTCAAGGTCATTGATTCCAATACCCTCATTTTGCAGATGAAATAACTGAGGTCTCAGGATTAAGTGCCACTAAGGCTTATCTAATTAGTACCTAGTAGAGACAGGATTCAAATTCAGAACCTGTGCCATAAAGTTTGATATTCTCTCCACTGTGCCACTGTTTGATCATGCTCCAAGGTAAAACAGAAAAGCCTGAAGAAGGGGTAGATTTCAGAAAAGAATTTATACTTGAAGATGATGAACCTTGGATATCTATAAAACAAAGAGATGGAGATGTTCAACAAGTAGCTGATTACACAGCTGAGCCACACTCCGAAGACAGACAAGGGCCACATAGGTAGATTTAGAAGGTATCATCACTGAGATGATGACTGAACCCACAGATTCTGATGAAGTCATCAAGAGAAAGAATTTAGGGAGAAGAAAAGAATACTCAGGACAGAGGTTTAGGGGATATTTGCAATTAGAAGGATAATAATTGCAAAGGAAATTGAGAAGCAATTGAGAGAACAATGTCATAAAAATCAAGAAAAGGAAAAAATCCAAGAAGAGAAGACAAGCAACAGCATCAAATGCTACCATACTCAAGAGAAATAAGGACTGAAAGGAAAGGTCATCACATTTAGCAAGTAAGAAATTATTTTGTCAGATTTGTCAGAGAAGCCAAAATGTAGGAGACTGAAAAAATGAGCAAAAATAGAAGAAGTGTACACGATGATAGAGAAAGGGGGATGATGTATGAGAGAAGTTTTTCTAGTAGTTTGGCTGAAAAAGGCAAATGAGACATATCACAATATCATTTGATACAAAGGTCAGGTGCAGATTTTTTCAAGGAAAGGGAAGAGTCAGACATGTTTATAGGTAGCATGGAAGGGACTAATAGTTGTAATGTTCATTTTGGTTTTTCTGGAGGTCTAGGAAGCAGCCTTCTTTTCAGTCAGAGTAATCACCATGAGAATAGCCAGATGTTAAAGTCCAAAGTCCTTTATTTTCTCCTTCACAATCTAGTTTCCTTGCCTGGGGCCCGGGCCAGCTTTCTTAGAGGCCTTCCAGAGTCTTGGTTTCAGTGGAGAAACTAAATAGGACAGGCCTGCCACCACGGGGCTGATGAAGATGAAAAGAATCTTTCTCTGAGTCCCAGGGCTTGTGCTTCAGCCTCCAGCAACCACAAAGGTGGACGATGGAATGAATCTCTCTCCTTGGCTCTGAGAGCTTGAGCTCCTGCCTTCAGTCCTCTGTCTTCTCTGGCGCTGAATGAGTCTGGCTCTGCATCCCAGCTTATATGCTCTACACTGAGTGTAAATCAATCATTATATCACTAGGAAACCATTATTTGTTGTAAGATTAAATCAATCATATTGAGCTTAGAAAACTATTAATCACCATGTTAAACGAGATAACCATTGTCTCATCAATTCCACTGAATTAGCACCTTGTAAGAGGCCTTGTTTTAAGTACAGAGTTCTGGCCCATAACAAATAATAGTTAGGGAGAGATTGAAGATTAGCTAGAAATAGGAGAATTATTAAAGCTTCCAAAGAAGAAGCAAAGGTTTAGGATGAAGAGCCCAAATAAAAAGTCTGTCCTTGGCCAGAATATCTATCTCCTTGCCAAAGACTGGAGCAAAGAAAGAAGAATGAAGGATATTATTGAGAGGTTCTGGTATGCAGAATTAGAGAGAAAAAGAAACTCACATCTAACAGTTTTTATTTTCTCAGTATAATAAAGGGTGAGATCCTCCATTGAGGATTCTGTAGAAGGCCTGAGAAAAGATGAGAAAGTTGCAATAGAATGCTAGGAGAGTACAGTAGAATTAATTAGAGACAAATAAAAGAACTGCTGGACAGCTAAAGAGTCTAGTTGAGATGAGAGAGCAATAATATGTAATGGACCTAGACATCATGGTTGCTCCTCCCACAACATTCAGCAACATGTCTATAGAAGTAAACAATGCATGTTGTTAGGGATGCCATGGTATACATAGCATGACAATGGGAGATGAAGGAGATAGAAGATTCTCTCACAAAGGACAGTATAAAGTCACACAGGCTAACTATAGATTCAAGATCATGAAGGGAAGAAGGAGAGTACAGAATGGGGATGACGAGGGAGTCAGAAAGGAATGAATGAAGGTTGAGATAAGGATGAAGAATAGGTTTAAGAGGATCAAGGCATGGACGGAGATAGGAAGGATAGGAGGTTATGACTGGGGAAAACAATTTCAGAGTTCTGAAGCAGGGAGGAAGAAAACTTAAAGGAAATGGTCATAGTGATCTTTGTTTGTGACTGGGATAGAGTCAATCATTAAACATGTATTAACTATATGTCAGATACCGTGGGAGATATAGCAAAAATATGGAAATATAGATATAGAAATAATATAAGTACAGATATAGAAAGAAAAGGTATAAGACAGGCCTTGTCCTCAAGGAATTTAAGACTCACAATCTAATGGGCAAAGACTACACAAAGGAAAAAAAAATTTTAAGCTAAAAGAGGATGGTTGGGAAAGGAAGCTAGGTTGGGGTCATAATAAAGGATTAAAGACAGAGTGGAAAATAATCAAGTGAATCTCCTAGACTCATTCTTTTAATGGTGGAGGAACAGAGAAGAGTTCTCTGATGTCCATCCTATAGCTTCTCCACATTTCAGAGAAATACATTTCGGAGTTAATGTCATCTTGCAAGATGTGCAGTTATGGGAGATTAGGAATTTCAGGATAGCAGGCAGATGGAAAATGATGAAGTGAATGCCCTGGACACTTTCTTTAAATGGGGGTAAAGCTCTCTTAGGTTCACTTTTCACTCTCTGCAGTGACAGAGATGACATGAAAGTGCAGATCATGGAAAATGAAGAAGTTGATGAATTTGGAGGCTAGAGTGTTCAAAAGGGCATCAATTTGTATATTAAAATCTCAAAGTAAGATGGCAAAGATTGAGACAAAAAGAAAGAAATTGAGCCAAGTGATAAATCACTTGAAATGGAAGGGAGAACCACCTAAGAGTTAGTCAAATACTATAACTAAAAAAAAAAAAGTTCTTCTTGTGAGGAAGGTAGGCCTTAATAAGTATTTCCCCAAATCTACATGGATAAGAGAACCCCAGAGCAGTTAACCTGGCCCTACCCAATAAATCATTGGCAGAACTGAGAACGGAAGGGTCTTAGTAAGCCTTGCATATTCTTGTGCAATAATCTAACCTTGGGATCATTCACTTCTGCTGTAGGAGAGTAAACATTATAGAACTCCTGGTTTCTTTCTCTTTTTTGTTGTTTGTTTAAACATTATAGTTGAAAAAGAGAAAAGCAGTTTTTTAAGAAAATATTTTGAGCAAGGTTGGAAGTCGGGGCTTGTCCCAAAGGACCTCTCACCAAGAGAAATCTGAACTAGGATACAAAACTAGCATGACATTGCCTAGGCAGATTATCATCCAAGAAAAGATGGAATAGGAGGGATTTTAAGCCAAAAAAGTAGAGTAGGGGACTGAGGGAACAGGAAAAGATTGGCATAGGAGCCAAGCAGAAAGACTGGTACCAGGGGTAATTAAGGAAGATTCAAGTTTTCAGACAAATCAAGAAGATAAAAAAACCAGAGAAGGCAGAGCAAGGCAGGATGCATGGACAATGACACTGAGTCAAAGCTGACAGAAAGTTTGGATTACTCTGAAGAATCCAAAGCCTTATTCCCAGTTTGTATTTGCAGTTGAAAGGGATCTAAAAGATCATCTAGACCAGCTCCCTCACTCTGTGTGTGTGTGTGTGTGTGTGTGTGTGTGTGTAGTAATTGGGGTTAAGTGACTTGTCTAGGGTCACACAGCTAGTAAGTGTTAAGAGTTTAGAGCCACATTTGAATTCAGTTTTTCCTGAATTTGGGGCTATCCACTTTGCCATCTAGCTGCCCCTCCCTCATTTTTCATATGAAGCTTCTAAGACTTTGAGATTTTCCCTGAAAGAGAGGAACTTGTTTGAGTTCACACAGTAAGTAGCTGAACCTAGATTTGAACTCAGACCTTCTGACTCAAAATACATCACTGTATTTTCACTGTATCAAATTGTAGAAGTTAAAAAAAAAAAATCAGTGGCACAGTAGAACAGCAAGAAAGGCAGAAGATATAAAATGAATGGATCCCAACTCTAATAAATCACAAAGAAAAGTAACCTGAGTGAAATAATAACCACCTTGTCATAAGTTCAAGGCAGAACTAGTAAGCAAAAATCAAATTATCTAAAATGTTATAGAAAAAGAGAGAACGTCAGGGCTGTATTGAACATTAATGACCATCTAGTCACATCTTACTCTCCTCTATCACCTTCTTCAGTTCAGAAAGAGGAAAGAGACCCTGAGAGACTCTAAGACCTAGAGAAAGGAATAAATTTCTGCCCAGCATTCCAAGAGTTTTGCTGTTTACACAAGCCCATGCTATCACACAGTAGCATTTAGCCTAGAAGTTGTTACTTGCCCTTCTTTCTCAGAGGTCCATGATATCAGGGAGGTGATGTCATGATATGCAAATATATTGGATTTAAGCTAGGGAGGGTTGTGCAGAGTCATCTGCTTCACTTTCCCCTCCAGAGCCATCTGGATATATGACCAGATATAGATCAAGAGGACTGGAGATGGCCTTGGATGAAATGGGATACCATGGCCTTTTTAAACTAAAATCTTCAACAGATCTCAGTTTGATTGAGGCACCACCCATTCAATGATTATGGCTAGGTAGCAATTGAGGCAAATAATCTCCTGTTTTACCTAGGCTTAAAAAAAAATCTAAATAAGAAAGACACTCAAGGCTTTTGACCAAAGCAAATGACCAAATGGGGCTTGGCCTAGGACCTGTTGGTGACCAATGAAAATCAGATATTTTTTTTTTTTTGGTTTAAGACCTGGTCCTTAAGAAAGAAATCCAGCCAAGAAACCCTAAGATATCTTGGGAAGGCAGCTAGATGGCTCAGTGGTCAGTGCTGAGCTTAGAGTCAGGAAAACCTGAGTTCAAATCCAATCTCAGACTTACTAGCTGTGTGACCTGGGCAAGTCATTGAATCTCCATTTGCCTTAATTCACTGGAGAAGAAAATGGCAAACCACTTTAGTACCTTTGCCAAGAAAACTCCATGGACAACAAGGCATAGTATGCTCTCCA
Organism: Antechinus flavipes; assembly: GCF_016432865.1. NCBI lineage: Eukaryota > Metazoa > Chordata > Mammalia > Dasyuromorphia > Dasyuridae > Antechinus > Antechinus flavipes. The sequence goes on from NC_067398.1 coordinate 667,001,205, forward strand.
GAGTCCTGAAGAATTGGACAAGATTCAAACAGCTGAACGACAATGTAGAGGCAGCCAGGTGGCGCCATAGTGCACACAGTGCTGGGCCTGGAGTCAGGAAGATTCATCTTCATGAGTTCAAATCTGGCCTCATATACTTACTAGCTATGGGGCCCTAGACAAGTCACTTAACCTTGTTTGCCTCAGTTTCCTCATAAATAAATGAACTAGAGAAAGAAATGGCAAACCACTCCAGTATTTCTGCCAAGAAAATCCCAAATGTGGTCACAAAGAGTCAGACATGACTGAAAACAACTGAACAGCATAATAAATAATGGCTACCTTGAGAGGCAATGAACTAAATGTTATTGAAAGTCTTCAGATAGAGGTTAAAAAATAACTCGTCAAGAATATTATAAGACACAATCATCTTTTTATTGCACTACATTATGGAAATGCTTGTTTTATTCTATACATTAAAAATAAAATTGGGGGGGAGGAGCAAGTAGATGGTGCAGTAGATAGAGCACTGCTCCTGAAGTCAGGAATATCTGAGTTCAAATCAGGCCTCAGACACTTAATACTTACTAGCTGTGTGATGCTGAGCAAGTCATTTAGCCCCAATTGCCTCAAAAAATTTTAATAATTTCTTTTAAAAATATTATAGGGAGAATTTCTGCATCAAGTATCCACTGGATTGATCTGCTTGAGAGTACAGGGATGAATGAACAGGCAATGGTGGGATCATAATTTAGTACTATAAGGATCCTTAGGAGTCATCTAATTTAACCCCTAATTTCATTGATAAGCAAAATAAGATCCAGAAATTTATCCACAATCCTTCAGGGACTTAATAGCAAAGCCAAGATTCAAAACCAGATCCTCTGATTCCAAATCTACTACTCTTCTTGCCACGAACTCCTTAAATTCCACTGAGATAAATATAGATTCATTGACAGGAATTGAGCTTTTATTAATCAACAAGTAACTACAATGGACTAGATGCTGGCATGATGGTGACCCTGTTTTTCTCCATTTCCTCATCTAAAAATTGAGCTGGAGAAGGAAATAGCAATTCTCTCTAGCCTCTTTGCCAAGAAAACTCCAAAAGTGGTCAAGAAAGGTCAAACTCAATTGAAAACGACTAAACAATAAAACCAACAAACCTCAACTGAAAATGAACCCTCCAGGTTCTAGGATTCTGTAAATCAATTGTTAAAAAACAACAACAACAAAAAAAAAAAAAATCCTATACAAAGACACACACACACACACACACACACACACAAGCACTGTGTCAGGAGTACCAAAAATTGAAATAATCCCTACCCACAAGGAGTTTACCTTCTAGCAGAGAAGAGAAATGCATACAAAAATATATGTGGCATAAATATAAAATAGGGTGAAAAATTTGGAACACAGGGTTTTGCAAGGGTGAATGTTGAAAATTATCTGTGTATTTTGAAAAATAAAAAGTTATTATAATAATTATATATAATAATATAAATTATAATACTATATTATATTCTAAAATATACATTATTACTGAATATAATAACATAATATAAATGATAATAAACAAATAAATATGAATATATATGCCAAATAGTTCAATACAGAGATATTTGAGAGATATTTGGGAAAGATATTAGCATTTAGGGATATCAGTGAAGGCTTCCCATAGGAAGTGGTAAATGAACTCTATCACTTTGTTATTGGAGATACTATTTGGTTCTTCTCTCACCCCTTAATTACCAGGTACTGTTATTTTAAGTTTTCTATTCAATTTTGGGAAATTCTGCTTACTTCTTTCTTCCATTTTACTTAACTTTATTATATCTTCTAGAGACATTTAATCCAATCAAGCTTTTTGTGGCTGCTGGTTTTCAATAGCAATGGATCCACTACCAGATCCTAACATCAAACTCAAATCTTTTCATCAATCATAGCAATATGAGAGACTTCCTGGAAGGGATGGAATCTTGTAAGGGGGAAAACACAGAGGGAAATGGGAACACCCCAACCAGGGGCCTAAAATCCATTTCAAACTCTTTTAACAACTCATTACACATTCTGAAGGGGCAATAACTAGAGTCAAAGGTAGGTAGAATTCACTAGTAAGTAGATTTGGATTAATATGAAGAACTTCTTAACAGTTACTTGTTCCAAAGTGAAATGAGCTGCCTTAAAAGATAATGAACTCCTCAGCACTAGAGATGTTCAAACAGAGACTAGAGGACCATTTATTGGGATTTATTGGACAGAGAAAAACCTGGACTAGGTAACTGGTCTTTGAAATCCCTTCAATTTCTAGACCTCTACTACTCTATGGACCATCTAGAACAGGGGTCTTAATCTTTTGATGTCATGACTCCTCTTGCAGTATAGTAAATCGTAAGGATCTCTTCAAAGAATATTTATTGCCTGCATTCATAATGGGGAAAAAATGTTAAATTTCATTTACAGGTTCATGAAAATAAAGCTTTCTCTTCGTTTCCTGTCCAAATTCAATTGTGAATCTTAGGTTACAAATCTCTAGTTTGGAAAGAGATTCTCCCTTTTACCATCCAGCCAGTAGGAGAGAGGGCCTGTCTCCTGCCTGGGATCATGCCAGACTCACTTCTCCAGTTCCTTGGGATAGATGGGTAACTAATGAGCTTTGTTCCCATCTCTGTATTCATGTGTCAACACTCCTGAGTCTGTCAGATGGTTAAAAATGGAAACAAGTTGTTTGCCTTTTTTTTTTTCCTTTAAGAAAACCTAACTATCCAAATAAGGAGAGGGTAGCCGGCTGAAGCTTCAGCCTGGGAACTGGAGCCAATTTGTTCCTTAGAAAGGCTAGGAGGAAAGTAGTTACTCGACCCTGGGGACTTGGGCAGCCTCCAGGCTTCCCAGGAAGGGGCCCGGGAGGTTAAAAACCCCCTCCTCTTGCTGCCAGCTTGCACTTGGTCTCCTGGTCTCCAGAAGCTAGTCAGTCGGACGTCTCTCCTTTGCTACTTTGCACTCAGAGGCAACCAATCCATCCTACCACCATGGAAGCCATTAAGAAGAAGATGCAGATGCTGAAGCTGGACAAAGAGAATGCCATTGACCGAGCTGAGCAAGCAGAAGCAGACAAGAAGGCAGCGGAGGACAAGTGTAAGCAGGTGAGCCTTGTGGCTGGGTAGCCCAGAGAGCACAATATGCAGGCCCAGGAGAACAGAGCTCATAGCATGTCCCTACTGTTGGCTTGCTATATGATTTGGGCTAAAACACTTGCCAGCTTTTCTCCCCAGTAAAGCAAAGGGTTCTGGGACTTCTTGTCTCTGTCCTAGAAACCTTGGGAAGTTGGTCTGGCAAAGCCTCCCCAGAATCATATTTGCAAAAGCATAAAATCAAATACAAAGGATTACAAAGAAATTTAAACTTATCAAAATTAAAAACAAAAAATAAGATGGGAGGCCATGGAGTTAAAAACTACTGGAGAGTCCCTAAATACCTAATATTCGATTATATTGTTTTCATCCATTCTTTTCTCTTGATGAGGAATCCAGCTAACATTACCCAGACCCATCCCTCTTCCCTTCTTCCACTCCCCAAGATAAAGATTCCTTGTGCCTTTCTGGTGTTGTCAAGGAGAATTAGCTCAAGTTAAGCTGTTTGCTGTAGCAAGGGAAGGCTCATATGCTTGTTACAATGTGTCTAGTAGATGGCATGTATGTGTATTTGCAGAATCAAGTCCAAGTAGAATGTTAAAAACTGTAACTTTGTAGTGAAATACAATAGCTTTATGTCTGGAAGCTGGAGGTGCATTCATAACTTCCTATTAATTTTTATATGGAGGTATATGTGTGTATGTTAATCTCTTAATTTTTTTATCAGAAAGCATGCATAGCTGTGGTTTTGTGTACAGAATATATATTTTCTTGTATATACCTATGGCTCCATGGTTGGAAATTTGGGGAGGAAGTGTATTAAAGGAGTATATGTGTAACATACTCATTTCATCTTGTTCTCTCACTTACTATGCAACAATATTGTGACTTTGTATATAGGATGCATATGTGAGTATGCGGTTATATACCTGTAACTTTCATAAGATGACGTATGGTGGGGAAATTGAGTTCTCTATGTAAATGCAGGAATATGTGTAGCCAGGTTTGTGGGGGAAGGGGATGTGTTCATACCTGAGTGTGAAAATGTGATTGGGTGTATAGGAGTGTACATAAGAGTATAAATTTCCGATGGTATATGTGTGTCCATGTGTGAGACTGTATACTTATGGCTTTGTATATAAAGGTATACGTTCCTGTGACTATATATATGTATATCCATAACCTTAAATATTAGGAATGTGTTCAGCATTTGTGTTTGTGTGGGACAGAGAGTGGGAATTGATTGAATATATATATGAGGCTGATCTAGGAGTATACATGTGGATATATATGAGACTGTTGATAGTTGTGATTTTGTGTATAAAATTATATGTATGTACATATGATTTCAACCTACCTCCTCATATTTCTACGTAACAAAACTATGACTTTTAGAATAAACTGTGTGGACATAACTGTATGTGTATATACTTGTGATTTTATATATATGATGGGAGTGAGATTGAATATATATTTGTTACGCTCTATAGCTGTATGTGTGACTATGTATGTGTGTGTGTGTCTATATCTGTGTGTGTGTCTGTATACATATATATGAGTTTTGCGTGTAAGGATGTACATGTGTACGATTATATGTGTATATCTGTAATCTTGTATACTAAAAATGTGCTTTGTATGTGTGTATATGTATATGTATGTATGTATATATAGATATATATCTGCAACTACATAAGAAAGCGGGATTGACCATATATATAACTTTATGGGAGTGTATGTGGATACATATCTCTATGTGTGAGTGTTTATGAGGCTGTGAGTTTATATATACTGTAAATTTGGATATAGTGCTATATATATATAGCTCTGTACATGTTTATATTGTGTATGGAATTAGTGTAAGTGAGCTGTGTGTGTGCCTGTGACTTTGTACACTGGAAGTGTGTGTGTATGTATGTGTTTGTGTGTGCACATGCATACTCTAAACTTTTTGTAAGAAAGTTGTACACAAGTATATATCCACAAATGTGTATGAAGATATGTTGGAAATTAGATTTTGTATGGGCAGCTACATGGCGTAGTAGATAGAGCACCAGACCTGAAGTCAGGATGACCTGAGTTCTCAGTACTTAACACTTCCTAGCTGTGTGACACTGGGCAAGTTACTTAACCCCAATTACCTCAGCAAAAAAAAGAAAGAAAGAAAGAAAGAAAGAAAGAAAGAAAGAAAGAAAGAAAGAAAGAAAGAAAGAAAGAAAGAAAGAAAGAAAGAAAGAAAGAAAGAAAGAAAGAAAGAAAGAAAGAAAGAAATTAGATTATATATACCTGTGATTTTGTGTTAAGGTGTATATGTGTGTGTGTACCCTAATCACCTCTCATTCAATAGCCTTCTGATTGGTCTCAATTTCTTCTGCATTCTAATCCATTCTCCATTCAGCATCCAGAATGATTTTCCCAGAGTGAAAGTCTGACTATGTCATATCCACCACTCAGTAAACTTTAAGGGTTCCCTATAACCTCCAGGATCAAATAGAAAATCTTCAATCTGACATTTAACATTCTTCACAACCCAACCCCTTCCTACCTTTTTCATCCTTTTTTATATTACTCCCATTCTTATATTCTACTCGTATATTCTATAGTCCAACCATACTGACCTGCTTTCTGTTCCTCATACACAGTACTCCATCTCCTGCCTTGGTGTCTTGGTGTCCCCATACCTAATATGTCTTCCTGGCTCACTTCTGTATTTTAGCTTCTCTTGACTCTGTCAAGAGTCAGCTCAACTCCCACCCTCTGCAGGAAGCCTTTCCCAGCCACACTGCACACACACACACACACACACACACACACACACACACACCCCTGGTGCTTTCCCTCAGAGATTACCTTCCATCTACTTTCTCTAAAGAGTAATAAAACTTGTATATACCTAGTTAGATATAGATATATGTTATCTCCCTCATTAGAATGCAAACTTGAAAGAAAGAATTTTTCCCCTTTCTTTGTATCTTCAGAGCTTAACGCAGGTTCTGATACATGGTAAGCACTAAATAAATTTTTTCTGACTATGTGAGCAATAGAGTCACTTGCCTCTGGCTGGATATTTGGAGTACATGAATGTATTTATGTGTGTGCAAATATATACATATATATGTGTGTGTTTGTGTAGGTATATGTACATACACTCATGCTTGTACATACATACTTGTGACCTTGTATAGAGGAGGGTGGAGAATATTAGCACCAACAAAGGTAGGATGGCACAGGATCTTGAAGCTGGGAGAACCCTTACAACTCAGAAAGTCAGATCTGGGAGAGCCCTTAGAACTCAATGTCAGACTTAAGAGGGCCCTTAGAACCCAGAATGTCAAAGCTGAGAGGGCCCTTCAAACCAAAATGCCAGAGTTGGGAAGAGCCTTAAAACTAAGAATGTCAGAGCTAGGAAGACCCTGAGAACCCAGAATATTATAGGTAGGAGGCCCTTAGAATCCAGAATATCAGAGCTGAGAGGAACCTTAGAACTCAGGATGTCAGAGCTGGGAGGACCCTGAGAACCCAGAATATTAGAGACAGGAGGGCCCTTAGAACACAGGATGTCAGAATTTGAAAGGGCTTCCAATACAATTCAATGAACAAGTTACCCATTAGGAACCTACTGGGTGAAAAGGCTTCCATGAAGGTCCTCATAATGATCTGGAAATCACTTGAGGTTCCCCAAGACTCTTTCGCAGCAAAACACAAATGCTAGCAGGTTCTATCATGCTACTAGTCTAATTGAATTTAGTTAAAATGAGTGGGACTGAGCAGCCCTGTATTGACTGCAAAGTGACAAATGTTTCAGCTGTAGTAACTCCCCAACACCAGTCTCTAAGTCAGAGAGAGGCTACAGTCTTCATTGGTGGAAGGAATATTTCCTGGCCAAAGGTGGGGGAGGGAGAGATGGAGGGGGGGTGAGGGGGAATGAAAAGAGTCATCGAGATCGGTATACTCTCAGCAGGAAGCTCTTTGGCTTCAAGTAATTGAGAGTAATAATAAAAAGTAACTTTTTTTATTTAGAGCTTCTAAGGCTTAAGTGAGGCAATGTGGGACAGTGGCTAGAGCAGGACCACCCGGCTTCAAATTCTACCTCTGATACTTTCTGGCTACAGGACTTGGGGTCACTTGTCCCCTCGGTCTCCTAAGCTGCAGAGAAAGTGTCAACATGAGTTAGCAGGGAAGATTTCCTCACCCACCACTTTCCTAATACAGATGAAATCACAGGTCCAGTCCCTCACCTTTGAACATTCACAAAATAAACATTCACCTGGATTCCCTAAAGGTCTCTAGGTGGCGCAATGGATAAAGAATAGCACTTTGCCTATATCACGACGAGGCCTCTAGGTGGCACAATTGATAGAAAATTAGATGTGGAACCTGAACCACCTAAATTTGAATTCTGCTTCTGACCCTGAGGAACTATGTGATCCTGGACAAGTCACTTAACACTGTCTGTCTCAGTTTCCTTGTCTATAAAATCGCGATGATAATAATTGTATTATATATCATATATTATATGTTATATCATGCTAGAAGTGATTCTTTGTGTTATGTTATACTATGCTGTGCTATGTCATGTCATATAACATCATATAATGTCATTTTATGTCAGATTATATCACATTAACTTGTAGGATATTGTGATGTGATTTGATGTGCTGTGACATGGCATGATAGGATATGATGTCACATATAACTATGTTATTATTCACCAAATCCCTCCACTCCACCTTCCTGATTTCATGGTCCTCTCCCAGAACGAAGGACAAACAATAGCAACAATATTGTTACTAAACCATCTCTGATTCTCACAACAATTCAGAGGTAGATGCTATTCTTTTCTCCATTTTCCAGATGAGGTAACAGGCCTGAAATGAGTAAAGTGACTTGGCCAGGGAGTGTCTGACATAAGGTGTAAATCCTCCTGAGAGCCAGGTCCGGCTGTGCCACCAGAAGCCTAATAGGAAGGATACTAATTACCCAAAATAAGTACTCCACAAAGTGGGGAGGAACAAGAGCCGGGGAGAAGAGCAGACGAAGTGCTTTAAGAGAAGGAAGAGAGAGAGCCCTTTTGGCTGAGGACTTGGAGGAGACAGAAGGGTTTAGTCTCTGGCATTCTAGGCCAGGGTGACAGGCCAAGGGAATGCACTGAGGTGTGAGGAAGCAACATGAGATCAGGCCAACAGCTCGCTGTCCATTTGTGTCGGGAACATAGAGTTCAGGAAAGAGAGAAGTGAAAGATAAGCTGAGAAAGGTAGGTGGGGGCCAGATGGAGAGGGGCCCTCAATGCAGAGGAATCCATGTGTTATCTTCTGGTTAATGAGAAGCCACTGAAGGTTTTTTGGTTTTGTTTTGTTTTTTGGAGAGGGTTGAGGGAGTGAAGGGGGAAGACAGTGTTGCACAATTTGCTCAAACCTGTGTCTTAATTATCTGATTTTGGCAGCTGTGAAAAAAATAGGACAGGAGAAAAGAGAGACAGAGATAGACAGAGAGAAGTGACAGACAGAAAAAGACAAAAAGAGAAAGAGAGACAAAGAGAAGACAAGGAGAGAGAAAGAGAGAGAGAGGCAGAGACAAAGACAGACAGAAAGATAGAGATAGAGAAAGAGAGAGAGAAATGGAGAGAGACAGAGAGGGAGAGAGACACAGAGAGAGAGAGACACAGAGAGAGAGACAGAGAGAGAGAGAGGAGAGGAGACAAGGAGAGATAGAGATACACAAAGAGAGACAGAAAAAGAAAGGAGAGGAGACAAGAGATGGAGAGAGACAAACAGGAGAGAAGATAAGAAGAAATGGAGAGACAAAAATGTAGACAGAGACAGACACAGAGAAGAAGAGAGAAAGAAAGATTTGAAGCAGCTAAGAAGCCAACTAATCCAAATCTCACAGGCAGCTCCAGATCACTTTACAATCCACTATCTCATCTGACCCACATAATAAACCTTTGAAGCTGATAGTAGAGAAATCCAGTGAGATAAAACATGTAAAATATTTTCCAAATAGGGTGTTATATACATGTCAACTATCTTCATCATCATTAATATCTTCATTTTACATGAAAAAAACTGAGACCCATTCATTTAGCCTTCATATATAACTTGTTAATCAAAAGATTTTTTTTTTTGATGTATTTACTACTTCCCAACATACAAAGAAACTCCCAAAGTACCATCCAGGACAAACACAGCTACACAAACTCTGCCCACATACGATGCATTTAGATGAAACTTTCTCAAGTTGCTCTGCCCCCAGAATTTATTCTCTTGTTCCCATCTGGTGATGAGGCTCTTAGAACTGAGCCATGTTGACTGGACAACAACTTCACAATTTCTCATACTTTCTCATACTTAAAATGGGATCATACTAAAGCTCTTTCACTTTTGTGATTTTAGGCAAATCACTTAATCTCTATGAGCCTCAGTTTTCTCATCTTTAAAATGAGCTAACATCCCTTCCAAGCCTCTAAATCTCTGATCCTACAAAGCCTTTCCATCTTGGTGGGACTTCCTGCTCGGATAGATTCACTGTCAAGATGCACACATATATTGTGTCTAGGAAATACTGGGACATATTTAACATATATAGGACTGCTTGCCATCTGGGGGAGGGGATGGAGGGAGGGAGGGGAAAAATCGGAACAGAAGTGAGTGTAAGGGATAATGTTGTAAAAAATTACCCAGGCATGGGTTCTGTCAATAAAAAGTTATTATTTAAAAAAAAAAAAAAGATTCACTGTCAAGAGCTCAAAGACACCTCACTTCCTTACTGAATCACTACAGGATGAAAGTAGATTCTAGAATTGTAGCCTTAGATTTGGGAAAGACTTCAGAGGCTATTTAGTCTAATTTTTTATTATTATTATTATTTTATAGATAAGAAAACTGAGGCATGAAGAGAAATGATTTTTTTTAAGTTCACACTTAGATACTTAATACACATTGAATGAATGAATACCAGTTTTTCTCTATGGCACCCAGTTTTCTTCTCTGTGAAAGGGATATAATATCAACAACAAGAAAGAATACTAATAATAAACACTAGCACATATGACAAGCGATATATTGAGGATTACAATCTGAACCCTCTGACTCCAAATATAGGACTCTTTCCACTGGGCCATGATGATTTCAATATGTCATTATTAATGTTCAGATTCTTCCTTTGTTGGTTGATCAAGTAAATCCAATTTGATGTTGTGAAGATATCATCAATTGAATGTCAAGTTTCAGTGTATCTTTAAATATGTCTCAGCTCTCACAGATAATTGTCTTGACTCTCATGCCAACCAGGGAGAATCAGAGTAATATTTTTTGAAGTTTTTTTTTTTTTTTTTTTTTTTTTTTGCTGAGGCAATTTTGGTTAAGTGACTTGTCCAGGGTCACACAGCTAGTAAGTGTTAAGTGTCTGAGGCCAGATTTGAACGCAGGTCCTCCTGACTTCAGGGCTGGTGCTCTATCCACTGCACCACCTAGCTGCCCCCAGAGTAATATTTTTTGAGTCATAATCAAGTCAGTTTCTTTAAGGACTCATATTTGTAGCTCTAGGTGCAACTAAAATGAAAGAGATAAGAAAAGAAGAAAATATTATTCCTGTCTTCAGAGAGCTTATTTATTAATAATGATGATCATGGAGATAATAATAATGATAACAGTTTACACATTAGACAAGTACTTAATTTATCTGAGCCTCAGTTTCTGTATCTGAAAAGAGAGTCTGACTAGATGACTTAGGTCCATTCCAGTTCTATCTAGTTCCAGATCTTTCATTTTATGACAAGATACTTATCCCTTTCGTTTCTATTTTCATGCTTATTCATGTCCCTCTTTCTTTTTTTTTTCTTTTAATCATGTCCCTCTTTCAAACGCTAACTTAAGTGTCACTCCCTCTATGGAGTCTTCTACTATTACCCCTAACTCCTCCTCCCCTCCAAAAAAAAAAAAAAACCCACTCCAAATTACCCTTAGAGATAGAACTACCAATTCTAGATCTTGAGTACACACAATACGATTAGTGTGCTCATTTTTACCTTAGATTCAAATGCACTTGAAATCAGAAGGTCTGAGTTCAAATTCTGATGCTAAGATTTACTGAACATCTCGGGACATTACTGGGATCTAAATGTAGGCCCTCTGACTTCCAATCCAATGACTTCCCATCCATTGTACTTCTCAATACACTACAAGATTTAGAGCTGGAAGGAATTTAAGTAACAGCTTTTTGTTTTTGAAATATATGCAAAGATAATTTTCAACATTCACCCTGGCAAAATCTTATGTTCCAAATTTTTCTTCTCCCCATCCCCTCCCCTAGACAGCAAGCAATCCAATATGTGCAAGGAATTTTAGAGATCATCCTCATCCAACTTTCTCATTTGACAAATACAAAAACTGAGGACCAGGAAAATTAAAGTGAGCTGCCTAAAATCAAATTCTGCACTAGGACGGTTATTTGGCCAGATGCTCTGCCTAACTAGGGATGGGTTAAATCACTCTCTGCCCAAAGTGCTGAATGTAGGAATAAGATCAAGGCATTCAGCTGAAACTGCTGGTCCAAAGCCGGGACCAAGGCCAGGCCACTTTATCAGCCAAACACAAACGTGATCCTGGAAATTCCTCAGAGCAAAGACCTCTCACAAAGGCAACATAAACAGACTTGAGGCAGAACACAACCAGACAGACCCCACAGATGCAGAACCTTAGATTCCATTAGTGCCAGTCGAGCTGGCTCCAGGAGGAGAGAATTAACCTGGCTGATGGCCATACAGAAACCCTCATGTTTCCATTCATTGATTCATTCATTCACTCAACAATCATTGAATGAAGGTAGAGGCAGGGGCAGCCCAGAGCTCGTGGAAAGCACACTAGGACTTTAGTTTGAATGTTGACTCTTCCTTACTGACTGGATCAGGCAAGTCCATTCTCCTTTCAGACCTCAGAAGTTGATCTCAAAAGGTCTAACTTTCTAAGCCAGCTCTAACATTCTATATTCTAAGGTGCATTTCAGTTCTAGAATTTTTTTCAAGAGCTCTCCCAGATCTGACAGTATGAGTGAGGGACAAAGAAGAAGGGACTTGAACCCTAGGTCTTTGGGAGAAATAGCATGGAAAGTAGAAAGGCTTTCTCCTATGTGCTCTAGGGTGTCTATAAGGGAAAGGCCTTTTGCTAGCAAAAAAGAGAGTTTTAATTGGGGAGGAATGTGAGAGTGGGTGGGAAAGAGACATCTATGCTGTGCTGTTGTTTCTTTTTTTTCCCCTAAAGAGAGAAAAGGCTCATATTCTTCATGTTTTCAAGGGGAAAGAAAGAAAGCTGATGTGGACAGAGTGGTCACAAATGGGGAGAGGGAGAGCAAGGGCAGTATAATGGCTAGGAAGGAATGAGTTTGTAGTATGTACATTTGGGGAGTCCAGATTGTACTAGATTTGGTTATTTGTATTTCTAAGAGAGAGGAAAAAGATGAGATTATATATGTTTGTGAGAAGACATAAGAGATTAGAAAAGAGAGAGTCTGAATTGTCATTATTAGGGAAGACAGTATGGAGGATACAGAAGAGTAGAATATAGGGCATTATGGGAAGTTAGTTGGAGAGGCACTGGGCTGTGGGGGAGTAAGAGAAAGGGAGGGTCTCAATAAGGATATATATGTGGAATTGACATAAGACACTGTCCTGAAAAGCTCAGGCTGGCTCCGACTATACATCTTCTAGGGACAAAGCCCTCTCTTACAGGGGAAGGAACTCAGTGTTTTGTGGCTGAATAAATACCACAGGTTGCTTGCTTTCCTGTGGGTCTTCATCAGCAGACTATGCAGCTCCTTAAAAGGCCACTTCTTCCAGGAAGCTTTCCCTGACCAACCCATTCCAATATCCCTCTCCTCGGGCTTTCTATAATGCTAACAGTCTCCATCAGTCTGGTTCCTAATTTAAATGGCGTTTACATTGTTTTCTTCATCTTTTCTGCATGCCTTAATTCTTCCATGAGACTCCGAGCTTCTTTGGGCAAAAACTGTAAATCCTCCTCCCATCTCCCCAATGGGGCTAAATGCATGCCTGGACACCAAAGATGCACAAACTGCATTCCCTGCTGATATGCTTTTTTCTCTTTGCCTGGGCTCCTCTTTAGTGTAATTTCTTTTAAGTTTATTCCAGAGGTACAGGAGAACAAATCAGGGAGATGTATGTGGAATAAACCTATCGCTGACTCTTAACGATGAAGGGTATTGGGTATAATGGGATGGGAGGAGGAAAGAGTAGGAAGGACCCTTCCCTCATCTCTGTAAAGGCCTCCTGTTCTCCCTGATCTGACCTTAACTTTAGACTGTGTCAGTAATTACAGGATAGGGGCACAGTTGGTGAAACAAGCGCGAGGGCTTGAGAGATAAGGGTGATGTTGAAGTCTAGATAGAAGAGGTTGTAGGGGTCCGAGGGTGGCAAAGGTAGGGGGTGGGAGATTAGTTACGGCCTGGGGAATGTATGGCGTAGGTAATGAGGGATGGGAGTGTGCTGTAGGGGGGAGGGGGGACCAGCTGAGGTTTGGGGGGTTGAGTTCTGTGGGGCATTTAGGGAAGGGGTAGGACAGAGGACGCAGGTGAGGGCTGGGGGATGGATTTGCTGATTGACAGAAAGGAAAGATGCGCTACTGAGTATACTCATTTTTGTTTTGCCCACGACCACAGGTGGAAGAAGAACTGGTGATCCTGCAGAAGAAGCTAAAGGGAACAGAGGATGAGCTGGACAAGTACTCTGAAGACCTTAAGGACGCTCAGGAGAAGCTCGAGCTGACGGACAAGAAGGCGACCGATGTATGTGCTCCCGGGCGTCCCCCGTTCCCCGATCCCTCCCCCCGACTCTTGCTGTGCAGGGTTGCCCTCTGGCGGATGAGGAACCGAAGCCACCTCGCTGTGGCCAGCTTTCGGCCCCTCGGTGAGGGGCGGCGTGGTCACATCCCTCTAGTCCTGGGGGAGCCAGGCTGGAGCAGCCGGGCTGGAGCAGGCCGGAGACCTCGGCGCCCCCAACCTCGGCCCACCTCGCCCCGCCCCACCTCGCCGTGGCCACCCCGCTTCCCTCCGCCCAAGGGCGGGCTCCGAGGCCGGGGGAGGAGCCCCGCTGCAATCTTTCTCCTAATAAGTCCCGAAAAGGGGCATTTTCCAAGCAGCTGCGGCCAGCGGTGCTGACGTCACCGACCCTCCCCCAGCTGTGCTGACGTCACCGCCCCCAGCCGCGGTGACCTCATCCATCCCCCCCACCGTAAAGCCGCCCGGCAGCAATAGGGGTGGGAAGGAGGCGGGGGCTCCGGGACCAGGGCGGCGGCTCCTTTTCCTAGTGCAGACCAGCGGCGCCAGTCCCGCCAGCCCCAACGCTCCCAGGCCGCCCTGCCCCGTGCCCCGAACCCCCTAGTCCCCATGGCCGGCCTCAACTCTCTGGAGGCGGTGAAAAGGAAAATCCAGGCGCTGCAACAGCAGGCGGATGAGGCGGAGGACCGAGCCCAGAGCCTGCAGCGGGAGCTGGACGGCGAGCGAGAGCAGCGGGAGAAAGTGAGACCCCCCCAGCCCCAGCCCCTGTTCTTACCCTCATCCCTCCACCCTTCTCCCTCTGCTCTTGTCTTTACCCCAGCCCCAGCTTTCGTCTTTCCCCGAGGCCCTCCGCCTCGCCGCTCCGCTCTGCCCGTCCTCCTTTCTTTCCCCTTCTCTCCTCCATTCTTTCTCTGCTCCTCCCTCCCTTCCTGTTTCAGACCCTCCTTCCTGAATGCCTTTCTACTCATTCCGCTCTCCCTCCATCTCTGATCTCTTTGCTATCTCAGCTCTCCTCTCCTTCCATCCTTCTCTGCTCTCTTCTCTCTCCATCTCCTTATATTTTCTCTCCATTTCTCCTGCTTTTCTTCCCTTCATTCTGTCTTCCCTCCATCTCCCTTTGCGCTCTCTCCATTTCTCTGCTCTCCTCTTTAATTCTCTCTGCCCTTCCTCCTCCCTTTGCGCTCTCTCCATTTATCTCCTTTCCTCTCTTTTATTCTTTCTCTGCCCTCTCTCCAACTTCCTTTGCATTGTCCATTCCTCTGCTTTTCTCCCCTTCGTTTCTCTTTCTATCCTCCTCCAAATCCCTTTTTCTCCATCTCTCTGCTTTCCTTCCCTTCATTCTCTCCTTGCTCTCCATCTCTTTTCTACTCTCCCTCCTTGTCTCTTCTCTCGACTTTCCCTTTCTCCAGTCCCCCTCTTTCCTCCCATTAACTCTTTTCCCTCCCCCTTCCCATTTTCCTGTCCTGTACAGTCTATTCCCGTCCTCCCTCCCCCTCTTCTTCCTCTCTTTTCCCCTCTCTGACTCTCCCTCCCTCTTCCTGTCTCCCTCTCTTTCCTTTCACTCCCCTTATCCCAATTGCCTCCCCCCCACTTTTCCCCGCCCTTCCCGTTCCCGCTCTCTCCTCCCGCTCTGTCTCTCTCTCTCTCTCTCTCTCTCTCTCTCTCTCTCCCCCTCTCTCCTCTCCCGCTCCCTCTGAAGGCTGGAGGTGGTTCCTGCCGGGAGGTAGCCCGCCTGCCCTCCAGGACTGTGTATCTCAGGAGCCCCGTCTGCCGTCTGCCTGGCTCCTTCTCCAGCTCTGTTTCCGCCTCTCTTTGGCCTTCCTTCTGCCTCTGTCCAGGACCCACAGTCGGTCACCTCAACATCCAACAGGAGTTTTAACCACTGATTTGTGAGGTCACTCATCCCAGTGACCCCCTGAGCACATTCCTCCCATTCACCTCCCTCCACTTAAATATACAGCATCCCTGAGCTGGGAAATGTGCAGAACTAATAATTCCAGGTTGGGGGAGGAGGGGAGAATTCTCACTAGAAACTAATCTAAAAGCTAACTGCCTTAAGTACAGGGAATCAAGGGCCAATGTAGGAGGGGATGGACAAAGAGAAGTAGGGCTTGACCAAATGAGGGAGAATAGGGCCAAGGGAAGAGGAAAGGGACAGAGACGTAGGTTTGATCAGGTGAGGAGGGGGAAGGGCCTGGGGGTTGGGGAGTGGAGAGGGCCTAGGGGAAAGGAAAGGGACAAAGAGAAGTAGGCATTAAACTAGTGAGGTGGAATGGGGCTAAAGGGGGAGGGGAGAGATAAGGAGAAGTTAGGCTTGATCAGGTGAGATAAGAAAGGGCCTAGGGGAGAGGAAAGGGACAAAGAAAAGTAAGGCTTAAATTGTGAGGGGGAATAGGGACAAGATGGGAGGGGAGGAACAAGGAGAAGTAGGGCTTGACTAGGTGAGGGGGGAAAAGGGCCTAAGGAGGGGATAAACAAAGAGAAGTAGGGTATCTTCTCTGGGACCACTGGATCCCAGGTAGTAGGGTATGGAGGGGAAGGGCACAACAGACTGGACTGGGAAAAATTCCGGATTTGCAAGTCAAAAAATTTGAGTTGGAAGTCCCAGCTCTGACATTTTCTGATGCCTGACTGTGGGCAATTCACTTCAACTTTTTGCACCTGTCTCTTTTGTAAATGCATATGCATGGTTGTTATGGCAAACTTGAGAGAGATGAATTAGTACAGCAATCTAAGGGACCATCTAAGCCACAGGGACCTAAGTGCTTTCTGATCTAACTCCCTTTGTCTCCCTCTCTGCCTGGAAAAACCCTTATCCTACTCTGGACCCTCCTTCCTCCCCACTACCACTCCACCCCCAACACACACAGGAGGTGAGACACCACCTGGGAAAAATCCAGGTGCCACCACCGGATGCAGAGCAGTTGACTCAAAGGCTGTCATTCTTCCCTCTGACTCAGAACTAGCCTGGGTGTGTCCCAAAGCACTGATCTCCTCCCCACAGAGGGGACACCCGCCTAGTTTTACCTGATTGGTTTCAGATTCATATTGTGTAGAGGGGAGACATCAGTCCACCCAATGCATATGGCAAAACCTAGCAGTCCCAAAGTGTCTTTTCATTTCAAACATAACTGGACTAGAAACAGAGGATAAACACTTAAGGCTTTGCACGCATGCACTATAGTCAAGCTTGAAGGCATGCAAGATCACCTGAAAATCTTGGGCTAATGAGGACACTGAGGTCTAAGGATATTAAAACCACTTTCCCAAAGTCACACAGAAAGTAGTCAGAAACTAGAGGCCATCTAATCTAGCCCATTGGTTTTATGAATTGGGAAAATGAACTGTTTTAACCTAATCTGTTAAGTGACTTGTCCAGAGCTTCACATGCTAAGCAAATGGCTAAAACAAGTCTCCACTTCAGACCCTCGGACTCCAAATACAGGGCTCTTTTCACTGTGTTCACCTAGATTACCTTTATTGCTGTCCCCTGAATAATGGTGGTGCTTATCTTCTTAGCCCCTGTTTCCAGTGTTTCCCCCTTGATCTCTCTTGGGGGCTTTTTTTCTGACCCACCAGTCTTTTTTCCCCCATTCCCTTTTGTTCTTCCCTGCTACCTTCTATCTGCAACCATCTTCCATCCTGTAGGAGCAGTGCCAGAAGTTCCCTAATCTTTCAAAGAAGAATCACTATAGATTTCTGACACACACCTCCCAGGTTTTGGCAGGGCCTTAAGTTAGGAGTGAAGACCTGGATTCTATCCCTGGCTGTGTCACTAACAGACTATGTCACTTCTTGCAAATCAACTTTCCTTTTTTCAGTTCCTTCTCTATAAACAGAGTATCTTGGACTAGATGATCTCTGAAGTCCTTTCCAACTTTAATATTCCCAGCCAAATGTATATGCAATGCTCTTCCCACAAATTGGACAAGGAGCTGGGTCTGGATTCTGATTATCAGGCTCTGAATTTATTTCTGTTCTTTTTCTAATCATGTGGCCTTGGGAAAATAATTTAGCCACCATAGACCTAAATATCTTCCTTTACAAAATAAGATGTTTGTAGAAATGGTCCTTTCCCACTCTAAATCTGTGATTGTAGAATTCTAATCATACTTTTATCTTTGACCTTTGATACATAAGGATTCTTTTAGTCTTGATATTCTGATTCTTACTTCGTGGCTCTTTTTCAAGGGAAACCCCCCTCCCCTCCAATTCCATCTGGGATGTAGAGGTCCTCCTAACCTTATTTTCAAATTAGGCCTTTTAAAACCATGGTATTTGGGGAATTCCATTCAACTATCATTTATTCAGGACAGTGTCCCAGACAGCACAAGAGGGCTACAAAAATGAAAAGGAAATTGTCTATGTTCTCTGGAGCTAATTATCTAACAAGGTACTTGATGCTGACACAAATAACTTTCATACAAATTAAAAAATGGCTAAACCCATAAGAATTTAGCACAGGCCTAGCCCAGAACAGGCACTTTAGAAATGCTTGTAGATTCATTGATAGGAGAGAATCCAAAATGCAACCTGGGAGATTCAAGAAGGAAGGAAATCCTTTCTAGTAGAGGTAATCAAAGAAGACTTCATGAAGGAAGGAATGTGTACACTGGGCCTTGAAGGTACAGAAAAATTTCAGAAAGGATAAAATAAGCCAGACAATTTATTCCAGACATGAGGGACCACATGTGTGACTGAACTTAGTGGAGAAGAGTAATGTGAGCTGAGACTGGAAAGGCAGGTGGGAGTCAGCATACAGATGCCACTGGAGCTTAGCTGCCAGGGAAGGTGTTAATTGCATTATTAACTCTTAGCAAGCCCAAAGAAAATAAAAAGGGAAAATTTTTGAATGTCTTTTCTAGATTGGTGAGGTAGCAGAAACACAAGGCTGGGAGGGAGGAGGCTTAGCATTGAGATCCAGCATTTTTTCACCTCAGATTCATCATTTCCACAAAGTTCTTCAATGGCTTTGCCATCTCATTGATGTAGGTACTAGACTGAAATCCAGAAGAAGTTGAAAGAATACTAAACTTTGGGTTTTAGAACCTGAGTTCAAAATCCTGAATATATTGAGATTTTCTAGTTCTGAGTATCTTCTTGTGCAAAATGAGAGAGAGACGTTGGGTGAGATTACCTTTAAAGCTATGTTCCATCCAATGACTTTTCATCCTATGTCACTCTTTGTCTCTTAAATCCTTCAATCTAAGTCTTCTCAGCTGTAAAACAGATAAAAGTACAAAATTTAAAAAAGAGAGAGAGAGAGAATTATTGTTAGGCAACTTCAGTAATCCTATTTTGGTCTTAGTTAAAGCATTCAACTGTTAGGCACCCCTCTTTATGCTGCCCTGGGGACATTTAGAAATATGTTTTCAGTCTGAAAACAGTAGCAGAGTTGGACTTTTCCCACCACATTCAACCATCTTAAATCTCCTGAGTCCTGTTTCCTCTGTGATCTCATAGCAAGTCATTCCTTCATCCGTAGAAGGATGACTTTTGCCGAAAATGGCCTTCTGCTTAAAAGCCAAGAGACAGGGATGGGAGGAAGGTTCAGTTGGAAGGAAGGATATTTTTGGAAAGTTGATGACTTTTGAAAACTTCATGCAAAAGCAGCCCACAGTGGGGAGGAGATAAAGCTTGGAGGTTTCTGGGAAAAATATAGCTGAAGTCCAAGCAGGGAAAAAAAATCCACTCTGGCATCAACTAGAAAAGTGGAGAGTCAAACATTCTGCAGACACTGCATCCAGACAGCTGGTTTCATTTAGATTTTTGTGTGATTAGCCGACATCTTCCTGTTACTTTACCACTTGGATTTAGTGAGCCTCTTTTACCATATAAGGAAAATCCTCTGTAGAATGTGGAAGGCTTTGATTGCAGGAAGAGGTGGAGTCCAAGAAATTACTAGCAGTGAGTGACTAAAAGTGATTGGGGGGGAATTTTTTTTAAGTCTACATCTCTGAGAGACCATTGCTGGCTTGTTGAAAAGAGTTCAGTTGTAGAATTTTCTTTACTAGCAAGAATTTGCTTTTTAAGTCTTGATTACTTCTAAGAAAGAAAGGAAGAGAGCTCTGCCTCAACTACCCCCTAAGAAGACAAGAATTTGTTGCTCCATAATTTAATAGTAGTTCCCTAAAATAGCTGTTTAGTCATTTTAGTGAAATCTTTCCTCAGATCAGTGATTGGTAGAAATTGAAAATCAGACTATCAAAACATCATCTTTCTCTCTGCTAATTCTGAGTTATGTCTGGCAACAGTCATCCCCTGCCTTGTTTATTTCTCAGGGATTCAGTTTTCCCTTTATTGAGCAGCCAAACCCCATGGTTAAAAAATACTTCTTGATAGCCACGCAAACACACAAACACACGCAATCTTTTCCCTCAATAGTCTATTCCTATACTTTGGGATTTTGCTTTTTGAAATAGTTTCTTTTCCTGGATTTCCATGCCCCGCCCTAACTTGGAGCTACATTGTAATACCTACCTTTTCTTCTATTCAAGGCACAGTTACAGTGGCTAAAGGGCTAGACTTGGGAAAGTCTAGATTTAAACCCCATTTAAGACATTTATTACCTGGTTGACTCTGGAGAATTCACTTAACTTTTTTCAGCCTCAACTTCCTCATTTGCAAAATAGAATTATCACTAGCACTTACCCTATTAGATTGTTGTGAGAATCAAATGAGATAATGCATATAAGGCCATTAATTCATTACCAGCAAATGGACAATTAGGATAATCCCCATTGACCTCAATCCATCTCTAAAACCCTGGGCCCAGAAAATACAGTAGTTGGGGGACCAGGATTCTAGGACTGACTTTGTTGCTAGGTGATGATCTCCATTAGTTGCTGGGACCAAAAAAAATTTTATCTCCCAGGAGCCAACCTTCTTCTGTTGAACCCTGCCACATTTAACTTAGTCGGTCCAGTTTTTCAGTGCAACCTATATTGGAAGCCCATTACCTTGGTAGTCCTTAGAGAAGTTTAAGTCCAATGGCATTGTCTTCAGGAGTTCAGAGTCATTTTAATGCAATGAGGAAGATTTAAAAGAAGACTTTTGTGAAAAAGAACTGGGGCTAAATATATATAGTTGACTGATTAAAGTCTATACTAACGAGACACATGGTTCTGAGTTAGCTACTTTTGGATTCTGTGCCTCAGTTTCTCTGTTGTTAAAATAGGGAGGCTAATACTTGCCCTAACTGACCAGAAGTTCAAATTTCTAGCTCTAATATTCCCTATTCTAAGGTATCTCCCATACCTGAGAATTTCATAATCCCTTTCAGGTCAAACACCCTCTGTGCTAAGGTCTTGGGCAAATGGTGTGTAGTGGACAGATCACAAGTCTGAATCAGCAGCCTGGAGTTCATGTCCTGGCCCTCCCATTTAGTATCTATGTAATTTGGAGAATGTCACTTTCTCTTTTCAGATCTCAGTTTCCTCTTCTATAAAATTGGGGGAGAGACCATGACACTTGCACTGTAACATTCCTTACATCTTTGGTAGCTATGTGACTCAGTTTCCTCATCTGTAAAATGAGCTGAAGTAGGAAATGGCAAACCATTCCAGGATCTCTGCCAAGAAAACCCCAGTGGGGGTCACAGTCAGACACAACTAAAAAATATCTCAGCATCATTTTGGTGGCTAAATGAGATGCTAGAGAGAAGACACTCTTAAAAAGCCTGAAGGCCTACACAATTTTGAAACATCTTGGCATAGAGGTGGCCCTGGTTTCTCCAAGCCAATGCCAGTTAAGGACAAACTCTGCTGGTTCTTGCCAAGTTTCAAGTACAGACCCAGCCACAATTTGTACTTCACTGGCTCATAACCAGAAGGCTAGCCACCAGGCAAGCCAAAACGTCTAGAATGGGCTTCCATGGAGCCAGTGTCCACATTAGCTTCTATTAGCCTCCTCCTTTTCTTTCCCCTTTCTCCTCCTACTTCCCTATTGGGTTTTCAAACTAAATATGTATGATATTCCCTCTTTGAGCTAAATCCGATGAGATTAAAGTTCCAAGCAATGCTCATCCCCATCATCCACACTAGTAAACAGAAGCACTATCCTATTGAGATCTAGATCATAGATTTAAAGCTAGGGGGTACCCAGAGGTCCTGAATTTTATAAGTGAGAAAACTGAGATATAAGGAGGAGACCTAGAGATAGTGACATAATCAGGATTTGAATCTAGATCTGATTCCCAATCCCATCATCTTTCCTGCCTTCTATACCATTCTGACACAGACTTAGAGTTGAAAGGCCATTTGGGCCAACTCCCACTTTTTACTAATGGGAAAACAAGCCCAGGAAGAAAAAGGGATTTATTTACCCATCATCACATAGGTGGAAAACCTCAGAAGTGGGAATTGAACCCGAAGGTTTTCTGACCCCAAATTCTTTTCCCTTGTACTATTCTGCTCTTATACCTTTGCTGCTCCTAATCCAAGGGGAAGGGAAAAGTAAAGGGTGCTTATATTTTATCATTTCTGGTCACATTTTGGCCTTTCCTAACTCCTACCCCTAGGATATTAATTAATGCTCTTCTCTCCCCTTCCCCATCAGAATTATTCCAAGTAATGAAGGCAAGACCTGTTTTGTTCTGGTCTTTGTATGAGTCCCTAATATAGTGTTTGGCTGCATGGATGCTTAATAAGCATTAATAATTTAATATTAATAATAATAATCATTAATAAATGCTTAGTAAATATGATTAAATTGAAGATAAATTGAAATGAAGAAGGAAAGGGATGAAAAAAAAAAAGTTTTGTTTCCTTTATATATAAGCACAAGGAATCTCTGGTCTTCTAAGCAGACAGAAGTAAAGTAGGCACCCTCATCCAAGGCTCTGCACAGATGCATCTGGTCTGGGCTAGGGGGCCTGGTCCTAGAATGTCTGTGCTCTCGAGGAACCTTGCACAGTTGCTGACTTTTGATTTTCAGGAAAGTCTCTGGAAGATCTTAAACTCACACTGTGCTGTTCCCTTGTGAGTTCCCAGAGATAACAGCTGGTTTTTAAAAGAGCACAAAGCTTTCTTGTCCATTCCCTCACACCTGGCGACTCCCTTTTGTAACATCATAGGAGGGGAATGTTTGTTCTAGGATCATAATATATATAAAGTATTTTGCAAGCCTTAAAATACAGCATCACCATAAGCTATTATCATTATAGACAGGAAGGGCAGGGGCTGATCCCCCTATTTCACCCCATGCCCCACTCTTGAGCACTTCTAGATCTCCCAGTAGGCAACCCCCTCTCTCCAGGAGTCTGGTCAGCAGAAATAGAAACAGACTTACTGAAAGGAGTATCTTAGAAGTAGTTGCTGAAACTGGATCCCAGTCTATGGACGATGTTTTTGTTTTGATTTTTTTTTTTTTAACCCAAGTGTCTAATGTCCACTGTATAGGCTGAAGGAGATGTGGCAGCCCTGAATCGACGGATCCAGCTAGTTGAGGAAGAGCTGGACCGGGCCCAAGAACGTCTAGCCACAGCCCTGCAGAAACTGGAGGAGGCAGAAAAGGCAGCTGATGAGAGTGAAAGGTAGGACTCTCTCAGCCTGTGACAAGAAAGAAAGCCCAGGGTCGGGGTGGGGCTCCCCACAAAGGGAAGGAGAAGAAAGTGAATGAAAGGCATGCTGCTGTTGAGTTGGCTCCAGTTGTAAACTGTAGCCAATATTCACTGGAAAAAATTCAGTGTAAAAGAAATCTCTACTGTTCTGCGACATCCACTTTTCTTCTTGGAACTCTTATAGCTTGTAATTTTGTATATAATGTAATTGCAGAAGGAGAGAAGGTGCAGTTTTAGAATATATGAAATCAGAGCCATAGAAATGAAATTGAAAGGGATTTCACAGGTCATCTTGGCTACTTCTTGCCACAAATCACAAATTGTCCCTACCATATCCCCTCACAAAGAGGAACTTTTGGGGAGGAACTTATTACTTCCCAAGTCAACTTATTCCATTTTAAAGCAGGCCTGATTGTTTGGAAGTTCTTCCTTAAAATTATTGAATCTCAAAGGCCATCTGATCTGATCCCTTTTCTGACCTATGAGTCATAACAGCACAAACCCCTGGCAAAATAGCTACCCAGCCTCCAGTGGTGGGGAATTGATTCTTCTTTATTCAGTGGCATCTGGGGTCCCCATTAACTTTAGATTTATGATCCTGAGGCAACCCATTCTGTTGTTGGATAGATCTCATTGATGGAAGTTTTTCCTTATATTTGGCCAAAAATTTCCCAGCAAATGGATGTCATTACAAAATCTGGAAGGGACTTTAAAGGTCCCTCAGTTGAATCCTCTCAATTTACAGAGGAGTTAAATGACTTGCCTAAGGCCACACAGTAAGTGCCAGTAGCAGGATTTGAATCCATTCCCAAATGACTCCAAATTCAGGGTTATAATCTCTGCCTACTCCGTCAGACATCGATTCCATCATCCTCCCTTCTCATTTTACACATGAGAAAATTGAGGTCCAGAAAATAGTGTCTCTACTATGTTCCCATACCTAAAAAATGGCAGACTCAAACCTGGGTCTAATGATTCCAAGTCCAGTATTCTTTCAATCATTCCATGCTTTTGGTCTTATTTCTGCCTACCAAAACCAAGCAAAATAAGCCTAATTCTTCCTTTAATTGAGGCCTTTGGCAATTTATGACAGCCAATTGGAGAAGACATGTGCTAATTCCCATTAATAATTTCTCATTTGATAAAGTCTAAGTAGCTCTTGTTTCCTTCCAATGCTGGGCAGCCATCGCCATTCAGCAGCTCCCCTGTGTAGTTGGCAGGGAGTCAAGGGGCTGAGCCTGAATTGTGTTGTGTGATTCACTTAAGGAAAAAGCTTTGTCATGTTAAATGAGTTCCTTAGGTAATGACAATGTCAGCCATGCTACCTCAGCCTTGTAGAGAGAGGATGGCTCAGGTTTAAAATCAGAAACAAAAACTTTCATCACCAGGACTCTGGTCTGCCTGATAAACTAGAAAGCTTTCACATCTGATTTCTCTGCTGTGACAAAAAGAATCCCAATCTGACATTACAAATTGGATCTCTCCCTGGGTAGGATCCCAGAGAAACTAAGGACCCATGCCAGGAATGGACATCCATGTCATTGTTCTTCAAAGACTGAATTCTTAAGAGAATTCTTTAAAATTCCTATTTTTATAACGGAGGGAACCAAGGTCCAGAGAGACATCAGATGCCAGCCTTGGGAGTTCATCCCAAGAGTTCTGATTCCTAATCCAAAGCTCTTTCTACAACAATACAGCTCCTCCCAATTGAAGGATATAGGGGAAATGTCTT
The DNA here is from genome assembly GCF_016432865.1 of Antechinus flavipes. Lineage (NCBI taxonomy): Eukaryota > Metazoa > Chordata > Mammalia > Dasyuromorphia > Dasyuridae > Antechinus > Antechinus flavipes. The sequence continues at coordinate 667,026,394 of NC_067398.1, forward strand.
TCACATTTAGGTACCTAGTATACTTAGTCTAATAAGAAATATTCTCAAAAGATAGATGAGGTAGACTTGGATCTTGGATCTAGAAGACAAGTATTTATAGTAATAATAATATCACTATTATGGCAGTGGACAATGTTTTTTTTAAGTATAATGCCACACAAGCACGATGTTTTATTTTTTTATTTGATTTTTATTAGCCCAGAGTATAGCCTGATTTTTTTTTTCCACAAGTGTCAGTTTCCTCATCTGTAATATCAGAATAATATTTGGATAACTTGACCCAGGAATGATTTTTCCAGCAGATAGTAAGTAGCTAGATGGCATGGTAGAGTGCCAGGCCTGGAGACTAGAAGACCAGAATTCAAATATCAGAGGCCTCTAATATTAGCTGTGTGACCCTAGGCAACTCATTTAACCCATTTGCCTCAGTTTCCTCAACTGCGAAAGGGGGATGATAATAATAGCAATAGATTGTTGTGAGGGGAAAAACTGAGACATTTATAAAACACAGCACTGTAGTAAATGCTTAATAAATGCTATCTCCTTCCTTCCCACAAATGGGTATCCTGCTTAATTTGTGTCATAAAAGAGACTAAAGTTTTTCTATTGCTCTAAAGCCTATCTTCTAGAAAATTTTGAACACATCAGTCTCAAAAACCTTAACCAGGAAATCAACTTCTTGATACTCTGATATTAGAGAAATAATACGGCATAATGTGTGGGGTATTGGATACTGGGATCAAACCCCACCTCCACTGATTTCTAACAAATAAAAGGAGGCAGATTATTTAACACCATTAATCCTTAGTCTCCACATCAGTAAAATGGAGACATTAATACTTTTAGGACATCCCTTATAGGTTTACTATAAAGTTTATATGATGAAATGTATGTGAAGCAATTTGAAAATTTTAAAAGAGCTATGTGGTCAGCTATTAAATTTATAGTAATAATATGGCTATTATGGCAGTGGACAATGTTTTTTTTTTTTTTTTTTTTAAGTATAATGCCACACAGGCATGATGTTTTATTTTTTTATTTGATTTTTATTAGCCCAGAGTATAGCCTGATTTTTTTTTTCAAGGCTGTGGGCTCATGGCTGAAAGGTAATTTTGCATATGGCCCTAAAGCAATATAGGAGAAAGGCCCCTTCAGTTGATAGAAGAGAGTAGACTTGTAATCCCAATGCTTCTGCTGACTTCCTGTGTGATAATAAACTGGCCACTTCCTCTTCTGCCCTCCATTTCCTCAAATGTTTTGTTGGAAGGACCAGAGCTGGAAAAGTACATGCAGCTGGAATAGTATTAGCAGTGAAGGATCGATCATAGAGCTTTTGCTGGGTTCCCTACATGGGCCAGTTGAAAGGACAGCTCTGACCTTCTGTGTTCTAAGGGCCCTCCCAGCTCTAATATCCTGGGTTCTAAGGGCTCTCCCAGCTCTCTAACATCCTGGGTTCTAAGGGCTCTCTCAGCTCTGACCTCCTGGGTTCTAAGGGCCCTCCCTGCTCTAACACTCTGGGTTCTAAGGGCCCTCCCAGCTCTCTAACATCCTGGGTTCTAAGGGCCCTCCCTGCTCTGACATCCTGGGTTCTAAGGGTTCTCCCAGCTCTGATCTCCTAGGTTCTAAGGGCCCTCCCTGCTCTGACATCCTGGGTACTAAGGGCCTTCCCAACTCTGACATCCTGGGTTCTAAGGGCCCTCCCAGCTCTGACATCCCATGTTCTAAGGGTTCTCTCACCTCTGATACTTGAATTTCAAAGGCCCTGCTATTTGTACTCTACCATATTAAAACTGAGTTCTAAGTTAGTGCATTTCTGGGCCTGGGCTATTGTTTGAAATTATGTAATGAAAAGGCCTGGACAAAAAGGAGTCTCTGTTGGCTCTCTGCAGAGGAATGAAGGTGATTGAGAACCGGGCAATGAAGGATGAAGAGAAAATGGAAATTCAGGAGATGCAATTGAAGGAAGCCAAGCATATCGCAGAGGAAGCTGATCGTAAATATGAGGAGGTAAGTCTTGGGGCCAGTGTCACAGGAAATGGGGGAAATGAAACTGTTGATAGAAAGAACCTGAAGGGTCCTTCCTAAAGGAAGCTCTTGGTGAGCTGAATCAGCCCCTTATGTTTTCATGTTTGTTTGTCCAAAGATAGTTATTTGGATACAAGCCATTTCCACAAGAGGCTTCAACAGCTGGCAGCTAGGGGAGTGCTGGAGTAAAGCCACCAAAGTGGCCATTTGGTTCTGTTGTTTAGAGAATTGGGTGATTCCATTTTCCAGTTTGTAGCTAGTGATTGTAGCATCTTCTAAATAAAACCTATTGTGAAGGATCTGAAGGGCTTTTGTTGAGTTTCCCATGCATGATCCAGTGGAAAGAGTGCTAGTTCTGAAGTCAGAGGATCTGGATTCAAATCTTGCCTCTGACACATACTAACTTTATAACCCTCTGCAGTATCCCCCAGGAAACTCTCTAAGACTAAGTTGTAAATAGGGCCATGACTTTTTAAACTGTATTTTAATGATAACTACAACAAAGCTCTATTGTCTTTTTAGCCACCTAAGGAAATTGTGAAACCGTATCTAGGAAAATAGGGAGGAGGGGAGGAGAAGCCCAAACCTTGGTTCTGTCTTTGCAGGTAGCCCGTAAGTTGGTCATCCTTGAGGGTGAGCTGGAGCGAGCAGAAGAGCGTGCTGAGGTGTCAGAGCTGTAAGTACTAGAGCCTTGGGAGTCCCAGCATGTGGCAGACACAGGCCATGGCTGAGGTCTGGGTTTTTCTAAGTGAGCTCTTTGTCCACCGTGAACAGATATGTTCTAGAGCAGGGCCTTGAGGGGCCTGCAACCCCGATGTTCATCCACTTCTAAGCTGAGGTCACCTACCCCATAGGCAGTCCCCTCACCCCACCCTACCCCCTTACAGAACCCTGTACTGCTAGTAGGAAATGACGCAATATCAAGATTGGGATCCAGGAGGTATGTTGTTAATTGTAGTCTACGTGGCTGTCTGTGCTTATTAACCTGACAGGATCAGCCCACATGTTGATTCTACTGAAAGAGATTGAGAAAGAAGGGATAAAGAATATAGACTGGCCCCCAAGAGAGTCTAGTTTCTTTAATGAAGAGCCAGGCAGCTCTACCTTTCCCCTAAGACACTATCTATGGAGAGCTGCTGATCCAGGTCCAGCTTATGAGAGGCAGCTTTTCTGTTGTTCTTGGTGTCTTTAAGGGAAGCAGGAAGCTAGATCCAGATCTAGCCAGCTCAAAAAAAAAAAAAAAAAAAAAACCCTCTCCCTACCTCAGATAAGATGTGAGCCAAGTACAGGATCTTAAATAAATGGAAATCTGTTTTCATTAATTTATCCCAATTTTCTCTGCCTTCTCCAAACTACCTGATCCAGATTTCTGACCATTGTCTTTCAATGGACTTTTTGCGTTCTCGCTTCTCACTTGAGTCCCAGTTAGTGGATGGGATTCATCGGTCCTGATTTCACAATGCCTGGGCAGCCTCTCAGCCCCACCCTTGGCAAGAGCCCAGAAATTCTTAAAAGGGGGAGGAGGAAGCCCTGCAAATACTCCTGGGTCTGCCACGCCTTTGCATGGTATGGCACAGTTTTGATAAGTGTGTAGCAAGTATGTCTCAGGAAACCCATTTTTTAAAAAAGGAAAGAAAGAAAACCCTCAGCTAGTAGCTGAATTTGTGGCTGGTGGCTGGTCTGTCAGGGCCTTGACCACAAGAGTGTTCCCCTGGATGAGGAAGACCCTTGAATAGATATAAATAAGCATTTATAAAGTACCTACTATAGGCTGGGCATTGAGCTAGGCACTGGAATACAAAGACAAAAAGAAGCAAGTTCCTGCCCTAAAAGAGCATGTGTTCTTTCTCTGGAGCCAGTCTCATCAGTTTCTGCTTCTCTCTTTGTGCAGTAAGTGTGGCGATCTGGAAGAGGAACTGAAAAATGTCACCAACAACCTGAAATCCTTGGAGGCTGCATCTGAGAAGGTCAGGGGGTCCACTAGTTTTCCAGTGGGGGATTAGCTGAACCTTGTTTGCTCTGTGGTTAGAGAAACATTTAGGATCAAAGAATGGGCCAAAGTCTTAGAAACTATCTTGCCAGGTCAGCTTAGGTGGGGCAGGAGGTAGAACAATGGCCCTTGAGTCAGGTGGTCAAATCCAGTCTGGGACTCTTAACACTTAGTAGCTGTGGGACCCTGGGCCAGTCACTTAAACCTGACTACAAAGAAAAAGAAGAGAGAGAGACAGAGAAACAGAAATACAGAGAGAGAGAAAGGAAGGAAACAAGGAAGGAAAGAAGGGGAAAGTGCACCTTGCCCTGAGCATGCTTCTGCTTCCCGTTCTAATGGGATTTTCATTTTCTTCTCCATTCTATCCCTTATAAAGGAGGGTATTCAAATCTGGAACTTCCATGGTCTGGATTTATAATGTCATCTTCTATTGCCATCAAATAAGAAAGCTGAAATGAAGAGAAGTTAACAGAGGGATTTTATAAGTATCTTTTTCGAAGCCTAAAAGGTCTTAGAAGAATATGGAATCCTACAAGTCCCTTGAAATTCCATTTTGCTATAGATGTAACTACTCTGGGATTCCAAGCAGTCTGAAGACCTCAGAAATAGGTTTGGGGGGCAGAGGATTCAATGACCCAAATACCAAAAAATAGTCATTAAAGGATCATCCCAAATCAGACTGTGTGTATGCGTGTGTGCGTGTGACACGCATGAGAGTATATGTGTACATATACAAATATCACTGCTGTTAGTGATTTAAATATATATACATATATACACATACATATGTATATACATGGTCTACTTAAGGGAGCTTCTTTTGATGTTTTTCTTTCATAAAGAAATTCTTCCTTCCAAAAATATTTTTTCTCTGATTGGTTTAATTAACTAAATATTTATTAAATATATAGAGCATCGTGCAAGGCACAAAGTTTGCATGAAACTAGGTTCCTGGCCTTGTGAAGTTATAGCCTAAGAAGAGGATAAGAAATAAGAGAGAACTAAACACATTGACTACAGTAGACACAAATTGTGTTCCACGAGGTCCAAGAGACAAGATCTTAGAAAATGTGGAACAGGGACATAGATCAGTGAGGCTTCGGGTAGGTGGAAACATTAAAATATGGGTCAGAATTCTGGCAGGCAAAGAGGAAGAAAGTCCTTCCAGACCTAAAAAATAGGCACGAAGCCAGGTAAACGTAAAGAATGTTCAGGTGGATTATCACCCAGTTTGCTTGCAATATAGCGTAATTAAAAGGGAGTAGATTTCGAGGAATCTTAAGAGGTCAGTTAGCCTGAGATTATGGAGAGCTTTGAATGCAAGGTTTGAACTGTATTAAATAGACAACCAGGAGCCACTGGAGATTTATGAGCAGAAGAGTGAGATTATCAGATTCATACATAAAAATTAGTCTGGAGGCAAGTAAAAGATAGATTGGATAGGACTGGGGGTTGGGAGAGAAGGGTATCGGGGTGGATAGAGCAGCAGATAGAGTTCAGATGCAATCTCAGACACTTACTGTGTGATCCTGGTGAAGTCACACAACCTTGTTTGTCTCAGTTTCCTCATCCGTAAAATGAGCTGGAGAAGGAAATAACAAACTGTGCCAGTGTCTCTAACCAGAAAACTGCAAATGGGGCCATGACTGCTCAGAGTAGAGACAGAAAGAATAGACAAAAGGCTCGTGCAGTGCTCCAAGCAAATGAGAATGAGAACCTGTGCCAGGGTAGTAACTGTGGGGACTGAGAGGAGGAGGCAAATTTGAGAGCTATTACAAAGGTGGATCGGCAGAACTTGGTGAAGTGAAGGAGCGAGATTAGAGTCAGAGATAATCCCAAGGTTACAAACATGGGAGCCAGAGGTGAATAACGGTGCCATGGGGAGAAGTGGTCAAATCAGGAGGAGAATGGGGTTAGGTTAAAAGGCATTTATACACATGTGGAAATTGATAGATGACATGAAACTGGGAGATAGCTAGCACACTGGATGACAGAAGGAACATTGTAAAAGATCTTGATACCAGGCCAAATCTAATAAAATTTAAATGTATTTACTAGGAACCAATAAGTCAAGCTCCCAAGAACAGTTTAAAGGAGATATAACTAGTTAGCAGTTCATCTGGAAACAAACAAACAAAAAAAAAAAAAACCAGAAAATCTGGGGGATTTAGTAAACTCCAAAATCATTAGTCAATAGTCAATATTATGGCCAAGAAAGTGAAAAATGGGGGCTGCATTAAAAGAGGTATCAGCTCTAGAACAAAGGAGGTGAAAGTGCCTTAAATATGGTCATTGGGTGCATTGGTTTCCTATCTGGGAGCCTCATTTTAGGAATGCCATTGCTAAGTTGGACAGAGTCCAAAGGAGGGTCACTAGAATAGGGAAGCAACCTAGGTTCATACCACATGAGGCTTAGTTGAAGAAACTGGGGGGGTTAGCCTGGAGAAGACTTGGGGTTCTTTAGGTCATCAGGCTGTCACGTGGAAGAGGGATTAGTTTTGTTCTACTCCATCCACAATGGCAAAAGGAACAGGGGTAAAAATTTCAAGGAGGCAGATCTAGGCTTTGTAAGAGGAACACTCTTCTGACCATGGGGCTATCCAGATGTGGAATGGGCCATCTTAAAAGATGGTAGACTTGTCTTACAGGGAGCCTTGAATGGTACTTTTTCAAATAAGATGTAGAAGGGACTCATTGATTAGACTAAATGGCTCCTCAAGTCTCCAGGGGTATTTTGTGACTCAAGATGTTGGATATAAAGTACCTTGCAAACCTTAAAGCACTATATAAATGCCAGTTACTATTATTATTGTTAACCTGCAGTTCCCAGGCCTGTAGTTTGGGGATGACTTTATTCCTTAACTTTTCTATTGCCCTCTTGCTGAGCTTAAACAGTGCTTGAAGAGTAATGCAGGAGTAGTAGCCAATGTTTAACAACTGGGCTCTTTAAGGGGATAAAAATGTATGCTTGCACTTTTATTTTGTATCGGCATTATTAACACTTTAAAAGCCTAAAAAATCAACAAAACAAAAATCAAGCTCTAAATTGTAGTGATTACTGATTTCTGAAGTATAAACTCTCACACTGAAAATTTAACAATTCCAGCAGGTTAGAGCTGCCTCTAGCACTAAGTCTAGTTCAGAGGCTGGTCTCTGCATGGAATAAGGAAACTATCTCTTTCTCTCACTATTTTAAAATCACATTGAAGTGTTCTTTTTTTTTTTTAACAGTATTCTGAAAAAGAGGATAAATATGAAGAAGAAATCAAGCTTCTGTCTGACAAACTTAAAGAGGTCAGTTTGCTCATGACAATGACTTTTTTTTTCCTCCCTGTGCTGGCTTTAGTTGCAATGTATTTTTCTTTTCCCTAGGCTGAGACCCGAGCTGAGTTTGCAGAAAGAACTGTTGCAAAACTGGAAAAGACCATTGATGACCTGGAAGGTATGACATGTCCATGTAAATATGTTCCCATCCCTCTCACTAGAAGATTGGCAAGAGGTCCTCAGATAAATTGCATTTTCTTCATAAAAATCTTAATAGGCTGCCATTAAGTAGCTACCAAACTAAGGCTTCTCTGCTAGGTTATGTTCTGGTTCTGCCTAGGTGACCTTGGGTGAATTTCATCATTTCAAGAGGCATTTGTTAAATGTCTATAATATGCAAAGCACTGCCTTTCTGTGACCCTCAGTTTCCCCTTCTATCAAATATGAGATGAACTAGAGCAAGGGTTCTTTCTGTCATAGACCCCTTTGGTAGTCAATCTGATAAAACATATGAACCCTTTTTCATTATAACATTTTTAAATTAATAAAATAAGAATATATGACATTACAAAGAAAAATAATTATATTGAAACACAATTATTAAAAAAAATTTTTTTTTTATAAATTCATGAATTCCAAGAACCCCTGGTTTAGATAATCTCTAAGATCTAAAAGAGATTGCAGAATTGAAAACAGAGTTCTTGGAAAATTTCATTTAAATTTTTCAATAATAATGTAATTAATATTTATATAGTATGTGCCAGCACTATACTAAGCATGCAAATACTTTATTCAAGGGTGCTTTGTAATTATAATATGATATGAATGCATGTACATTTATATTTGTATATGTGTATGTATATACATATATGAATATGAGCTTTTTAAAGCTCATAGTACTTGTTAAAACTATTCCATTTTACAAGTGAAAAAATTGGGGTAGAGAATTCAGGCCTTACTTAAATGTGAATAAGAGAGAATAGCTTTGCCATTATCTAAGTGACTTAGGATCTAACTTTTCCTATCTTAAAAAAAGATGCTGGACTAGGTGATCTTCCAGGTCTAGCTTTAGCATTTACTTGTCCCCATTCACATTTACCATGGGCTGCTTTATTCAGAGCAGGTTGTGGTCTTTCAGCAATATACAAAGTTTTGTGCTAGATCCTAGGAAACACTGATTTTAAATAAGACATCATCTTTGCTCTCAGTGAACTCACAACTTAGTAGAGCAGTGGTGTCAAACCTAAATAGAAATGGATATTGATTTAGAAAACCATAAATTAACATTATCTGTGTTGCATTGTATTTTTAATTTGTTTAGTATTTCCCAATTACATTTTAATCTGGTTCTGGCCACACTTTGGTTTGATACTTCTGAAGTAAAGAGATGATACCAAAATGGATAATAGGCAATATTATATGATAAGTGTATTAGAGAATTATATAGTAGTACTCTTTGATATTTGAGGGTAGAAAGGAGGTCAGCTAGAGGAATAAGACATAGTCCCTGTCATTCGAGAACATAGACTCTAAAGAAATGATAGCTAGTGTTATACTATTTGACAAGGAAGATGACCTATATTGATATGTTATTATACAATATGCATATAATATATAATAATTATATAATTATTGTGTCTTGAAGTATATTCTATATTCAATATTATATAAAATATAGTATACATGTAATATTTAATAATTGGATGAAATGGTGCCATTAGAAATTTGGGAAGGTGAAGTTTGTCTCCTTGAGAGAGCTAAGTGTTTGAATCATGTGGAACACTGTTCCAGTGACCAAATCTTCCATTCAACTTTAAGCACGTTAGACATTATTTCATGAACTTTTGGTTTTTCTTTCACTTTCTCTCATTTATACGTTTTCCTCACTTTTTTTTTCTCCCATTGCTCATTTGTTATCGCTTCCTTCCAATCCCTGCATTCTCTCCCTTGCATTCCTTCCCCTGTTTGTTCTCCACCGCTCCCTGTGTTCGGCAGATGAGCTGTATGCTCAGAAACTGAAATACAAAGCGATCAGTGAGGAGCTGGACCACGCACTCAACGACATGACCTCTCTCTAAAAGGCATTTCCTCTCTGTCTCTACCATCCTGCCTCCTGTCCTACTTAGCCTGGATTTGGTCCCTTCACTGTGATCAGGGTTTTTAGGGGGCTTCTAGCCTTTACCGTCTTTACTTTGCTCACTCACATCATCCAACAGTAACCATGTCTATAAAGGCCTATTAAAATAAAGACAAGCAGTCTGGATCTGTAAGCTTTCTTCTTTCTTTCCCATTTTCCCACTTGCTACTTTTTGCACCAGCCCCAGGGACCCTCTCTTTCCATGCTCATACATATGGTAATTTGACATCTTAGAGAAGGGCTGTTGTGATACGGGAGCCACCTACCAGTGGCTGCTGGAGGTCTTAACTCAGACCTATAGAATGGATCTCTTCATGTGAGAGGATGATGATGATACAAGGAGACTAAGAGGCAGTTGCATTCTCTGACTTCTCTCCTCTTCCCTCTTGCCTCCAATTTATTTCATTCCCAATCCACAAGGAACATCTGCGAAGGCTGCCTTGCAACTCCTTCAGATGTTATGATTCACAGCTGTGGAGGCTCTCGGAGAATTGACCTGCCCCTTCACTTAGCCATGATCCTTAACAATTCCTCATTTTTTGTTTTATGGGAGTGTAATTATTTTCCCCCCACAGCATGGTCTTTCCTCAGTCTCCTGGCTCAGCCCTTTGATGCGTTGGCCCATTTAATTACCCCGACTAAAAAAGTCTTACCAGGTATCTTCTCCCCTTCCTTCCCCATGGGTTACTGAAGGAACTCTGGAAGGATCCTACTCACACACAGCTCTCAAGTGCTGCTGCTTCCTTATTTCTTATGTTTCCTATGTCCCATGTTTGGGCACCAAAGGGCTCTTTTCGGATTCATTTCTCTGAAAGTTGATTTAATAAAACCAACAATTTCCATTTAGATTTAAACTTTCAAGTTTACAAAGCACTTTCCTGATTTTGGAATAAATATTAATTAAAGCCATGTTTGCACAAATCCCTAAACACAGAATTTTACTAGGATTCAGCCATTATGGTGATATAGTGAGATGACAATTATAAAAGTAGCTTGTATTTCTATAATGCTTTTAATAGTAGCAATGGTGTTTTCCTCACAGCATCCCTGTGACATTGGTATAATGTCAGGTAGCATCATCTCTGTGGTATACAGATGAGGAAATAGCTATAGTGATGAAAGGATTTGGTTAAGGATTAACAAGTTTACCAGAAGCTTCTTTTTAAGGATAGTATTAGGAACTGGATCTGTGATTTCAATGGTATGGGAAACTCCCAGCTGAAGGCATTCCCTCAGCCGGTGCAAGTGGGTACCATCTCTACAATTGAATTGCCTAAAGCAATAAAGAGTTTTTGACCCACCCTCTGAAATCTGGTTATGTCAGAGTTGAAGCTTAAGCCCAAGGCTTCCTGGCTTCAAGGCCAGTCTTCCCTATCCACTATTCTCTCTCCTTTTTTTTTTTTAATAATTGCTTTTTATTTTCAAAATATATGCAAAGATAGTTTTCAACATTCACCCCTGAAACCCTTGTGTTCCAAATTTTTCTCCCTCTGTTCCCCCACCTCCTTCCCCTAGACAACTCAATATATATTAAACATGTGTCCACTATTCTCTATTTACCTCTTCTTTCTTTTTAAATATATAAAAATTTGCTATAATTTTCCCAAATGTCTACAGCAGGCTTTCTTAAATTTTTTTCTACTTGTAACCTCTTTTTGCCCAATAAATTTTAATATGATATATAAGATAAATATGAGAACCAATCATTTACTGATAATAAATCATAATTTGACAACCTCCATATGGGGTCCAGACCCACAGTTTAAGAAGCTGAGTTCTAGAGGCTTCAGATACATTAATTGGGAAGACAGGAGACACCACAAAAGCAGGAACATTTTTAACCTTAAGCTGGTGGTGTTATGCAGAATTGTAACTAAGATGGGGCAATGGGTTTTTGTTCTTAAAATCTAGAGCAAGGGTCCTCAAACTACGGCTCGCAGGCCAGATACAGCTGGTCCCCCTCACTCAGGGCTATGAAGTTTCTTTATTTAAAGGCCCACAAAACAAAGTCTTTGTTTTTACTACAGTCCGGCCCTCCAACAGTCTGAGGGAGAGTGAACTGGCCCCCTATTTAAAAAGTTTGAGGACCCCTAATTTAAAGGATAGTATTTGGAGTCCTGGATGATTTAAAAAAAAAAAAAAAAAAAACCTGAACTAAGTGCTTAGTTAGCAAAACAAATTGGTTAAAATAGGAAATTAGCAGGTGGCCTATACTTCCTCTGCTACTGTCCCTGGTATACTCCTCCCAATCTTATCCCCACCCTTTCCTTTCCCCAACCCCCAACAGTGGCATAGCAGAATTTTAGAGACCCTTCTCCTGCCCCCAAATGAATTTAGGATATGTTTGATGTTTTATGTCCCCCAGGCTTTTGTGAGTACTGAAGACTGTAAGACTTGGAGTCCAAGGGTCCTGTTAAATCTCAGCTTTTTTATTCACCTGTGTAACTAAGCATGTCGCTTCCTCGGACCATCTCAGGTCTCATATTAGTTATATGAAAGATTTGGGCTAGACTATCTAGGGCTGCTTCCAGTTCTAACTTGCACAAGTCTGACCCTGGAGGTAGATTGTTCCTTGGATAGAGGGCTTGTATTCTAAGTTCTACATTTTAGTTTCATTTCATTTGTTTTTCTTCATCTTTTATTCATGCACACTTTTAGTAAAAGGCACTGCACAAATCTTAATTGATAATGAAATGTAAATCCTGCTTTTAGTCTTGGTTAGGTTGGCAGAACTTCCTAAATTAAGACTCCAGTGAGATTTACCTATTCATTTCCTGGCCCCTAGAGAAAAAAAATTGGGAAGGGAACCAATAAAATGTATGCTGGGAATTAAGGGATGATTCTTTCTGGGGGGTGACAATGTTCTTTGGGGAGAGGGAGTAATGTGACTTTCTCTTTCCATTGACTCTTAAGGAATTAGATTGTGTTCTGTGTTTCTAAGTCCTATAAATTCAAAGAACCACTTAGATAAACTAGAATGCCTCTCATTTCTGTGCTGATTTGTAGTTTACAAGGTCCTTTCCTCATAGTACCTTCAAAAGGTAAGGACCATCGGGAGAATTATCCTCAACATGCACAAGTGGAAACTTGAGGCTTAGAGATAATTACTTAGCACAGAACTAGTCACATAGCAGGGCTGGGATTCAAATCCAGGGTTTTGACTACAAGCTCCTTCCACAAGACTGAGAAGTCTCCCCTCATTCTTTTGACAGTCTGCCAAGACTGACTTAAAGATAGAAGGACTGAGTCTGAATCCTGATTTTGTGACCTTGGGCTAATGTCCTCATTTGTCAGGTTAGACTTTAAGGTCCTATTCAGCTTGTGTAGCAAGCTTTCCCTCTCTGAATATCAGTTTCTTCTGTAAAATGGAGTAAATGTATTTGTCTCACAGGGTGGGTTTTAGGAAAGTGCTTTGTAAACCTTAAAGTGCTATAGAGAGTAGAATTTCACCCAAATTCTATTATGTTTCTTTCTCTTCTCCCCAAACACCATCTTAGCTCCAGTTGCTTTTTCCTGGTAACCATTTTCTTTCGCTCTAATCCTTAACACACATTCTACCCATTCCCATCATATATGTATATTTGGATAAGTTAACAAACGGGATGGGTTTGCTTGCTGTTTTTTCTTATATGAATTCAAGTAGAACCAGCCCAGCCCTTCTCACATATTTGTCCTCCATCTTTTTGGACATCTGTAAACTCTACTCTTTAAATAATTGTGCAGCCACACCTGTCCAATCACTTTGCAGAATTCAACATCTGGCAGTACTTTTTTTTTTTTTTAAGGGGGAGGGGGGCAGGGAGCCTGCAACAACTGAACCCTGTTTCAAATTTCAGAACTAGTTCTAACAAAAATACTTTCTAATTAAAGATGTGTTAGTACTCAGGCATTCTCACAATTTGTAAAAGTTAATCATCTAAAAAGATAGGACATTCAATTTAATTCAACCAACATTTACTGTGTGGAAGGTTCTACGCTTGGCATTAGGAATACAAAGATGGGAAAAAAAAGTCCAGTATCTGCCCTCAAGAAGCTTAATAGTCATCTATGAGAACTATAAAAATAACTAATACAAGGCACAATTCATTTGGGCAAACTTTTATTAAGCATTCATAGTGTGCAAGAATTGGTAATTAAATACATAGTCAGGAGTTAGAGGATTGACATGAGACTTAAAGAGAAAGAAAGAAATCACTAAGAAATGGAAGATCAAAAAAGCTTTCCTGGAGGAGCCCATTGAGGAAGGGACACATGCAGAGATAGTGGCCAAAGTCAACTGTCATACCATGGTCAAACCATGGAATTACCCAACATAGTAGCATCGTAACTATCAAGTTAGAAAGGACCTTTGGATTATCTAGTTCTGTTCCCTCATTTTACATGAAAAATTGAGACCCAAGAAGGAAAGTGACATGCCCAGAAAGTACAAATTATAAGAAGCAGAACCAAGATCCAGAGCCATTCCATTGACTTCAAATCCAGTTGTCTTTTCCAGTAGTCTGCGTAGCCTTTGCAAAGTTCTCCAAATCCCTGATGACTCAACTTTTTAAGTAACCTTTAGTTGAGAGCATTGTCAAAAGACTTTTGAAAGTCTAAATAGTTGTAATAAAAAAAATTCTCTTCTCTCAACTTTTAAGTCAGATCTTTTTCTTTTTTCTGCAGTATGCCTCCATTCTTCCAGCACTAAGAGTTTCTTTCTGTCCTCTTTTCCAAACCACTATTTTATCTCTTCCTGCTTATTCTAACACAGCACTAACTGGAAATCCTTGGACTTTTCTTTTTCATTTGTGTCACCAAATTAGGACTTTAGTAAAATGACTAAGGTATAATTAAAAGTGAAATCATTGCATTGCCTTACTTGGGGGAGAAGTGGGAGAGAGAGGAGGTTGATTGTATTTAGTTTGCTCAGTAGATTATATTTAGTTTGTTCAGTAGTTGACCCTTCTGTGGTGTAGAGGAGACTCTGTCCTCTGGAAGCCTTTGTTAATGGAGCTGATCCTACCCAAGCTGGAAAGGTTTTCAGAGTGAGATGGATGAGAGATTCTGGGCCTGTCACCTGATGACCAGCCTTAGTAAGCATGGAAAGGCTCATTTATTACCAGATGGCTAACCATCAAGTGTTGGGGGGGGTTGTTGGGTTTTTGGGGTTTTTTGCCATAATTTGCAAAAACTGTCTTATATGTGAAGGGGCTATTGTGTGGGAGATTTTTAGAACAATGAAATCATGCATCCTTTCAGTATTGAACATCATGTAGAGATGCAGTAGAACTCATACATAAAAGTGTGATTTGTATACCTGTTCAGTGGAGAAAATTTGCAATTGACATCTCTAGGACCATTTTCAGTACTCAAAAGAAAAAAAAAAGAATTACAGGATTGTGCTTCTCATTTGGAAGAAGTAACAAATATTGCCTGCAAAAAATGTATTTAACATTGTGCCTGGGAGGACCAGCACTGTGGTTTCCAAAGTAGGTCTTTTGATAAACTTGGGTGGGTTTAATTTTTTTTTAAATGTGTTTTAACCTTTTTCCCCCTACTCTTAATCCTGATTAGAAAAACTTGCCCAGGCCAAAGAAGAGAACGTGGGCTTACATCAGACACTGGATCAGACATTAAATGAACTTAACTGTATATGAATCGAAAAAGAAGAATTTTGTTTGCCAGAAATTCAAGATCTCCGTGTTGTTGTCCCCTTCCTTTGTAAGAAGTTTTTTCTCTTATTGCATCTTTTCTTTACTGGAAATGTCAATCAAATTATGATTACCCCTCTAATATTTGTTATCAGAGAGGCTTTGGGCACAGTTAAATCTAGTTCCTTTTTTCAAATGGCACACTAAGGCTTTTAGTTAGCTTTTTTTTTTTTTTTATCCTTAAATTGCATTTTTTTTTCCTTAGGCTGGCAGGGTATTTAACTTAGGCCAAAATCTCCAAGATTGAGGGCATTCTGTTACACTCTAGGCAATAACAGGGAACCCAACTGAGCTACTGGATCATGCTTCGATTGATTTAAGAACACAAGCTTTCTATGTCACCCTGAGCCATTTTACAGAAGGGCAGGGACATCTCATAAAATGGGCGGGGACTTTCCATCCACAGTGAAAAGGTTGCTTTAGGAAGTCATAAACCACAAAGAATGGCCTAATTATTGTGGCCGTTCCTCCCACTCCATACTTCGGGGCAAACATCCTCTGAACAGTCACTGAGAAAATACTTTTTCAACAACATCTACATTTTTTTTTCTGGATGAATACTTGAGGTTCTGTTTTTGTATTGGTCCAAATATAGATGACTTGTATAAAAACTCAAATGTACCCTATAATTTCTGTTACTTTCAGTGTATACCTAGATTTTTTTTTTTTTTTTTGCTTTTGCTTTAAAAGAGATCTCATTTTAAAATTTTAGGTGAGATCAACCCATATTTGGACCAATATAGTACTTTGCCAACTTCTCTTATTTAGGAGTTGACTTCTGCAAAGCAACTGAATGTCTCATTCCAAATAAGGAACAATATGTGTTCTCTTCCCTGATTCTGTATGGCTGAGCATCTGTAACAAAGTCAGCCAGCAATGTAGTGGAATTTAATATGGCAGCCTGTCTCCCTTATGGTCTAGCATGGTACTGCTTCCTATCATTGATTCCAGCCGTTTTCCATGCTACTTTCTGTGTCCATGAATCTACTGGCTAGAAAGACAAGACTAAAGGAGTCTCGTCACTAAAGGAAAAATAAAATTTGAATTGTCTTGATTTTCTCGTAGACTGACATTGTATGGCAAATGGAAGATTCTTTTTCTTCTATTCCAGAGGGATTTTAATCCCTATTTTGGGACCAACTTAATAAAGACCAAAAACCTGATTTAACTGGATTCAGAGAATCAAATAGGCAGTACCTATTGTTGTTGGTAAATGGTTACCTTGTGTACAGCTCAGTACTAAAACATTCCTTATTCCACACAGTGTGGAACAGATATGAAGACTCAAGTTTACAGTTGTGATTAAAAATTACCCTGCTTCTAGCATATAATCCCAGTCCTGATTCCTATTTATTAAGCATCACACTACCCAGAAACACACTAGGAAATGTGAAGCTGAATGAAACCAATGCTTTTCATTTAGATCTTTACCAAATGTATCATATGTAATAGTATCACCTTTTTCTAGCTTTTGGTCAAATAAATTTTTACATAAACTTTTGAGTTTTTGAATGTGTTGTAGTATGTGAATATGTATGTGATGGGGGGGAGATGTAGAAATACCAAATTCTTAAATTGTCAATGGTATACTCATAAATGGAAACATCTGTGATCCGCTTTTTCTCACGTAAGAGCCATTTCAGGTAAGTGGCCACTGAAAACTAATATACCAAGAAGGCTTTTTTATGTGTAGATCTAATATAAACTAATAGATTACCGCTCTGCCTTAATCATTTGGAATTTTCTCCTTACTCTGTACTACCAAAACACCAAAATGGCCAGCCATAATATATATTGTTTCATCTCTAACGCAAACATTTTTTGAAAATCCTTCCAAGTGTAGGGTTCTAAGATAGCTACAAAGAAAACATGATCTCTAGTGGAGTTTATATTCTGGTAAAGGAGAAAGACCTAAATACAATTAGTAATACAAGGTAATATGTAATATAGATGAAAGTAAGAGTAAGAAAAGAATTCAGAGGAGGGAGAATTCAATGGAATGTATCAAATTCCAGCTCTTACAAAGAGTTGTGATCTTTCATGTAACTGGCTTATAAATGAAAATAGGCAGAACCACTAAAAGTTTACTGGAATTTAAGTTGGTCTGGGGAGTGCATTCCATTTCAATTCAACAAAAATACCTCTCCTCTGTTAAAGGCATACCTAACACGTGATAACAGTCAAGGCAAAAAGATCTTGACAGATTATAAAATTGGCCAAATTAAGAAGATGAAATTTAATAGGACTACATGGAAAATATTCCACTAAAGATTTAAAAAATCAACTTTACAAACAAGTACAATATAGGGCAGGCATGACCAAGTAGCAATTTATCTGAGAACTCTGGATATTTTTTCATGGGCTGCAAGCTCACCATGAGTCAACACTGATATAGCAGTAAACCAATGCAATTTTGGACTGCATTAAATGACTTAATGGCCAAATAGCCCTAAAAAGAGATGAAAATTCACCTCTCCTCTTTGCAAAAGTGGGGACACAATGAATGTAGAGGTTTTTTATTGTTAAAAGGGAAGGCTTTTTGAAAAGAGGAGAAGAAAGAGAATCATTAAGTACAGATGATATAAAAACTAAAGATACCAGTACCTAAAAAGAATACTGCTTTTTGTGGATATGAGACTATGGGTGTGGAACATTCCATATGTCAGGCTTGATTGATGTGTTTGTTTTGCTGACTCGTTTTTTTTCCCCTCTTTTCTTTATTTTAGGGGATGTTTTTCTGGGAGGGAGAAAAAAAAGGAGGGACAAATTGAGAAATATAGGTGATGTAAAAACAATATGTCAATAAAAATGTTTAAAAGAGATAAGCAAGTTGTCCAGGACTCTGAAGGTGATAATAGAAATCAACAATTATTAAGTATTTACTGCATACGTTAGACAGATCACCTCTAGAATACTGTGTTCTATTCTTGTGTCACATTTTAGGAAGGGCATTGGTAAGTTGCAGAAAAGAAATAGATTTAAAAAAACCTGAAATCATGCATTATGAGGACTGATTGAAGAAAATGATGGTATTTATCCTGAAGAAAGCTACAGGATCAGGTTAAGAACAGAAAAATAATCCAGAATGGTTCCATGTTAAAAATGTCAACAGAAGCAAGCAAGTTGAAGAGGAAAGTATATGAGTGCATTATAGTCATGTTAAAAGCTTTCTTCAACATCTAAGGTCCAGCAGGCAGATAACAAGTTCAAAAAAGACTTGAGCTTCCCAACCAGGAGAACTTCTTAAAGCAAAAGTAGATTGGGATGCCTTGGGTAATACAATGAGTTCCCTAGAAGTTTCACGAAGCAAAACTAGATTGGGATACGTTGGGTAATATAGTAGGTGGGTTCTCTAGAGTTCAAAGTGTTCTAACTGGAGTTGGATTACCAGTTTTCAGCAAAGTAGTACATGCAAAAGAAACCAGTGCCTGCTGGCCTAGGCAAACCCTGGATTCCTTTCCAAACTAAGATTCCAGGATTCTGGGCAGTTTCTTTATCTGCATTTTCCCTTCATCTCCATTTCCCATAGTGCCTTGAAGAAAATAAGCCTGCCTTCATTGTCTGTTAAAAAAGTATCTGCATACCTATTTTCTCTTCCTAGCACTTAAACCTTGTCTCCTGAAACAACCCTTCTCCCAACTCCTTTTCTCACTGTCTTCTATGTCTGGAATGATCTCACTTTCTCCTTGATTCATTGAATTCCTATGGATCCATTATTATTCTTTTAGTGCTTACCACTAGAAAATAACACTTTCAGTTCCCATTCTCAAGATGGTTCTGGAAGAGAAAGTGAATCTGGTGACTGCTCACAGCTCCCCTCTCACTTAAATCCAATTTACTTGCACTGCCACCATGTACCAAGCACTAGAAAATAATTATGATACAGTTTCTATTCTCAAGTAGCTTACATTGTATTGAAGAGAATATATAAGTATATAAAATTGGGTCCTCAGTTTGGCAAGGTGATTGCCAAAGTATCCTAATAGCTTTTTGGTTATCCCTGCCTTCTATACACCTCATGTATAGGTTCAGTTACTACAGTAGTTTTTGCAAACCTCATTCCTCCTCAAACATCTCAGGGAATCTTTCCTCATTCTCTCTTAGCTGCCACATTTAACTGAGGAAAAAAAAACTTTTCTCCCCTCCTCATCTCACATCCCTCAGATGCCTTCTGCCATTATCTGTTCTATTCTTGTCTCATATGAAAAGGTGACCCTTCTTGCCAAGGTAAATGCCTCTATGTACACAAATAATTCCATTCCATTTTACCTTCTCCAGCAGATTTCCTCCATCCTTATGCTCACTAATTTTCAGTCTCTATTGAGACTGCTGTCTATAAACATATCCATATCTTAGCTATTCTTTAAAAAAAAAAAAAAAAAAACCTTTTTAAAGTACTTTATCTGTCCCTGCTCCCTACTTATCATCCCATCTCTCCTCCCTTTTGTGGCTAATGTCCTTGAGAAGGCCATCTATTACTGATGCCTCCATTTCCTTTCTTCTCTCCTAACTCTAATCTGCCTTCCTATATCACTTTACTGTAACAGCTCTCTCCAAAGATAATGATCACATCATGCCTACTAAACACAGTTATCCCCAAAGGTTCTACTAACTCTCTTTTGCTTGGTGATCAGCTGCTATGGGTTCAGTTGTCATCTCTGTGCAGAAGATTCTCATATTTATTCAGTCCTAACTTCTTTCCTGACTTTCATTCTACATCTAGAACTAGTTGCCCCATAAATATCTTACACTTGATATGTCCAAAATAGTAATGCATTATTTCCTCCCCAAACATTATTTCCCTCTAAATTTCTGTCAAGAGCATCACCATCTTCCCAGTCACCCAAGCTTGCCATATAGATGTCATTCTTACTCCCCTCATCTAATCTGTTGTAGTACTGTGGAATATCCCTTCACCTCTCCTTTGACGCTGTCACAACCCTTTTCATGACCCTGCTATAAGTACCTATTATTCACAACAGAAGTATTGCAATAGCCTTCTGATTGACCCTACCTCAAGACCCCCAGCCTACTCTCCCTCCACTCATCTACCAAAGTGATCTTTCTAAAGTGAAGGTCTGATACCATCAAATTGTCCCCCTTCCCTTCATTAAAAATATAAAACCCTCTGCTTGGGTTTTATGGTCCTCAACATCTCCTTTCCTAGCTTTCCAGTCTTATTTCACTTTACTCCCCCAAAGAAGTGATCTCCTTACTAATGCCAGCTTCCTTGGTTATTCCTCAAACAAAAAGCTCCATACCCCAACAGATCAGTCTGTCCATTTTCACTGGCAATCCCCAAGATATGGAATCTTTGCCCTTCTCTACTCTGCCTCCTGGCTTTCCCAACTTCTTAAAGTTCCAACTAAAATCCAAAATCCTATCTTCTGCAAAAATCTTTTCCGGGTCTCCTGTCAATGCTAGTGCCTTCCCTCTGAGATTATCTCCAATTAATCCTGTATATATTTTATTTATACATAATTATTGGCATATTCTCTCACTTATTAGATTGTAAATTTCTTGAGGCAAGGAACTGTTTTGACTTTTCTTTGTATTCCCAGAGTTTAGTCCAGTGCCTCAGTAAAAGCTTATTGACCTTACAAGATATAAAAAGCAAGGTGGAGTAGCATAAGTTAGTCCTGGACTTTCAACCAGGAAGGCCAGGTTCAAGTGCTTCCTGATACATATTGATTTGTGTGACCTAGACAAGTCACTCAAATTCTCTATACTTTAGGCAATCCTCAACACTTTACACAGACAAAATGCTTGGGGTAGAATCCCTCATTTAGGAATGAATTCCTTTTATCCCTGAAACTATAGTTGGTAAGAGTCTGATACAAAATAAAAACAAAAGTAATAGAAGGTATGAGAGGCTAAGCTAGCTTGAGTCAGGATGACCTTTGTTCAATTAGCTTCCAGTTCAAACTGGCTGCTTCACCATAGGCAAGTCACCTAACCTCTTTATACTCCCCTTCTAAGACCTAAGGGCAGAGCAGGTCCCTCTCTAAATAAGTTTCCTTCCTCCTGGTTCATGATATCAATGAAATCAAAGGTTCCATTAAAAATAAATTGGAATGAGAACAGGGATACAATGCAATTCATTCTTTCACCTTCAAATAAAATTCTACTTCCAACAAGTTTTCCCTAGTGGGAGGAAGGGGACAGGCAATTATCTCCCTCCCACAGTCATTTGTTTTGCACCTCTCAAAGGCACTTATCATGGGGTGTTTTACATATTTCAGTTATGTGCCCATGTCTGATACTCCTTTGATTTGAAAAAGGGTGACCAGCCAGAAGGGAGCCAGACTGCAGAGAGTCTGCAGGGACAACTTGCACATGTCATCAGGTAGGATGACATATGTCATCCACTGAAACTGTTGAGTGACTTTTTTTTTAATCACCCTAGAAGCTGAAGCTCTGAGGATGGAGATGTGACTATTAGTCAGTATGTCAGAAAGAATTAGGGCCAGACTGGTAGATACCAAGGAAGAACCAAAAATGGAAGGGAGGGAAGGAGGGAAGGTGGAAGAAAGAGAGGGAGAGAGAAAGGAAGAGAGGAAGGGAGGGAGGGAGGGAGGAAAAGAGGAAGAGAGGAAGGGAGGGAAGGAGGGAGGGAGGAAAAGAGGAAGGGAGAAAGAGAGGGAGGGAGGGAGGGAGGAAAAGAGGAAGAGAGGAAGGGAGGGAAGGAAGGAGGGAGGAAAAGAGGAAGGGAGAAAGAGAGGGAGGAAGGAAGGGAGAAAGGAAGAGAGGGAGGGAGGGAGGGAAGAAGGAAGAGAGGGAGGGAGGGAGGAAGGAAGGAAGGGAAGCACAGAGGAGGGAAGGAGGGAGGGAGGGAGGGAGGGAAGAAGGAAAAAAAGGAGGGATGAAGGAGGGAAGAGGGAGACAGAGAAGACAAAGAGAGGGAGACAGAAGAGGAGAAAGGGAGGGAGTATCTGACTTCAAATATCTGACTCAAATTCACTGGAGGGAAAATAAAATCAATATATGCAGCCTTGCACTAAGAGGACCAGGCTCGGAGTTGATGAAGACATGAGTTCAAGTCTCAGGTCTGCCTCAAGCTTATTGTATATTTGTACATGTGGTCCAGGGCAGTTAACAGAATTTCTTCATGTTAATAAATTACAGAGACACTGGTGCAAAGTCGTGGAAGGAATTCGAGGAAAACCAAAAACGAGAGTGGGGGGAGAGACAGAGAGAACAATGGATGAATGAAGGGATGGACAGAAGAATGGATGGATGGATGAACAGATGAATGGGTGCATGTGGATGTATGTTGGATGGACAGATGAATGGGTGCATGTGGATGTATGTTGGATGGACAGATGAATGGGTGCATGTGGATGTGTGTTGGATGGACAGATGAATGGGTGCATGTGGATGTGTGTTGGATGGACAGATGAATGGGTGCATGTGGTTGCGTGTTGGACAGATGAATGGGTGCATGTGGATGTGTGTTGGATGGACGGATGAATGGGTGCATGTGGATGCGTGTTGGATGGACGGATGAATGGGTGCATGTGGTTGCGTGTTGGACAGATGAATGGGTGCATGTGGATGTGTGTTGGATGGACGGATGAATGGGTGCATGTGGATGCGTGTTGGATGGACGGATGAATGGGTGCATGTGGATGCGTGTTGGATGGACGGATGAATGGGTGCATGTGGATGCGTGTTGGATGGACGGATGAATGGGTGCATGTGGATGCGTGTTGGATGGACGGATGAATGGGTGCATGTGGATGCGTGTTGGATGGACGGATGAATGGGTGCATGTGGATGCGTGTTGGATGGACGGATGAATGGGTGCATGTGGATGTGTGTTGGACAGATGAATGGGTGCATGTGGATGTGTGTTGGATGGACAGATGAATGGGTGCATGTGGATGTGTGTTGGATGGACGGATGAATGGGCGCATGTGGATGCGTGTTGGATGGACGGATGAATGGGCGCATGTGGATGCGTGTTGGACGGATGAATGGGTGCATGTGGATGCGTGTTGGATGGACGAATGAATGGGCGCATGTGGATGCGTGTTGGATGGACGGATGAATGGGCGCATGTGGATGCGTGTTGGATGGACGAATGAATGGGCGCATGTGGATGCGTGTTGGATGGACGGATGAATGGGTGCATGTGGATGCGTGTTGGATGGACGAATGAATGGGCGCATGTGGATGTATGTTGGATGGACAGATGAATGGGTGCATGTGGATGTGTGTTGGATGGACAGATGAATGGGTGCATGTGGATGCGTGTTGGATGGACGAATGAATGGGTGCATGTGGATGTGTGTTGGATGGACAGATGAATGGGTGCATGTGGATGCGTGTTGGATGGACGAATGAATGGGTGCATGTGGATGCGTGTTGGATGGACGGATGAATGGGCGCATGTGGATGCGTGTTGGATGGACAGATGAATGGGTGCATGTGGATGCATGTTGGATGGACAGATGAATGGGTGCATGTGGATGCATGTTGGATGGACAGATGAATGGGTGCATGTGGATGTATGTTGGATGGACAGATGAATGGGCGCATGTGGATGCGTGTTGGATGGACGAATGAATGGGCGCATGTGGATGCGTGTTGGATGGACGAATGAATGGGTGCATGTGGATGTGTGTTGGATGGACGGATGAATGGGTGCATGTGGATGTGTGTTGGATGGACGGATGAATGGGTGCATGTGGATGTGTGTTGGATGGACGAATGAATGGGTGCATGTGGATGTGTGTTGGATGGACGGATGAATGGGTGCATGTGGATGCGTGTTGGATGGACGGATGAATGGGTGCATGTGGATGTGTGTTGGATGGACAGATGAATGGGTGCATGTGGATGTGTGTTGGATGGACGGATGAATGGGTGCATGTGGATGCGTGTTGGATGGACAGATGAATGGGTGCATGTGGATGCATGTTGGATGGACAGATGAATGGGTGCATGTGGATGCGTGTTGGATGGACGAATGAATGGGTGCATGTGGATGTGTGTTGGATGGACGGATGAATGGGTGCATGTGGATGCGTGTTGGATGGACAGATGAATGGGTGCATGTGGATGCATGTTGGATGGACAGATGAATGGGTGCATGTGGATGCGTGTTGGATGGACGAATGAATGGGTGCATGTGGATGTGTGTTGGATGGACGGATGAATGGGTGCATGTGGATGCGTGTTGGATGGACAGATGAATGGTGCATGTGGATGCATGTTGGATGGACAGATGAATGGTGCATGTGGATGCATGTTGGATGGACAGATGAATGGTGCATGTGGATGCGTGTTGGATGGACAATGAATGGGTGCATGTGGATGCGTGTTGGATGGACGGATGAATGGTGCATGTGGATGCGTGTTGGATGGACGGATGAATGGGTGCATGTGGATGCGTGTTGGATGGACAGATGAATGGGTGCATGTGGATGCATGTTGGATGGACGGATGAATGGCGCATGTGGATGCGTGTTGGATGGACGGATGAATGGGTGCATGTGGATGCTGTTGGATGGACGGATGAATGGGTGCATGGACAGATGAAAGGATGAATGGACAGACGGATGAATGGGTGCATGTGGATGCGTGTTGGATGGACGGATGAATGGGTGCATGTGGATGCGTGTTGGATGGACGGATGAATGGGTGCATGTGGATGCGTGCTGGATGGACGGATGAATGGGTGCATGTGGATGCGTGTTGGATGGACGGATGAATGGGTGCATGTGGATGTATGTTGGACGGATGAATGGGTGCATGTGGATGCGTGTTGGATGGACGGATGAATGGGTGCATGTGGATGCGTGTTGGATGGACGGATGAATGGGTACATGTGGATGCGTGTTGGATGGACGGATGAATGGGTGCATGTGGATGCGTGTTGGATGGACGGATGAATGGGTACATGTGGATGCGTGTTGGATGGACGGATGAATGGGTGCATGTGGATGCGTGTTGGATGGACAGATGAAAGGATGAATGGACAGACGGATGAATGGTGCATGTGGATGCGTGTTGGATGGACGGATGAATGGGTGCATGTGGATGCGTGTTGGATGGACGGATGAATGGGTGCATGTGGATGCGTGCTGGATGGACGGATGAATGGGTGCATGTGGATGCGTGTTGGATGGACGGATGAATGGGTGCATGTGGATGCGTGTTGGATGGACGGATGAATGGGTGCATGTGGATGCGTGTTGGATGGACGGATGAATGGGTGCATGTGGATGCATGTTGGATGGACGGATGAATGGGTGCATGTGGATGCGTGTTGGATGGACGGATGAATGGGTGCATGTGGATGCGTGTTGGATGGACGGATGAATGGGTGCATGGACAGATGAAAGGATGAATGGACAGACAGATGAATGGATGGACTGAATGAATGAATGAATGGACGGATGGACAAGATGGACGGACGTATCAATGAACGAATGGACGGATGAATGGGTGCATGTGGATGCGTGTTGGATGGACGGATGAATGGGTGCATGTGGATGCGTGTTGGACAGATGAATGGGTGCATGTGGATGTGTGTTGGATGGACAGATGAATGGGTGCATGTGGATGCGTGTTGGATGGACAGATGAATGGGTGCATGTGGATGCGTGTTGGATGGACGGATGAATGGGTGCATGGACAGATGAAAGGATGAATGGACAGACAGATGAATGGACTGAATGAATGAATGAATGGACGGATGGACAAGATGGACGGACGTATCAATGAACGAATGGACGGATGAATAACGCCTTCGGAGGGACTGGGGCCTCAAGGAGGAGCCCTGGTCTCTGGGGTTTGGCGGCCGGCTCGGGGACCGCGGATTCAGGGTGCTCCTGGATGCCTCAAGCCAGCGCCAGGCCCCGCTCGCTCCCTTCTCTAGCCCCAGGGGAGGCCGAGGAGAAGCCGACCGCCTCCTGCCGGCAGCTTCGGTTAACGGCTGCAGAGAGCGATTAACGGCTGCAGGGGACAGTCCAGAGCTCCCCCCTCAGCGCCCCGCCCCTCAACCAAGCCCCACCCTTTCCTCTCACGTGACTCTCCTCCCGCGCCCCATAAAAGGGGCGGAGCTTCGCCTCGGGGCGCGGGAGCCGGGCTGGGTCTCCCCCGCCCAGCTGAGGGCAAGGGCGGGGTCTCTGGGCTTTGCTCGGGGAATTAGCGGTACCCTCCCTCCCCTATCCCCGCCTCCTCCCCATCTTCTCATTTGAACCTCGAGTCTCTACCTCTGGCCAATCCCAAGGCCGTCCTGTCGAAGTGAACGCGACCCCAGCCAATGGGAGGCACGCTCAGGGTTGCTTCCTGCTTCGTCTCCCCATCTTCTTCCCGGAGCCCGCCGAAGGGTCTGGGGGCCGGCGAGGGGTGGGCGGTGGCTGCCGTGACGCGCAGTGGGATCTCGGCCAATCGTGGGCGGGAGCGCCGCAGATTGACAAGGGCGGCGGCCAGTGTCGAGGCGCCGCCGGCACTTCCCGTCGAGGAGGTATAGTGTGTAATATGGCGAAGACCTACGATTACCTGTTCAAGCTACTGCTGATCGGGGACTCGGGGGTGGGGAAGACCTGTGTCCTGTTCCGATTCTCCGAGGACGCCTTCAACTCCACCTTCATCTCCACCATAGGTAGCGGTGCCGGGGCGAGGGGCAGAGAGGCGGGGCCCCGGGTGGCTGGGAGGGAATGGGGTCGGGGACGGCCGGCAGGGCCCGGGGGACGAAGGGGGAGCCCCTCGAGGGGAGAAGAGGGAACGAGGCAACTAGGGTCGAGGGTGGGGGTAATGAGAGGTAACAGGGCTGACCGGGAGGGAACAACAGGAGAACAAGACGTCCGGGGTGACTGAGAGGGGCCCGAGACTGGGTGGGGGCGGGGGTCTGAGAGAGAACCACTGAAGGCACTGAGAGAACTGGGGATACTGGCAGGAGCTGGGACGACAACGGAATCAAGTGATGGTTAAGGAACAGATCCCCTCATCCTCCATGATTGGGGCGGGGAGGGGGTCCTGGTTGAGGGAGGATAGGGTCTGGGATGGTTGGGATAACCATCAGGGGACCAGGTAGCAGGGAGAAGCTGCACTATCAGGCATCAGTTTGCTCCCCTGCCCCGGGTTCCGAGGCTGACAGGGGAGCCAGGCAGCCCGGGAGGACAGAAGGGGCTCCCCGTCCAGGTCCCCCAGGAATGCTGCCCCATCCTCTTCACCCCAGATTCTCCGACTCCCGAGATTCATTAGTCAGTACCACCCGACCCTGCTTTATGGATCTGGAAGCCGAGACCCGGAGAAGAACAGTCATTTATCCAAGGTCACAAAAAGAGGGTTTGTGTTGTGACCTAAGGTTGTGATTCCCTCCAAGTCCCCTGCCGGGCGGCCGTTCTCAAGCTGGAGCTCTTTCTGCCTGGAACTTGTCTAAGCTCGAACTCCACTCGCAAGCACCCGAGGCCCGATCACAGCCCTCTTTCTATTAAGTTTATTAAGTTCTATTGAATGTCTGTTTTGGCCAGGAAGCCCAAAAGTTGGTCACCAGATACCACAGGAGCCGAGTTCTAATGCTCTCTCTGACCTTATGTCACCTCCCGAGGCCTCGGTTTTCCAATCTGTAAAATGAGGGGACTGGGCTAGATGTTCTCGCGAGTGTCTAATAATAGTTCACATTTATATAGTCCTTTATGGTTTATGACATTTTGTCAAGAGTTGGTAACTTTAGTTCCTGTTTCCAACCCTCTCATTAATAGAAGGTTAAAGTAGTCCCAAAACTAAGATGAAATGATAGTACCTTCCTGTGTGTCATCAAAAGTAGATGACTATCAGATAAAAGCACCCCACTGCACCTTTATCAGCTTCAGCCAGACTTCCCTATCTTCATATTCAGAAAGTACAGTTGTTACTCCTTAGAGGGACTTTCAGTTTAGAAAGCTCCTGCTTTGATATTGAATGAGACTTGTTGAATTAAGATGTAAATATGGAAAAGTATTGACTAATGGGTACTTATTGAGCTGCTGGCAGTGCTTTTCTAGCTTTTAGAGTAACTTGGTCAGAGCTGGTTCCATTCAGAAAATTGTTGAATGGAGAGGCACAGTAGTACACTGAAAAGATTGACTTTTTGAGTCAGATGTCTGGACTTTACTACTTGGTTGGTTTTGCTGTTTAACTACCTGTGTCATCTTGGGGAAGTTCCTTTAATTCTCTGTGTTTCTTCATCTGTATTTAGTTCAATGCAGTAAACATCAAGGACTCTACTGCTAGCCAGCAATGTGCTAAGGGAAAGGGATACCAAAAGTGGAGAAGGAGTTGGTTGGGTTTTTGTTTGTTTGTTTTTTTAATTCTCTGGGAAGTAGTAGTCTCTTCACTTCCCTGCAAATCAGGTAGTTCATGTGATAGTAGTGTAGGTAGCGCTTAACTTAGACCTCATTTCTACTAAGTCACCAAAGATTTCAGCATAAAAGTTTTCTACCTTCTTGTCAGTGCTACTGAGATCTACTCTAAGGTTATCATTTAGGAATCCTAGTATTTTCAAGAGCAGTGGGTCTTGAGATCATTTGGTTCGAGCGTTTCATTTCCCCAGTGGAAAACCAGCCTAGAGAATGACCTTTGGTTCAGGTTACCCAGAGAGCAGTGGCAAAGCCCAACCTAGACCCCGCCAGCTCAATGAAGTTTAGTTTCTCAGTTATCTTTAATCTGTATCTGCAGGAAAGTTTGTACTTTGTAATTTGGAGGAAGAAGTAAGCGTGAAGACTAAACCTGTGGTCATTTTAGTTTTGGGGAACTCCCTAAGAACAAACTCCTTGTTCCAATATAGATTACTATTCTGCATTTCATAGTCTTAGTTTCCAGAGCCACTGAGAAGTTAAGTGACTTGCCCAGGAGCCCACTGAGGTTGGACTCACACCCAAGTCTCACTGACTCCAAAGACAGCTCTTGTCTTGTCTCTTTACCTTATAATTAGGCCTGATTCTTAAGACCAATAAATTATACTTCTTAATTAAGCTTATGGTATTAACAAAACCAAAGAAAAGTATGAAACAAAATGTTGCCTTAAGGGTAGTACAAATTCTTCACCTCTAATCACATATCCCTTTAAATTCTTGTCACAGAAAGTGAAGAAGAGTTGAATTGTTGAGTTGAAGAGCTGATTTGAATTGAAAGAGTTGAAAGTGAAGAAGCAGTCAAACTCTAGAATATAGAGGAAAGCAGAGTGTATGAGGACCATTTAAGAAGATAGTCTTTTCTATTGCTTTGGACTAATTGTCTTGCTGTGATATTTGCCACTGTTTTACCCTATATATTTTCTTTGGTTACCCTTAAGGTTCTTATCATTTAAACTTCACCTTTTGCCCCCTGGGAATCTTTTCCCAGTATTCAAGCTCCATTTCAGATAGCTCCATAGGAACTTTTATGTAAATATGTAGTTTGTATAGCTGAGTTAAGGGTGTGCAGTTGATTTCAATGAGGTGAAAAGTGGGCTTGGAGGCTATAATGAAAACATAACACAAAAGCAGTTGTGAACTTCTGAAAATGTACTAGTAATATTTTTTCTTTCAGGCATTGACTTCAAAATTAGGACCATAGAGCTAGATGGCAAAAGAATTAAACTACAGATATGGTAAGAATCTTCATATTGTTAGTATTTTTATTTTTTTTAACTATCTTTTCTTTATTTATGCATTTTGCTAGTACCTTTAATCTCTGTAGTATGTTGATTTGAAAAATTCAGTATCAGTGGTATAGGGCAGCACCCCTTATGAAGCTTTTCTTTCCCCTCCCCCTCCCCTAAATATCTTGACCATGTCTAATTGTTTACACAACTCTGGCTAGTAATTTGAACAAACAGGTTTTCTTCAAAAGAGTTTTGTGTTTCACACCCAGCTCAAAGGAGCTATTTTCCTTTTGGATCTCAGGCATAAGCTTTGTGTTGTTAGGACTTATGAGTACTCCATTAAGGTTTTCTTTAAGTTGAACTTTTGTGATCATATATCATTCCAAGATTATCATGAGCTAGCCAGCTATACCCTTCTTCCATGTGAGTATGAACTGTCATTCCTGTCTACTTGCATTTAATTTGGGGGATAGCCTGTATCTTTAGAAAAGTAACACCAGCTCAAATTGTGTTTGGATGATATGAATGTGTAATAGACTGCTTTAGCATATTCCACTTTATTCTCTTGTTGAAAATCCAAGGAGAGGCATATCACTAATGCAAACATCACTTTGCATGTTTTCCTGAAATCTTAAAGCAAAGTTTAAAAACAGATATGTCTTGCTTAAAATACATGTTTTCATTTTCAAGACCTTGGGAGTGAATTCCCATGTAATAAAATGTGCCAAATTGGCCAGGACTCTAAACCTTGTATCTAAGAATATTGTAGATGAATTCTTGGCATACTTAGGCATATCCATGATGTATACATTCTTGGTTGCCAAGAATGGACAGTTATGATAAAATTGTATTCAGATTTTAACATCTGAACAGATGCTACAAAGAGATTGTTTAGTTTTAGATTTCCCAAGTTGGTACAACTCAAATTAATAACTTTTTAAAAATACCTACATTATGCTAGATACACATGGTTGAGTTCTAACATAAATAATCCCAGGTTGCATTATTTATTAATATTCATATATCTCTCCTCTAATCTGTCCTTCACATTTTTGTCTGATTAGTTTTCCTCATGTGCCTCTACTCAGAATCCTTTGGTAGCTCCCCTTTAGCTAAATAAAGATCAGATTCTTTATCCTGACATTCAAGACTTTTTCCAGTATTGTCTCATACAACTTCCTTCCACACACTCTTTACCATAGCCCAAATGGACAGTTTGTAGCCCCTTAATATTCCACTCATATTCCTACTTTATGCCTTTTTTATACACATTTCATTACATCTTAAACTTACTATTTCCCCACCCTTCTTATTGAAATCCATTCTGTCAAAGGCTCAGCTCAAATGCATTCTCCATGAAAATCTTTTCTTACCTTCCCTAGATAATGCTGACTTTGCTCTTGGACCTCAGAGAGCCTTTATTAGCTAAAACCTTTTTATGTATTATTTTATATTATTATTATATATTATATATTAACTGTGTGTTATATTCTTCTTTTAGAAAGCAAAGACCATTAGCTAATATTTCTCTTACTCCCAGTGCTAACATAGTTCTCTGTACACAATAGATCATTAATAAATATTTGTTGAAACCTTCCACATGAATATGAGTGAATATAATTATATGTTTTAAAAAACTCAAATTTTTTTTTATTTTAGGGATACAGCTGGTCAGGAGCGGTTTCGAACAATTACAACTGCATACTACAGAGGTGCAATGGTATGGATTTTTTTTTAATTGAAATCATCTTTTTTTCTTTGAGTATACAGGCCTTAAAAGTACAGAATATTTTGTAGTTAGAAGGAAAACGTCTATTTCTAAAGAATTGGCTGTGTGAATAATGTAGAGTCATGGAAAATATGAGTATTTTTCTCTAGCTGTTCTCAAGAGTATGGTGGTGATTGACAAAGAAAACCTTGAAGAAACTGAAAAGGGATGTAGCATTTTAAATCTTAAAAGAAACTTTTGAGAATTAGAATATCAGATGTGGAATCAGAAGGTAGAAGACAAAAAGGGATATATTTGGGGTCAGAGTTGGTTCAGTTGCCAGCTTAGCCATTCTCTACAGGTAAGCCATTTGACTCCACTAGGCCTTTGTTATTTCATCTCTAAAATAAGAGATTAACTAGACAGCCCCAAGTTGTCATCCAGTTCCAAATATCTGTTATTGGGAAGTGGATTCTGCTGCTGCCTTTGATATTGTGTGACCATGGGCAAGTCACTTCCTATCTCTGAACCCGTTTCATTATCTGTAACATGAGGGTGATAATATTTATGCAAATCTTATGGGCCCTGAGGATTAAAATACTTGTAAATGGCAAAGCACTTATTTAAAATTCAAGCTATTAGTAAGTTAGGCAGAATGAACCTAGTAATTATTACCATTTTATAGGTGAAGAAACCTCATTTCAGTTGAAATCATAGATAGGCTCATAGCTTTGAGGCTGGGAGGAAGCTTAGAGCTCTGATCCTGGTTTGCCTGTGATTATACAGTTAACAAGTAACAGAATAGGGACCAGAACCTGGTCCCCCTGACTCCATTGTTCTCTTCACTACAATCTACTGTTCCTATCTATTATTGATTTATTCATAATAAAACAATTCAAAACAGTGATTTTTCTCAGCTGATGAGATCCCCTTTTGTTCTTTAATAAAAGTACAGTGTCAGATAATCCAAGCTGAACTTTCTCATATCCTATTTATTCCAGCCATTTGGCTTGTTTTCAAGCCCCTGTTGCTTCATTACAGCCAGTTTTTCTGGTCCTTTCTGCTTTAGCTTGAGCTGAGTTTAATTTGCAAGTTTCCCATGTAAACTACTCTTTTCTCACTGATTTCCATCTCCACCTACAGAAAGGCTCTAAGCATTAGGTTGTGAGCATTAGGTTGAGGTCATAGAATGCTACTAGGATGTGGGTCCACCTTTCAAGATTTCTTAGTTTTTTTAACAGAAGCATTTATTTATCTTTTATAGGGCATCATGCTGGTCTATGACATCACCAATGAGAAATCTTTTGATAATATCCGGAACTGGATTCGGAACATTGAAGAGGTAGTTAACTGCTGGTACTTTTAAATTACTTGGGGATTTTTAAATGTTTGTGAGTAAGTGAATGATTTAATTTTATCTAATTTTTATGTCTAGGATCCTAGCCTTAGTTTTATTTTGTAATCAAGAGGAAATAATTTGTAGCAAGTAATGGAAAGAACTTGGGAGCTTGAAGTAAGAAGATCTGGGTTCAAAAATCCTAGCTCCACTACCAATACCTCTCTGAGGCTCAATCTTTTTATTTATAAAATGAGACTTCTATTTGTGCTTTTGAAATTTTAAAGAATGATAAAAATGTAAATTGCCATTCTTACCTGGTATAGGTGGGGCTGGGAAAAACAAGGCCACAAGATACCTTTTTTTTCTTTTTGAGGTCCAAACTTTTTAATAGTCAAAAATTTAGAGCTAGAATTTGCTAGTTTTCTCTTGGTATCCCAGAGCAATAAGCCCCTTGGACAGAAGTGACCTTGGAACAGCATATCACCTAGCATTGATGACTAATTGGGAGGTGTTTCAGGCCTAAAGCTCAACAAGAGGACTTCAGTCAGTCATAAAGCAACAGGAAAGTATTGTCACTTCTCTATTAATAAGGGCCTTAAAAACGAAATTTCTTACTGCCTTTTCCCCTGTATTCTCGTTCCTACAAGCTCACAAAATGTAGAGTTTGCTGAAGTGCATTGCAGCTAGAGAAGTGGTAATATATCTGCTAACTTAAAGTTGAAATTCCAAAAGTCTATTTATTCAAGATAGATGAGCCATAACGCGGTGTCTGTTTCAATCAGACCAAAAATTAGACTAGTGAATAAATGTGCTATAGGATAAATGTTTTAATATAATTCTGTGACTAAAAGAGCTGTCTTTCCCAACCCAGCTCATCTTAGCATTTACAGGTTATTTTCCAAGGAATAGTGTGTCCTCATTAGTGTTCTTGAACTACATCCTAGTGGTAGTACTTCCTGCAGGCCAAGGACAATTCCTCCACACCTTAAAAGAACACAGCTTCCTACTTTGTTATGGGCCAAAAGAAATTCATCAGGCTTCTAGTGATGAGTCTCTCCAGATAAAGCTAGTCTGGTTCTTAAACAACTGACACACAGTATGTTATCAGCTCTCATATGCAGAGACTTTCTTAGCTAAGAACATATGACCATGCTGTTACCTTTTATTCATAGCATCCTCTAGTTTTTCAGTTAGTCTGTTCATTTGTTTTTTAAGAAAAGCAGGTTGGGCAAATAGAAAGAACATATAGAACTTTGAGGCAGAAAATCTAACTTAGAATTCCAGCTCTGCCATTATCTGTCACTGTGGCCAACTCACTTTAACTTTTCTAGACTTTAGTTTTCCTCATCTGTAAAAATGGGGTGATATTTAATGTGTTTCACAAGATTGGTGTGAAAATCAATGATGTCTCTTTTTGCCTCATATCATTATAAATAATTTCTCTTAAAAAAAAAATTTGTGGCCTGGGTTGTATTCATCCCTAATGGTTTTTGTTATTTCTAAGTAGAATCTATTTCCATTGCATTTCTCTAACTTTATGTCACTGAAGACAGTATTGCAATTGAGTTTTGTCTATTTATCCTTATAACTTTGCTGAACTCGTTTTAAACTTCTATTAATTTTTTGTTTTGTTTTTCCCAATTTTCCTAGATGTACAGTGATATCATTTTCAAAAAGTAAAATTTAAATTTAACTCGATTTGTGCCCATTATTCATCTTTTTACCCATCCTCACTATATTAAATACAACTGATAATTGAACATCCTTGACTTGTTGCTGATTTAAAGATCCCAAAATGAAAGAGTACTTTAAAATTGTCTAGTTCAGGTTCTTCATTTTATAGACCAGAGAACAGAAAGCTAATTATCCTCTAAAGAATACATATCCCTCATATCCATTTTTTTAAAAGGTTCTAATCATAATTAGATATTGAATTTCTTAACTACTTTCTCAAGTATCTGTTGAGAAAAGAAAGGATTTTTTCCATTTTTTTTTTTAACAATATGATAACTTATGCTACCATTACATTCATTGTAAAGCAAAGATTAAATGCCAGAGGCCACATGGCCAACTTGGGAAGATCTAAATAAATGTAAAGGAGTTGAGATAATTGACCTCAAGGAGTTTTTCCATTGAGAGAAATCCAGTTTGGCTTTCTATTATATTCCAATTCAGAGTGAGTAATATTTTGAAGTAAATCTGTATGATGTTTATTCACATATTACTTTGGATTTTTATATGCATGCTTATTAAGTATGCTTGAACTGCCATTTTTCATTGTTCTCCTTGTCAAGTTTGGGAATTAAAAAGATTTAGCTTCTAACATCATATTGTATAACTTTTTTGATATCTTTGAAGCAAGAATCTAGAATAGGAATATTTCTTCTTAGTTGGTTGGGGGTGGGGTGAAGAAGAAGCTTTAACAAATCAGGGTAGCTCAGTTCCAACCTGGGATTTAGAAGATCTGAGTTATAGTTATGTATCTGTTACCAAGTTACTCCCTTTATTGGGAGTTCAGTTTGGGGGATCATTGGACTAAACCATTTCTAAGCACCTTCAATCTCCAGAATTATTGTCTGTTACTTTACTGGTACCAGTTTCTTTTCTTGGGATTAGGAGGGGGAAAGGGGTCCCAGTGAGTGGAATCATGTCTATTCAGTTATCAACTGTATTGACCTAGGACTGAGAATAATAATCCCACTTTCTAATCTTTTATTAAATATTTTTGGTAGTTGCTATAATCTATTGGTTTTATTTAATTACATTTTCTTTTTTTTCTTCCATTTGGCTAATGGTTCATTGGATTGTGTTTAATTTTTTTTTTCTTCAAAGGATTAACTTTTGGTTTAAGATGGTTGTTTTTCAATTTTGTTGGGGGCTTTTTTTTTCTGTCCATTTATTTCCTAGAAACAAAATGTTAAAGCTGGAAGGGACCTTAGAGAAAACTTTCTTTTTTGATTTTAATATAAACTTAGAAGGAAAAATGTAAGCTTAGTAAGGAAAACAAACATTCTTGACATACAAATTATAATGAAAAGATTGTGAAACTATGAGCTTCTGTTTAGATTAGTCTTTTTAAAATGAGCATATTGTATAGGGTTTTTTCCTTTGTTTATTCTGCTCTCTTTGCTCTGCATAATTTTATATGAGCCATATTACTTTAGATTCTTTATGAATGATGTTTTTTTATAGGACAATATTCCATATTCCACAATTTTTCAGGATATCTTCCTAGAGAAATAAAACCTCCTTAAGATTTGGTCCTGGTAGCAATATTACTATATGCAAAAGTATAAGCATCAATTCTGTGGAATGCTCTGTAGTTTTGTGTTAAAAAAATAAAAATAAAAAGATTGTGGCAATTCTTAGTCTCTAGCAGCAGAGTAATCACGTGCCTATTAGTGACAATTGTCATTTATATAATACTTTAAGGTTTGCAAAGTGCTGTATGTGTTTTCTTTATTCTCAGCATAGCTCTTTGTTATAAGTGCTATTATACCTCTATCTCCATTTTACAAATGAGGAAACTTGAGACTGAGAATTTAAGCAATTACTTAGAGTCATTACACAATTAATAATTACCTCAAGTGGATTTGGTCTAACACCATCAGACTCCCCAGTCTTAACTTTCCAGCTACTTCTTCACCTTTTTTCTTTGTATGATCCCACTAGCCCTGAATTTAATTTAATTTTTTTTGTCAATCTTTAACAACTCAATAAGTGCAAAGTGGTATTTCAGAGTTGTTTAAATTTTCTTTTCTTGAGCTATTAGAATGTTTGAACAAATTTTCAAGTGATTATTGATAATTTATTGGGGAAGGGGAGATTCCCCTGAAGAGCTATTTTTTTCTGCCTTTTGACCTATTGAGGAAATAATCTTACTCTTATAAATTGGAATACCAGATTTTTATTAGACATTTTATGGCATAATTTTTGGATTTTTTTTTTTTCCATTTTGTTTCTTCATATTCTGGACACCTTGCTTTTTGTTCTGTAAAAACATAGTAGCTGCTTAATAAATGTTTGTATATCAATATCATCAAATCCATCTAATTTATTTTCAGTAATTTTTTTCTTTTTGTTGGGTAACTTTCTTGCTTTACAATTACAATAGATGCCAATTAGTTTTCTTATTTTTTAATGATTAGATTATTGATCCATTCTAAATTTTTTTTGCTATATGGTATGAGATTGTGTGTTCCCATTTTTCACCGTACCGCTATCCAGTTTTCCCAATTTTTTTTTTTGTTTTGTTTATAAGAATCCTTCCCCAGTGTTTTATGCCCTTGGATTTTGCAGATACTATAATATTCTATATGCCTTTGGTTCTAATTCTAGATTGTCCATTCTTTTTTCATCCTGTAGTATAAATTTAATATCTGTCAGGACAAGTCTTCTTCATTTTTCCTCCCAGGTGTCTCCTTATATTGTTTTCTACTTATTATTCTACATACATTTTATAATCACAATTTAATTCTAGAAAGAAACCCATTAATGAGAAATAGTATGACATAATTGATAGTGAGCTGGCTTTTCAGAAACTAGAAATCGTGGGTTCGAGTGGCTGTGCAAGTCATTTAACCTCTCACAACTCTGAGTTATAGCACAGGTATTAATAAAATCTAAATCTGATCTCTCAAAATTCCATTTGGGGTGTGTGTGTGTGTGGGTGTGTGTGTTTCATTACTTCAAAAAAGTATGGGTTTTTTGTCAGGGACATTACACTAATTAATCACAGTCACCATAGTACATGGTCTTGAAGGATGCTGTAGCCAAAATATTTATCAAAATGCAGGCGAATTGGTCAGCATCTTCTTTGTCAAACAGCATTTTTTTTTTAAACAATTACTATTTGCCAGGTAATATAGTACCTGGAGCTAGAAAGAAAGGGGAAAACGCTCTGCCCCTATCTTTCCAGATTGATAAACCTGCCAGGATCTGCAGTGTTTTACCATTTTCAGAGGATCCCTTGAGATTGGTAGTGCAATCCATTTTATGGATTAGGAAACTGAGGCTTATAGAGGTTACATGACTTGGCAGTGAGCAAACAGCTAAGTATCAGAGTTGAGAATTGAACCCAAGTATTCTTATTCCAGATCTAGTATTATTTCCATTGTACCTTGCTGCTCTTTTAGAGCATTTTACTGTATGAGAAAATTAAGCCTTAGAGAAGGGCAGAGGTTGTTCTTCCTGATTTTATTATTTTTCTTTTTCTATTTTATTTTGACTTTGTCAAGTGGTTCTCTATGTAGGAAATTCATCAATTAATAATTTTTTTTTTCTTAGAGCAAGGAATCTTACCTTTAATTCTGCTTTGACAACATTCAATAAAACTTCATAGGGACAGCTAGGTGACACAGTAAATAGAGCAGTCATCTTGGAGTCGGGAGGACCTGAGTTCAAATCTGTCCTCAGACACTTAACACTTCCTAGCTGTGTGACCCTGGGCAAGTCACTTAATCCCATTTGCCTTAAGGGGAGGGAGATTAAAAACCTCTTCATGTATTATTCGGATTTGTTGTTTTCCTAAGTATTTCCGTTGTTATCTGGCAATCCTTTTTTCCTTCTTTTTTTGGAGGCTGTGGAATGTAAGTGACTTGTCGAGGGTCATATAGCTAGTAAGTGTCTGAGGTCACATTTGAACTCAGGTCTTCCTGACTCCTGGGCCAGCAGTTTATCCACTGTATTCCCTAGCTTCCCTTTTGTGATTTTATTTTTTGACCAGGAATTAAAGACAGTTTAAATTTCCATGTGTCTGGGTACCTTTTAATTGTGTGTTTCTATTTTGATTATATGTTTCTATTTTTAATGTAAAATATTCTGCAAATATAGTATATAGAATTTCTGCCTTTTTTTCCCCCACTTCAGAAAGCATGTTTTTATGTCTTAGTATAGAATCTTAGAATTTAGAGCTGACCGAGGTCTTAGATATGGTCTAATTCAGCTTTCTGACTAAGGCCCAGGGTCGGTCACATAGCAAGTTAGAAACACATTCTGAACCCAGTTCTCCTAACTGCCAAGCCAGTATTCCTTCCACTCCCTCTTCATTTTATTAATTAACTCCACCTTATTTATTATGTTTTTCAGCTCTTTAATCCTTCATTAATTCTTTATCTACTTACTAAGTTATTTTCTAATATTATAGTTTCTAATTCCGATTATTTTCTTCTCTATTTCTTTCTCCAAAGTATGCAGTCTTTCAATACTGGTTTTTATTTGTTGTTGCTGTGTCATCTGGGCCAGAGAGATTCAATATTGCTAGTTTTTCAATGTTTAATGTTACATTGTGTCCTTGTATATAGTTTAGTGTATTTTTGCTCTGTAGTATACTTTTATCTACTAATCACCCGTTCTTTGTAGTAATTCTAAGGGCCCTTATCTTTTTCTTCTTTCCCTTTATCCACCTAGGGTATCATATCCTAAGTCTGCTGAAAAGAAAGTAAATTTTCATCCCTGAAATCTCACAAGATATCTTGGGGTTTACAGATAAGGACTGTTCCTTAAACTTAAATCAGCCTTATTTGATCATTGTTTTGACCAGAAACTCTAAGGGTCTTCCTCTCTCAGATTGATTTTTTTAAATATTTAATTTTTTTAACTAGGTAAAACAGACTATTCTCTTCCCTATTTCTTACCTAAACTTTATCATTGATTGAGTCTTGCTTCAATCAGAGATCTGTTGAAGATCTTAGCTTAAAAAGGTCAAGGTCTTCCCCCACTGCATCTAGGGCCATATTCAATCATTCTAGCTAATCTTGCCAATGGAACCAGGTGGCTTTAGGGAAGAAATTGAGGCTGGGGTAACCTTGCATAGCCCTCCCTCACTTAAATCTAGTTTACTTACATGTCATGGCATCACCTTCCTGATATCATGGTCCTCTTTGGGAACAAAAGATCATCAGCAAAGCCCTTAAAGATTGAATATAAAACTCATTTTCAGATAAGGAAACTAAGCCCTTGAGAATGATAGTAATTTGACCATAGTCATCCCAGCAAATGAGTGACTGAATCAGAGGTAAAACTCAGTTCTTCTGAAGCTAAGTCCATTGTTCTATTAGGCAACAGATTGAGATTAAAGACAAAATCTAACTAATGGTGATTCCCTCTGCCCATTATTTTAATAGGGGAATTAAGCCTGTTTTCTATCATGTTAGGTTTCTACTCATCCAGTAAGTTTATTTTTATTGTTCTGGGCATTTTCTTCTCTTTACACAATTTCTGTAGTATATTTTAAACTCTTTTATTTCCCATATACCATTTCAAAACAATTTTTTTGCTCACTTTGTAATACTTTTATCTTCAGTGATTTTGCAGACATTTTGTTTCTAACTATTGGTTTTTATTGATAACTCGAAAAACCTTGAGGTTTCTATAGGGATGATATGGCATTTAACTTTGGGAACTAACCGTCACCAACCTGTTCATCCATGTTATGTTTCTATTCTTTCACATTTTCACACTGCTGTGTAATTTTTTTTTTTTAACATTAGATGTCTTTATCACGTATGTCTCATCTTTTTTTCAGATCTCCATAGTTTCTTTTCATAATCTTTGCAGATGTGAGACTTGAATGAAATATTTCCTTCATTTCTGCATAGTCTTGAAATAGTTTCCAAATTCAGCTTGCAATCTAAAAATAATCTTGAAATAGGGTCATCTGTTTGTGTCTTCTAGCTTGGTGCTTTACTAGTGGTATAATTCCTGTTTCTCTTTTGTTCTTTCTGGGTTCCTCCCTCTCCCCTACCCTGGCCCCCATTCTGTTCTTCTCCAAGGTCTTTGGGGCATGTCCCAAGTCATTTCTTATCCTCAAATCTCTAAATGTTCTCTCCTTTCTTCTTGGCAGCTTGGAAAATGCCATCTTTGTCTCTTAAAGTTTGCAAACTTGCCAGGTAAGTGTCTGGAAGGCTGTCTTTGAGGATGGTTCATGGAGGAGACTCTGTGACCCTCTCTTCATGTTCAGGCTGAGACCATTCTTAAGTTTTGGAAAATGTTCTTTAATCATTTCCCACGCTATGTTTTCTGTGGTACTGGCCTTTTCCATCTTTTTTTCTTTTCTTTTTAAAAATTAAATTTACCTATCATCAACAAACATAAATCTGCAAATAAGAACCAAACAAAAAATTATACCTAAAACCAAAAATCTTTAGTATTTGTAGTTTTTAAAATTTAAGTAAATTAATTTTAACAAAGTAATAACAAAAGTAATCTTTGTTAGTGCCCCCTTTAAATCTTTGCTTTTTTTCTAGATTTCATTACTACTATTATTGACATAATTACAGCCACTGTCTATATTCTTTTGGTCTTGCTTTCTTCTTCACTCTTATCGTTGCATATGTCTCCCATATTTATTTGTGTCCTATCTCTTTTGATGTTCTTACTGAATCATTATAAAGCTCCTTGATCTATTTTCTAGGGTCTTGTGTTTCTCCTATGAAATTGTCATCCATTTATATGTTCTGGCTGTAGCCCAGCTTTGCAATCTCTAGTGTAGCTTTCATTTTCATTGTTGAGACTATGCTGCCTCAGTTTTCCTCACATTCTTCATTCCTATTTTAGAAACTTCTCCAAGTTATCTTTTTATTTTAGCCTTTACATTTTAAGTTCCACTTAACCTCTCTGTCTGTTTACCTTACTCACCTACTCTACATTTTAGCCAAAATGAATCACTTTTTTTTGAGTTCTGCTACCTCAATGAAAACAATCTCTCCCAGATTTTCTTAGAGT
Source organism: Antechinus flavipes (assembly GCF_016432865.1). Classification (NCBI taxonomy): domain Eukaryota; kingdom Metazoa; phylum Chordata; class Mammalia; order Dasyuromorphia; family Dasyuridae; genus Antechinus; species Antechinus flavipes. The sequence continues at coordinate 667,067,849 of NC_067398.1, forward strand.
TCATTTTTGGATGTCTTCATTGCTCATATAACATTCTTTGTGTACATGAACGTGTACATGTACATGTTCTTGAGAACAGAAGCTATTATTTTTCATCTTGTATCCCTGTTGCCTAGCAATCTGTGTTGTTACACATGTTTATAAATGTATGTTAAGTAGAATTAAATGTTTTATGGGATCTTGTACAATCTCCCTGAGCCTCAGTTTCATCATTTGTAAAATGAGGCTGAACCAAGGTGATTTCTGAGAGCCCTGCCATTGTTAGAATCTATGATTCTTTTGGTAGTTGCTAACACTAATTCTCTGTACTTTTGTCTCTAAGCTTGAGCCCAACATCAGAACCCCTAGATTCAAATCCTAGCTCTGCCACTTATTGCCAGTTTGACTTCAAACAAGTAACTTCTTAACAGACCTCAGTTTCCTCATTTAGACAATAATTCCTACTACCTTAATCTCACCAGGTTGCCAGGGTAAAATTAAATAATGTGTGCGTGCACATTTTGTAGTTGCTGTACAGATTTAGGAAGTAGAATATCTGCTTCCTGCTCCCCTCTCTTCCTCTTTTTTGGTGCCATAATTGAAGGCTACCTTTGTGGTTGCATCAAACAGAAGTTCTATGTCTCCTTTTACCTATCATCTTCCTGAAAGTTTCCCAATCCCAATTTATAGTCATATCTTCCATGAATTACCAGTCCTCAAAACAGTGACAATATGTTCAACACAAACTAAACCAAATTCATCTTTGCTGAAATGTACTTGGGATCTTAGATTATTGTGCCTCAAGATCTTTATCCTTAGCATCACTGTACTGTTGAAGTAAGTGAAGTTGGCTGAAATTTCCCATTGATAGAATATTGAATAAAACAGCTTTTCATTCATATGGTTCTGGAATCTTCATATTGCCCAATAGCTCTCTCTTTTATTCAAATCAGGAATAAAATTGGCTTTGATTGAATTCTGTTTGTTACTTCATACTATTTATTAGATTTAGTGATAAGCATCTGACATGTTTGTTATTAGAATCTACAAGTGTATTTTATATAATCAAGATTGCACAAAGAGAGTTTCCCTTCCCAGCTTTTGGAGCATGGCGGGAGGGGGGTTTTAATATTTTATTTTTTCCCAATTACATATAAAACAATTTTTAATTTTCGTTTTGACCATTTTGAGTTCTAAATTCTCTTCCAATCTCTTTCCCTTCCCCTATCATTGAGAAAGCAAGCAATTTGATAATGGTTATAAATATGCAGTCATGCAAAATATATTAGTCATGTTATGAAAGAAAACATACCCACAAAAACAAGAAAAATAAATTTAAAAAACAGTATGCTTTGATTTGCATTTAGATTCTATCACTTCTCTTTCTGGAGATAGATAGCATTTTTCAGCATAGGTCCTTCAGAATTATCTTGGATCTTTGTATTGCTAAGAATACCTAAGTCATTCATAGTTGATCATTATACAATATTGCTATCACTGTGTGCAATGTTCTTCTGATTCTGTTCATTTCACTTTGCATCGTTCATGTAACTCTTTGCAGGTTTTTCTGAAGTCATCCTGCTCATCATTTCCTACAGCACAATAGTATTCCATCACAACTAATATATCACAACTTATTCAGTCATTCCCCAATTGATGGTTTTACCCTCAATTTCCAATTCTTTGCCACCAGAAAAAAGAAGCTATGCTTTTGTATATATGGGTTCTTTTCCTTTTTTTTTTTTAATTTCTTCAGGATATAGCCCTAGTAGTGGTATTTTTAGATTAAAGGGTATGCAATTTTATGGCCCTTTGGTCATAGTTACTGCTTTCCAGAATGACTGAACTAGTTCACACTAGTTCACAATTTGTGCCCCAATTTTCCCATAATTCCCTCCAACATTTCTCAGTTTTCTTTTCTGTCATGTTAAACAATCTGATAGGTGTGAAGTAGTTCCTCAGAGTTGTTTTAATTTGTATTTTTAATTTGTATTTTTCTACTCAAGTGATTTAGAGCATTTTTTCATTTGATTATAGCTTTGATTTCTTCATCAGAAAATAGCCTGTTATATGCTTTGACCATTTATCAATTGGGGAATAACTCATATTATTATAAATTTAACTTAGTTCTCTGTATATTTGAGAGGTGAGGCCTTTATCACAGAAACATGAAAACATTTTGTTTTGCTAGTTTTCTGCTCTCCTTCTACTGTTGGCGGCAAAACCTTTTTAATTTAATAGAGTCAAAATTATTCATTTTATATCCCATAATGCTCATTATTTCTTGTCTGGTAATAAATTCTTGCCTTATTCACCAATCTGACAGTTAAACTATTCAGTGTTTCCCTAATTTGCTTATGGCATTTCCCTTTATGAAGAGTTAGAATTCTTCTTGAAAAAAGTTTTCTGAAGATTAAACTGATATTTGCCTAATTCTTTTGGTTCTTTTCTCTTTTAGCATGCCTCTGCAGATGTGGAAAAGATGATACTTGGAAACAAATGTGATGTGAATGAAAGAAGACAAGTTTCCAAAGAACGAGGGGAAAAGGTAGGAATGATGTTTTGTTCGGTCATGTTTAAATTAATGACACTTTTGTAGGCTGTGCTGACTTAAATATGCTTAAAAGACTTTTTTTTCCCTCTTTCTAACACTGAAAAATTGTCCTTATCTGTTGACTTCAGCCACAAGCTGCAAGGTGGTTGCTTTACCTAAGTGCATGTGTTTGTGCATATGTGCAAGAACATAGATCTTTAGAGTAGTAATATGGGAGGAGCACCAAATTTAAGTTTCAACCCTGCCATGATAGCCATGCAAAGATGGAAAAGCTTCCTCATTCTTCTGATCCTTTAGTTTCTTCCTTTGGAAAAAATAAGAAGGAAAATAATAACAGCACTTATTTGGCACTTTACATGTGGTTCATACTTGCCCTATCTAATTCACAGAAGCCCCAAATTAAGAGAGTGAAAGTGATTTAAAATATATATATAGCCGTAGTGGCCAACTGAATAGTATTCATTGTAATTAAATGCAAAAAAAAAAAAAAAAGTAAAAATGAAAATCTTTGCCTTACTTTCAAAGCAGAAATAATTTTCTTTTGTGTAACATTTTCAACTGATTCCTAAATATCCCATCAGTTTACTGGCACATGGTAGGCAATTAATAAATAATTAATGATTGATTGAATACTCGATCTCACTAGAGTTGCTCTGGCCACTCTCAAATACATCTCATAGATCCATGGAGTATTTGTGGTAGGAGATGGAAAAGAATCATATAGCATGTAATGGAGATAGTAACTTTCTTTGTATCCAGGTTGGCACAGCTAGGCGAATTGGTTTAAGTAGTGAATAAGACCTAAAATCTTCCAACAAGAACCAAACAGTGATCATTACGATTTCAATCAGTAAATTGATTAGCTGTTTGGGAAGCATTTGAAAACACTACACAAAATGAAGAAAAAGGAAACAATTTCTGCTTTGAAAGTGAGGCAAAGGTTTGAATTTTTACTTTTTTTTTTGCGTTTAATAGCAATGAATACCATGAGGTAGAGTAAGTCACTACTGTTCAAGTAACATCATTTTAGCAGCAGTTTGGAGAGTGAAGTGAATTAGGGAGAGATTTGATGAAAAAAAAATCAATTTTAGAAAGTCATTGGAATAATCTAGGTGAAAGATGATGAGATGAACTAAGATGGTAGCTGTTTGAGTAGGAAAAAAGGGGTCAGATATAAGAGATGCTAATTGATTAGATGGTGTATGGTGAAAAAGAGGGAAGAATACAGGATAATGCTGGAGTTGTGAACCTGGGAGACTGGAAGAAACTGTTTCAATAGAAACTGAGAAGGTGGGGAGATGACTGTGGGTTTGAGAAAAGAGACAATGAGGTTTATTTGGAGTATATGGACTTGGACATGTCTCCAGGACATCTGTTTTGAAATGACAGTAGACAATTTGTAGTATGGAATTAAAGTCATAAGGAAAGTGGTTAAGAGAAGAATGAGGAGAGAAGATCATCACAAAAGCCCATAAGTTTGGAGAAATGATATTTGGGGATAGGGGGGAGTGTTAGGTATCAAGTATAGCAGATAGTTCAAGAAAAATGAGGACTTAGACCAGTCAGATTGGGCAATTAAAGGATCATTGGGTAATTTTGGAGGGAGTAGTTTCAGTTGAGTGAGGTGGGACTCCAAATTAGTAAGAATTTAGGATCAAGTGAGGGGAGAGGAAGTGGAGATAGTAATGGTAGACAGATTTTTCCTGAGTGTTATCTGAGGAAGGGAACAGAGAGAGAAGATGATAGTTTGATGTAGGGTAAGGCCTTAATAAAAGTTTTTAAAGATGAGAGAGGTTTGGGCATGGTTGAAGGCCTTGAGGAAGAAAATAATAAGAAAGAGATGTTTAGTTTTTGCCCTTTGTTCTCAAAGAGGACCAAAATGACATCACCATGTTGGGTTCAGAGTACAGTGTGTCTGACTGTGGCTGATCAGATCAGTACTAGCTTGGAAGGCTCTCCCACTAATTGGGCATGCCTCTTGTGTAGTAGAGAGTAGGAGGAGATTGAAGTTGTAATCTACAGAAGAAAATGGGAGGGGATGGGGTCAAGTGTACATGTAGAGTCATTGATCTTCCCGGGAGAAAGTCCATCTCATTGTCAGGGACTGGGAAGGGACAGGGGTGACAGAGAAAGGGGAGATTTGTCAGTGTCTTCAGTCTTCTTAATAGAATGTCTCAGCCAAGAAAGAGGGGGGGCCTTTCTCAGTTGTGTAGATCAGAGAATAAAATGTTTGAGAAAATGTAGAACAATTTTCTTTTAAACTTGGTAAGAGACTTTTAAAAAGCAACGAAGTTCTCCTTACTTCCTTCTACCTCCTTAAAAAAAAGAAAAAAGGAATCACACAAACAGGTTAACTTTGAAAATTACATATTGGATTTATTATATACTTGAAAAGTAGGCTCTACTTAATAGAGATTCACAATTTTTATATGTAGTTCTCTCATCATCTAAAATGAGAAATGCTCATTTTATTTAGTGTTCATTCAGCAAAAGAATGCAAAAACATTTTTACAGGCGTGAACCCAAAAATATTAGGGAACTAGAAAGGATTATCTTGCTACATCAAGGGCCCAGGTGAAATTGAATAATATTATGTGAATTTATAATGTATCCAATTAGCATAGTTGTGGAACTTCCTCCAGCTCTCTAAAGCAGCATATGAATAGGATCAGAGGAGGCAGATGGCAGACTAATCTTGGGCTGAAGTTTGTCAAGGGATGAGAGGCAGTAGGGATTCAAGATAAAAGGACAATGTAGACTTGAAGTAGCTAACTATAGAGTCAGTTCTGAAGAAGGAAGTCAGAGCAGAGGCAGGGGTCTGCGGAAATACTTATTGGAGGTTTCAACATGGGCCTTTGTCCACACTGATTTTATAAGTTTACAAGAGGTGAGACATAAGGAGAGATGTGTGATCAGGAAAATGCTGAGGTTTTTCATTAATCTCTTTTTTCCAAGAACTATCTTTGACTTTGCCCAGTTGTAAAATCTTGAACATGTTTGTGTTTTTATAACAGGTGAATTAGAGGACTTTTTTTAATTGTCCTGGACTGTTGTATTAGAAGGTAATTAAGCTAACCTCACAGGAGCTAGCTAGATGACTCAGAGGGAAAAGTACTGGGCCTGAAGATAGGAAGACCTAAGTTCAAATCTGGCCTCAGACAACTGATTAGCTGTGTGACCCAAATCACTTAATGTCTGTTTGACTTAATCTACTGGGGAAGAAAATGGCAAACCACTCCAGTATCATTGTCTTAAAAATGCCATGACCATCACTGGTATGCTAAGGTCCACAAGGACACAATTCAAGAATAATAACCTAACATTTTGAAGGATGATACTTAAAACATTTTAATATACCACAGAAAATTATGTAGAAAGGTTATTAAATGGCTACTATTGCCTTGCAAATCCTTAATGCTTAGATGAATTCCTGTGAATTCCAAAAGCACAGGTCACAGCCCAACCTTGCTTCCTTAACTTCTACAATTCTTGTCCATGATTTTCTATCCATAAGTCTGTCAAAGCATATTCTTAAATCTCCTGTTTAATGTAGCTATAAATATGGCACAAGATATCTCTGTTTATCTCTACTCTACCTGCCTATCCCCATAGAAAAGGGGAGATTATATAACTCTTTAATACTTTGTGCCACTTCTTTCTCACCATTCTTCGTTTATAATATGCTTTAGCCTGTGCAGTCTACCATGCATCCTCATAGAGCCCATCAGGACCTTACCTTTCTCAATCCACCCACAGTAGCCCACATTATAGTGGGCTACTGCAGTTCCAGTAGTAATGAGCCAAAGAATAGGACAGTTACTACTGACAACCTCCTCCCCTTTCAAATCAATGATGATCACTTTCATCTCTATTCCTCCTGGATTTATCCAATGAATTTCAAGAAAGTCATTATACAAAGTTAGTTGTATAGTGCTTTTCAAGTAATCTGATTTCAACATTCATGGATTTCAACATTCTGATTTCAACATTCAACATCTTCTTGGAGGAGAACCTTAAAGATATAACTTTGTCAAAATGAAGCATTTTTCCCCTTGTCAAACATTAAATTCAGTGGGATCCTGTATTCTACCTTTCATTACTTGCATGACTATGAAGATATAATCTGCTATAGAATATCACAAATTTCATTTTGTATTTTCAAAAATGACTTCAGTATATGTATAAATTATTCTTACAAAGTTTTTGTAAAAATGAGAAAGTAGACATATGATTTGGTAGTTGTCAGTGCTTTCTTGGTGACTTTTTTTGATAGTAATAATAGCTGTGGGGGTTGGGAGAAGGTTTCCTGTAGTTTCCCCCTTTCAGATGCTTAGAGATTAGATCCCTCACAATTATCATCTGAATGGACTGAAATTAAGGGCCAATTAGGTATCTTCACTTACAGAGAAAACTTATTTTGTCTAAGAAATGTTGATAGATCTTTATTATTTTTCATAAATCTGTCTTGTCCTCTCAGTTTTATCCTTGAATATATTGGGGAAAATCATACTAATTTTTCTGCAAACTTGTTTTAGCCTCTGACACTTCACCATTTGTTTCTATATATTTTTCCCTAATCTTCCACTGTCTTCCATAAGATTTTGCAGAAGAGTTTATATTTTCCTTAAGCTACTGTTGCCTTTCGCTGTCACAGGTGTTTGAAAGGTTTTCTAGCCTCTTTTGGCCTTGCTTTACATTGTCTATATTTTCTTAGCAAATGAGGACAGTCTGTGTCTCATATTTTATCTATATCAATTCAGTGTCTAAATTGGTGGAGTTGGGTCTGTTTTGGTAGCATGCTGTAACTTCTTTGACTCCAGATTCTTCTGATTTGACAAAGACAGGAAATGAAGTGCAAGCTAATCAGGTGTCACATGAAATAGTTTTTGTGGTCCTTGGATTCACAATAAAACCAGCTCTATAAATACCTTTACTTGCCACGTCAATTTGCAGAACCTCTGAACCATCCTTCCGTGTAGCTACAACTTCTATCTTCTGGTTTCAGTTTTAGTGATAATGTTACTGTTAATATAATCCAGCTCCTCTAGTAAAATGTCAACTCATTGGTCTTTGGAAAAAGATCTCACATTAAAAGAATTTACCAACAGTTAATTTTATATATAATCTAAAATCTGTGGATTCTTAGCCCATCTTTCTGCATTTCTTTTTTTTTTTTTTTTTTTTTTTTTTCCTATTTAACCATCACTGCTGCACAGAATGAAAAGGACTGAAGACCATCTCTTTTTGCTTTGGTAACCATGATAAAAGAAATTAGCACCTAAGTGCTGTCAATAAGCCTCTTTGTGCTTAGCCTGACTGGGTCTGGGGCAGCAGACAATGTCTTAACTAGCACTGTGCTCATTTCCCTAGCACTATAGTAGAAATGTCGGTGTTTAACAAAGTGGTAAATGAGTAGCCACACTTGATCTGGCTAGAATATGCAGAGTGTCTTCTGATCCCTAGCTCTAGTATCTTAAACTGTGGTCCAGAAATTTAAATTCTGTTCTCAGATACCATCTTTCTAACTGTTCATTTCCCAAGTATTCCTTTCTTTTTTAAACCCTTTCCTCAGTCAGGAGTGATAAGGGAAAAAAATTTATATGCCCAAGTTGCAACCCCCTCTGCTCCATTAGTTGAATTTTGCACAGACTTTTATCTAGTTTCTAATATGGAAGACTCTTTCAGTGTTGAATAGATCTGGACTCTCATAGCCTGGATTTGAATCCTGTCTCTGTTATATACCTCCTAGAGCTTCACTTTTCTTGTCTAAAATGAAGATTATTAAATAATTCTTGTAACCTACTTTCCAAAGTTACAAGAAAAGCACTATCAACCTTAAGGTATTCAGAGAAAATATAAGCTAATGCTTACTAACCTGTCTTGTGTTCTGACTTTCTTGTAGCTAGCACTTGATTATGGAATTAAATTCATGGAGACCAGCGCAAAGGCCAATATCAACGTAGAGAATGTGAGTATGTGACAGAGTAATACGTTATATTAACCTGCTCACCACAGTTCCACTTTACTCAGACATCCAAATTGGAGTTAAAACTCTTTTAATCACTTATGATCATAGCTTTTTTAATAACTGCCAGGCCTTCCTAAGGACTTATTTCCAGGGAGTATTCTACAAAGTGGATATGTTCAGGAATTAGATTCAAATTAGGTCTTAATTCCTGTTCCTGATCCTCACTTATGATCTATTGTCAATAGATTTAAGCTTTGATTCTCTTATTCTGACACAAATTGAGTTAAGGGATTAAATTGACCTGGCCATAGATAAATCTGTGAGTTCTTTCTGATTTCTCTGATTGTATCTGTCTCCATGGGCAAGAAGTATATAAAAACTCCTTGCTCCAGCCTCTAATTGTGACACTGGTAGAGAGCTGCCCTGTGTTTTGATAGATCTTTTTCAAAATGAATATTCCGCACTTAACTTATGAGAAAACTTGGTATATTGGTAAAAGGAAATTTGGTTTAATTTCTGCTCTTTGGTACTTTGATCAGCAAACATATTAAGTGCCTTCTATATGCTGGATAGTCTGGTAAGGGATAAGTTACAAAGAAAAAGACAAAATAGTCTCAAATCTCAAAGAGTTTATATTCTCTCTCTTTCTCTCTCTCTCTCTCTCTCTCTCTCTCTCTCTCTCTCTCTTTTTTTTTTTGGTGTTAAGTGACTTGCTCAGAGTCACACAGCTAGTAAGTATTAAGTATCTGAGACTGGATTTGACTTCAGTTCCTCTTGACTTTAAGGCTGTACTCTATCCACTGTGCCATCTAGCTGTCCCAAGTTTACATTCTCTTGGGAGAGAAAACGCATATTGTATTAGAGAATATTCAGAGTAAACTTGGTTAGTCTTGAGTAAGCCAGCTAACTTCTTAACCTCAGTTTTTTTTAATCTATAAAATAGGGATAATAATCTCTTAACAAGCTCAAAGTTTTTGCCAGATCAAATCCAATAATGGATATAAATTATTTTCTTCTTGTCCTTAATATTTAATATTAATAAAATTGTGGTGGGATACAGATGTTGTGAACTGCTTCTCCGCTTTGTCCAGGCCAAATGAATTTATAGTGTGTTTGGTTTTGAATGTCCTTCCATTCTGATAGCCCTGAGAAAAGTAGTGGTTTTTAGACTCATTTCTTTAGGTAGAAAACTGAGCTAGACAGTGATGCAGAGTACTGTGGAGATAGCCAGTTTTGGTGTGGAGCCACTGCCAGGGAAACAAGTATAATTCACTTGCTGTTGTCAAGGAGTCCACAGTGTATTTGAATTAATCAGACATACATCTAGATAATTATTCGTAATCACAAACCTCCAATGAGAGGTGCAGAATAAATGCTGAAGGCAGACCAAAGGAAGGAGAGATGCTTCTGGGCAGAAATAGTCAGCAAAGGGCTTCCTAGAAGAAGTGAAATTTCATTAGGTCTTCTGTGAATGATGGATAGGATATGAATAGAAATAGGGAGAATCAAGGCTGGACAATGAATGGCATGACCAAAGTCATAGATGCAGAACATAAATTCAACAGATTATCTACTGTTTTAAAACATTCTGTTTGGTGTTGGGGGCATGAATTTGGAAAATGTAGTTCATGTTACACTCTTAAAGAAGCGAGCACTTTGGCAGAACTAGAAATTCATTGTAGAGAGTGTTAGAAGTTAAGATTAGAGAGTTAGTTTGGACCCAAATTGAAGTGGGTCTAGAATTAGCCAGACCACAAAGTTTGGACCTGATCCTGTAAGTAGATTGTAAAATGTAAATATACAAGTCCTGAACTACTATAAATTGTTTTGCATTGCCCATAAGAATGTAAGTTACACTCTGAGGAAAAGCATAGTTAGTATAACAGACTAGAAAGTCTTCAAATGGATTTTAAGTCATTTGTAACTTCCTGCTTAGGCAGCATGGATAGTAACTTTTCTTTGCTACTCTAGGCATTTTTCACTCTTGCAAGAGACATCAAAGCAAAAATGGACAAAAAATTGGTGAGTAATGATTCATTCCAAATCATGAAAAGCATCATTACAGTAATGACTGGTCCCCTGAGGACAAGTTCCCTCTTCAATAAAGTGTTAGTTATGGCAGATGTTTCCTCACTGTCTACAGAATTAACTGGGGTTTGCCAAGTTCGAGACTAGCATTTGCTGTGTTTAGGGAAACCTAAATGTAATAACAGCATTGAACTCCATATGCAGCTACTGGAAAAAGTTAGGTGAAAAGGTTCCCATTTGACTTTTCAGCCTTATAGCATCATCCTCTTGTTAGTAACTTTACAGTAATGCAAAAAAAACAAAACAGCAAGACTGTGCTTACACAAAATGACAGAGCTGGGGAATAAGATGTCCAGGCCATACAGTTCTTTAGCAATCATCTGCCCAAACCTTTGTGTTATAGATGAAGAAAATGAGACAGAGACAAAAGAAAAGGCTCGTCCTAAATCACTCTGGGAATCAGTAGCAGATTCAACACATTTTTCTTGCTAGCTTTCCATTTCCTCCTATGTAAAATAAGAAGCCTGGACAGCCTCTTGGGTCTATTTTAGCCCCCCTCTCCATCTCTGACCAGTTATCTTTTTTCTCCTGGCTCTCTCTGATTCATTATTCTCTGTGCTACACCCCTCTGGCTTCCTCCCACCCCCCTTGGCAGACTTTTTTGATGTGTCCCCTGGAGAGGTCGAGCTAGTCCAATGTGGGAGATGGGAGTAAAATGTTTATGTAGGAAGAGTTGTTTGAATACTAAGGGTATATACTGTCTCAGTACCTTTTCCTCCAGCTCACCCTTTTTCACTAGAAAAAATCTTTTCTATTTTTCAGGAGGGTAATAGTCCACAAGGCAACAGCCAGGGCGTCAAAATCACTCCTGACCAACAAAGGAAAAGCAGCTTTTTCCGATGTGTTCTTCTGTGAGGAACACCGCCTTAATCTGAGCCTATGCTCAGCTGAACTGGACTGTGCCCGTTCCGAGTGAGTTTTCCTCTTATCTGTGGACTTCCCACCTTCCAACACGCCTGTCCCATGGCTCCGTGGCTGCTGCGGGACCCCGGCTGCCGGAACGAAATTGAGAAATTGTTTATTTTAGTAACGGTCTGATTTTTCCAACTTTGGAGATGGAATAAGTTAAGAATTTACTATTTTTCCTGTAATGTTTGCCATATCGGCTCCAGCATTGTATGACCAGTGAAGAGAAACAGTTGAAAACTGACCAACAATAGCACCTTTCTAACAGGATTCAGTCTCTGAGGGTGGTTTGGCGTTTTGGTGTGTTTTGTCTCTCTTTATTTTTTGGTATCTGGAACACGTCTAAACTCCAACAAGAATACCAGCCTGGTCAGAAGAGGGCACTTAAATGCCAATATTGATTAAAGGTGTTTGTATACATGATCCCCATGCACCCACTGTACAGAGTCATGGACTCAGGCATTTTATCTTACAAGCATTTCTGTCTCAGGACCCACTGCAAAAGTCACTCATTTAAGCAGCAGAGAGCTGACTATTGAGAGTGGGGAATATATTAGCCTCAACCTGGGCCTTTCCAAATTACGCTTTACTATTCGGTCATAAGGCTACATTCATAGTTCTGGACAATCTACCAAATCAAATCCATTTTTTAAATGTTTTGTAAAAATAAACCAAAGTGAAACATGAATTTATTGAATTCTTTGGAGAGTGTTTCAAGGGGGAACTACTGGTTTTCTCCTCTTTGGTGCCTGGGTTTCAGTCTCTTATCCATAATCCATTCAAGTTTCTTGTTATGTGTAAGCCCGTCGGTGGCTTCTGTGATCTCTGACCTTTCACTGTCTACAGTAATGCCTTTCCAGCTGTGGTATAAGTAGCTCCTGATGGTGATCCTCACATGACTTAGGAAACAGGGATCACCCAGGGACCTTTACCTATTTCCTTCTTTGCCTATGATTTGGGGGAAAGGGTTGCCTCCCTAACATTTAAATCCAGAATGGCCAATGTTCCTCTGCCACCTCCAGTCAGGGACATCAGGTGGCCAAAACACATTCTTCCTCATGTATACAAACACAAATAGCCCCACGCTAGGCAGTAGGTCACCCTTATCTCCAAACGGGATGTCCTTTTTAGCAGAGATTTATTTTTTAAATTCTTAGTGCCATGAAGTGATTCAGTCTTCGATTTCCAAGAACAGGTACAGACGATTGGGGAGTCTGTGCTATTCCAATTGGCCGTGGCAGGAAGAGAAGAGTCCTCTCCACTGGCCCCATTCCCACCCCCAAGGTGTGCCAGTGACACACAACACATTCCAATGTGAAATACTAACAGTAAAACAGTTTGGGGTTGGGGGTTTTGTTTTGTTTTGTAATTATCATTATTAGGTTCTCTTTGACAGCTAGTGGCTTTCAGCTTAGAGCCTGTACAATTGAAAGTAGTTTACTAGGTTGGAGGTAACGTCAACAACTAAGTTGTTTAGAAGCTGCTGTCTCAATCAAGTCATTGGCATAGTTCCATAGTTTCTGAATTAAAACAAACATATCAACAGTATCCTGCTATTCACTGGAATCTCTAACATGCTCTGTTTACATTGATAAATGCACTTAAGGAAAAGAAATTAAAGCTCATTTTAAAGTTAATGGACTTTATTTCCCGTCGTCTCCTTTTAAGAACAGTTATAATAGATTTTTATTGTAACTTTTGTTCACCTCATTTGAGCCCCCTACCCCCCTTAGAAAGCTAGCAGGATGGATACTAATTTTTAGTCCAGCGAACTGAGAAGTAGAAAGGTCCATTGACTTGCCTACTATTGCATAGATACTAAGTAGGAGGGAGTTGAACCCAGTTCTTCTGACTCCCAGTCAAGCTGTCATTCCATTACACTCAGCTGCTTTGAATAGGTATCAGTGTTTCAATGAATGTTTGTTGATTTATTCAATTATTGTGATTTGAATCCCTTTTGAATGCCAGAACTCAGGTTCCATGAACTAAAAACAGCAGCCATAAAAGCAGCTGAGAGGTTAAAGTGTGGGTTGGTGATTTGGTTTAAATGTATCTCAGTCTTAAGTGTCACCTTTTCCCAAAGAAGTCCATCATCCTGTACTTGGATGGTTTCTATGTGTGCCTGGACCTTGGAGGCCAGAGGCACAACTGGGCCAAATACAGAAGTGCCAGGCAGTGGCATGGGGTCCCTGTATCTAGTATGTTTCTGGCTAGCAAATCAAGCAATCAAGGAAAAGTCCAGAGTTTCTGTTTCAAAGTTCCCCATTGGAAGTTTGTAGATTATGATAAAGTTCAGGAAAAAACCAATCCTTGGCTGTGAATGGGGCAACTGCCACAGGGCACTTACCTTGGTAAAAATAGCCTCTCCTAACCCATGTTCTTAATGTAAACAAGACAAGCCACAGCTGCAGTCAGCCATCTTACATTCAGGAAGTCACAAATGGGAATGGCCCTTTCATCAGAGAAGGTTAAAGCTGGAAGGGACTGATAGCTAAGATAAAAGTTTCATCCAATAGTAAGCATCATTTCACAAATGGAATAGACTCAAAGGCATTCTAACCTGGTGCCAAAGCTGGGCTTTGAACCTAGTGCTTTCTTCATCTTCTATTTCTCCTGCTGGATTTTATCTCCTCCCTTTGGATTAGATAGAATAAGGTTGAAGTTGTCCCATTTTCTTTATAAGCTCTGGGTGACATGTAAACTGAGTTGTCCACGGACAGGACAGGGTCAAAAGGTAAGATGGGAGCTGGTGAATGATTTACACCTTCCCCTCTTCTGCAGGGCTACACCCTTAGTCACTGGCCCTAAAGGGACAGATGGCCTTGCTCAGTACACTGAAAATCATTAGAGGATTGGGACTTTGGATATCCCCGATTTAAAATGGACCTAAATGCTTTGACACAGGTGAAATTGTTTTTAATCCGATTAAAAGCTATGGGCAGCTTTTGACCTTTTGATTAAGGTCCAGATTTCTTTGCCTGTGTAAGCTGGTCCCAACTGTGCTTATCTCGTGCTCCCCTTTTTATACCTAACATAAGTAACGTAAGCCAAACAGATCCTGTGCTCCTTGTGTATTATCCTTTCTTACTCCACTCCTTTACTCAAGCTATTGCTTTAATATTAAATGGTCATTTCTTCCTCCTCATACTTTTCAAGGTTCAACTCTATTTCAAATTTGTCCAGGCAGCCTCACCACTCCAGTCCAAACGACCTTTCCCATTTAGAAGCACCTGAGTGTTACAATGCATAGAGACTAGACCCAAGTCAGGAAGACTTAAATTCAAATCAGTAGCTTTGTGATCCTGACCAAGTCACAACCCGGTTCTCGACTGTAAAAAGGAGATATACCAGCATCTACCTTCCAAAGCTGTTGTCAAGATCAAATGAAATATTTGTGAAGTGCTTTACATTGCCTGGAACATCATAGGCACTATGTAAAATGCTTGTTTCCTTCCTTATGACTTCACTGGGTGAGCACTCCTAGTTTTGAATTTTCATTCAATTACCCACTTCTAAAGGTCTCATTACTCAAATAGACTTAGAACTCACCATTTTTTTCCCTCTAGAATGCCCCCAGCATAGGGCACAGAGAAAATAAAACATCAATATATATTTAGTATTATGGATTTAGAGGTGGAAAGAACTTCAGGTTCAGTCTCATCATTGTACCTGAGACTCATTTGCCCAAGGCAGAGCCAAATTTCAGACCTAGGTCCTCAAACTTCAAATCTATTATTTGTTTTCTCCTATTTAGTCCTGTTACCTTGGTTGAAGAAGTTGATGTGAGTTTATCTTCTAGCATATATCCCAAGTGTAACCAATAAGGTGAAAGAATCTGTGAACATGATTATTTAGCTAGGTTGTTTTGAATAAAACAAAAAGCATTAGACTTCTAAAAAGTCAACTTAAGCAAGTTGCCTTGGGACTGGAGATGACTAAATGTGGTGTCACTTTTCTAAGAGACAAAGGTGAATTCTTCAAAATGCATGCTAATAAGTTTGCGTTCCTTGTTTTTAAAAAGAATAGTTATTGGGGTTCCAGGAAGGCATAAGAGTAAGAAGTGAATTCAGGAGGGCTTAGTATCACAAATGTACACATAAGAAACATGAAGAAAGGAAGTAAAAAGAATTTTAAGAGCTAAACACTTGGAAATAAAAAATATTCAAATGGCTAAAAGAAAGTTCCAATACAATGAAAAACAAAGATATCAGAAGAAAAAATATACAAACAACAGAAGTACCAGAAATGAAAACCAAATTCCATAGGATATAAAGGATATGCAATGAAATGAAAAAAAATAGCTGAACTACCAAGATGAAATAAGAGACTGGATGCAGTTAAGAAATTTTAACCAAGATAATGAAATTCAACAATCTGTAAATATCAATGGGAAATAAAATTGTGATAAAAAAATATTTACTCAGGGCAGCTAGGTGGCACAGTGGATAGAGCACCAGCCCTGAAGTCAGGAGGACCTGAGTTCAAATTTGGCCTCAGACACTTAACACTTCCTAGCTGTGTGACTCTGGGCAAGTCACTTAATCCCAATTGCCTCAAGAGGAAAAAAAGTTTTTACTCAGATTACAAAATGTCAGAAACAAAATGACAAAATAGGAAAAAATTGAGCACAGGCAATTACACATCTAGAACAAAATTTTGGATTCAGTGATAACAAAAGTAAAACCTAGTTACTATAGTTCAGAAGGCCATATTAAAAAAAATTCCTTAGAAATTGAAAAAGAACAAACAAATCCATAAAATGTAGGAATATTAAATTCAGTTTGTACAAGTATCACTTTGTAGCTCTAAGACTATGGTTTCTTAATAGTTAAGATGGGGTTGTAAAGGTTTGTAGAGAAGCTTACATTCTGCAATACCTTCTCTGGCAAATATCTGAATATGGCCCCAGAAAGACTAATGCTAAAGGAACTCAAAAGGAAACAAAAATAAGTTGTTCCATCCATCCTACAATCACACAAAAAATGGTGATCAGAACAGGGTGAAGGATCAAACTAGATAGGTCATTGCCTGCTAAAGTAAACAAGGAAGGGGCAGGAAGAGGACCGGAGAGAAACATCATTGAAGAAACAAGCAAATCACAGCAGTCTGATTAGAACCTAATAGAGTGGAAAAAGGAATAGAGCCAACCCAAACTCCTTCAAATAGACAAGATAGCCATTTATGGATGCTGTAAACCAGCAGTACCTCCAGTGACCAGATTCTTGAAGCCAGATGCCATCAGAATACAGGAGATAAAAATGCCCCCATTATGTGCCCAAAACCCAGGTAATGCAATCACATAAAGCCATAATGGGAGACTGGGCCAATTTGACACCTAAGTGCCGCTGTTGCAGAGGACTATGCAAGAGAGGCTTATGACACTCTCTAACATACCATTCCGAAATATCAGAGAATCCTCAACAGAAGCAGAACCAACTCCTGCTTAAAGATTGTGCCAATGAGTTCCATTGCTCTTGTGATGGAGAGAGCCATCTACACCCAGAGAAAGGACTGTGGGGACTGAGTGTGGATTACAACATAATATTTTCACTCTTTTTATTTGCTTGCATTTTGTTTTCCTTCTATTTTTTATCCTTTTTGATCTAAGTTTTCTTGTACAGCACGATAATTGTATAAATATGTATAGAAGAATTGCACATGTGTGACATACATTGGATTACTAAGAGAGGGGGTAGGGGAAAGGGAGGGAGAAAAAAATTTGGAACATAAGGTTTTGCGAGGGTGAATGTTGAAAACTGCATGTTTTGAAAATAAAAAGCTTTTAAAAAAAATAGATTTAACTTAAACTTGGAGCCACAGAGGTGGGCCACTAAGATAAGGCCCAAATACCCTTCAGCTAGACTGACCACAGCTACAGCATCCTGACTACAAAGGAGACCGGGCCAAACAAGCCTTATCCAACCTTTCCAAGTGTGCGAGAGAGGCCTGACCCAAACACTAAATCCTAAAACAAGAACTGACGCTGAAAACATAAGTAAACGGGAGAAAACACCAAACATAATTAGCACTATGAATTAAAAAGAGATTAACCCAGAAAAAAATAATCTCACAACTACAAATTGGCCTTCAAAGGGGTTTTGATTTTGGTTTTAGTTTCAAATGGTTTAGCAGACACTATAAGATAGATAGGAAAAAAAATGAGACTTTGGGAGGAAAAATTTAAAAGGAGAATAAATGAGATTGATGAAGATGACAGAATAGAAGGAAGCAATAAAACCTAGCTATCTCCCACAATTGTTCCAATAAAGATCAAAGAATACCAGATCAAGTAATGACTGAGGAATTCAAGGAGAAACCAAAATAAGAAAATTTTTTTAGCACAGAGTAGCATATATCCAGAAATAGCCAGAGGCCTGCAGGCATTTGAGAATTCATTTGGGAAGGACCATGCATAGAATTCTAGCATAGACCTTGGGGGGTCCTGTGGTGCTGTGCACCAGATAAAGAAATAGTGTTTCTCTATGCTCAAAGGCCTATAAAACTCTGCATGCCCTTTGATCACTACTGGGTCTGTATCTCAGATCATAAAAGGGAAGAAAAGAGCCCACATGTACCAAAAAATGTTTGTGGCAGCCCTTTTTATAGTGGCAAGGACCTGGAAACTGAATGGATGCCCATCAACTGGAGAATGGCTGAGTATGTTATAGTATATGAATGTTATGGAATATTATTGTTCTGTAAGAAATGATCAGCAGGATGAGTTCAGAAAAGCCTGGAAAGACTTACATGAACTGATGATGAGTGAAGGGAGCAGAACCAGGAGAACATTATACACAATAAGAACAAGATTATGAGATGATCAACTGTGATGGATTGGGCTGTTTTCAATGATGAGGTAACTCAAGACAATTTCAATAGACTTGTGATGGAAAGAGCATCCACATCCAGAGAGAGTACTATAGAAATTGAATGTGGATAACAACATAGTATTTTCACCTGTTTGTTGTTGTGTGTTTGCTTGGTTTTTTTTTTTTTCCTTGATCATTTTTTCCCTTTAATTTGATTTTTCTTGTGCAGCATAGAAATATGTTTAGAAGAATTGTATATGTTTAAACGCTATTGGATGACTATGTGGGGAGGAGAAGATGGGAAGGGAGGTAAAAAATTTTGGAACACAAGTTTTTTTAAGGATGAATATTGAAAACTAACTTTGCATGTATTTAGAAAAACAAAGTTATTATTAAAGAAAGAAAAGACATATGCAGAAAAAAGTTCAAGAAACAAGGAATTACATTTAAGATCATAAATTTGGCTATTACTGCTATGAAGGAGAGAAAAACTTAGAATGGAAGACAAAATAGGCAAGTTTACAGCTTAGAATAATTTAACTAGCAAAAATTAAGATAATCCTAAGGAATGGAGTTTTAATGGAATAGAAAAACAGAGCTTAGTATAAACATTGAAATGCAATCATGAGAATAGAAAAAACATAAAAATGAAGTACAACTAAAACGTTTGAAAGGGACTATCCAAGGATGGAGTGTTTCCATTCCAGTAAGGAGAGAAGAAACATATCCTTACAGAACTTTAATGTCTTTAAAAGTCATAGAATGAGTTAAATAATACGAAGATCTTGAGACTGATGTAGTTAGATTTCAGTGATCTTAAAAGAACAAACAAACGGGAGGGGAAATATATACTGGAAAAGAAAGAAGAGGGAAATTTACTGTCATATAAACTGGGTATCCAGGAATACATCAGTAAAAAGAAATGGGCAAAAGGCATGGGTATCATTTGAACCTCACTTTGTTTTGAAGGATGATAGAATAAATACAGACAGTATGGTATAAAATATCTTCAAGGAAATGAGTGAAAGCAGAGACTTTGTTTTTTTTACTTTCTTTGTATATGCCATGCTTGTAGCAATATCTAAGACATAGTAAGAATTAAATAAATGCTAACTGACTGACTTTTAAAATTAAATTAATCCAGCCTTTTATATTTATCATCTGTATGACCTTGGGCAATTCACATAACCATTCTGGGATTCAGTTTCTTCTATAAAGGTAAAGTAAGAGGGTGGAACAGAAGGTCCCTTAAATCCCTTTTAGGTCTAAATCTATTATTCTATAAGCCTGAGAGACTTGAACTCTGCCCAGAATTCAATGGGGGGGAAAAGGGACTTGAAGACAATGCATTGAATCTGGGGGAGGAGAAAGAGTAACAAGGAGAAGCAATATTCTATTCTTAACCACACATTCAATAATACTATAAAGGATATTCACAATTGCTAGAAGTTTTAAACATTTACTTGGCATTGGGCCTGATCCAATATAGTTATGAAATAAACAAGAAATTAGACCAAGCTTCTCTTTGTCCTCTTACTGCACTTGATTTTTACTATTATTCTCAAGCAAGCAGTGTCTCTTCCTCCTTCCTCCACATCCAGGCAAAATCTGCTTTTAGGAAAGAATCTTGAAGTGATAGAAACATTTAATTTAATGTAACCTCATAAATTAATTATTGTACATCCTTGGAGGATAGCATTTTTAAATACTTCCAGAAGAAGGAATAATCTAATTTTGTAACTTAATTCTTGGAAAGATCTGATGTCAGAAATAACTTCTTCACATTAAGTTTAAATCTGTCTCTGATGACTTATAGTTATTGGTCCTGGTTTTAATTTCTATAACTACAATCAATTAATTAAAAGAATTTAATGGGCACTTGCTATATGTTTGATTATATTGAGCTCTAAGGAGCTTATATTCTATGGGTAGAAACAACTATGAAAATCAAGGCAAAATAAATACAGAGTAGATAGAAGATAACAATAAAAAGGGGAGATTAGAAAAAGCTTGGAGGAGATGGAACTTCAACAGTCTTAGAAAGCCAGGGATGCTAAGAGTAAGAGAAAGAGGTAAAACATTTAGAAGTCACAAAACAAGTGAGTGAGATAGGGAATTTTGATTCCAAAATTTGAAACCAGTTTTTCTGAGATGAAGTCCAACGGATGAATAAAATAATTATAGTAATGTTTTAAAACAAAAAATTTTTTGGTTTTTTTCTGTTACAAAACATGTAACAAATTATTACCTGAAAAGTACATAGATAAAATGATCTTTCTGAGAAAATTGAGGGGAAACAGGAAAAAAATGGAGGTAGAAACACTTCTCCATTTCCCTTCCTCCAAAGAGGGATTATTTATAAGCAAAGCAAACTCCAACATAGGAGAATTAAAAGGAAGAGAGGAAGAATAAGAATCTGTAGGTGGTGTCTGGGGAAAGGAAAGACAAAAGAAAGAACAGAAATAGGTTGCATCAAGTAACTGCACACTTCTCACTCACCAACTTCCTGTTTGTGAAGGAGTCCAGAAAGCAAAAAAGAGAGAAAAGTATAAGAGAACTAGATGGAGAGAAATGCACAATTATCATCATTATGAAAATGAATGAAATTAATTCATCTATAAAATTAAAGGGGAGAGCAGAGCAAATGAAAAAGCAAAATCCAAACAATATGCTGTTTACAAGAGGAAAAAGTCCCTAAAACATCAAGACTCACACAAAATTAAAATAAGAGGCTAGAGTAAAATTTTTCATGAAGGAGAAATTAAGAAAATTATGAGAAATATTTTGCCTAAAATATGTGTCAAGGAAAACAAAAGAATTGTTGAATATTTACAAAAATATAAAATGACTAAATTAACAGAGTAAGAAATAGAGAATTTAAATAATCCAATCTCAGATTAAAAAAAAAAGTATTAAATATGTCAGAAACTCCTGAAAGTGGGAAAAAAAGATAGGGCCAGATGGATTAATAAGTGAAACCTATCAAACATTCAAAGAAGTGTTACATAAATTGTTTGCAAAAATAGCAACATACAGATCCTACTGGATTCATCCTATAATGTAAAAAATGGTCTTAATACCATTATGAAAGCCAAATAGATGAAAGAAAACTAAAGATCAATTGGCTATGTATAAGTATAGAGATATAGTAAATGGGAAAAACCAAAAAGCAGAGATAGAAAATATATCATTTACACTTCATTTGTTGTTGTTGAATTGTTTTGGTCATATCCAACTCTTTATTTTCTTGGCAAAAATACTGGAGTGAGTTGCCATTTCCTTTTCTAGCTCATTTTACAGATGAAAAACTGTCACACAGGTATTTTCTGTGATGAATCTTCATGATTCCAAGCCCAAAAGCTTGGAGACAGAAGATTCTATGCACTGTGCCACCTTGCAGCCCTTTTATGGACCACAATGCAATTAAAAAATTAGTAATCTGATGAAAAAAATGAAACGAGGCACTAAAAAATGAAATTAGACTATGGGAAAGGGAGGGATTGAAAGAAAAAGTAATTTGGAACAGAAGTTGGAAAACTTGACCCAAGTAGATTATTCATTGAAAAAATAAAATGAGATAACCAGAATTCAATGATTCAGTGATACCACAAAAGATATTCAAAATCAAAAAAATGAAAAATTAGAACTTGTGAGTTTACTAAATTAGCTTCATTGGTTATTACAATTACCTAGAAAAGAGGTCAAGGGGAGATAATTAAAAATCACTGACCACAATAAAGCTATGACACACAAAAAATATATACATATACTGTATTTGAAGAAATCATGAATAAAACTTATCCAGATCTATTAAAACCAGAAGGCAAAGTTAACATAGAAAGAATTCACTGGTCATTTCCTAAAATAAATCCTAAATTGAAAACACCCAGGTATGAGGAGAACTGTTTGGTTCTGCAAATATGTATTATATCTAGGATATACTGCAACATATTTAACATATATAGGACTGCTTGCCATCTTGGGGGAGGGGGGGTGGAGGGAGGGAGGAGAAAAAACGAAACATAAGTGAGTGCAAGGGATAATGTTGTAAAAAATTACCCTGGCATGGATTCTGTCAATACAAAGTTATTATTAAATAAAATAAAATTGAAAAAGAAAAAAAAAAAACACCCAGGTATGTCATCAAGAAAAAATATTGCAAGTTTTCAAAAGGAAATATTTCATGTATCAAAGAACTACAGTTAAATCACACAAGACTAAGCAGCAACTATATAAAGGAGAGGAAAATCTTGGAACATGATAAAAATTTTACAACTTACAATAATTTATCATTAAAATTTGACTATAATCCTTCCAATAGATAAATGGATTTTTAATAGAATAAGGCAAACATCCTATTAAAAAAAAAAAAAAAAAGATGAACTGATTAGAACCTTAAAAAATGCAAACACAGGAAACCAGAAATCTTAAGAAGTAAATACAACTGTGGGGCAGCTAGGTGGTGCAGTAAATAGAGCACCAGCCCTGAAGTCAGGAGGACCTGAGTTCAAATTTGACCTTTGACACTTAACATGTCCTAGCTGTGTGACCCTGGGCAAGTCACTTATTCCCAATTACCTCAGGGGAAAAAAAAAAGAAAGAAAGAAAAGAAGGAAGGAGGGAACAAATTGAATACATTTTAATATAGGGAGAAGGGAGAAATATATCTTTAGAATCCCTCTTTCTTTAAGGGTCACAAAGGAAGTAAAGAAGATAAATACATGGCCTAGTATAAATTTGTTCTGTTTTATTTTTAAAGAGGGAAGAAAAAGGAGGGAAACAGGAATATAGGAAAGAAATAAGGAAATTTGCATTCAATATTTTGTTATTTTTGTTTAGTCATATCCAACTTTTCATGACCCTATTTCAGGTTTTCTTGGCAAAGATACTAGAATAATTTGCCATTTCTTTCCCCAGTTCATTTTACAGATAAGGAACTGAGGTGAACAAACTTTAAGTGATTTGCTCAAGGTCACACAATTTGTAAGTGTCTGAGGACAAATTTGAGGAAGATGAGTCTTCCTGACTCCAGGCCCAGTACTATTTGGCTGCATTATACTCAATATCAAGTCTGCCCATTACAACAGTGACATTATTTATTTTGGTTCTTGCTTTTATAAGCTGACTTTTGCCCTATATGTCTAAACAAAGGTTGGAGACTTGGGATGACAGACCTGTCTAGCTGAATAGACAATACTCATACTTCCTAGTTCTTCTTTTCTTTATTTTGGTTAAGGAGTCTTGTGAGTTGTTGTTGTTAAGTCATTTTCAATTTGTCTGACTCTTCACGGCCCCATCTAGGGTTTTCTTGGCAAATATACGGGAATTGTTTGTTATTTCCTTCTCCCGTTCCATTTACATATGAAGAAATCAAGGTACATGAGCTAAGCGACTTGCCCAGGTTACATAATAAGTGTCTGAGGACGGATTTGAGGAAGATGAGTCTTCCTAACTTCAGGTCCAGCACTCCATTCACTGCACTACAAAGCAAGCAGAATCAAGGAGGAAGCCATTTCATGCAGGAAAAAAACAAATTCATGCAATACAAAATTGAGGCTAGTTACTGACAGAAAACCCCTGAGGTCTACTGGAAGATCACAACTTTCCTAGTTCAGAGGAAATGCCAGTGAATAAGTAGAGCAACTTGGGAGTTGCAACTTCAAAGAGGTGAGAACCTGATGAAGGGTTAGGACAAATTTTCTGACCCCTTTCAGTTCCTGGCAAATATAGCTGATCCCTTTCCATTTATCCAAGTAGCCAAATAAACATATCTTCCTTGTCTTTTATTTTTAATAATTTATTTACTTAACCATATAAAAAATCTGTTGACGAGCATAAATCTCCCCAACTATATGTGCAAAAAAATTTTAACATTCTTTAAAAAAAGTTTTATTTCCGAATTCTCATCTTTCACTCTCATTGACAAAGCAAACAATTGGATATAGGCTATAATGATATTTTAGTTAATTGTAATGTAACAGGAGGTTGGTGTATGGTGTCTATAGTTGGTGTATAGTGTATAGTGTGCTTAGTTAATCCAATTCCTACATGAAGGCGTTTAGGGAGCCTGCTTCCAGAAAGATATGATAATGTAAATGGAAAGACCTTGTGGCCTGATTTGGAGCCTACACAAGCACTGGATAACTGCTTCTACTTCACTGATCCTGTGGAGAGAAAAAACCTTTCTTATTGGTTGTGAATCCTGAATTGGAATGCATTCAAAAAGCACTAACCAGTCAGAGTAATTCTCTTGGCCACTATTTAGAAAAAAAAGGCAGGGCTAGGAAAAGTAAAGCTTCTGGCCCTCCCCATCTTAAACTGTAATGCAGAGAAACTGAGCAAGATAGAGAATAGGGAACAACTTAATAATTTATTTAATGGAGAGATTTACTGGGACCAAATGGATCCATGGTTTGGTCCCAGGGCTGAATGAGATTATCGTCTCAAAGATTCCAGCCCTGAATTTCAGATACAAGATTCTTTTATAGGATAATAAGAACAATGACATAATGGGGGAGGTACCTGGATGGGGATGACCTAATGGGGGAAGGCACCTAGGATGACATAATGGGAGGTACTGGAGAGGATCCTGATATTCTAATGATGTCTAAAATGGATAAAGACCTTTATCCCACCAAACTTTAAGAGGGAACAAGTATAGCCTAAGGTCTAAGATATAAGACCTTTATCCTATCAAACATTAAGAGGGAATGGTTATAATCTGAAGCAGAGTAACTGAATAGGACAATTAGGGAAATTGGGTCAGTCATTAAAAGGGAACTGTGGCACAACAAAACTAACATGTGATTTGTAAATTCAGCTCTCTTTTCTTTGCTTCTTTGTATTGCTTTTTCTTGCTCTCACATAAAGAAACATGAAAAAACAGCTATAACCTAGTGAGCGTCAAAAAAAAAAAAAATTTCAGAATGGACCAGATGCTAGGAACGACAGTCCATGCTCAGTTTTTCTGTCAGCCCACCCAGAACTGAAACCATGAGAAGCTCAGTAGCAAGACCCTGAAAAATTAACTAAACAATCCAGAAGCAACAACAGCTGAGACAAAGATGTATCCAGTGGCTCTGCCATATTTGACAGAAACTTGATGGGATGTGTGCTACGTAAAAACTACTTTAATTTTTTGAGTCTACACTCGCTAGGGACTAAGGTAGTACAGATGTTAGAGGGAAATATTTGTAATTCTGGAATTGCTTTATCTTCACAATAAATATTCTTTTTAAAAATCTTATTGGCATTAATTGGTTAAATGAAAATTAACTAATTATTTATGGCTAGCATTAAGAGCATATGTTAGAGTGGGAGCTAAAACTGATAGCATTAGAGAAAAGCTACCCTTTTTCTAGGCAAGTCTGATTACATTGTCCCCTCAAGGTACTCTTGGAAGCCTAGGTGAATTATGTAGTCAGACTTGCTCTGAAAGAGGGAGTCCAGAGTCTTGCAACAATTATAACAAATTGCAATAAATAAAAGATAAAGAAGAGAGAAAGGTGGAATCTTTTTTCTAGAGAAAGCATCCCTTGTTTAAGATACAAGGGACCAGAGCTGTTAAGGAAAACTGGGGACTCTGGTAATAAATTTACAAACTTGGTCCAAAAATTTATAACTGATAATTAGTTTTTTAAATATGATTTCTGACAGAAGAAATATAATGAGGCATTCATTTTTTTTAAGTACTCTGTATTTGAAAAGACAGTCACATCTCCTGAAAGAAAAGCCAAAGAAGCTCCACTCATGCACTGAGAGTAGCAACACATTCCTGGAGCATGATCATACAGGCAATTTGGTTTAGGGCATGATTGACAATTCAGCCTACCTTTCTTATCAGTGCCACCTAGTGGCCATGTTTGTATGTTACAACTATTAAACTTTTGAAATATTTTATCAATAACTCTCTGTTGTATTTTTATTATATTTTCATGTGTTGTTAAAATTACAATTTTTTTGCTCTAATTTCTGTTTTTTATTTTGTTCTGATAAAATACTTTTTACATTTTTATTTTATTATTATATTATTTTATTAAAAGTATGAAGTGGGCCCAATCTTTTTTTCTTTTTTCATAAAAAGAAAACATTAGCTATATAAAATTTGAAAACTACTGGGTTAGTGACTTTCAGTTTGACTCTATGAAATAAGATCCATGGCTCAAGTTGTCTGCCCCCACTAGAAACTCTGACCTTCTTTCTATTTCTTCAGTATTTTAATTAAAACGAATCACAAAAGTAAACTGTGTGTAGCTGTTAAATCATAACACTGAAAAGAATAAAACCAGATATATTAAGGCAACTAGAACTGGCATATCCTTGAAAACCAAATAAAGATAAGAAGAAGGTAAATGATAAGGGATTGAACAAGGATAAATTTCTTACCTTCAAGTAAGGGGAGATAATACATATTCTTTCTGATCCCTAACATCATCATAGAGTCCAATTAGAAAAGACTTGGAAAGGGTTCTGTTATGTCCTGATCATCTTAAGAGAAGAATAGAAAAATAGAGCAAGATGAACATACTTTAGTGGGGGATAGGGAGAAAAGAAGAAGAAGGAAAAGAATATTAAAGAGAAATTTATCTCTCATAATTAGTGTACACAAGTAGACATCCATACAAATGAGAGGAAGGAAGGAGTGGTTGATGATTGAACTTTACTCTTTTCTGCACTGGCAAAAGAAGGAAGAAAAAGAGAGACAGAAAGAGACAGAGAAGAAAACACAGAAGTATATTTTACTCTACAAGGGAAAGGAAGAAAAGGGAATAAAAGAAAAGGGTAAGTCATGGGGAAAAAAAAACACTTTTTACTATATATACTACATATAACCTATATATATATAAGTACTTATATACTATATATAAGGAAAAGGAAGGAGTAGGGAAAAGTGAGGAGGGTAGATTAAGGGAGGAATAATTCTAAACAAAACAAATAATAAGGATTTATCCAAAAAAATTTATAGGTCTTTTTGAGATAGCAAAGAATGGGAATCTGAGGGAATACCCATAAATTTGGGAATGGATGAAGAAATTATGATGTATAAACATGATACAATATTATTGAGCTGAAACATTATCAGTGTAATGACCAAGCAAAATTCCAGAAAATTAGCGATGCATCATATTACCTGCCTCCTGACAGAGGTGAAGGATCTAGGATATTTTAAGACATGATCAGTGTGGAAATTTGTTTTGATGGACTATTCATGTTTGTCATAGGTTTTGTTTTCCTTGTGTTCTCAATGGGAGAAAGGGATAGGCATGAGGAAAGTGAGAAGGCAGAGTTTGATTGATTCCAACAGAAACAGACAGACACATACATACATACATCTGTGTGTATATACACATATATATATGAAAGAAAACTTGGTAACTCTAATCAACACAATGACCAATCATAATTCCTGATGACTCATTGCCCACCCCTTGACAGAGAAGAGATGGATGCCAAATTCAGATAAAGACATTTTTTAAGATATGGCCAATGAGAAATTTTATTTTGCTTGTCTATACATGCTTTTAACAGGGGATTTGTTTTCCTTGCTTTTTCATGGTGGGGGTGGGGAGAAGGAAGAGAAATTAAAGGGAGAAAAGGCTGATCTTTTTTACAAATTTTTAAATAATTTAAAAAGAGGATTATTGAAGAGGGATCAATCTACAGAAGATGGAATGGAATAGGATTATTCAAGCATATAAAGAATATGGTTGGCAAGAAGAGTCATCTCACTAAAGAAGGGAAAGGGACCTGTATGTGCCAAAATGTTTGTGGCAGCCCTGTTTGTAGTGGCTAG
The DNA here is from genome assembly GCF_016432865.1 of Antechinus flavipes. Taxonomy (NCBI): domain Eukaryota; kingdom Metazoa; phylum Chordata; class Mammalia; order Dasyuromorphia; family Dasyuridae; genus Antechinus; species Antechinus flavipes. The sequence goes on from NC_067398.1 coordinate 667,095,946, forward strand.
AAACTGGAAAATGAATGGATGCCCATCAATTGGAGAATGGTTGGGTAAATTGTGGTATATGAATGTTATGGAATATTATTGCTCTGTAAGAAATGACCAGCAGGATGAATAAATACAGAGAAGCTTGGAGAGACTCACATGAACCGATGCTGAGTGAAATGAGCAGAACCAAGAGATCATTACATACTTCAACAATGGTATTGTTTGAAGATGTATTCTGATGGAAGTGGATTTCTTTGACAAAGAGAAGATCTAACTCAGTTTCAATTGATCAATGATGGACAGAAGCAGCTACACCCAAAGAAAGAATACTGGGAAATGAATATAAACTGTTTGCATTTTTGTTTTTCTTCCCGGGTTATTTATACCTTCTGAATCCAATTCTCCCTGTGCAACAAGAAAACTGTTTGGTTCTGCACACATATATTGTATCTAGATATACTGTGACCTATTTAACATGTATAGGACTGCTTGCCATCTGGGGGAAGGGATGGAGGGAGGGAGGGGAAAAATCGGAACAGAAGTGAGTGCAAGGGATAATGTTGTAAAAAATTACCCTGGCATGGGTTCTGTCAATAAAAAGTTATAATTATTTAAAAAGAAGAAGAAGAAGAAGAAGAAGAAGAAGAAGAAGAAGAAGAAGTCATCTCTTCTTGTGAGACAGGAGTGAAAGAGACAGTGAAGGAAGGCACCTGAGTAATGTGATCTGAGAAGGGAATAAGAGGGTGTTACAGCCTTAATATTTTCAATAAAACATGAATCCAGGTATAACATCAATGCGTTGAGAATCAAGGGGTGACCTTCAGGATCCCAGGGCAGCAGTAGCTGAGACAAGATTCATCAATAAAAGATGCTGTTTTGGGAAATGAACTAAATGGAACCAATGCTAAATTATGAGCCTACACTACCCCAGAGACAGAGGTGTTATAGGAGAGAAAATAACCACAAGGCACTGAGGAAATTTGTTTGTCTTTTGTTCTTTTTATATCTTCAAAGTAAACACCCTTTTAGAAAAGCTCATCAATGTCAAATGGTTAAATGGATTGGGATACTAGTGACCCCCCTCTAACAGTGGAAGAAACATGCTTGGAGCTTGAGCCAGTGAAAGAGAAAAGACACCCTTTCTTCAGGATTATTTCCTTGAAATTACTCCAGTGTCTACCAAGAAAACCCCAAAATGAAGGTACAGAGAGTTGAAAAGCTATTTGTCAAAGATTATACAACCTGTCAGTGGCAAAGGTAGAGTCTGCACCCAGGATTCAGAATCTAGACTTTTGTGGCTTAAATCCAGATCTTGTTTCACCATGTTAGCCGCACAAGCTGCAGGCGGGTCAATGGTCCTGGCACTTCAGATAGATGATGTCCGTGGAAGATTTCATCCTCTGTTGCACCCCTGGCTCAGGGCCCAAACCACCTTTTCCTGCAGCTATGGGTAAAAAGTGTGGCCACAGCTACTTCCTGGACCACTGGTCTTAGAGAGAGCAAAAAAAAGGACTTTATTTCCTCCTCCATACACACATACCCATGTATCAATTACCCCCATTCCTACCCAGCCCACACAGACTCACAGGAAGATGATGGGGGAGGAACTGTCAAATGCCCATGGCACCAAATCTGGTGACCCCTCCTTACCTGTCAGAGAGTATCAGGAACAGAAAGACATCCATCCAGCCAAGTCCTAAAGCAAGAACCAAGTCAACCTCTCCTCCCTCCCAGAGTTTTCCACAATTTGGTTCCTAAGAGTGGAGGATTAGCCCAGGAGGAGAATGTATGGGCTACAACTCTCACTTGTGCTATAAGTTTTTAAGACCAAGTTCTACAAGTTGTATCAGAGGTATCTCTCCCCTTATTTTTTATTGTGAATACAATAAAAAGAGTTGACTACAGATGACATATTTCAGCTTGATGGATGTGAAGGTAGGAGCCTGTTGAAGGGAGGCAAATTCTAATAGTTAATACCATTTGAAAGTAGAATATATGATTTGCCTTATGAGGAAGGAGTTTCCCCCACACTAAAGGTTTTAAAGCAAAGACTTGATAATTATTTTTCAGGAATATTTGAGAGATTCATGGAAATACTGTTTGATACTTTGCCACTTAGACCTAGGTTGGAATACTAACCCTGACACTTCTGTAATGTTTGCCCATGAGCAAGTCAGTTTTCTTATCTGCCAAATGAGAATAATAATAATTGTACTACATATGTCATTGGATTTTTGTGGGGGAAGAACTCTGGAAACCTTAAATTGTTTAAGAAATGAAAATGTTATTGTTATTTCTATGACAATAGCCTCTAGAGTTTCTAGTAGTTACAATAATTGAGAATCAGAAAGAATACAGAAAGGCCCTTAGAAATCATCTCTTCTAGCCTTCTCCATTTCAGATGAGGAAACTGAGACCCAGGGAAGTTAAATGAACTCCCTCAGGTCACAAAAGAGCTACTAGGTAGCCTATTCCAACTACCTTAATTCTCAATCAAGGGTCTTTCCTGCCATACCACTGCAGATATAGGCGTAACATTTGGTGCTATTGAGTCGAGATGGGAGGGGAATGTGGAGGGTTCAGGGTTTTCTGTGGGTTTCATAATAGTGATGTTTGTGAAATGAAAGAGAAAGAGAAATGATCAATGGCAATTACTTTTTAATGGCAAAACCAAAAAAGTGGCGGGGTAGAGGAGGAAACTATCTAGGTCCTACAAACAACACACAAATAGTACTACATATCCTTGTATGCAACAGATGCACTTTTGAAATGATTTTGGACAAAGAAAGTTTTTGCAATTGATTCATAATTTAAAAGCACTTTTGGGAACCTTCTGATGAAGCCCCTTCTAAAGTCCAAGAGTCATTTGCAAAGAGAAGAATCACATCATTAATCCCAAAGTATCTAAATTTTAAGCTGTTTCTAGTATTTATTTTGTAGATCCATCTGTATGATGTTTCCTTAAAAATCTGCCTGTCAGGCAGACTTAGTATGTAGTTAAAATTGTGATAAAGCAGAAAAATTACTAGATTAGTCAGGTCCAGCACTCCCTTAATTTCCTGTTTGAATTTTGCCAGAATCAGCATTTATTAGGTGCTTGTTAGGGAGGTTGACACTATGGGATACAAAAACAAAACTAAAACATTCAAAGAGCTCACATTCTGGGGCTGTCTTTATATCATTCTTGATCCCAGTTTCCTCATCTATAAAATTAGAGACTGGGCTCTAACATCTTTTCAGTTCTGCCATTGTGTATTCTAAATTTCCTCCCAGTTCTGGCATCCTGTGATCTGAGGTGCTTTCCAGCTCTGTAATTCTGAATTCTAAAGCCCTTTCCAGCTCACACACTGTTCTAAATTTTATTTCTTCCGTCTTGTGATCCTGGGAAGGGCCATTTGCAGCCATACATTATCCCCATACTTGCTGTTCCACTTACTCTGAATTATAACTGGTCCGTTTAGTAATTTTTAGATTTAACAGTACCATTTTGTCCTCATTCACTTCCTGAACCTCAAAAAACCTTCTCCCAGGCAATCATCATCAATTCTTTCTTGATAACCTTATAGACAAAAATATTTCCCTATCTTTCCAGGCCCTTTTAGAATATGAGAAGAATGATTGTTTTTCATTTTGTTTTTCTATAACCTTCGCATTCCTGTAGTCCAGGGTATTTAATAAATGCTTATTGAATTGGATTGTAGTGAAAGACAGAAAGATTTAAAGTGATCCATAGTACATTTAAGCGGATTCAGAACTGATTAAATAATCAAATCCAAAGAATATCGGCTAATGGATTGGTAGGGGGGTTGGACTAGATTTCCTCTTAGGTCCCTTCCAGTTCTAAATCTATGGTACTATGATTAATCAAAGTAGGAATATCTAATGGAATGTTCCTTGGTTCACGGTGGCATAGGACATAGTACATTGGACTTGGAGTCCTGAACACTTCAGTTCAAATCCAGCATTAGGCACTTAATAGCTATTCAAGCAGACTGTGTCACTGGACTTCTATCAACTTCAGTTTCCTTATCTGCAAAATGAAGATAACAGTACATATCAGAGTTACTGTGAGGAACAAATTAAATGATACACATAAAGCACTTAGCAAATCTTAAAGTGATATAAAAATGCTAGCTAGGACCAAATGAGGTAATATTTGTAAAACGCTTAGCTCAGCATCTGGTACATCGTAGGTTTTTAATACCTGCTTTTTCCCTTTCCCTCACCTTTCCTCTAGGTATCATTATTATATCCACCTTTAGTCCTCTTCTGCTTAACATTAATATCAATGACGTGGATAAAGGCATAGAGTTATATTTACCAAATTTGAAAATTAAAAAGCTTGGAGGGATAGATATGTTAGCTAATAATCCATTCTTGTCAACCCCTAGCAAAAAGGACAAAAAAGGAAAGTAATTGTTGAAGGGACTTTGGAGAAATTGGAACTATATTTCCAAAGTCAGTAAACTGGGAATATCCTTTGATCCAGTGATACCAATACTAGGCCTATAGCCAGAAAAAATCAAAGAAAGCATCATATGTAGGAAAATATTACTATCAAAATTTTTTTATGGCCAAGACTTGTAAATTGAGGAGGTATCCATCAATTATGGCACGGCTGAATAAGTTGTGGTATGAATATAAAGGAATGTCATTTTGTCATAAGAAATGACAAAAATATAGATTCAGAGATAGATATCTGGGATTTCTAGGAACTGATGCTAAGTGAAGTAAGCAGAACCAGGAGAACAATTAAATAAAAATAATAATAATGTAAAGGAAAACCTCGAAAGACTTGAATAAATAAATGAAAAGGCATTTCTTAAATTCTTTACTATATGCAAAGCACTGGGAATACAAATAGAAAAGCAAGACTGTTCCTGCTCTCAAAGAATTTATATTCTATTCTAATAAGGTGAGATAACACATATAGGTTTCAGCCACAAATCAGATAGATTCCTTAATCCTTAGGGCACAGCAGAGCAAAGCAGATGGAAATGCATCTTCTTTAATGTTCTATAGATAAAACCGTTTTTATTTCTGATATTCAACTATTTGACATTGTCAAAGACTTAGTGTTTGAGAATTTTTTTTCTAGGCTTTAATAGCAGCTGCCAGGGGCTGGACCCAGGGTTCTGGGCTGTTTCCTTCCAAATGTGAAAGGAAGAGATGATTTGACCTGCCTGACGCATGTTGCTTCCTGTTTCTCCCACAGCCCTATGGCTTCAACTAAACTGAAGCTAAGCTTGCCCAGTGGGTTGAAATTATTCAGCAATTATAATAGGACTGGTTTTTCCCTTCTCCAAAGGGGTTGCTCCCCTAGAAGGGGCAATCTGGAAATAGGCAGGTGGACCTAGGTGGTCCTATTATTTCTTGGGCTCTTGGGCTTTTTCTCACCATCAATGGCAGTTGGTCAGGTAATCAGTGATTGGTATAGATTGTATTGAAGATAGTAAAGCCATTATTCACAGAGTTTATTCCTCTTATTATTGGTTGGTTGGGGGCCAGGTTGGAAGCAGAGAAGAGGTCTAGAAGTTACAGTTATCCCTGGGACTTTTGGATTCATCTCCATGAATGTGTAAGGGGAGATGGAGGCAGTGACTTACTTGGTACACACTTCTTCCTGTCTTTCTCATATAGTATCTTGCTTCTATTTGCGAGAAATTGCTTTGAGATTTCTGCTATTTACAATAACCAAACAGAACTTCAGAAGACTGATGAGGAAGCATATTTCTTGTCCCTTTGGAGATGACTGATGAACTAGAAATGCAAAAAGAAGCATAGTTTTAGAGATGATATCGTATGAATCTGTTTTGCTTAACTTTGAATATACTTGTCTCTATTGTCCATTATAATCCACACTATATATAGCTGCCAAAATAATTTTCCTTCAGTGTTGATATGAACACATGACTCCCCAATTCAAGTGGCTTCCTATTGCCCACATTTCCCTTCAGCTACACTGCTTTTGAATGTCATCATTTCTTCCTTCCCCAGGAAACTCATCATTGGGAAGTCTTTATTTTCTAATCCATCACCCATACAGTACAAAGAGTAATCTGAATCAACTCACAAGAAAAAAATGCTCTAGTATCACTGTAGAGAAGTGCAAATTAAAACAACTCTGAGGTACCATCTCATACCTCAGATTGACTGATATGAAAGAAAAAGGAAAATGACAAATGTTGGAAGGTGTGTGGAAAAACAGGGACACTAATGTATGGTTGGTGGAATTGTGAACTGACCCAATCATTCTGGAAAGCAACTTATAACTCTGCCCAAAGGGCTATAAAACTGGACATATGCCCATCAAATGGGGCATTGATAAAGAAATTATGCTACATGATTTTGATGGAATACTATCATGCTATTAAAAAAATTGGTTTCCGAAAAAACTGGGAAGATCTTTGTGAATTGCTGTAAAATAAAGTGAGCAGATCAAAAGATCAAACAATATTTTAACAGTGATCAACTGTGAAAGATTTAGCTATTCTGATGAAAACAATGATTCAAGGCAATTCCAAAGGCCCCATGATGGAAAATGTTATCTATCTCCAGAGAAAGAATCGATAAACTAAATCCAGAATGAAACATATTTCTTTTTTTTTCTTTACTTTTCTTTTCTTTTCTTTTTATTTCTTTATTTTATTTTTCTTTCTGGTCTGTCAGTTTTCCTTTGCAACATGGCTAATATGAAAATTTTTATTTGAGTCTTCTTGTATAAAATGTTAATATGGAAATGTTTACATGATTGCACATGTATTGTAGATTGCTTACCATCTCAGGGAGTGAGTGGGAAGAAAGGGAGGAAGGATAGAATTTGGAACTTAAAATTTGAAATAAAAATGTTAAAGAAAAATTTTAATAAATATTTGTGAACTAAAAAGATGAATGTTAATTTTTTTATATGCAATTGGTAAATATTTGATCAAATAAATAAAAATATATTGGGAAAAACATTTTTTTAAAAGAGTGAGCTGAACAGGAAATGAAATAAGAGCATGTCTAGGGAATTAAGATATTCAAATCTTCCACCCTTTTTAGGGTGGGGAATGTCTGGTATTTGAAGGCTTTCAACTTTTAGTCTTTTATCTTTTATCCACTGCAGACCTTCAGTTAACATTTGCATATTTTGCACACATTGGTATGTATTTACTTTATGCTTTCTGCATTTTTATAAATGATTATCATTTCCCCTATTAGAATGTAAATTCCTTGTGAATAGGGATCATTTCACTCTCTATACTGTCTCCCAGTAAGTGCTTTAATTGATTTATTTGTTATAAACAAAGACTTTCATTTTTCTTTTCTTCTTCTTTTTTTTTTTTTTTTTTGATTGAAGGAGAAGAAAAAAAGAGAAACTCATTTTTTTAAAATAACTTTTTATTGATAGAACTCATGCCAGGGTAATTTTTTACAGCATTATCCCTTGCATTCACTTCTGTTCCGATTTTTCCCCTCCCTCCCTCTGTAATGCCGGAGAAACTGAGGCAGGAGAGAGATTAGAGAGTTTTTAATATTTTATTAATGGGAGAGTAAGATTGACTGGACAGGACTCTCGTCTCAGATTATCCAGTCAGACAGAAATAAGTATACTGGGACCAAGGAATCCATATTGGTCCCAGGGCTGGAGGACCCAAAGAATCCAGCGTCCAGCATACAGCTGCCAGCCGCCATTCTCCAGCAATGAATGGAGGAACAACAACTTCTTAAATACCTTTTTGGAGACAAAGAAGAGAAAGGGAGGGAAAGTTTTTTTATCAGGGAGGGGAAGCCATAAAACCTAAAAATTCCAGAGACAAAGAAGTAAAGATATCATGGGTTGGTCTTGGAATATTCTAAAGGAATATTGTAAATCCATAAAAGAATCAGGAGATCTACTCTTTTATCTTGCTAATTCATAACCCGAGAGCGAATAATCCTTAGTTTTACTGGGTCAGAGACAGAACAATTAAGGTAACTGAGACAGGGAAACTGAGTCAGGACAGTTAAAGAAAACTGTGGCATAACACCTCCACCCTCTCCCCCAGATGGCAAGCAATCCTTTACATGTTGAATAGGTTACAGTATATCCTGGATACAATATATGTGTGCAGAACCGAACAGTTTTCTTGTTGCACAGGGAGAATTGGATTCAGAAGGTAAAAATAACCCGGGAAGAAAAACAAAAATGCAAGCAGTTTATATTCATTTCCCAGTGTTCTTTCTTTGGGTGTAGCTGCTTCTGCCCATCTTTGATCAATTGAAACTGAATTAGTTCTAAAAGAGAAACTCATAATAATAATACACAGAAGAGCAAAAAGAAATATAGAAGGGGACACAGACAAGCATACCCGTGTTAAAACTACTATGATAAATTTAATATAAGCTTTATTTTTTTAAATAGACTTTTAAAAATGAGTTGTATAATAGAGATCCACAGTGTCATGTACAGTTCTCTTTTTCTGTTCAGTATATAAGGAAACATTTATCTTTGTTAATGTTTGTCAAGAATAGATGTAGTTGATGGTAGTAGTGATGATGATGATGATGTTTATTCTGATGGTGATGGTGATGATTATTTTGAAAGAGAAAAGTAGGAAGCAAGAGAAAAGGAGAGAACCAGAGCAAAGAAGTGTTGATAAGGAAGAGACTTCACAGAGAGACTTGTCCAAGATTCCTTGGGCTTCTCCAGGGAAACTCCCAGGAAAAGAGGGATCCATATCTCCCCAGTAAAGGCAGAGGTTCATAGCAGTGGGACAGAGAATCCCTGGACTAGCTCAAAGCCTTAGGAACATGAGCTGGCCAGAATGAATTGTCAGTGGTGAAGCATTGGAAGCTGACAGGGGAATTCTGGGACAAGCTACCTGTATGCTAAGGAGGAATTTCTGAATAATACTAAATGCTTGGACCAAGTCACCTGGAAGGAAGAGCAAGAGTCTCTGGACAATGCCCAGTTCTTGCATTCAAAGTCCTGGAGAGAAATAGTTAATAGGCAATGGTAAGTTCTTGGACTAAAGAGAAACATTTGGGTCCAAAAAGGAGCTAAAGTGGAGGAGCTACAATGGACCTTACTCTGTACTTGCTCTGTGACTGCATATTTGAAAGGGTTCGATTCTTTGGCAAGCCCACGACTGAACAGGTCACATTTGACTATCTAGTAATATTTAGTAATTTCCCTTTGTAATGAGCCCTCAGTCTTGAGGTAAATATTATAAGTCTAGAGGACTATATACTTCTCTGCAAAAAGGAAAGGCCCATTAGAGAAGAAAAGAGGTTCATGAAGTTGGGCGTAAATCCTTTGTTTTGTGTTTCTGTTGAATTAAATCAAATCTGTCCTCTATTCAACAACCTTTTTGGGGCCTGCGTGTTTTCATGGGAGTTTTACCTTTTTTGTAGAGGGCTGGACATAAGCTAACTTCTGATATTCCCAAAATCAATCGATCAATAAGCATTTATTTAGCATTCACTTAGTGCCAAGTATTGTCCTTATTGAGAATCCAAGTCAAAGGGTATTTTGTCAGAAGCTGATTTATGGAACCCAGTGCCTTCAGTTCTGGGCCAATGACCTGGCTCTTTACTATTTATCCATTTGCTTTGTCAAACAGGCAAACCCCTTAATAACCCTTAACACCATATACTCTTAACAGAATGTGACCTCCATGACTAAAGGGATCATGACTTGTTTAACTTTATTTCTCCTATAGAGTCCTGAATCTACTGGGCTTTTCATAAAATGTATATTGATTGAATGTATGAGCAAAAACCAGTTTGTAATCTTATATTCCCAGATGCCTGAGATCAATATTTATATATTCACCAGTGACTCCAAAGGATTCCTGGCTGGAAGGAGCATACCCTGAAGCAGAGGAGGATCCTGGAACTGAGCTAATCAGACTTTCATGTTCATTTCCCTTATAATAGGTGGACTCTAGAGAGCTAACACAGAAGACAGAATGCAGATGCCATCACTTGCCTCTGGAGGGATTCAGAACAGGGGGCTGGTACAAGATGGGATCCCCACATGGTACCACGGAGCCATTTCTAGAGAGTGAGTTTACCTCCCCTTGTCTCAGCAGAATGGGGAAAGAGAAGCATCCTCTCCATCTTGGCCAGTCAGAGTGGCAAGTAGCTGGGAATTCAGGGCGCCCATAACCCAGATGTTAGAGAGAAAATCTCATGGCATCTGTGCAGGGACAAAGCAATCCATCTCTCAGCCTCAGCAATGGATGATACTGCAAATGTGGAGGAGTGCAGAAGCAGATGGCCACTTGCTGTGCTACTCCCAGCTCCAGTGATTCTGCTAGCTTCCTATTGAACTTCTCCCTTTCCATGCATAGAGCAAAGCCCCAGGAAGAATTATTAATAATAATGATAATAGCTGGTATTTCTATAGCACTTTTAAGGTTCCCAAAGTACTTAATTTATAAATAAACACAAGGCTTGGAGTCAGTAAGCCCTGAGTTCAAATGCTGCCTCTGATACTAGCTGAGTAGAAAGCAATTTAATCTCTCCGTCTCAGTTTCCCCATATGTAAAATGGGAATAATAATAGCACTTATAAAGTTGTTGGGAGTCCCAAATGAGTTAACATAGAGAAAGTGCTTTCTATGCCCTATAGCGTCATATAAACACTAGCTCTCATTATTATTATCATTATTATTTGATCCTTACAATAATCCTTTGAGGTAGGGTTATTATCTCCATTCTGCCGATGAGATAACTGAAACACAGAAAAGTTAATTGGCTTGTCAACAAGGCTAGCAAGTAACTGAAGCAGAATTTAAACTCAATTTTTTTGACCCTAAGTCTAATGCTCTATCCATTGTGAAATCTCCATAAATTGAACTTGCAGAATGAAGATACGAAATGGTTTTGAAAACAAACATTTCAAAATGCTTACCTTTTATGTCATGTATATCCATTGTACAAAGAAGGGCCCACATCTGTCCTATCTCATTCCAAAACTTGTACTGAAAAATTATATAATCATAACAGATGTTTAGGACCATCAAACCAACAGCTGCTATAGAACATTATATAGGCAGAGCTTCAAAAAGGGAAGAAGATCCCCAGAAGCAGCAGCTGGTCCAGCACCAGCATCCCAGTCAAGTCATTCCCAGCCGAAGGCAATCATGCTTATGATGAGGTCTTCAGTGTTAGGTGTGATTAGCAGAAGAATTGATAAAAATGAGTCCCTAAGGCAGGCTGGGAAAAGGCAGCCTGCCTTAGGGACTTATTTTTATCCACTCATTTCCAGTGGGAAAAGGCACTGGTAGTGATCAGTTTAGTTCTGTGGTCCTACCCTCTCTAGGGGTCTTGAGCAGTCTCACCTTGCAATGTCCTGTCAGAAATCCCAAACATAGCCCTGAAGTTAAATTTTCCCTACAAAATCTACTTATAGGCCATCTCATAGCTGCTGCCTTCCTTGGGGTCAGTCAGCCATTGGCACTCAGCCTTGTGCTGTCTTTCTCCTTCCCCTTCTTCCATGTCTCTCCTTCCTCCTCGTTCCCCTTCTCCCCTAACTCCACTCTGCTTCCCAACCCCACTTCTTCTCCTTACAGCTATCTCTTTTAGGATATTAAGTCCATTTTAGGATTTAGCCTGCCAGCTAAGGGCCTGCCCCAACCTCATGGGGGACTCCCTTTCCACTGGATAATTGTGAGTTCCACTAAGGAACTTGTCTTTCATAAGCTCTCCCACTCTATTTCATACTGACCATTCATGATATCTATTGTATCCCTTTATTTTGTCTGTAATCTCTTCCCTAAATAAATCTATTTTTTGTCAAAGAGAATGGCCACTGTGAATTCTTCACATCATTTAGACTGAAGAACTAACAAACTAATAAACTGCCTCCAAATTAGCTTGCTTCTTTGAGGGTATGCGTTAGGGGAAGTTGACAATTGACAGATGTCTGATCAAAGAACTTCCTAGCAATTAAAACTTGCCAGCAATTCAATAAAGTAGTGAGTCCTCAGTTATTAGAGTTCTTGCAACAGAGGCAGCTTGATCAGATTTTTTTTTTTTTTTGCATGTTGGGAAGGGGATTCCAGCACTGGCAGAGGTTGAACCTTTGAAGTCCTTTCTACCTCTATAATTGAAGTGGGGGCAGGAACGGGGATTTGCAAGTAACCTGAGCTTACAAGATTTTATTTTTTAATGGGGGGTGGAGATGGGGAGATGCTGTCTTTGGTGGGAATTATTTGGGTGAGGGAGTGGGAGGTGGGCTTTAAATGAGTAGATAGAGGTTGATTGAATCCTGGGATCTGGCCTGGTTCATTTCAGGCTTGTATATATTTTAGATCTGCTGAAAGTTTGCTCCAGAAGAAACCTGTAGGATGTTTCCTAGTACGAGTAAGTGAAAGTCACGTGGGCTACACTCTGTCTTACAGGTAAGGAGACAAAACCAAAAGGAACAGATCCCTCCCTTCCAGACCCAATGTAGACTATAACAAGTTCACAGTATCTAGCTAAAATCCTAAAACTTGAAATGAAATCCCAGTTTTTTCCTTTATAATGTGTATGATGTTGGCAAAGCCATTTAATTTCCATGGACCTTCGTCTCCCTGTTTGTAAAATGAAGTTTGACTAAATAATTTCTAAGACTTCCCAGCTTTAAATTTATGATCTCTGATCCTGCAATATTTTCAATCATGTACTTCATGACTACATTTAAGGTTTTCTTGGCAAAGATACAGGAGTGATTCCTATTTCTTTCTCCAAAGCATTTTAAGAGGAGGAAACTGAGGCAGATAGTCTTAAATGACTTGCCCAGGGTCATACAGTACTAAGAGTCTAAGGCTGGATCTGAGTTCATGAAGAGTCTCCCAGATTTCAAACCCAGTTCTCTATCCACTACACCACCAAGCTGCCCTTATTAATTCATAATACTAGAAAGGTCTAAGTTTGACTTATTCTCCCAATTAACAGGTAGAGGGAGAGAATGGGGTGGGGGACAAACTCCTTCTAATTTCTCATATTTGCATATGAGAGCCTAATCTGAATTAGTTATAAAATTAAAACTTTGAATAAGTTGTGTAAATTTTAGGAGCTGTTTAAGTGAAGAAAGGCTCATCAAAGTTCATGTGGCTCACTTTTTAAACAATGCAGAAATTTTGCCTCTTTTTGAATTTCTTGCACTTAAAACAATGGGTGCTTAATAAATGTTTAATAACTGAGTAATTGAAATTAACATTCTTCCCTGAGAGTCCATGTCTATAGAGATTATTCTCACCTCCAAATACATGCTTCCACAATTTAACATAGACATAATATTTTTCATGCGTTTCTACCTGTCTGAGTACTTACAAAAGTCTTCTTAAATACAAAGACAATAAAGCAGAGAAAATAGGGGGGTGAGGGGGAAATCAAGCTTTCCCTCTCAGAGGGAAAATATTTTCCCAAGGTCTCAAACAGCACTAGAGGATTTGAAGTTGCCTGGAGGTTATCCCCTTATTTTAAGAATCAAATTGTTGAGGTTGGGAAAGGGGAATCCCAAAAGTGTGGGGTCCCAGACCAGTCTCGAGAGATGTTTCAAAAGAATTTGCAGGCTTGAACCCATCTCCTTAGCCAAGCTTTATTATAATAGTAACCCACCACTATGCTTCTCTAGAAGGCATATCATATCAAAATAACATTATATAACTAAAATGCTTAATACAGTATATGGTAAGTGTAATGCTGAAGAAACTGAGCAAGACAAGAGATAGTTTATTAAATGGAGAGAAATACTGGGACCAATGGAGGGCTAGATGAGACTATCATCTCAAAGAGTTTAGCCCCGACTATTGGGACAGCAAGCTTTTTATAGAATAACAAGAACAATGACATAGTGGAGGTACTTAGGTGGGGATACCTAATGGAGGGAGGTTACTGATATTCTAATGACATCTAAAATGGATAAATCTTTATCTTGTCAAACATTAAGAAGGAATGTCTATTCAATCTTTATCTCAAACATTAAGAGGGAAAGGTTATAACCTAAGGCAGAATAACTAAATAGGACACCAAGTGGAGAAACTGGGTCACAACATTAAAAGGGAACTATGGCATAACAGTAAGCATTTAATAAATACTTGTTCCCTTCTCCCCTTCAAGTAAGAAACAAAATTGTTCTGAATGAAAATTCTTCTGGGTTTTTGCAGTATAAAGAACATGGGGAATTTTTTCAGAGAATTCTGCAATATACAAGGAATTCTAACTAAATATCTGAATAACATTTTCAATAAATGAACAAAGATTTAAACAATTACTGCATGCCAAGTTCTGTGCTAAGTAATACAAATACAAAAACAATCCCTGCCCTCAAGTGACTTATATTCTTTGTTATTTTTTTTTTTTTGGTGGGGGCTTTTTAACTTAATTTTATTTTTTTCCAACTACTTTCTCTCTTTCCCACTTCCCTCTCCCATTTAAACAAAAACAAAAACAAATTCTTTATAATAAATATGGATAGTCAAACAAACAAATCCATATATTGGCTATGTCCAAAAAATATTTCCTCCCACCCCCTCTCAATTCTGTACCCTAGGTCTATCACCTTTCTTCCAAAAGCAAGGTAAACTTACAGACTAACAATGGAGTGGCAATATCTATAAGAGATTGATAGTGGCAGGGGAAATGGGGAACGGATAGTTTGGTTTATAAAGTTATATGGATAACTAATAGAGTCATTGTTCAATCATATCAATTGTGCCCAACTCCCTGAGATCCCATCTGGAGTTTTCTTGGCAGAGATACTGTAGTGGTTTGCTATTTCCTTCTCCAAGGATCTGCTTTAGTGAATAGATAAGAACACATATTTCAAATCTTATTTATATACAAGTACTTGACAGTCTTGTTTTCCCTGGAGTTTATGCTAACAATTGTTTCAAAAAAACCCTTCTCCACAGGAATGATACCTAGGCCCAGCTTTGGAGGAATTATTATTATTAAATAATAGCTTTTTATTTTTTAAAATAATGCAAAGATAGTTTTCAGTATTTACCCTTGCAAAACTTGGGTTCTAAATGTTTTTCCCTCTCTCCTTCCCTCCCCCTCCCATAGACAGCAAGTAATCCAATATATGTTAAACATATGCAATTCTTCTATTTATATTTCCACAATTATCATGCTGCACAAGAACAATCAGATCAAAAAGGGGAAAAAATGAGAAAGAAAAAAAAATCAAGCAAACAACAATAAAAAAGATGAAAATACTATATTGTAATCCACATTCAGTCCCTATAGTCCTCTCTCTGGATGCAGATGACTCTCTCCATCACAAGTCTATTGGAATTAACCTGAATCACCTCATTATTGAAAAGAGCCACATCTGTCTTGTTGTTGCTGTGTACAATGTCCTTTTGTTTCTACTCACTCTGCTTGTTATGCCACAGTTCTCTTTAACTGTCCTGACTCAGTTTCCCTGTCTCAGTTTCCTTAACTGTTCTGTCTCTGACCCAGTAAAACTAAGGATTATTCGCTCTCAGGTTATAAATTAGCAAGATAAAAGAGTAGATCTCCTGATTCTTTTATGGATTTACAATATTCCTTTAGAATATTCCAAGATTAACCCATGATATCTTTACTTCTTTGTCTCTGGAATTTTTAGGTTTTATGGCTTCCCCTCCCTGATAAAAAACTTCCCCTCCCTTTCTCTTCTTTGTCTCCAAAAAGGTATTTAAGAAGTTGGGGTTCCTCCATTCATGGCTGGAGAATGGCGTCTGGCAGCTGTATGCTGGACGCTGGATTCTTTGGGTCCTCCAGCCCTGGGACCAATATGGATTCCTTGGTCTCAGTATACTTATCTCTGTCTGACTGGATAATCTGAGACGAGAGTCCTGTCCAGTCAATCTTACTCTCCCATTAATAAAATATTAAAAACTCTCTAATCTCTCTCTTGCCTCAGTTTCTCCGGCATTACATGCTTAGTATCAGTTCATATAAGTCTCTCTGGAGGAATTATTAACAAATAGAAATGGGTACTGATTCAGAGAGCTGTCACAGATTGTAATTAATTAACAAAACAGCCTTTTTCATTAGGAAATCTGCTTTCCCAGACCTTTCTTCTTCCTTCCCCACTTTTCCCTTAATCTTTTCCTTCCTTTCTTTATCTTTTCTCTCTACCTCCGCATAAAATGATACCTGGTCCTTGGTCAAGAACTGAGGCATGATAATTTTGACACATTCCCTTGGAGAAAGAGGACCAATCCTCTCTCATCCCTCAGACTGGGATTTTGGAGAATCTAGTTTCCATTCTTATCCCCAACCCTAAACTTTAAGAGTTCTCCTCCCCAACTATCCCCTCCCCCCAAGACAAATTTGATTCGTGGTCTCTTCCCCTCAGAGCCAGGGACTGCTACCGTCACTACATGATCAAGTGTTTGCCTGATGGCAACCTGGTGATCCCTGGAGAAATGGAAGTCCACCCAACATTAGTGGAACTAGTGAGCTTCCACCAGGAAACTCCCCTCCATCCTCACAAAGAACTGCTAACTCTGCCATGTGACCAGGTGAGAGGGAGGGGGCTTTGGGTGGGAGGGTCTTTGCTGGGAGCCTCTGCACCATATGGACAGGAGGCGGCTGGAGTCAACCTTTCCCAGCAACCAGAAGCCTGAGCAATAGCCTACAAATAGAGTTAAATAGCTAGTAGAATTGCTCCTTTTCCTGGCAAGATATCTGAAGATCCCATGAGGAAGAACTCCTTATAGGTCTAGCCATATGTCCCAATTCTGCTGGTCACCTCTAAACATATGTAGAACAACCAGCTAGAGGGATTCCTCTAGCTGACTAATAAAGAGTTCTATTGTAGTAACAGCTAACATTTATAGAGTTCTTTAATGTGGGCAAAACACTCCACATATGTCATGTCATTTGATCTTCACAACAGCCCTGAGAAGTAGGTGCTAGTATTGTTCCTATTTTACAGATGAGAAAAATGAGGTTGGGGGTTAAATGACTTAGTGGGATCACACAACCAGTAATTGGCTAGGAGCTTGGGTGATTGAAGGTTGGCAGGGCTTAAACTCAGACCTTCCTAATGTCAAGTCCAATACACTGCCCATTGCCACACCTTCTTTCTTCTGTAATTCTAAGGTGTTATGATCCTAGAGTGTAATAATTCTTGTTGTTGTGGTGGCAAGTAAGAAAGGTTTAAGGGTTGTCATTTGGGGGTAATTTAATTATTTTACTAATAATACCAGCATTTAATAAAAGCATGGCATTTGGCCATCTCTCTCTTAGACTAAAGATCATTATTGTGGGGAGGGTTCATGATTTATATGTTCTTTTTGGACATTTTGGAAGAAATATGTTCAAAAGGATGACAATCAACTCTGATTGATTGACAAATAATAAGAAAATGAATATTATAATGAGGGAGTAGACCTGAACTCTGATTTGCAATTCTCCCCAGCCTTGAGCAATCTATTCAAAGAATTTATGCTCCACCCAAGTTGGAACAGAACACAATGGCTGCCACACCTGCATGGGGTTTGAAAAAGAGAGCTTCATTCTCATTATCTTCAATATCCTTCAAGAGACTAAACTTTTAAAATCAGGATTTTAGAAAAAGGGAGGGACTCTGGATCTTCCCAAATCATTGGTTATTAAGTCATTTCTCTCATTGTTTTTTGACTATTTGGTTATGTCTAATTCTTCATAACTTCATTTGGGGTTTTATTGAGAGATAGTGTCTGAGGTCACATTAGAATTCAGGTCTTCTTGACTCCAAGCCTGGTTTTTAATCCACTGTACTATCTAATTATCTGAAATAATTCTACGACATTATAATTAATGTTCATATAATTAATCAATATAATGTAATATAATATAACTAATGTAATTATAAATTATTTTAGACATACTATTCTGGAGTTCTACAATTCTAGGATCCTATAATTCTCAGGTTATATGATTACAGATTCTGTCATGTTAGAATTGACAATTGAATCATTCAATTGATTCTAGATTAGTATGGTATTTTTAATTCTGTCAATCTAAACTTCTATAATTCTTATACCTCTGATGCTAATGATATCTGATTTAGATATTCTATATTCACAATATCTATTGTTCTTGTGATGATCACTACACAGGAACTCCTCCTAGGTATTTGCTAAACTCACCACACCTCTCCCATACTCACATATGCTAACGTACCTTCCAACTAAAGAATCTTAATCATAACCACTGAGCATGAGTGTCCCCCAAGGAATAGTCCTGAGCCCTTTTCTTTCTCTCTAAATTACTTGGTGATACCATCAGCTCCCTTGATGCATTTGCATATGATTCTCAGGTATATATATCCTCTCTCCTGAGTTTCTTTCCCATAAATATGATGATTGTTGAGCCATTTCATTTGCATCCTGTAGAGGGCTGGAACTCTGAAAAGGTGTATTGAATCTAAGACAGCATCTAAGACAGTTCTATAAGCATATCTTAGATGATACGGTGATGTGAAAGCTCTCCTCAGGAATGGCACTTGCTGAATGTGTGGTAGAGGGCTGAGGGAGAGAGATCAGAGTCTTCTCTGCCACAGCAGGCTGAAGAGAGAAGATTTTAGGCTCCAAACTCGAGAGTATAGGATTCATCTTTAATGAGCCCAGTGGCAGCTTGCCTGCCTCCTTCACTTCTCCTCCTAAAGACCAAGGACTTTGACTGATCCTGATTCTGACTGATCCTGAGGCCCTCCAAAGAGCTAGCGTGACATTATAGCATTCAACTGTTGGTAACCCCATTTAGGGTTTTCTCAGCAAAGCTACTGGAGCACTTTGCCATTTCTTTCTCCAGCTCATTTTACGGATAAGGAAACTGAGGCAAACAGGCTTACATTGCCCAGGGTCACACAGCTAAGAAGTCTCTGAGGCTAGATTTGCCCTCATGAAGACAAGTCTTCTTGATTCCTAGCCCAGTGTTCTATTCACTTCCAGAGATCCTCAAACTATGGCCCCACGGGCCAGATGTGGCAGCTGAGGATGTTTATCCCCCTCACTCAGGGCTATGAAGTTTCTTTATTTAAAGGCCCACAAAACAAAGTTTTTGTTTTTACTATAGTCCGGCCTCCAACAGTCTGAGGGACAGTGAACTGGCCCCCTATTTAAAAAGTTTGAGGACCCCTGAGACATTCAAATTGGCTATCTCATAAACATCTCAAACTTAACATGTCCAAAACAGAACTCACCATTTTCCTACTAAATCCTCCATTTTTCTGAATTTTTCTAATACTATTGAGGATACCATCTTCCCTTCAATCACTCAGACTCATAGCTTCATTGCCATCTTCAATTCCTCACTTTACTCACTCCAATTCTTCCACTCTATTACCAAATCTTACTGCTTTCTACTTTCATCACATCATAAATATATATCCTTTCCACTCACTCTTTCATGCCTTCATCTTACATTTGGACTTCTACAATAGCTTTGTGGTTGGTTTCTCTGCCTTGTTTTCATCCTCTCCTCAGGGGCCAAAATGATTTCTCCTAAGTGTAGGTCAGCAAACATCAGTAGCTCCTTATTACTTCCAGAATCAAGTATAAGATCCTCAATTTGGCATGTAAAGCCCTCCATAGTCTGGCTTTTTCTACTTTTCCAGTCTTCTTACACTCTTCTTCCTTTTATACATTCCACAATTTAGTTACTCTAGCTTTCTCGCTATTCCTAGAACTCAATACTATATCTCCTATCTCTATATTTGTTGCATAAAGACATGCTATCTTTGTGTGTGAAATGCCCCACTCCCTCATCTCTATCTCCTGGATTCGCTGGCTTTCTTCAAGACTCAGTTCAAATCCCACATTACCTAAATTGTCTATTCCTTCCCCTCTGAGATTACCCTCCATATATACTATACAATTTGTATGTACCTAGTTATTTACATATTTTCTCTTCCATTAGAAAGTGAACTCCTTGAGGGCAGGGAATAGCTTTTGCCTTCCTTTGTATGCTCAGTTTTAGCACAGTGCCTGGCACATAGGAAGTTTTTGGTAAATTATTATTGACTGTGAAGTTGATTTCTCAAATCCAAGTATAAGACTTTATATTTATCCCTAAAAATTACACCTCAATGAAATTCAGCCCAATGCTGTAGCCTGTCAAGAGCTCCTTGACTCTACCATAAAATGCTATAATTCTCCTTCCCAAATTTGAGCTAGCTTCAAATTTGATTAATTTTTATTTTTTGTAAATTATTGAGAAAACTGTTCAACACCAAGTACATATGCCTGAGCCACTCAGCTGGAGTTCTTCCAAGTTGGTAGGAAATCATTAGTTTCTTTTTTTAGTTTCTTTGAGTCTAGCCCTTCAACCAGCTCTGAATCCATCTAATTTTATCATAGTCTAGTCTACTTCTCTCTATTTTATTCACAAGAATAGCTCAAGATACTTCATTAAACATTTTGATAAAATACAAATAAACTTTATCATCTAAATTAAAAGCTCTTCATAGCATTCCCTTGGTGGATCAGATTAGTGTTCCTGTCCAAGAAAGACATAAAGTTAGGTACTATTGATCTGTGGGGGTTTTTTGTTTGTTTATTTGATTGGTTGGCTTTTTCCAGCATAGGGTATTTTATTTTTTTTAGCTTTTTATTTTCAAAATATGTGCATAATATATTTAACATATATTGAATTACTTGCTATATAGAGAAGGAGATGGGAGGGAAAGGAGAAAAAATTTGGAACATAAGATTTTGCAAGAGTGAATGTTGAAAATTATCTATGCATGTGTTTTGAAAATAAAAAGCTTCAATTAATAAAAAAAATATGCATAGTTTTTAACAGTCACCCTTGCAAAACCTTGTATTCTCCTTCTTCTCCCTTCCTTAGATGGCAAGTAATTCAATATATGCTAAACATGTGCAATTCTTCTATACATATTTCCAGTGTTTATTTTTTAAGATGTCCTTTTCCTGTGTTTTGTTTTTAGTTTCATTTTCTCCAATTCATAAAAATCTATATTTCCTCCTGGAGCAGGTAAGTGGCACAGTAGGTAGAGTGCCAAATATAGAGTCAGTAAGACTCATTCTTCTGAGTTCAAAACCATTCTCAAGACACTTTGCTGTTGTTTCTGGACAAGTCACTTCATCTGTTTGCCTCTGATTCATCACCTGTAAAATTAAATGGAGAAGGAAATGGAAAATCAGTCCAGTAGCTTTGCCAAGAAAACTCCAAATGGGATCAAGAAAAATCAAACACAAGTGAAAATGAATGAACAATAAATTTTCTCTCCCTTCTCCCCACACATTGGAAAAACAACAACAACAACAAAAACAATCTTGTAACAAATGTGCGCAGTCAAGCAAAATAGATTCCTTTATTAGATGTGTGTAAAAATTAAGTCATTCTGCACCCTGAATTCATCATCTCTCTGTTTAGCTATGGATTTAACATGCTAGCATCATGGTTAGTCAATGAATTGATTAGTTCTTAAATCATTCAAAATTATTTGTCTTTACATTATTGTTGTTATTGTATAAATTGTACTTGTGGTTCTGTTTATTTCCCTCTTTTTCAATTCATATTAGAATTCCCACATTTCCACCATTTTTGTGGCCCAATAACATTCCATTACATTTGTAATGCCGGAGAAACTGAGGCAGGAGAGAGATTAGAAAGTTTTAATATTTTTATTAATGGGAGAGTAAGATTGACTGGATAGGACTCTCATCTCAGATTATCCAGTCAGACAGAGATAAGTATACTGGGACCAAGGAATCCATATTGGTCCCAGGGCTGGAGGACCCAAAGAATCCAGCGTCCAGCATACAGCTGCCAGACGCCATTCTCCAGCAATGAATGGAAGAACCCCAACTTCTTAAATATCTTTTTGGAGACAAAGAAGAGAAAGGGAGGGAAAGTTTTTATCAGGGAGGGGAAGCCATAAAACCCTAAAAAATCAGGAGACAAAGAAGTAAAGATATTGTGGGTTATCTTGGAATATTCTAAAGGAATATTGTAAATCCATAAAAGAGTCAGGAGATCTACTCTTTTATCTTGCTAATTTATAAGAGATTGAGACAGAACAGTTAAGACAGGGAAACTGTAAAGAGAACTGTGGCGTAACACATTCATATAGCAGAATTTATTCAGGCATTCCTCAATTGATGGGTATCTCCTCCCTGAGTGTCATCATGACCTGTTCTTGATGAAGACATTTTTTTCCTTTAAGATTTAAGATCCTTTAAAATTCTTGTGTTTTAAATATTCATTAGCTATCTCTTGAATAACATCAAAGAATTTTATCAAGATTTGAAGTCAAGGTCACTGACATGTAGTTTGCGGAATATAGTCTCTTTCCATTGAATAGATATTTTGATAGTTTTTTTTTTTTTTCCCTCTCCTGTAGTCTTCTTTCAATAGTCATTTTTCCCTAGATGATTCCATCTCTGGCAGCTCATAGCTAATTGGCTGTTTTCCTCTTTTAAGTCTAATAGGGGATACTTGTAGCTCCTTGCCATCAAGCAGTCCAGAGCTTACTAGGGAGATTTTAATAGCACCAACCTTCTCTGGCCTCATTGTTCCATTGACTATTAATCTTTGGACAATCCATTCACATGCTACTAACTGTGAGGGTTTTTTCCCTTCATACTAAAATGTCTCATCTCTATGGACTCAGTCCTAGCAAACACTTCTCCAATCTTTGCAAATAAATATTCCAAAATTGTGATATCAGAATCCTGTGATTTCAGACTATATTTGAGATTAGATGCAGGTCATTTGAATCTTTCCAATGGTCTCTTGTTTCCATCAACACCATCCGCTGCCTTAATATTTCTAATGTACGCCCTCCAATTCAGAATTCCAACAGTTTCTCTTCAAATTGTTTGGTGCCTCTCTTAAGAAACTTTCTAACTTGCTACTCTGCCCAACCTCCTCTCAAATTCCATGGAAGACTTTCCAGGTTCCTTTTTTTCCCTAAGATCATCCTGCTCATCATTTCCCAGAGAACAATAATATTCCATCAGAGAAACTTACCTCAAAATTTCTTTTACAATTACTGTCGCTAATTGTATTCCCCCCATTTAGTCTCTCTCTTCTTTCACCCTGTCCCTCTTTAAAAATGTTTTGCTATTGACCACTCCATCCCCAATATGCCTTCTCTTTTATCAATCACCCCACTCCTTCCCATATCCCATTCTTCTTCTATTTTCCTACAGGGTAAGATAGATTTCTATACCCCTATTGAGTATGTATGTTATTTTTTTATTTGAGCTAATTCTGATAAGAGTAAAGTTTACTCACTTCCCCTTTTTCCCCCTCTTTCTCTTCATTTAAAAGCTTTTTCTTGCCTCTTTTTTTTAATGGCAGATAATTTGCACCATTCTACATCTCCATTTCCCTTTCTTTCAGTACATTTCTCTTTTACCCCTTAATTTCATCATTAAAAAAGATATTATTTCTTAATATCCAATTCAGACATGTTCCTCTGTCTATATATACTCCTAACTACCATAATAATGAAAACATTCTATTGAGTTACAAGTATCATCCTCCCATGTAGGAATGTGAACAGGTAAACCTTATTAAGTCCCTTATGATATCACTTTCCAATTACCTCTTTATGCTTCTCCAGAGTCCTGTGTTTGAAAATCAGATTTTCTATTTAGTTCTGTTCTTTTCATCATGAATGCTTGAAAACCCTCTGTTTCCTTGAATGACCATCTTTTCCTCTGAAGGATAATACTCACTTTTCCTGGGTAGGTGATTCTTGGTTGCAATCCTAGTTCTATTGTTCTCTGGAATATCATATTCTAAGCCTTTCAGTCCTCTAATGTAGAAATTGCTAGATCTTCACGCCAACATTTTAAAGATTTAATAGCCATTCTCCTTATTTTATCTAAAATCATAATCGTAATTTACACAAAAGGATGATAAATGATACATACTTAAGCCCATAACCTTTCCTTCTAATTGGTCTCTCCATCTCACCTCCCTCCCCACTAATCCATCCTTCAATCCCTACCAAAGAGATTTTCCCAAAGGATAGAACTGACCGTGTCATGCCTAGGAAATAATATAAGGTTGTATCATTTCAATCATGTCTGACTTTTCATGACCCCATCTGGAGTTTTCTTGGCAAAAATATTAGAATGGTTTGCCATTTCTTTTCTCCAGTTCATTTTTTTTTCTACAGGTGAAGAAACTGAGACAAATAAAATTAAGTGAGTTGCCCAGGATTACACAGCTAATAAATGTCTTAGATCAGATTTGAACTCAGGTCTTCTGACTCCAGGTTCAGTGCTCCATCCACTGTACCATCTAGCTACTCTATAATATAAATTGCTCTGGCATTTAAATCCCTCAAAAGCTAGATTTTTTTCCTATCTTTCCAGTCTTCGTATACTCTTCTCCTTCCCATTTACTTTATCATCTAGTGACACTGGCCTTCTTGTTGAGGCTCAAACATAACACTCTTATTTTCCCAACTCAGTATTTTTGTCTAGAATGCACTTCCTCCTCCCCTCGTCATCCTTCAAGATTCAGTTCAAATTCCCCCTTCTTCTAGATCCCTTCCACACCTCCTAGTCTTTCCTCTCTGAGATTACTTTGCACTTATTCTATTTATCTGGGAGTTACTTTTATTTTTATTTCTTCCATTGGAATATGAGATCCTTAAGAACAGAGGCCTTTTTTAGGGGGGAGGAGGGAGCATCCATGGTGCTTATCCCCTGGTATAGAATAAGAACTTAATAAAGGCTTATTAATGAGCTAACTGGGATCTTAAGATTCTATTATCTGGGTTCATCTGACCTTAAGACTCAGAGTAGAACAATTCTATGACTTTGGATTCTAAGATGCTGCAGTTCTATATTCCAGAGTCATTAATTATTCCAGCTTTACTTACCTTACATACAAAACTCCTTTAGATTTGTGCCATGAGTTCTGTACTAGGTTCCTGCCTTCTCTGCTAACTTTCATTATGGACTTCAGGAAGACCTGAATTTGAATTCTATCTCAGACATTCATTGACTGTGAATCACTGAGTAAATCACTTTATCTCTCCTGGCCTCAGTTTCTTCATCTGTAAAAAACAGGTAATAAGTTTATCAATATCATAGAGGATCAAATAAGATGATCTACATAAAGTGTTTTGGAAACCTCAAAGTGCTATATAAATGTTAATAATTATCATTATTTATTTGGTCCCCATTAATATGCTTGCTTGGTAGACACTGCAGGCCAAGAACATGGTTTTTTTTTTTTTTTTGCATTACTATCTCCAGTGCCTTTGGGGTACTCCAGTACAGTGTCTGGGGCATAATAATTCATCAATAGAGATTCAATAATCATTTGGCCTTTATTTAGCACCTGCTGTATACCAAGCACTCTGCTAATCACTGTAAAACAAACACAAAACCAAAACTGTCCCTACTTTCAAGGACCTTACATCTCTCACACAGTAGGCACTTGATAAAGGCTGATTGAATGAATGGAAAGAAATGACTAATTTTTTTTTTCTTTTCAGGAGAATGAAAACAATGAATACTATGAAGAGATCTCCCCTTACTCCAACGTACCAGTGAATAGTAAAATCAGACCAGTGGACAGCTCATCTGCTCATCTGCCCAAGCAGAGCTCATTTTCTCATGTAAGTCATCTTTCCTCATGTGAATGTAATCTAAACGATAAACAGTAGGAAGTCGTAATCAGTGAACCAACATCAACCTGGAGGGAGGTCCGTAATGAATGAAAAAATCACAGGATTTTAGAGCTGAAAGGACTTTTAGAGGCTATCTCATCTGACCTGACAAGCAATCTTCCCTACAAAACCTCCAGCAAGTGGTCATCCAGCCTTTCTTCAAACATCTCTAGGAAAGAAAAACCCATTACTTCAGGAGTTATCCTATTCCACCTTTGGATTATGTTCATTGTTATGAAGCTCTTCCTCCTATCTAAGCTAAATCTGCCTCTGCAATTCTTACCTTCTGTTCTTGGTTCCTACTTCCATCATCTGTCTTTGGCCCTGTTCCAGTCAATGGAACATTGGAAAGAGTAGTAGAGGCAGAAAATATAGATTAAAATAGTTTCTCTGTCACTTACCACTTTGGGGGTAAGTCACTGTAGACTCAGTTTTCTCATCTGCATCATATAAGTGTTGCGGTAGATGTACTCTGAAGTTCCTACAAATTCTCATCTATGATCCTATGAACATTCTTATCAATGATTTGGAAGAAGGTATAGGTGACATATTTGGTCAATTTGCAAAAGATATAAAATTAGAAGAGATCCCTAATACATTGGATGACAGTATCAAAAGCCAAAAAATAATAGCAGTAGCTATTTGAGGTTTTATGAAGTGCCTAAAAACATTTGGGCAGCTAGATAAATGGTGCAATAGATAAAGTGTGGTCTTGGAGTCAGGAACCAGGAAAACTTCAGCCTAAGATACTTCCTAGCTGAGTGAGCCTGGGCAAGTCATTTGATTCTGTCTGCCTTAGTTTCCTCTTCTGTAAAATATGTAGAGAAGGAAATGACAAATCACTCCAATATCTTTGCTGAGAAAACCCCAAATGGTCACAGAGTCAGACATGACTGAAAATGACTGAAAACAAATACAAATGTTATCTCATTTGATCCTCACAACAACCTTGAAAGCTGTTACTATCCTCTTGGTTTCAGTTGAGAAGATTGAGGTAAAGAGAAATTAAAGGACATACCCAAGATCACAAGCCTACTAAGTGTCTGAGGTAGGATTCAAACTCAATTCTTTCAGAAAGGACATACTTGATCCACTATGCCACCTGAAACATTCTGTGGTTATTTCAAGAACACATCACAATATGTATGGACCATTTTGTATTTAGTGCTCAATATCTCAGTTTCTTAGAACTGACTCAGTATCTTAATTCCCTATGATTACTTGATTTATAACAAAATAAAATGAAAGAAAATCACAAAATGGAAAGAACCAAACAAAATGGAATTAGTTTTGGATTTCATATTATATAGACATATTGTTGTTCAATCAGTTCAAATTTTTTTGTGACTCCATTTGGGGTTTTCTTAGCAAAGATACAGGCGTAGTTTGTCATTTCCTTCTCCAGCTCATTTTATAGATGAGGAAACTGAGGTAGACAGTTAGGTGATTTGTCCAAAGTCACGTGCTATCTGAAGCTGCATTTGAATTGACTAACTCCAGACCCAGAAATCTTTCCACTATGACATCTAGCTGCCCCTATATAGATATAGACACAGACATGGACACAGACACAGACATAAACATAGACATACATATCATTAAAGTTTCAAAACAATTCTGTGAGGTGAATGCTAAAGCAATTATTTATCCCCATTTCACAAGTGAGGAAACTGAGACTTCAGGAGTTTCTAAATCATGAATTCTTAACCTTTTATATATCATAAACTCCCTTGGTAGTCTAGTGAAACCTATGGACTCTATCTCAGAATAAATTTTTTTGTATTAGTATTTGATTAACTTATTTACTATTTCCCCCAATTATACTCAAAACAATTTTTTTTATATATTTTTTGAAATTTCTGAGTTTTAGGGTCTCTCTTTTATCCCCATCCACAATTAAGAAACCACATCTAAAGTTAAGAATAATGGTTTAAATGCAGGAAATCAATTCTATTAAAATATAATTATCTGTGGTGTAGGTTTCTTGGGGAGGTTCTGGAGGCAGCCTTTGTTTTGGTTCAAAGTAATAATCATCTCAGATACAGCCAGGAGTTAAAATCCAATCTTTTATTGTCTCTTCCAAAATAACCCAGTTAGCTTTCTTTGGTTCCAAGAGCTCTCGTTGCTAGTCTTTTGCCTCTGCCAGCCTTAGCCTCTAGCTCAACTTCGACTCCTGGCAATCTTCTGAACTGAACTGACTCCACTGACTCAGCTCCTTTTTATGCTCTTTTAGAGATGTAAACACAAAGGTTGACTCCTCCTCCAAGAGTGGGATTATGGGAAGTGTAAACTCGTGAATCTCATACTGAATACTGAAATCTCCCAACTTGTGAACTCCAATGTGTGAACTCTCAAAGGTGTAAGCATTGTTTCTATCCATTCTAGTGACTTAACACCATGTAAGGATTCACTCTAATGTGTGAACCAATAAGCATTGTTTCTATCAATTCCATTGAGTTAACACTAGGATTCTAAGAGTTATCAACAGAAAAGATTTTGGTTTTTGGTTTTTTTTAAGAAACTTATGGTTCCCAGGTGAAGAACCCATTCTAAATGACTTGCCCAAGATCACACAGCTAGTAAAAATCAGGTGTAGGGCAGAAGGTTGAGGAACAAATTTAGGGTCACTCTTCCTGGACTTTTAATAATCTTTTGGTTAAGATCAAGTTCCCTCTCTGCCTTGGCCTTTCTGTATAAGAATACCAGTGTCTATTCTTGCTCTTGCCTTTATAAAAACTCACTTTCTACTTTTATACCCCTCTTGCTAACTCAGTGCTTTGGTTTAAATCTTCAAGTCTTTAAGGTACCCTTATTAAATTGTATTACTTGGCTACTGGATTTCTTTAAAATATCATATTAGAATAGCTAGGTGGTACAATGGCCAAAGTATTGGCCATGGAATCAAGAGGATCTGAGTGCATATCCACCCTTCGATACTAGCTGTGTGACCCTGAGCAAGTCACTTAACTTTGCCTCCAAAAAAATAAAATATCATATCATAGGGCATTCTTTCATCAGACTGAACAATGGAATTTTTATATCTAGAAGAGAACATAGAACATAGACCAGAGAATTCAGAGCTGGAAGAAATCTTAGAATCTAACACTTAGAATGTCAAACCTTTGAGGAAGCATTAGAGAAAATTTAGTCTAAACCCCACTTTTTACAGTTGAAGAAATAGTCCCAGAGAATAGAAAATTACTTCCTAAGATCATAAAGCTAATTAGTGGGGGGAATGGCTCTAGAACTTGGGTTTCCTGATTTCTAGCTCCGTGCATTTTTTAGAAAAGGTCTAGGAAGGATCATTTCAAAGAGCTACCCTAACGAAGAATACTGGGTTTGTCCTTCCCTGTGTCAGGGAGGATGTTTAAAAGGGGAGGGAGGAGTGGAAAGATACAAAGACCAACTTTCCAATATTTCCAAGGTCTAGGTCAGAGTGATATGGCCACTCACACTGAGCTCTGTTTACAGAAACCCCTGAAAATGCTTCGGAAAAAATTGGCAAAGAAGTCCAAAGCTGACAGATCACATGTGTCATCCCAGCCAGGGATCAAACCTGAAAAGCCACTCCCAGCCCCAGGCCAAACCCAGAGGTCTGAGAAGGCCTTGGTGAATGACGCGCCACAAGAAATCTGCAATAATCTTAAGAAATTACCCCAGAATGAGAAGAGAACAGAGCAAGTAGTTTCTGAAGTTAATTTCTTCTTCCCTTCTTCAGCAGTACCTGGGAGCCCTATAGAGAACCAACCCAGAGGGGCCCCAGACTTAGTGGGAGATGAATCTGCCCCCCAGGTGGACTATTCAGCACAGGACCTTCCTAATGATATCAATATATATACCTAAAAATCTATATCTACATGTGTCAATGAGCTTCATTTCCAAAATATACCTCTCCCCACAAGCCTCCAGGACATCAGCTACCCCCATTTCAACTTCTAAGGAAACCATCTTTCCTGGCCTTAGAAGGGGGTAGTAATCTCCCAGAGGAATACTAGCTATTATCAGACATAACCAATTCCCAGACTATTCTGTTTGTATAGAGTGATTGTAAGGAAGATACTCTTTACCTCCAGCCTCTGTGCATCTCTTAATAATCTTTGAGATATTGATTAACATTATGCTTAGACAGGTTTGGGACCTGGTCTGCCAGGTATTTCATTTGGCTCCCCTGAGATCTCTGGCACTTCCCCTCCATCTTGATCCCTCCCCCTGAGTTCCCGCTTTTACTTCCTTGGTTTCCCTGAGATACACTCAAGATTATATTTCCATTATAAAAGATCTGCTTATGATGAAGATCTTTGCTAAGTCCTTTTCAGAACTAAGCCCATCATAAGGTACTATCTCTCTCTCTCTCTCTCTTTTCTTCCTCATCGTGTCTTCCCTTTAATGTCATCTTTCTCTTTACTCTAGCTAAATCTGGTTAGTCTGCTAAACTCTGTGGATCTAACCCGCCAGTCAATGACATACCCAGGTCTTACGGCATATTCCTTTAATGGCTTCTCCCAAATTCCCTTCCTTGGTAATTCTATTTCTCTCCCAATTCTATTTCATATTTGCCACTCCTGGTGCTTATTTTACTTCTTATTTTGTCTGTAACCTCTTCCCCTAAATAAACTTACCTTTTGCCGAAGAGAATGACCATTGTGAATTTATCATATTTATTTCAAAACATGAACTGCTATCCTCCACCCTTTGCCCCGGGATACTGAGGGCCCTGGAGAAAACAGGGGATGACTCACGATAGGTGCTCTGTACTCCAGGTGTTCCATTCTGGGCATCCCATTGTAAGAGACATTAACAAGCTCAAAAGAATCGGAAGGGGAATAATTAGTTGATAATGAAACCAGAAATTCATCCATACAAGTTGAAGGACTAAATGAAGAATTTTATCCTGGAAAAGAAACTTTCCTGGGGATATCAAATTTTTGTCTTTACATGTTGAAAAGACCATTATAGTAAAGAGAGAATAATCATTTGCTTGGCCCAAAGAGCAGAACTTTGACTAGTGGCAGAAAAGAACAGAAAGGCAGGTTTGGGTTCCTTATGAAAAAGACCTAATTTTAAGAAAAAAATTTGACACAGCCTTAGTATATGACCTTGAGCCAGTCAGAATCTCTAAGCACTAAAACCATCAGTGGCAGAAAAGGTGCAAACCTGCATGAGTAGCTGGAATTTCCTCACCAATACCAATGAAATTGCAGGTTCTGTCTCTATCCCCATAAAAGAAGACATTTTTAACTATAGAATAAGCTATTTTGGGTAAGTAGAGATCACAGTCTTCAAAGAGAACTGGATAACCGAGTAGTTGGGAATGTTGGATTTACCTAGCTACGTACATATTATTTTCCCCCAATAGATCAATTGTAAATTCCCTGGGGGCGGGAACTATTTCCTTTCTAGGTGCTGCAGTAGATTGGGTTCTGGACCCAAAGTCAGGAAGAGCTGAGTATTAAGGATAATAATGATACCTACCTCACTGGGTTGTTGTGAGTAGTAAAAAAGATAATATTTGTAAAGTGCTTCACATAGTGGAGGCACATAGTAGGAACTTCATAAATACTTATTTCCTTCCTTTCTCTCTTTGTATCCCCAGCAATGTTTTTATAGGAGAAGTTTTGAAATTGAATTAAAAAGTGAATTAATGCATGAGATAGGAGTTTAAACCACATGATCTCCAAAGTATCTTCAAGCTATTGGAGTTTGTGATTTCATAGTCTTAGGGGTGGGGGAAGTATAAAAAAATAGAATCCTGAGTGTGGTGATTCCCTGCAGCTCCCTACCCCAACATTAAGAAATTTAAGCATATAAGCTAAAGCTACCTAAGAACTGGAAAAAATTCAAATACAAAATTCAAAAAATCAACTTATATTCTGGTATTTTTACTCACTCAGGTAAAGTGATTTTTTTGTTTTGAGGAAAAATTTTTCCCCTTGGAGCTACAAACTAGTCTCTTTATTCTGCTTCAGCAGAATTCATTCATCAGACTCCTCAATCAA
Organism: Antechinus flavipes; assembly: GCF_016432865.1. NCBI lineage: Eukaryota > Metazoa > Chordata > Mammalia > Dasyuromorphia > Dasyuridae > Antechinus > Antechinus flavipes. The sequence continues at coordinate 667,127,526 of NC_067398.1, forward strand.
CTGGAACTGCTTTAACACTCTTTTATTAGGAGAATAGAACATGTAACAGGCCTGGGATATTAGCGAAGACAAGTGACCAATGTTGTCTACCCCACTGAAGCAGAGGAGACTGGGTTCATGGCTGTGCTCTCAACAGGCAGGGCTGTAATTAGTAAGAAAGAGTGACAAATTGGTACTGATGCATCTTGAGTTTAGCTTATGACAAATGAAAAAGGAAGGAAAGGTTGGAAAAGCTGTCTCACATCCCCTAGGCACAATGCTCCTTCCTGATTCAGTAAATTGGGATAGTGGAAAGCAGGATGGATTCAGTCTGAAAAAGGAGATTCAAATCTTTAGTACTCATGTGATATTGGGGGTCATTTTATGTTTTTAGTTCTTAGTTTCCTCATGGCTTTTTATGAATTAATCCATGAATTTTATAATCTTATCATTATGAATTAAGTGGTAATTCCCAAATCAGGGATTGAAGTATCTGTTTAAAGTGGCCCAATCAATTTTTAAAGTAAGTTCTTTGAATATTGTATGGAAGGCAACAGTGACTCCTCAGGGAACGATTAAGTAATGAACTATACTTTTAACATGTTATCTGAGAAGGGTATACAAGGGATCAGGATAGAGAAAGTATACTGTGTGGTTCAGACAACATTTAATAAAAAAAGCTAGAGAGATCTCTAGAAGCAAAGCAAAGTTTATTATATGTTCTTGATAGAATTGCGTGTCCCACCTATCGAGCAGACAATCAAGGGAGGAAGCACCGTAGGGGGCAGGGTCAACATTTTTAATCCCTAAAGCAAATACACCCTCCCACCACTGACCCTCATCCTTATTGGCTGAGGATCTTACATTCTAAACGCAGAAACTACCCAACAAATTAAACTTGACCAATAAGTACATAGTTGCCCATATTTGACCTAAACAGAAAGACACTAATGTCATAGGAGGATAACAAGGGGACTTAAGTATGCCCTTAGAAGGATAGCAGGGAGAGGATTTAAGTATGCCCTTGACTTAATGCTCAAAGTCCTTCAGGCCTACTCAAATTTTGAAATAGATGAAACCTTACTCGATTTTCACAGCTGTCTTAAAAGATCTTACCTCATCTCGTTCAATACCATGCTATGTAAGAACCAATTGATACAATCAAAAATGTTTAGCCTAAAGATTTCCAGCAGGGGGTTTTAACCTGATGAACCTGCTTTTAAAATACACACACACATATTTTGATCATTTTATTCCAGTACTCTTGATTTCCTTTGTAATCTTATGCATTTTATTTATCTATTTAAAAGCATCTTTCTGAGAAAAGTCCATGGATTTCACCAGACTGACACAGTCACAGGGAGCCATGACATGAACACGAACCCCTTATTCTCTCTAGATGCATATGATAACTATCATGAGGCAGAGGAGTTACACAGGTTCTTCTTGGAACCAGTGGGGCAGCACAAGGAACAATGGGCAAGAGATATATAGAGAAAGATTGAAGGTCAATGTGAATGTTGACCCTTTCCCTCCCTGCCTTTTCACCCTGAAACGTTGCCCTGGAGACTTGGTAAGCCTAGAAGATGTCTGCACAATTGGTTACATACATTTTTCTAAAGGTCCTTAAGTTTTGGAGGGCTTTTGACTTTGGGTGAAAATTCCTTCCCTGAGAAACCATAGGACCAAGACATAGAGAAATCAAAGGAAAAGATAGGAGAGATGGCTTATGAGCCTCAGTGGAATGGACCTCCATGTTTCTTCTGATAAGGTGTCAGACAGTGGAGGAATTTGTCACTGTCTCTGTGGGAGAAGGAAAATTTGTAGTGTGACAGAGCACAATAGAAAGCAGGAAGAGAAGCAGTCAATCAGATTGGTTAGTACCAACAAACTAGAACAGAAACCAGACTATGGTTGATGAGACTATGTATGGGATTTCAGTTTAGATCATTCTTCTCCTTTGCTTCCCTGGAACTGGAGAAATCCCAGAGATGTAGGAGTAGTGAGCTGCTTAGAGAATTTCTTCTGTGTTAGTAATCTCTTAAATATTCATAATGCAGACTGCTTTGAATGCAGAGATTTATTAAGGAAAAGAGCCAGTAGCAGTGAGAGGTAGAAGTTAGTATATTTATTTAGATAAATACCCACAAGTCATTGCACTAGGACAAGCCCTCCCTGACTCCATGAGGAGAAAACTTTTCAGCTATTGGAGCTGTCCATAAGAATGGGCTGCTTTGACAAGATTAGAAAGGAAGCAATAAACTGGGAAAACATTTTACATTCAAAGGTTCTGATAAAGGCCTCATTTCTGAAATATATATATATATATGGAGAGAGAGAGAGAGAGAGATTGAGAGGTGGGGTGGAGAGGGGGGAGAATTAACTCAAACTTATAAGAATTCAAGCCATAATCTAATTGATAAATGGTCAAAGGATGTGAACAGACAATTTTCAGATTAAGAAATTGAAATCATTTCTAGTCAAAGGAAAAAATGCTCTAAATCACTATTGATAAGAGAAATGCAAATTAAAACAATTCCAAAGTACCACTACATACCTATCAGATTGGCTAAGATGACAGCAAAAGATAATGATGAATGTTGAAGGAATGTGGGAAAACTGGGACACTAATACATCATTGGTGGAATTATGAACTGATCCAACCATTCTGGAGAGCAATTTGGAATTATGCTCAAAGGGCTATGAAACTGTGCATACCTTTTGATCCAGCAGTGTTTCTACTGAGCTTATATCCTAAAGAGATCACAAATGAGGGAAAAGGACCCACTCATGCAAAAATGTTTGTGGCAGCCCTTTTTGTAGTGGCAAGACACAGGAAACTGAGTGGATGCCCATCAGTTGGAGAATGGCTGAATTAGTTATGGTATATGAATGGTATGTAATATTATTGTTCTGTAAGAAATGACCAGCAGGATGATTTCAGAGAGGCCTGAAGAGATTTACATGAATTGATATTAAACGAAGTGAGTAGAACCAGGAGATCATTGGACATAGCAACAACAAGATTATATGATGATCAATTCTGGTGAATGGATATCTTTTCAAGAATGAGATGATTGAGAGCAGTTCCAATAATCTTGTGATGAAGAGAATCATTTACACCCAGAGAGAGGACTGTGGGAACTGAGTATGGATCACAATATAGCATTTTCACTCTTTTTCGTTGTTGTTTACTTGCGTTTTGTTTTCTTTCTCATTTTTCTCTTTTTTGATCTGATTTTTCTTGTGCAGCACAATAATTGTATAAACATGTATACATATATTGGATTTAATATATATATATATTTAACATGTTTAACATACATTGGATTACTTGCCATCTAGGGGAGGGAGGGAGTGGAAAGGGAAAAATTGATATACAAGGTTTTGCAAGGGTCAATGTTAAAAAATTATCCATGTATATGTTTTGAAAATAAAAAGCTTTAATTAAAATAAATAAATAAGTAAATAAAAGAATGGGCTGCTTCAGAAGGTAGTAGAGTTCCCCTTATTATTAGACTTCAAGTAAAGATCATGGTCTATATGGGTTGTAAAAGAGATTTCTATACAAATATGATTTGAATTAAATGACCTTTGAGTTCTCCTTCCAATTTTGTAAAATTATAAATAAGAATAGCTTTGTTATTCATCCCCTCCCCCCTCCTGTTCAAGCAATACTTATGTTAATGGTAATATTGTTCTGTTATACCCAACCCTTCATGATCCTGTGGACAAAAGCATGTCAGGGCTGTATATAGGATCCTGGAATGGCTTGCCATTTCCATCTCCAGTTAATTAAGATAAACAGCTCAAGATCACAGTGTTAGTAACTATCTGTGGCCAGATTTCACTCAGGTCTTCCAAACTCTGGGCCCAGGGCTCTATCCACTGATCCAACCAGCTGCCTCTTGTTGTTATTTTTTGTTTAAATTCACAACTCTTAGCCCCTACCAACGTACATCTTTATACCAAAACAAATCTGAGAACAGAATAATTAAAAGCAAAAATAGTTAATTATGCAACCTATAGCCCAGGGTTTCCCAAGATTTTGGGCTCACATGAATTGGGTTTAGTCCTAGAGAGTGACCTTAACAGGTCATCCTTTTTATTTTTTCTTTTTGGCCAATAGTATTTTATTTTCCAAACACATGTAAAGATAATTTTCAACATTCATTTTTGTAAGATTTCATGTTTCAAATTTTTCTCCTCTCCCTTAGCTCCCACCTCCTAAAGATAGCAAGCATTCTGATATAAGTTAAACATGCAATCCTTTTAAACATATTTCCATATTTGTCATGTGCAGATCAATATTTTTCATGGGCTCATTGTCCTTATCGGGAAATTTCCCACAAAATCTCCAAATATGCTTCTAGAGGTCATCTCTAAGTTACTTGGATTGTGAATAAAAGGGGTTCTTAGATCTTCTACAAGAACTTAAGGAATCTCAGGTACTGGAAAATCTCTTGTACCCCAGATAAAATTAAAACAAGATATAAAGAATAAGAATCCATAAATGGAAACAAAAGTATATAAAACACTCAAAAACTCAAACCTCTTCAGAGCGAAGCTAAGCAGTGGAGGAGGGGAGGCAAGAATTGTTTTTAGGGAGACCCTTTAATGTTTTGGTGACTTATTCTTTCACAGAGAATCTACTACACAATTTGCTCAAGCACTGTAGCACCATCTTGGGTTTAAATCCTCTCTAGAAGGCAAATGTCCTTTGGGGGCTGTTAAGCAATCTCTCCTTCCCATCAGACCTGACTTGTCCAGTAACTCTAGTTTTTATCTCCAAGGACACTGTGCAGAAATTTGATGATTCTCTTCTTTCTCCAAAGAGATCGGTACATCAGAAAGTCTCTTCTCTTTAGGAAGTCTCATCCTCAAACTCATAAAATGGGGATTACCCATAAAGTAATTCCCAAAGTTGATACTAACTGGGAAATCTCCTTAAGAACTAAAAACCATTTTTCCTCCACACAGGAGCTGGGGATTCACAAACATTGTCCATGAACTCTGCTTTCAAGCACATACTTACCTACCTACCACGCACTTCTACTGCCAGTTACCATCCATCACCCCTGAGTAAAAGGAAATATGGATGAGCACAGGTTCTCTTTCCACATCACTCCCAGTCCTTAAACACAAATCTGCTCTGCTTTATATTGATCTGTCTTCCCAGAGTTCAAGAAAGCAAGAAAGGCAACAAATTGACCTTAAAATGTTCTTTTATACAATCAAGATGAAGAGTCCATCACTCTGATCCAAATATCTTGAAGCCAGCCCCAGTCTCAAAACCCTGAAGATTAAGGTGTCAGTGTTCATGCCTATCTGTCCATTGGAAAGAGCCCTGAAAATGTCTCCAAAATTTCAAACACTAGAATCTCACCTAGACGAGTAACAAACTCTTCAAATTAATGTAATTAACCACTCTTGCAGTTAAGACAGAAAAAGTATATGATAACAGGGGATTGAATTAGGTTTTAAGCACTTTTGGCCACCCAATCCCAAAAGATTACTCCACAGGCGTGTCTCCTGAGAGTGCTAATTGACTCCTGCTTCCCCCATACAGCAGGAGAGGATACATCAATTTATTTGGAGAAAAATGATAAGGCAAGGTGATAAAAAGTAATAAGACAAGATGAGAGGATTGTAGAAATGGTGATTTATTTCTCTTAATGCAACAGCAACAGCAACCTGATGGGTGCTGACCTCTCTCAGGACTTCAACCATTTCTGCTAGCCATGCTAATCCCAGGAAAGAAGAGTCCAGATATAGCTGCCATTTTTTCTTATCTCTCATCTTCATTACTTTAGTCTCCTTGTTTCATAAGATTTCCTAACTTTTTGAACTGTGCACACCAGAAGTGTGTTTACTCAAGCTAAATCTGTGTGAGGTGATATCACCAGGCTATCAAGCCTACACACAAGGTTTTGGATTATGTATTCCAAAGAGAATGTCCTTCAATGAACAAGACTGATTCAGCCCCAAACACTGTGAGAATATGTATCCTGTACATGTATCCACTCCCTTACATCAGGAAAAATTTCAAAATAATTAGAGCTATTCAGAGATAGAACCAGTTTTTTTTAAAGGGTAATGAGTTCCCCATCCTTGATGCTCAGGTGGAAACTGGATGACCACTTATCTTAAGTTGTGAAGAAGACTTTAATTATTTACATTCAGGTAGAGCTAAAAAAACTTGTGAAGTCCCCTCCAATTTTATGTCTATCAGTCTATGCAATTTTGAGAATAAAGATTTGTTTCATTCTTTTGTGATTGTATCCCCAGTGCTTCATGCAGAGCCTGACACATTGTTGTTGCTCAGTTGTTTCCAATTCTTCACGATCCACTGAACCATACTGTCCTTGAGATTTTCTTGACAAAGATACCAGAGTGGTTTGCCATTTCCTTCTCCAGTATATTAAGGCAAGCAGAGGTTATGTGACTTGAGCAGTCACAAGACTAGTAAATGTCTGAGCTCAAATTTGAACTCAGGGTTTCCTGACTTTAAACCTAGCACTCTAACCACTGAGCCACCAAGTTGACACATAGTAAGCACTTAATAAACACTTGTTAAGTGATTGATTGATTGAAATCAATCAGTGGCAACTGTATTGCACTGTATATAGCTGGTACACTGAACTGGGAATCATGAAGATCTAAATTCAAATCCAGCCTCAGATCTTTGCTAATTATATGATCTTAGGCAAATCACTTAAACTGCCTCAGTTTCTTCATCTGTAAAAGGAAGTTGTAAAAACCAACTTAGGCTTGTTATGAGAATCAAATGAAATAATGTTTGTAAAGCCCTTTGCACATAGTAGGTGTTATATAAATATTATCTATTGCTGTGATTATTGAAATCTATATTATAAAGTCAGAATTCCTTGATTTATGGAGGCAAGCCCTGTGTAGAATGAATGATCTTAGAAAGTGTGGCAAAATGAGTTTGGAGCATCAGATCATCAAAGACCCAGCTAATTTCTCATTGGTGTCTGCAATCCCCCAGCCAGGCTAGAAGGACCAAATTAATCCAGTTGAAGGGATGGCACATACATACCATTGAGCAGAGCTGCATAGACTGAGATGATAAACTGTAACTGGTTCCACCCAAGAAAATGGAAGCTTCTTGTTGTCTGTATTATAAAGATTTTGGTTGCAGAAGATGACCAAATGACGAAACTTACCTTGACAAAAGAGATGCTTTTGAGTGCAGCAAGGGATGAGAAAGCAATCCAGTGATGGAGAGGAAAGCCCAGGGGAAAAGAGCAGTTTTCAGGGGACGGAAGCTTGTCCATAATGTTTTCAGAAGACTAAGGTTGATTTTTCTCAAATCTAATCAGATTCCCAAGAGTATACAATTGCATCTCTGTGTACCCCTCTACTCTCTTCCCAATGTGGAGAGTGATAATTAGAAGTCTTGTTTCTCTGGGGCAATAGATATTGTCAACTCAGAGGAATGGAGCAATACTCATTCACTGAGGGAATTTGCCTTTGATTTAAAAGGAGCCCCAACTTCCATTTGAAAGACTTCTGTTTATATATATATTAAATGAATCCTTCCCACCCTTAGGGCAGCTACCAGAGTAGACACCACAGACACCTAATAGAGAGTGTTCTCCAAGTTGGAACTTCCAGGAAGTCACAGCCTCCTACTAGACATATCTCAGGGGACACTAATAAGACATGTTCTCCAGGGAGGGAAGGCAAAACACATATAGACAGAAAAAAAAAAAAAAAAAAACACATGTTCATTCAAATCCCTGAGACATGACAGTCATGCCTTTCTCTCTTTATCTGTGTCTCTCTCACCCTCACACATTCTCAGATCACAGAGTTACGGCTTGCCTGAGGGATCAGAAGCCAGCAAAATCCTTTGATTGTTTTCCATGATTTAAACATACCAGCTGTTTGTAACTTCTGGCAAAACAGAATCCCCAGAGGAAAGAGAGCAAAGAGTTCTGTACTCCTGGTATCCCTCTGTGTACCCCTCTACTCTCTTCCCAATGTGGAGAGTGATAATTAGAAGTCTTGTTTCTGTACTTGGAGTCAGAAGTTGTTGGTTCAAATCCTGATGTTTACTAAAAATATGATTTTACCCAAGTCATTTCCCATCCCTGTGTTAATTTAGTAATACTGTGATCATAGAACTGGGAAGGATTTCAGAAGTCATCAAATCCAACAGTTGGGCCAACTGAGGCCAAGAAGAGAAGGCCCATGTCCATGAGTCACCTTTCTCAGAAAGAGCAGAATCAGGATTCTCCCTTTCCCTTTCCTCTGACTCCAAATTTCACACTTTTTTCACTCTACAATGCTATCCTGGCACACCAATTTTGGGGGGTTATTGTGAGTCAAGTGCTCCATAAAACTCATTACCGTAATCATCATTATTCTTGGCACTCAGGCTGTAGTTACTTTTCCTGATCTGCCTAGCTCAGCTATACTACTTACCCAATTATGCTAAAAGCAAATCTCTAGATGGGTTAAGTAGGGTCAAGAAGATTGGCAAAAATTATCTCTGTCAGGAGGTCAAGGAAGGACAGCAGAGCCAGGTAGGTTGATGAAGTGGATACAGATGCTTATGGCTAATACATGTCAAATGAAGATCAGCTGAAAAAAAGAAGATTCAGAGGAAATAGGGAGAAAAAAGGAGAGGAATATCTGGCATCCTGTTTTTGATGAAGGGTTTAAATTTGTTCTATTTAACCTCAAAGGGAAAAAACAGCAACAGTGGGTGAAAATTGAAAAGAAGTCAATTTCAGATTTAATTCAGGAAAAACAAGTTAACAATGAGAGCAGCCCCAAAATGGAATAGGATGTCGGGAGAGGTGATGGGTTTTCCCTCCTTGGAAATTTTCAAGCAGAAGCAGATGACTATTGATCTGGTATGTCATAGTGGGGATTTCTTCCTATACAGGCTGGACTAGGTCGCAGTGGAGGTCTCTTCCAACTCTCAAATTCCATAATCTCATTTCAAAATTGATGGCCTCTACTAGGTAAGTAAATAAGGTGGCTTCCACCACTTCATGAACAACATAAATTGATGCAGAACCTGGAAGGTACAGAAACCTGTAATGGGTCATAGGGAAGATATAAGGGATAGAGATTACATAATCCCTACCATCATGGAGTTCACATAATAATAGAGGGACAAGACACCACTTATGGAATGAGGAAGCTGGACAAGATGGATTCTGAGGTCCTTCCTATCCCTAAATCTGTGATCTTATGAACTTATAACCAATATGGATAACTAGAATACATAATGATTCTTTGTAAGTACATGAGAGAAGCATAAAGAGCTTTTGGAAGAGGATAGAGAAAGATCTCTGAAGAGATGGAATTTCCAGGAACTGGTGGAGAAAAAAATAGAAGCATTTTATATATGGAAAACACATAAATCAAAGCACTGAGAAACAGAATCTTAAATAAATTTGACTAGGGCAAGGGAAAACAGGAATCTGAGTAATACAAAGTATACTCTGGGATATCCCAGGTTTCTACCTTCCTAAAAGTATAGAAGTGAAAGTGGCTACTGAGGAGAAGGCTGCCAGGGCCCAAGAAGAAGCTGGGCAACTGACAAAAGTACAAGACAAGCAGAGGAACAGAGGCTCCAGAGCAGGAGGGATAGAAAAGGGATGTACCACTGTTCTAGGGAGCAAGTGTAAGGAAGAGAAGAAAGAGATGGAGGAGAAAGAATGCAGGGAGATTAGGATGGGAAAGAAGGAAGAACCTCCAGAAAGATGGTATCAGCCCCTGCCACCTCATTTCCCCTCAAGTATAGCTCTGAATGGCATACCCTCACTATGGTTTCATTGAGAAGAGAAAACAGTGACATAATTCTACAAAAGACTGATAGTCAAAGGTTATGAATCAGCCATTTTCAAAAGAAGAAATTCAACTTATCAACAACCATATGAAAAAATGCTCCAAATCCTTAATAATAAGAGAAAAGAAAATTAAAACAACTCTAAAGTTCTATGTCACATCAATCAGATTAGTAAAGATGATGAAAGATGAAAGTGGCAATTGTTGGTAAGGCAATTTGCAAATTGGAGGATAGGCACATTAATACACTCTTGGTAGAACTGAGCATTGGTTTAAACATTTTGGAAAGCAAGTTGAAATTTTAGCTTAAACTCTCACTAAACTTTGAGGACACTTTGACTCAATGATAATTCAACTAAGCTTATGCACGTAAGGAAATCAAGGACAGAGGAAAAAAAATATTTTTAGCAGTCTGTTGTATTGGAGCAAAGAAACAGAAACAAAGTAGGTACCACTCCATTGGGAAATGAATGAACAAGTGATGATATATAAATGCAACTGAATACTATTGAACTGTAAGAAATTACAAAATCTGAGGGGAAACTATCAACTGATAAGGCTTGAAGTGAGCAGAACTAGGAGAACAATTCACATGCTGATTATAATAATGCAAAGAAGAACAAACAAAGAAGAGTTCTGATTGATATAATGACCAATCATGATTTCAGAAGACTAATGATGAAGGAATAATAATAATAACCACATAACATTTTAAGGTTCATAAAGTGCTTCACAAATATTATCTCATTTGATATTCAAACAACCCTAAAAAGTAGGTGCTATAAATATTCCTATTCTACTGATGAAGAAACTAATAGTAAGAGACTTGCCCAAGTTCACATGATTTGATTTGCAGTATTCTATCCATTGTATCACATAGCTGTTGGAGCATCCCTTGGCAGAAAGTTGGTAAAGACTGAGATGAAGAAGGAAATATATATTTTATAGACAGAACCAATGTGTTCATTGGTTTTGCTTGAAATATTTATTGACTGAAAGAGTCCTTTTTCTGGAGACAGAGAATGAGCATAGGAATAGTTCAAAAAGAACTACTGGAGAAAAAAGAAAAAGAAAAGAAAAGAACATAGTGAAACATTTGAAAACATATAAAAGAAAGCAGAAGAAAATTGAGAAAGGGACACAGATATGTCCAGCAACATTTTGACTTTTATACTATTGCATTATAGACATATTGAAAAATGGATGTACCAGAAATTCCAGATGCCATATAAACTTTTCTTTCATGTCCTTTGTTGTAACATTAAAATGTTTTTGTCTGTTGTGGTTGAAGTTCATAAAATAGAAGACAATAACCCCGCCCCCCAAAAAAGGAAATTGGGGGAAGAGAGCATATATTCAGGGGAAATGAGTTGTCTATTTGCCTAAAGCATAGAGTAAGGGGGAGGAGTAAAGTAAGATAAGGCTTGAGAAGAAGGGTAATGATAGATAGTGAAGGTCCTTGACCTGTTTGGAGTTTATTAAATGATAGTTAATAGGTTTCCTTACTATATTGCTTTACAAAATACTTTCCTCATAGCAACACTGAGAGGCATGCATTCATCTCTATTTTACAGATGAACTAAGGCTCCACAGAGTTAAGGGATTCATCCAATTTTATAAAGCTAACTTCTACCATTCATGATTATTAAAGTGTGATCCAAAGTGAGACTCCAGGCTTCTAGGAGACCCTTTCAAGGGGTCCATGAAATCCAATTCATGATTTTTATTTCAAATTTAAATCACTTAATCATAATATTCCTAATTATACTAAGGCATTTTAATGCCAAATAGGGTAAATATTAATAGATATAATCCACAAAAACAAAATCTCTTTGGGTTCCTCAAAAAATTTTAAGGGGTTCTGAGACCAAAAGAACTACTAACTATATGATGATGTTTCTCAGTAGGCAATAGTGAACCACAAAGGTGCTTTGAACAGGGGAACAACTGTAAAACCAACAGTAACTAAACAGGATGCACTTAACACCCAGACAGGAAAGAACCCTGCTTTTCCTGTATCCAAAGAAGGCTTGAAGGAAACCACTATTTCTAGCTTTAAAGGGTAGAAGTACATGTGGTCCAGCCAGAATAAGTGACACTGGTAGAGTACAGGCCCACAAGAAGGAAGAAATAGTCCAACTGGGGAAGACACCAAAGAATACCCATTTATAACAGAACCAGGGAAATTGAACGAGGGGAACTTCTTTAGATATGGGGGCCAGACTGTACTGCTGAGGAAAATCTTACAAAAAGCTGCTGTTTAAAAAAAAAAAATCTGTATTTTTGTTTTAGAGAAGTTAGAAGGCATTAACTCTCAAAATAAAATGGTATAAATAGTAGTTATGTTTCAAGGACAGACCACAAAAACCACTTGACCCAGGGTATAGCTAAATTCTATTATTAGTCCAACTTCTGAATTCTGGGAGCAGAGGTCAGATTGCATAGAAGGAAGGAGGAAATTCCCTTCAGGGTCAACTATAAGCAAAATTTCAAAGTAGGTCAAGTTTGTCTTTGGCCCTTTCCCACCTCCCTTTTGAGTCCTTCTCTCACCTCCCAAAAGGAGACATTGTCCTGATCCCTCCTCACTTAGTCCCTGAAAAATGTAGTCCTTAATGACTTCTTCTGCACTTACAGGACAGATGAGAGAGGCATTGGGGAAGAAAGAAAAAAGGAATGGAACACTAAAAACATAGTCTGTCAAGGTAGAGCTAAGTATTGACAAGGCACCTTGGAGTCATGGGAAATGAAACTACAGAAACAAAGAGCTGACTCAAAAAAAGTCAACCCAATTCAACAATCATTTATTAATTAAATGCTTACCATGTACTATACACTGTGTTAGGTGCTAAGGATATAAAAGCAAAAATTATAAAAATAGCCCTTGTCCTCTGGGTTTACATTCTAATGAGATAGTGGCTTCATATCTGGGCCAGAAGGATGTCATGGGAAAGAATGGGAAATTAAGGTCATGATTAGACCAAGAAAGAATAGCTGGAGGGATGGATAGGACAATGGGCTAGATCAAGCTGGTCACAGGGAAGAATGGAGATCTAGAGCCATGACCGGGTTAACCAGATCACTGAAATAAATAGGACATTGGGACAAGCTAAATCAGGACAAGTTGGTTAGGGGAAAGCATGGCAAGCTGAGATCACATCTAGGCTGAGCAGGGATAATTATAGGGGATAGATGGGCAGAGTTCTGGCCTCATGGTTAATCTGGAATATTGACTAAATCAGGCAAGGTTAGTTATATCATTATATATATTAAATTATATAAATATAAATATTAAATATATAAATAATTCTAGGGTCAAAGAGTACTAGATCACAAGCAGTCTGACTGAGTAGATATTGGGAATGGATAGGACACTGAAACCATGGCTGAGTCGAGCCTAGCTGGTTATATAGAAGAATGGGGCACCAGGATCATGACTGGGGTGAACAGATCCAGTTGTAGGGACAGAGAGATGGGGGCTGATACTGGAAATACAGTAGACCAGGGAGGGCCAAGCTGGGCCAGGCTTGCCAGCTACACTTCAGATTCGGATGTGAAAGGTACTGTAGGAGAGAACAAAACATTTAAGTGAGACTTTGTGGGATGTCCCCCTCCCCCATCCCATATAAAGCTCATACTATTTCACGATCTTTATTGGGAAGCCCTATATTTCACTCTCTTCTTGCCTTCACCTCCTAGAATGCCTGGTTTCCTCCAAGATGCAGATCAGTGCTTCCCTCTGCAGGAAACTGTTTCTATTTCCCTCCTCATCTTCCAGTTCCTAAAACCTTGTCACATTCTCACATGTCTGAAATGCTCTTCCTCTTCACCTCCATCTCTTGAAATTCTTGGTTTCTTTCAAGATTCAGATACCTTCTGTTCAAGGGCTTCTTTTTCTATGAAGTCTTTCTCAAACCCATTGACTGCTGGTATCCTAACTTTAAAACCTACCCCGATACTCCTTTTCTTTATACAATTTATGTTCTTTTTTTTTTTCTTTTAAATCACTTTTTATTGACAGAACCCATGCCAGGGTAATTTTTTACAGCATTATACCTTGCACTCACTTCTGTTTTGATTTTTCCCCTCCCTCCCGCCACCCCCTTCCCCAGATGGCAAGCAGTCCTATACATGTTACAATTTATGTTCTTATATATCTACATATTTTCTTTCCTTTTAGAGCAGGAGTGGGAAACATCCAGCCCACAGGCCACATAAGGCCCTTGAAATTATTTCTAAAGCAACTGCAGGAGGTGGTGAGATGAAAACTAGCTACAACAACCTCCCACTGCTTGAGTCTTGTAAGTTGATAATTTTGTATGGCCTAAGAATGATGTTATAAATACCCAAATATCCTTTGACAGAAAAAGAGTTCCCACTTCTGTTTTAGACTATAAAATCTTCTGAGAGCAGAAATTGCTGATTTTTTTGTTTTTGTAGTAATACATTTTGAATAGTACTTGGCAGATAGCAAACATTAATAAATGTTGGTTGATTGATAAATGAATGAATGAGTGGAATGAATACAAGAATTAACAAATGAATGAAGAATGAATATATATATATATTGATGGTTAGATGACTAAGGAGGGAAATCAACGGATTAATGAACATGTAAATATGTATATTATGGATGAGTCAGTGGCTTCAGGTAGGTAAATAAATGGATGGATAAAAGAATAAAAGATTGAAAAAAATGAATGGATATATGGATATTTAGGTGAAGGAAAGGAATAAATGAATAAGTGAATAGAAAGATGAATAAATTAATAAGTGGTAGATAGGCAAATAAACAGATAGGCAGACAGATAAATTATTGAGAATATTAATAAGTGAATAGATTAAATGAGCAAGGAGATGAACAGATACTTGAACAAATTTAGAGGCATAGGCAGATGAATTGATAGATAAGCAAATGAATGGATTGAGGAAGATACAAATAAGTGCACAGATAAAGGGATGAATGAGCAAATGAGAGATTAGATGAATGAATAGATAAATGGATATTTGAACATAGTTGAGTAAGTGGATGGATGAGTTGATAAATGAGAAAGTGGGTGGATAAATGGATAGCTGAATGAATGGGTGAGTAGAAAAACAGATAAATAACTATATGAATAAATTAAGGAATTCATGGATATATGAAGAATGCGGGGATAGGCAAATAAACAAATAGATGGAGGAATGAATAAATGGGTGAGTAGAAAATATGGATGGATGGATGGTGGACAAAATGTTAAGCAAGTTTGCACTCAGTGATTCTAGTTTCCTTATTATTCACAAGCTTTTGGTGTCCTTTGAAGCTTTCCCTCTACACTACATCTTTTCTCAGGAAAGGATGAGAAATCATTTACACTAAATTACAAATGATTAATAAGAATTTAAAGCACAGTCTGCCTAAGGATAGAAGTGAAAAATACATTTTAATAGGGAGCAGAGCCCTGATTAAAGGCAATCACCTGAGGAAGTCTGGTGCATGTAGAATCATGTTTTGAAAGTCATCCAGAGAGAGTTTGCCATCGTTGTCCACATCAGCTTCATTAATCACCTTCTCACATACAAGGCCAACTTCCTCAGGAGTCAGCTCACCTCGAGTAAGCTTGTTCACTGTCATCTCCAGGTCCGATGGGCAGATATAGTCATCGTTGTTAAAATCTGGGCCAAATAGTATCACTGACTTTCACCATGGACTTAGTGCAAAGATCAAAATGGAGAAGGGTACTCTGAGGTTGAGGGATTGTGAGAAGCAGGCATTGCTGGGGACGAGGAATTTAGAGACAAGCAATGTCCAGGAATCGAGTGAGGTTCAAGGGAGATGTTCTCAGGAGTAAGGATGATAGAGATAGGCTTTATTTGGATAAAGGAATAAAGTGGGCAGTGCTTGGGGACACCAGTATTAGAGTTGAGGATTGGCCCACAATGGATCTATTAAAGGCAGCCAGTGATGGTTGTGATTTTAAATCTATTAGAACTGGAAAGTCCTTAAAGATATTCTATTCTCACTTTGCCATTCCCAGTTCCATTTATCTGTGAGGAAACTAAGGAATAGATTGGCAAAGTTACTTGCCAAGATAATGAAGTGAGTTAGTGCAAAAGCTGGGACTCGAACCTAGTTCTCAACTGTTTTCTCACTATTTGGAGTTGGCAGAACTGATACCACATTCTAGATTGAAAAAAAAAATACCTGACTTCAGAGTTCCTAACTTCCCCTAGTACCCCATGGCCAGATCCCTTTCACTTACCATAAATTTTAAATGCATAATATGCTTTTAGATCTCTAGGAGCCATTTCACTCATCACAGAAAACATGTCCAGAAAATCATCCAAGGTCATGTTCCCATCCCCATCCTGAGAAAAGACTTGAGCAATCCTCTCACGGAATGGGTTATCCTAAAAAGGAAAGAGTTAAAAGCACCATTAGGTAAATGCAAATCTTTTTCGAAGGTCAAACCCAAACAAAAGGGAGTAATGGATCCAGTAGAATGTAAACTCCTTGAGGAGAGGACCTGTTTTCTGTTTTGTTATTGCATTCCCAGTACCAAGCTGAGAATTTCACCAATGAAGACTTTCCCAATTCTCTCAGCAGTAAGCTGCGTATACCTGGAATACCAGGTATTCATTTTGAATATATCATTTTATTTTCACTTATCTATAAGTTTTCTCTCCTATTAGATTATAAGATCCTTTGAGGGCAGAGACTGTTGAATTTTTGTCTTTAAAGTGATTACTGGATTGAATTAAATGGATTGATTATCTATTTGGAAGAAGATCTCTAAGGTGAAGGGATGTGTCCTTAATCCAGTTCTGTTAGATGTTTTATTTTTATTCATAACTTGGATGAAACTATAGATGATGAACTTGCCAAATTTGCTGATAGCCAGGCACATCCCTGTTACTGGGGAATGCTCAAGCTGGTGAATCATTTGGGTATAGAAGTTCTGAGCTGCAGTAGGGCTAAAACCTATCTAGTGTCTACACTAAGTGTATCACGACTATGTTGAGCCCCAGGAAGAGAGGACTACCAGACTAGCTAAGGATAGGTAAGCTGTCCAAGAAATTTAAAAAAAAAAAAATGGAACAAGTTAATCATAATAATCAGCATTGGAATCAGACCTGTAAGTGGCCACTGTACTTCTAGCCTGGGAAACTGATAAACTAGGATACTGATGAAGATGGAAGATTCTGAAGATCACCTGGCAGGATAAGATGCCAGATACTGAGGTCCTTTTTTTGAATTAAACTGCCAAACATCGCAATTCTGCTGCAAAGAGCACAACTCCACTGGACTGGCCATATTGTTCAAATGCCAAATGTACATTTACCAAAAAAAAATTATTTTATGGAGAACTCACACATGATAACCCTCCAAAGGTGGTCAGAAAAAGTGATATAAGGATACTCTCAAAGTCTCTCTTAAAAACTTTAGAATTGATTATATGACATGGGAGAGACTGACACAGGATTAACTAGCATGACATTTCCCTCATCAGAGAAGTAGAATTGAATTAGTCAGAAAGAAATGTGAGATGTGCAAAATTAGAGAAGCCACCCCAAATGTTCATATGGACTATTTGTGTTCAACCTGTAAAATCATGTTGGTTTGATCAATCACAGTTGGACACACTGTAACTCAACTCTAACGTAGTGATGTCATTTTGATTCTCTTCCAGTATGAAAGACAACAACAAATCAAGGAGAGATAAATAAAATTTTGAGTAACAGAATTAGGGTCCAAAAATATTTCAGTGGATGAGTACAGGCCAAATCTAAGAAGATGAATTTAAATAAAGACAAATGGAAAATGCTATTGTTTGAGCTCAAAAAGTTAACTGAACAAAGGAAGAATAAAGGCAAATTAATATCAATTTGAAAAAATCTGAAGATTTAAATGGATCATAAGATCAATATGAGTCAACACAGCAGGCAAAAAAAAAAAGCCAACAAAATCTTAGATTGTATAAATAGCAATGAGAGAGAATTGGGGTTAGAGTATGAAAATAGTCTTCAAGTATTTGAAGGATTGTCACATATAGGAGGGATTGGATTTGTTTCGTTTAGTTTCAGAGGGCAGAATGGGAAGAAATGGGTAGAAGCTGCAAAAGGGCAAATCAAAGCTTTATGTGAGGGAAAATTTTTCTCATGATTAGAACTATCCAAAAGTAGAATAGGCTGCCTACAAAGATGAGAGATTCCCCTTTCTTAGAGGTTTTCAGGAATAGGCTGGATGGTATTTTATACTTTCTTCACATTTGAATTGGACTAGATGATAGATCAAGGTCTCTTTCAGCTTTTAAATTCCGTGACTCTATGAAAAAGTTAAGGAACATTTCTGATAGGATGAGGTCTGGGATATTGGCAACCGGAGTCCTAAAGGCACTGAAAACTCCTGGGTTTTGAAATTGCTAAGACTAGTCAACTACCTTAAGGCTGCTAAAATGGCATTAGAATTCTCCCAGCACCAAATACAGACTGCACAAAAGTTTGTAAACAATATCGTTATATGGACTGTCCTTATTCCTTTCAAACAATAGCTGATTGCTATTTTTAAGGAGCAAGGAAGAGGAAGGGTCTGTGCAAACTCCTCCTCCCTCTTTATAGGTTAGACTGCAATAAGGGGTACCTCATGGGAATAGATTGAACAGCATTTTGAACTGTCAGATGGACTGGCTGTCACTAAACCTTGGTAAGAAGGAGAGGCTGGGTGAAGGGGCTCCGGGAGCAGGAGGAGAGGAATTCCAAAGTAGTGAAAGAAGGGAAAATGGAAGGCTCCAAGATGCCCCAGGGAAGGAAAATCTTGTAAGTAGAGAGGCTAACTGACTATCAGTATCATCTCATAGTTGTGCCGAGGGCTGCCTCTGCCATGAATTTTCACAGACTCTCCCTCCTAGCTTGTACCTTTAGCTCAGGCATGCTGCTGATGACTTCATATGGCACCTTCACATCAGGATTGGTATTGTAGTCAAGAGGAACCAGCTGAGGAGCAAGATCCTGAAAACGATAAAACAGCCTAGGATACAGAAAAAGAAAAACAACTGTTTAGGACGTTAATCTTGAGGACTCTGTGAGAGAATTGTGGGAATTGTTTGACTCCATATTGCGAATCTGCTGTAGATTTAGTCCGATTTACTTTCTGTTCAATTGTGAGTCTAATCCAATTTTTGTCTTGGGAGAAAATTTGATTCAATTATAAAGAGACTGTGGGGAAAGTTTGTTATATTGTTTAAGGCTAGCCTTACATGGCTAGGAAGCTGGACCACTTCTACCTGTAACTTTGTTGTTCAGTTGTTTAAATCATATCTGACTTGCCTTGACCGTATTGGGAGTTTTCTCAGCAAAGATACTAAAGTATTCTGCCATTTCCTTTTTCAGCTCATTTTACAGATGAGAAAATGGAGGCAAACAAGGTTAAGTGACTACTTGTTGCTTAGAGATCTTTAATTTTAAGGACCTAGGTTTTGATGACCAAAAATCAATCAAATCTGAAGATTGAAAAAAGAAGGTTTTTTTTTAATTATACATCTCAAGCAACCCATATATCATCTGAAAACTGAACCCACTAGAAAGTGCCAAAGGCATCCAGAGAGAGAATAATAGAAACTGAATGTGGATATTTTCACCTATTTTTGTGTTTATAATGGTTGTTTGCTTGCTTGTTTTTTTTCTTTCTCATGTTTTCTTCTCCCTTTTGATCTTACTTTTCTTGCACAGTATGACAGATATAGAAATAAGTTTAGAAGACTATCACATGTTTAATCTCTATCGGATTCCTTGCTGTTTTAGGGAGAGGAGACAGGAAGAAAGAGGGAAAAAAATTTGGAACACCAGGTTTTGCAAAGGTAAATGTTGCATATTTTTCCATGAATTTAGAAAAATAAAATACTATTAAAAATTTAAAAAGAAAACTGAGCCCACACTGTTCAATCAGTTACTGTCTCCTTGTTAAATACTAAATACAGGCACTGAGTGGGAGGGATACCTTTTTTTTTTTTTGGATTTCAAGGAATTGCACTTGTTCACCCTCCCCCTCCTAAATTGGAAGGTCCCTAACGTTTTCCACAATTACAAATCAGATTACCTAATTTTGTATCCTGTTTTATATCCTGTTTATTTTCTTTTAATCCATAAAAATTCATCTACCCCTATATTTGGAGTCTAGTGCCAAGCTGAGGAAGCCCAATTTGTTATACATTTGGCATGCATTGCTTAATAAATCAATATGGTCAGAAGCTCAAACCTTTGTTATTTCAAATTTCACCCATCACATCTGCCATAAATGAATAATTTTAACATATTTCTTTATTTCTTCTCAGTGATCTGCCTCTGGATCTGGTTAACACAGTTTACTGCACTGAGAGATTAAATGACTAGCCCAGGCTGAAACAGCTAATATAGGTCAAAGGGAATGGGGACATAAGTCTTAGCTTCAAAGCAGGCTCTCTAACCTCTCTACACTGCACTGGTTCTCATCTAGCAAATATGATGAATGCTTATTGGTTGATTATGTAATGTTACTAATTGTGTGATCTGGAGCAAGATACTTTAGTTCTCCAGGTCTCAGTTTCCTTATTTGTAAAATGAGAGGACTGGATGAGATGATCTTTAATTCCATTTCATCTCTAGAGTTATATTTCAATGACTTTATGAGCCTTAGTACAAGTTATAGACAATGTGCTCTCTTGCAGAAAGTGATTTTTCCTCTTTGAGACTTAGTTTCTGCTCCTGGGTAATGGGGCTAATAAGACATGCCATTAAAAGGATCAAAAATCTATGTTGCATTAGCCTATGAACTCCTTCAAAATAAGGACCATTTTTTTCTACTTTTCTTTGTACCTCTAACACTTAATAAATAATACTTAATACTCCAACACAGCATGTGGTACATAGTAAGCCCTTAACAAATGTTTATTGACTGACTTGTGACTAAAATATGCTATGATTATAAAGTATTCCATAAATGTAAGATATTATTATTAAAATCGTATCTAGAGGATTCATGTGACATATGACTCTGACTTTCCCTTCTGTATGAGTGTCTCTTTCTGAGATGAAGCCCACAAGCCCCAGTTAAAGCTGTCATCATTGGACATGCCTGGGAACAATAGAGCAGTATTTTGAAAAGGATTTCACATCAATAATAAATGCCTTATTCCTGACACAATTATGGGGTTGGCCTCCAATCAATACATGATCAAACATCAACCCAGGCTTGGGTTTCAGGTATGACAGACTTCCCGACCCGGGCAGTCTGGGCTTCAGGTAAAGAATACAATAGAATGAGGGTCTTGCAAAGGGCAGATGAATTATATAACTAGTGACATGGCCCAGCCCAGGCCTTCTGAAGACTCCATGATTTCTCGAATGTCCTGAGAACAATTTGTGCTGAAAGTATCCTGCAAGAGAGAACCATTTCCCTCCCACCTATCTGGACTAATGTCTAGGGTCACAAAATCACAGGATCTTGGATTTGGAAGAGACCTCAGAGCTATCTAGTCTAAATCTTGCCTAAAAAAAAAAAAAAAAAAAAAAAAAAAATCCCATCTACAACCTTTTTATCTAGCTTCAAAGACACACTTTCAGTATAAGGGAAACCCAGAATTTCCAAAAGCACTCCATTCTACTTTTGAATAGTTCTAATTGTTAAGGTACTGTTGCTGGATTTTCCCTCTGAAAGGCCAAGCAAAGCAACTAATTTTTCTAAGTGACACATAAAGTAAATATATGTCTTTTTTCATAGACACATGAAACAAACATACAAAATAGTTATGTATCTACTTCATATACATAAAACAAATATGAAATGGACACATATCTGCTTCATAGACAAATGACAGAAAACCATTTGAAACAGCCATGTTTCTGCTTCATACATATGAAATAAAGGTGTCTGTTTCATAGACAAATGAAAGAAACAAGTTAAATGGTTGTGTGTCAGCTTCATAGACAGCTATGAAATCATAAGTCTTTTCTTCTCTAGTTTAAATATCTTCTCTGGTTTCAGTATCCCTAATTTAAACATCTTCTCTAGTTCAAACTATTCCTTCAATTGATCCTTTAATGGCATGAACTCAAGAACTACCATTCTGTTGTTTGTCCTTTTAGGTTGCTCTCCAGGTCTTTTCTTAAATCTATCATGCAAAACTGATTACTGCTACTTCAACATATAGATTGACCAGGACAGAGACCAAGAGGACCATCAGCTTCGGATAACTGGAAGCTGTAGCTTTTTAAAAGTCGACTAAGACCACAATAGCTTCTAAGGTTGCATTGAGCTTGAGGTCTACTAAGTACTTGTCACAAACTGCTTGCTGTCTATGCCATTTCTCTTCTTGGACTTGGGAAATAGATTTTTACAATCATGCATAAAACTTTTCCTCAAGCCCTTATTCATTTCATTAAGATGGGTTTTGCTCTATTTGAGAAAAAATAGAATTTAATATTCTAGTCCATTAAAATCTTCTTCAGACTTCTGAATCAGTGAATGAGATATCTACCCCGGATTGGGAGCAATCTAAGTCTCTGTAGCCAAAAAGAAATTATTTCTGATATAGTGGCACCTACATTAGTATTTAAAATATTTTTTTATCTGCAATCATGGAATTATATCATAGAGGGATGGGACTTTAGAGGGTTTCTAGTTCAACAAAAATTCCCTCTACAATTTAGAATCCCTATCAAGTGGTCAAGCAAACTGCTTGGAAACAGTGCCAGGAACTCACTGGCTCTGGAGGCAGTTCATTCCATTTTAGGAAAGAAACAAGCATTTATTAAGTGCCTACTATATATCAGGCACAGCGCTAAGCACTCAAATATTATTTCATTTGATCCTCACAACAACCCTGTGAGGTAGGTGGTATTGTTATCCCCATTCTACACTTGAGGAAACTGAAGCAGTTAGAAGCTAAGTGACTTGCCCAAGATCACATAGCTAGTAAGTATCTGAGGCCAGATTTAAATTCAGGTCTTCCTGACTTCAGGACTAGAACTTTATTTGCCATGCTACTTAATTATCTGCTTTTCTTCCTTCATTTCTCACTTTCCTTCCTTTCTTCTTGTCTTCCTTCCTTCCTTCCTTCCCTCCTTCCATGTAGTTTTCAATGTTGGACTATTTATCTATGATTCTTTCTGAACTTCCTTCTATTCTCTTCACCTTTAGGGGTACAGAGGAAGATATCTCTATCTTCTCTTTCTCACCTCTCCATAATTGAAAAAAAAAAAAAAAAAAAACTCAAGGCTCTTATAACAAATATAAACAGTGCAAACAAATTTACACTTGGCCACACTGGAAAATATATCTCTATACTTTGAGTCCATTACCTCTCTTTCATCATTTTTTGTTGTTTACATTTTATTTTTCCCCGATTACATGTGAAAACAATGTTTATCACTCATTTTTAAAATTTTGAGATCCAAATTCTCTCCCTTCCTCTCTCACCCCCACTCCCCACCCCTTTTGTTAAGAAAGCAAGCAATTTGATTTAGATTAACATTTATAGTCATGCAAAACATATATCCATAATAGTCATGTTGTGAAAGAAAACAGACAAAATACTCAAGAAAAATAAAGTTTTGGGTTTTTTTTAAGTATGCTTCAATCTGTATTCAGACACTATCAGTTCTTTCTCTGGGGACGGATAATATTTTTCATCATAGGTCCTTCAGAGTTGTTTTAGACCCCTGTATTGCTGAGGATAGCTAAACCATTCACAGCTCAAAATCTTACAATATTGCTGTTACTTTGTATAAAGTACATGTCACTTTGAATCAGCTTCTATAAGTCTTTCCAGGTTTTTCTGAATGTATCCTGCTCATCATTTCTTATAGCACAATCATATTTCACCACAGTCACATTACACAATTTCTTCAGCAATTCCCCAGTTAATGGAAATCCCTTCAACTTCCAATTCTTTGACACCAGAAAAGAGCTGCTATAAATCTTTTTGTACATATAAGTCCTTTTCCTTTTTGGTTTTTATCTCTTTATAGATATCTTGTAGTGATATTGCTAGGTAAAAAGGTATGTTTGGGCATAATTCCAAATTGCTCCAGTGAATGCTTAAATCAGGTCCCAACTCCATCAACAGTATGTTAATATCTCATTTTTTTCCACATCCCCTCAAACATTTGTCATTTTCATTTTCTGTCCTATTAGCTTAATCTAATAGGTATGAAGTAATATCTTAGGTTATATTATTTTATATTATATTAATTTGCATTTCTTCAATCAATAGTAATTTAGAGCATTTTTTCATATGACATAGATAGCTTTGATTACTTCACCTGAAAATTGTTCATATCTTTTGATCCCTTATTAACTGGGGAATGTCTCTTATTTTTTATAAACTTCACTCAGTTTTCTATATGTTTGAGAAATGAGGCTTTTATCAGAGATACTTGCTTCAAAATTTTTTCACAGTTACCATTGTTTATTCTATTCTCTCTGTCTTTTCACTCTGTCCTTCCTCAAAAGTATCACCTTCTCTAATCTGCTCTCCCTTCTAGTACCTTGACATCTAATTCCGTTCCTCTCCTAGATTGCTGTAGGGTAAGAAAGATTTCTATACCCATTTGAGAGTGTATGTTATTCCCTCTTGCTTCATCATAAATTTAGAGGAGAGCTACCTAATCTTTTTTTGTATTCTCAGTCCCTTCAGCAGTCAGTTTGGTAACTATGGATCCCTTCTCAGAATCAATTTGTTATACATGCATAAAATAAAATGCATAAGACTACAGTGGACACCAATCATTTAGCAAAAGTTATCCAGATTTTTTTTTTATTTCATAGACCATAGCTGAGCCTTGTACCAATAAAATAAATGGCCCAGTCCCTATTCCTCTCTACTGAACTAAAAGTTGATTCCATGTATTCTTTCCAATTCTGCCCTCTAGAGCCAAGTAGACTAAGTCTTCCACACAATGATCCTTCAATTATTGGAAAAAAACTATCACAGTCCCTTAAATCTTCTCAACTCCAGGACAAACACCCCCAATTTCTTCATCTCATTCTCATATGGCATGGTTTTGGGTTTCTTCATCATCCTAGTTGCCTTCTCATGGAAACAGTACAGTTTTCCACAAATTATGAAGTCCAGAACTAGACACAAACTCTAGATGTATTCAAAACAGGGTAGATACAGTGGGATTCTAGAATGGCAGCATTAAATGGTGGAACAAGGATATAAGTCTCAGACACTTACTGTGACCCTTGGCAAGTCATTTGCCTCAGTTTCTTCAACTGTAAAATAAAGATAATAATGGAACCTATCTTTCAAGGCTATTTTGAGAATCAAATGAGAAAATATTTGAGTGCTGAGGACAGTGCCTGGCAAATGTTTGGCATTCAAGAAATTCTTCACCCTGAATCACCAATGATGATAAAAGGAGATGGGATTTAAGACTCTTCATAATTTGATTCCTACCCATTTCTCCAGGCTGATAAAGTGAATAATGTACTAGATTTGGAAAAGGAGAAAATCTGGATTCAAATCCTGCATTCTAGATGTATAATCCTGGACAAGTAATTTAACCTTTCTCAATTTCAAACTTCTCATCTATAAAATGAGAGTAATCATATATGTGATACCTATCTCAAGGGGTTATCAAATATCAAATGTGATCATGTAGATAAAATGTTTTGTAAATTTTTAAGTTTTAAATGTGTTCCAGGCTAATATGATTATTATTTAGAATGGAGACAATCCAGACTTTAAAGGTCCTTCCAAAAATGTGGTGCTCAGAACTTGGCACAATAGTGTAAATGAGGCATCTGACAAAGGTAAAGAGTATGGGAGCATTCCAGAATGGGTAGCATGAAAGGCAAACCATTGAGACAAATCCTAATATGGAAGCAAGTGAAACACCCCCATTCATGCAGTCCATATTCCTACCTAATTTAAGTAACATCCCCAAACTTAGCATGCCATCTCAACTTCTATGCATTTATACAAATCATGCCCCATGTTCAGAAATCCATCCTTCATTTCTGCCTTTCAGAATCTTTCTTTTTCGGCAAGCTATAGCCCAACTGCTTTTCATGGTTCTCCAAACTGAAAGTGTATCTTCTTTCCCAAATTTTCTTAGAGCTCTTTGTCTTCTCACCTTTGCATCTATCACACATTACTTTGTGTTAAATTAAGCTGTGCTGATATCACATTTCCCTTAATAACAGAGTAGGTCCTAGAAAATACATAATTGTTTTCTTCATAATCTCCACACCAAACCTAACCCAGTGTTATACATATAATAGCCTTCTAATAATTGCTTGTTGTTGAATGAAAAAATTATGAACCTGGAGCTAAAGTCAATGAAAAAGTTGGAAGAATGACCTAAAGATAAGTAATAGCAACAAAAATGTAAAGGATATTGGATGGAATCCAAAGGAAGAAAGGTCATTGAGAGATCATGGTAGCCTACAGAATTGCTGGCATTTAATTTTCTCTTGCAAACTCTAAGTCATATCTCTTTTTCCTCCTCTCCACCTCTCAACTCCACAAAGTCCAAGATCCTAATAAGCCTAAGATTCCAAGTTCAAATCTCTTTCTACTAAACTACTCTGCCTATGCTGAGCACAAACTCCACAAACCCTTCACTCTCTCTCTCTCTCTCTCTTTTTTTTTTAATAACTTTTTATTGATAGAAGCCATACCAGGGTAATTTTTTACAGCATTATCCCTTGCATTCACTTCTGTTCCGATTTTCTCCCTCCCTCAACCCCTCCCCCAGATGGCAAGCAGTCCTTTACATGTTGAATAGGTTACAGTATATCCTAGATACAATATATATGTGCAGAATGGAACAGTTTTCTTGTTGCACAGGGAGAATTGAATTCAGAAGGTATAAATAACCCAAAACCCTTCACTCTCAACCATTAACTAGTTAAGGTCTACACCTCACTGAGCCCCAGTTTCTCCATCATTAAGATGAGAAAGTTGAAGCAGATAGGGGTTCTTGATCTTTTTTTTGTGTGTTATAGATTCCTTCTGCAATCTGGCAAAGCCTATGGGACCCTTTTTGGAATAATAAAAGACAGGATTACAAAAAAAAAAGTCAATTAGAGAGTGTAGCTAGAGTTTTAGTTTTCAATTTTGATAGCTTAAAACTGTGTAATTTTTATCAGTTTTAAGCTATTATTATTTAAAGCTAAGACTTGGAAGGACAGGGGTCACTGTTTTGAAATAGTTACCCAAGGTTTTACAGATACCAAGATAAGAACCTTTGGATTAGATAATTCTTAAGTTCCCTCCTAGCTCTAAATTTTGCTATCTATTCTTTAAACTGCATTCCTTTAACTTAAAACTTTGATCTCGGTTACAATCCACCACTCCTTTTCCCAGTGTCCTGCCAGGGCTCATCCTTAAAGATATCAGTTAAAGAATCACATATTTTGACAGTTAGAAGGGAACTCCCCAGTCACCTAGTTTAACCTAAACATGAAGGAACGCCCACTGTAACCTATCCAAGAAGAAGTTATCCAGTAGCCTCTGCCTGCAGACCTTCAATGAAGAGACCCAGAGCTTCTTAGGCAGCTCACTACTCTTTGGGATAACTCTAATTGTTTTTAAGCTTTTCCTGACGTCCAACCTAAATTTGCCTCTTTATAGTTTCCACTTGCTGTCCCTGGTTCTCTTCCTGGGGCCACACAGAACAAATCTAATCCCAGTCGTGTCGCAGGGGTCCTCAAACTTTTTAAATAGGGGGCCAGTTCACTGTTCCTCAGACTGTTGGAGGCCGGACTATAGTAAAAACAAAAACTTTGTTTTGTGGGCCATTAAATAAAGAAACTTCAAAGCCCTGGGTGAGGGGGATAATAGTCCTCAGCTGCCGCATCTGGCCCGCAGGCCATAGTTTAAGGAATAACTAGTCCTTTATACTTCAGTTTGAGGGAAGGCTTTGAAAGACAGGTTTTGACAGGAGTGAAGAAGAGAGAAGATAACGTACTTCCCACTGTAAGGGATTATCTGTTGAATTAATACACAGGTAAGGGGGGAGGAGAAGGTTAGAATAAAAATTCTTTTGTCACTGGCTGAATGAATTGTCAATCAACAACAAACCAAATTAGCAATAGCATGAAAATCAGTTACAATCCTTACTGACAATTCAGCTCACTAATGACTGATTAGGAATTTGTAGAGAGTATATTCTATTCCTCCTCCATTTCTCCGTTCTATCTCTCTTTTGAGAAAGTATGACAAAATCATTCCAAACCTCCCTGCCCTGAAGACAAACTGTCAGCTTTATAGTTTTGCTATCTGATAGCCTTACCCAGATACATTGTTCTGAGCAATACAAACAGAAGTAAACTGAATTTGAAGTTAAAGTATCTGGATTCAAATCCCAGCCCGGCTATTTGCTGCATGTATGGACATAGGCAAATTACTTAAATATTGACAACAGTCTCCTCATTTGTAAAATGATGAAGTTGGACTAGATTAGGGGTTCTTAATCTTTTGGAGAGATCATGAGCTCCTTTGGCAGCCTGATAAAACCTTGGATCCCTTCTCAGAATAATTTTATTAAAGGCGTAAGATAAAATCCAGATTAAAAAAATTAAATAAAGAAGAATCTTTTCCAGATTCACAGGCACCCAGAAATCCTAGGTTAAGAACTGAAATATTTGATCTCTGAGATCCTTTAAACTTAAAAATCCTATGATTCTATAACCATCTATCCTCAGCTTGAACCTTCCCAGTGATTGTAGGGTGGGTCACAGAAGAGACTTACCTCAGAATTTCTTTTCTTGTAAAGAAGGTACAATCCTGCGAAGTAAGTAGAATAGAGAATGTTAGGTTTTCAAAACTTGCCGCTCCCCATTTTCAGAGAGCAGGGAATTAGCAAAGATCCTCCCATTTGTGCCACAAATATGCCTTTTTATAAGGGTGATAAAATCCCCTTTGGACTTCATGAACATAGCTGTCTATGGTCCTGAAAATGATAATACAAATCAATCATTTTGACTAGTATTTTTCCTCAATCAGCTGAATTTCTGGTGGCATTGTTTCAGGACCATAAAGATATAGTCTAGGTCAGTGAACATAATAACTATAATCCAAGATGCAGCAGTATGAATCACATGGTCAAAGTAAAAGTCACCCATCTCAGATCCCAAGAATTCTCCCTTTTCCACTCTGTCCTTCACATGCTTCCAGAATAATCTTTCCATCCAATTACTCAAAACCTTTCAATGGCTCCCTGCCTGCAAAAGAAAAGCCAAACTCCCTGATTTGGTATTCAAGGCCCTTCATAATACGATTGTAATGGCAATTTACCCCCTTTCACTCCAGCCGAACTACAGAATTCAACATCCTTCAGTTTCATATTTCCCTATCTCGATGTATTTGTACAAGCCATCCTCTATAACTGGAAGAGATGCCCTTTACCCACTTCTACTGATAGAAATGCTTCCCTTTCTTAAAATAAAAAATAAATGTCTTTGAAGCCTTTTCTGAAGTGATTCTAGCTGACTCAAAGTTCTCACCTTTTTTATTTAATCTTGTATATGTCTTTATCACATTTTAATTTATCTTGTAGTTATTCCTGTTTATCCCCCTATTAGACTGTAAGATCCTTGAGGGAAATAGAAGTTTCTCATCTTTTTTTTCTCCAGGATCAAGCATTTAGTTTGTTGGACACTTAGTATGCTGAACTAAACTAGGTAAAAATGACAGACTCTGGTTTCTCCCTCTCAGAGCTCTTACCTGATATGCTTCGAGCTGTTCCGGAGTGAAAACTGTCTGCTTATTGCCCATGTCTTAATTCAGGATCAGTTCTATTGGTTTTCTTCTTAAACCCAGTGTTCACTTGATTTAAAAAGTAGGGGTAAGAGTCTCACATAGAGGAGTCAGCTTCCTGCCAGCTGTGAAGATTTCTAAATCACCCGGGAGAGTATTTAAGCAAAATCCCTGTCTGGCATCAGCAACTTATGCCCTCCCTTTGCTCCCCCACCTTCAATAGGACTCATATTACAGTCTCTCGTGGAGAAGGGCCCAAAGCTGCTCGCTGCCCATCTTGTCCAGTTCCACCCTCTGTATATGGTATATGGTAGGCAAAAGAATGGGTTGGAACCTGGATTGGGAAGTAGATTCTCATCCTGGTTCTACAAATTATGCTCCCTCTCTGGGCCTTAGTTTTCTAATCTGTAAATAGTGGGTGTTAGACTGGATCAATTTTGTATATGTCCTGGATCCTTTTGCTAGTCAGTAAAGCCCAAAGGATTCATCAGAATGAGAATGATGTTTTTAAATGAATAAAATAAAGTATATAGGATTAGAAAATAAACTAATTATATTCAAATGCATTTAGCAAGATATTTTTAAAAAATAAATTCACTGCTGCCAGACTAAGAATCTCTGGATTAGAAGATCTCTAAGGTTACTCACAGCTCTGGCATTCTATGATCTATGATCTAAAGGCCCTCCCAGATTTGGCATTCTATGTTGTTTGGTCTAAGGTCCCCTTCAGCGCTATAACATTTATATGCTGCTTTTATACACTTGTCATGAATTTCTGTTTCTTTTTATCCTTGAGGTCAATAAATCTCTGGATTATCTATGCTTAAGACTAAATAAATTATCATATACAGCAATACACAACATAATTTTTCTCCAAATGGTTCTTCCCAAACCCCCCAGCTCTGGATCCATGCAAACAGACTGGATTCAGTTGTAGGGGAACCTAACTCTTAAAAAGAAGGATAAAGCTCCTTTTCTGATCCATTCTGCCTCTATTCACTGACATCCTACAGCTCTAGGAAAAATTGTTTATAGCTTAAATTTGGTACATGTCAGAGATATGCTCCAAAAAGAGAAATAGAAAAGTATTCTGTACAATGAAGATCAGGTATAGGACAGCTATTTATTTCATCCACTCAAAAGAAATACTTAAAACATAAAACTCATAAACCAGAAGAATTGGCGACATCAAACACAAAGTTTCAATTTATTATTACTATTATGTTCTTCCAGGAGACTGATACTTACAATGTTAAGATAAGGAATATTTGGTGGTTCTGTTGAATAGGCAGTTTACCTTCATTTGACTCTGCACTATACAAACAAATAGCTCCCTCCACATCGATGTTTTCTTGGAAACTCATCCTCATGCTGGAAATTAACTTCGCTGAAAAACAATACAGTAGCTGCTGGGGGAATCCTCCTGAAATGCAACCAACACCAACTAAAGAACCCAAGAACTCCCAAACTCTCAGGCTTGCCACTCCAAAAGTTTCTCAATCATTGGTCACCTATACTCGGGACAGGCGGAAAAAATAAAACAAGAAAAGCAACCAGGAACCCAAAGTCCAAGTCTAAAATACACGAGACCATCACCATGTAAGAGCAGTAGGTTCCACAGTGGGTAGGGGACACCCCACCTTTTACACACAAGTAAATTCCTGAAGGCAAAAATACTTTGGGCTACTGGATATGTAACCACTTTCCCATTAGACCTGAACTGTCTGAATTATTTTAATAGTAGGGAGGCAAAGTTCTAATCTCTTGCTCTCTTTTGTTGAGATTTTAACCCTTATGGCTCTTCCAACTATAGGACTCACTTGGGAAATCCTCTTTTCTTTCTCAAAATCTGTTTGCTTCTCTGGGTGTCTGTGACTCTGTCTCTCTGTGTCTTTGTATCTGTCTCTCTCTCTCTCTCTCTCTCTCTCTCTCTCTCTCTCTCTCTCTCTCTGTGTGTGTGTGTGTGTGTGTGTGTGTGTGCACACGCGTCTCATCCTAAAGCTGAAACTGCCCAAAAAATCTCCTATCTTTTCTGGAAAGCTAGATTCAGATATCATACTCCTTAGGAAATCAAGATTCTTCCTTCTCCTTTGCACTGAACTTGGGTTTAAGAATATAAACCCCTTCCTTCTTGGGTCAAATGGGAAAAAAAAAAAATGTATCTATTTCTGCTCTGTGTGTTGCAGAAACTCTTACTATCCCTTTCCAGCCGGGAGGCTATAATCGCTTGGATTTAAATGATCACTGAGTAATCTTCTGCACTAAGAAAGTCATTCCAGGCTAGAAAAGAGTGCATACATGTACATATATCCCACTGGCTGCCCCTTTCCCCTACTCAGGTCCACTCTGTTGAGTTCAAAACCAGCCTTAGACTCATATAAGTTATGTGAACTTCAGCAAGTCACTTAAAAAAAAATATTTCAATTTCCTCAAGGGCAAAATGAAGACAATTTGACTTATCTCTCAGAGTTGTGAGGATCCAATAAGATTAATATTTGTAAAGCACTTAAAATGTATGTCACATAGAAAGTGCCATATAATGCTTATTCCTTTCTTTTCTGTGAGTGAGCTTAGGTGAGTTGACTTTGTTTTACAGATTTTCACCAAGTATTCACCAGATTTCTTTTGAGTGGATGAAATAAATAGCTGTCCTATACCTGATCTTCATTGTACAGAATACTTTTCTATTTCTCTTTTTTGAGGATATCTCTGACATGCACCAAGGATGATTCTTCTGACAAGACTTTATCCTGAAGTGGAAGACATCTCTCCCAAGTGTCAGGGAGAAAAGGTATTAAGGCATGTAGTCACTGTATCTGCCATCTTATCCAAATTTCTACCTCCACAACTGAAATCATACCTGTATCTCTTGGCATAAAGAGCTAGAGAAGGAGCTCCAGTAGAAAGAAATATCTGCTAATACCTGCTGGCTTTTCTGAAAGAGCTTTGCAGGAAGTTCAGTGCAAACAGTAGCTCCTGACATCACCTGCTGGTAATAACCAGCAACTGTAGGATGGCAGAATGGTGTCTTTCACTATGAGCATTTAAGATTTACAGGGAGATAACATATGAAATCACTTAAATCACTTAAAGCATGGGAATTTCTATAGATTTTCCCCCTAGGGCTGCTCATTGGAAAATCTGTACCTTTTCCAAGGGTTTCCTTTGATCAATAAAACTTACTTTCTTCCTTTGTAAACTCTGAGCACTAATAAGTAAGAAATAAATGTTAGCATACTAGGAGTACTATGTATACATTTCTCTAGTTTTCCTAGATTGAGATTGTTTTCCAAGATAATTTTTTTTTTAAATTCCTCAGTATAACCAAGCCCTTCATTCTAATAAAACTTCTGATACAATAGAATCAGAGTCCATCAGTGTGGTGTTCTCTTCTTTTGTATAATATGATTGTTCTCTCTGGGAGCAGGTTTCTTGGGGAGGTTTTCTGGAGGCAGCCTTAGTATCAGTTCAGATCAATAATCACCCCAAATGCAGCCAGATGTTAAAAGTTCAGATCGTTTATTGCTTCCTCCAAAATAGCCCGGTTAGTTTTCTTGGTGGCCTATCTCTCTGCTTGGTTCCAAGAGCTCTTGCAGCTTGGCCCCTGCCCCTGCCCCCTGCCCCTGCCCCTGCCCCTGCCCCTGCCCCTGCCCCTGCCCCTGCCCCTGCCCCTGCCCCTGCCCCTGCCCGTGGCTTTCAATCTTCCATCCTGACTGAGCATCTGTCAGCTTCTTATATATGATCTCCCAAAGGTTGACTCCTCCTCTGAGAGAGTGGGATTATGGGCTCTGAGAGTGGGATTATGGGTTTCTGACTTGTGAATCTCATACTGAATACTAACTTGTGAATCTCCCAAAAATGTGAACTCCAATGAGTACTTAAATAGATTAGTGAGCTAGAGGATTTGCTAAGTACCATGCTAAATTAGGCAACTGACTTATCACTTTGTAAGGATTCGCTCTAAGGTGTGAACCAATAAGCATTGTATCAGTCAATTCCATTGAGTTAACACTAGGATTCTAACACCTGCCTTGAGTTATCACCTTGTTTCAGGGTTTTTTTTTTTTTTAAATAACTTTTTATTGACAGAACCCATGCCAAGGTAATTTTTTACAACATTATCCCTTGCACTCATTTCTGTTCTGATTTTTCCCCTCCCTCCCTCCATCCCTTCCCCCAGATGGCAAGCAGTCCTATACATGTTAAATAGGTTACAGTATATCCTAGATACAATATATGTGTGCAAAACGGAACAAGGAGAATTGGATTCAGAAGGTAGAAATAACCCGGGAACATCTTGTTTCAAGTTGAGTTAACACTAGGATTCTAACACATCAGAATGTGAAGGGACCTCAGAGAGCTTCCATTCTTACCTGTACCTTACCAATGCTATGCCACAGTTCTCTTTTAATTGTCCTGATTCAATTTCCCTGATTGGTCCTGCCTCAGTTTCTTTAATTGTCTGTCTCAATCCTCTTAATTGCAAACCCCACCTCTGTTCATGAAGACTGATATAATTCAGCTCTATTTGCTCTAAGGTTATAAATTGTCAATGTGTAAATTCAGAAAGAGGAACTCCAGACATTGTGTCTGGAGTTGGACACTTTCTTAACTCCTAGTTTGTTAGAATTTATGGTCCTACCTGTCAGAGCCGAATTGATGGTTCCTGCCTAGAGATTCCAGATCATCAGAGTTTGGACTCCACCCCCCTGCCTTTGTTTAGCTATTGTGTATAAATATGTCATGGAGAACTCGAATTGGCGGCTGGATGCTGGCTGGATGCTGGATTCTTGGAGATGATAGTCTCATTCAGCCCTGGGACCAAACCATGGATCCTAATTTGGTCCCATCATATCTCTCCTATTCAAATAAAATATTAAAAACTCTCTAATCTCTATCTTGCCTCTGGCATTACACCAGAAATCCCTTCTTGCCTTACAGGTGATCATTTGGCTTCTATTTCAACACCTCTAATGGTAGAAAAGTCACTCCTGACATGGGATATTTTACTTCTGAAGAGTTCTAACTGTAAGGATATTTTCCTTATACGAAACTGAAATCTGTCTTTCTGCAGCTTCTCCCATCACTCCTACCTCATTCAGCTTTCTGGGATGAAGTAAAGCAAGTCAAATCAACAAGCATTTATTAAGTGCTTACTATGTAGCAGGCACTATGCCAAGTGCTGAGAATACAACAAAAAGCAAAAACAGTACCTGTTTTCATAGGGCTCACAGTCTAAGGAGAATATAATTTTTGTTCCACATGATGGCTTTTAAATACTTTCTTTTTCAAATACTTTTCAAATAAATACTTTCTTGTTCTTCCTTCCCAACTCACTTCAGTACTTTGAAGTAAAATATAAATTCCCTGAGGTTAAAGACTTTTTTGTTTATATCTTTGTGTCTCTAACTTTTCTCTTTTATCTGGCACTAAATAATTGTTCATTGAATTGAATTAAATCAAATCCTATATTCCATAGATTTAACTTTACACTTACCATTCTGGTTGCCCTCCACCAACCAAGGGCTACTTTGTCAAGCGCCTTCCTAAAGTGTGGTGCCCAGAACTGAACACAATACTCAAGATGAGATCTGCCCAAGAAGCAGTTGATTATGCAGCTCTGCACAAATATTATTTGACCTACATTTATTAAGCATCTACTATCTACAAGGTCATGTTCAATATTAGGCATATTTAGAAAAATAAAACATAGTTTTCCTTAAAGAGTTTACAAACCAACAAAAAAAACTATTTCATAAATACATACACATAAATATGTATATTCAAGAGAGAATGTCTTGACTACCAATGAGATATTTATAATAAGTTTGATGACTCAAGATTACTTCTATCTGAGGGAATTATTGAATGGCTCAAATAGGGAATAAAAAACATTTAAGTGCTTACTATGTGAAGAGAATTGTACTAAGCAGTGGGGAAATAAAACAATCCCAATCAACCAAAATTGATTAAGCACCTAGCAAGTTTCAAGAATGGTAGTGCTAAGCACTGGGGATAAACATGCAAACAAAAAGATGAGTTCTGGCCTTAAAGGCCATCTGTTAGATACATTTCCACTGAATATACCTGGGAGAGGAATAAAGGAGAGCTGGCCTTGGACCTTTTCTCAAAATGGAGATTTTGGAAGGAGCTAAACAATGAGCATATATAATGTCGTGTATAATGATTTCCTGGTTCTGCTCATTTCACTTAGCATCAGTTGTTTGACATTTCCTTCTCCAATTTACAACCTACCTCCAATATATCCCTAACCCCAGTAAATTGCAAGCCCTTTAAGGGCAAGACTAGTGATTTTTCCCCTTATTCCTTATATTTTCTCAAGGTCTAGTCTGCAATAAGCACCTATTGAACTGAATTTGTAAAATATGTATTAGCTGTATGATCCTGGGCAAATCATTTAAATACCTTGAATTTCATCCTTCTCATATATAAAAGAAAACTAAGTTTTATTGCATTTCCTACTTTATAAGGTTGTTGTGAAGAAAGAACTTTGTCTTCCACAAGGGACTAGAGAAATATAAGTTATTATTTCACAATTTATCTTAGAATCCTGAAATTCCATGATCTTCCCAAGGTTCACTTGGGATATAGCATATGGAGTTAAGGAGGAATGTCTGCCATTTCACTTGGGAATCACAGAGCTCCTACTACAGGTATATAGTTTTACCTCTATAGTTGGCCCTTTTCATAGGACATGTAAATCCTAGGAAAAAATGGTGGGAGATGGAAAAACAATCACTTAATTATTTTATTTGTGAAACAAATGATTTTTTTGAGGCCAAATTGGCTTCATGATTCAGCTATATAAGAGACCAAATTGCTTCAGATGCAAACTAGCTGTTAAGGGCTCCTCAAAGTATCTTAACTGATTGGCTAGCTGAGTGAACCAAAAGTGGGTCTGGACAACTCTAAAGCCTTTCAGAATGTAATTCTGAGGAACTAAATTCCTTTAACCTCGTGTGTAGGCTTTGCCTGGAGACTCTTAAGAGGTAAGGAGAAAAGCCATGAAATTTACCTTCAGAAAACCTTGATTTGAGTCTTGATTCTGTCAATTATTGGGTGTGGGGTTTTTGGTTTGTTTGTTTTTGTTTTTTTAGCAAATCAACTCCCCTCTGGGAGCCTCAGTTTTATCTAGAAAATCAAAGGGCTGAGCTAGATGATCTGGTGACAAAATATTAGAGACACCCTGTTTCCAGAGTTAAATTCCAACATGCAAGCTGTACTCTGATTATATAACCACAATCCTTTGCGCTTCATCTCTGGATGGTCTCACCCTCTAGAAAAATCACATATAAATTATATTACTTTGACCATCACCAGATATTTTCTGAGTTCAGACAAGCATCAGAAAAGCTTGGATAAGTTCTAGTCATGAAGCTTTACTATGAATTAAGCTTGTTATATTGTTGTTACTAACCCTTATAATCAAATTGTAGCTCACTGGCTAGCCATTGGTATAGGGTATCAAGGTTTAAACTCACTAATTTGAATCGCCCAAGATGAGTAAGGTCCCAGCACATGTGTCTAGTTTGCCTCCTCACTTGTGAGCTGTTTCTCTCACTTTGAAATTAAACTTGTTTGATTCCTGCTCTGGGCAATCCCTACCATCCACAGATTAGATGCCAGTTCTGTCCAATTGATATTGGAAAGTCCATTCAGCAACTATAATGACTTAGGATAATGGTCCCTATCATGTGCCAGGCACTTATGTGCTGGGCAGCCAGTGGGTAGAATACCAAACCTGGAATCAAAAAGACACAACTTCTTGAGTTCATGTTTCATCTCTGACAATTCTAGCTGTGTGTCTATGGCCAAGTCACTTCATCCTATTTGCCTCATTTTTACATCTATAAAATGAGCTGGAAAAAGAAATGATACCTTTCACTCTGATACCTTTGCCATAAAAATCCCAAATGGGTCACAGAGAGTTGGATACCACCAAAAATAATTAAACAAGAAGATGTGCTAGGCACTGTGCTAAGTGCTGGGGATACAAAAAAGGCAAAGGCAATCCCTTCCTTCAAGGAGCTTACAATATGATAGAGGAGACAATATGCAAATAGACATATGCAAAACAAGCAATGGAATTTGTTTTAGTTTATTTTTAATACACATTGTTTTATGAATTATGTTGGGAGAGAAAAATCAGAACAAATGGGGAAAAACCATGGGAGAGATTAAAAAAAAAAAAAAAAACAGAAAAAGGAAGTAAACATAGCATATGTTGATTTACATTCAGTCTCTTTAGTTCTTTTTCTGGTTGCAGATAGCATTTTCTGTCCAAAGTCTATTGGGATTCCTTTGGATCACTGAACTATTGAGAAGAACCAAGTTTTTCATAGCAGATCATTGTACATTCTTGCTGTTATTGTATATAATGTATTCCTGGTTCTACTTGTTTCGCTAAGCATTAGTTTGTGTAAATCTTTCTAGGCCTTTCTATAATCAGCTTGTTCATTTTTTTATAGAACAATAATATTCCATTATCCTCATGTATCACAATTTGTTCAGTCATTCCCAATTGACGAGCATCCACCCTTTTTCAATTCTTTGCTACCACAAAAAGAGATGATACAAACATTTTTGTACATGTGGGTCTTTTCCCCTCCTTTATGATTTTGCAAAGAAATATTTAACAGAGTAAAGGCACTAAAGTTGAGGGGTTTGAAAAGGCTTCCCTGTAAAACTATCTTATGGGTTTCCTCTGGTTTCTCAGCTGAAGTGTTATTTCAACTCAGAGCTCAGAGAAGAAAGGACTTGGCCATCTCTTTTGTATTTTAGTCCTAGAACCTTTTACTCCATTAAAACTGAGAATAGCTGGAGCCACATAAAGTGGGCCTAGAGACAGGTTTTTAGAGATCAAGTAATGGTTTAATTAATCACTTTCAGAAAGAGAAATGTGATTTGCTAACCAGAAACTCTCCTAGGAAGGAAACCTGGAGCAGTAAAGATAAGAGATTTTTTTTTTCAAAACATATGTGTAGCAATTCTTCAACATTAGCCCTTACAAAACCACCTGTTCCAATTTCCCCCCTTCTTCCTCTACACCCTCCCCTAGATGGCAAGTAGTCTAATATATGTTAAATATGGTAGAAATATATGTTAGATTCAATATATGCATACATATTTATACAATTATCATGCTGCACAAGAAAAAAAAAAAGCAAAATAAAATGTAAGCAAACAACAATAAAAAGAGTGAAAATACTGTGTTTTGACCCACACTCAGTTCCCACAGTCCTCTCTCTGGGTGTAGATAGCTCTTTTCATCACTGAACAATTGGAAGTGGTTTGAATTATCTCATTGTTGAAGAGAGTCACGTCCATCAGAATTGATCATTGTATAATCTTGCTGTTGCTGTGTATAATGATCTCCTGGTCCTGTTCATTTCACTCAGCATCAGTTCATGTAAATCTCTCCAGGCCTCTCTGAAATCATCCTGCTGGTCATTTCTTACAGAACAATAATATTCCATAACATTCATATACCACAATTTACCCAACCATTCTCCAATTGATGGGCATCCATTCATTTTCCAGTTTCTTGCCACTACAAAGAGGGCTGCCACAAACATTTTTGCACATGTGGGTAAAAGATAGAGATTTTACACATAAAACATAAATGGGAAGGAATGGAGGTGGATTACAAATCATTTTCAGTGGTTTCCCATGACAGGACAATATTGGTGTTCTCCTATGGGAACCTATGGGAACAATTCTTAAATGATTGTTTTAAATTTTAGATTTTTGGATCTTTGATTCAGGTCAATTAACATACACAGGAAAACCATGTCAAGAATTGATTGCTCATTTCAAGCTACATTGTGGGATAAGTCAGAATTTCCCAGGGAATGTTAGCACTGAAAAATCTAAATTATTAGTAAATTCATTACACATATCATATTTTTGAAGCACAGGGGTTAATGGGATCCCCAAAATATATTTGAGTTCTAGACCAGTATCGCCAATGTCCCAGAAGAATTTGGAAGCTTACATAATTTCTAAGTCAAGAAGAAAAGTTTCATTATAATTGTAACCAATTGAAATGAGCAAAATTCCAAGACAAAATTATAGCAAAGAGCAGGAGGCAAACAGGTAAATTTATAGAGATCTGGGGAGTACA
Organism: Antechinus flavipes; assembly: GCF_016432865.1. Classification (NCBI taxonomy): domain Eukaryota; kingdom Metazoa; phylum Chordata; class Mammalia; order Dasyuromorphia; family Dasyuridae; genus Antechinus; species Antechinus flavipes. Next base: position 667,167,198 of record NC_067398.1, read on the forward strand.
GAACAAAGAATAGAGCAGGGTAAAGTAAATCATAGGATTGGGGTTCACAGAAAGTTTGGTAATGAATGCTAACAATAACCCCTTCTTCTCTCATGAAATTAAAAATTATTCATTGCCTGAGTCCAGGTTTGAGATAGCAGCCCAGACTTTTGGATGAGAAACCAGACATCCTTGAAGGATAGCTTAGTGGAATAAAGATATCAGGCCCAACTCCCTTTCTTTCACAAACATTCTCCAAGACTGTGCCACATCATTCCCAATTAGCTACATTCCTAAGGTGACTACATCATTCCCAAGGCCAGGGGTTTCTTGAAAAGTATTGGGTCCTCTACCAGTACTAGAGTTTCCACAACATCATTCCTATATTTGGGTAGCATACAATGTTCCTAAGGGCTGCACCACATCAATATCAATTAGTATAAAAATCATAATTTTCTTCACACCATATGTAAAAAGAGAGGGAGTATTCATTCAGTTGCCAGTCTCCACTTTGAGAAGCTAAGAAACCTTACAAACCTATAATACAAAATTTGTAATAAATGCATAACTAATATATCAAGAAAATAATACAAAAGGTCTGAAAGGGCAAGTTATTGTTGATGGAGGAGGTGGTTTTTGAATTAAATTCAACAGACAAACACGGAGGAGGAAATATTCCAGGTATGAGTAATAGCAAAAGGAAAAATCTAATAGTGGAAAAGTACAGGGCACAGTCAACTTGGCTGTAAATTAAGGTATACAAATATTAGTTATGGTACAATTAACAAGCGTTTACTTATTAGGTGTGTTTTATGGGCCACATGCTATACTAGATTTTTTTTAAAAAGTATTCAAAGAGCTTAGATATTCTATCAGGGAAACACAATGGAAAGAGAACTGAGTTTGAATCCCAATTCTGCCACTTACTTGCTATTACATTTTGTTTTGGGTTTTTTTTTTTTTTTTTTGAGGTATTCTAGATTAAGTGACTTTCCTAGAATCACACATCCAGTAAATGTCTGAAGCCAGATTCAAATTTAGGTCCTCCTATTCTATCTACTGTGCCACCTGGCTGACTATTGATTTAATTTAAAGTAAGTCAACTAATTTCAATTTCTTTATCTGTAAAAGGATTATACTGAATCCTCTATGAGGTCGCTTCCAACTCCAGGTCTATGATCTATAGAAGGAAAGCAGCTAAGCTTTCCTTCCTAATCCAAAGGATTTTTCCAGGCCCAAATCTATCCTCCTAGTTGGATCTTAAGGATCCTTAATTGGGTTCAAATGGACTGAATCCAATCCAGAAAGATTGACCCCCCCCCAAAGGGTCAATTATCTTTGACTTGTTGCCCTCACTCAGAGTTTACTCAAGGAATATCAAAATATGCTTATATCTAGGTTTCCACAAATGTAAATAACAAAGTCACCAGCTCCATTATAAGCACTCAAGGTAACAAATACATATCTGGTAGAAGATAGTGTTTATCCAACAGTGAACCTCTCCAACAGGTTTCAGCACAGGCCCTGTCTGACTGTCATTGTTTTGGATTTCCTTCAGAAAGCAAATAAACTGGGGATACTGTGCTTTTCCTTTCCTATCAAACTTGTACTGTTCAAATTGAGTGGACTCATTTCCTGGTGGTCTAGAGATTAATGGCAATAAGATAATTATTAAGAATCCCATTTAAATCGGCTGTAGGTTTTAGGAGTAAATTCACTCATTCCCGAATTATTAGTTGCAAAATGAAAGTTTATTGTTGGATAGAAATCAGCTTTCTCAGTGGACAAAAGGGTCCTGACAGCTGAATGAGCTATCTAGGTCCATCTGCAAGGACTTTCGGTGAAGGAAGCTGTTATATCGGGTCTTACTGGGGGGCTGGGACAGGCTGAGCAGGTCAGAGCTGGTGGGGGGGCTGGGATAGCCCAGATCTCCAGTTGGAATTAAAAATACTTCAAAGGGATGCTTTTGGACCAGGATTTCTAATTGAATCAAAGGCCCTGGCAATCTGGAAAGATAACTTATCTAGGAGGTATGCCTTCCCCAGGAGGAGCTGAGAATCTGAAAGGGATCACAGATCAAAAGGAAACACAGTTTCTTAGAGGGACCACGACCTGCTTCAAAATAATTCATAGTAATAGTGAGTGGCAAGATTCCAACTTCTTATTCTCCCACAAAACAGCTTTAAATCACTTGAAGCTGTTGGAATCACACCGGAAATCCCTGGTTTCTCCAATAGATTCACTACTCACAAATTTCTGCTTCTCTCTAGAAGACAAGATCCCTTCACTTTCAAATTTGGGCTTATTCTGGCAACAACCCCAAAGAAATCTTTTCCTCTTAGCTGGCTCAATTCCAGAATTATGTGGCTTGGAAGATTTAGATTCTCTTATCTACAAGACATCTCTTATAAGACTATAAATTGCAGATCTGCATTTTTCCTCCTTGGGAGCTTCTTACATCGATGAAATTGCAATTAATAAGCATTTATTAAGCAACTATTGAATCCATGGCTTTACCTTAAGAGCTGGGAATACAAAAACAGCAAAAAAATTTTTCAAAAATTGTGAGACAGAGAGAACAGGTTTATGGAGAGACAAAGAAGGACAAAATAGTGAGTTCGACGAGTAGATCAGTGTGGATGGAAGTTCACCACAAGAGAGGGCCTCTATTTTTCTAGTGAATATAAAGTGAGGTCCTTCTGCTTGGAGGAAGGAGGGGTTACAGGAATTAGAACAAGGAAAAGCCTGCATGACCATCCAAGGGGAAAAGTATAAATCGTCCTCGTGTGAACTCCGGAAATCCTAGCTTCAGGCAGCAAGTAGGTTCTGGTATCACACAGTCTAAGTAAGCCTTCCAGGATAGCCGGGTCTCCCTCCCCCAAATGTTAGTGGTCCCTCTTCCCCCCCTCCCCCAAATAGACGTGTCTGGGTGAAAGCCCGATTCCCCAGAAAGCGTTAAGCGTCTGTTTCTGTGTCCTGAGCTCAGTGCCTGTCAAACAAGCGCTTTGGAGCTCCACAATTACTCTCAGTAGATGCTGTTATCTCCATTTCACAGAGGATGTAACCGAGGCAATTTACGCGTCCGAGGACGGGAGGGATCATTTTACTGAGGGGAGACTGGTGATCTGAGGGAGCGTGCTTGACGTCACACAGTCAGTAGTAAGGGACGAACAGCAACCCAAACAGTTGAGGTAGTTTCACAAACGCAGTTACGCCCCCTGCTTAGGACTCAGTTTTTCCGTCTCTCTCCAGAGGGAATAAAAACAAGTCGGTTCTCCCACCCTCTAGCGGTCGGCACTTTACGCAGGCGCACTATCTATTTTAGGTCCGCCGGGGCCACTAAATTCCGTCGACAATGACGCTGCGCAGGCGCACTGCTTAACTTCCGGACGTGCTCCGCCTCTCTGAACAGCCTTTCTTCTTCGTCCAGGCGCCGGTACACATAAAGGACCCCACCCAAAGCGCGGTTCGCGTCTTTCCCGTCGTGCCTCGCGTGACCCTAAACAGGAAGTGAGGTAGGAGCAGTGCCGGGCGGAAGTTGTTATGGCGGAGTACGAGCAGGTACAGAGGAGCGCCCTGAAACTTAAAGGGGTATCGGAACTAGGTGTAACGAAGCGGTAAGTGCGATGGCAGTGACAGCCCTGTCAGGGCCGCTGGAGAGACGGGGAGAGGGGAGGGCGGGAGACGGGGGGCAGGGACAGAGGGGATCAGGGACTGGACGGGCGGCTGAAGAAGGCCTCGTCTCTCCATCTGCCCCCCTGCCTGTCCGTCCTCGCAGGAAGAAGAGGAAGGACAAGGACAAGAGCAAGGTCCTGGAGCAGATCGTGACGAGCAAGAAGAACGAGGAAGAGAAGCGGAGGGGGCTGGACAAGCGGACCCCAGCGCAGATCGCCTACGAGAAGATGCAGGAGAAGAGGGTGAGCGACGGGGGCATTATGTAAACTTCCGAGGAGGGGGCCGCGGGCGTTCCTTTGGAGCCTTTGTTATGTTCTGAGGGCCACCCTTTAAGAAGTTGGTGAGCAGCAGGAGATCGTGGAGAAAAACGGAAGGAAGATTGAGGGGGGGAGGGAGACATGGGAAAGAAGAGGCAAGAAAGAAAGAAGGCAGACCAGCTGGAAGAGAGGTTTTATGTATTCTGCCTCGGAAGGTAGGAATATAAGCAGAGGAGGCTGCGGGAGCGATGACAGAGGCAGAATTAGGCTTCATTTCTAAGAAAATACTTGGTTCAGATTCTGCCTCTGACATGTGTTGTGATTGCAGTTGACAGCCTCAGTTTCCTTATCTGTAAAAAATGGGGGTCATTTGTATGTAATACTTAATAGTTGTGTACATGTCTTATAGAGTTGGGAGAACCAAGTAAGATATTACATGCCAAGGCCCTTGCTTGAAAGCACTATGTATGCTTCAGTTGCTATTAAGCATGGAACGTTGGTCTGCCTTACAATATATAATTCTCCATTAGTAGAGGGATGGATTAATACATGTCCAAGATAATTTTGGGATTTTTCATAAATTGTTTGGTTTTAGAAATAGTTTGGTAATTAAAAAAAAACTTCCTTATTTTGAAATTGAGATTATTTGATGTATATTCTGAGCATTTTCAGATTGTAAACTATTAAGTGAAGGCCTGAGCAGGCACTGTAGAAAACCAGGATTCCCTAGTTTTGTTTTTTTACCTACAACCATGAAAATAATTCCTCAAACATTGAGTAAGAATAATGGAACCATGATTTTACTCTGAAGCTCCACAGTGGTGAAGAACTGAACATGATTTTTCGAGAGCAATGACAGTTGTTGAACCTCTGTCCCTTTCCATATCACAACATCCCAGTTTCTTGATGATGACAATAGCAGCAGCAAAAGAAGGCATCCACATTTTATCATAAGTGAAATAGTTAATTGTTGAGGAAAATGTGGCATAAAGCTATGGTCATTGCAGGGCCAGAATCAAGAAGGGCTAGACTTTCGGGGCATCAGCTTTATTTTAAAGTAAGAGAATTAGACTAGTGAACATCTGAGATCCCATCCACTTCCCAGAATGTGACTCTTGTGTTCTTTCAGTTCTTGTGGAAATCACTGCAGTGCACTTGAGGTTTGGTCCTCATGGTTTTGTATGTACTTTGACTTTTGAAAGATCCTGACAGGAATATGAATCACAAATTAGAACAACAATTCAGTAATTCAGCAAGTATTGATATGTAGTGCCTACTCTAGAAATTATTGTTTTGGGTTCTACAAGAGATAGAAAATTGTTTCATTAGATGTCCATGGAACAATGTGCCCATCACTAGAGGAAGAATGAAGTTTGGATAAACTCCTTATGAGATCATAGGATTTAGTTCTGGAAAGGACCTAGTCTCTTGATTTTACAGATGAGAAAATTAAGGCCAGCACATTATCACACAGAATTAGGCTTGTTGCTTCTGTTGTCAAAACATTCCATTTTTGTACTATACCACACTATCAGGAATTCGTGGAATCTAACACAAAGTGGAAGGTTAGAGCATAGACAAAGGTAATTATAATACAAATTGAATTACTAATTTTGCTCAGTTATAACAGGAGGGCTCAACCAGGTGGTCTCTAAGGATTCGTCTAATTCTGGAATCTTTTTTTCAGTTCACCTACTTGCATTCAAGTCAAGTCATCTAGGTTTTAAAAATACCTCCTCTGTGCAGAACACTGTGCTCACTGATGGGGAAAAGGAGTTTCCATTAGACAGGATTCCATGCTCAGGAGGGTTTGTTTTTATTTTTGTTTTAACCTTGATGTCATAGATGGAAAAGTTATAGAGATTGAGCTTCCTCCATAGGTCATGAAAGCTTTCAGCTTGTAAGATTACAGATACATAAGGTTCTAGGAAAAACATCCAGGCAGGACTGTTCAGAGCAGAGGCACCCTACAAAGAGAGGCAAAATTTTTTTTGGATTACCACAGGAGGTAGTATTGAAACCATGAAAATCTTAAAGCAAAAAGTATCAAGTATTTATGGGGCACATTAATGTTTGCAAATATATTACCTATAGTATCTCATTTGAATCTCACAACAATCCTGAAAGGTACGTCCAGTTGTTAGAAGGGGTTACCCTTCTGATAGGTAAGGAAACTGAGACAAAAAGAAATCCTAATGCTTTACCTTGTAAAAATAACTAGTAAGTATCAAGGGAGCATTTAAAGTCCAAACTTTTCTTTCTCCCGAGTCCACTGCTTTTTCCACTGTGCCACCCAGTGCAGACAAGATCTATGCGTGAGAAAGTTTTATTTATCCATGTTTGAAGGACATATTTAGAAGCCAAAAAGTAGAAAGAGGCGAGCTGTAATCGTGGCAAAGGGTGTGGGGGAAACACCCTCGCAAGTAACTAGTTCCCTGAGCAGCTTTGGACTTAATGTGGCCTTCAGTTAACTCATATGGAAATTAAGGAGTGCAACTAAATGATCTGTGAAGTCTCTTACATATAATGTTCTTTAAGAAAAGAAGAATATGGAGCAGTTTGTTTATGACAGTGGGAGTTTCTCAGAATGTGGAGAGTGGTAGAATGAGGAGATTGAAGTCATGCTTTATGATTTTGTCTATTGTCCAAAAACAGTTTAATATATTATAACTACAATTGTTAAAAATCCTTCAAAACTCTTCTGCCAGTTGTCCATGTATTTTCTCCATCAATTTATAGACTCCAATGAATGCTTTGAATCTGACAGTGGCACATGAAATTGTCTAACCATGGAACTAGCTGCTCTGTTACATTTTAAGAAACCACTCAAAATGTTACTGAGGACAGTTAGCTCCAATTGAAGTACACCTTCTTGCTTTAAAGTGGGCCCAAGTTGTGGTTAATATGTATGAATTTTTAACCTTTCTTTGTTTTCCCCTCTTTTAGCAAATGGAAAGAATCTTAAAGAAAGCATCCAAAACTCATAAGCAGAGGGTGGAGGTAAGAATTACCAAGCAGTAAAAAACTGTGATTAAAACTCTAGGTTTAGCAGACATTTTGGGTTCTATACTTTGCAGCATCTTTAGTGGTTAGTAGGGTCAGGAAGTAGTGATGAAAGGCAGAATTTGAGAAGAGGCATTTATCTTTGATGGCTTATATAGCTTGTTTGGTTGACAATTCTCGTAAACCAACATGTTATAAATGTTATAAATGCCCATCACATATGTAACTCTGGGAGATACTGACTGGTGAAAGGAATTTTCAGCGAAGTATAACTGATAAACTCTTACTTTTATCACATGCTTTGGGGTTTATTTATAAAAGCACTTTAGTCACACAATAGCCAGGTTTGACAGATGTTGGAATTATTTCCCTTTAAGAGAAGAAAAGAGACTCATTCAGGGTGATATAAGACCCAGAATTAGGATTTGAACCCATTTTCTGACTCCAAAGCCTATGTTCTTTCCATTGTGCTACTACCCCTTTGTAGATTTATGTTAGTAAAAAGGAAGATCTTTCAGTCTATGTTGGGATGGATTGGATTGAGGGGGAGTACATTAATTGGAAAGGGGGACACCATGGGAAGTAGGAGCAGAGACAGGGAATTTGTGTGACTTTTCTGGACTTGTGGTGAAACATTTTCTTTTCTTCCTCCCCTCTAGGATTTCAACAGACACTTAGATACTCTCACTGAACATTATGACATCCCCAAAGTCAGCTGGACAAAATAGACTCCTGTCACATTGAGTGGTGTGGCCCTGAAGAAGAGGAATCAGTTGTGTTCTGGATAACTGTGGCATGTTGTATAAATGCTTCCACCCTTCTCTATCCTCCCGCTTCCCCTCCCCCTTTTCTGAATGTTTCTCAATAAGACTATTTTTAAAGGTTCTGTAATCAAGTTAGTAACTTGTCACACTTTATTAAAGTGAGACTTGTGGTAATTTAAATTTCTTTGTGACACAAAATTTCTAATCTTTAGATTTAAAAATATCAGTTATTTATACAAGGTCATTGACACTTATTTACAAATAAGGATGTCCAACTAGGAGAGTGATAATTCAGCCTTTGAGCTTACAATTACTTTTATTCCACTGTCTGTAGGGGGAAAAAAAAAACTTGCTGCACCAGTACCAACAGACTCTAAGGTGCTAATTATTGTCAGTTATCATTTCATTACTTTCCTAGTTGAAAATAATAAAACTGTTTCAATGTTTAAGAGATGATTTCATGAGTACATTTTCATTCTCCACCCAGCCTTGGCTCTGGTGATCACTTGATAGGTGGTCACTTGATGACTAACCTAGTAATGAAGCTACCAGCTTATCAGAGCTGGATATTCATCAGACAACAGGCTCACACTGGGACTTGTTTTCAAAGCCTTCCTGGTTTGGTAGGTTGCCAGAATTTGTGTGCCAGGGCCCTAGAGATTGGAAGCTTTCATAGTGGCTTCCATGTTTTTTGATAAGGGATTAGGAAGGACATGGGAGAAGCAAGGTTGCTTGTAGCCTGCTGTATTTGGCATGTGTGGTCACATATATTATGGTGTCTGTTGCCTCACCCCACCCTCTCTCAAGCTAATTGGACTCAGCCACTATCAGCCATCTGGGAAGCTCTGCAGGTTCAACATGACAACTATAGGTTCCCTTTTGGCCTGGTAATTCTGTTCTGGTTTTTCCTTTGTAGACTTCAAACTGGGCTAAAAGCTGGAATGGAACTAAAATCCTGTTCTAGGGATCAGAAGCTGCAGCTGCTGCTTCTGAAATTGATCCTTGAGACAGCCCAGAACTAGTGACCACTCAACCACTCTCTATCCTGGAAAACCACCTCAAACACAATTTTCCTCATTCTGAATTGGATCTGTGACTTGAAAGTAGAAAGTGGGTGACAAAGCTGCTAGGTACCTCAACCTGCAGCTTTGTACTTGGCACCCACTATATGAATTCACAATTGTTCCTTAGGTGCTAAAATTCTCCCCCTCCCCTTCATTCGACCATACCCTGCCCCATGCCTCATTCAGTCTGCCTCATTACTGCAACTTTTGGTATTCTTCATTAGGATTCAGTCTGGTGCATTCTCCAAATCTCCAAAGAAGTTTGGGACCTCACTATATTGATTTCTGCTACCTTGCCATCGTTGTTCCATCTCCTTTTACACAGCCATTTAACTTCACGATAAACATGCACATGCACACCATGGTCTGTCACCCCACCAGGAATTAAGCCACGTTTTCCGATAAAGTGACTAATTAACAGAACTATTTCTCATTGATTGTTAAACTTTCTTTTTTTTTTTAATTTTATTTTATTTAATAATAACTTTGTATTGACAGAATCCATGCCAGGATAATTTTTTTACAACATTATCCCTTGCACTCGCTTATGTTTCGTTTTTTTTCCCCTCCCTCCCTCCCCCCCCCCCCCCAAGATGGCAAGCAGTCCTATATATGTTAAATATGTTGCAGTATATCCTAGATACAATACATATTTGCAGAACCGAACAGTTCTCCTGTTGCACAGGGAGAATTGGATTCAGAAGGTAAAAATAACTCAGAAAGAAAATCAAAAATGCAAATAGTTCACATTTATTTCCCAGTGTTCCTTCTTTGGGTGTAGCTGTCTCTGTCCATCATTTATCCATTGAAACTCAGTTAGGTCTCTTTGTCATAGAAATCCACTTCCATCAGAATACATCCTCATACAATATCGTTGTCGAAGTGTATAATGATCTCCTGGTTCTGCTCATCTCACTTAGCATCAGTCCATGTAGGTCTCTCCATTCATCTCTGTATTCATCCTGCTGGTCATTCCTTACAGAGCAATAATATTCCATAGATTGTTAAACTTTTTTAACAAAGAATATGGACTTGTGTTTTAACTTCAACTATCCAGAACAATAATGGCCTTAGAAAGCTTCCTCTTTTATCAGGGAGATTACATGTACATGCAGAAGTATAAACACAAAAAACAACAACCAGGTAACTTCTGAGAGGAAGAGACTAACAGCTGCAGGGAGCAGAAAAGGCTTCATGTAAGAAATGGCTCTTGAGTTGAATTTTTAAGGAAGAAAGGGATTGAGAAACTTAAGAAAAGGGTATGCAATCCCAATGTGGAGATAAACTAGTGAAAAAGGAAAGGGAAGGGGGGAAGGAGGACAAACATTTAAGTATCTACCAGGGCCCAGACACTGTACTAAGGGCTTTTATTAAATAGTGGAGTCTCACAACCTTGGGAGATAGATGTGATAATTACCCTTATTTTTTAGTTGAGGAAACTGAGGCAGATTTAGTGTCTTGCCCAAGGTTTAAAGTCACTTCTGCTTCTAGAGATGATGGTGGTGGGTCTGGGCAGGAATCACCTCAGGTCCAAGGATGCAAAACATAGTCATGTATATCCTGCCTTGTGGTCTCAAGGCATGGGTTCCCTCCCCAACTTTCTCTGGTGAGGAATAAGGCAACATTTAAGATAGTGATTATTTGACTGGTGAAGAAAGGAAAAATAGCCTGGAATAAAGAAAAGAACAAAAGTGCCTGCTTATTTGAGTTGACATATAGATAAATGAGCTTTGCTGGAAGTTTGCCCTGGTATGGAGCAGGAGTCCAGGATTCTCTGACAGCCTGGTGAAATCTGCGTACCCCTTCTCAGAATCATAATTTTATCAAAGTGCAGTTTCATGGGCCATTCCTCCCTGGTTCTGGGACGGCTAAGGCTGGTAGATTGCTTTAGCTCAGGAATTCTGAGCTTGCAATAGGGCTAAAGTTGATCAGGATATCTGCATCACATTGATTACCAAGATGAGAGCCAAGTTGTGGAGGAGAATGAGGAAAGACCCCACACCACCTAAGGAGGGGTACTTGGCCCTCCGCAGAAATAGAGCAAGGCGAAGCCTCCCACAGGTCAGCAGTGGCCATTGCCTGGACAAGACAGGAGACCTAATCCCAATAATAAAATAAAAATGTTCTCAAATGCATACAATAAGACATGTAAGATTACAAAAGAAATGAAATAAAAAATGTGATTTTTTTTTCTTATCATGGACCCTGTATTAAGGATCCCTGTTGCAAAAGAGAAGAAGAGGTTAAATGACTTGCCCTGTTTCATACTAGAATTTGAGACCATTTGAATTCAGGTCCTCCTGACTCCAAGCTTGGGCTCTCCCTACTTCCCCCATTCCTATTGCACTATCTGCCTCAAATGATGGTGGTCTCAGATATAGAGCTAGTTTGTGGATATGTCACATTCTAGTTCTAAAATTCTATGTTCTTTAAACAAATATTGTGTAAAGTCATAATGCACAGACTACTAGGCCTGGAGTCAGGAAAACCAGAGCTCAAATTCAACTTCAGACACTTAACTGAATGACCCTGGGCAAGTCACAATCCCCATTTCCCTTAGGTTCCTCATTGGTAAAATGGGGATAATAATAGGACCTGCTTCCCAATCACATGAGGTACTAATTATAGAGTGCTTAGCACAATTCCTGAGAACTTTAAGTATTATGTCAATATTAGCTGTTGTTTTTCCTTCAATACAGAGGAGCATTGTTTCTGGGCGATGGAGAAAATACAAAGTTTAGGTAAAAAGTCCCCTGCCTTCATAGAGCTTAAAGCCTAGTAGGGGGATAAAAGAAATTCAGAGAAGCATATTGGAAGGAAAGCTTCCTAGAAGGGCATGTGAGCTCAATAAAGGTTAAAGAAAGGAACTCAAATTAAGAGAGCAGTGGGATGTAGCTGATGGGATAAAAGACATAATAAACCAGGAAAACCTGGTTCCATTTTCACCTTTGACATAGGCCCTGTGGGTCTGTGCAAGTTTAAGGGCCCTCCCAGTTGTGACATCTTGGATTCTAAGGATCCTCCCAGCTCTGACATCCCCTGTTATAGAATTAATCTAGGTTTGAGGACAAGATACAACATATTATCACCACTTTGAGAAAGCACAACAGCTGGGAGAACCTGGGTCACAGCTATCCAGAGTCCCGGGTGGGAAATAGTGTTAGGCAAGTGGTACCAATCCTACTAACTGAATTCTCAAAGTCCTTGTCCACTAAGGGGTTTTTATAAGCTGAGGACAAAGAAGGCACTATGCTAAATATTTCCATTTGATAGGTGACCTTGGAGATAGAACAGCCTCCCTTAGGCACAGTGATTTTATTGCAAGAGGTCCATTAAAAAGAATATTTGTTTATTCCTTTAGGAAGATTTTCATTACTCCAGGAACTGGCCAGGTTTCTGGAGTAAATAAGCCTACCATAAAGCACGTTCATTAGTCAAGTTATCAGGAAGATGGCCAAGCTTCTTAATGCTTCCTGAGATCTATTAGATAATTGAGAATATGTTACAAAGTTCTTAGCAACCAAGTTTACATATAGATATGCCCGAGACTCACTCAGTTTCTTCACTAAGATTCCCTACCTATGTCCTAAGGGCCCTCCCAGCTCTGACCTCCCGGGTTCTAAGGGCCCTCCCAGCTCTGACATCCCCTGTTCTAGGGCCCTTCCCAGCTCTGACATCCCCTGTCCTAAGGGCCCTCCCAGCTCTGACCTCCTGGGTTCTAAGGGCCCTCCCAGCTCTGACATCCCAGGTTCTAAGGCCCCTCCCAGCTCTGACATCCCCTGTCCTAAGGCCCCTCCCAGCTCTGACATCCCGGGTTCTAAGGGCCCTCCCAGCTCTGACATCCCCTGTTCTAAGGCCCCTCCCAGCTCTGACATCCCGGGTTCTAAGGGCCCTCCCAGCTCTGACATCCCCTGTCCTAAGGGCCCTCCCAGCTCTGACATCCCCTGTTCTAAGGCCCCTCCCAGCCCTGACATCCGGGGTTCTAAGGGCCCTCCCAGCTCTGACATCCCCTGTTCTAAGGCCCCTCCCAGCCCTGACATCCGGGGTTCTAAGGGCCCTCCCAGCTCTGATATCCTGGGTTCTAAGGGCCCTCCCAGCTCTGACATCCCCTGTTCTAAGGCCCCTCCCAGCCCTGACATCCGGGGTTCTAAGGCCCCTCCCAGCTCTGACATCCCCTGTTCTAAGGCCCCTCCCAGCCCTGACATCCGGGGTTCTAAGGGCCCTCCCAGCTCTGACATCCCCTGTCCTAAGGCCCCTCCCAGCTCTGACATCCCCTGTCCTAAGGCCCCTCCCAGCTCTGACATCCCCTGTCCTAAGGCCCCTCCCAGCTCTGACATCTCATGTCCTAAGGCCCCTCCCAGCTCTGACATCCTCTGTCCTAAGGGCCCTCCCAGCCCTGACATCCCCTGTTCTAAGGGCCCTCCAGACTCTGACATCCCGGGTTCTAAGGCCCCTCCCAGCTCTGACATCCCCTGTCCTAAGGCCCCTCCCAGCTCTGACATCTCATGTCCTAAGGCCCCTCCCAGCTCTGACATCCCCTGTCCTAAGGCCCCTCCCAGCTCTGACATCTCATGTCCTAAGCCCCTCCCAGCTCTGACATCCCCTGTCCTAAGGCCCTTCCCAGCTCTGACATCTCATGTCCTAAGGCCCCTCCCAGCTCTGACATCCTCTGTCCTAAGGCCCCTCCCAGCCTGACATCCCCTGTTCTAGGGCCCTCCCAGCTTTGACATCCTATGTTCTAACGGCTCTCCCGGATCTGACATTCAAGGCTCTAAGCTTCTCCAGCTTCCAGTGCTGACAAGTTTATTCTAAGCTGCCATCAAACTCCAACATCCTGGACACTATGACTATGTGCTGGGCCTGTCAGGCCTCGTCACTCTCCTCCTCCAACTTAAGGTCGGCTGCCGCCAGAACTCCAGCGGGATAAATGGCTTCTTCGGCCCTCAGTGCGCCTGCGCCAGTGAGGCGCGCGCCCATGTCTTCCCTCCTATGCGCATGCTCCAGAGGACGAAAGCCGTTCTCCTAGGCCGGACATAACGGTTCCAGGGCGGAAGTGGAAGTGAGGTGCCGCGGTCGGGTGCGCCCGCCTGCTCGCCCCGGTGCCGCCGCCTCTCTCGCTGCCGCGTCTCGCCCTAGACTTCGATCTCTCCCCGCCGCCGCCGCCGCCGCCGCCGCCATGTCGGCTAGCGCCGTGTATGTGCTAGATCTAAAGGGCAAGGTAGGGAAACCCGGCCTCGGCCAGCGCCGCTTCCCCCCTCCTCGTTGCCTGGTAACGGCCCCTCCCCAAGGCGGGGGCGGGGACTTCCCCCACCCTGTTGTCTAACCCTGTCACCCTGTCACGGTTCCCAGGGAAAGAGTTTGACCCCCACCCTTCGATCAGAAGATCGAAGCCCCTCGTCCCAGGGCAGCCAGTCATATCCAGGAGCCCTTAGGCAACACCTGCAGTGTGCAGTCAGTCTGGAGGCATTTATTGAGCGCCTGCTGTGGGCTAGGCATGGGCTGAACTCTGGGGGTACAAAGGCAAGAGTCTCATCTCTGTGGCGGGACCCCTGAGGTGGAGGTGGAAGGGCCGTCATGCTTGCAAGGAGCAAACTGGCCCGGGGAGCGTGGAGAAGGGACTTCCCACGCCCCAGGCAGGCTGCCTCTGGGCTCCGCTAGCCGTGTCAGCGGGGAGCTGAGTCAGGTGAGGAGGAAGAGGAGACGCCGTGGCTGTTAGCCGTGCCCCCAGGGCCCCTCCCCCAGCCAGCCTTTAGGGAGATTGCACGGATCCCTGGGGAAGCGAAGCGCTCCATGTGCAGCCAAGGAAGGCTCCGGCTAGAAAGCCAGGGGCCATGGGACCGCAGGGAACTGTCCAGTTTGGCTGGGGCAGGACTGAGAAGTCTGGTGGCAGCCCCCAAGCTTTCTGCTGGTCACAGGTCCTCGGAGTTTCTAGAGGCCATCTATCTAACCCAGTCCTGACCTGAATTTAAATCTCAGTATCATCCCAGGTAAATTGATCAGCCAGTCTTTGCTTGAAGACCTTTCTTAAAGGGAAACCACCTTTGCCTCACTTAGAGTATCCCATGGCACTGTTGGCTAGTTCTCATTGTTAGGATGTTTTTCTTTGACATCAGGCCTAAAATTTCTTCTTTGCAGCTTCCACATTGTTCTTAGGTCCATTCCCTGGGCCTAAACAGCCCAAATATAATCCCTCTTTCCAAATAATTACCAGTCAAATAATGGAGTATATTTCTCCTAAGCTTCTTCTCCAAACTAAAGATCCCCAATTCCTCCAACAAGTTATCACAGGATGTGAATTTAAGGTTCTCCCCGGGGCATTCTCCAACTTGTTAAAATCCTCCTTAACCAAACACTCTGCTCTTAAATGTGGCCTGACCAAAACAGAATAAACTCAGCAGAGAATATGTGCTCTCCTTTCTGCACTCTTGTGCCCCTTAATGCAGCTTAAAATCATGCGGCTGTCATGTCATACTGTTGCCTCATATTCAGCTTGCCACTCACTAAATTGCAAGAACTTTTTTGCATGAATTGTTTAGCCATGCTTCCTCCAGCTTGAATAGTTGATTTTTTTAAACCCAAGTGGAAGACTTTCCATTGATTTATTAAATTTGGTTCAGTATCTTAGACTGTCAAGTATTTGGGAGTCCTGGCTCTTCTATTAAAGCTTAGGAGGAATATACTCCATTATTTGACTGATAATTATTTGGAAAGAGGGATTATATTTGTGCTGTTTAGGCGCAGGGAATGGACCTAAGAACAATGTGGAAGCTGCAAAGAGGAAATGAAGTTAGTCTGGCACACTGTTCTGTTGAAAGTCTGGCATTTTGTGATCACTACTCTCTTTTCTAAATGTTCACGAGCATTGAGATAGATCCCTTTCAATAACACAGCTCTAAAATTTTGCCAGGAAACAAAGTCAAGTTTATTGGTCTATGAATTTCATATTCTACTTTTTTCCCATTTATAAAAACAGAGATAACATCTCCTTTCTCTAGCTCCAGCACCTTTTTTCTGCATAATAATCCTGTAAAGATGACAAAGGGTCAGAAATATCATCCAGAAGTTCTTTCAGTATCCTGGAATGCAGTTTGCCTGGGCCTTTATTTTTTAACGCATTAAGGGCAACTAGGTGCTTTTTTAGTGCTTCTCTATCCATTCTGTCCTTTCCAGTCCAAAGACCATTTTCCTTAGCAGAAAAACAGAAGTAAAGACATAGTTGAATAATTTCCTTCACTCCAGTCGTATCATTGTCCTATTTAAACTGAATATTTCGTCACTCTTTTCTCCAGTATACCTTTTAAAAATCCCTTTTGTTGTCCATAACTTTCCTTGACAGTCTTAGTTCATTCTGAGTTTTAGTGTTTCTAATGCTATTATTGCAGGACTTAAATAAATTGTATTTGTTACATTTTGTTTTGATGCCACATATACTTTCCAATAAATGCCCAACAAATCCTTTTACAAAATACGTTCCTTGGAAAAGAAAAATAAGTTTATTGATTACAATGTATCCTGGGCAGTATGACATTGAACATTATTTTTAACCAGAATTTTACTGCTTCTCCAGTGTCAAGTTGTATTTACTTACTCTCATTGTATATATTCTTCTTTTGGCTCTGCTTCCTTCACTTGGTATAAATAA
This sequence comes from Antechinus flavipes, assembly GCF_016432865.1. NCBI lineage: Eukaryota > Metazoa > Chordata > Mammalia > Dasyuromorphia > Dasyuridae > Antechinus > Antechinus flavipes. The sequence continues at coordinate 667,183,582 of NC_067398.1, forward strand.
CTTCATAATATTTGTATTTGGCATTCTTTGTGGCCTAATAATTTTCCTTTATGTTGATATACCATTATTTGTTCAGCTAGCCAATTATTAGACATATAGTTTATTATTAAAATAAAGCTCATTTTTGTTATTTACAAATAATGTTAACAGTTTGGGGAGAGTTCTTGTCAATTGCCCTTTATTAATAATAATATAAAGCTGACATTCATATAACATTTTAAAGTATTAATATTATACTTTACATGCATATTTAATTTGAGCTTTTCAACAACCCTGTGAATGATAATGACAAATCACACAGTTTAATTGTGTGATATACATTTTTATACATAGGGGTCTTCTTAATAGTAATCTCCTTGAGATCCAGTCCCAATGATGGAATTATAGACATTACTGGGTTATAGGATCATAGCTCATTAGATCATACATTTAAAGACCAGTGGTACAGGCTAGAAAGCCAGTGGTTATTTACTGACTGATCAGTTGACCCATCTCATCAAAATTCTCCCATCTTTTAGAGAAATTCAGGATATTTGCTTTTTTGGTTTTTATTTTAATTGCTACTGAGATTCTGGGGGAATTAAGAAGATAAAGAAGTAAGGGACTTGTTTGATAGGGCTGAGGGGGAGGGGATTGTTCTCTTTCCTTCTAACACTTTTCATTCTTGGTAGAAAAACAGCATGACTAGCACTGTTGCAATGTTGCAAAGCCTGTTGAGTGATCCGATCTGTAACATCAACATTGGACATTGACCAAAGCCAACATCCAATGTGTAATCCATTGTTGAGCTTCCTTTCCCTGGAATTTCTTTTAAATAAGTGCCCAGACCACAGTGAGGAGGTGATTAAAGTATTTCATGCAAACACTGAACGTGTATTTGTCCAAATTTCCTTTACAAAAAGTTCTTTTCCCTTTGGACACTTAGCATGCAGCTAGCACTTAATGTGTTCCAAGCACTCTACTAAGCACTGTGGATACAAATATAAGCAAAAAAGATACTTCTTAACCTTGCCTTCAAGTTCTACATTCTAATGGAAGAAAGAAACACATGCAGGGGTTCTGGAATTTAAGGGGTTGCAGTAACTAAGAGGTGAAATCTAGAGTGAAAAATGAACAAGAGGGAAGGTATACCTGGATACCAGAAATGGTAAAATAGTGGTTCAGGCCAGGGACACTCCAATCAAGAGAAAGGGCCCCATAGCAGAGACATTTCTGGGGCAAGAAGCCAGTGATGAGAAAGTAAAGGCCAGAGTGTGGGGAGTGCAGTTGGAAGTAGAATTTCAGAATTTGACTCTCATTATCTAAAAATAATTATTCATTCAGTGAGCTGAATTCCAAATTACTTTTGTCTTGTCTTTTCCAAGCCTGCCCACAGTAGAAGTGTCCATGCACATTTGGGACCTGGGAGTTCCAAGGAAGAAGGACTAAAAGAATTTAGATATGAAGAGACAAAAAGACAGGCAGCAGTGTTTATCATGTGGCAGTAAGAGCCCATCATAGCACTTCACCTGTCCAGTCATCTTACACCTTACTCAATCCCACTATGTACTCTGCAGTCAAGTGGCACTGCTCTCCTTGTGGTCCATCAAATGAGAGATTCGATCTTCTATCTCTGGCCATTTTTTTAGGCTGTCCCTCTTCACCTCCTCCTCCTAGCTTCCCTGGCTTCCTTTATGTCTCGCCAACATTTTTCTTCTGTGAGAAGCCTTTCCTAGTTCCCCTTAATGGTAGTGCTTTCCCTCTATTGATTATCTTTAGTTTGTCCTGTATTTAGGTTGTTCGTGCATGGTTGTTTATGTGTGGACTTCTCCATGGGACTAGAAGCTCCTTGAGAACAGGGTCTATTTTTTTTTTTTTTTTTTTGTATCCCCAGAGCTTATCCCTGTGCCCAGCCTGCAGTGTTTTAATAAATGCTTATTGACTGATAGAAAACTAGTTCCCCGGGGAACCATTTTCCCAAACTGTTCAATGTGGTCTAGGGTGCAGAAAGACAATAACCTTACCTAGATTAAAACATTCCCACTCTTAGACTGGTTACCATCCTTAATTTACCTTAGAATTTTTTTTCTTTTTTTCTTTTTCTTTCAAGGTGGCAGTATTACATTTTGCCATGAGCTTCAGAGGGAGAACATAGAAGAGTAGAGGGATTATAGTATTGATACCTGACCTTAAGAATCACAATTTCTACTCCCTCCTTTTACAAGGGAGGGAACCAAGGCCCAGAAAGACTAAGTTACATACTAGAAAGTAATAGAGCCAGTTTTTCTGGGGGTATCTGGGGTGTCTCCGGTCTTGACTCCAGTTCAGTTCTTGGAATATAATCAATGGTGGGTGTCTCAGGAGAAGCAAAAGATGTGTCAGGAAGTGTGCTGGACAGGCACTGCTGGAGTTCATCCCCAGAGTAGTGGATGTTAGCAGTTTTTGTTCTGTACTATCGGCGTTGAAGATTAGGCCTGATCCTCTGATAAATATCCACCAAGAGAGCGTGGTAAATGGTGTCAAATGGAGAGGGAAGGGGTCAAGGAGAGCAGCTTGATAGTGATAGAAGACCAGCCTTTGAAATCAGGAGGATTTGAATTCAAAAGTGGTCTCAGACACTTAATACTTCATAGCTATGTGATCTTAGCCAAGTCATTTAACCCCATTTGCCTCCCTCCCCCCCCCCCCAAAAAAAAAGACTGAAAAGAAAACATATATTTAAAAATTTTTTTTATTATAGCTTTTTATTGACAGAACATATGCATGGATAGTTTTTCTTTTCTTTTTTTCTTTTTCTTTCAAGGTGGCAGTATTACATTTTGCCATGAGCTTCAGAGGGAGAACATAGAAGAGTAGAGGGATTATAGTATTGATACCTGACCTTAAGAATCACAATTTCTACTCCCTCCTTTTACAAGGGAGGGAACCAAGGCCCAGAAAGACTAAAAGTTACATACTAGAAAGTAATAGAGCCAGTTTTTCTGGGGGTATCTGGGGTGTCTCCGGTCTTGACTCCAGTTCAGTTCTTGGAATATAATCAATGGTGGGTGTCTCAGGAGAAGCAAAAGATGTGTCAGGAAGTGTGCTGGACAGGCACTGCTGGAGTTCATCCCCAGAGTAGTGGATGTTAGCAGTTTTTGTTCTGTACTATCGGCGTTGAAGATTAGGCCTGATCCTCTGATAAATATCCACCAAGAGAGCGTGGTAAATGGTGTCAAATGGAGAGGGAAGGGGTCAAGGAGAGCAGCTTGATAGTGATAGAAGACCAGCCTTTGAAATCAGGAGGATTTGAATTCAAAAGTGGTCTCAGACACTTAATACTTCATAGCTATGTGATCTTAGCCAAGTCATTTAACCCCATTTGCCTCCCTCCCCCCCCCCAAAAAAAAAAGACTGAAAAGAAAACATATATTTAAAAAAATTTTTTTATTATAGCTTTTTATTGACATAACATATGCATGGATAGTTTTTCTTTTCTTTTTTTCTTTTGAAAAAGGTTAGAAGATGAAATTTTATTTTTAATTTTTTTATTTGTCCAACTCTTTTTTTTTTTTTTTTAAATAATTATAACTTTTTATTGACAGAATCCATGCCTGGGTAATTTTTTACAACATTATCCCTTGCACTCACTTCTGTTCTGACTTTTCCCCTCTACCCCCTCCCCCAGATGGCAAGCAGTCCTATACATGTTAAATATGTCACAGTATATCCTAGATACAATATATGTGTGCAGAACCAAACAGTTCTCTTGTTGCACAGGAAGCATGGTAATTTTTCAACATTGACCCTTGCAAACACTTTTGTTCCAACTTTTCCTTTCCTTCCCTCCATCCCTTCCCCTAGATGGCAGGCAGTCTCGTACATGTTAAACATGTTAAAGTATATCTTAAATACAATACATGCACATATATTTATACAGTTCTCTTGTTGCACAAGAAAAATTGGATTTAGAAAGGTAAAAATAACCTGGGAAGAAAAAAAATGCAAGCAGTCCACACTCATTTTCCAGTGTTCTTTCACTGGGTATAGCTGGTTCTGGAGAAAATCGTATTTGACAATTAAAAGATTGTTAATATATATTATATTAATGTCTAGGGGAGGGAATGGAAGGAAGGAGAGAGAAAAAGTTGGAACACAAAGTTTTGCAAGGGTGAATGTTAAAAACTGTCTTCTCACATATTTTGAAAATAAAAAGCTATTATTTAAAAAATAAACAAGTAAAAAGATTGTTGATAGCTTTGGAAAGAGCAGTTTCAGTTGAGTGATTAAGTTAGAAATCAAATATAAAGGGTTGAAGTGTGAGTGAGAAGGAAAAGAGTAGAGGCAATAAATGATAGCTTTTTTTTAGGAGTTTAAAAACTGGTGAAAGAGAAGAAAGATCTAGGACAGTGCTCGAGGATATGGTGGATCTAATGAATGTGAAGCTAGGTTCTGAAAATGGCAGTGGGGGTCTTCCTGATGCTGTTAAGTCTTCAGTTGACAGGCATTTAGTCTATGCCAGGTAATGTGCTTCAGGTGTGAGAAAAAAGAACATCCATCACTGAAGAACATAGAGACAGGTTTGGTGTCTTTAAAAGAAAGTCAGGTCTCATTGGACATTAGAGAAAAATATCTAGCATGAAAGAGTTCAGGAGTAGAAATAGTTTAAGATAGAGCTGAAGGAAGGAAGAGGCCCTCCTGGTAAAGTCTCAAGAGAAAACATACATAATGATTCTTTGAAATTCGGAAGATTGAACTGGAAATTCAATCAAATACTTTTTTCATTTTATTTGTAGGTGCTTATCTGTCGGAATTACCGAGGAGATGTGGACATGTCAGAGGTGGAGCATTTCATGCCAATCCTGATGGAAAAGGAAGAAGAAGGGATGCTATCTCCTATCTTGGCCCATGGAGGAGTTCGTTTTATGTGGATTAAACACAACAATTTGTATTGTATCCTTTTGGGGAATGCCCCTAGTGACCCCAAGTTATTTCCAAAGAAAGCTCCTTGGTATGTTACTAGAGTTAGGAGACCTAGATTTTATCCTCATTATCGATATCATCAATTGGCAGTGTAAGCTTGGGCAGATTCCTTCCCTTCTCTTTGCCTTAATTTCCTTACCCTATAAAATGAAAAAAAAAATTGGATTAGATGACCTTGGAAGTTTTTTTCTCTGACTTTCTATAGTTTGTGTATTCTCCCAGCCTCCTTTCTGTAAACATGTGCACGTACGCACGCACATGCATGTGTACCTACCCATGGTCTTTTTTTTTTTCGGGTCCATGTCAGTGCTGCTTTATTTCCTAAATTCGCTTGTTCTTTTTTATACTTCCTCTTTACTCCTCTCTGAGCCAGGGTCCCTCTTCTTAATCTCGGTAAATGCCCTGTTTTGAAGCATCTGATCATATTAAAGGCTAACTTTATTTTATGATTCCAATTCTAGCTCAGCTTATGGTTTTTCTTGGGCTTATTCCATTTTTGTCTCTTCTTTACGGACATCACTTGAAATGGCCCTAATCAAGAAGGGACTAATGATAGCAGATTGATGAGCCTTCTTTCCCCGACAGATCAAGAGTATGACATTATTAGGGAATAAGGTTTAGGATTCTGCTATCAATTCTGTTCCATTCCCTCCTTGAAAGATATTTTTTGTGCTGCAGTCAGGCATTGGCTTTACTCCCTGAAGCCACTTCACAGCCAGATCCTATTTTTGCCTCTAAAATGCCCATCTATTTAAATGGCCTGCCCCTGGGCTGTCCATGGGCAATTAGAATTAAATTCTAGACATCTGTCTTGCACAGAGGTTCTTAATTTTTTGTGTGTTATGAGCCCTTTCTCAGAATCATGTTTTTACTTGGCATGAAATAAAATACATACAATTATTAAGTAAATCAATTATACTGAATTAATATTATGAAAAATTTTTTGAAAGAAAATTCACAAACTGGTTCATGTTCGGGTCCAGACCCAAGGTCTGGAATGACCAGAATAACGATTTAGACATTTATATAGCACATAAAGGTTTATAAAGTACTTTTCTCATGATGATTAAGTTTAGATTTTTGTCACCCTTCTAACCTACCCAGTGAAGTATTATAATCCCATTTTAGAGATAAGGAAATTGAGGCTCAGAAAAGTAGTGGCTCACCCAAGTCTCCATGGAGTGAGTAACAGTCCCAGAGTACAGACCTCAGGCTTCTCCTACTACACTGCCTTTCATTTTTAAGCTCTCAGAAGTAGCCACAAATCCCTAAGTATAAAATAGCAGGCCACAACCTGAACATAAGTGCTTTAGTACTTGTATATAGGGACATAAAAGGAAAGACATAGACAGACTGGGAGGGAGAGGGAATAAATTCTGGAGGGCATTGTGATGGACATGAGGCTTGAATCAGGCCTTAGAGGTTAGGGACAGAGTTTCATGTGATCGGTGCCCTTCTCTTAGATGCATTTAAGGGCCACTGCCACTGTTGATGATTGACCTATAGTGTGATCTGAGTTACCACAACTATTCCATCAGGTTTTTTGGTCTGTGGCAGAGAAAATAATTATCAGATCTTTACAAATATACTCCCTTTGAAAGCTCCTTAATGGGTTTTCTGTCAGTGGTTGCAACATCTAAGAAGAATGCCTGTGTGTCTCTGGTGTTTGCCTTTCTTTATAAGGTAGTACAGGTAAGTGCCAAACTTGGAAATTAACTTTTCATTTCCCTAAAAATATAGCTTCTTTCATCCTGCACAACTAATCTTAACATGACCCTTGTCATATGCCCTTTGTCCCCCAGAGGGCAGCACATTACAGATGTTGTACCTTGGATCTTGATAAGATTCCCACTGTGGAGTAGATAGTAATAAGGAACAGTTTGAACTGGAAGATTATAGTGGTGTGGGGGTGTGAGTGAAAATACTCTTTGGCAGGCTCCCTGAGAGATCATATCCAGGTAGAGGAAGATAAAAGAGGACTTCTTGGAACACAGAGGTGGGGATGAGAAGTAGGTTGCTATTCTAGGAGTAAGGAATACCTGCAAGAGTGAACAGAGGCAAGAGAAGGCAGAATGAATTCAGGGGAGCCTGGAATGTATAATAAAAATAAGAACAACAACAATATGAGCAAGAGAGCACCGGAAAATAAGACTATCAAAGTAGAGTAGAACTAGAAAGCTTTGAATACCAGGTTTGGTTATTGATTTTTTGTTTGATAAGCAAAGACACATTGCTTGTTCAAAAACAAGGTTGAAGAAGTTTGATCATATCTGAGCATTAATTAGATACATTCCTATAGAAAACAAGACACTAGAAATGGGAAAGCCTGAATCAAGAAATAAGTGGCAGACTGTTACAGTAATCTGGATTATAAGGGCTTGAGTAAGAATTAGGAAAAGTGATCAGAAAGGAACAACACATTAGAGAGATGATACATTTGCCAGAGGTATAGATTGTGAGTGTCATAGACTCTCCTAAATGTGATAGAAAAGAGAAAGCATCCAGAAAGAAGAGAACACAGGTAGCTGCAAGAGACTGCTGCTGACCAAGTTTTAGACCAGTCAACTCTCTGTCTTCTAGTGTGGGTTGAACTTCTCATCCTGCTTGTAAGTACTTGATTGTTCTATCATCAACGTAGAACTGAGGAAATTAAATGTTTCATCATCTCAGGACAAATAATTGAAGAGTGATGCACAGGCCAGACTGCCAAGTACTTTTCTAAGCAGGAGAGTTAGAAATATGTAGGAATCAGCTGTGAAGTTTTCATGTGTTTTCTCTCTCTTAAATTTTAGGTATTTTCTGAATATTTTAAAGAGTTGGAAGAAGAGAGCATTCGTGATAATTTTGTTATAATATATGAATTACTAGATGAATTAATGGATTTTGGATACCCTCAAACTACTGACAGCAAAATTTTGCAAGAGTGAGTATCAGTAGCCAGGTGTACCTAACCTCTTCAATTTCTTCTTGTAGCATGGAAATAATCTTTCCATGGCAGGTCCTCACAAGTAAGGCTTAGGAGGTGATGGACTTTGTGTCTGTCAGGCTAGTCCTAGCCTTTGTGTAGAGAGGGACCTTTTCAGTCATGGCAATTCACAAACAAACGTGTTTGGAGGCAGTCCTTGATCTGGATCAGCCCCTGTGTCACCAAATGACAGCTCCTCAAAATCCTGAAGCAATGTATATTGTTATCCCAGTGTTACTGATATAGCCTTAGAAACATTCTTTCTGGGTAGATATGCTGTCCTTGAAAGATTTGAATGGCCTTATAATGGGGTTCTTTGGGTTCATTTTGGGTGCAGTGGATTTGATCCCTGAAAGGGCCATGCTGTTTTATTCCATCAGACTGTATTTGTTACGGCTTATCTTGTTCTCTTGAATCTCTCTATACCAGATTAAGTCATGGGTTATGTGGCTTCTTTTGATTTGGAAGCACTAGAAATGAAGCTTCTTCTTAGAACTTAGGTAGATTGAGAGAAGAGAGTGGTACCTATCTGGACTAAATATCTATAAACCCCATTCCAACTTTAAGGTTCTATTTTATTATTCTGTGCCTTAGGATATTATTTCTAGGCTTCTAAGAGCTTTCTTTGTTCATTTTTTGAAATATAGCATTAAGTCAATGACTGAAGTTACACTGTTTCTATGTTACTCATATTTCCTTAACATTAATCATCTGGTTGTAAAGATATATCACTCAGGAAGGCCACAAACTAGAAACTGGAGCTCCCCGTCCACCAGCCACTGTCACCAATGCTGTGTCTTGGAGATCTGAGGGAATCAAGTATAGAAAGAATGAAGTGTTCCTGGATGTCATAGAATCTGTTAATCTCTTGGTAAGTCTGTTGATTTACTTTTTTTTTAAATGAAAATAAAAGCTACTAAACTTTGTAAACTAGCAGATCTGTAGATACCTAAGATATCCCCAGGTCCGTGTAGTAAAAAGATTGCTAAAATTTGTTTTGTTTGGTTATTCAATTTTAATTTTATAGTTAACAAAAATAGATTTCCTCTTCCTTTCACCTTTGAAAACAAAAAGAAAACTAAAATCTTTGTAACAAATATACATAGTCAAAACAAATTCCTTCATTGGCCATGTCCAAAATAAAAAAAAGTTTCTTCTGCACCTAGAATTCATACCTTCCTATCAGGAGGGGTAGCATTTCATTATTTGTCTTCTGAAATCATGATTGGTCATTGGTCATCAGAGTTTTTGTATTGCAGTGTTGTTTGTATAAATTTGTTCACTTCATTCAGATCATACAGATCTTCCCAGCTTTTACTGAAACTATCACATTTCATTTCTTCTGGCACATGGTATTCTCTTGCATTCATATCCCATAATTTGTTCAGCCATTCCCCAAATGAAGAACTTCTCCTTAGTATGCAGTTTTTTGTTATTATAAAAAGAGATGCTATAAGTATTTTTTCCTCTTTCTTTGATTTCTTTTGGAGTATCAGTATAGATATTGCTGGATCAAATACAGTTTAACAACTTCTGCAACATAGTTCCAACTTGTTTTCCAGAGTGGCTGTACCTATTCTTAGATCCACCATTAGTGCATTAATGTTCATCCTTTCCTGCAATTTTTCCAACATTTGTCATTTTCCTTTTCTGTCAGTTTTCATCTGATAGGTATGTGTAGAACCTCAAGAAGTTACTTTAATTGGCATTTTTCTATATGCTAATTTTTTTATATGACTCTTGATTGCTTAGATTTCCTTCTTTGAAAATCCTTTAATCATTTGCCTATTAGGGAATGACTCTTGCATCTTTTAAATTTAAGTCAGGACCTTATATACCTTGGAAATGAGATTTTTATTAAAGAAACCAGATGAAGAGATTTTTTTTCCCCAATTACCTATTTCTCTTCTAATCTTAGTTGCATCGGTTTTATTTGTGCAAAATCTTTTAAATTGTACACTATCAAAATTGTCCATTTTCTTATCTATGATCCTCTCCATCTCTGTTTGATTGAGATGCAGAACTAAAGATCTGAACCTAGATCTGAACCCTTGTTCTGTTGCTTGCTAGCTGTGTACCTGAGCCATGTGCCTTTTTTCTTTTTCTGGTCCACTATCTATCAGAGGAGGGGCTAGCATATTATTTCCAAGAAATTCTTTAGTTCTTGTGGTCTGTGAAACCACATCTAGATGATAAAGGCCTAGATTAGTCCTGCCTCACTCGGAGTCAATACCGGTGTGGCATAAGAAAAAAAAAGTTTTAAATTTGAGAAACAAGCAAAGGATCTAAATAATCTCTGCTCTTTTTAAAAAATTATTTAAATATTTTATTTTTATTTTATAATAACTTTATATTGACAGAATCCATGCCAGGGTAATTTAATCTCTGCTCTTTACCCAACTATTCCATCTGAACTTATTCTTTCTGCCTCAATACCTAGCTGATACAGTTCTTTCTTAAACTGACTTTTATCCAGCGTAAAGAAGATGGGTGCTTTGGAACATCTGGAAGATTTCTTTATTTCTTTTTTTATTATAGTTTTTTAATTTACAAAACATTTGCATGGGTAACTTTTCAACATTGACCATGCAAAACTGGAAGATTTATTTCTACATAAAACTAGGCAAGGCTAATTTTACATATTTGTCAAAGTTTGGTTGAATGGCTCATTTTTGACAAAAAAAAAAAAAAAAAAAAAAAGAAAAAGATTATCCTTTTTTATTTTCCTGAAACAGAAATGGAAAAAATATAAGACTTGGGGTCAAAAGGCTTGGGTTGGAATCTTACCTTTGATACTCATTTGTCTCTTTACTTCTCCATGCTTCCATTTCCTCCAGTGTAAATAAGGAAAAATTCATTTTGGAGGTAGAATAGACAATACTTGGCAGTCATTTGGATGTTGGGAGAGTGAGTGGAGAATCAAAGATTCTTGAACCTGAGTGATGAGAAATGTGGTGTTTCTCAGCAGAAATAGTGAAGTTGGGAGAAGGGAAGGAATTTAGAAGGAAAGCCTAATGAATTAATTCTGTTTTGGACTATTAAGTTTGAGATGCCCATGAGACATCCAGGTGGAGTATCTAGCAGACAGTTGATGATATGGGGCCAGAGCTCAGAGAGAGAGATGAAGGATGGATTGATACATTTGGGGATCATCTGAATAGAAATGATAGTATCTTAAGATACTGTATATCATCTTAAGAGTTGTTCCCCCCCACACCTTATTGCTGGTGTCTTCTCTCTGAGATACTTTCCATTTATGCTTTTTATATATTGTCTTTCCCCATGAGAATGTTTGCTTCTTGAGAACAACGGCCATCTTTTTATCTTTCTTTGAATCTTCAGCACTTATCATAGTACGTAACACACAGTAATAACTTAAATGCTTATTGATTGATTAATTTAATTTCATTTTATTAATGGAAAAAGGCTCTCTGTGATCCGTTGTCTCACTTGCTTGATTCTTCACATAGGTCAGTGCCAATGGGAACGTCCTTCGTAGTGAAATTGTGGGCTCCATTAAAATGAGGGTGTTTCTCTCAGGGATGCCAGAATTGCGCCTAGGTCTCAATGACAAAGTTCTCTTTGACAATACAGGGCGTAAGTATACACACCAATAGTCTCTTTATGAGCTCTTTGTCTGTTTCCTTCTGCTATATGATGCTGTATAGCCTTTTCTTTGATAGGAGAGCGAGTCTCTGATTCTTAAGAGTTGAGTGTGAAATCCTGTTCACTGTTCCAGGAAAGCAATGAATGGGAGAAAAAAACATCTTTCTATCCTGGAAAGAAGAATTTGCTAATAAAATAAATGATATGAATACTTTTGAAGTATTAATTGTTCGGGATGTTACGTTATGTAAATTATTTTTTATTTTTTCTTTAAAACTGGGCCTTTGCTATTTTGTCTGTTTCAGACTAGCTTTACCAATAAGTCTAAATAAGTGAAATTTAACATATTTAAAATGGCTTACTCCATAACCATATAGAATATCAGAGCTTGAAGAGTCCTCAGAGATCATCAAGTCCAGGTACTCCCTTTTTCAGGTGCGAGAAATGAGGCTCACAAAAGGGATAAACATGTCAAGGTCACAGCTAATCAGCAATTCAGCCAGGATGGGGACTCAGGTCACAGTCCAGTGTTTTTCTCAGACAGTAAATGTATTAGGTGTTTACTATGCACCAGACATAATCCTGAGCTCTGGCAGATGCAAAGGCAAAAGAAGTCCCTGCTCTTGAGGAGTTCCACCAAATGGTGCAGGCCACACATACAAATAGATTGTAGACAGGATAAATCCTATTGGAAATAATAAGGAAAAGCATTCCAAGCATGGGGGATAACCAAAGAAAATGCACAGTCAGAAGATGGAGTATCTTGTTTGAGGAACAGAAAGAAAGCCAAAATGGATCACAGGGTATTTTCTAAGACTGGAAAAGCAGTAGATGAGCCAAGGTAGGAACTAGGGCTTTGGATGCCAAACAGAATTTTATATTTGATCCTGGAGCATCTAGGAAGCTGTTGGAATTTATTGAGTTAAGAAGGAGATGACATAGTCAGAACTTTAGGAAAATTGCTTTGATGGTTGCATAGAGAGGGTTGGAATAGGGAGAAACTTGAGGCAGGTAGTTCCACCCAGACTGTTGCAGTAGTCCAGGCATGAGATGAGGAGGTGAACCATGTGGTGGCAATATCAGAAAAGAAAAAGAAGAGGGGGTATGTATACGAAAGATGCTGCAAAGGTGAAAGCCTGGGCAATAGATGGAACAAGACAGGACAAATGAGAGAGAGTGAGGGGTCAAAATGAATCCTAGGTTGTAAGCCCAGGTTGGGAGGATAGGGATGCCTTCAGCAGCAGAACAGAAAGTAAGAAGAGGGAAAGGTTTGGAGAGAGAGGAAATAAGTTCAGTTTTGAACATGTGGAGTTTAAGATGTTGACAAGGTATCCAGTTTGAGCTGTCCAGGAGGCAGTTGGAGATGCCAGAGGTCCTCAGAGGGGTTTGGGTAAGTAGATTGAGAATTATAAGCATAGAGGTAATCATTGAACTCAAGGGAATTGATGAGACCACCAGGAGAAGTAGGATCAAGGGAGAAGAAAGAAGGACTGGGACAAAGCCTTGAGGGATAGCCAAGGTTAGCAGGAAGAAGATCTACTAAAGGAAGCTGAGAAGGATCAGTTCAGTAGATAAAAGAAGACCCAGAAGAGAACAATGCCAATCAGTAGTACAAAGAAACCTGGAGAGTTCCCTTCCTGCCTCCAACACAACTGCCATGTGACCCCAAACAAATCATTGAACTTCTCTGTGAAATTCCTTCTCTGGAAAATGAGGAGTCCCCTTCTCACATTATTGTCACCATCAGATGAGATAATAGCATCATGGATTTTACAGAGTTCCAAGTCTTATATAAATGTGAGCTACTGTTAACATTATTATTAACCCAGCCTCCATTCAGCTATCACAGTGATCTTTCTAAAACTCACATCTGACATTACCCCTTTCCCTATTGAATAAACTCCAGTAGTTCCTTTTGACCTTCAGGATCAAATAGCAAATCCTGTTTGAAGGGTTTTCAAAGTCCTTTATACCCTGACCCCTCCTACCTTTTTAGCCTTTTACACTTTCCTCTCCCTTTTCCCCATGCAGTTCTGCTATGATCTTCTCTGTTCCTGGAAAAGTTCTTTGGACAAAGGCGATACATCTCTCTGTTTTCAATATTTTCTCTGGTTGTCCTCCCTGCCTGGAATGATCTCCCTCCTCACCTCCACCTCTCAGTAGCCTTGGCATCCTACCAATTCCAACTAAGATCCCAACCTTTTCTGTTTCATAATTCTAGTAATTTACCTCTGTTAATTATTTCCTCTTTGTCCTTTCTATAACTTATTTGTACCCAGCTATTTGCATGTTGTTCCTCTGTTAGCCTGTGAGCTTCTTGAGAGCAGAGATTTTTTTTCTTCTTTTTATATCTCTAGAGTTTATGTACCTGACACAAAGTAGGGGCTTCCTTAAATGTTTATTGACTGACTATAATCAGTATAATTTTATTGCTATAATGCTTTAGTTTTAAAAGGCTTTTCTATCCAATATTTAATTTGATCCTCACATTTCATTAGTCAGGGAGATATCATTCTGAAGCCAGGAAAACCAAAGCTCAGGTTGCCATGTGCCCAACATCCCATAGCTAGCAAAGAGTGGAACTTGCTGAAAAGGCAAGGGGAAAAGCCTGTTTCTTTATCGATTTTTATTTAGTTAATAATCACTTTTTGAGGTGCTTTATAATTTACAAAGTATTTTCTACACACAACCCTGTGAGGCAGGTCTTCTGACTTGTGTTTTGTCCTCTAAGATAATTTATTATCTTCTCTTCTGTCCTCTTGGTTGTTTCTTTTCCACCCATTCTCTCCTTGCTTCCCTCCAGGTGGAAAAAGTAAGTCAGTGGAGCTGGAAGATGTGAAATTCCATCAGTGTGTACGTCTTTCCCGCTTTGAAAATGACCGGACAATTTCTTTCATTCCCCCCGATGGAGAGTTTGAACTGATGTCTTATCGCCTCAATACCCATGTAAGTGCTCCTGGACTTGGGTGTGGTGGCAGTGGTGGTGAGTGTTAGACAGTTAAAAATATAAGCACCTGGTGGTACCTCAGCAAGGACTAAACAAAAAGTGTCCTCTTAGAGAGAAAGGAAGTAAGGAACAGTCTCCCAGTTATTGGCCAAGATGACCTAGGTATCCATGTCTGCAAGGAGTGCTCTAGGTATGTTATCTCCTGATCAGGAGGCAGCCACACATCTCTACCAGAGGGGTTTGCTTGGCTTTCCGGGGAAGCCATTTAATTACTAGATAAGAATGGTTTGTAATTAATGTATTAAAGTACCAACCTAAGCAGATATCAAATAGATAGTAACAAACCTGGAACTCTGGCTGTGAGCCTTGGCTGCAAGCTAAGCCTAGCAGGTTCAGAAACTCCAGTCATCCTAGAGATAATCAGGTATAGGTAAATCGAGTCATACTACACCTATACATTTGCAAGACACCAGTTTTTTGGTCCAGTATTCATCCATCTGAAATATTAATATTCCTTACTCTGGAAAAACATGATATAAAAGTAAAATAGAGCAAGATGCAAATCAGCATATCTCATATACATGATTTTTCTTAGGAATATAATAACTTATCACATAAAAATATGGGATAAAACCTCCCAATAAAAATCATCAAATCCAAATGATTTACATTTTTAATTAAAAAAAAAAGCAGGGAAAATAGTACTGTACATTTGAATAAAATAACAGTAGTTTCCTTGCTCAATATTCCAATATCTTTTCTGCCAGTAAACTGTTTTGTTGCTAGTGAGTTTTTTTTAGCATAGCCACAATTAATTTGTTTATATTTTTCTTTTTTCATTTTCTGTATCCCGTTGTTATAAGTTTCCATATTTCTGTATATATGTTTGTTATATTTTATATTATAATAATAGTATGTAGCAAAGCTAGTTTAGCTGTAACTCAGTTATTGAACATTCTAGCCCTTGGGTTGTTACTGTAAACAGGGAAGCTTTAAATGTGGCTCTAAAAGTAGAATTTGTGGGTAATGGGGGAAGCAGTACATTCTCCCTTCACATGCTAAATTGAGTGGTCCAGACATTATTTTCTAAAACAGCAACATTTCTTCTCATACCCTAAAGGAAGATGTTGGGCAAGGTGAGAGGAAGATGAAGAAAGCCATGAGGTATGGAAGTAGATATTCTAGGCTTAATATTCAGAGAGGAGGAAACCAAAGGTGCCGCTTTCCCAGCAAGGGCAACTGGCTTCTACAGAGGGTGCCTTTCTAGACAAACTGAGTTTAACCTGTCTTATATCAGCTTGCCAGAAACATACATAAAATATACTGCCTTGGGTTGGAAAGTTGTGAAGTATCTGATTATGGCAAGGGTTAAATTGTTACTAAAGTCAGATTTAACACTTTCTTCATTTTTGTGTCTCCTCCCAGGTAAAGCCCTTGATATGGATCGAATCTGTAATTGAAAAACATTCCCACAGCCGCATCGAGTACATGATTAAGGTGGGTTGCCCCTTCAGAAGCCTGTTCAGTTTCAAGTGGATCCCGTCCACCAGACAAAGCACAGATTTCATTTTTCAATCATTCTATTATTCGTTATAATGGTAGTTAACAGTAACAGCCTCCATCTCTGACTGTTGAAGGTTTACAAAGTACTTTGCTCACAGAAGTCCTGAGGTAGGGGACAGTTTGCTTTGAAAATACTAGGCTTATTCTCCCAAGGGAGAATTTTAACTTATGACTTATTTCACTTGTGTAAATTTATTTATGAATTGTAATTAGTATAGCAATGGCATTTATCATTATTATTACCACTACTGTGAATAATTCACATTTCTGTAGTTCAGAGGTATCATTAGCCTTGTTTTACTAATAAATGGAGACTCTGTGGAGTTTTTGATTTGCCCAAAATCTCATGGCTGTTGTCAGAGCCTATCCAGTCACTTATCCAGTACTGTTTTTGCTCAGCCATTTAATGAATCCCTGATGAATGACAAGAAGTGAACCATACCAGGATGGAGAGGGGCCTCAAAACCAGATTTGGTCCAAGGAAAAGGGGATGTTTAGCCTGGCAGGAAGAAGCCTGGGAAAGCAGGGCTTCCTAAGGGCCTCTTGAAAGACAAAGTGAACTTGTCCTGGGTAGAACACTACTACAGAGATGAAAGTTAGAGGGAGAGGCAACTTGTCAGCCCAGTATTGGGAGGCATTTTGTGATCAGTTAGAACCATGCAAAAACACATGGGCTGCCTTGTGGGCACAAGGCTCCCATTAATAATGGAGTTGAGGACAGGTCTCAGCCCCTGGCAGGATTGTTAGAGAAAAGATTGTCTGAGAAGTGCCAACTAAAGAAGAGAGGAAGAAGGAGTCAGATGTGGCTGCGAGCTGGGCTTCCCAAAGGGGAGCCTCCTGGAGATGGGAGCCAACTACTTTTTCCTGCAGGGCAGATCTCGGTTTCCTTTCTTTATACAAGTGAAACAGCTCTTATTCATCATTAACATACAACCAGTAAATGCCTAGCCTAGACCAGGGTCACACAGTTGATATGAGTTGAAGTGAGGACTTAGAGGCAAGTCTTTTAGTCACATGAAAATAACACTACAGACCCAGTTTAGTTTTTTAAATCCACAGAGGCTTGAATAGAAGCCAAACATGTAGGGGTTGAATTTCACTTTTCTGACAAATGTTTACTAAATATTTCTCCCTCTGCCCCACAACATTCTACTATAGTTTTTCAAAATATTACTCAGAAATAAACTTCCCTCCTTGCCCAATTTCCTGACCACAGCTGCAGTCATGTCCCTTCACAGTTTGCAAACAATTAGTTGCAATAAACTAGTGGGGGTGATGGGTCTTACTTTTATCCTGTGCTAAGAAAGAAAGCTCAACTTGTTTGTGGCCTTTTTTAGGCAAAGAGCCAGTTCAAGCGTCGATCTACTGCTAACAATGTGGAGATCCACATTCCCGTGCCTAACGATGCTGACTCACCTAAGTTCAAAACCACGGTGGGAAACGTCAAGTGGGTCCCAGAGAACAGTGAAATTGTTTGGTCAATCAAATCCTTCCCGGTGAGTGAGCCCCTCAGCCCCCAATTGGTGGCACGTCTTTTCAATCTAAAAACTGAGAATTCAGCCCTATTCCTCACCCTCATGTGTTTCCCTTTTTAAAGGCTCTCAAAGAATTTTTCAAATGCACCAAGAAAATGGCTGATTTGTTAGCCTAACTTATCTATTTGTCACCTTGGTCAATGATTGCTGTATATACCCAGAAATTGGTGTCTGAATTGAAAATACAGACTTTTCACTAATCCCTTCCCCTTCAAACTGAACAAGATCAGCACATTTATCCAGTTTCTGCTAAATGTAGAGTTTCAGTACTAAAGAAAACCAGAGGTTTAGGTGTTTGAACAAATGAAATTTATTGAGCACTTCCTGAGTTCCAGGCTCTTTGCTAAGCACCAGGAATATTTTGTAAAAGTACAAAAGCAAAGCCCATCCCTGCCCTCCAGCTGCTTACATTCTAATGGGAAAACGTATATGGAGGTTGAAGCCCTTGATTTCTAGAAGTTTCTAGTTAAGTAGGAAAAGTTAAGAATGGAAGGTAAGTATAATGAAAAAAAATTAATCCCAATTGCCATCAAAACAGCATGTAAAAGTTTATCGAGAGCTTTTTTCTAGAAGTATGTTGTGGAGCTCTTGTCCCTATTTTACAGATGTAAAACTGAAGCCCAGAGAGGCTCAGTGTCTTGCTAGGTAGCACACTTTCTGAGTGCAAAGCTGGGACTAGGGAAACAGTAAAGATCCCAAAGGCCCAAGGAAGGCAATTTATGATCAGGAAAGGCAGTTGAGCTTCACATTTGAATTGAGAGAGCATGGGATTCCCACAGGTCAGGCTGGGTTTATGGAGAAGGAATTCTAAGTATAGAGAAGCTTGTTGGCCATATCTGGGAGGGGAAACACAAGTTTCCCGTTAGTCAGAGCAAGGGCGATGCCAGGTGTGGCTTCAAGAGTGTAGCCAGAGAATCCAGACTTCTCTTGTTAGATCTTAGGGAACCACAGCAAGGTTTTGGCAGAGGGGCTTTGAGGATCACAAAGGAAGGTTTTGTTCTTTTCCTGGCTTTTCTATTTGTCTCTACCTGGAGTCGTCTGGAACTTTGAAGAGAGTTTAACTCAATCAGGCTGGAAACCTTAACAGTTAGTGCAGATTTCACCAAACCAAGGAGATCTAAATCCAACTGGTTGACTTCCATTTAGTGGTCCCTTTAGAAGATTATTCCTACATCTTTAGTCTAATGTGCCTGCATGTATATACCACTCATCTTCAGCTTTTGTGTTTTCCTCTATCAGGTGCCAGCTATTTTTGGCAGAAAATTTGAAAGCAAGCATGGTACATGAGAGTCATTGGCTGTCATGCAGCCATTGCAACTGAAAAATGGTGTGCTTGTTCTTGGACTTTTTTCCAGTGAATTTATTACTCTAAACCAATACTTAGGCCAGCCAAAAATGTGGTCAAAGTTTGAGGTGAGACTCTTGACTAAATTTGCTTCTATTTTAGTATTTACTCTTTCATCTCTCTCCTCTCTGCACAGGGAGGGAAAGAGTATCTGATGAGAGCTCATTTTGGCCTACCCAGCGTTGAAGCTGAGGACAAAGAAGGAAAACCACCCATAAGTGTCAAGTTTGAAATTCCATACTTCACCACCTCAGGGATACAGGTCTTTATTGTGATGATGTAAAGTCGTTGAAAGTAATGTCCAAGGCTGGGGTGGGGTGGGGAAAGAAAAGGTAAGGGTGGGGTGGGGTGGGAATTCATATTGTTACTTGCTGGTATTGCAAGTTCTTTTGCAAAGGAAAAGGGCAGATCTAGTTGGAAAAGAGAGACAGGAATGTAGAAGTGAGAAGGCTAAAAGCTGTTTCAAGTAAGAACTTCTGAAACAAGTTAGTAATTTAAGCCCTGAAAACATCAAAGCACAAAATGCCACAATGAGAGGAACATAGAAGGTCAGAGCTAAGAAGACCCTTAGAACCCAGAACATGAGGGTTGGGAACAGTAAGCACTACCCTTAGAGCATGAAATTTCAAAGCTGACAATGACTTTAGAACAGAACTAGGAGGATTCTTAGAGATCATTTAGTCTCACTTTCTCATTTTATAATTGAGGAAACAGACACAGAGAGGTGGAGTCACTTGTTGAAAGTTCCATACAAGAGAGCTAACTGATGGTCAAGCCAGACTAGAGTATTTGTTACCTGATTACCAGTCAAGGACTCTCTCCTAACACTACTTTAGTACAAGGTCATCATGGTTCTGTCCTATGCTACTTAGTGAAGCAGGTTATCTTTGAGTTATCTCTGTTTTAAAAATAAAGGAGAAGCATGTGCTTGGCTGCTGTGCCTTGTTCGGCATTTGTTTGCAGTGAAACATTTGCTTAGCATTTCCAAATTCTGGACTTAACAGATTCTTAGGAAGAAAGTAGGCTATTACCAAGAAGGTAGTGCTTTATTCTTCTGAGGACAAACATGTTGATTGTTTGGTCTTGGGCCTTGCAGGTGCGTTACTTGAAGATCATTGAGAAGAGTGGTTACCAGGCATTGCCTTGGGTTCGGTATATCACCCAGAATGGAGGTAGGTTGGCTGATCATATCTTATATCCTTTGATATTAGGATCACTCTCTCCCCCATCCCCATGATCATAGCTCACATTTGTTAGCATTTGTGGTTCCCACAAAGCACTTTGTACACATTAATCTCATGTGAGCGTTACAAATCCTTTTAGGGAAGCTAAGCAGAGATTATTGTCCTCATTTTAAGAAATAGGTTTACAGAGGAAAGGCGACTTGTCTACAGCCTTTAAGTGTTGGAGCTGGGATCCAAACCCAGACCTGTTTTCTGCCCTGTCTAAGGCTCTTCTCATTCATCAGGCTGCCATATTTAATGGTATGTCAGTTTCCCACACCAGGTTCCAGATAGAGAGATTCATTGTAATCATACTTCACAAGCAGTATGATCCAAAATTTTTTTTTTCTGTAATCTGACTTTTAGTGTAGTGTGACTTATAATGAAAGTGTATCTTTTTATTTTTCCTTTCAGAAGGATCATATTTTAAGGATGTTGTTCAAACTTTTGGGTCACATTATATATTTGTGACTGATGATTTAACTAAAATCCGGAAAATAATTGTCTTTAAGCTATTTGTATGCAATTCAGAAGGGAACCATCTCAATATTGACATTACTCATCATAAATGAAAACACATGTGTACAAGGAAGGTACATAAAAATGAAATAATCACACATTCTCCTTTGAGAGGTGAATAAAGGAGTTGGTAAAATTGGTTTTATTTTGTATCTGAAGGAAAAAAAAACCATAATTTCATGAGATATTTAGTTATCTCACCTTGAAGTCTTCATGATACACACACACACACACACACACACACACACACACACCCCTCTCTCTCACTGACATTCTGTTATTTCATTGTAAAGATGGGCATGGGAAACCTGGACAAACAGTATGGTTCAAGATTCAGAAATAAAACAGTTGAAGGCTTTTCAGAAACCTCTTGCCTATATACATATATATATATGCGCACACACACACACACACACATTTTTTCCCCCTTCTAGAAAATTATTAGAAGGTGCTGGATGTGACAATACTAAATGTCACAAAATTTGAAATCAATTCTCTTGACAAACAGAAAATAACTGATGGGAAAGAGGGGAGGTCATTCCTAATCAGCTATTAGTGTGCATTCAGAATAACTAGTTAGACTAACAGTTAAGATCAATATAAACAAGAAGAATAAATATGATAAGACATTGCAAACCTTTACAACAACTTCAGTTCACAGAAGTTATTGATGCTGGGAAATAGATAAAGGAAAACATTTTCTACAGAAATGTTAACTGATACACCAACACAACAAAGAGGCCCAAAGAGCCCAAAACTTCCTCAGCCTATCAACATTTGATCTTCTTGCCAAGAAAAAACATGACAGCCAGATGTAACATTGGTTATAATAATATAAACTCATGCAAAATATTGCAAAAAATACAGTAGAAGATTATGAGCTGTATTGCCTCTTTAAAAAGCTAAGACTGGTAGAAGGTAGTAAAGAGATTGCATAAGGCTTGGCATAAGACCTAAATAAGAAAAATCAGCCTAGGAGCATTTGTAGATGAAACTAGACAGAAAAAAAGAAATAGGCAAAAAAAGTGTATCTATCAATATGTTTTATCTATTTTAGTCATCATTAATGGTGGAACTTTGCATTTTTGGACTCAATAACATTCCTTGAAGTTACATGAAGAAATAACATTTAAGAAAATAAGGTTCTGAATATACACAAGTACACACAGAAGAATTCTGTGTTATAGATCACACAAATGTAAAAGCATTTGGAGATGGCTTATCAAAATATTAAAAAGGGAAAGAAGATAACATGGTTGAAAAACAGGTTATTGCAGGTAGAAAGTGAGCTGAGTTTGGAACTAAAGAGAAGGAAGAATATATAGCAGTATATTTGGGAAATTAATTATCCCAAGCTGCTTCCTCATCTTTTAAAACCAATATTTTTCTGTTCATTCTCTACGACTGAAAATCAGCAAATCAGAGACTGTAGCTTAGAACTTTGGTTGACACAAAAGGGCAGTGGAAAGATGAATAGTGGGCAGAAATAGGCTATATTGCCAAACATGACATGCCCAAGAAATTGTGAAAAATATATCATGAAGGAGATGTATTACTAGAAAAAGATGTGAGTTAGTCATGTTGGAAAAGCAAGAAATAACAAACAGCAGAAAGGGTATAGTTGTGCCCATGTTGTGTTAACAAACCTAGAGAGAAAGCTTCCATAGCAATTAGTGAATCTCTCAAAGGATTTGTGGCAGATTATGAACAAGAATTTCACAGGATTAGAAGGAAAAATCTGGTCAAGATCCATATCATTAAAGGAGCAACTATATCAAGAAAATCATTGATTCATCAAAGTCTTTCTCCAGTTCACTCCTGGTTTTTCCATATCCTAGTATAGAGCTTGGAGATACATATCTGTCAGTAGACATTAGTCTGTGTTTCTTCTGTTTGATTCTATCATTCAGGTTTCCCACCCATCCTGGCTTTGTCTTTTTTAAGATAAAGACTTATATTGACACAAGTTCCCAAATGTCATTAATTACCTGCAGAAAATTTGAAAATAGGCAGAACAAGATTACAAGGAGTTCTTGGTGACTGAGTGACTTGGTGACTGGAGAGCTCTTACAAGTAGAAAGATGTCAAGAGTTGCTCAGGAGGACTAAACTTTAGCATTTAGTCATAATTTTATTTTAAAACACGTTGTTTGGAAATGTCTATATTTATTAACCTATTGATTAAAAGGAGATAAGCAGTTGTCAGTGAAATCGGAAGCTCTTCTCATTTGTTCTCAATTATCTCTCTTGTAGACTATCAACTCCGAACACAATGAGGTTTCTCTGCCAGCCCAGATGACACACATCTTCAGGCCTAGAATGTGTTTGTAAGAATTTCTCGTGGTACTGAAGACTGTCAACGTCTTGCCTTCAGTGGCAACTTTGGTAAATCTGAACAAACTGAGAAGAGAGAATTAAATAGCTATTTATTGACTTTGTCACCCAGCATTATATGCCCTTACCATGACTATGTGGATATTTTTTCATCATTTGTACACATTGTTTCTGCTGTTACCAGCTGTTCAAATTAAGTGTCACACTTTGTCCCAAATAAGCAGGAACACAGGAATAATCTTAGAATTAATTCCCCTTTTCATTCCAGCCCAAACCAATTTTGGAAGGAGACAAAAGCCCCATTTTAGATAAAATGCTCTTTTCTGATGTGATATGAGCTTGGTGCTAATCCAAAAGAATGATGTTAGCTTTGCCAAAATAACTTCTAGGGCCGTCACTCCTCCTTACTGGAAATTTGGTATCAGCACCAGTGAAGGAGCACCAAGCAGAAATTTAGGGAAAAAATATGTTCCGAAAGTTTGTCCTTGGAAATCTAGCCCATGATGGAGGGCATCATCGGGCAAAGCTTTGGAGGCATGTGCACAGATATCCCCCCCCTCACTACACACATCTGCTTCCAAAATGCCTCAGAGCTGGGAGTCTAGAGTATAAGGAGTGAGGGAGAGAGAAGGCCAGCACTGAATGTTTACAGAGCACGTGCTGCCTGCTTTCAGGCTGCCAGAACTCATTTTACCAGGACATTGTCAGGGTAATGAAGTGACTCTTGGTCACACTACCCACCATCCTCCCCGTCCCTACCCCAAAACAACACATAGAGCTCTTAAGGATGAACTTAGAGAGAAAATGAGATTGTACCTGAGACTAGAGTTACTGATTCCATGTAGTCTTGCCAGAGAAGCCAAATAAAGAAGCTTGTTCATTTACCCTTTTTTAGTTCAGGTGAAACTTTTAGGTCCTTCTGACCCTTTCAGAATCCATTGCCCCTTTTGGTCACAGCCACGCCAAAAGGTTCACAGGCTGTGTGTGCCTTCAGTCCAGGGGCTCCACTGAGTCTTGCATTTCGCATGTATCGAAGCAAGGCTGGGGCCCTGACTCTGGGTCCCTTACACACCATGTGCCATTCTTAGTTTTACAGACCAGAACAGTATTTTTCTAGCTCTGCTGGGGGCTGATGAGTGTGATGAAGATGGGCTGTGTGTGGTGTTTGTTCCTGTTAGTGGCAGGGGTGTGAGAGTTGAGACGTCAGGTCCCTTCTCCCACCCACTCTGCTCTCATCTGTCCTTGTGAATCTGACATCGTGATGTTCTAGAGGAGGCTTTGGCCCAAGTGTCTCTGAAGATGCTCTGGACACTGGGAATAGAGCGTGTTCTGTAAATGAAAGTGCTGTATGTTTTGTTAATGCCAATTTAGTTACTGTTATTACCGCCCAATTGTAGAACATATTGGTCAATATTGCATTAAATGCAGATTTCAAATCTACTTTGTCTGCTGAAATTGACTGGATGGGGGCAGCTAGGTAGCGCAATGGGTAGAGCCCCAGCCCTGAAGTCAGGAGGACCCGAGTTCAACTCTGGCCTCAGACACTTAACACTTACTAGCTTTGTGATCCTGGGCAAGTTACTTAACCCAATTGCCTCAGCAAAAAGAAAAGAAAATGACTGCATGAATCTCACCTGTCCAAACAAAAAGGGTTAGTTTTGTTGAGAGCTGGAAATAGCCTGGCTTTAGGAGGGCATGACTGCTGACTTTGAAGCCAGCCAGTCCTAGTGCCAGAAGTGATCTTTGGTCACACATCCAGATCTGCCATCTAGTCCGAGCTGCCTTTGAAGCAGGGATGTCTGCAGCATCCGTGACAAGTAACGGACTCAGTTTTGTCGAAATGCCTCCAAAGAAGAAATTCTCAACCTCCTGAGCCCAGTCCGTTTCTGGATTCTGCTAAATTTTTAGGAAGTTTTTCTCTACATCAGTCTGTGAAACCTGAATTCTCTAGCTTCCTAACCGCTACCACACCCAAAATCTGAGTTCAGAACTTCTAATAACCCTTTCATCTTCTCCTGGCTTATCGGCCCTACTCTGGCCTCATTCTCCTCCCTTCATAATCCTGCCCTAGAATAAACTAGACTCTTGTAGAGTCCCTGGATCCGTTTTTGCTCATGCTTGCCAAGTCCTAGTCTTTGTTAACCCCCCACCATCTGATTTCTCTTCTCCTTGCTCATTGATTCTCAGCCCCGCCAAGTGAGTCCCTAGCAAATTGTTAGCTGATCTCACATGTTCCTTTATTACTGTGCAGTGACTTTTTGGCGCTAATGTAACTGATTTGCTAAATCTTATATTGGTTCCACCAGACCTCTTGATCAGCCCAACTACAAGCACTTCAGTGACATTACCAGAAGGCACACGCCTCTCTAGACTCACCTTTTCTTTATCCCTCCTCTAAAAGAAAGTAGAAGCCATCTGTTGTGGATTTCTCTCTCCTGTCCCTCTCTTCAGGACCCCTCAAAATCACTTCTCATTCTTTCCTCCTATGGTCTTATTTGCTGGAGAAGAGATGGGCCCCCTCACCTCCTCTGGCAGATTGCCCCTGAAATCCCCATATTTTCAGCTGCCCTCTACCTCTGTCATTCTATCTTTGTCTCTTTCCCCATCTCTTGCTCTTTCTCCCCTCCCTTTTCCTTCCTTCCCTGCTGCCAACAAATATGCCTAAGTTCTTCCCATCCTTGCCTTCCCTTGACTTTACTATGACCTCAAGCTATCATCTTATCTCTCTACCTTCCCTTTCACTGTTAGATTCCTAGAAGCTCTCTACACACATTGCCTTCACTTCCTCTACACACGTGGCCTCCCACTCACTTCTCACCCCCTTACAGTTTTGCTTCCAACCTCACCACACGACTAAATTTGCTTTCTCCAAAGTTACTAAGGGCCTAACCTTGCTAAAGGAGATGACCTATTTTCAGTCTTTAGTATTATTTACCTCTCTGCAACATTTCATCTTTGATCATTCCCCTCCTCCCAGTTACTCTCTCCTCCTTGGGCTTGTGATTCTGCTTTCTTCTCCTACCTGTATTTGTATACCACACTCCACGGGTGACCAATAAGGTTCTTTCTTGGGCCCTCCTCTCTCTCTCCCTTTTTTCTCAATGATGTCAGCCCCTATGGGGTCAATTATTATTTCTTTGCAGATCTATATTTCCAGTTCAAATCTCTCTTCATCTTCATTCCCACATCAGTAACCATCATTTCCACCTGGAACGTACCATAGCCATGTCAAATTCATATCCAAAACAGAGCTGTCCTCATTGATTAATGCTTACACTCCCCCAGCCTTTCATCTTTTTTGTTGAGGCCCATCATCCTCCCATTCACCAAGGGAGCTTTGGTGACCCAGGACCTTTCCCTCTCCTTCCCCATACCCATACCCAGTTAGTTTCTAGTCTTGTTAATTCTGTCTCCACATCTCTCCCTACTCTCCCTTCTTTTCATCTTCATGGCCACTGTCCATGGTCCTCTTCATTTGTGAATCATTTAACTTTATTGTCTTAGATTATTGAAAGACTCCTTATTGGATTCTCAACTTCTATTCATTCTTCTCCATTCTGCCTCCTGCAAAATTAACAATAATCTTCCAGTTCTATCCATGTCACGCCTTTGCTTTCAACCGCCTTCCATGGTTCCCTTTTTCCCCACATTGTACAAGCTCCTCAGCTTTACATTTAAAGTCCCTCATGGTCTGACTTCATCCTACCTTTCCTGGCTTATTCTGTACTCCCTACCCCACATTCTATGTTACAGCTAACAGCTGGATGGACAGCAAAGTGTGATAGAAAGAGACCCAGCTCGGGAGTCACAGGCCCTCCATTCAAATCCTACTTATGTTACTTTACTGTAGGATTTAAAGACCAACTTTCTGGGCCTCTGTTTCCTCATTTATAAATAAGGAAGAGGAAGTTTGATGAAATGACAGCTAAGGATCCTGTGATCCATCATCTCCCACACCATTGTCTGAGCAGTCCTCTTACTTGCAATGTGCCCCATCTTCATGTCTACCTCTGGGAACCCTGATCATCCTTCAGGACTCAGCTTATGTCATGTCCCATGGCTTAGAAGAATACCCTCAGTCATCAGTATGCCTTCTCTCGGGCAGGGAATGTTTTCACTTTGTTTCTCCATTGCTTAGCACAGATTCCCACACATAGTAGGTACTTGTTGGAATCTTTACAAACTGCTAACTCATTAGAGTTGATAATTATTGAGCTGATCTTACAAGAAGATGTTTTGGGTCAGAACCTGAAACAAGGTACTAAGTAGAACTAATTGATACAATGCTTGTGTTTGCACCTTTACTCATTGGAGTTCACATGTTTGGGAAATTTCAGGGTTTAGTATGAGATATCTGAATTCACACCTCCCTTGAAGCTCTTAGGGCCAGAGAGCACTATGGGAGAAAACCCATAATCCCATTCTCTCAGAAGAGTCATATATAAGTCAGTGAAGAGTGATTCATTGGAATATTTTCCACTTGGCTGGCTGGTGGCGGAAGAAGAGTATTCAGAGGAAGAAGCTATGAGTCGAGAGTTCAGTGAAGATTGAGAAGACTCTCTCAGAGGCAAGACAGATTCAACTTGGTGCTGGCTCTGAAGGCTGAAGAAAGCAGAGGCTGAAGGGCAAAACCTTTGGATTTGGAGACATTCAGAGGGAGCTCTTGGAACCAAGCAGAGAAAGAGGCCTCAACTAACCAGGCTACTTTGGAAGGAGAAAATAAACGGTTGTATTTTTACCAGCTGGCTGCATTTGGGGTAATTATTGATCTGAACTGATACTAAGGCTGCCTCCAAGAAAACCTCTCCTGAGAAACCTACCCTCTCCCCCAAAGAGAACTATTCTACTTATTTTAAAAGAAAAAACTCACCACAGGTGCTTAAGAAATGCTCATTGGACTGGAGACTTGAAGACAGCAATCAGGCCTCTGACAAAAATCTCATCTTCAGATTAAACATTTCTGGTTTTCTTGGCCAGTTGTCATATGACGTGATCTTCGTTCCCTTCTGTGTTGTGCTCATTTTGTACATTCTACATGCCTTTTCTACAATGAAACTTCTGGAAATGAACAAAACACCAGGCAGAGACTGGTCATGGCAGAGTACAATAGAATACAGTGCTTTCAGTGTCCTCCCTCCCCCAGCACCTATGCAATGGGTGCTGTTATTAACCTCACACAGTGAAGGGAAAAGGTCATTGTGCTCATTCACACAGCGAGGAGCTGGTAGAATGGGGACTCAGACCCAGGCCCAACGACTCTCCACTGGACCAGAGGAGTCTCTTAAGAATGACTCGCTGAGTTTGCAAAGACAACTTTGTTCTTTCTTTCACATGTGGTTTTCTCCATCCTAGACTTTTGCAGTTGATTCTTGTGAACTCAGGAACAAGATTTTACATTTACTCTAGTTAAATCTGATCATATTAGAGATGATCCCATCTAACATGTAAGCTCTTTTTGGAGCCTCCTTCCTACACGGCAGTTATACCTCCAGCTCTGTACTGAGCACAGACTTGAGAAGCATGCCATCCATGTCTTTATCCAAATTACTGATGAAAACATCAAGCAGAACAAGGCCAAGATCAAAGAACTGCCTGGAAAAGGCTCAACTCTTCAGAGGGAATTAGTTGGAATGGGTGGATGATCAACAGATTGGGGCTCAGGGTAGTCACTTTAAACCGTTTTTTTTTTTTTTTTTAAATAATAATAGCTTTTTATTTTTCAAAATACATACAAAGTTCTCAGCATTCACCCTTGCAAAATCTTGTGTTCCAAATTTTTCTCCTTTCCTCCCTCCCCCTCTCCTAAATAGCAAGTAACCCAATATAGATTAAACATGTGCAATTCTTCTAAAGATATTTCTACATTTGTCATACAGCACAAGAAAAAGCAGATCAAAAGGAAGGGAAAATGAGAAAGAAAAAAGCAAGCAAAAAACAATGTTGTGATCCACATTCAGTCTCCATAGTTTTCTTTCTGGATGCAGATGACTCTCTTCCAAATCTATTAGAATTAGCCTGAATCACTTATTGTTGAAAAGAGCCAAATCCATCACAGCTGTTGATCACATAGTTGTTCTTGTTGCTGTGTACAATGTTCTCTTGGTTCTACTCACTTCACTCAGCATCAGTTCATGTAAGTCTCTCCAAGCCTTTCTGAAATCAGCCCACTGCTAATTTCTTATAGAACAATAATATTCCATAACATACATATAGCATTACTTATTCAACCATTCCCCAACTGATGAGCATCCAGTTCCTTCCTACTTCAAAAAGGGCTGCCACAAACATTTTTACACATATGGGTCCTTTTCCCTTTTTTATGATCTCTTCAGGATACAAGCCCAGTAGAGACACTGCTGGATCAAGGAGTATGCACAGTTTGATAGCCCTTTGGGCACAGTTCTAACTTGCTCTCCAGAATGGCTGCATCCTTTCACAGTTCCACCAACAAACAATGCATCAGTGTCCCAGTTTTCCCACATCCCCTGAATATTCATTATTATCTTTTCCTATCATCTTAGCCAATCTGAGAGGTGTGAAATGGTACTTCAGAATTGTCTTAATTTGCATTTCTCTAATCAATAATTATCTCAAATTTTAAATAAAAAAGTCCAGAGACAGCAAATTCTGCTGAGGACAAGCTCTGCCCATGTCTCTTCTCTGATTTTTGACAGAATCCTAGATTTTCAATGTCAAAAAGGACCTTAGGAGTCAAGTTAGGTCACTTTGAATCCAAAGAACTGGAAGGGACTTTGAAGGCTTACCCAATGTGATCCCTTCTTCAGGGCCCCCTTCCATCCATGCTAAGTGATTGCCTGCCTGTACTGTGTGGCCATAGGCAAGTCCCAACCCCTGAATCTGTTTCCTCATTTTTAAGATTGGGGAAATTAGTATACTAACTAACTCACAGGAGTGAAGTAAAGGAAAGGGTTTTTTAATTATTAAAACTCCCATGAAATATGGGCTGCCATCTGCCAAGTAAGAGTCTGTTGATATTGTCCTTAGTGGCTTGTAGCTCACAGCCCTCCTGAGTGTACCAGAATTAGATTAAAATGTAATTAAATAAAAATACAATAAAATATGTGATTTTCAAAGTCAGTATATAGCCCACAGTTTAGTGGCCCCCGTTTCTTTTTTTTTTTAATTTTATTTTATTTAATAATAACTTTGTATTGACAGAATCCATGCCAGGATAATTTTTACACAACATTATCCCTTGCAATCACTTATGTTTCGTTTTTTCCCCTCCCTCCCTCCTCCCCCCCCCCCAAGATGGCAAGCAGTCCTATATATGTTAAATATGTTGCAGTATATCCTAGATACAAAACATATTTGCAGAACCGAACAGTTCTCCCGCTGCACAGGGAGAATTGGATTCAGAAGGTAAAAATAACTCGGGAAGAAAATCAAAAATGCAAATAGTTCACATTCATTTCCCAGTATTCCTTCTTTGGGTGTAGCTGTTTCTGTCCATCATTTATCCAATGAAACTCAGTTAAGTCTCTTTGTCAGAGAAATCCACTTCCATCAGAATACATCCTCATACAATATCGTTGTCGAAGTGTATAATGATCTCCTGGTTCTGCTCATTTCACTTAGCATCAGTCCATGTAGGTCTCTCCAAGCCTCTCTGTATTCATCCTGCTGGTCATTCCTTACAGAACAATAATATTCCATAACATTCATATACCACAATTTACCCAGCCATTCTCCAATTGATGGGCATCCATTCATTTTCCAGTTTCTAGCCACTACAAACAGGGCTGCTACAAACATTTTGGCACATACAGGTCCCTTTCCCTTCTTTAGTATCTCTTTGGGGTATAAGCCCAGTAGAAACACTGCTGGATCAAAAGGTATGCACAGTTTGATAACTTTTGGGGCATAATTCCAGATTGCTCTCCAGAATGGTTGGATTCGTTCACAACTCCACCAACAATGCATCAGTGTCCCCATTTTCCCGCATCCCCTCCAACATTCATCATTATTTTTTCCTGTCATCTTAGCCAATCTGACAGGTGTGTAGTGGTATCTCAGAGTTGTCTTAATTTGCATTTCTCTGATCAATAGTGATTTGGAACACTCTTTCATGTGAGTGGTAATAGTTTCAATTTCTTCATCTGAAAATTGTCTGTTCATATCCTTTGACCATTTATCAATTGGAGAATGGCTTGATTTTTTATAAATTTGAGTCAGTTCTCTATATATTTTGGAAATGAGGCCTTTATCAGAACCTTTAATTGTAAAGATGTTTTCCAGTTTGTTGCTTCCCTACTAATCTTGTTTGCATTCGTTCTGTTTGTACAAAGGCTTTTTAATTTGATATAATCAAAATTTTCTATTTTGTGATCGGTAATGGTCTCTAGTTCATCTTTGGTCACAAATTTCTTTCTCCTCCACAAGTCTGAGAGATAAACTATCCTATGTTCCTCTAATTTATTTATAATCTCGTTCTTTATGCCTAGGTCATGGACCCATTTTGATCTTATCTTGGTATGTGGTGTTAAGTGTGGGTCCTTGCCTAATTTCTGAGTGGCCCCCGTTTCTATCTGAGTGTGACACTCCTGCACTAGAAGACTTCATAGTTTCTTTCTAGCTCCAACATTTCTTTGATCCTAATCTTTTGAGTCGCTTATAGAAATGTGAGAAATGAAATTGTTTGGAGCAGCTGGGCTCTGCCCTGGGAATGAGAGTTAAAGTATTCTCAGTCTCAGGTGAAAAAGGGACCTCAGCAACCAGCTAGCCTGGCCCCTCCCAGAATATCCTGGAAAGGAGAACTGACCAATGGTCAGGAAACCCACTACCTTGTAAGGCAGCTTATTCTTCTCCTGGACAGTTATCAGTAGGAGTTCTTCCTGAAAAGAAGCCAACTTCTGCTGCTTTGAAATTTCTTCCTATCCTGAGCAAAAGAAACCAACTATTAACTTTTCTTTGGATTAATTTGGATTAATTATTTCTTTGGATGGTGACAGCAAGTGTTGGGTCCCAGGCTTTGAAGATATTCCCCTCAGCCCCCTTTTCAGTTAAATCAATCAATAAAACTATATATATACATACATATATATACACACTGTATATTATATACACTGTATATTATATATTATATATACACAGAGATACATGCAGTGTATAATACATACACAGGTACATATAACACATATGCAGCTTATATATAGTGTAATATTGAACGGTGATCTCATCTGGAAGGTACTAGAAAAGGGAAGAGATGGGGAAGGAACTGGAACGCTGCCTGCAAAACTGAACTGACTCTTCAGAGAAGCCAGGAGTCAAAGATAAGGAGGAGGAGCATTGTAGGACCTGGAGGCAGCTGGTACCAAGGTCTGGAGTCTGGAGATGAAATGTCACCAGGGTTTAGCAAAAAGACCAACAACTGCTGAAATGATGGAAGTGTGAGAAGATGGGACCCATAGGAAGTGAGCAGACAGTGAAGAGCTTTAAAAGCCACTTGGATCTCCAGTTAATAGAGTAGCACTTTGAGGCCTGAGATCTGGGAAGTCTCTTTGGCAGCTGGGTGGGGCAAGGATGGAAGCAGGCAGACCCACCAGAGGCCACTGCAATAGCCCGGTGTGAGGACCTGCCCCAGGGGCTCAGAAGTTTGAAGGGAGTAAGGGTACATGAGAGCGGTTGTAGGGTAAAAACAAAGCATGATAATAGGCTGCATGCGTGGGATGAATGCCGCGGAGCTTGTGAGACTGAGATGGTGGTACCCTCAGCGGTAGCAGGGACATTCGTCCTGGTCTGATTCCTTTGTCCTGACAAATGAGGAAACAGACCCAGAGAAAGGAAATGATTTACTTAAAGTTATGCAGTGAATTAAGAGCATTTAGGAGAAGAGCACCAGGCCTGGAGTCTGGAAGACTCATCTTCTTGAGATCAAATCCAGCTTCTGTGCGAGTCGGAGCAAGTCACTTAACTCCGAGTGCCTCAGGTTCTTAATCTGGAGAAAGAGAGCAAACCACTCGGCTATCTGCCAAGAAAACCTCAATGGGGTCATAAAGAATTGAACACAACCGAATAACGTACAATGAATTAATGAGTAAGAAACCAGAATTTGAATCCATGTCTCTTGATTCTTAAGTCTTGGGTCTATGACTACGTTAGTTAGTTATCCTTTCTGCAGAGGCAGTGGGTGTGTAGGAAAGACTAATGTCCACCCCTGTGTTCAGGAATCCTGGCCGTCATTCATGTGTACCATACTGCATGGGGATGGGGGGGGTGGAAGAGGGAGGGAGTGAGCCCCCCTCTTCTGGGCCTTCATTTCCCCATCTGTAAAGTGAGGGTCGTTGGGCTAGAGGTCCCCTCCCAGCAGGATTTCCCATTCAGCTCGGTTTCCTCCTCTATGAAAGCAAGAGGTCCTTCCCAGCTTCCCAGATTACCCTTGTCGGCCCAGTAGCCAGGCAAGTCCCAAGTTCAGAACGAGGCTCTCCTTGGCTAGTTCTGTCCGGATTTAAAGTGGAAAAAAGTGGTGCGGACTGTTCTTCCTGAGGCAGCAGCGCTAGAGGGCGCCAGGAGGAAAGGAATGGCTCTGCCTGTGGCTGTGGCCACTGCGGGAGAATGACTTCTGCTACCTTGTGCAGCAAGCACGGGCACAGCTCCTCTCTCTTCTCCTGCTGCTAACGGAGAACACAGCCCCCTGCCACTGGCAGCAAGAAAGACCCTCCCTTGGTAGGAAAGAGCCCTGCAGGTGGAGCGTTTGGGAAGGGTCGAATTCAAGCCCCCCTGGGGATCTCTGTGATCTTGGCTCTGCCATTTCCCTTCCCTGGCACTCAGATCCCCCCCACGATAAAATTATGAGGTTGAACTATATCTGGGATTCTTAATCTGAGGCCCATGTAATACTACGGCTTTTTAAAAAAACTGTCGATTGGTTTCCCTTGTCATCCCTTATATTTTATTTTATGCAATTAAAACCTATTCCAAGAAGAGGTCAGTTGGCTTCTTCGCCAGATTTGCAAAAGGTCCATCACACCCACACAAAAGTAAAGAACACTTTGATTAAAGGATCCCAAGGTCCCTTCCAGCTCTAATCTATACTTTTCTGCTGTTGCCTAGTATAGCAATGTCCACCAGTCAGGGAAAAAATATATAAGTTGCAGTGGGAAACATGCCTCCTTTCATAATCCCTAAGCACATGGTTCTAGTTAACTCCACTAAATTCATTTCAAAAGTATCTTCTATCCAAAATGCATGACCCTTCTAGGCACTAGACCCAAGGACAAAATTGAAATTGTCCCTGACCTCAAAGAATTTGTATTCTACGGGGAGCAGAGATACAACATAGATACAGATATATAAACATGAAGTAGATGCAAAATAAATGTAATATGTGGGGGTCTCTTTTGGGTTCCCCAGACACAATTTAACCCACTGTGCCCTAAACTATTCCCAGCGAGGGCAATTAATGTAATAATATTCCAAGAAAAGTAGTCACCCAGATCCCTTGACCTTGAGAATTCTAAGCTGCAGTGGCCTAAACCCACTGGCTGTCTGAACCAAATTCTGCATCTTTATGGTGAGTTCCCCCTAGCAAAGATTGAGGCAAGGATGGGGGAATGCTAGGTTACCTAAGGAGAAGTGAACTGGCCTAGGTCAGAAATAGAATAAGTTAAAGTACTTATACCCATCAATAATGGAATACTATCAGAGCCCTTGCACAGGAAGGAAGGAAGGAAGGAAAGAGGAAAGGAAGGAGGGAGGGAGGGAGGGAGAGAAGAGAGGAAGGAAAGGAAGAAAAAGAAAGAGGGAAAGAAAAAGAAGGAAAGGAAGGAAAAAATAGAAAAAAAGAAGGAAGAAATAAGGGAGGAAGGAAGAAAGGGAAGAAGGGAAAAAAGAAAAGAAAGGAGGGAGGGAGGGAAAAAAAGAAAGAAGGAAGATAGGATGGAAAGAAAAAAAGTCATAAAATGTTTCTTTCTCTCAAAAATCTGAGGTACAATTTCCTAGAAATATAAATCTAATCAGATTAGTGTGAAAGAATGAACACAGACAGGAAAGAGGCATAGAAGGGCATATATGCAAGGAATATATATGTAGCCAAGATGTCACACACAGAGAGAATTTGTGGCCAACATTCACATATAGGGAAAGGGAGGACAACTGATGCTTCATATTGCAGAGCCACTGATATCTTTTGATGAGAACTGTTCCTGCTGGCCTGATTTTCCCTGCTGTTCTCACCTAGAAAGGTTGAAAGGGGCCAGGTTATAAAGGCTTTGAACTCTAAACAGAGAATTTGATATTTGATCCTAAAATTGAGAAGAAGAATCTGGAGTTTATTGAATAGGACAATGATATAGAGATGGAGTCTGGGGCTCCTAGTTTATGTCCACCTAGGCATATGGAGAATGGCAAGTGGGTCAATTTGTCTGTGACACTGAGTGCACATAGGGGAATAATATGAAATCAGTCTACAAAAAGAAGCTGCAGTCATTTTGTGAAGGACTCTAATGTTAAAAAGGGGAAACTATATTTCATCCTGAAGCTTCATGAGAAGGAGAAGGACATGCCAGAGCTGTGCTTTCAGAATATTAATTTGATAACTATGTGCCTCTGAGTTAAAGACCCCTCACTTTCCCTTATTTTCTATATCCAACCAGTTGCTGAGTCTTGTCAATCCTGTATCTCCAGTATTCATTGCCGTCTCTCCATTTTTAATACTACTGCCTAAGCCAGGGCCCCACACCCTAACTATTGAAGTGACTTTCTAATTGGTCTTTTCACTTCCAGCCTCTCTTCAATCCCTCATTAAATTTAATTCAACAAACATTTGTTAAGTACCACCCAGATGCCAGCTGTATCACTAGACACTGGGGATCTAAAAATTGTGAATTTAAGAAATTGAAAGGATGGTGGTACACATCATAGAAAAAGAGAAATTAGGAGAAGGGATGAGGTTGAAGGAAAGATAATGAACTCTGGGATATGCTGAGTTTGAGATACCTACCAAACATCCAGTTTAGAGTATCCAAAAGGAACTCGGTGATGCAGGCTGGGAGTTTAGGAGAGAGACTATGACTAGAAATAGAGATCCAGAAGTCATCTGCACAAAGATGATAATAAAACCCATGGGAGTGTTCACTGACTATCTGTGTGATCTTGAGGAAATCACTTTTCCTTACTAGGTCTCAACTTCCACATCTGTTTAATGAGGGAATTGGATTATATGACCTTGTAAAGTCCCTTTCTTTAAATCTATGGTTCCTTCACCATCTTGATTTACCAAAGACTCTCCAGGTTGTAAATGATCTTCCTAAAATCCAACATGCTACCCCTCTCCCCCCCCCCAAGTATGTTTGGACCAGGGCAGAGGAGCAAGGGACCAGCATTTCATTAATCTTAATGTGACATTAGCCTTCTTAGCTGCCACCTCCCTCTGTTGACTCATATAAGCTGACAGTCAACTAATAACCTTAGATCTCTTTGAGATGAACCATTGCCCAGCCATACTGATGTCATCTCATATTTACAGAATTAAGTTTGTGGAACTCTAGTTTAAGACCAAATTTATTTCTGTTCATTTTCATTTCACTAGATTAGGCCTGATGTTCTAAACTGTTGAGATTATTTCAATCTTGGCTCTGTTGTTCAATGTGTCTGCTATCCTTCCTCATTTTGTAATATTTGCAAATTTGATATGCAAGCCATCTATGTTTTTGTACACAATTAGTGATACAAATATTAAATGATAGAGGACTAATTTCTGACCCCTGGGATTGTCCTCTAGGGATCTCCAAACATCTTCCCCACTCTTATCCCAAGTTTTTAAAGCCCTTTATAACTTGATCCTTTCCTATATTTCAGATATTCTTAAACCTCATTCCTCTCCACATCCTCTGTAATTCAGGAACACTGACATCCTCACTGTTCTTTAAACAGAAGACTCAACTTCCAGGTTCCCAGTATTTTTGCTGGCTATGTGCCAAGCCTAGAAGGATCTGCCTCATCTCAACCACTTTGCTTCCTCTAGGTTCATTCAGTACCACCTTCTGCACAGCTACTTTCCCAGTTCTCCTTAATCTTCTCTCTGAGAATATTTCCAATTTATCCAAATTTATTGTATATATTGTTGGTACCTATTATTTGTATTTTGTCTCCCCCATTTGACCAAGGACTTCTCAGAGATGATCTTTTTCTTTTCTTTTTATCCCCAACATTTAACCCAAAGTCTAACATAAAGTAAGCACTTAGTAAATGATTAATGAGTTTAGCTCTCTCCCCACACTTCTTTGACAATTATGAGAATGATTGAGCATCAACAGATTGCATTCTGATCAGGAAAGTCAAGAAGTGATAGTGAAGCATATTTTCCAAACCCAGGGTAGCTTAGGAAGAAGGATATGGACAATGGGGTTGGGAGCTAGGAACAGCAAGCTCTTGACTCTCTTAGTACATTCCAGCACTAAGGGACTAAGAAAGTGCTGAGGGACGGCATCCGATTAAGATCCCAGGGAATCCTTCAACAAGTGAGAGGGCCATCTAGTATCTCTCTTTTTCACTACCCAGTGCTAGAACGCAGATCTAAAGCAGAGAGCAAAGTAACCTAGCAGTATGACAAAGTTTAGGAAAGAGTCCAAACTTTGATAACTATATGGCTCTAATTTCAGAAGAAAGATACAGACCAAAAGAGAACCATCAGTTCAGTCCCTCTGAACTTGTAGAGCCTCCCAGCAGCTCAATAGCAGCTAAATCAAGTAGTAACCTGCTGAAACTCCCAAAGAGAAACAAGTCAGTGGACTCAAATGGGGACAGGAGTTTATAAGACTTAGACCAGGAAGACAGTGAACAGACCTCCCTCCAGATCACATCACTTTGTCTACATCAAAAGCTTGTAGGCCCCCAATTAGAGCTGTGAAAACAACGGAAGAATATAAAAGTATAGAACCTTAAATCAGACATTCCACCCCCAAAAAAGTGGAAAACAATAACATAAAATCCAAAATCAAGAAGGAAGCTGGATGAACAAAAAAGGAACCTGATCACAAAGAGCAAATATGGTGACAGGAAGCTCAAAATACAAACATGGAAGAAAAAGATGACTCAAAAAAAATACCACCTTACAAGCAAAACCTCAAAGACAAATTTAGCTTGAACCTAAGTCCAACAAGAATTCCTTTTTTATTTTAATTTAATTTAATTTATTTGAAAAAAAATAAAAGGAATACAACACAAAATAAAGCAAAACAAAAGAGAACATTGTCATGTGCCTAGCAAAACACCAGGGAGAATTCAAAATAGAAAACTACAAATTACTAAATCAAGAAATTGTATATATTAATAGAAATTATATTCAAGATTGTCAATTTTTTCTTGACTTCCTTGAAAATTGTTCTTTGGTTCTCTGCTGCACACCTTATTTACTTTATTCTTTTTTCCCCCTTTGCCTCCTCCACCATTCTTAAGCAACATATGCAAATATATACATACATACACATACATACACATACACACGTCTTTCCTATCTCTGCAGACTCTTTAATTAAATTCTGTTCCATAACTTGCCTTGCTATTACTTAATGCATCCCCACCCAAGGATCCCTTCCTTGTTTTCTTCCATTACCCTTTGCTTCCCCCTCTGCCCATCCTTCTCCACTTATTTCTTTCTAGATTTTGGAGTGTGATATATCTTTCACAATATATATGTAGTGTTTACACACCTGTCAGATTGGCTAAGATAACAGGAAAAAATAATGATGAATGTTGGAGGGGATGCGGGAAAACTGGGACACTGATGCATTGTTGGTGGAGTTGTGAACGAATCCAACCATTCTGGAGAGCAATCTGGAATTATGCCCAAAAAGTTATCAAACTGTGCATACCCTTTGCTCCAGCAGTGTTTCTACTGGGCTTATACCCCAAAGAAATACTAAAGAAGGGAAAGGGACCTATATGTGCCAAAATGTTTGTGGCAGCCCTGTTGTAGTGGCTAGAAGCTGGAAAATGAATGGATGCACATCAGTGGGAGAATGGCTGGGTAAATTGTGGTATATGAATGTTATGGAATATTATTGTTCTGTAAGAAATGACCAGCAGGATGAATACAGAGAGGCTTGGAGAGACTTACATGAACTGATGCTAAGTGAAATGAGCAGAACCAGGAGATCATTATATACACTTCGACAACGATATTGTATGAGGATGTATTCTGATGGAAGTGGATTTCTTTGACAAAGAGACCTAACTCAGTTTCAATGGATAAATGATGGACAGAAGCAGCTACACCCAAAGAAAGAACACTGGGAAACGAATGTGAACTATTTGCATTTTTGTTTTTCTTCCTGGGTTATTTTTACCTTCTGAATCCAATTCTCCCTGTGCAACAAGAGAACTGTTCAGTTCTGCACACATATATTGTATATAGGATATACTGTAACCTATTTAACATATAAAGGACTGCTTGCCATCTAGGGAAGGGAGTGGAGGGAGGGAGGGGAAAATTCAGAACACTAGTGAGTGCAAGGGATAATGTTGTAAAAAAAAAAAATTACCCTGGCATGGATTCTGTTAATATAAAGTTATTATTAAAAAAAAAAAGACATCTCAATATATATGTAGTGTTGCCTATTAAACCCATTCCTAATGTGAGTAGGTTTTCAAAACTATGAGCCCTCCTCCTCTCTCTAATGTCTCTGTGTTTATTTTTTCTCGGCATCTCATTTATATAACATGATTACTATTTTTACCTCAATTCTGCCAATCTTTCTTTTGAGCTACCCTATTGATGATGTAAATCTTAAACATATAATATACATTTCCCATGTAAAAAAAATCTGTAAATGTTTAAACAATGTGTCCACGTTGAATTCCTTAAAACTGATCTTTGATATTAGTTTTTATATGTTCAATTTTCTGTTAAGTTAGGATTTAGTTGATAGCCAACTAGAATTCCTAGACAAGTTAAATCAAGAGTTAAAGAGCTAAAAAATTATTTTAAAAATCAAATAAGTGCATTAGAGAAAAGGAAAAGAGGCAAAGAGCTAGAGAGGAAAGATATATAAGGAATTAATAGCTTGGAAAAGGTGGTACAAGACTTCACTGAAAAATATAACTCCTTGAAAAGATGGTTTTCAACATTCATTTTTGTAAAATTTTGAGTTCTAAATTTTTTTCTCCCTCCTTCCCTTACCTCCCCTTGACCCAAGACAGCAAGCAACCTGATAATAGATTATACAAAAAAATCATTTTTTAAAAAATAATTATAACTTTTTATTGACAGAACCCATGCCTGGGTAATTTTTTTTTTTTACAACATTATCCCTTGCACTCACTTCCATAACAGTCATTTTAAATATATTTCCATATGATCCATGTTGTAAAAGAAAAACCAGAACAAAAGGGAAAGAAAAAGCAAACAAACAAAAAGGTGAAAATGGTATGCTTTGATCTGTATTCAATCTCCATAGTTCTCTCTCTGGATGCAGTTGGCATTTTCTCTTCCAGTCTATTGGAACTGTCTTGGATCATTGTATTGTTGAGAAGAACTAAGTCTGTCATAGTTGATCATCACACAATGTTGCTGTTACTGTGTACAATGTTTTCCTGGTTCTGCTCACTTCACTCAACCTCAATTCATATAAGTCTTTCCAGGCTTTTCTGAGATCAGCCTGTTATCATTTCTTATAAAACAATAATATTCCATTCCATTAATATACCATTTAATTAATTTAGCCAAACCCAATTGATGAGCATCCACTCAATTTCCAATTTCTTGCCACCACAAAAAAGCTGCTACAAACATTTTTATTTTTATGGGTCCTTTTCCCTCTTTTATGAAGGTAATCAATTTTGAAAGACTTAGTAAGTCTGATAAATGCAATGACCTACCACAATTCCAAAGGACTTGTAATGAAACGTGCAACCTACCTCTAGTAGAGTGGTGATGGACTCAGAGCACAGACTAAAGCATAATTTTCTTCCCTTTCTATTCCTTAAAAAAAAAATAACTAATGTGAGAATTTGCTTTACCTAACTATATATATTTGTAATGGATTTTGTTTTTCTTGCTTTCTCAAGGGGTGGAGGAGGGAGAGAGGAAAGGAAAAGAATTGAATATTGAAAATAAAATTGAACTTAAAAAATAAATGCTTTTGATTCACTAACTAGCCACTATTTCCCTTCATGTTTCCCCCACCCCTTACAGTGTAAGCTAGAGGTGAAGCCAGGGACTCTCTTTGCTTTTTAAAATTTTTGCCACCAGTGCTTGGCACATAAGCTTGGCACGTGCTTTTTTTTTTTTTTTCATTCATTCATTAAAATTGACATTGAACTATTAATGATACACTTTGGTATAACTAGTATCCCCTTAACACTATACAATTTTCAAGTCTATGTCTCAGAATCCTTATTTTCAAAGTCCTCCTTAGATGACCTCTCTCCCCTAATTTTCCTTGAGCTTCCAAAACCATTAGTAGTTTTTCTCTCTTCTTTGAATTTATTTACTTTGCATTTGTCTGTATACATGTCGAGAAAGTCATATGAGAGGAAGAACAGAAGGACTTTGCCTGAAGAAAGATTTTTGATGGATATTTAGAGAGTTTTGGGAACTGCAAAGAAGGTAAAAAATTGAAAGGAACTTGAAAAGTTACCCAGAGTGCCTGCTCTACCTTCACCCTTTCCCTGCCCTACACCTATATCTGGAATATCCTCATTTAAGTATTTTTCCTCCAGCTCTTCCTCTTCCCCCAGTTTAAATTCATCAATCCAACAATTCTCTTCAATAAACATTTATTAAACACCTGCTGTATGTCAGATACTGGGAATACAAAACCAAAAATATTCCCTGAATATTTCAAGAAGCTTATATTCTACAAGAGAGAAAGAGATATAACACACATAAGTAAATTAAAAGTATATATAAAGTCATTTCAAGAGGTAGAGAAGAAGAACAACTGAAGGGATCAGGAAAGGTTCCACATAGGAGATGAATGGAGTCTTGAAGAGAGAGCTAAGGACTTTAAGAGACGGTGAAGAGCTGAAGGAAAAGGACTGGAGCAGAAGGATGTGAGAGGCAAAAGAAGGATGCAGAGAAGAGAAGATGGAGAAGCAAAAGGTAGAGGAGAAAGAGAAATTGAAGAAGAAGATGGAAAAGAAAGAGAAGGAGAAGGACAAGGAGGAAGAGAAGAAGTGAGAGCACATTTTTCCCATTCCTCCCTTTCCCTCTCTCAAGAATGAATCTGTAGATCCACAGGTGCTTCCAGGTCACCTCATTAAAGGTCAGATGAAAGAAAGATAGTGGATGGTGACTCCCAGCAGAGAGCTTAGGTCCTGAGTAGTTATTAGTTGACACAACAACAATAGAAAGATCAGCTCTCTTCCTGAGGCATGTAGCTAGGATATGACACACACTCTCCTGAGATTTCTCCAATCAGATAACTAATGCCCACTTCTATCAATTCATGTGAACTCAACAATACCAGAAGGAACCTAGAAAGCAATGGTAAAGACTGCAAAATCTTGGGAAAGAAACAAAAAAAAAAAAAAAAAAAAGAAAAAGCTGAGAAAGTGTTTCCAATACTGCTGACCTTTGAAGGCCTTGGTTCTGGAGAGAAAAAATTAGATTTGGAAAGTGGTCAAAAGTTGTTGTGTGACAGCACAGCAAGATTATATGATGATCAGTTCTGATAGATGTGGTTCTTTTCAATAATGAGATGATTCAGGCCACTTCCAGTGGTCTTGTGATGAAGAGGGCCCTCTGCACCTAGAGAGAGGACTATGAGGATTCATAATATTTTCACTTTTTGTTGCTATTATTTGCTTGTATTTTGTTTTCTTTCTTAATTTTTTCCCCTTTTGATCTGATTTTTCTTGTGATAATTGTGGCAATATGTATAGAAGAATTGTATATGTTTAACCTATATTGGATTACTTGCCCTAGGGGAGGGGGTAAAGAAGAGGAGGGGTTAGAGGAAGGGAGGGAGAAAAAAAATTGGAACAAGGTTTTGCAAGAGTGAATGTTGAAAATTATCTCTGCATATATTTTGAAAATAAAAAGCTTTAAAAATAAAAAAAAAATTTTAAAGTTGTGTGTGAGAACAAAATTTGGATTTCTGGACCATGAATTAAAATATGGAAATTACATGCCCCCAAATAGGAGTCCTCCAAATCTAATCACCTTAAAATTTGAAAAGGAAGGGGAAGAAGAGTATAAAATTGCTCACATTGACCAAGTTGGATGATTTTAGGAAGGCACTGATAAACTGGAGAGAGTCCAAGCCAGCCAATCTGGATGATGAAAGAAGGGTCTGGGTATGATGCCATGTAGGATCTGTTGAAAGATGTGAGAGTGGTCAGCTTGGAAAAGATTGAGGAAGGCATGATAGCGGTCTCCTAATTGAAAGACTGTGACTTGGAAGGAGAATTAGCTTTGTTCCACTTGGCCCCAGAAAACAGGATTAGGAACAATGGCTGGAAGCTACAGAAGAAGATTTAGGCTCCATTTAAGTGAAAATTTCCTAACAGTTGGAGCAGTCCAAGTGAAAGGGGTCATCTCCGGAGCTTATGGCTTCCCCAGGAGTTTCTCAAGCAAAGACTGGCTTACTGCTTCTCAAGAAGACTTCCTTGTGGAAGAGACTTCCTTTATACATACAATTTGGACTAGATGATCTCAGGCTCCTTTCCAACCCAAGATTCTGCACGACTCAAGATGGGTTAAGCTTTCCAGTGCTTTTCTTGAAATAAGGAATATGA
Source organism: Antechinus flavipes (assembly GCF_016432865.1). Lineage (NCBI taxonomy): Eukaryota > Metazoa > Chordata > Mammalia > Dasyuromorphia > Dasyuridae > Antechinus > Antechinus flavipes. The sequence goes on from NC_067398.1 coordinate 667,227,259, forward strand.
AACTAGACAGAATTCTCCAAATGTGGGTTCCTTAAGGCAGGAGTGATGTAGGAGAGTGGAAACTCCAATGAACTGAATTTGGAGTCAGAGCATTTGGGAGTCTTTAATCCTTGCCCTGACACTCACTTGCTGAGTTACTGTAAGCAAATTAGGTTTTCTCTCTGGTTTTCTCATCTGGAAAATGGAAACAATACTCAAGTCATTGTTCTCCCAGTTTCTTACCCTGTGGTTCACATTCTTCATATGGGATGCCATATCTGAATGTTGAGATTGTGAAATTATGATTTATTATTATCAGTAAATATTTGGTTTATATACCCATTTTATATTATTTATATATCCAGCATCATGTAAAAATTTCTTCAGTGAAAAGGATTCTGAGTGGAAAAAGTTTAAGAAGCTCTAATCTATTTGATAGTTGATAAAAGTATAAAATTGTGAATAGATACTGGGATCCCTCAGCATTTGCCAAAAATGGGATGAAGTGACAAGGAAAATATATTTCACTCACCTTCATCCTATGAAGGGATAGGAGTTTTTTCTTTAAATTATAGGAATATCAAAATTATCTCTTTCATTGTCCTTCATTGATTTTTTATAGGTTCTCCCCCAACCTTTTTAATGGAGCTTCTCTTTTTAACTTCTTTGATGATTCTTCTTCATTTTCTGCCTCCTAATGCTGTCAAATTCTGATCTCAATCTTCTCTACAATCAATAAGCCATTAAGCATTTTGTTCTTGTTCATTTTTCAATCATATTTGGACTCTTCATGACCCCATTTGGAGTTTTCTCAGCAAAAATACTGCAATGGTTTGCCATTTCCTTCTCCAGATCATTTTACAAATGAGGAAACTGAGGAAAATAGGGTTAAATGACTTTCTCAGAATCACCCAGCTAATAAGTATCTGAGGCTAGATTTGAATTCAGGAAGATGTCTTCCTGACTCCAGGTCTGATGCTCTATCTACGGCATCACCTAGCTGCCCTGAATTGGTTGGTTATTGATTTTCATTCTCAAATCAAATCAAAAAATCAAAAAAAATTTAAAAAGGATCAAAACTATGTAACTACATTAGAATCAAGCAAAGAGTATGTGACTGATCTGTCCCAAGATAAACTTAGAATCCTCTACCACAGATTGTGCACAAACAATCCATGTGAACATTTGGGGAGGATTCTCTAAATTTGCTCATCCTGCAGTTCTCTTAAGCTACTTCAATCTGCTTTGCTCCTGGAGTACACCGCCTTCACTGATGAGGACATGCTATGCCAGGCAGTTTTATGCCAGTGTCTCCTATGTCACTCAATCAAATCCAAAGTTCTTCAGAGAAACTTCCTCTAATAAGCATTTTGAGTGCCTGCTATATGCCAATAGACACTATAGACAGTGCTAAACACTGTCTAAATCAACTCTGGCTTGGCAATCCTATTCACCCATAAAGTTTCGATCTTAAATTCCACAGATGACTCCCAGATATCCATCTTCAGCCCCAATCTCTTCCCTGAGCTCCACAACTACATTTCCAGTTACCTGCTATTCCACATGGATAATCCTGCATTTCCAACTCAATACATCCTAAATTGAATCATCTTCCTCCAAAAGTCTGCCTTTTCTTCCATCTATTGTAAATGGCAGCACCATACCTACAGTCATACAGGCTGGGATCCTTCAAGTTATCTTTGATTCTAGATGCTAGAGTTAGAGTAAAAGGGATCCTGCCTTGGAGTCAGAAAGACCTGAATTCAAATCCTGCCTTAGAAACTTACTAGTTATGTGACCCTAGGCAAATTACTTTATTTCTCATGTCTTTAGCTTCTTTTCTTCATTTGTAAGATGGGGGTTGAATTAGATGATCTTTAAGAGTCTTTTCAGACAGCTAAATGGCATCCTGAGCTCGAAATCAGGAAGATGAGCCTTCCTGAGGGCAAATATGGCCTCAGATACTACCTGGATGATCCTGGACATTTGCCTCAGTTTTCTCATCTGTAAAATAAGTTAGAGAAGGAAATGACAAACCACTCCAGTATCTCTGCCAAGAAAACTCATGCCTGGGACAGCTAGATGGTACAGGGGATAGAGCACCAGCCGGATAGAGCACCATTTGAACCTGAGTTCAAATCCAGCCTCAGATATTTAATACTTCCTAGCTGTGTGACTCTAGGCAAGTCACTTACCCCCAACTGCCTCAGCAAACAAACAAAAAAAACCTCATGACTGACAACAATAAAGGTCCTTTCTAGCTCTAAATTAAAAACCTTATGATCTTCCTTCTCTTCAAGCTTCACTCCCAATCCCAAATATCCAGTTCGAATCTTTTTCTCTGCCCCCACTACATCTCACACTTCATTTCTAAGTTCCCTTCTGAATAATGGTAATACAATCCTAAACCTCATTAGATTGTAAGTTCCTTGAAAGCAGATACCATCTTTTGCCTCTTTTTTCATCCCCACATTTAACGCAGTACATGGCACATAATAAGCACTTAATAAACGACTGATTGGTCTCCCCATTTCCAAGTTCCCTCCCTCCGATCCATATCGCCCAAGTTGCCCACTTTGATCGCCTTCCTCCTTACTCAAAACCCTTAAATGGCTTCCTATAGTTGATGACATTTCCAGACACCTTCCATACTGGTCCTTTCTCCTTGTGAATCCTGCTAATTGAATTGAGATGAAATTCAAGTCTTTTAAAAAGTTTAGAGAACACTGAAATTAACCCTGAAGAAAGCGATAAGGTCCCAAAGTATAGATGGATGTCTGAGCCAAAGGACCCTAAGACTAGTTCAGAGAGGGGATGGAGCTAGTTCAGCCTAAGGATTTTCTTTATCAGTGTCTGGGCATTTCCCGCTTCCAATCCCTTTTATGGTCCTCCCCCACCACATAGAGAGCAAATTTTCATATTAAGAGCTAATGGCTCTCTTTAGGTTGGAAATTGATACCCTTACATTTTTTTCAAGGTTATGAAACTATTTTAAAGGATAATTTAGAATCACAGAATCTCATTTAGAAGGAATCATCTAATATAAACTCTCTCAGTTGAGTCTCTGTGATAGTATCTGTGACTGATGATCATTGATCTGCTTGTGACAGGGACCTTACTACCTTATAAAGTTCCATAAAGTAAATTTCTATAAAGTAGAAAAGTTCTACTTGTTAGGAAAATCTTGTTTTTAGGCTGTGATCTTGTTTCCTTATAAATGTATACCCTTGGGTTCAAGCCTGGGTATTTGCATATGACTCTCATTGGTGGTGAAAATCAGCCCTCTGTACCTATGCAAGGGGCAGAGTTATCAAAAACTTGGGAAAAAATACAGCTTTCTTCTGGCTTCAGGCTTCAAGGGAAAACATATTATTCCAATCTTTGTTCATAGAGAGGTCCCTGAAAAGAAAGACCAAGAAAAAACCATCATGTAGAAGAGTTGGCATCCCAAGCATATCCCTATTTCCAGCTTACCACATTACACATATCAGGGAAATTTCCATTGGGTAGATCAGCTCATGCTCTATGTGTGTTTGTCCCTGTCTCTGTCTCTCTCTCTGTCTCTTTCTCTCTCTGTCTCTCTCTCTCTCTCTCCTCTTTGTCTCTGTCTCTCTCTCTCTGTCTCTCTCTCTCTCCTCTTTGTCTCTGTCTCTCTCTCTTTGTCTCTCTCTGTCTCTCTCTTTCTCTCTCTGTCTGTCTGTCTCTCTTTGTCTCTATCTCTCTGTCTGTCTCTGTCTGTCTGTCTGTCTGTTTCTCTCTCTCTCTCTCTCTCTGTCTCTCTCTCTCTCTGTCTCTCTCTCCTCTCTGTCTCTGTCTCTCTCTCTGTCTCTCTCTCCTCTGTCTCTCTCTCTCTCTCTGTTTGTCTGTCTGTCTGTCTCTCTCTGTCTCTATCTCTCTGTCTGTCTCTGTCTGTCTGTCTGTCTCTCTCTCTGTCTCTATCTCTCTGTCTGTCTCTGTCTGTCTGTCTGTCTGTGTGTGTGTGTGTGTGTGTTCTCTCCTTTCCCTCTCTGTTCTTTCTCTCATGCTATTTTTTCCTTTTTCCTATTTTGAATTTAAAAATTTTTATTTTCAATTCCAAATTTACTTTCCTCTCTTCAATCCCTCACTTAAACATTGAGAAGGCAAAAAATAATGAAAATGAGAAAAAAAATATGCTTCAGTCTGCACTCACACAGTTCATCAATTTGTTCTCTGGAGGTGGATAGCATTTTTCATCATGAGTCCTTTGGATTGTTATGGATTATTGTATTGATCAGAGTAGCTGAGTCTTTCATAGTTAACATTATTCCAATATTGCTGTTATTGTGTATAATGTTTCCCTATTCATTCCACTTTATATCACTCATCTAAGTCTTTCCAGATTTTTCTGAAACTATTTCCTTTATCATTTTATACAGCTTAATAGTATTCTATCACAATTACATGCCAAAGTTTGTTCAGCCATTCCCCAATTGATGGGCATCCCCTTACAGTTTCCAAATTTTTGGTCCACCACAAAAAGAGCTGCTATAGATATTTTTTATATATAGGCCTTTTCTTCTTTAATCTTTTTGTGTGTATAAACATAGTAGTAGTATTGCCAGATCAAAGTATATGCAGTTTTATAGCCCTTTGGGCATAGTTTCAAATTTTTATCCAGAATGCTTATACAAGTTCATAACCCCAAGAATGCATTAGCATTCCTATTTTTCTTTTTTTCTTTTTTAATATCCCTATTTTTCCACATTCTTTACAGCACCTGTCATTTTATTTTCTGTCATGTTAATCAATCTGATGGGTGTAAGGTGGTACTTCGATGTTTCTTTTTGTCTCTCTGTCTTTTTGTCTGTTTCTGTCTTTCTGTTTCTATCTCTATATCTCTGGTTGTCTCTATCTCTATTTGTCCATTTCTGGATGAAATATCTTACTCCCAGTGAGAACTCATTCCCTTTTTTATGTTCTAGTATAGTCTTATCTACATAATTTCTGATTTCTGTTGGCTATCATGTTGGATAAATGGATTTGTTTAATACTCAATATAGCTAGCATTTGGTATGAAGGGAGTCAAACTTTCCTGTTAAGAGATGGCATCAGGAAAGAGAAGCAACTTGAATCTAAAAATTATTTCCACTAGATGAGCAAGATTTGGGGGATGCAGATAGATGTAGTTCAGTATTTCCTCTCTGAAGAGAATAAAACAGACCAGCTTTGTTTCCCTATTTTCCTTCTCCCTTCCAGGCACAAATCCATTTCCCCTGATGAGGAGTGGGTGATATTCCAGAGAGTATCTATTCTTACCTCCTTCCAAGACATATTTAGACAAACACATGTAAATCCACACATAATCTATATAGGCAAAACATATATCTTATAAATGTGTGTGGACCAATATAAATGGGCCAATCCAAGAATGTGCAATCTGCCCAGCCTGGTACCAACCCACATTGGGGATTGGGAAGCCTGTTTCTGGGCTTGTGTAACAGAAGACTCTGTCCTAACCCTGTGCAGGCATCAATGGCTATTTCTTATCCACTTATTGGGTAATGATGAAAAGCCAAGAGAGCGCACAAAAGGCTCAAGGGGTGGGAGATTCATCTCTTTTCCCCCGATGGCCAGCAAGGCAAAAATAGTAGTGAGCCCCCAGGGTAGAGGAGAAATCTTAGGGTCTCTTGTTCTGTCCAAGCAGCTAGGTAGCTTAGCTTTCTGTTTCTGTTGTGTTTCATTTTCTCTTGGTCTTAGGTGAATGGATATAAAAAATGAATATAGAAAATGGCTAGGCTATGGCCTTATGGGTTTCAGAGTTCAGAAGGACTACAGAAGAGTTCTAGTCCAGGAACCAATTTTAGAAAAGAGACTGCCCTAAGGGGTGACGTGATTGAACCAGCGGGCAATGGTTCCACCTGGCAGCAGAGACATCACCTTCTACAAGAAAGAGAGCAACTCACCTATTAGTGATACTGCACTCAGGGATGGAGGGGAGGAAATTTTGGTAACAACAGTTCTCTGTTTGAGCCTCTTCCCCCCAGGAACCAAGCCAGTAGAGAGGAAAGTGTGCTTCCCCGATGAAAGGGGATATTTTGGAATCTCTAGTTTTACTATATGCCCTCAGTAAATTGCCCTTTGTAAATATTTTATGATGTTACTTCTTTATCAATGACATCAAAGAGAAATCAACTGATTAAATAATATTGGGGCTATATTGGCACTGGTATTTGATATTAAGAAAACATACCAGAATGGAAACTCAATTAGAACAATTCCATTGCCCTTCAGGATACCTCTAGAGCCCTGATCAGGGGCTGAGCTAGCAAATGCATGAGCTGGGAAAATAAGTCTATAGTCTTACTATATAAACTTCCCCCCAGTGCTCCTAACTCTGTCTCTTAGGGTCATGGCAGCAACCCTTTCAACCTATGAAGACAGTGATCATCCCCACCTTTAACAGCATTCTGAAGTCTTCAATAGTCCATAAATTCCAAGTTCTCTTTTTCTTTTCTCTGAGAAATAGAGAGAAACTACTCTACAGATGGCATGATTTGGGGTCCTCTCTCCATCCTTGTCCCCCATCTCTGGACACAGTAATTGTCAGAGACCTTCCTAAAAGCAAATGCCTAAGACCACTGGGTGCTCATCCATTCCCACTCTACAAATCCCCAAATACCAAGGTTTTTCAAGCTTGGGGCCTAGTAGATCCCATCCCTTCATTTCTCACTTTAGTCAGATCTCTGGCTAAAGCGTGATACATTCAGGGAGTGAAGACCCTGGCTGAAGTTCAAGGAGTTTGCTTCCCTCCCTTCCTGAGCCAGGGAATGTGGAAACTGTTTTCTGATCTCTCTCACTTTCACTTCAGCCATACTGCTGTTTGTGCTCCACACTGCTGATACATGTGGCACAGAGCCTGCTGCCCAGATGCCTTATGGGTATTACCAGGTGTAACCTGTTTCTCTTGGAAATGAGTGGAAATTGAAATTCCTCTGGGAACATTTTCCAGGATCTGACAGGCTTGCCCTTTCAGTAACAACAATGTATAATAAAGCCAATCTTTCAAAATAAACCCTTAAACTAAAGGATTTTTCTATTTTAAAAAAGAACATATCTCCCCACCCCCAAAATTCTAACTGCTGATTTCATTCAGTTTGGCAGACAGCAAACTCTGTCCAGAAAACCAAACTCTGATTCTAGAAGCCACATAGTACATATTTTTAAAAAATGCTTGTTCCCCTCTCTCTGTTCTCCCTTATTAAAACAGCGAAACAAAACTAACCAACATCCTACTGCACATGTTGTTTGCAATACTTGACTCTCTTGACCCCTTTCTCCCTCTCTAGCAAGAAAAGGGACATGAATTTCCAACATTTGTTCTCAGGGACAAATGTTGTTCATTACCATTAATCTGGATTTCAGTCACCTATCAGTTTTTCGGTTTCCATTACTACTGATATTTTGTATATTGCTTTCCTATCCTGCTTACATTACTCAGCATTGTCTCATACAAATCTTCCCATGTTTCTCTGAATTTCTTGCATTCATGGTTTCTTGTATAACAATAACATCTCATCACATTTATATAGAATTATTTGTTCAACCATTTCCCAATCAGTGGGCACCCATTCAGTTCTGCTACCACACAAGGTGCAGCTATGAATTTCTTTTTTTTCTTTGACTTCTTTGAGGTCTATGCCAAGTAGTGTGATTGTTTCATCAAAGGATATTAATGAATTAGAGATGTTTCTCTCAATCCCAACTTGTTTTTTCCAAAAATAGCTAGATCAATTTATAGCTTCATTAACAATATATTACTGTATTTGTCTTCCCACAACTCCTCCAAAATTGAAAATATGATTCATCATCTTTGCCAATTTAAAGGTCGTGAGAAAAAACCTTCAGAGTTATTTTAATTTCCATTTCTCTTATTATTAGTGATTTTTCCATATACCTGTTGATGGTTAATATTTCTTCTTTTTTTCTTTTTAATAATATTTTATTTTTCTCCAATCATATGCAAAGACAATTTTAACATCCATTTTTAAAAATTGAGTTTAAAATTTTTCTTACATTTCTGCTTTTGAAAACAGCACCTATCCTTTTGACTAGTTCATTTCAGTTTAGTCCAGAACTTCAACAAACATTCACCAAAGCCCAATCAGTGCAGAGGGCTAAGCTTTCATTCTGTTAGACAGAAAAAAATAGCCTTCTCAGAGCTTACACCTATCAGGGAAGCATGTACATATATATTTTTGACAAAAGCAATGTGGTATAAGGTAAGAGAGACATAAAATGTTCTAAAGTGAAGCAAGGAGGAATCACTGTCAGACCAGGTTGACAGGAAAGGCTTCATGGAAGAAATGGTATTTAAAAGTAGCTCCCCATCTCTGGGCCTCAGTGTCCTTATCTATTGAACTAGATGATTTTTTAAATTCCTTTTAAATCTCACATTATGTATTCTTTTCTAAAAACATTTTTTAACTTTTTAAACTTTTTTAAAATTTTGAGTTCCATTATGCCCAAAGGGCTATAAAATTGTGCATACCCTTTGAACCATCAGTGTCTCTAATGAGACTGTATCCCAAAGAGATCACTAAAAAAGGGGAAAGGACCCAACATGTGCAAAATTGCTTGTGGTAATCCTTTTTGTAGTGGTAAGGAATTAGAAACTGAGTGGATGCCCATCAGGTGGGGAATGACTAAGTTATGGTATATGATTATTGTTCTGTAAGAAATGATCAGCAAGATGATTTCAGAAAGGCCTGAAGAGACTTATATGAACTGATACTAAGTGAAGTAAGTAGAACCAAGAGAACATTGTAATCACAGCAACAACAAGATTATGTGATGATCAGCTGTTATATTTCAACAAAGAGGTGATTCAGACCAATTTCAATAGTCTTGTGATAGAGAGAACCTTCTTCATCCATAGAGAAAACTATAGGGACTGAATGTGAATCACAGTATGTTTTTTTTCACCGTTTGTTGTTGTTTGCTTGCTTGGTTTTTTTCTTTTTCACTTGTTTTCCTTTTGAATCTGATTTTTCTGTGCAGCATGATAAAAGTAAAAATATGTTCAGAAGAATTGACCATGTTTAACCTATATTGGATTACTGTCTAGGAGAGGAGGAAAGTGAGAAGGGAGAAAAACTTGGAACACAAGGTTTTGCAAGGATGAATGTTGAAAACTATCCTTGTATATATTTTTAAAAGTAAAAAGCTATTATTGTAGAAAAAGAAAAAATATGAATTCCAAATTCTTTTCCTTCAGCCCCTCCCCTTTGAAAAAACAACCAATATGATATCAATTGTACATATGAAATCATGCAATAATTTCCATATTAGCCACCTTGCAGAAGAAAAAAAGCAGGACAAATAAAGTGAAAAAATTAAACTTTAATTTGCACTCAAGAGTTCATCAACTCTCTCTTTGGTGATGAATAGCATTTTTCATCATGAGTTCCTTGAAATTGTCATGAATCATATATTGATGAGATTAGCTAAATCGTTCAGAGTTGAAGATTATAACAATATCACTATTACTGTGTATAATGATCTCTTGATTCTGCTCACTTCACTCTGCAGCAATTGACACGTCTTTCAAGTTTTTTCTGAAACCATCCCCCTCATCATTTCTTATAATACAATAGTATTCTATCACTATGATATAGCAGAATTTATTTAGCCATTCACTAATTGATGGCCATCCCTCAATTTTCAAGTAGTGTTCCTACTTTTCCATATTCCATCTAACATTTTTCATTTTTCTTTTCTGTTATCACATTTTATATTTTATATATCTATGTTACAAAGGATAGGCTTTTGGTGTACTAGTCAAGTCAACAAATATTTATTGAGCATGTACAATATGCCAAGGAATTGAAATATAGATATAAAAAACTATCCAGTCCCTTATTTCATGGAACTCACATTCTAATCGATAGAGATGACACATAAGAGAGAATTCATCTATTAAGGCCTGGGACATTTGTATAGCATAAGGTTCTATAGAATACCTATATCTGATTAGTTTTGGGTGACCACATATGGGGATAAGAGTTGAAAGGAGAAGGAAACATGTAAGAGTATCCTAGAAAGTAGATCTTACCTTTACCCTAAGAGAGTAGATTATATGCCCAACTTTAAGATTCAATAATTCTCCTTGGTAGGAACTAAAAAGATGTGAGAGCTAGATTAGAACAAATGCAATTTCCTTTTTCCAAAATTTGAAAATTCAGAGTCTCTCAGTATTGTTTAGCATTGATCACTAAAGCCTAGCATAAGATAAGTTCCTTAGAGTAGTGAACAGCATAAAATTGGTGAATATTCTGGGGTCTCCTCTCTCTTAAACCTCAAGATAGACAGGGAGTTCAATCCTCTTCTGGCATCCTCCAAACCAATCAGTCTGGTTTCAGATGTAGGTATTCTATGGAACCTTATGCTATATAAATGTCCTCTGGAACAGAGCTAGAGAACTCTCTGGTTCCTGGCCTTCCCCAGGCCTGATTTCTAGGAGGCAAAAACACAATTATGACATCACATGGGAAGAGGGAGCCTTTCCCCTCAGACAAAGAGATCAGCAGACCCAGAGTTGCATTTGGCAAGACAGAGTATTAATGGTGCCAAGGTGAAGTTCAACCCTTTCACCTCCCACCAAAGGGCTTTGAAGTGAATCTGGATTCCCAGTGAGGAATGACACTAACTATGATATAGAGGAGCAGGTGCAACAGGCCGCTTCTGCCATAGGGGAAGTAAAGTCTCATCTTTGAGCATTGGATGGAACTGATTTCTAGTCCCAGAGTTGCCAGACTCCCCATGTGACTTCCCTTCTTTGGACCTTAGTTTCCTTGCTGCAAAATGAGCCTGAGAATGAGGATCATTTAGACTTGCTTCCACCACTAACATTCTATGTCACCAGCCCTGAACTTTTTCCTGAGCCTCTCATCACCAGCTGTTTCAGGGTCATTTCAAACTGGATGTCAATTTAGGCATTTCCAACTTAATGCATCCAAAACAGATCTCATTATCTTCACCTTCAATATTCTCTTCTTAAAATATTTATATTTCTGTTGGGGTACCACCATCTTTCTACTCCTCTAGCTTCTCACGCAGGAATTTTTCATTCTCAACTCTTCAATCTTCCTTTCCCCACATATCCAGCCAGTGGCCAAGCCATGTTGTTTCTATTTCCATAATATCTCTCTCAACTATTCCTTTTCCTCCACTCAGCTTCTGCTCTGATTTAGACCTGAATTATGACAATAGCCTTCCACTTGGCTTCTCTGCTTTAATTCTCCTCCATCCTCAGTTCAGTTCAACTTTCACACAGCTGTCAAGATGATATTCCTTTTTAAAATTTTTTTATTATAGCTTTTTATTTACAAGATATGTGTATGGGCAATTTTTCAGCATTGACAATTGCAAAACCTTTTGTTCCAATTTTTCCCTTCCTTCCTCCCACTCCTTCCCCCAGATGGCAGGTTGATCAATACATGTCAATATGTTAAAGTTAAATACAATATACGTATACATGTCCATACAGTTATTTTGCTGTACAAAAAGAGTCGGACTTTGAAATAGTGTACAATTAGCCTGTGAAGGAAATAAAAAATGCAGGCGGACAAAAATAGAAGGATTGGGAATTATATGTAGTGGTTCCTAGTCATCTCCCAGAATTCTTTCACTGGGTGTAGCCAATTCAATTCATTACTGCTCTATTGGAGCTGATTTGGTTCATCTCATTGCTGAAGATGGCCACGTCCACCAGAATTGATCATCATATAGTATTGCTGTTGAAATATATGATGATCTCCTGGTCCTGCTCATTTCACTCAGCATCAGTTCATGTAAATCTCTCCAGGCCTTTCTGAAATCATCCTGCTGATCATTTCTTACTGAACAGTAATATTCCATAATATTCATATACCACAATTTATTCAACCATTCTCCAATTGATGGGCATCCACTCACTACAAAGAGGGCTGCCACAAACATTCTTGCACATACCGGTCCCTTTCCCTTCTTTAAAAATCTCTTTGGGGTATAAGCGCAGTAGTAACACTGCTGGATCAAAGGATATGCACAGTTTGATGACTTTTTGAGCATAGTTCCAAACTGCTCTCCAGAACAGCTGGATGTGTTCACAATTCCACCAACAATGTATCAGTGTCCCAGTTTTCCCACATCCCCTCCAATATTCTGCATTATCTTTCCCTGTCATTCTAGCCAATATGACCAGTGTGTAATGGTATCTCACTTAATTTGCATTTCTCTGATTAATAATGACTTGGAGCATCTTTTCATATGGCTAGAAATTTCTTCATCATTCCCATCATAGCCATTCAATTTCTTCATTTGAGAATTGTCTGTTCATATCTTTTGACCATTTATCAATTGGAGAATGGCTTGATTTCTTATAAATTAGAGTCAATTGTCTATATATTTTGGAAATAAGGACTTTAAGATGATATTCCTAAAACACAGGTCTGACCATGTCACTCTATTGCTTAAGAAGTGGTTCCCCATTGCCTCTGGAATAAAATGCAAACTACTTTATCTGGCATATAAAGCCTTCCACCAATTGGCTCTACCATGTCTTTCTAGACTTATTTATACCTTACTACCCTTCATAAACTCTATGGTTTATCCAAACTGGCCTTCTTACTGTTACTTACACATGGCATTTTATTTCCTTTACAGGCTATTTCTCATGCTACTAATACATTCTTGCCTGTCTCACTCTTGCTGTCTTCAAAGCTCAATTCAGGTGCTATCTTCCATATAAGATCTTTCCTGATGCCCCCAGCTAGTGCCTCTCTACTGAAATTACCTAGGATTTCTATTGCATTTTTTATAGACATATGTTACAGGCACACTGTTTACTCTCATGGAATGTAACTTCCTTGAAGGCAGAGGACATTTCATTTTTATTTTGTATTCCCAGTGTCCAGGAGTAGAATGGTATAGGAGAGAAGGTCAGCCTGAATTCAAGTCCTCCTCTGATATATACTGGCTGTGTGACCCTGGGTGAGATATTTAACCTGTGAATATTCTGGGTAACTCTCTGAGGTTATAAATTCTAGAGAAGGTGCTGACTTGCACTAGGTGAAGAAAAATCCTCATCTGGGACTTTCCTTTAATCAATAAAATCACAGGTCCATTCCCTAGTCTCCATCAATAATGCCTAGCATAGTGCTGGACATATAGTAGGAACATAATAACTGCATGCTGATTCACTGACATATTCTGGTTTAAGAGCTCTCCCTGCTCTGACATTTTATGTCTTTAGATGCTGTTCCTACTGACATTCTCTGTTCTCTATACTAAGGTTCCACCACTATCACTCCACTAGTCCTGATAGCCTGTGCTCTGTGTTCTAAGGTACCACCACTACCAGCGCTGATAGCCTATGCTCTCTGTCCTAAGGTACCACCACCATTACTCCATCAGTCTTGATAGCCTATGCTCTCTGTCCTAAGGTATCACCACCATTACTCCACCAATCCTGATAGCCTATGCTCTCTGTCCTAAAGTACCACCACCATTACTCCATCAGTCCTGATAGCCTATGCTTTCTGTACTAAGGTACCACCACTACTTCACCAGCCCTAATACACTGGGTTCTCTTTTACTAAGGTTCTCCTCTTTTTCCCCCTCTCTGACTCCCGAGCCGTGACGTCACATTCTAGAGTTCTGTTTCTCCAGTTCAGCAGCCCTCTTCCTCCCCGGGCAGCTTGACAGCCAGCGGTAGCAAGCAGGGGGGCAGACAGCCCGGAGTTTATTTTTTTTCCCTGCTTGAGTTGTTTCGCCAGCTCTGGCGTGGAGAGGCACGTGGACCTGAGGGTGCTGCGAACTTTCCGATGGCGAAGCTCTGGCAGGGGTTACAGGGGTCAGTGATAACCCTGGGAGTTCAGAGCAACGATGTGCCCCGTGCTATCAACAGGAAACATCTTGGAGCAGCAGCACAGGAACTGAGGGATTGTCATTGGCCCGGGCCAGAAGCAGGACCACGGCTGCTCGGCCTATCAGCGGGCAGATATTTTGGGAGCTGCTATATAAGCTCCTCCAAGCACACAGTGTCTCTTGGACACAGGAAAACAAGCTCATGTGGAAAACTCAGCCGGGTCCTGGGGCCGCAGCCTTTTACTGCCCTATGAATACTCAGTCCGGCGTGATGGTTCCTCCGCACGGCTAAGGGGTGGGAGGGAGGGTGTAAATATTAACCTGGGGGGAGGGGGTGCTTAGATTTCAGGCCGGGCATGAACTTGGATAGAAAAATGACAAAGTTAATTTCAATAAAGTTATTTTTCTTTGTAATCCTATGCACTTTATTTTATGCATTTAAACACAGATTTTTAGAAGAGGCTCCACCAGTTTCTTCCACAGAAAGTTAGAACCCCTGATTTAGGGGGTGGGAGTAATTTAGGACTGTAAATCTAAAGCTAGAAGGGACACCAGTAAACATCTAAGCCACTTTCCTCATTTTACAGAGATGGAAACTGAGGCCCCAGGAGCCTCAGAGAATACCTAGCAAGCTTCAGAACTGGGATTCTTAGGAAATAATGTATAACAAGGGCTTTGGGGACCTTATGGCCATCTGAAATGCTAGTGATTTGAATCCAAGTCTTCTGATTCCAGTCAAGGACTTGTTCTACTGTATCACCTGACTTGGAAAACCAGTGAACATTTAATAAATAATTTAATAAAGAGATTAAAGCTTGCAAAAAATACTTTATACAGATTTTTATTTGATCTACTTGTAGGCTTGTAATCTTTATTACAGAGGAAGGAATGTTAGAGAACATCTAGTCCAATCTTCTCACTTTACAGATGAGGAAACTGAGACACAAGCCATTAAACATCCAGTAGGCACAGTGAAGTCACAAAGACCTGAGTTCAAATCTGGTCTCAGGTATATACTAAATCTGTGACCCTGGGCAAGTCATTTAACTTCCTTCTGCCTCAGCTTCCTTGATTATGAAATAGGGATAGTAATTGCATCTACCACCCAAGGTTATTGTAAAGATTAAATGAGATTTTTGTAGAATGCTAGTTATTATTATTTAAATTGTTTTGCCCCTGGTCACACATGAATCAGAATTGGGATTCAAACTCAGAGGCTCTGGTGCCAAGTTCAGTGCTTATTTCCCTCTGCATCATTGCTTCCCCATTCTACTTGAAGAGAGTAGTCCTCTTTGGTAGTATCCATTCCTAAGCTTATTCAGACAAACTGAAATCCTTCTATCCCAGCAGACCTTAAAGACCACACCCAGGGCCCATGTTTCAATGCTATAAAGGCAGAGGGGAAACGTGACAGTTAAGTGTGCCAGTAAAGAGAGAGGGGGCACAAAAGCAGGCAGGTTTCATTTTATTAATTCATAGGAACTCTTCATCTGGAGCCAGTAAAAGTGAAAAACGGAAATGAAAGAAAAATAAAGAAGTGTTTCCAGATTAGAGGCAGCTGTGGGGCAGTAGAAGGAGCCCTAGATTTAGTGGCAAAAGAATCTGGGTTCTGGTTCAGGATTGGCCCATAATTTGTCATGTGACCTTTGATAAATTGCTTCCATGTTCTGGGACTCTTTCTCATTTGTAAGATGATGGCTTTGGATTAAATGCACTCTAAGGTCCCTTCCATCTTCAACTGATGTTCTGTGTTCTAAGTTCCTCTTGAGCTACATCATTTTATATTCCATATTATTAGAGCTAGCAATTTTATTAAAGGTTCAATGGATATATTGTTGGGCCTAGAGTCAGGAAAACCTAAGTTCAAATCCAACCTCAGATATTTACTAGTTGGATGACCCTAAGCAAATTACTTATCTCTGTCTGCCTGTTTCTTTGTCAGGAAAACAGGGCAATATTAGCACCTATCTCCCAAAATTGTTGAGGGTCAAATTAGGTAATATTTATAAAGCACCTAGCACAATGTCTTCTACACAGTAAATGCTTAATAAATGCTTGATGCCTTTCCTCCCAACCCTTATGTTCTATGTTCTATATTCTATATTTTTAGGGCCCTTCCAATTTGGGCATTCTACACTCGCAAGTCCACTCATGCTCAGATGTTTTATGTATTATACTAAGATTCCATCCAGTTTGTACATTCTATGCTCTGTGTTTCAAGGACCCTTCTAGCTATACAACATTCTATATACTCTGTTCTAAAGACCTTTCCATCTCTGATATTCTATATTTTAAGATCCCTTTCTGCTTCATACATTATTTGTCTCATGTTCTAAGCTTCCCTCTAGTTCTGACATTCTATAATCTTTCCGCCCCTTTCTGCTCTGATACCTTATGATTATTTCTAACAGAACCAAAATGAGTAAATAATTTTAGTGTTATGAAATGTTTCCTGGTGACAAGCAGCTCTGTGAACACCCATGTGTTAAAATAGAATATGCCGAATGAGCTAAAAATGAGAATATGTAAAGAGATCTCTAATGTTATCAGAGGCACCTGCGAGAGCGTGCTCTGGGGACCATCCTTAAAGAGCTGAATTACGAAACCCCTGGGTGGGCTTAGCACAAGCACATTCTTGAACTTGGGTGAAACAGAGCTTAGATTGCAAGTTTGGTGTGTTCAAGCATTACCTCGATGCATCCTCCCTGCCATCTGCAGCCAGTGAACAGAAACAGCTGAAGACAAATATAACTCTCCCTTTTGCAAAGGAGAGAGACCTTGTTTGTCCTAGATCAGCTATGAACAGAGAGAGAGAGAGAGAGAGAGAGAGAGAGAGAGAGAGAGAGAGAGAGAGAGAGAGAGAGAGAGAGAGAGTTAATCTCTGATAAACAGAGAGGAGATGGGCTATAAAAGGCTGAGCTCATTCCTGGAAAATGTTCTCAGTGGCTGATTCCATCAGAAGTTAGTGGAAAGGGTAACATCACAAAGGGAGTTTAGAGATCTGGGTTTAATTCAATTCTGCCACTAACTAGTTATATAATCTATGGGCAAATTGTTTTACACTCCTTGAGGGTCCCAGTTGTCTCATCTATAAAATGGAAATAATATTTAGGATCATGAGATTTTAGACCTCAATGGTTGGTGGTCACAATGGAAATAGAATTAGTGTCTACTGACTCCTACCAATTTATATCTCTTTCTTCTGCCTCAATATCTTTCCTCCCAAAGCTTTTGAGAAGAGATAATACATCTAAATGTTGATGAGATAATGAGATAATATACCTAAAGTTCATTATTGCCATAATGAAAAAGTGGGAGCCATTAACAGTCTTTTTATGCAGATAGAATAATGATAAAATGTTTAAACTCTCTTTGTAGGATTTCCTGAGTAAATGGAGGAATCTGTTCTCCCAAACTCTAACTTGTTCCCACCATGCTCCCAATCACTGGAAAGATTTATGCAGAGATGATACAACCACTTGTTTTTGGGCATCAAACTAGGTGCAGTCTACCATGGAGCTGTCTGTAGGATTCCTGGGGCATTGACAGAGGCCCTGTAAAGCTCTAAGAAAAAGGAGGGAAGATGTATGATAGAGATTCTGGGAATATTGTCCGATCCCCATGCTCTTTCTCCCAGGCTTAGGGAGTATTAGAAATTAGAGGAAATTATATATTGGGGAAAACAAATACATTAGAAGCACATTCATTTTTAGATGTAAATAAATCATAGAACATGAGAATTAGAAAGACCTCCAAGGTTTTTCCTCAAGGGCAAATTGTTCAATTGTTTTCCAGTCTTGTTTAACTCTTTGAAACCCCATTTGGGGTTTTCTTGGCAGAGATACTGGAGTGGTTTGCCATTTCCTTCTCCAGCTCCTTTTACAAATTTTAGGTAAACCGGCTTAAATGACTTACCTAGGGTCACACAGGTAGTCTGAAGCCAGATTTGAACTCAAAAAGATGAATCTTCCTGACTCCAGTTTTGGTGCATTATCCATACACCACCCAGCTGCCCCAAGGAATAGATTGGTTTTCCCAAAAGCTAGTAATGAGTTTCCAGGTGCTGAAAGGATTCATGTAGAGATAAGATGACCACTTGTTCTTGGGCACCAAACTAAGAGAAATCCCCATAGCTTTTAAATGTAGGAACCTTAGTATGCAAGATTGCTATACAGAAGCTATAAACATTACCCATTACCCATTATCCTGGAAATTCAACCTGCTTTTCAGGGATGGTTTCATAATGAATACTAAGCAAATTTTGAGAAGCAAGAACAAATATAGGAAATGGGAGGCACTAGGGGACAAGGAAGGGAGTGCTGGAGTTGGAACTCAAAGTTTTGAGTTCAAATCTTGATTCTACAATTATCTACCTTATGAGATCTTGGATAATTCCTCTGAGTCTCAATTTTTTCCTCTGAAAACTAGAGATAGGACCACATTATGTCTAAAGTCCCTTATAACTCTTAACCTCAGGTTTTCTCTCTGATTTCCAATCTGTGAGGAAAATGTCATCCTTCTTGCTAGCATCAAACCCAAGCCCCCTACCATGCCCAAGAGCTTGTCCTGCTATGGATCATCTTTTCTCTCCTTAACTTGTTATTTCTTTGTTTTTTTGGTTTTTTTCCCTATAAACATGCCTAGCTCTACTTCATTCTTTTAAAAAAAAATTTTCACTTGTTTCTCTCATTTCCACAAGCTAAATAACTGGTAGCTCTTTTCCCTTTCACAAACTTCTAGAAAAAGCGGCCTCTACTTTCGAGCCTCCCACTCACTTTTCAGCCTCATATAAACAGAATTAATTTCTCAACTGAAACTGCTTTCTCCAAGGTTATAAAAGACTTAGTAATCACAAAATCCAGTGGCCTTTTCTCAGTCCTCATTCTCCTTAACTTCTCTCCAGCCTTTCATGCTTGTAGATCATCCTCTTCTCTTAGATTCTCTTTTCTCTCTAGAGTTTTGGGACATTGCTCCCTAAGAGTTTTCTTAACTACCCTGGCTGTATTGTTCTTAGTCTCCTTTGCTGGATTATTGTCTGAGCCCAATGCCTACGTGAAAGTCAAAAGTCCTCGAATTTTTTGATTTTGTTTTATACATTTTTTTAGGTAACCAAGGTTAGAATTTCTTTTTTTTTTAATGAATAGTATTTTACTTTTCCAAATACATGTAAAGAGAGTTTTCAAAACTCATTTTGTAAGACTTTGTGTTCTAAATTTTTCTCTCGTTCCCTTATTTCCTCCCTCCCCAAGACAGCAAGCAATCTGATATAGATTAAATATAAACAGTCCTTTTAAACATATTTCCATATTCATCATGTTGTATAAGAAAAAAAATCAGAACAAAAAAAAAAAAAACACGAGAAAGAAAAAAAACGAGTAAACAAAATAAAAGGTGAAAGTACTATGCTTCAATCCATATAGTCTCCATAATTCTCACTCTGGATGTGATTCCTATTATAGATTTTTTTTTAACTTTTTATTGACAGAACCCATGCTAGGGTAATTTTTTACAACATTATCTCTTGCACTCACTTCTGGTCCGATTTTTCCCCTTCCTCCCTCTACCCCCACCCCCAGATGGCAAGCAGTCCTATACATGTTAAATAGGTTACAGTCCCATCATAGATTTTCAGTGTGGTCCATAAACCTCTGATGATCTCTAAGACCCTCTCAAGTCAGCCTTGAAGTCAAAACTAATTTCATAATAATATTAAGATATTTTAATTTCAAATATGGGGAGAATATCCATAGAAATAGCTCACATAATCAGAAGCATTTTGAAGGATCCTCAATAATTTTTTAAGAGTATAAAGGGGGCAGGGGCAGGTAGGTGGATAGAGCAGCAGTCCTGGACCCTAGAAGACCTGAATTCAAATCTGGCCTCAGATATTTATTAGCTGTGTAATTCTGGGCAAATTATTAAACCTCAATTTCTTCCCTCCCCCCAAAACAACAACTTAAAGTATAAGTACATCTCAGTGTTTTGTCTGGACCTTTTTCTTTCTTTTTTAGTAATCTCATTAGTTCCCATTTGACTCCCAGTTCTACATATCCAGCCAGAGTCTCTATCCTGAGACTCATCCCATAGATACATCTCAAACTCAACATGTTCCAAATAGAATTCATTATCTTTCCCTCCAAAAATCTGTCCTCTTTCCAACTTCTCTATTTTTGTTGAAAGTACCAGTATCCTTCCAGTTCCCCAGCTTTACAACTAAAAGTCACTTTCTTTTTCCCTCTTCTTCAGCCATTCCATGCAATCAGTTGCCAAGTTTTATTGACTTTATTTCCACTAACATTTCATTTTGGGTTTTTTTTTTGTTTTATTTTCAGAGGCAATTGCTTGCTTAAGGTTACACAGCTAGTAAGTGTTAAGCATTGAGGTCAGATTTAAAGTCAAGTCCTTGACTCCAGGCCCAGTACTCTATCCACTGTGCCATCTAGCTGCCTCTACACTGATATTTCTTACCTTTGTCCCCTTTTTTCCAATCCATGGTAACCACCCTTACATTAGGTGTAAGGCCTTCACCTTTAACTTGAACAGTTACAACAGCTTCCTGACTATTCTACATCTCTTTCCTATCCATTTTCTGTACAAGTCAATGAGAGTTTGTCATGTACCCACCATGTGCCGGGCGCTGTGCAAATTGCTATTTCTAAAGAACATACATGTATCTCCTCTGCTCTAGAAGCTCCTGCACTTCTCTGCTGCGTTAGGGTAAAAGACAAAGTCCTTTTCTTGAATTTTAAAACTCTTCACCATCTTGTTCCAGCCAAACTGGTTTCCTTGCTATTCCCTATGCATGGCATTCCATCTCCTGTCTCCTGTGCACGCTTAGCCCCATGTCTGGAATCTTCTTCCTTATTATCTCATTCATTTCATGTGTCAGGTGTTCCAGGAAACCATCCTAGCCATCTCCATCTTTGTCTTTGCTTGTGCCTTGATCCCCACTTCTCAATCAAGCAATCAAGCATTTATTAAGCACCTACTGTGTTCCAGGCATTGGGGATACAAAGTCAAAAATGAAATACAAGCATATGTGTAAAATGGATACAAGGTGATTTTGGTCAGAAGGGCACTAACAGCTGGGAGGATGAGGAAGGGTTTCATCTAAAAAGTGATCCTTTAACTGAGATTTAAAAGAAACTAGACTCCCTAGTTTCTTTGAAACAGACAGAGGGGAAGGGAAGAATACCTTCTACGCATGGGGTGATGGCCAACACCAGTGTGAAAGACTTCTCCGGGTGGAATGGGTGGATGAGAACGATTTGTTCCTATAGCCACGAAGGAGGCTGGAGCAGGGGCCATGGAGCACTTAGCACTTGGTCAGATGTAGAAAACGCCACAGTCATCCACTGCATCCTGGGTCATTGTTGAATGTCTTGACTTTTGTCTTGCTACTGGACTTCGATAATTCTGGGGGACAGAGAAAGGCTGACAACTTTGCACAGCTCTGCCTTACTTAAATCCAATCCCATCAAGACATCACCCCATGATGCCATTGGTCCTCTTTGAAAACAATGTTGTTACAAACAACAATATGAGATGGGAAACTGTACGAAGGTTAGGCTGACTCTTTCCCAGAGTACAGGAAGAGGAGTAATATTTTATAAGACTAGGAAGGTAAGTTGGGGCCAAATTGTCAATGATTTTAAATGCAGGAGGACTTTATATTTGTAATATAGGGCTGTCCCCCCCACTTAGCTTGAGGCTAATATATGGTTCAAAGGGAGGCAGGAGAGATATCTTGAGCCTCTCTTCCTCACACCCTTCTCTAAGGGACTTTCACTGTAGCCAGAAGAGCAAGCAGGAGGTGGAGACCAGAAGCTTGGCCACTCTGTGTTCCTCAGAGAGAGGTTTCTGGGCAAGAATTATATCTATCTGTTCTCTGAAGTATTATTAGTCTCAGGATGGGGTTTTTCAGGTTCAAGATAAACTTCTAATCACTGTTCAGTAATAGATTGAAAAGAGGACCCAAGCTTTATTCTCAATGCTTGACCCCTTTCCCTCAATGAACACACAAAGAAGTAACAAAGAAATCTATTTAATCTGAATCAACAGGAAAATGGAAATGAAAAAAGGTATACATAGAAGAATATATACCAGATAATCCAGAGTGAAGGAGCTTTCCTACTGGAAGCAAGAGAATGCAACTCAACAGAGTGATGGGAGGGAGAGAGGGGAAGAAGGTGAGAGAGAGGGGGGGAAGTGAGGAGAGGGAGAGAAGAAAGAAAGGAGGGAGAGAAGAGAGAGAGAGAAGGAGGGAAGGAGAGAGAGGGAGGGGAAAAGAAGAGAGAGAGGGAGAGGGGAGAGGGACAGGGACAAGGAGAAGGAAAGGGAGAGGGAGGAGAGGAAAAGGGAGGGATGGAGGGAGGAAGGGAGGGAGAAAGTGAAAGAGAAAGAGAGAGTCCAAGGGGAAATTCTCCAAAATTTCTAATACAACAAACTGTGAATAGGAACATGATAGAGACTATCAGTTCTATTCATGTTGGCTTCCTTCCAGAGTCTCATTCTCCCTTTGGCAAACTGAAGTGGAATTAACATCATACACAATCTCTCTCTCGAAGCTGGAAGCCAGAATCACCCAAAATGACAACAGATTTCCAAACAACTTGAAAAGACTTCAAGAAAGTTAAGACAGCTCCATAGAATGTCCAGAGAAAGCAGGGCTCTCCTGTCTTGCTCCAGACAACTCTATCTCATGCATGCACCGAGCACCGATTCCACCAGTGAGGAGAAATGGGCTCTGAGACTCAAATGACACATTGGAATCTGGATGTAATAGACTACACTGAAGATTATGGATAGGGGAGGGACATGGGGAGAGCTGTGCTTTGGAATGATCAATTTGGGATGATCCACAGCTGAGTGGAAGATAGAATAGCAAAGAAAGACTCTTGGAGCAGAGAGATCAGAAATTATTTTTTATCTATTTAATGTATATCTGAATTTACTTTTCTTTTCTTTTTTCTTTTTTTTTTTTTTTTTTGCTGAGGCAATTGGGGTTAAGTTTGCCCAGGGTTACACAACTAGGAAGTGTGTCAGAGCAGATTTGAACTCAGATCCTCCTGACTTCAGAGCTAGTGCTCTAGCCACTACACCACTTAGCTGCCCCTGAATTTACTTTTCTATGTATATACTGTCTCTAAAGATAATTTTCATCTTGAAATCATTAGCACCTAGCAGAGAGTTTGGCACAAAGAAGTCACCTGCTTAACAAATGCTTGACTGAATAAATGATACTGTGTTTGGGGAGGATGCGCCACTTGACTCCATTTTAATGGCTGCCAGGATAGAAGATTCAGAAAAGTTATGGGTTGTAGGAAAACTTAAATCAAAGTATATGCAAATTGTTTGGGCTAATAAAGGAAAACAAGTTTGTTTGAGAATATTTTATCTTGCAAGAATTTAGTTTTTGTGCTTCTCATCTGCTCCTAAATTCTTGCTGAGAAATTGCCTAATGGGCTCCACCATTTATTGAGGGGAATAGGGAAGGGGTCACAGGAAAAAGTCTGTTCCAAATACTTCTCCAGAGGAATAAAGGCACTGGCCAAGTCACTAATTATAATTAAAGAAGGGGAAACAAGAAAGGATTATAGAAGCAGCACTGGCAGGGAGCTAAGAGAAATGGCCTGATTCCCTAGCCTGGATACAAGTTCTGGAGGTACAGTCTGAGGATTCTATTTCAGATGGGGAGAAGGTCAGCAGCAGGACAAATGAGAGACTAAAGAGCAGAAATTAAGGCATGAGGTTTAGCTGGGAGACAAGTCTCCGGTGCAGTGCATTGGTAATTTGAGGGAATCATAGATGACTCAACAATGAGATGATTCAAACCAGTCCCAATTGTTCAGTAATGAAGAGCCACCTACACCCAGAGAGAACCATGGGAACTGAGTGTGGACCACAACACAGGATGGCTTAATTCAGTCTAATATACATCTATTAAAATATCTACTATACATGTGACAAGCAGTGCAGTGGATGGAGCAACAGGCTAGAGTCAGGAATCCAGCCTCAAATTCTTACTAGCTGTATGACCCCGGGCAAGTTACTTAACCCTGTTTGCCCCAGTTTCCTCACTTATAAAATGGAGAAAAAATGGCAAACCACTCCAGCATCTTTGCCAACAAAACCCCAAATGGGGTCACAGAGAGTCACTCACAACTGAAACACTGAACAGCAACAACAAATACATGACATAACATAAAGTCAGGGGCTATAAAATCATTCATAAAACAGCCCCTGTCCTCAAGAAGCCCACACTTTAGTCCCATTTCAAAGACACTGAAGACAAATAAGATGTTGAGAACCTGAGGTGTAAGAAAACAAAAATAAGTGAGATGATCAGGGAAGAGTTTCTAGGGGAGGTGGCAACTGAGGGTCCAGCAAAAATAGTCCCCATAGAAAACCAGAGACCTTCTCCTAGATCCCACCATGCCCAACACCCAAATGCCAATGGGTCCCCAAGAGCCTAGTTGGAGATGGCTTTTGGGAACCTTTCCCTTCCCCATCCTAGTTTGAACCAGGTATAAGACATCCTCTCCAGGCTCAATGCTGATCCATTCCCAACCCCGCTTGAGGTATCCACCCTGAATCCACCACTTTCCTAAGAGTCACCAGTTCGGAACTCTCTGCCTGGCTACTGTTCGCCAGGGTCCATGGGGTCTTATTAGCTGATCTCTGTGTAACACCATCTGACCCACTGTCCACTCTCAGAGTTCTGTCATCTTCCCTGCTGCTTTATCCTAATCCTGTCCTTTCCAGCTACTCTGAAGTGAATCCTCTTATTTCCCCTGTTTAGTGTGTGAGCTCTTGGGGTCCAGGAACTATCCCACTTTTTTTCTTTATGCTTCCAGCATGTTTTTTGCATAGTAACCTCTTAATAAATATCTTTCTGTTCCTTTCCATTCCAAGCACAAAGCATTGCTTATACAAATGCACAGAGCAGGAAGATAGGACATGAAGTTCAGGGAACAACTTTATATTCTTTGAGCTTGTCCATGAGGGAATGAATGAGTGAATAAGCGTTTACCAAACATTTACTATGCACTTCCACTGTGCTAAATGTTAAAAACCACAAATATAAAAGTGACACTGTTCCTGCCCTCGAGGAGCTTACATTTTACTGAAGGTGGCAGTAATAATACATCCAGAAATTAGTTACTAGGAAAGATGATTTTGTTCTAGGGACTCACAAGGATGGTAAATTGATCCAAAGGGCAGTTGATTGATAATGTCCTTTCCAGACCTAAATTTAGTCCAGACCTAAAATTAGTACAATTTTATTTCTGTATCCTGAGCAAAAATGAAAAATAATGGTATAAGGATATTAGTACTGCTGCAAAGGCAGGGAATGCCTTACGGGGCTGTGAAGTGCAGCCTGGTATGGAGGTCAGTTAGATATAGTGAGCTAGGAGCACTTGTACTCACTAATCAAGGCAATTCAGTCCCAAGATGGGAATCCCAAATCTTGTTGGTTTAATCCTCTCCTAACCAAGGGGCATAATTTCTGGAGACCCAGTCTGAAAGTGTTATTTTAGGTGAGGAAAAGAGGGTCAGCAGCAGGATAGATGGTAAATAAAATAAAGGTAAGAGAAAATAGCTTTTAACCAAAAAAATAACAAAAGTCAGGTCCCAAAAAGACATTGTCACACTAGACCAATGAAGCAAATATAATAATGAAACTTAATGGGCATAAATGTAAAGTTTTGTTCTTGGGTTCAAAATGTAAATTGCATAAATTCAAGATGGGAAAGGAGGCATGGCAATTTATGAGAAAAAAGACCTGGGAAATTTAGGATATATTAGAAGCTTAATATGATCCAACATGGAAGCTAAAAAGACAAGGCTGCATTATTCTGGTGCAGAGTGTTGGACTTGGAATTAGAAAGATCTGTATTTAAATCATTTCTCAACTATACACTAGCTATGTCATGCTGGGCAAATGACAAACATTCTCAGCCTCAGTTTCCTCATCTGGATAGGAGTATTTGGCCTTTATTCTCCTATCCAGAGTACTGTTTTCAGTTTTAAGTATCACATGTTAAGGAAAACCTTAATATGAAGGAAGATTGTGCAGAAGAAGGTGATCAAGATTAGTAAATGGCTTCCATGTCATGCTGTGAGTATCAACTGAATGCATGTGAGATGTTTAACCTGGAAAAGAAGAGACTGAGGAAGGGTAAAAAGGAGGATTACAGTTGTTTTCAAGTATTTGAAAAGCTAACACAGAGAAGAGGTATTAGATTTGTTCTATTTTGTCCCAGAAGCAAAATCTGGAGCAGTATGTAGAAGGTGCAGAGAGAAAGGATTTCAGTTTAATAGAAGGAAATATTCACTTATGAATTTATTAATATTTACTAATATCCTTAATAGAAAAATTTCCTAACAATTTGACCTATCTAAAAGTAGAATGGGTTGGGTTGTCCTGTGGACATGGCAGATTCCCTGTCCCTGGGATCCAAAAAGATACTGATGGGCTGGATCCATGAGTCAATCTAGTCCCGTGAAATTTACTAAGTATAAAAGTGTAGTCCTATGCTAAAATTCAAAATAGCTGAATGACCACTCATCAGAGATGTTTGATTAGATATGTCAACACAGAATAGTTCGCTGAGGGGATTTCCATATAAGTCATGGTTGGTCTGGACAATGTCCAATAAACTGGGTTTATATAGATCACCCGGAGCAAGTCCTTCCCTTTATAGAGACTGAAATTGAGACCCATGGAGAGGAAATGATACCCCAAAAGTCAAACAGCAAACTAATAGGGAAATGAAGACTAGACCCCAATCGCATGAACTCCCCTCAGACTGGCACTCATCACAATATATCTGTTACTCTGAACAACTGAGCCTAAACAAACCTAAGGGAAAAAAAGTTGATGTTTCTTGGTTTTAGGTTTAAAAATCCTAAATTGAGATTGCCTCTCTTTCTTAGAAGTAGTCTGTGATAACAGTTCCACAAAACAGGAACCAAGCAGGCCAGCTGAAGCTACTTGTAGAGAGAGGACCTCCCTACTCTAGGCATTTATTTTGCTGCTTAAACTGGACCTCCCCAACTCCCCTGCACAAACACAGCCCACTGAGCTGCTGACCCCGTGTTAGTCATGCTGGTGGTACTCGGTGAGGGTCACTCACTTGGAAAGAGTTTATGTAAAAGTTACTAATGCAAATTGACAAAAAAGGGAAAAGCAAAAAACCATCAAGTTCCCCCTTTACGGCTCCTCCCTTCTCAGCAGCCAATGCAGATGGTTGGCAGAGTTAATAATACCCACCAGATCAGGGACAGGAAACTCTATTGTAAATAGCCAATTGTAAAATGTTCTTAGTTTCTTATAAACATTTTTCAAGACTTTTTTTTTTTTTAACATTATTGAAGGTCAAGAATTAGATTCACCACATCTCAAATGTGTGATGTGTATTTAATGTTCTTTCTTTTTAAAAGTTCTGTATTTAAAATTAGGTGCAGGCAGTTTGACAAAATGACCTTAACCAAGTCATTCAACTTCTTTGTCTCAGTTTCCCCAACTGTAAAATGAATGGTGCTAGTTTGGATAATCTGCAAGACCCTTCCCAATTCTAATATTTTCTATTCTAAAGCTCCTCCTACCTCTGATATTCCAGTTCCTATTTTCTAAGGGCCTCCATTTTAATGAATTGGACAAAGGCACAGATAACACACCGCTGATGTCACAAAGTCAGGAGGCAAAGGTAACATACTGGACAACAGATGCAGAATTCAAAAATATCTTAACAAGCTAAAATACACATTAAGATGCTACTTGCTAGGAATAAATGTAAAGTCTGAAAGGGGTTCAAAAATGAGTCTTACAAGTACAAGTTGGGGGAGGGGTAGTTAGACAACAATTTTTTTTAAATACCTGTATCTCAAGCTTAATAAGAATTAACAATATAAAAACTAATAAGATCTCACTTGGTATATAGCCCAGAAAAAAGGAGGCGATAAAGTCTTGTGTTTGCAGTATCTAGTCGCGGGTTTGGGTTCCACATTTTATGAAGTCAGTCAGTTAAGGAATATTTATTAAGTTGCTAGGAACTTGTATAAGGTGCTGGAGATACAAAGAAAAGCATAAACAATCCCTTTCTTCAAGTAGGTCACAGAATAGGAGAGGCAACATGTAAACACTTATGTAAAAGCAACAGAATAAATTGGAAATAATCAACAGAATTAGAGAACTAGAATTAAGGGAGGGATAGGATGGGATGGAGAGGCTTCTAACAAAAGGTGGGGTTTTATTGGGAGTCAGTAATGTTTATAAGAGAAAAATAGTGTAGAAGATGATAACCAGATGATAACCATGCTATACTGACTCATAAAAAGAACTGGGATTGTTTAACTGGAGAATACTCAGAGAGGATATAATAACCATCAAGTATTAGAAGGACAATGAAAGAAGATTAAACTATTGCGCTCTAAAGAACAGAAGTAAGAACAACAGGTGTAAGATGCAAATCATCATTTAGACTCAATGTAAGGGAAAACCTTTTAACCATTGGTATTATCCAGAAATAGAATGGACTGCTTCAAAGGCTGATGGTTTCCTAGCACTGGATGGCTATGTTCTAGGTACATTTTTAGGTAGTTTAGAGCTGATATGATCCGTCACTTTCCAACTGAAATTCTATGATTCTGTTTTCTTTGTCCTAAAGTCTTTTTTTCCCCTTAGCCTAGATCTTCTATGCTGCATGCTCTGGTCCTTTCCAGTCCCCAAATTCTGGGTACTAGAGTTGTTTCTGCCCCAATACTCTATGCTTCTAGTCTATGTAAATGAGAAATTTTCATTTATCCTGTATATAGCTTATTTGTTTTCGGTTATTTGGCATCTAGGCACTCAATATATGCTTTCTGACTTCCTGACATCTCTCCTGACTTATTCAGATGGAAACCACCTATCTCTGCTATAGATTAAGACCAAAAACTTTTTTCTTTCTAGAAAACTATGCAAGCACAACTAGCAAATTCATAAATTGGGATTTTGATTACATTCTTACCATAAAGAACAGAAAGGCAGTATGACATGGAAGATGGAGGTTGCTGGCTTGGAAGTCAAGAAAAACACCTGAATTTTGGGTCCTGCTTCCAACATATGCTGGGTTTACGTCAATGAGCAACTCATATAAACACCCTTGTGGCTCAATTTCCTATCTATAAAAGGGGGGGTGATCATTTTTGTTGTTAACAACAAATTGCAGTCAGCCTCAAATGAGATAATATATGAAAGGTGCATTTAAAGGCACTGGAGAAATATATTGTCATTACATTGGGAATTGAGGAGCAGTAGAGTATAGTATACTTGGCAATTCCAATAGTCTTGTGATGGGAAGAGCCATCCGCATTCAGAGAGAGAACTGTGGAGACTGAATGTAGATCAAGACAGTATTTTCACCTCTTTTTTATTGTTATTTGTTTGGTTGGTTTTTTTCTTTCTCACAGTTTTTTTCCCCTTTTTATCTGATTTTTCTTGTATGACATGACAAATATGGAGGTACATTGAGAAGAATTACAGGTTTAATCTATATCAGATTGTTTGTTGCCTTGGGGAGGGGGGAGGAGAGGGAGAAAAATTTGGAACACAAGGTTTTGCAAAAATAAATGCTGAAACTATTTTTACATGTATTTGGAAAAATAAAATATTATTTTAAAAAGAGGGAAAAGTGTACTTGAAAGAAATGGATTCAAGTCCCACCTATGACACATTTTGGCTATGCAATTCTAGAATCTTGTAACTCCACAACAGCTCTCCAAGAGAGTTGAAGAGAAGGTGCTGACCTACACTGGGAGGAGTTTTCTCATTAAAGAATTCCTCATACCAATAAAATCCCAGACCCACTCCCTATCTCCCCTATTATTAATATTAATATCTGGTTAGAAAGTTTAAGGCTTTGATTAAAGGTGTCAGCACAGGAATATGTTGATGAGTCCAGATCTCTAGGGGGGCAATTGTAGTTGCAGTGGATACAGTCCTGGGCCCAGAATCTCTTCCTGATTTCAAATCCAGCCTCAGAAACTAGGTGCGTGACCCTGGGCAAGACACTTAACTTTGTTTGCCTCAATTTCCTCATCTGTAAAATGAACTAGAGAAGAAAAAGGCAAACCATTCCAATATCTTTACTAAGAAAACCCTACAAGGGGCCATGAAGAGTCAGATATGACAGATAAATGATGGAAAAGCAACAGATTTCTACAGGAAAAAGTGAGATGTACATAATTCAGAGGTAGTTGGGAAAAGGTAAACATATTTTCACTTATTGTCCACAAAAAGTCTCTTTTGATATGGGCAAATTTGTTATCATTAAGCCAATTTAAATTAAATAATTTGTACCAGGAACTATGCTAAAGGACGGGGATACAAACATATATATAAACAAGGAAAACAGTCAAAGTCAGGAGTGGGTCCTAAAGAGAAATGAAAGTGTGAACATGGCAGGTTTGAGTGTTTTTCTTAAAAATGGAGGTTCTGGGAGGATCCAACCAAACAGAGGAAGGGTGAACTTAGAGGGGAAGAAGGCTCCTTTCCCATGATAGAAAAAGTCTAGAAAGCAGGGAGCAAAACCTGATGGAGAACAAAGGAACAAATAAATTAAAAAGGAAATAAAATAGTTTATGGCATAAAGGAGAGACCACCAGAGCAGGAGCAGAGACCTCATTCACGGCCCAGCTCTCTCATTTGCCAGGTGTGTGACCACAGGTGAATCACGAGCAGCAGTTACAGTGGAGGGGAAAGTACGTTACAAATTACACAGGACTGAAGCACGGGATGATCATGAAGAAGAAGCTGAGACTTGAGAAGAGAAGCACAAACCAAGCATTAATTAATGAATTTGCTCACAGTTCACTTCTCTGTGCCCTCAGATGCCAGGATACAAGGTACAGACAGCCCTGGGCCAGTTTCCCAAGCCAGGTCTGATTTGATTCAGTCAAATCCTGAAATCTCTTGCATTGTGCTTTCTTGTGGTCTGGCTAAAGAGTCAGGGCTTGTGACCCGCTCAGGGTTGAGCGCTCATGGAGGTGAAACACTGGAGGGATGAGTCATTTGAGTCAGAGAGGGAAACTGTCACTTCGGCAGTGGAAACTTGTAACCCCCATTGGTGCGAGGACACAGCCAGAGCCTGGAGGCCGCTGGGACGCTGGGGCTGCAGTTGCTGCCCGTCTGGCAGATACCAATTCAATTCCATTTCACAAACATTTATTAAGTGCCTACTGTATACTAGGCACAATGCAAAACATAAAACAGCCCTTGCTCTCTCAGAATATTTGAATGTAATCTTTTCTACTATCGCTACAGAATTTACAAGTCAGAGCTGGGAGAGCCCTTAGAACCCAGTTTGTCAGAGCTAGAAGGGCCCTTAGAGCCCAGGATGTCAGAGCTGGGAGGGCTCTTAGAGCCCAGGAGGTCAGAGCTGTGAAGGTTCTTAGAAATAGGATTTTAGATTAATAGCTGAAAAGAACTTCATAGTCCACCCCTTCATTTTTCAAATGCTACAACTGAGGTCCCCAAAATGTTAAGTAACTGGCCCCAAATTTTGCAGATACTAAGAGTCAGGCCAGGTACCTTGTCTTCAGAACCAGGTTTTTCTTATCTGAGAGGAACCATAGAAGCCAGAACTGGAAGGGACCTTCCCTACACAGAACTGAACAAACTCCACAGGAACTTAGACTATATAATAGCTGAAGCAGAAGGGAATTTGGAAACTATCTAGTCTCATCATTTAGAAAAAAAAAAAATTTAACTCCTGTTGAAACTTTTTGGGGAGAAGATTATATCAGAGTCTTTTCCAAATCCAAAGGTCCAGAGAGGAGTCTCAAGAAATGTTGCAAGTTTTTCTCCAGAAATTAAAACTAAATTTAATTCCTTCGAATGCATCATGTGGTGGAAAGAGAGCTGGATTTGGAGTCAGCATAACTCTGTGAATAGAAAACTGGCCTCCAGGCAAAGAGACTTGGGTTCACATCCTGCCTCTGACACCTGGGGACCCTGAGGAGGTCACTATACCTGGGAATGTCCCAGGCAAGGGCAGCACTTAGTTTTAGAGCTGCTGCTGCTGTTTCTGCTGCTTTGGAGGAAGGACTTTCCTCACCAAGAGTTCCCTGCTTACTCTGATGAAATCTCAAATCCCACCCCTCCAAAACACACACACACACACACACACACACACACACACACACACACACACACACAAACACAACTTAATAACTGTGTAATATTGGGCAAGTCACTTCCCTCTCTGGACCTCAGTTTCGGTAAAGTAAGGAAGTTACTCAGATGAGCTGAAAGGCTTCTTGTAACTCCAGATCCTATGATCTTATGCAGCCTTTCAGAGGGGAGTGGAGAAGTGCTTTAACAAATATGTGAAAAAAAAAAAAAAAAACCCGTAGATCTTTGGAGAAACAGATACTTGGCAATTGAGAGCTATTCTGAGAGAGGTCAGTCAGCGGCTGATCTGCCCCATCTCAGTGAGGGGCTGGGCTCTTTCCTCAGAGAAGCTCCCATCTCTTTCTAGGGCTGTCTCCAAGGACCTCAATGGTGAGACTCTCTCACACCTCCAGGAGAAAAAAGAACCCTGAGAAATGGTACCATGGAGACAAGTGCAATGTTCTCACTGCTCCAAGCAAAATCAGAGAAGATGGCTCCTTCAACAGGATAAATAACAAGGAGCGTTTCTCTTGCAGAATTGATATGCCCATCTGTGTACCCCAACATTATGGCTGCAAGCCTGGGGATCCCACTGAGTTTTCTTTCTGCATCAAATCAAGAGGTTGAACCCACAAAACAGCCTCAATCTTGCAAGAGTAACACCTTAACTAAACCTTTGGTTTCTTGCATCTCTAGCAGCTGCACATGTGCAAGGCATTAGTTCCAGTTCAGAAATGAAAACTATTTAGAAACCAGTCCCCATTAACAAGGTGGGCTGCTTTCTCAACAATCACCGTCAAAGAAAAAAACTTGCCCCGAAGATGATCCTGGAAAGAGGTTGTTCTTCATTGTTGGACAGGAATTTTGTTTTTGGTCTTATAGTCATTTTTCTCTAAAAGAAAAAAATGTCAGAAATATTTCCTCACCTGAAAAATGAGAGTTAAGATTCCTTCTAAGTACCTTAGGGTTCTTCTTTTTTTCCCTTCCTCCATCCCCCATGCTGGCATATGAAATGATGTGGGATTTGTTATTTTTTTTTAACCACCACCAATTAAAAAGAAAAAAAAAAGATACGTAAGACTGAGATCCTTAGAAGGAGATGTAAGAAGCTCTTGTATTTTCCTTAAAATTAATTTTCTTATGCAAATCACTTTCCATAAAACAAAAAATGGGGAATTGTTAAGGATCATGCCTAAGTGAAGGGGTAGGTCAATTCTCCAAGAGTCTCCATAGATGTGAATGATAACACTTGAAGGAGTTGCAAATCAGCCTGCGCATATGTTCCTTGTGGATTGGGAATGAAATAAATTGGAGGCAAGAGGAAAGAGGAGAATGTCAGATGGCACAACTGCCTCTAATTTGAGAATCTGGGTTCTAAGGTCCCTCCCAGCTCTGACCTCCTGGGTTCTAAGGGCCCTCCCAGCCCTGACCTCCTGGGTTCTAAGGGCCCTCCCAGATCTGACCTTCTGGGTTCTAAGGGCCCTCCCAGCTCTGATCTTCTGGGTTCTAGGGGCCCTCCCAGCTCTGATCTTCTGGGTTCTAAGGACCCTCCCAGCTCTGACCTCCTGGGTTCTAAGGACCCTCCCAGCTCTGATCTTCTGGGTTCTAGGGGCCCTCCCAGCTCTGACATTCCAAGTTCTAAGGGCTCTCCCAGATCTGACCTCCTGGGTTCTAAGGGCCCTCCCAGCTCTGACCTTCTGGGTTCTAAGGACTCTCCCATCTCTGATCTTCTGGGTTCTAAGGGCCCTCCCAGCTCTGATCGTCTGGGTTCTAAAGGCCCTTCCAGCTTTGACAGTCTTTGTCCTCAAGGCCCTAGTTTTACTATTCATTATTGACACTATTTTCAAAAGATCTTCCCAGCTATGATCTGTGTTCAAAGAATCCTCCCAGTTCCAACAGTATCTCTAAGGTTCCTTCCATCTGTGATATTGTATGTATTCAGGTCCTTCCTATCTGTGATAGTCTATGTTCTAAAGTTCTTTTCAGCTCTGATATTTCATGTTCTTGCCTTTACTCCACCATATTAGCTCCTCTTCTCTGATAGTCAATGTTCTTAAAGTCACACTAGTTCTAACATGCTTCGAATCTATGAAATGATGTGGGATTTGTTATTTTTTTTTTAACCACCACCAATTAAAAAGAAAAAAAAAGATACGTAAGACTGAGATCCTTAGAAGGAGATGTAAGAAGCTCTTGTATTTTCCTTAAAATTAATTTTCTTATGCAAATCACTTTCCATAAAACAAAAAATGGGGAATTGTTAAGGATCATGCCTAAGTGAAGGGGTAGGTCAATTCTCCAAGAGTCTCCATAGATGTGAATGATAACACTTGAAGGAGTTGCAAATCAGCCTGCGCATATGTTCCTTGTGGATTGGGAATGAAATAAATTGGAGGCAAGAGGAAAGAGGAGAATGTCAGATGGCACAACTGCCTCTAATTTGAGAATCTGGGTTCTAAGGTCCCTCCCAGCTCTGACCTCCTGGGTTCTAAGGGCCCTCCCAGCCCTGACCTCCTGGGTTCTAAGGGCCCTCCCAGATCTGACCTTCTGGGTTCTAAGGGCCCTCCCAGCTCTGATCTTCTGGGTTCTAGGGGCCCTCCCAGCTCTGATCTTCTGGGTTCTAAGGACCCTCCCAGCTCTGACCTCCTGGGTTCTAAGGACCCTCCCAGCTCTGATCTTCTGGGTTCTAGGGGCCCTCCCAGCTCTGACATTCCAAGTTCTAAGGGCTCTCCCAGATCTGACCTCCTGGGTTCTAAGGGCCCTCCCAGCTCTGACCTTCTGGGTTCTAAGGACTCTCCCATCTCTGATCTTCTGGGTTCTAAGGGCCCTCCCAGCTCTGATCGTCTGGGTTCTAAAGGCCCTTCCAGCTTTGACAGTCTTTGTCCTCAAGGCCCTAGTTTTACTATTCATTATTGACACTATTTTCAAAAGATCTTCCCAGCTATGATCTGTGTTCAAAGAATCCTCCCAGTTCCAACAGTATCTCTAAGGTTCCTTCCATCTGTGATATTGTATGTATTCAGGTCCTTCCTATCTGTGATAGTCTATGTTCTAAAGTTCTTTTCAGCTCTGATATTTCATGTTCTTGCCTTTACTCCACCATATTAGCTCCTCTTCTCTGATAGTCAATGTTCTTAAAGTCACACTAGTTCTAACATGCTTCGAATCTATGAAATGATGTGGGATTTGTTATTTTTTTTTTAACCACCACCAATTAAAAAGAAAAAAAAAGATACGTAAGACTGAGATCCTTAGAAGGAGATGTAAGAAGCTCTTGTATTTTCCTTAAAATTAATTTTCTTTTGCAACTCACCAGTTCTCTACTCAGAGGGAAACTACAAGCAAATTGTTTTGACCTTGGGCATATCACACTAGAAAAGTGCACCACAAACATTGGTCGATGAGAAAACCTTCCTGTCTCTTTTTATCTTCTATCAGTAGTGGTGGAAAGCTCAGTGCGGTTACAGTTCTTTCTACTGCTCATTTCTCAGAAGAGCTGATCACATTTAATCACTCCGTCAGTTGGCACAAACACCATGTTTGTAATGAAAAGCCAGCAAACCTCTCACCTCATCAGTTCCTCCATCAAGATCTACCTGTTGATACAGGTTCTCAGGGCTCTGGTCCATCAGTACTGACTTCAGCAAAGTCTTCATCTTCATTGCTCATTTACTATGGTTCATTTGTGAGGAGTAAATGACAAAACGTTGTGATCTTACATGTGAAAAATCATAGGATCAGAGATTATAGCTGGAAAACACCTCAGAAGCCATTTCATCCATGGTCCTTCTTTTAAAAATGAGATAAGTGAGACCCAGGGCTTCCCTAATGTTATACTGATAGCAAGCAGTAAAGATAGGATTTAAATAAGGGTCTTCTGGATTCAGATTTGGATAGTTCCAGAGCCAATGCTCTTTCCACTGTATTTGGCCATGCAGGCAAGGACCATGTCTTAGTTTTGTTTGGTTGGGTTTTTGTCCTCTCACTTGGTCTCCCTTTTCCCATTCCAAGTTAACCTTCCCACCAAGCTTGAGTAATATTTTTAACATCCCACGATAATCAGATATCAAAAAAACAACTTTTCTTTACTCCCGATTGCCTTCCATATGGCATTAACCAGTCACTATAATCTTTTCTCATATATTTCTCCTTTTGCACACTCAGTCAAAATGAACCATGAATTCCAAGTTTTGCTTACTCTTTTGGGAAGAATCTGTGTGCCGTTAAGTTTGATTTAAATTCCAAGAGGAAAAAAAAGTTAAGAATAGCTTATTATTAAAGGGATGTTTTGGAGTACTTAGCAAGGGAAGCAGCGATCACTAAGAAAGGACATGGCTTGATCAGCTCATGCTGACTGACCAGCTATAAGAGAAGGTAATAGAAATGAGATTTAAAAGAGAACTTAGAATCTAACCCAATATAATGAGTGGGGAGGGTCTTCACCAAGAAGAAGCTGGGGAATCTGATCTCACAAAGGCATGATAATATGTAATACAAGTGCCATCTGATCTCCATTTTTGGAGCTATATTTTGTAACTAGTTCTGGTCTGTTAACCACAAGATGAGGAGATAGATTACAGACTGACTGCGTAGTTAGAACTGAGGTGAATTCAAAAGACACAGGTCAGCCAGGGCTTTGCTCTCAGCCCTCCTTCCTGAGAGGCTATGTTATGGTGAGAGAGACAGTGATATCAAGGGAGAGGCCTTCCACCTTCCCAATAAACCATGAATATAGTTGTCTGTTCTCTTTATATTTGTTCTGTCTCACTTTCAGAAGATTGGAGATGGTGATCATCGTTCAATCAATTTAATCATATTGTAAACCTTACCTGGGGTTTCTTCAAAAAGAATTGTTTACCAGTTCCTTCTCCAGTTTATTTTACAGATGAGGAAACTGAGGTAAATAGGATGAAGTGATTTGTCTAAGTTCACATGGCTAGTAAGTGTCTGAGGACAGATAAGAACTCAGGTCCTCCTGACTCTAGGTCTGCCACTAGCTGCCCTTGTAAGATTTGAAATGTCAGGTTAGCAATCAATCTATCAGAAGTCTAGAAGTGGGATCCATGCCAGGAGATAATGAAGAGCAAAGCCCCAAACTGCTTTGCCTAAGTCTTGATACACATAAAGGGTGATAGCATAAGCAAATTAGAACAGCATGGAATAGTTTACCTGTCAGGACTATGGATAAGGGAAGACAAAATAAGATATAGAGACATTATGAAATGAAAAATATAATTTTGATTACAATTTTGCATAAACAAAATCAATGCAACTAAAACTAACAAGAAAGCAGAAAACTGAGGCAGGGGGAGAGGATTTATATCAAGTACCTCTGTTAATGACCTTATTTCTCAACTATATAGAGAACTGAATCAAATTTATAAGAATATAAGTCTGATGTGGCCAAAGGATATGAACAAGAAGTTTTCAGACAAAAAAAGAATCAACGCTTATTCAGTCACATGAAAAAAAAAATGATTTAAATCACTATGATTAGAGAAACTCAAGTTAAAATAGCTGTGAGGGTACTATTTCACACCTATAAGATTGACTAATATGATAGAAAAGGAAAATAATAAGTAGTATTGGAGGGGATATGAGAAAATTGGATCATTAATGCACTGTTGGTGGAGTTGTGAATTTATGCAACCATTCTGGAGACCAATTTAGAAATATGCCCAAAGGAATGTAAAACTATGTACATCCTTTATTCCAGTAATACAACTACTAGTTTTATACCCCCTAGGATATATATATATATAGATATATAAACATAGATATGTACATATATATACACACACGCAATACAAACACATACATATTTTTTTAAAAGGGAAAAGAACCTATTTTGTACAAAAATATTTATAGCAGCTCTTTTTATAATGGCTAAAAATTGGAAATTGAAGAGATGCCCATCAATTGTAGTAAAAGTGGTTATGGCATGTGATTTTAATAGAATATTATTGTACTCTAAGAAATGACAAGCAGGATGATTTTTTTAAAAACCTGGAAAGACTTACACGAACTTCTATATAGTGAAATGAGCAGA
The DNA here is from genome assembly GCF_016432865.1 of Antechinus flavipes. Classification (NCBI taxonomy): domain Eukaryota; kingdom Metazoa; phylum Chordata; class Mammalia; order Dasyuromorphia; family Dasyuridae; genus Antechinus; species Antechinus flavipes. Next base: position 667,265,310 of record NC_067398.1, read on the forward strand.
ACCAGGAGAACATTGTACACAGTGACAGCAATATTGCGTGATGATCAACTATGAATGTCTTAGCTATTTTCAGTAAGACAATGATCACACAACAAGACAATTCCAAAGAACCCATGATTAAAAATGTCATCTGCCTCTAGAGAAAGAACTGATAGCATCTGAATACAGACCAAAGAATACTGTTTTTCATTTTTTTCTTTCCTTCCTTCTTCCTTTCTTTCTCTCCTTCTTTTGTTTTATTTTGTTCTGAGTCTTCTTCCACAAAATGACTAATAAAGAAATGTTTTACATGATTGCACATGTATGACCTATATCAGATTGCTTACTATCTCATGAAGGGGTGAAGGAAGGAATAGAATTTGGAACTCAACACTTAAAAAACAAAATAATGAATGTCGAAGTTTATTTTTACATGTAATTAGGGGGAATAATTCCATTACATTCTTTTTTTTTATAAATTTTTATTTTTTATTTAATGATTACTTTATATTGACAACATTATCCCTTGCACTCGTTTCTTTTCCGATTTTTTCCCCCTCCCTCCCTTCACCTCCTCCCCTAGATGGCAAGCAGTCCTTTATATGTTAATTCCATTACATTCCTTAAAAAAGGAAGAAAATAAAGCTTGTTCCATTCTTTTATTTTAAAAAGAGAATCAGGTCTTGAGATAATAATATTAAAAATTAATCAACCCAATACCTCAGGGAGTACCCTAGAACCTTGAAGGAGACATGCAGTCAGCTTTGCTCGGAGAAAATGAGCCCAGAGCCTCGTTTCATCAATAATGAAAGCTCCTCAGGTTCACTCTATTACTACCTCCACGTGGGGTCAAAGTGTGGGCAAGTTTTCATCATTAAGAAACTAGGGAGGTTATAGGAGAAGTTGAAACAACAACCAGATGAGCCCTTGGAATCATGGTTTTTGAGGTTTTGCCCAATAGAACCAGTTCAGAGATTCTCTCTGTTGAAGAATTTCAGTGGGAGTTCACAAAAGTTTTAATTTTGCAAAGCCAATTAATTAAATCAGTTAGAAGCCCTCCAATAGGGACCATCTTTTATTCTTTCTTGGGTATGAACTGGGAATTGTGCATGCTTCAACTCCATAACAATAAGTATGCATTGTAGCTGATTCCCCAATCTGACTATAAGGGGCAAAGTTACGAGTAAAAATTCCTAGAAGAAATGAGTTTGGTTTTTGTTCTTCAGTCGTGTCCAACTCTTCATGATCCCATTTAGGTTTTATTTTTGGTTGTTGTTGTTTCTTTTTGGCAAAGATACTAAAGTAATTTGCTATTTCCTTCTTCAATTCATTTTTACAAATGAGGAAACTGAGACAAACAAGGTTAAGTGATTTGTCCAGGATCACACAGCTATTAAGTATCTGAGATTGGATTTTAACTCAGGTCTTACTGACTCCAGACTTGGAACTCTACACTGTACCATCAAACAGCCTGGTAAGTTTGGATAGACTGAATTGATGTGGCCCCCACAATCCACAACAACTAACCATGAGCCTCTGATACACCTTCTTGGAGAAGCCTTTTCAGGGTAGAACTGTGAAGTTGCTCATAATTACTAATAACAGGTGTGAGAAGACTTAACTGGTGGAATTCAAATGACCAGATGAGCTCCTAATTGTAAAGCACTTAGCAAATGCCTGGCACAAAGGAAGTACTATGTAAATGTTAGTTATTATTGTTATTAATTATTAAAGTGGGGGATCGGGCTAGCTTAGCCCTCCGGGTGAATACAGTTTTCAATGCAAATTGCTGCTCTAGGAATAGATAGCAGAAGTACCAGACATTTTGCTAGGTGAATGGAGAGTAATCAAGTCCTTACCCAGTGGGAGCTTTTGGTGTGGCTTTGAAACATGAGGTTAATAAACAGGCAATAAATTGCCAGTCTATGGGGGTGCTGGCAAAACTAAGCATACATGACCTCTATTACTAAGCACCCTTCAGCACCCTACCGCAAAAGCATAAGACATCCTATCAACTTGGATACGAGGTTCGGTGGGATACCAGAAGCCATATCAGGGAACTTCCAACAGATTTCATGGGATATCCTGGTTCTTATGTTTGGAGGAGAGAATGCAAAAGGAGGGGACATCAGTGGGTTCTTGGACACCATCAGCATCTGCATGAATCCTTTGTACAACTTCTATGCTGGTTATTGTGGGCCAAATAGAAACCCTTAGAATTGCCCAAACCTTCCCGTCCCAGGGGAGTTGAAAGATATTTCCTCCCTAGTGATGGAAATAATCAGGTCCCATGGGAGGTAAGAGATATATTTGCTCTCTAGTGATGGAGATGGAGGTCAGAATACTTGCTCTACCAGTTCCCCTTACAACAATCCTAGGTGGCTGGTGAGGAAGACAGATGGTACCTGGTGGTTTACAGTGGACCACAGATCAGAACAAAGTTATTACAGCTATCACAGCAACCATTCCTGACCTCAGCAATACCCAGTGAATGTTATGAGATTGTTACCCTTAATGCACTTTTTCTTTATTCCTGTGGATGAAACTAGTCAGGAAAAGCTTTATTTCTCTTAGTAGAGAGTACAGTAGAACTCCATCCTTCTTCCTCATGGCTTCTCAAAGTCTCCTTGGTAAAGCCACAGTTGACTAAAACATATTCCACTTCCTGAAGGCAATGAGGTCCACCCTGACACTGATGACATGTGACTTCGCCAAGGTGAATGAAGGCCCTAAGGACCTAGATGAGATAGGGGCCCATAACATGGACAAGGAATGGGAAATTAATACTAAAAAAATCCAGAGTCCACTCAACCATATGTACGGGAATAGAGTATGGAGAGAACTCAGATGATTCCAAATGGCACAATCCAAAACAAATTACTGACTCTCACTACCCTATAGTCTTAAAAAAAAAATGCCCAAATGCTTATTGGACCTTTTGGTTTTTAAAGCAATTACATTTGGGGTATTTTGATGACTTCCATTTATCAAGTTATTCATGAATCAAAAATGATAATTTTTGAGTGATGCCTAGAACAGTATAGCCCTGAAGATATAAAGTGGGTTGTCCAACAAATTCTCTCCCTTATGACTCTTTGAGGCTCATGTTTTTTTGAGATCTTGTCTATGAAAACTTTGGGATAATTAGATGAAAATAACCATTAGATTTCTGGAACAATAATTTCCCCAAAATGGCTACTCACTAGCCCCTTAAAATTATTTCTAAATTATTTTTAATCAACAAAAATCTGTCTTTATTCTTCCCTATTTCCACCTTCCAGACCCCAATGAGACAAAAAAATAGAATCCCCATTACTAACATGTAGAGTCAAGTAGAACAAATTTCTACAAGGGTCATGTCCTAAAAACATGTCTCAGTTCACAATCTTGAATCTATCACAGCTCAGTCATGAAGGTAGATTCAGTTTTGAAAAGCAGTTTGAAAAGCACTTGTTAGTGTTACAATCAAAACGATCTGGCCCATAACTCCCTGAATATGGGTCATAAACTCAGTGAATCAATAGCATGACAAAACAATCAAAAATAGGTAAGTGGTCTTTATTATAAGAAGTATGGCTCCCAAGGATAATGAATATCTGATCTCCCTGTCTTTCTCTGGATCTCTGTCCTCTATCTTGGCTAAAATGAAACATAGAACAATATCTTCAGTTTGGGTTGCCATTCTTTTTGAAGGCTTTGAAATGTGTCCAGAGATAGGTAATCTGGATGGAGGGAAGAATGAAAACCAATGAGAGGAAATGGGGATGTTTAACCTAGAGAACAGAAGACGTGGGGGATAGGAGAAAGAGACAAAAAACCCATCAAGTTTTGAAGCTTTTAGTGGATAAAGAATTATGCTTATTTTACTTAGAACCAGGGGTTATAGCTAGGAGCAACAGAGTGGTTATCTGGAAACCAAATTCTGGCTTGATATAAGGAAACATTTCTTAACAATTAGAGCTGTCAAACTGTTCATAGCCTTTGATCCAGCAGTGTCTTTACTGGCCCTGTATCTGGAAGAGATCATAAAAGAAGGAAAAGGACTCATGTGTGCAAAAATGTTTGTAGCAGCCCTTTTTGTAGTGGCAAAGGACTGGAAACTGAGTGGATGCCCATCAGTTAGAGAATGGCTGAATAAGTTATGGTATTAGAATGTTATGGAATATTATTGTTCTATAAGAAATAATCAGCAGATGATTTCAGAAAGGCTTAGAGAGACCTACATGAACTGATGCTAAGTGAAATGAATAGAACCAAGAGAATATTGTACACAACAATAAGATTATGTGATGATCAGTTGTGATGGTCTTGACTCTTTTCAACAATGAGGTGATTCAGGCCAATTCCAATAGACTTATGTTGGAGAAAATCATCAGCATCTAGAGAGAGGATATGAGGACTGAATGTGGATCACAGCATAGTATTTTCACCTTTTTTGTTGTTTGTATGCTTTTTTTTTCCATTTTTTTCCTTTTTGATCTGATTTTTCTTACGTAGCATGATAAATGTGGAGATATGTTTAGAAGGATATGCTTAATATATGTTTAATCTATATTGGATTACTTGCTAAGTAGGGGAGAAGGAGAAAAATTTGGAATACAAGGTTTTGCAAGGGAGAATGTTGAAAATTATCTTTGCATGTATTTTGGAAATAAAAAGCTATTACTATTTTTAAAAACAAAGTTAGATAATGAACAGGGAAAGTAAAATAAAGAGAGTAAATTTTAAAAATAATTAGAATCATATAAAAGTAACATGGACCAGTAAGTCACTGAAGAACTTTAAGATAGGACACATATGGAGGTGATTGGTAGCAAAGTCTAGGTTAGAAGCAAAGGTGGAAGTGAAATGAAAATTGGTTTATCTGTGCTCTTCTCTAAGATGGAGGTTCCAGGAAGAACTCACAAATGAGAAAAAGGAGGATATACTGGTGGAGGAATGTTGTAGAGGGAGAGGAATGTTCCAGGCTGAGAAAGTCACAGAATAGGTCATCTTGAAGAAGATACTTTCTCTCTCTGGGGTCCAGTTTCCTCCTTTTTTTCACTTCAAATTTTTAAAAATTTTATTTTATTGTAGCTTTTTATTTACAAAACATATGCATGGGTAATTTTTCAACATTGCCTCTTGCAAAACCTTCTGTTCCAAATTTTCCCCTCCTTCCTCCCACACCCTCATCTAGATGGCAGATAGTTAATACATGTTAAATATGTTAAAATATATATTAAGTCCAATATATGTATACATATTTATACAGTGATCTTGCTGCACAAGAAAAATTGGATCTAGAAAGAAAAAAAAATCTGAGAAGGAAAACAAAAATCAAGAAAACAATAACAGAAAGAGTGGAAATGCTATGTTGTGGTCCATACTCAGTTCCCATAGTCCCCTCCCTGGATGTAAATGGCTCTCTTCATTACTGAACAATTGGAACTGGTTTGAATCATCTCATTGTTAAAGAGAACCACGTCCATCAGAATTGATCATCGTATAGTCTTGTTGCCGTGTATAATGATCTCCTAGTTCTCATTTCACTCAACATCAGTTCTCTGAAATCATCCTATTGGTCATTTCTTACAGAACAATAATATTCGATAATATCCATATACTATAATTTATTCAGTGCAAATGAGCATCCATTCATTTTCCAGTTTCTTGCCCCTACAAACAGGGCTGCCACAAACATTTTTGCACATATAGGTCCCTTTCCCTTCTTTAAGATCTCTTTGGGATATAAGCCCAGTAGAAACACTGCTGGGTCAAAGGGTATGCACAGTTTGATAACCCTTTGGGCATAGTTCCAAACTGCTCTCCAGAATGGCTGGATCTATTCACAATTCCACCAACAATGTATCAGTGTCCCAGTCTTTCCACATCCCCTCCAACATTCATCATTATCTTTCAGTTTCTCCTTTATAAAATAACAGAATTGGATGTCACAGTCAAAAGGCCCTTTGACATTCTATGTTCTAAATTCCCCCCCTAGATCTAACACCTTACTCCTGGCTTTTAGACTGTCTCCTAGTTCTGACATTCTGTTTTTTATGTTCTAAAAGCCCCCCTAGATAGGACAATCTATATTCTATGTTCTAAGTTTCCTTTCAGCTCTGACATTGTGTCCACTATTCTCTGATTCTAAGAAGGTATTGTTAAGCTATCCAAACTGTGTTCTGAATGAAATCTCAATGTGGTTCACCGTGGCTGCTCTGGGAATCCCAACAGGTAAATTCTCCCTTCCAGAGCCCCAGGGGCCCCATGGCAGACACTAAATGTCAGAGGCACTGCACCCTCTACCAGTCTCAGATGTGGTAACAGTACTTCTGCCCCCCCTCTGTCTGCAGAGGAAGGCCTGTCGCACTCTGGGTGGCTGGGCCCCCAGCAGAGGGTTCCCGCCTTTGCTACCTGTCTACCTGCCTTGCCACTTCCTTTCTATCAGCCTTACAAGTGGAGATTGTGTTCTCTTTAGGCGTCTGATATAAATTAAGGGATGATTAACATCTCCCTTGACTTCACAAGGGAAGTTGAAGATACCTTTGCCAGAAACCTCCCCTTCATGCTGCTTGGGGGCCAGCTCCTGGTACAGCCTGTTCCTCCTCTGGAATTCAGAAATCACACTCTGGACCAATTGATTTCCCACAAGGTTCGCTTTTAGTCTGTTTCCCTTTCCCAGAAGGCATATGCTATCACCACAGTAACCCCACTCTCTTAATATCCGTGCATGGTACACTATATCAAAACATGACATCATTACCAATGAATTCCACCTTAGTTTCAGTGTATAGAGAAAAGTTTGGCAGGGTCTCTTGAAAGCTGTTGTTTAAAAAAAGCAAAAATTTGAATTCTGAGGATCTTAAGGATCTGAGTACCTTGTATGTCCTAGCCTCAATTATGATCTTCATCTTAAAGAAAAACTTTGAAACGGGAAATTTTTCTCACTCCCTCAAGCAAAGACAACTCTGAGATGCTGGATAGTATTTGTCCATTTAATCAATCAATCAATAAACATTTGTTAAGCCCTTATTATATGCTAAGTACTGTGACAAGCACAAGGGGTTAGAGAGAGAAAGAGAGAGAGAGAGAGAAAGAGAGAGAGACAGAGAGAGACAGAAAGAGAGAAAAAGAGAGCCAGAGAGACAAAGAGAGAGAGAGAGAGAGAGAGAGAGAGAGAGACAAAGAGAGACCTTGCCCTTACAATCTCATAGAGGAAACAACATGGAAACAGTACATACAAAGCAAGCTACAGCTAAATAAATAGGATGAATGCTGTTCAGTTGTATCCAAGTCTTCTTCATCCAGTTTGGAATTTTCATGGTAAAGATCCTAGAGTAATTTGCTGTTTCTTTCTCTAGCTCATTTTAAAGATAAGGAAACTGAGGAAACCAGGGTTAAGTGACTTGCTCAGGTTCACACAGCAAGTAAATGTCTGATTCAAACTCAGGGAAATGTCTTCCTGATTCTAAACCCAATGCTCTAGCCTTTGTAGCAGCTACTTGCCCCTAAGAAAGATAAATAGGAAATAATGCACAAAAGGAAGACACTGAAATTAAGAGGGGTTGGGGAAGGTTCCCTGTAGAAAGTGGGATATTAGTTAGAACTTAAAAGAAGCCAAGGAAGTCAATAAAAGTAGGAGGGAGAGTGTTCCAAGCATGGAAGACAACTACAGAAAATGTCAGGAGATGGCGTTTTATACAAGCAATGAATATTTATAAAATGCCTACTACGTGAAGAGAGAAACGAACAATATACAATGATAAACAGTAGACTTAGTCCCTTTTTTCAGGGATCTTATAATGAGGAAAGTTAAGAAATATAATCAACAACTCAGTAATCCAAGGCAACCCTAGTAAATTTTGGCTGGAAAATGCCATCCACATGCAGAGAAAGAACTATCATGACCAACTATAGATCAATACATAGTATGGTCATTTTCTCTTTTTCTTTTTTTTTTCTCATGATTTTTCTCTTTTGTTCTGACTTTTTTCTTCCAATATGATCCACATGAAAATATGTAAATATATGTATAACAAAAAACTGGGGGAAATGTTTTTTTTCAAGATAATATATGAGATACTTTAAGGAGACAACACAAGCAGATAGTATAGACATCGTGTCTAAATTATAGAAATAGTATACTATAGAAAGAGCATTGGTCTTTAGAGTAACAAAGTATATAAACATTTGTTAAACCCTGTTGCTTTCATGGAATGACACCTATCCCAAGCCAATTTTATCATGGGGACTTTTCCATACATTTTCATCTGACTCTCCAAAGATCAGTATGTGAGAAACCATTCCAGGTTTTCCACTTAAACAATAAGGGCTGTCCAACAACAGAGGGCATGCCTTGAAAAAAAAGTGTTAACGTGTTTAACAAATTGCTGTCTAGGGAAGGGAGGGGGAAGGGAGGGAGAAAATTTTGGAACACAAGGTTTTGCGAGGGTGAATGTTGAAAACCATCTTTGCATATATTTTGAAAATAAAAAGCTATTATTTGGGGGGGAGGGGGTGTTAAGTGTTAAGATCCCTGTTGCTAGAAATATTTAAGTCTGCAAGCTCAGGGCAAATAGATCTGTTGCAGTTTTTAGAGCTCCAGGCCTGGAGCCCAGAAGGCTTGAGCATTCATTCAGCCTCAGATGTGTACTAGCTGTGTGATCCTAAGCCAATCACTTTATCCTGTTTGCCTCAGTTTCCTCATTGTAAAATAAGCTAGAGAAGAAAATGGCAAATCACTCCAGTATCTTTGCCCAAAAAAAAAAATCCCAAACAGGTTCATAAAGAATTTATATGTAGTTGTTTGCCTGGTATGTCCCCAATAAACCTTAAACTCTTTGAGGACAGAGACTAATTTTTGCCTTTCCTTGCATCTCTGGTGTTTAATGCTTGTAGATTGACTAATTCATTACTTTTCAGAGAGCCTTAATTCCCGAGGTCACATTTGAACTCAAGTAATCCTGATTTCAGGGCAGATGCTCCATCCACTGCACCACCTAGTTGCTCCCCCACAACAAGAGTTTAAATTTAATTGTGGAGGTGACAGAAAGCCCCTTAAGTTAATGAGTTGTGGAAAGATATTGTCAGATTTACACTCTAGGAATATCAGTTTAGCAGCTAAGTGAAGGATGTCCTGGAGTGAGGAGAGACTTGAGGCAAGGAGATTACCCAGTTGGCTATTGTTATAGTCCAAAGGACACTCTCAAGATCTCTCTTAAGAACTTTAGAATTAATTGAAATTTTTATTGTCTCTTGCCTGAATATTGCAATGGCCTTTTAATATCAGATGCATTGCCTGAACCCAGAAGTGCTCAATTGCAGTAGCACAAAAGCCGATAGATGTCCACACTAAGTCTGGGACCAAAAAGATGACGTGATTGAGTAAGGATTTCTAGGTTGTGAACCTGAGTGATTGAGAGGATGGTGGTGGCCTTGACAGTAAGAAAGAAATTAGGAAGTGGGGAGGGTTTGAGGAAAAAGATAAGTTCAGTTTTAGAGCTTGGGAGGAGAGGAAGGTACAGGAAGACAGCCAGTTCTAAATGTCCAAGAGGAAGTTGGTGATATAAGATTGTTGTCCAGAACAGAAACTAAAGCCAATATATAGTCCTGGAAATCACCAGGATGGAGTTGATCATTGAACCTATGATAAAAGCTGATAAGATTATTAAGACAGACAGAAACTAAGAAGTTGAAACAGAGAGGGAAAAAAGGCAGACAGAGACAGACATACATACACAGAGAAAGAGATAGAAAGACTGACAAACCCACAGAGGAAGAGACAATCAGAGACAGAAAAGCACACAGGAAAAGACATAAGAAACACACAGAGAGGAAAAGAGACAGACAGACAGAGAAAGAAAGAGAGAAACATAGAGAGAGAGAGAGACAGAGAGAAAGGGAGAGAGAAGAGGGACAGAGACAGAGAGAGAGAGAGAGAGAGAGAGAGAGAGAGAGAGAGAGAGAGAGAGAGAGAGAGAGAGAGAGTATTCATAATAAAAAAAGAAGACCAATTCAGGACAGTCTTGGGGGGATACTGCCATTAGTGGACATGTTACAAATGAAGGTGCAGCAGAAAAGACTGAAAAAGCAAAGTCAGGTAGAAAGGAGGAGAAGTGAGAAAGAAGTATCAAAAAAACCTAGAAAGGAGAAATCACATAGGGAGAAAAGATGCTCAATGGTGTAGGTGTCACAAAGGATGAGGATTGGGGAAAAACCATTAGGTCTGGCAACTAAGAAATTCTTGATAACTTCAGAGAGGGCAGGTTTGGGGTTTTGAGATTGTCTCCCCAATCTCTACACCTACTCACAGCCCCAAACCACTTCTGATCTGCACAGAAGCTTCTGTTTCTGACTTGGGCCAATTGGCCTATCCTTAGACAGACTGGGCATCTCCCTACCCCTATGGTGTCATCTTTTCGGCCCCAGACTTAGTGTGGACACCCATCAGCTTTAGCCCTATTGCAACTCAGCACTTCTGGGCTCAGGCAATGCACCCGTCTCAGAAGCAGGAATTCCAAGCTGGGCCAGGAGAACAGCTTCAATTCAGTGATGAGGTCAGAGGCCAGACTGCAGAGGGCTTACAACAGAATGAGTAGAGAGGAAACAGAGATTCTGTACTTAAGCTTTTTTCAAGGACTTTAGCTGAGAAGAGGAGAGATAGAAGATGATATCCAGCAGAAATAATGGGATCCGGTGAGGGGGATTTGTTTTGTTTAAGTACAAGGGAGACTTGGGAATGTTTGAATATATCAGGGAAGTCATCAATAAATAGGGAGAAATTGAAGACTGGAAAAAGTGGGTCCATAATGGGGTAGATGTGTTCGAGGATGAGAGGATGGGATTAAAGATGCATATATAAGGCTTGGTCTGGACATGAAAGGCCACCTTTTCAATGGATGAAAGTGAAGAATATGAAATTAGGAGAAGAAGGAGTTTGTGGAGACTGGCCCCTGTTCTTTTGGGAAGTATGAGGCAGCTAAAGCAGAAAAGGAGGGACAGAAGGGAAGTGAGAGGCTTGAGGAATGGTCTAGAATGGCCCCTGTGCTAAGTGGGATAAAGTAAAAGTATCAGACTCCCAAAGTGGCCCACAATACTCCCAAATGCCATTCAAACTTGATTAAAAAATAATTGGGAAATATTTCACAAAATAAGTATAAGTACAATAAAATCTCAATAATGTTACATTTTACAACTAAGTTAATAAGCAAGATCCTTATGTATGGTACAGTCCCCCCCTTTCTCCATTAGTTTGACATTATTGACAGGATTGACTAGGAAGAAATAGAAGACTTGTCTTGTTGCAGTGAAGAGCCAAAGCTTGAATCCCATAGGAAGGACAAACTTATAAAGGATTTTCTCACAACAACCGTGTTGTCTTTGTTCAATAGCATCAGTGGTATTGTGACCCCATTTAGGGTTTCCTTGGCAAAGACATTGGAGTGGTTTGTCATTTCCTTCTCCAGCTCATTTAACAGATGGGGAAACTGAGGCATACAGGGTAAAGACTTGCCCAGGGTTAGACAGCTAGTAAGTGTCTGAGGTCAAATTTGAACTCATGAAGATGAGTTGTACTAGTGCTCTATTCACTGTGCCACTTAACTGCTCCCTAGTAACCATGTGTAAGTCGGGGCAGTGGGGATAGGGGGAGAGGTGGTTAGGAGAATTAGATTCCCATTTTACAGAGGAAGAAACAGAGGTTTTAAAAGAGCCAGGGCCACATGGTTTGGTAGGACCCATGACAGCATACAGGGCTAGTGAATAAGTCTTCTCCAAAATGGTCAGGCAGTTCTGGACATAATTAAGCCCTGATTTCTCTAGGATCAGACACTAGGAAGAGAGATAATGTCTCAACATAGAGGTGTGGAAGGGGAAGGGGGAGTCCCAACCTTTAAGACTTCTAAAAAACATATGAAGTCTAAAACAGATACACAGACCAATAGAAATATAATTCTCAAATTCTACCACCTTCAAGTCTCACCATTGCCCCCTGCCCCCAAGCCTTCTCTGACTACTCTAATTCATCATGACTCCTTCCTGCTCTCAACTTCTGTACTACCCATGACCCATACCACACAATGGTGCCCTCAATCACCAAAGTGCTGTATTGTTCTTTAAGCCGTGAATTCCTCAATGGCAGAGACCCAGTCATCGCTGTCTGTATGTAAATAAACACAGGGGGACTTGAACACTGAAGTCCTTCAAACTCTGGATCAGGGATTCTTACCCTGGTCCATAAAAAAGGGGTTCTTGAATAGATTTCAGGGGTCCTAAACTTAGAATGGAGGAAAAATCCCATCTTTATTTTCCCTAAACTCTACTGTAAGTTTGATTTTTTTTTTCAATTATTATTGCAGGTAATAAACTTTATTCTAAGGAGGAGTCTGGTCTTAGCATACTGCCAGAGAAATGGGTGACAAGATTAAGAACTCCTGCTTTAGACTGAAGTTTGGAGGCTGTTTCTGAGAATAAGTCTCACTTTCCTCTTTTGTAAAATAGAAATAATAATGTTGTACTGAATTCCCCCAGGGATATTGAGAGTCATCTGTGACCTTCCATGGTAAGTCCATGAAGTTTTTCAGTCCAGAAGTCAAATGTGAGACTCTATATTCCTTTATATATTATGAGTTCCAGTCCATACCCCCACACACATGCTTATCCCATTGGGGAAAGACCAGCACAACTGAAGACGAAACAGTTAATTATAATAGCCAACTACAAGTTCTTTTTGTCTTGTCCTCTGAGACAATGGAAGGAAATGACAGGAACGTGGCGAATGTTCTAAACACACAGGGTACAGGGTTACAGAATTCCGGAAGTTCAGGCACAAGCAAAGGTCTTCCAGCTCCCAAGCTGAAGGAATCATCTCTCTGATCTCAGCTGCCCTAGGAGCCACAGGACAATGACCCTCTTCCGTCTTCCAGACCTCTCTCTTTCCTGCTTTCCAGCTTCAGACCCTCTAAATCTTAATGGGAGTCCCAGCTGAAAAACCACAGATTTTGTTATCTAAGACAGTTGTCCCATAGGTATAAATAAAGCATAAAAGAGGACATTAACTCTTTCATCTACCTCTCTCTATATAAAAAGTTGCTCAGGGCTTTCCAGTCCTTTAAAAAAAAATCATTTCCTTAAACCTACTATTCCTCCAAGCTATGATCTTTGGATTTTCCTTCCCTTAAATTGCTAAATTTCTCACTGCTTTTATTTCCTCCACCTGCATTTTACTCCTTGCAAACAAGTTTCCATCCCTTGTACTTTGCTGGGAGACTGAAATTGCTCTCTTAAAGTCATCAATGGGTTTCTCTCAATATTCATCCTCCTTGAATTCTACAAGTCATGTGAATCATAAATTTAAACCTGGAAAGGACCTTAAAATTGATCTAGTCCAATCCTCTCAACTTACCAGTAAGAAAACAGGCTATGAGAAGTGAGTGAGTTGCCCAGGTCTTTGTCACTGTGAGCTCCACACTTTATGTACTATGACATGCTGCATCCATACTCTCATCTTCCTTGGAAATCTTAATTTAGAAAGGCCAAGTTCATTTACTTTATCCCGTGATAAATAGTCATTATCGATAGTCTTGACTTTTGCCTTGCCTCTGGACTTTGATGATTGGAGAAGAGAGTTAAGCTGGTGACTGCACATCTCTGTCTCATTTAAATCTAGTTCATGAGCAAGACATGATATCCCCTCATGATGAGAATGAAGAACAAATGACATAATGCTCTTTTGCACTTCTCCTATTTCTCTGACTGTTCTTTCTCAATCTTTTTTCTTTTTGCTCTTTTGCACTTCTCCTATTTCTCTGACTGTTCTTTCTCAATCTTTTTTCTTTTTGTTCTTTTTCTTCCTTTCATTTTGCTTAATGTTTATATTCCTTATTTGTTCTTGCTCTCTCTCTCTCTCTCTCTTTCTCTTTCTCTCTCTCTCCCTCTCTCTCCCTCCCTTTTTCCCCCCTCCCTCTCTCCTTCTCTCTCTCTCTCTCTCTCTCTCTCTCTCTCTCTCTCTCTCTCTCTCTCTCTCTCTTCCTTTCTCTCCCTCCCTTTTTTCCTCTCTCTCTCTCTCTCTCTCTCTCTCTCTCTCTCTCTCTCTCTCTCTCTCTCTCTCTCCCTTTCTCTCCCTCCCTTTTTTCCTCTCTCTCTCTCTCTCTCTCTCTCTCTCTCTCTCTCTCTCTCTCTCTCAAATTCCATCTACCCCCATAGCTCTCTGTATATAATTCTCAGAATCCTATATCAATGCTCAAACTCTTTCCTAGGCTCCAGGCTCCAATTACCAGCTGCCTACTGGACATCCCCAACAGCATGTTCAATGAATATCAATCTCATCAAATCCAACGCTGAATCTATCATCTTTTCCCAAAACTTGCCCCCGAGTCTAATTTTTCCATTTCTTTTAAAAGAAATACCATCCTTCTGGTCACTCAGAATCATAATTTTAGAACCATCCCTGACTGTTCACTCAGCCCAAGAGTTATTGATTCTGTCTCTGCTATATTTCTTCCATTCACCCACAACTTCCTATTTTGACTACTACTATCCTAATTCTCCTCCTCATTGTACTACTCCTACTATTGTAAGAAACTATTACCTCCTCTTTCCTTCATGTAGTGACCAAATCACCTTCTTCATGCATATCTGATCACTCTCCAGCTCAAAAATCTCTATTGCCAAAAGGATAAATTTTAGACCCATCAGCTTTCCTTTAAAGAGCCTTCATAGTCTACTCAAAACTACCTTTCCAGACTCATCTCAAACTACCACACTGCCACCTTTGCCATAATCTCTGTCCTGATCAAACCAAACCTCTAGTTGTTTCTCAAATTCAATCTGCCTTTTCTCATGTCTGTGACCTTGTTCATGATCCCTCCCATAGCCAGAGGACTCTAGATAATTTTGTGGTTTTACTAGCTTTGTGAACTTGGGCTTAATCTCTGCTTGCCTCACTTTTCTCAACTTTGAATGAGGATAGTGTTAGCATCTACCTTCCAGGATTATTGTGGAGATGAAGTGAAATAATATTTGTCACTTTGTAAACCTTAAAGTACCAGATAAATGCAAACTATTATTGTTATTTAGGACAAATTCTCTCCATATTTCTACCTCTTGAAATCACTCTCTTCCTTAAGATTCCAGTTCAGGGGTCATTTCTTCTCAGACAACTTAGCTGATCTCCCTTACTAGAGTAAATTTGGTTTAAAGCATGATATAAATCAGTTATGTTATTGATAAATGATCCCTCCCTCCTTAATCTCTTTTCAGTCTTTTATGTTCTTATTCAGTTTAACTTGCTACTTTTGTGTATGTGCCTTAGCCCCTTGCTAAATCAGTGTACTTGAGGCAGGGGAACATTTTTCATCATCACATGTAACATCACAATTGCCCAATAAAGAAATCTGCACATGGAAGAACTCAGTAAATGTTGGTGAGATGAAATTTTTGCTAGAATAGGGAGATGGTGCAGCAAGTGACTAGAGTACTGGACCTGGAGTCAGAAAGACCTGATTTCAAATCCAATCTCAAACACTGTCTGTCTCACTTTCCCTATGTGTAAAACAAAGATAATATCTCTCTCTGAGGGTTATTGGATAATATTTGTAAAGTGCTTTGCAAACTTTCATGTGCCATATAATTACTAGTTATTATTAGTAGCAGTATTTTGAATACATTGATTATTTTGTTACTGATTTATAGATTACTTGAAGATAGGTTTGTGAATTCTATGACCACCATAGCACAGTATAAACATCTTTATCCCCATTATACAGATGCAGAGTAAAGATGTAGAGTGGCTTCCATCAGGCTTGTACGCCTAGTAAATGCCCCATCCTGGATGCCAAACCAGGTTTCCTGAGGCAGCATGGCAGTATGGCAGTGTGCTGGATCAGGAACCAGAGGCCTGATTATCAATTCCCTTTCTGCTATTTATTAGGGAAATCACTTACTTCTTCTGGAGTTCTGTTTCCTCATCTGAAAAATGACCAGGATAGGGACCTGGCCTCCAGAACATCATTTCAGAAGCCTGCCTTAAGGGAAGATTTAACAGGGAGGCAAGAGCTGTCTTCAAGTATTCAAAGAGCCATCATGTGCAAAGGGGATTACGGCTTGTTTGACTTGGCACTTAAGAACAAAACTGGGAGAAATTGAAAGAAGTTGTGGAGAGGCAAAGTTAAGCTTAACATAAAGAAAAACATCCAAACAATGAGAGCTGTCCAAAAGTGGAATGAGCTGCCTTGTAGAGCCTCTGCACAAAAATGAGCTATTATAACAGCAGGAACTTTACAAGCATGATCTCATCTGAGCTCCAAAACAATCCTAGGAGGCAATCACTGGAAGTACTATTGTGCCCATTTCATAAATGAGGAAGCTGAGACTTGGAGAAGTTAAATGACTTGCTGTGGAGGTACTGAATTTCAGAGCCAGAAAGACATGGGTCTATCTCTGGCACGTATTAGTTGTATGAGCCTGAATAACTCACTTTATCTCAATTTCCTCATCCGAAAAAGAGATATTAAATCTTGCTATTCCTACCAGCCAGGATGATTGTAAGGCTCAAGTAAGGAAAATACACATTAAGTGGTTTGTAAACCTTAAAGCACAATTAAAATTTCAATTCTTATTATTACTGAATGGAATGAAAACTGATTCTAATTCTCAGTTCCTCGGGAAGTAAATCTTAGGTCTTTCTTAAACATACTTCTCAGTCTTTGCTCATAATTTATTCCCCATGCTCACTGCCTTTCCTCATTAGGCAAATTTCCCAGATCCCTGGGTTTCAGAATGTGTCCCCTAGGTTATGTTCAGACAGATCTTCTGGGATTTGGAAAATCATCCATCTCCTTAGGCCACTTGCCCAGGAGGTTGTTGGAAAGAACTAGAAACTCTAAAATCTACCTGCTTAAAATAAAAACAGCTCCTTTTGGCCAGATTTGGTATTTGCTCTTCCAAAGTGAACAGTATCATTTGTTTTTGAAACCAAAGGGCCCCTGGCATCCGTCAGGAGAGTGGGTTTGGCTTGCTGGTGGATGCCAGCCTGGAGCCTAGCATGAAAAGAGAGCTTGGGGCATACCTATTAGGAGGCCCTGGTCCTCTGGGCTACCACAAAGGGTCATAGGAAAGGATACCTCAAGGTCATCTTCAGTGCTGAAAGCCTCCCTCTCCCCATTGGGTTGCCAAGTCTTCTTGGGTCAACCTTTGTACTAATTCTCATTGACCCTTGAGCTGGGCTGCCCAAGTCACTGCCCCTCTCACCTAGACAGTCTCCTCACTAAATACCTCCAGCCTTCCTTCTCTCGAATATATTTTCATATGCTGCCAGAGTAATTTTCCTGAGGCCTGAATTGGCTCAAAAACTGTTGATGGTTTTTTGTTCCTTAAGGAATAAAAGTCCTTCACAATCAGACTCCAATATCATTTCCATCTTTGTACTCTCTAACTTTTGTCTCTTTCAACTTAGTATTCTTTCCACTCCATCCAAACCAAGCTGCTCACTTTTCCTGATCTTGTCCTGCCCTCTTCCATCTATGGGCATTTGCATAGCCCTTTCCCCAAACCTGGAACATGTTCCCATCCCATTTCCACCCTTTTGAATTCTTTTTCCTTTCTTAAAGGGGTGCTGCATCCTCCATGAAGCCTTCCTTGATTTTCTCAGCAAAGAATTATCATATTTTCCCTATCCTTAGTCTGCTTCTCTTCTTTGCCTTTTGTTCCATATTTATGTACAAGATGGGTAAATACTTTAATAGCCCAGTCTTCTTTATAGGATATTTTATATTGTATAATCTCAGCACTTAATACAGTACATTGTATTCAGTAGGTGCTCAATAAATGCTTATTAAATTAAATTAAATTGTTATAGACCATATCATAGCTAAGATAATGACCTCTCTACTCCCATGGTCCATTAGATCAAACACTCTTGGAGAATCAGCTGAGTAAACATTACCACATGTTGGTAGCTATCACTGATTCCCTATACCTAGGACTTACCATTGGACACCAGTCCCTTGAACAACACAAGGCTTACTCTTGTGGAATGAATGTTGTCTATTTACTTATACTCTGAGGCCAAAATATTTGAAAATCAAAGCAGGTTTTTAAGTTATGTAATCACAGGGGAAAAAGTAGCAAGCCCCACCCTTCAATCAGGAAACGGTCTGTTTTGTTTAACTTTTCACTTGAAGATGGCAAAGCAACTGAAAGCAAGATTTAAAAGGTCAGCTCCTGGACTTGGCTTGCAAAAGGTCATTTTCTATCAGGAGTGGCTAGGTCTGGCTGAATCAGACCTCCAGGGGTAGAGCAAAACTGAAACTGCTTCCTTTGGGTCACAAGAATGATCTTTAGGGGAAAGAGACACAAAAACAACAATCTAACTTTTTTCTTCTGATATTCCCTGACATCTGCCCTTTGGAAAGGTTTGGCTTTGTGGTCATTTTGACTTACATGACCACAGGCCTATAATCATAGAACATCAGAGCGGAGAAGGTCAGATATCAGAGCTTAGAGGGGCCTCTAGAACAGAAAATATTAGAACTCGAGGGTTCCACAGAACACAGAATATCAGATGATCAGGAAGGCTCTTTGGAACACAGAATGTTAGAAGTGGGAGGGCTTTTAGAATCAAGAATATCAGAGCTGGGAGGGGTCCAGGAAAGGGAGTTTGATTTGGCAACATCAAGTTGTACTTTTTAAACTTTTCCAAGCAAAATGGGAATTCTACCTTGTCCAGAAGTGTCATTTTGGTTTAAACATAAATTTATTTTGGGGTTTTTAATTAATTGTCTTTAAGTTAAGCAAAAAGATACTTGTTTAGGGACTTTGCGTCAATAGATATTTAATTGAATATTTAATCGAACAGTTCTTTACCAACCCAGCAATGTGGCCTGGACGGTCAAGATCCAATATCAAGACAAGGACAAATGGAACAAGATCCAAAAAAATTCTTGCCCCACAACTCTTTCCTCACTCTGTAGGGTAATGATAACAATAACCACTCCCATTTCTACAGAATTTTATAGCTTCAAAGCACATATACAGGTATCATTTAATATCACGACAAACCCCAAGAGGCCTAGAGATGGGCAAGTATTCTTATTCTCCTATTACTAGTGAGGTTTACTCAAGAACATGTTGCCAGTTAAGGGGTACAAGCAGTATTCATGCATCCAATTCCAAGCCCAATAGTCTTTCTGTGACTATGTTTCCTCTCATAAGATCATATATTTGGAGCTGAAAGTCCATCTAGTCAAACCTTCCAGACCTTACAGTGCAGGAGACTGAAGCCCAGAGAGGTTGCAACTTACCCACAGTCATATAGTTAGGTGGCAGGGCTGGAACTTGAACTCAGGTCCTCAGATCTCAAATCCAGCACCTTTTCCACTGGCACTACAGTGTAAGCAAGAGAATTGGAACCCTTTACAATAATGTCTTTTCTTCCTTTAAAGAATGGTGGGATTTCTCATGAATACTGCCAGGAACAAAATCCTTTGCTTTTCTTAAAGTAAAACACATCAAAGTTTTTGTTTTCTGAAAGAAGATCTTCAGTGCAACATTTATTGAACCATATGCCAGGAATTGTGCTAGGCTCTTGTGATACCAAAAAAAGAAAAGAAAAGAAAAAAGAAAAAGAAAAACAGTAATTTATCCACAGGAGACTTATAGTCTAGAATGAGACCTATACAAATAATTCTAATACAAGAGAAAGGATGGATCTGGATTAAGATCACACCTCAAATACCTATATGACCTTAGAGAAGTCACTTCTTCCACTAGACAAGGTTTCCTCATCTATAATGTGATAATAACATTCCCTACCTTGTAGGTGTTGTGAAGATCAAATGAAATAAATATGTATAAAGCAATTAGCAAGCTTTTATACAACAATTTACAGATGCTAGGTATTATTACAGAGGGAAGTGAAATTGCCAGTGTGGGCACCTCCATCTTTGGGAAGGAAGGGATCATGATAGCTTCATGATAAAGGTGGTATCTGAGCTGGGACCTGAAGGAAGAGAAGGTTCTCAACATGAAGAAATGTAGAAAGAGTCTGTCCCAGACAAGGAGGGGAGAGTGGAAGGAATGGAGGAGGGAAGGACAGAACAAGCAGGGTAGGAATGGCAAGGAGGCTAATTTGGCAAGACAGCTCATAAGGGCTCCATCCTTCTTCATGAGCCTCTGCCCTAAAAGGGAGCTGATATTGCTACATGAAAGTTGGATATCCTAAAAGATAAGTCTGTCCCATTGTGGAACCCCCCCAACCCCCAGCCAGGGAATGACAGTTGGATATCCTAAAAGATAGGTCAATCCCGTTGTGGAACCTCCCCAGCCAGAGAACAACAGTTGGATATCCTAAAAGATAGGTCTGTCCCATTGTGGAATCCCCAACCCCCCCAGCCAGGGAATGACAATTGGATATCCTAAAAGACAGGTCAATCCCGTTGTGGAATCCCCAACCCCCCCAGCCAGGGAATGACAGTTGGATATCCTAAAAGACAGGTCAGTCCCGTTGTGGAACCTCCCCAGCCAGGGAACGCCACCAGCTCTGCCTTGTTTATGAATATTTCTGCAACAAAAGTAAGTAAGGAGGCCCAAGCGATCTCCTTTTTGGGGAACACAGTAGGCATTTGTCGAGCCTGCAGCTGCTGGATTCTTGAGCCATCCAGACTTTAAATAATATTCCAAACAGAAATAGCACAATCAACCTTCAAAGCAGAGAAGAGAAAGACACTGTGTTTCAACCTCTGGTTGAGTATTTTCGCAGCTGGCCCCATTTACCCTGGCCTGTGTGAGTGATGGCCAGGCTGTGGTTATGGTTGTGTATAAAAATACCAAGGCCTGCTCCTGCTTTCAGAGCTAAGCCTCAGTTCCCAATCGCTGCCTCTGTAATTCTCTTTCCAAATAAAAGGAGGAACTATTCCTGGCTTAGAATGGGGTATTTCTGTGGCTTCTTGGACTATAATGATGGGAGTGGGGAATGTTAAAAATGCCCCGCTCCCTAGCCGGTCTTTGCCCAGGATAATTTGGGCTTGAAAGGTTTGGAAGTTTATATTGAGTCTGTTATTGTATAGCTTTTTAATTAAAACATCATTATGGTGGCGCTCGGCCACAGTTGCCTTAGCTTCTACATTCAGAATGGCCCCTTGAAAGGGGAATACACTTTGTGGCGAAGCCCCAGGGCCCTTGTCAGAGTAGTTGGCCAAATTTGGCTCATCTTGAGCCTTCAGAGGGAAAAAACATTCTTTGATGTTGGCCAGAACCATCGTTTGCCTTCCTATAATGGAAGCATTAATCTAAACCCACTAGCTTAATCTGGAAAGTGGATGCATCCAGGGATATTTTAGAGGCATCTTTTGTAGCAGAAAAATCACTAGACAGAAATCTTAAGTCTGAGTCCTGGCTCCGCTAATCACTAGCAGAGTGAGTGTCAGCAGGCTTGTGGACCCCTCTGAGTCTGTTTAATGTTAAAATTTGGGAACAGGGAGGGAGTGGGAGAAGAATACTACCCTACAGATCAAAGGGGGGTATTATGAAAAGAACACATCATAAAATATAAGGGGCTAATTTTTGTGGCAGCAAAGGACCAGAAATAGAATAAATGGTCATTCAAAAGCTAAATAAGTTGTGGAACATGGATGTCAGCGCACCTTAAGAAATGAGGACAAGGAAGAATTCAAAGAAGAATAGGAAGACCTATATAAACTGTGCAGAGTGGAGTAAGCAGAACCAGGAAAACAATACACCCAAAGTCTGCCACAATATAAAGGCAAAACAAACACACAAAACTAAACTTAGTTAATGATTATGACTGAGCTTGAAGGAGAGGGAAGGGGAACAGAAGATGCATTTATATAGCATCTCTTATGTGCCAGGAGTTGTGCCTTAAAGCACTTCTGCAAATTTCATTTGTTCCCCATCACAACCCATTATTATACCAAATTTATAGTTGAGGAAACTGAGGCAAACAGAGGATAAGTGATGTGCTCAATGGTTACACAGCTAGTAAGTGTCTTAAGGACAGATTTGGTTTGATAAAATAATACCTTTTTCCTTTCTTCGCAGAAATAAGAGACTGAGTATAAAATATGACATGCGCTGGCAGACACTTGATTTATTGGTTGTTTTTTGCCAAGATGCTTTTTCTCTCCTTTAATCTTTTTAAGTTTTTGTTACAAGGAATGACAAGGAACTGGGGGGGGGGGGGGGGGAGGAGGGGAGACTATATTTAGAAATGAAGGTGCAACAAAAGCTGTCAATAAAAATATTTTAAGTACACAATGCTACAGAAATGTGAGTTGATATTATCAGTCAAGTCCATCAAGCTATTGTTTGAAAATGACTGAAGATCCATTCTTCTCCAGATAACATGCAGAGTACAACCTGTTCCATAGGAGAAGCTGATCAGTCGGTTAAACAAATAAACAAACAAACCTCTTCAAATTTGCACGGAATCTTTCCATATCCATTGTCTCATCTGACCCTCCCAGAAGCCTTTCCAAGGAAGCAGGCTAGAATTATTAAACCCATTTCACAAATCAGGAAACTGAGCAATGGAGTTTAAGTTATTTAGCCAAGTCACTTGGTGCCTCGATCTCCCACATCTGAGTTCAAGACTCTTTCCACCAGCCCATAATGCTCTGAGTTCTGGTGAACTCTTTGTCTCTAGGGTTCAAAACCTCCTCTCTACAATATTCTCAAATTTACCCCCTAACTGCAGTTCTCAATCATCACTGGGGAATGTAAATCTGCTAAGGAAACAATTCTCCAAATTGAGGCAATATGACAGTGTATCCCTTCTGGTCAAAGTTCTATAGCAGCTCAACATGATGGATCTGAGCTTCTCCAAGGACCCTGTGATACAACAAGGTCTGGGGAGGTATTGTTATCAGTTATTGCTAAAAAGAAATTAAAAATAAAAAATAAAGGCCTTAGGCTAATTTACAGGCATTTGGCTAGACAGCAGTTCAAGGGACAAAGACTTGAGGGTCTTAGTGGACTATACAAGAGTTTAGGTTACATTTACAGACTTCTATTATCTAGAATAAAGATGATGACCGGCCTGCTGTCCTCTGCCTTGATCAAATCACATGGGGATTCTATGTGCTGCTACTAAATTCAATGACCCTTCATGATTTCAGAAGTATTCCTTCTTAGCAAAAAAGTAATGGATTAGAGGTGAAAACATGTCTTTACAGATATGATATCTGATGGTGTTAATTGTTTTTGCTTAATTATACTCATTTGTAATATTGGAGTGGCCCATAAGACATGAAAAAGGAACAAAGAACATCAATAATGTTTTAAGACAGTAATAACCCCTGGGGAAGGGAGAGTCTACCAACTCTCAACAGAGTCCACTTCACTTCTGAATGTCTTAATTATTAGAAAGTTTTTCCTTACATGGAGCCCCAATTGGCCTAATTTTTATCCACTGATGTTCATTTTAACCTGATTTTGCCTAATGAATGGACAAGGGAAGGAGAGAAAAGGGCATAGATGATGGCATTTCTCCAGCTTGTGTTGCCTTTAAACGGCACATGGATAGACAAATACCTGTCTTGTCTAAGCTTAAAATTCCAATTCAATTAGCTTTCCTCTTAGGGACTGGAGGATGCCTGCTATCATAATTACTCTTCACTAGAATGACAAAAAATCACCTCTCTCGTCCTCCTTTAAAAAATCATTATTAACAAAATGACTTTACTCATTGTCAGCTATGTGGATTGGTCTGGTTTGATCTGGGGGTCAGAAGTGGAGTACCCAGGGAAGAGAATATCTGAAAATATAATAATAGAAAAAATATATTTGTTTCAGAAAAGTCTTCTGTAAGACCCATGCTTTATATATATATATATATACATATATATATACACATATATATATATGCCTCATATCTAAGATATAGCCATATCAGACAATATTACATCACAGAAATTAAAATTCTAGGTATTGACATCTTATGAACAACAGAAATCCCATCAACTAGAGAATGGCTAAAAAATTGTGATACAGCATAGCATTTTCGCTCTTTTTGTTGTTGTTTGCTTGAATTTTGTTTTCTTTCTCATTTTTTCCTTTTTGATCTGATTTTTCTTGTGCAGCAAGATTATTGTATAAATATGTATACATATATTGTATTTAATATATATTTTAACATGTTTAACTTATATTGGATTACTTGTCATCTAGGGGAGAGGATGGGGGGAAGGACGGGAAAATTTGGAGCATAGGGCTTTGTAAAGGATAATGTTGAGAACTGAATATCCATGCATATGTTTTGAAAATAAAAAGCTTTAATAAAAAAAAATTTGTGATACATGAATGGGGAATACCACAGCTCTGAAAAAAGGGCAAATACCGACTGATAAATGGCTAAATGATATGAATAGACAATTTTCAGACAATAAAATTAAAGCCATCTATAGTCAAATGAAAAAATGCTCTACAGCCCTTTTTGTATTGGCAAGGAACTGGAAACTGAGTGGATTACATTCATATGTATATAATTTATTCAGCCATTCCCCAGTGGATGCCCATCAATTGGGGAATGGCTGAATAAATTATATATATATACATATATATATACACGTATATATATGTGTATATATATATATATATATATATATATACACACACGTATATATATATGTATATATATATATATATATATATAAATGTAATGGAATATTATTGTTCTATAAGAAATGATCAGCAGGATGATTTCAGAAAGGCCTGGAGAGATTTACATGAACTGATGCTAAGTGAAGTGAGTAGAACCAAGAGCACATTGTACACAACAACAACAAGATTATATGATGAACTGTGACATCTTGGCTCTTTGCAATAATGAGTGATTCAGGCCAATTCCAATAAATTTGTGATGAAGAGAGCCATCCACATCCAGAAAGAAAACCATGGAGACTGAATGTGGATCACAACATAGTTTTTCACCTTTTTTTGCTGTTGTTTGCTTGCTTTTTTTCCTTTCTCATTTTTTTCCTTTTTGATCTGATTTTTCTTGTGCAGCATGATAGATGTGAAAACATGTTTAGAAGAATTACATATGTTTAGCCTATATTGGATTGCTTGCTGTTTAGGAGAAGGGAGTAGGGATGAGGGAGGGAAAAAAATTTGGAATATGAATGTGCTATCTTTGCATGTATTTTGAAAATTTAAAAAATGTAATTATTAAAAAAATATACTCTAAATCATTATTGATTAGAAAAATGCAAACTGGAGCAGCTAGTGGCGCATTGGATAGAGCACCAGCCCTGAAGTCAGGAGGACCTGAGTTCAAATCTAATCTCAGACACTTAACCTTTCCTAACTGTGTGATCCTGGGCAAGTCACTTAACCCCAATTACCTCAGTAAAAAAAAAAAAAAATGCAAACTAAAATAACTCTGAGGCAGTACTTCATACCTCTCAGATTGGCTAAGATGACACAAAAAGATAATGATAATTGTTGGAATGGATGTGGGAAAACTGGGACATTAATACATTGTTGATAAAATTGTGAAATGATCCAACCATTCTGGAGAGCAATTTGGAACTATGCCCAAAGGGTTATAAAACTGGGCATAAGGTTTGATCCAGCAGTGTCACTGTTGGGTGTCCCAAGGAAATCATAAAGGAGGGAAAGGACCCACATATTTTTAGCAGCTCTTTTTGTGGTGGCAAAGAATTGGAAAATGAGTAGTAGTCCGTCATGTGGGGAATGGCTGCACAAGTTGTGGCATATGAAAGTAATGAAATATTATTCTATTTTTTAAAAATGATGAACAAGCTGATTTTAAAAAGACCTGGAAAGATTTACACGAATTGATGCTGAGGGAACAAGCAGAATTAGTAATTATACCTAATAAGAGCAAGATTGTGCAATGATCAACTATGAAAGACTTGGTTCTTCTTGGTGGTTCAGTGATCCAAGACAATCCCAATAAACTCTGGATAGAAAACGTCATCTGCATCCAGAGAGAGAACTATGGAAACTGAATGTAAATCAACACATGTTCATTCTTTTGCTTTTGCTTTTTTTCTCTTGTGGTTTTTCCCTTTCTGATTTTCTCTCCCAATATAATTCATAAAGAAATGTATATTTTAAAAAATTAATGTAATATGTGTAATCAGAAAAAATATATAATTTTTTAAAAGAGCAAATCTGAATACAGAGAAGCATGGAAAGATTTATATGAAACAATGCAAAGTGAAGTTAGAAGAACCAAGAAAACAACATGCTCAATGACCATAATATTGTAAAAAGAATAACAATCATACAACATTCACCAAAGGATAATTGCAAAATTACAGAGAACAAGATTGGTCCCACAGAAGGGATAAAAGAAAATGCTGCTGCTCTACTCTGCACAAGCAGGAGGCCTATATTGAATATATTTTCAGAGCTTTTCAGTGAATTGTTTAATTTTGCTGGTTTTTTTCTCTTTGATATTTTAAATAAAATTAAAAGGAAAGCTAGATGGTGCAGTGGATAGAGTATCAGCCCTGGAGTCAGTAGGATCTGAGTTCAAATTCTGCCTCATATACTTTATACTTCCTAGCTATGTGACCCTGGGCAAGTTACTTAACTCCAACAGAAAAATAAAAAAGAGGAAATTTAATAAAATTAAATTTCGTATTTACATTTTGAAATATCTTGGTTTTATGAGATGACTCTCTGGGAAGAGGAAGAAGAAGAATTCAAGAGGAAATTTAGGCAAAATAAAAACAAAAGAATAATAAAAAGTTTGGGTTTTTTTTTTTTTAATGTCATTTTATGGTTGGACAGAGCAGTTAGGTGGCACAACAGATAGAGCACCAGGTGGAGAGGCAGGAAAATGTGTGTTCAAATCTGACTTCAAATGTATACTAGCTGTGTGAGCCTGGGCAAGTTACTTAATTCTGCCTCAGTTTCCTCATCTGTAAAATGAGCCAGAGAAGAAAATGGCAAAACACTCCAGTATCTCTGCCCAGAAAACCCAAAGAAGGGGGTCACAAAGAGTCAGACATGACTGAACTGGCTGAACAACAAATCGTTGACCTGGAGGAACTTACAAGTTCTTAGAACCTTGAATTCTCTGTATTTTACCCTGGTGAGACCTCCACTGGATACTGGGTCAGATCTCAATGCCACAATTCAGAAAGGACACTGACCAGTTGGAAAATGTTCAAGGCAGGGCAACCAGTATTTTGAAAACTGTTACCGCCATGTCACACATTGAAAGAACAAAAGATATTTAGTTTGGAAAAGGGAAAATGCAGAGGACATGGTTGGTATCTGGTAGTCATCTTTAAATATTTGAAGTGACTTCATGGGAAAGACAATTAGACCTTTTCTACTTGGTCCCAGAGGATAAATCCAGGAGTCTGGTGGCGTCAGGGGATACATTTAAGTTAAAAGTTGTCCACAAGTGAAGTGGGCTGCCTCCAGAGCCCAGTCATTGGAGACCGACAAACAGAGGCTAGATGACTACTGGGTAGGGATATTATAATAACTAACACTTACAAAGTTTACAAAGTGATTTACATATATCATCTCACTTAATCCTCATATCAACCCTTGGAGATGGGTTCTATTTTTGGCCCCCCTTTTATGGACTGGGATGATAGGAGATTAGGTGATTTTCCCTGCTTGAGTCAAGAAACCAATTCAGATTCAAAGTCCAACCCTCTATTCACTAGAGCCCAGCTTCTTAGACTGTGGTTCACAACCACATAAGGGGTTCTGCAACTGGATGTAGGGACCACAAAATAATGTTTTATTATCAGTAAATGGTTGATTTGTACATCTATTTTATATAATTATATATCCAGTGTAGGCCAAAATTTCTCAGACTAAAAAGAGTGTGAGTGAAAAAAGTTTAAGAAGCCCTGGTCTACATCACTTTAATTACTTCTATATTGCTGAAGGGATTCTTTTAGACTATTGGTTGTGCTCATTGATTGCTGAGAACCCTCCCAACAATGAAATTCTACAATTCTTCATCTATAAAATAAAGAAAAATAATCTATATCCTGCCTCAGTTATGGGGGCTACTGTAAAGTTCCTAATAGATAAGGGAAATCAGCATGATGAGTTTTTTTTTTTTTAATTTTGTTGTTTAATATAAAAAAGACTTGAGGTTTTAGTGGACTTCAAGGTCAACAGGAGATAACTGTGTGATGTGGGAGCCACCAGAGCTAATGAGTAATTAGGTTTCATTGATGGAAACAGCATTCAGAACAAAGGTGTCTCAAGCTGGGGATGGGAAGGTAGGGAGGTGGAAAGGTGGGAAGGACGATAGTCTTATATATGATACTCTGGTCAGATCTTATATGGAATATTGTGTTTAGTTTTAGATGTTGTTTTTTCGGAAGGACATTGAAAAATTGGAATATATACAGAAGACCCTGACCAGGAATAAAGAATTAAAGATCAGAATTGGTTGTGAATTAAGGATCCTTAGCCTTGAGAAGACAAGACTTAGCACATGATCAATATCTTTAAATATGTGAAGATTTGCTAATGGGAAGAGGATTCAAATTGTCCTCCTTGGCTCTAGAAGGCAGAATTAAGAACAAAGACAAAGCGGCAGAAAGTTACCAGCAAAGAAGATTTTTGCAGAGCAACAAAATGGGCTATCTCAAATAGTAGTGAATCTTCACACTCCACACCCCCACTCCCAAATCCCTGGAGTATTTAACCAAAGGCTTAAAGATTCCTTTTCTCCAGACCCAGAGATTGTAGAGAGGATGTATGCTTCAGGAAGGGGATGTAAGGGGGAAGTTGGGTTAAACCAGATGCCCTCTGGGGGTTTCTTCCAACTCAGAAGTCTGTTTCAAATACAAAAATTGCTTTAAAAGCTGATAAGTACTACAACACATAAATATGAGATTGTTATCATTTTTATTTCATTTTTGAATTTTTCAATCTTGTTAAACCTAATTACTAGAAACTCCAATAAACTAGAATTTTATTTTGTGCTCTGCTTCAAGAAAAGACAAATGTAAACTCTGTTGCCCTCAGTTGATCCATTAGCAAAATTTGGAGCTTGATTTCAGTTCTATTTCTTGTGGTCTCTTCCAGCTCTGACATTCTGTGCAATATGTTCTAAGGTCCCATTGCAATCTGGCATTCTATAGCAAATACAAGACATTTATTTAAAAAGCTGAGATGAAGAAGACATTTAGCATTTAGCATCATTTCATTTTTTTCCCATCTTCTTCATCAGGGGTGATAACCAATGCTTTACAGCTGTTCAGTGATAACTAATGTTCCGAATAATTACCCAGGATAAAACCCTGAAATCATCAAGGAATTATTCAACTATATTTGTCTTTACAAAGTCACAATAGAGAACTAAGGCCTTACATAAGTTTACCAGGAAGAGTAAAAAAAAAAAAAAAGATTTTCTTTTAATCTTCAGCTAACTAAAAATGTCAAATAACCATAATTCATCATTGCCAAAATGTACTGCATGAGGCTGCACTGCAATCATAAACAACACATTTAAATGAGAAATGAGGAGGTACGGAGTATCTGCAGATGAATTTCACTATCCTTTGAATTCCTCTTAGTTTCCATGCTATTGCACTTTCCTTGATCTATCTCTTTGATCACTTTTTTGGGTCAGATTCCTTTTCCTAGTTCCTAGCTGTGAGTCCTTCTCAAAGCAAAGTCCTGCACTCTGAGTTCACTTTTTCAGAAACTCATTCAATCCCAGGTTTTCAAATCTCATCTCCATGTGGTGTTGTGGTAGAGTGGTGGAACAAGCACTGGGTTTTTAAAACCACAGAATTTCAGAGTTATTAGGAAGGAAACATGCCCTTATTAAGCACCTACTATGTGCCAGGTACCATGCTAAGCATTTTATATATATATACATATATATAATATATATATATATACACACATATATATATAATTTCATTATATCCTCATAACCAGTGAGAGTTGGTGGTATTAAGACAATATTCATTTTACAGTTGAGGAAATTAGGACAAATAGGTAGCATGACTTGCTCAAGGTCACACAACTGGAAAGAATTTGCCACCAGATTTTAACTCTGGTTTTCCAGCCCTTGGGGCCAATGTTCTCTACACTGTTATCACCACCTACTTATCTAGGTATGTGATATACTTATCTAGGTATGTGATATACACTTATTTTCCCTAAGGCACTCTAGGATGACCTCCTCCTAAACCAGCATAACACTACAACTCTGGTTCTATCCACTAAATCAGTTCTGAATCTCTCTAATTATACTGTCCTCTATTCCAGGTATCCCGGGAGGAAGCCAATGATCTATATACTGTTATCATTACCTGCATTACCAATTTGATAAGCCAGGGTCAATAACAAGTCACTGATTAAAAATCATAACAACACAAGATCAAGTACAGTGGATCCCTAAGGCATTCTATGGAAGACCTTCTCCTAAGCCAGCATAGCCTCATTAATAGAACTCTGGTTCTGTCCACTGAATCAGTTCTGAATCCTGGAATCTCTCTAATTATACTCTCCTCTATTCCAGGTATCTCCATCTTTTCCAAAAGAGTAGCATGAGAGCTTTTATCTAATACTTTAATCCATTTTTCAATGCTTTGCTAAAATCAAAGTGAATTCTATCTGTTGCATTCTCCTATTCTAGCTGCTTCATAATCCCTACCAAAAAAGAAAACGAGACAAGTCTAGTATGAGCCATTTTGGATGAAACTATTAGAGCTCTTGATCATCACTGTTTCCTCTTCTATTTATTTCCCAATCACCCTTCTGATAATCTGCCACCCATGGTCTACCCCCTTCCTCTCAAAGGGTTCTGTAGGTTTACAAAGACTGGGTTTGATCCTAATCCACTAAGGGATTGGTTTCTCTCTATTTCTGCTCCTACCCTTAGTAAAACTCTAGAGCAGTGGTTCTCAAAGTCTGATCCAGAGCATCCTGGGAATCTCTGAAATCCTTTCAGAGAGTCTACAAATTCATAATTAGTTTTTATTTTTAATGTTATCTATAACTATAAAGCACATAAACAAAAACTCTTTGGACAGATCCGCAATCATTTTTAATAGGATAAAGATATTGAGAACAGAAGTTTGAGGACCACTACTCTAGAGAAATCCCTCAAAGCTCAATTATGGCTTACATCTAGGAGTTCCACAAAAGTAAGTAATAGACTCTCCTTTTGCAATGATATAGTATGAGGGCTAAAACAGATTTCCCACCCCAAGAAAGTATATACAGCACAAAAAATGGAGAGAGCAGGGGCAGCTAGATGGCATAATGGATAGAGCAGCAACCCTGAAGTCGCGAGGAACCAGAATTCAAATCTGATCTCAGACACTTAATAATACTTCCTGGCTGTGGGATCCTGGGCAAGTCGCTTAAACCCAATTGCCTCAGGGGGAAAAAAAAGATGGAGATTACACATGAAAACATACAGAAACACAAAACATTCAAATTCCTGGTAGCACTCATTAGATGGCCCCGAAGGTACAGATTCTTTGTGGATCTGCTAAATGATTATTTCCATTCATCCCTGCACGGACTGACTGCCCTTGCAGCTCTATGAAGTTGCATAGAGAAGAAACTCAACCTAGAATCAACTTGGTTCTTTTTTAAAATATATATATTTTGATAACTTCTATTTCAATAGAATTGAATTCTGTGTATTCTATGTATTTCATTTTATGCATTTCAAAAAATTCTTCTGAGAATGCATCAGTTTCCCCAGAGTGAGCACCAAAGGAGTCTTTGAAACCAAAAAAAAGTTAAGAATGCATAAACTGTATTATCTCTAAGATAATCAAATCCAATCCTAAATCATATGATGGCCAAATCTACATCTCCAGTCCCAGTGGCACCTAGGACCTATCAACTCAAAATAGTTTCTGTAACCTCAAATTCTCTTTATTTCTCTTTCTACAATCCCTAATTTTATTCATTTGACAATCATTTAATTAAGTACCTATTATGCATTGTTCTATAGCCTTTTCCCTGACCTGGGATGCTCTCTCTCTTTATCTCTGCTTCTCCCTGCTTCCTTAAAGCCTCTGTTCAAGTCTCACCTTCTGCAAGAAGCCATCGCCTGAGCTCCGCTTAATGCTTGTACTTTGTTTCTGGGGTTATTTCCAATCTATCAAGCATGTATTTTGTTTTCTGTTTTGGCTATTAGCATTAGACTGAGCACCTTGAGAACCTGGAATGTTTTTGCTTCTTCCAGCATCTTCTCATTTAACAGTACTAAATGAATATAGTAAATGTTTAAGAAAGGCTTCTTGTCTTGACTTGCTAAGTGCTAAAGATACAAGGATAAAAATGACAAAATAATCCATGCCTTTAAGGAGTTTGCATTCTATTAAGGGGAAACAAGATGGATGTAGACTTTAAAATATAAAAAAAGTAAAAATATATTTGGGGATGGGAGGGTACCAACAACTGAAGGAAAAAGGCTATAGGCTTTGTGTAAAAGATGGCACCTTGAACTGGACTTTAAAATAAGTTTAGGATTCTAAGAGGAGAGAATGCAGGGATGCATCCCACGGGCAAAAGAATAGAGTCAAGAAATTTAATGTCATTTGTTTTAGTAAAGAGGCCAATTTGCCTAGAACACAGAGAATATGTGAAGGGAGGGATCATGGACAGTGAACCTAGAAAGATAACCTGGACCTGGTAAAGGATTCTAAATGTTAAACAGAAGGATTTATACTTTATTGTTAGAGGCACTGCTTCCACCCTCTATATGTTCTTCATTTCCTTTGGATTGTTGTGAGTTGCTTACCCTCTTGTAGGCAGTCTCTAGGTCCAAGTCTGTCCACATTCAGCTAGACTCACCCTCACATGACAGAGCATATGTAAAACCCTTCCATGCTAATGGACTTTAGGCCCCAAATTGCCTCAAGTACCAGGAATGGGGAGCCAAGAAGTTCCTCCAGAGTGAAAGGAAATAGTTGGTACTATCAACTGAACTGGTATTATCAATTGAACTGGGCTGATCACCATTGCTTTGGTAGAAGGAGAATGTGCTGGTAAATATTTAACAACCAGCTCTCCAAAAATACGACACATTTTAAAATTTAATTTGAATTATTAATATGTTCTCCATCACTTTCTCATGTCAACAACCAACAAAATAATAAATCAAACCCTAGTGTAATGCTTAGAATGAAAATTTAATTGGTTCCAGATCAGCCCCAAACCCTTGTCTCCTGACTCACACCCAGGCCATTGTTTTCTCCACCACAAGATTTACCATAGATTAGAGGAAGCTCTGGGGTGGTCCACAGGATCCAATGGGATCTGGGTTCTCATGGTTCTTTGCATTCCTACACAGTGATAACAGTCAGCCAACATGCATTTATTAAACACTTAGAATATGCCCTCCAGGCAGTCTGTGCCTGTGTGGCCATCAATCTTTCAAATTTAGACAACAGACAAAATAATAAATAAAACCCTGGTTTGCTTTTGTCTGCCTTTTCCTTTGCAAAAGCAAAGAGTGAGGGATGTGAAGAAAGGTCAAAAAGTACCTACCCTCAAGAAGCTCAGCATCTAATGAGGAACACAAGATGCAAACTGTACAGATATAAAGGAAATGGAAGGCAAACTTGGAGGGAAGGCATTTGCAGTGATGGGCACTGGGACAATCTCCTTGCAGAAGGTGGGGTCAAAACTGTCTTGAGTTACATTATAGCCACTGTATGGGGTGTATGGGCGTTCAGGGAAGTCTAGCCCCTCTAGTGTGGAAGGCTGGTCATCCATCTTTGATATCTACCTGTGCCCCAATTTCCACCAAGAAAGCTGTTCCAAGAAGCTGTAGCCTGGCCAATGCTAAAATCGTGTCAGGCAGGCTAAACCAGGTTGAGGATATTTACTCAAGTACACATCTGCCAAGCATGTGAAGACTTACTCTAGTGGGAATCGGTAGACGAGAACAATTTGTTCCAAAAGCCATGAAGGCATCTGAAGCAGGCAGTATGGAGTTCTTAGGGCTTGGTTGGACCTCAAAGACGCCAAGGTCATCCTCGGCATCCCCTGCCGTCACCAATGGTCGTGACTTTTGTCCTCCTGATACTGGACTCTGATGACTCTGGAAGAGAAATTGAGGCTGATGGTTTTTGGCAGCTCTGCCTCCCTTAAACCCAATTCATGCACAAGTCAAGACGTCAGCCCATGGATGTCACTGGTCCTCTCCAAAAACGAAGAACAAACTACAATAAGTGTGGAATCTATGGGCATCAGGCTTCTGAGACCACTTGTTTGAATGTCACTGCTCTACGGGACAATTGAGGGAGAGAGGTGGGAAGGAAGGATCAGAATCCAGGTTAAAGAACCAAAGGAAAAGGTGAAGGAAAAGGGAATCTCCACTAGGTGATCTTGCATTGGGTATAAACTAAGGCAGACTATGTTTTCCTTGGGAACTGCATCCCTGGACAGAACATGGCAAGTGATAATGCTACCCTATCATGTCCAGGATCTGGCTGAAAGTGGGGGGGAGTTACAATTCACCTTCTTGAGACAGGAGACACAAGAAATTTCAAGGATGATGTCGGAAGAAAGAGGAAAAAAAATGGATGCAGAGCCAGAAACTAATACCCCTTCATCCTTGCCTAGGGTTCTATGGCCTGATGATGGAACAACTCAGTGAGGGATGAGAGTGGACTCTCCAACCTGTCTGTCCTGGTCTATTCCTTACAGTGCCACGCTGATAAAACCTCCATTGCTTGGAAGCTGAAGAAGTCTTATTTTAGAATTTGGTGGCAAGAGCTTTCATTTTTACTGTTACATGCCTTGGTTTTACTGTCATGTCATAGGATGAATGCTGGTTGTTTATAAGGCGGTTCATAGGAAAATAGGGGTTCGTGAGCCACAGTCAAATGCATGACAAATCTTAACAGCTTGTAGGAGTCTGAATATGACCACGGGGTGCCAGGCTATTTAAGAAAGCTTTCTTAATAAGAAGCAATTGGTGTTAACTAAACTGGTCACCATTCAAGGCTACATGTTGGAGAACTTCTTGTTGTCCACAGCCAGAAGGCAGGAGGGGAAAGACAGATAAAAAGGGGCAGCCAGCTCATGATCACGTGGATGCCTCCAGCTTCAGCCACCCATTGCTTGCCTGAAAATTCTCTTTTTTCCTCTCCTTCAAGAGTCAAGTCCTCCATTACTGAAAGGAGATGTCCCCTTTTCTCTTTACCTAGCAACATGTCCACCTGCTTGATGACTGAGTGAGGGTGTTATTCATTCTGAATAAAGAGCATTTTTTACAAATGAGGTCTGTTCCACAAACCTGCCCACTCTGCTTCAATCTCTGCTGCTCTGCATCTTCAGCCTAACACCTAACCGGGCTGGGGCAGAACTGGTCTGATAAAGAAGACCAAAATACTTTGGAACCGACAGCCTTAAAAGGGCTTTGCTGCACACTTCGGGGATTTCTCAGCTCCTAGCTCGCCTTCTGACATGATGCAGTGGTTTGGCGGGTCCTGATGCAACAAGTTATTTTTAACTCGGTCCAATGAAATTGGGTTTTTTGGAGGGTTAAGTGTGGAAGAAAGACAAACGTTCTTGTTTTCACATAATCAGGGCAAAAAAAAAAAAACCCATTTCACTTTCTTTGAAGTTTATTATCTCCATGCAACTGGATTGGGATCTCTCATTCTGCCACCACAACCCCCACTGTGCTAACCACAAGGCCCCAAGGCTCTAGGCTCGCTCTAGGACGCGGTCGAGAAGCAAGCTATTTTAGAAGCTGCAAGCTATCATTTCAGCTGTTTGGAGGAAACAGTGAGCTCCAGCCCTCTTCAAGGTTAGCTGCAAAGTTAGTTCCAATTCTTCTGAGCAACAAACAGCTTTCCTGCTTGAGCACGGGCCATTCTGCGTGTCACCCCCTAGTCCCGGGCTTGTGTCCAGGTTTGGCCACTTGCCAATTGGGTGATTGTGGGCAAATTGCTTCTGCCTCCAAACCTCAGTTTCCTCATCTGCAGAAAGAAGGGAAGGGGGTCAGACTTAGTGATTTCCAAGCCTTCTGCTGGCTCTGGCATTATGGTTCACATCCTAAGGTCTCTTCCCATATGAATTCCTTTTGTATACAATAAGCATCTGTCATTGAAGGAGACAGGGCGTCCCAGAAGTCTTAGTGCAGTTTAAATCTCTAATAGAGCAAAATTTTTAATAACTTAATAGCCTTAATCACTAATAGTCTTAATTTTTAAGTATTTAAAATGACATCATTATTATTACACATAATTGTATAATTGTTAAAATGGATTTTACGCTTTAAAGCTTACACAATGCTTTCTTTATAAGCATTATCTTATTTGAACCTTATAACAAGATCAGGAGGTAGACACTCCTAATATTATTACCTGTCTTGTAGGTATGAGCAAACTGAGGTTTTCAGAGGTTAAGCCATTTGATCATAGTCACATGATAACCAAATAACAACAAAGACAACAACAATAATGATAATCGCAAGCATTTATAAAGTAATTTAAAGTTTGCAAAACACTTCACATGAGGCATCTCATTTGATCCCCACAAGACGTCTGTGAGATAGATGTCATTCTTATCCCCATTTTACAGATGAGGAAACTGAGTCATTCAGCCAGTAGGATTTGTTGGTCAGAAGTAGGATTTGAACTCAACTGTGGCAGCCTATCCCCTGTATCACTTATTAGCCTCAATTTAAATCACTGAAAGTGAATCTAGTCCCTCTTCTCTACTCTCTACTCTCCCACCTACCTCTATGCCTACAGAGGGGTTGGGTTCTGTGAAATAAGAAAGAGGGAGGGATACAATTCCTTTTGGTCCTGAGGAATATACATGGAGGACACAAGACTTCACTGATTGCTTGGATTTTTTTTAAAAAAAATTAAATAAAAGGGAGGAATTCTGTTTGAGAGCAGTAAAAAAAATTAATAAAGCCTGGTGTTATCAAATCCCTAGAAACTCATATGGACAGACCCTTGGATTTGAAGACCTGGGAGTGACTATGGACTCTCCGTGTGATCTGACACTTCCCTTAACCTCCATTTCCCACGTGGAGGACTGGCAGTCAGACAAGAGTTCAAGTACCTGTATAGCCACCATTACAGTCATTTATTCTCCGGGCAAAGTAAAATGTAAATGAAGAATGTAAAAGTAAAATGAGGAATGGGGGAGCTAAGGTGTGCGGTGACAGAGCACCAAGTCTGGAGTCAGGAAAATCTGAATTCAAATCCAACCTCAGGAACTTACTAAGCTGGGCAAGTTACTTAACACTGTTTTGCCTCAGTTTCCTCATCTGTAAAATGATCTGGAGAAGGAAATAGCAAACCGCTGCAATATCTCTGCCAAGAAAACCCCAAATGAGGTCACAAAGACTCAGCTATGACTGAAATGACTCAACAATAACAAAATAAGGGTGTGACACCATTGAGGTTCTTCACCTGGGCCCGTGGATTTTTTTCTTTAAATTTTTCGATAGCTGTATCAATATAGTGGGTTTCCTTTGTAATTTTATGTATTTTTTAAATGCAGTTAACTATGATTCTGAGAAAGGATTTTTGCATAGGCTTTCCCAGGCTAACTGACCAAGGGGTCCAGGACACAACCCACGTTAGGAGTCCTTCAACAGGAGGCTCTTTAAGGTCCTCCCAAGCTCTAACATTCAATGACCAACATATTTCAGAACAATAATTGCTCTCATCCAGTTCATACTATGATTATAAACAAAAAGTCTGCTAGGGAATATCAAAAGTGATACGTAACTATAGATCATGGTGATACCTTTCTCCCCCCTCCCCATCTTTATCAAGGTCCTCCTCAGCCTAGTGGTTTAACAAAATAGGGGAAATCATCTGTACAGCCTGTGATTGCCACTCCTCCTCCAGCCAGGCTACAAAGGGTTAAGCTGCTGCTAGGTCAGACTGGAAATAGGATGACAATAAATAACTTTTGGCTCCTCTGTTGTTTCTGTGATAAATTTAGATGCAACTTATAAACTTTGCAATTAAAATAATGTCCCTTATCCCCGAGATAGCATTCCCTATCAGATCAGGTCCTTCCCTCTCCCCATCCCCCTTCCCCCCAGCAGCTGCCTTCCTCTGCACTCAGAATTGACTTCAGCAACCCTTCCTCCCTTCCCAACTGTTTTCCTCTGAAGCATCAGGGGACAGAGCCTGAACAGTCACTGGAACCCAACAGAAATCTTAGGATCCAGGATCACTGGAGAGTAGCGATTCCAGGGGTTCTTTACCTGGAGGCTGGAACTTAAAAAAAAAAAAAAAAAAAAAAAAAAAAAGTTTGATAGCTATATTTCAAAATAATTTGTTTTCTCTATAATACTATGTATTTTTATTGAATGCATATAAAAACATTCTGAGAGGGGTCTGTAGACTTCTCCATTCTGCCACAGGGGTCCAGGCTATAGGAGAGATTAAGAACCCTGATCTCATTCAACAACTTCATTTTATAGATGAAGAAACTGAGGTACAGAGAAGTTAAAGAACATGCCCAGTGTCTCACAAGCATAACAGGATTCAAAGCCAGACTCCTTGCCTCCACCAGAGCCAATAACAGCATCACTTAACTAATAAACAGCTATTTAAGGGCCGACTATTTGCCAGGTACTGCTGCTAAGCACTGGGCACTTTCCACTAAGCAACACTGCTATTCACTGCAGTGTGCCCTAGGTTTCCATTCCTAAAACCATACAACTGTGGGGTATTAGTTATAGTATGAATGGGCTGAATGGCAACTGTCTTCTGCCTACTTGACATTTTGGATCTAGATTAAATTTCATCCACTTAAGGAAACTTTCCCTGATCACTTCAACCCCCGGCTGTTGGCTCTGGATTGTCAAATATTCATTGTGAGCAATTATACCTCAGAAATGGCAAACCTACAATTCAGGGATTGATTTATTGGTTCATTGATTGCCTAGTATTCAACTCAAAACCTACAAAACTTGAAAATGCAGCCTAACCAGATTAAAATGTAATTTAGAAATGTTTGACAAAATAAATTAAAACACCACCTAGATAACATTAGTTTGTGCTTTTCTAAATCAATTATGTGGCCTAAGAGCTCTATCTCTATTTGATTGTGTTATCACTTACAGAAAGTGATGGAAAAAAATGTTAATAAACACCAATTAAACTTAAAAGTGCACCTTGCTACATTTCATCCCCCAGTCACCAATTCCGGAACTGGTTGTTAAACATTTACGAGCATGCCCTTGACTCTAACCCATCTTGAAATTCCTCAATTCCTTTCACACTAAATCAGCTGTAGAAAGATTGGACTTGATGGTCTCTCAGGTCCCCTCCAGATCTAGGTTTATGGGTCTATGAACCTATAAACACTATTAGATTGTAAGCCCCCTGAGTTTGCGAGTACCCTTGCTATCAATCGATGCTTGTTTCCCTACCACAGAATCCATATGGTCAGCACTAAATGCTTGTTGGATTTATTTATGATCTGGCATTGTTGTCTGATTGTTTTCGGAGTGTGTGTTTCTCATCTCTCTAAGCAGACTCCAGCTGTTGCCTTCCCGGAGCCAGGGCCCACTGTATGAGGTCAGAGCTGGGAGGGTCCTCACTTAGAACACAGAACTCCAGATCTGGAAGGGATCCAGGGGACGTCTAATCCAGCCTCCTCATTGTACTCATTGTGGGCGCACTCACAAAGGTCACAGGTAGTAGCAAAGCTGGGACCAAAACTTGGATCTCTTGATTTTTAATCTGCTGCTCTTTCTCTTCCACCCCACCTATCTCTTATCAATACATTGAGCCAGACAAAGTCATTTATTTAGAAATAAGTTACAAAGATGCTTTTCTGACTAGTGCACTTCCAATAAATTGGACGGAGCAGGGGACATCATAGAAATGATCCCTGACATTTATAGAGCACTTAACCATGTGCAAAGCACTTTTACAAACATTATTTCATTAGAGCCTCATTACAACCCTCTGAGCTAGGTGGAGCAAGTATCATTATCCTCATTTTACTGATGGGAAGAAAAAACAACACTAGGCGTCATAAAACCAATGTCCAGAAAAGGGAAAACCACGCCTGAGATCACGCCAACTAGCCAGTGGCAAAGTTAAGCCTTGATCCCAGATCTTCTGACTCTAAGGTCTTTCTTTGTTTTTTTTGCCCAAAATTCCAAGTGTTCCCCACAGAAAGGTTTTGGAAGTCCCAAAGATTATGAAGACAAATCCTAGCAGAGTAGGCTTTAAAAAGCATTAAAAAAAAAAAACTTTTTGAGTCACAGATACAAAAACTAGATGCACTATGGGTCCCTGTACAAGATAAGGACACAATGGAATTCACCAATCTCATTGTTTTAGGGTCTCATATCTTCTGTATCATCAAAATGAACTCTTAAAATGAGAGAGGAAATCCAATTAAAATCAGCAAATATTTATTCAGCATCTCCTGGGTACTGGTGATCACGTTTGGCACTGGGAGTATAGAAAAGAAAAAACAACTCAGATTGAATTCTCAGGGAACTCACAATCTATAGAAATTTTCACAAAGATGAGGTCTACTGGACAGGTGGGAGCATTTGACAGGGGTGTAAATTAGCCAAAGCTATTCACCAATGAAAGACAGACAGTCTAAAGTTTAAATTAGAGTATTATGGGACAGCTACGTGGTGCAGTAGATAGAGCACCAGCCCTGAAGTCAGGACGACCTGAGTTCAAATTTGGTCTCAGACACTTAACACTTCCTAGCTGTGTGATCCTGAGCACGTCAGATTTGCCTCAGAAAAATTAATTAATTAAAGTATTACTTTTTTCTCTTAAATATTCTTTTCCCCTGATAACATCATGTAAATTACAGCAAGGCCCAGAATATGACACTATTCCATCAATGAAATTCTATAGCAGCATGAAAAAGATCAGCCTAATCACTCGTTAGAAAAAACAAAACAGAGGAAAAATCCGTGTTGTCCATTCTGTGAGACACAACCAGATGAGCAACCCAGGAAGTTGATCCACTAATATGTATGTTTTGGACAAGTGCTATAGAGGAACAGAGGAACAGGGAGAGAACAAAAAGGGATCAGACTTCAAATATCTTCCATGATAACAAATTCTGTCACTGCTCAAGTGACAACACCAATCAGTGTTCTTCCAATGGCACTGGGTGTCATGCATTTGGAATGAAATCAATAAAATGGTCGGTTTCCAATGGAAGGAACTCAAGATGCTAAAGCCATTTGAAACCATGCCATGTAACGATCATTTGAAGGAACTAGGAGCATTTAATCTGGAAAAGACTTCAAGAGTGTGAGCACATCTCTATGTATGTGAGCACATCTAAAATCACCCTTCAAAAAAAAAAAAAATAAACGCTTAAGGGCTATTACATGAAAAAAGGATTAAATGTAGTCTGCTTGGCTTTAAGAAGTAAGAGTTATAGTTGAGAAGATAAAGGAAGGTTCAGTAAAACGTTCTAATAATTGGAGCTGTCCAATAATGAAATGGAAAATTGGAAGATAATGAGTTTCCCATCTTAGGAAGTGTTTAATTGGAGGCTAGATGATCACTGATTAGATGACCTAGGTCTCTTTCTACTCTGGGATCCTTTAATTTTATGATTCAGGGTTTAAATAAAAATCATAGGTGAGAAGTGCACAAAATCAGTGTTGGGTAGGGAGTGGAGAGAGATGGTTGTCACTTGTCTTGGCAGGGGGATCACCTGCACTAATGAAATCATGGCTTTTTAAAAGTGTCCAAAGATCCAAGACAATTCCAAACAACTTGTGATGGAAAATGCTATAACTTCCAGAGAAAGAACTGATGAACTTTGAGTACAGATTGAAGCATATTTTTTTCACTTTCTTGCTTTTTTATTTTTACAACATGGCTAACATGGAAATATTTTTCATGATGTCACATGTATAATTGATATGATATTGCCTGACTTCACAATGGGTGGGAGTTCACAAAGGCTGGAGAGAAAGAATTTGGAACTCAAAATTTTAAAAAATGAATGTTTAAAACAAATATATAATGAGGCAAGGGGGGATAGTTGGAGGGGTTTTTTAAATATCAGAAGATAACCAGGTTGACTCTGACATCATTTTAGTCTGATTTTAACCAAACTCTTTTCTACTAGAGGATTTCACTCAAAGCAAAATTGCAGGTGTGAGAATGATTGTGCGCCATGCAATAAGTAGCCAAGAGAGACCATTTTGGTTCAGTTCATGGAGGTCAAGAAGAGATGGGAAGGGATGAGAGATTTAGAGTAAGAGTGACCAATCTGAGGCATGTGTGCCAAAGGTTAATTTTGGCAGCTCATAACTTCAGGTCAGAAGACCCTCTGGAGTCCCAGCTCTGACATTTAATAGCTGAATAATCATGGGACAAATCCCTCCCCCTATCTTGTGTTTCTTTAACTATACAAGGAGGCTACTATTTGTGCTATTAATTCAAGGAGGTGGTGAGGAAAATGCCCTGCTACTTTCAGTCATTCCAGTTATTATAATACATTATAGACTCTTGATTTCCACTGTCTTCTGACGGGGCCTT
Organism: Antechinus flavipes; assembly: GCF_016432865.1. Classification (NCBI taxonomy): domain Eukaryota; kingdom Metazoa; phylum Chordata; class Mammalia; order Dasyuromorphia; family Dasyuridae; genus Antechinus; species Antechinus flavipes. The sequence continues at coordinate 667,307,753 of NC_067398.1, forward strand.
GGGTATGAATTTTTAAGGTTCTTTTACATTCTAAGATTCAAAAATTACTTAAGAAATTTTTATTTGAGTAATGAAAAGCATCATGGTACACTGGACAGAGTACTGGCTTTGAAGTCAGGGAGCCTTGGAATCAAATCCCACTTTCAGTTCCATAGAAGGAAATTTTCCTAACAATCCTTATGACCATCAAAGATACCAACATGATGCAAGTAGGGAGTACAATGAACAAAGAGGTGAGTTCAAATCCAGCCTCAGACACTTATTAGCTATGTAACGCTGGGGATGTCACGTAATCTGCTTACTTCAGTTCAAATTTTTTGCCTCAACTGTAAAATGATTGTTATGAGGACAAAGTAAGATATTTATAAAGTAATTTGCAAACCTTAAAACATTATACAAATGCTACCTATTATTATCAGTCCTCAAGTTTCCTGGCCAGGGCTTAAGTGGCAAAGTGAATAAAGCACCAGGACCGGAGTCAGGGTAATGAGATGCATCTCCCTGAGTTCAAATCTGGTCTCAGACACATAAGTAACTGTGTGATGCTGGGCAAGTCCCTTAACCTGGTTTGTCTCAGATTCCTCATTTTAAAATGAGCTGGAAGAGGAAATGGCAAACCATTCTAGTATCTTTGCCTTGAAAACTCCAAATGGGATCCTGAAGACATATTGAAGAGCAATTTAAAAAATCATTCAGACACACAATCCAGGTATCATCCTTGACTCTGAAATCTCTTCTTCTCTCTAATCAGTTGGCAAGTCTTATTGATTCTATCCTTGAAATATCTCTTTTATATCCTGCTAATACCGCTTTTATATACCCGCTTCATGTTGTTATAAGATGGTAATAAGGATCGTTAGGAAAATGTGCTTCTGTGGAACAGAAAGTGGGATTTGAATCCAGTTCTTTGACTCCAAGGCCAGGACCCTGATGCTTCTTATTACCCAACTAAGTTGCTCTCTGCACTCCATTGTGAGACAGGGAAGACACTGGCACAGGACCACCCAGCATAGCGAGCCTGCACCGAAGAAAGAGCCAGGTTCTAACGGCAGAGCAGAAAGAAACGTGAGCTGTGCAAACCTGGGGACGTCTCCATCCCAAAATGTTCATAGGGACTGTTTGTGCCTGACGTGGTGGAGCTTTCCAAACTCGTATGGGTCTGCTCAGCCACAGTGGGACACCCTGTTCCTTACCTCTAACATAATGATGTCATTTTGGTCGTTTTTCAGTATGAAATACAACAACCAGTCTCCCCACTCACGTTGCCAACACCCTGGTGAAAGGCTTCATCACCTCCCACTATGATAATATTCTACTGGTGGGTCCTCCTGCTTCAAGACCCACCCTCCATTCAGCTGCCAAAATGATATTCCTAAAGAACAAATCTAACCAGATCACTTCCCTCCTTAATAAATACCAGTAACTCCCTAAAACTCCAGGATCAAATATAAAATTCTCCATTTGGCTTTTAAAGTCCTTCACCACCTGGACCCCTCCTACTTTCCCAGGATTTTTAACACTTTACTTCCCTTCACAATCCAGTATTTCTGGACAATCCTCACATATAAAGTTTATCTTTCAACTCCTTTTTTTCCTGGAGGCTCACCTTCTCAACCTCCAGGCTTCCTTCAAATCTGAGCTAAAAATCCACTTCCTACAAGAAAGACATGATGGTACCTTCCCTATGAGATTATCTCCCATGGACATTTGTACACACTCTATATGTATATAGTCATTTGTATGTTGTTTCCCCTAATCAAATATGACCTCCCTGAGTTCAAAATTGTTTTTACCCCTCCCCTGTGTCTCTGTGTATCTCTGTCATTCCGACTCTATTTCTCTCCCTGTCTCTCTTTCTGTGTGTGTGTGTGTGTGTCTGTCTTTCTCTTTATCTCTCCCTCCCCTTCTTCCTCTGCTTTCTCTCTCTCTCTCTCTCTCTCTCTCTCTCTCTCTCTTTCTCTCTCTCTCTCTCTCTCTCTCTCTCTTTCTCTTTATCTCTCTCTCCTCTTTCTGTCTCTGTGTCTTTCTCTCTCTGTCTCTCTCTTTATCTTTATCTCTCTCTGTCTCTCTGTCTCTGTGTCTCTCTTTCTTACTCTCTCTGTCTTTCTCTTTCTCTTTATCTCTCTCTCTGTCTCTGTGTCTCTCCCACTCTCTCTCTGTTTCTCTCTTTCTCTTTATCTCTCTCTGTTTCTGTGTCTCTCTTTCTCACTCTCTCTGTCTCTTTTTTTCTCTTTATCTCTCTCTGTCTCTGTGTCTCTCTCTGTCTCTGTGTCTCTCTCACCCTCTCTCTGTCTCTCTCTTTCTCTTTATCTCTCTCTGTCTGTCTCTCTCTCTCTCACCCTCTCTCTGTCTCTCTCTTTTTCTTTATCTCTCTCTCCTCTTTCTGTCTCGTGTCTCTCTGTCTCTGAATCTCTTTCTCTTTATCTCTCTCTGTCTGTCTCTCTCTCTCTCTATCTCTCTGTCTCTCTCTTTTTCTTTATCTCTCTCTCCTCTTTCTGTCTCTGTGTGTCTCTCTCTCTGTCTCTGAATCTCTCTTTCTCTTTATCTCTCTCTGTCTGTCTCTCTCTCTATCTCTCTGTCTCTCTCTTTTTCTTTATCTCTCCTCTTTCTGTCTCTGTGTCTCTCTCTCTCTGTCTCTGAATCTCTCTTTCTCTTTGTCTCTCTCCTCTTTATCTCTTAATGGGGATTAAGTGATTTGTCCAGGGTCACACAGCTGGCAAGTGTCAATAAGAATGTCTGAGGCTGGATTTGAACAGCAGGGCTGCTGCTTTTTACCTTTCTTTTTCTCCTCGGCACCTAGCATAGTGCTTGGCCCATGGTCACTTTACCCATGTTTATTGATGAATTGACGTGTTGATTAACAATCATAGTTGTCCTAAAGTGGAATAGGTTGTCTCCAATGGCAGACAGTAAGTTCCCTGCCATAGTCTGGATGACTCTATGTCACCAACGTGTCAGAGATTCCTCATCAGGAGTGGTTCGGACCAGATGCTCTTGGAGAGGCAGTGTGGTGTAGAGGGTAGAACACTGGACTTGGATCAGGAATATTCTTAGTTCAATTTCAGCCTCAATATTCCTTACATTCCAGCCCTGCCTTTTTGTGATTCTTGCAGCAATTTTTTTTTCCCTCTTGACTTTGTAAGCCTAGTAATACTATGATGAGGAAGGGAAAAAAATGAAAAAACCTCAAATTAAAATAGCATAAACCGTGTGTGTGTGTGTGTGTGTGTGTGTGTGTGTGTGTGTGGTCTTTCTCCTATGATCCCACCCTGAAGCCTCCACTCCTCCTCCCTGTCAGGAGGGGCTCTGCTGTCCCCTACCTTCTCCCTTCCCTGGTCCACACTAAAAACAAGCCTTTCTTTACAGTTCAGCCCTACTGTGGCCTCCTCCAAGAAGCCTTCCCATTCCCCCCATCAATACTTTTCCTAGGACCTCACATTACATTAGGTTTTCACCTCTCCAATAAAGAATCACAGGAATAAGCATAGAGATTGGACCTGTGACTTCACCAGGATAGGAACTCTGGGAAGAACTTCCCTCTGGCTTAGAACAACCTCAAAGCTCTAAAAGGTTAAATGCTTTCCCCAGGTCTGTATGAATCCACATCTTCCTGACACTATCTATACCATCCTGAACCTATATTTATCGTAAGTTACTTTTATAGCTATTTCTATTAGCATTCCACCAATCGATCAAAAGACAAGCATTTATTAAGTGACCAATTTGGGCCAGGTGCTACCTTCAGGGAGCTTCCATTCTGGGGATGGGGGACTGGAGGAAGAGATGACACATAAAGTCTTCTTGTAGACTGCAAGTTTAAGGAGGGCACGACTCATATCTCCCCCCAACTTTGCATCTCTCCTCACAGCCCTGCACTCTGCACACAGTAGGTGCTTGCTTCCAGTTGGAATTGAAAGCCCAAGGAACTCTCTGGTCCCTTAGCTGAGGAAGGGAAAAAACTTCACTTAGAATTGTCCTGTTTCCAAGAAGAAAAGTACAAGCACTTCAACAAGGAAGCTATTTCCTCAAAGACCTGCTTTTGGAAAATTTTAAAAAGAAAAACACACACACACAACAACAACAACAACAATAACAACAACATTCTCTCCATCCAGAGTGGGCCAGCAGGACCACATGTTTTCGACCCTTAAAAATGTCAGTGTGGAAAGGGACTATTGACATAGGCGCGCTCGGTGCTGTTTCAGGCTAACTTGTCACTGATATAGGAGCTTCATCCGCTCGTTGGCTGGCCTGCATCCAGCGCTTTCAAAGGTTTTCTGTCAGGACTTGAAAAGGGGCCAGTTTTTTTTCATGGAGCCAAGCAGTCTCAGGCCTGTTGTTCTCAGAGATTTTGTGAGCCAGGGACGCATGTTAGCAGGAAACAGAGCCAAACGGGCCTTCCTGAGCGTCTGAGAGAGGAAGCGCTGTAATAAGCATGGAGGCCAGGGTTAAAAATAACTCTGGTATATAAAGGCTGCTGAGGGTCCCCTCTCACTCACACGCACTGCTTCTGCCTCCTCTCCTCTCCTCTCCTCTCCTCTCTTCTCTTCTCTCTCTGTCTCTGTCTCTATCTCTCTGTATCTCTCTTTTTCTCTCTCCCTACCTTCTCTCTTTCTCTGTCTCTTTCTCTCTCTTTTTGTGTCTCTGTCTCTGTCTTTCTCTCTCTTTTTCTCTCTCCCCCCTCTCTTTCTCTCTCTATTTATCTCTCTGTCTCTGTCCCTCTCTGTGTCTCTCTCTTTTTCTCTCCCCCTGCTCTGTCTGTCTGTCTCTCTCTGTCTCTCTGTATCTCTCTTTTTCTCTCCCCCTGCTCTGTCTGTCTGTCTGTCTTGTCTCTTTCTCTGTATGTGTCCTCTTTCTCTCTCTCTGTCTCCCTGTCTCTGTCTCTCTGTCTTTCTTTCTTTCTCTCTGTCTCTCTCTCTTTCTCTCTCTGTCTCTCTGTCTCTGTCTCTGTCTCTCTCTCTCTCTTCTCTCTCTCTGTCTCTCCGTCTCTCTCTCTCTCTCTCTCTCTCTCTCTCTCTCTCTCTCTCTCTCTCTCTGTCTCTCTCTTTCTCTCTCTCCTTCTCTCTCTCTCTGTCTCTGTCTCTCTTTGTCTCTCTCTCTGTCTCTCTGTCTCTCTCTGTTTCTCTCTCTCTGTTTCTCTGTCTCTGTTTCTCTCTCTCTCTGTCTCTCTCTTTTTCTCTCTCTCTCTCCCTCTCTCTCTCTCTTTCTCTCTTTCTCTCTCTCTGTCTCTCTGTCTCTCTCTGTTTCTCTCTCTCTGTCTCTCTCTGTTTCTCTCTCTCTCTCTCTCTTTCTCTCTTTCTCTCTCTCTGTCTCTCTCTGTCTCTCTGTTTCTCTCTCTCTCTTTCTCTCTCTCTCTGTCTGTCTGTCTCTCTCTGTTTCTCTCTCTCTCTCTCTCTCTCTCTCTCTCTCTCTCTCTCTCTCTCTCACACACACACACACACACACACACACACACATCTCTTTTTTTTCTCCTCTCTCTAAGTCTCTTCCTCCATTGTGGGCTCTGAGACAGGCAGCTGTTGAGACCAAAGAAATGGATGGATCACACATCCTCAGATAGGAAAGCTTCACTGGGGAAAGGGTGCCAATTTGCTGGCTCGGGATTCTGAGGGCTGCCCCATTTTCTAAAAGACCTGAAAACTACACAATCATAGACTCTCAGGGGGGTTAAAAGAGTCCCCAGAGACTCATCATGCTCAAGCCAGAATCTTCTTTACAACATACAAACTGGATAATGGTCCAGACTTTGGAGTTATCCAGCAATGGGGAGCTCACTACGTCCCCCAAGGCAGCTTGCTTTACCATTCTCCTTCTACACTTGGTACCTGGTTCTGCCCTCTGGAACAAATCCAATACCTCTTCCCATATCACTTTAACGTCTGTTCCACCCATCCCTCATATCATCCCAAACTTCTCTTCTCTGGGCTACATATCCTGTATTCCTTCAACTGAGACCTTTCACCTTTAGACATGTTCCACCTTCCTATCATATAAAATTATAAACAAACAAATTTGCAAGGGACCTCCAAGGTATAGAGTACAAGCGCCAACATATCACACGAATATCCCCTATAAAAAATTTTGACAAAAGATCTTTCTATCTTGTCCAGGCACCCACAGGCCTGACCACACTCTGGTTGGCAGAAGCTTTTAATCTGTTTCTGTCCTGGACCAGCTTAGCATCCTGATGCCCCCCACATGCCACACTGGTGCCACACAGCGCAGACCCCAATTGTCTCAGCCACTTAGAACTCCGAGGATCAAGCGATCCTCCAGCCTCTTCCTCCCTAGAAGTAGGGAGGATTACAGGTGTATACCACCCACCAAGCCTGTGATAACATTCTAAACAAGTGTTCGTCTGGTCTCTACTTGAAAACTCCCCTCTACTGACAGGGAACTCATTCCTTCCAAGGCAGTCCATTTCATATATGGAAGGCTCTACTTGTGAGACATTTTTCCTAATGCTGATCTGAAATACATTAAAACTATTGTGAATATTAAATGTAGGGCTACTGAGGTTTGGGGGGTGTGTGTGAAGGGAACATTCCTTGTGTTTTGAATATGAGTTTCTTTTTTTTGACAGGAAACTCCTGAAATGTCCAGGGAGCAGTTACCTTTCTCTGTAGCCTGGAAATCACAGCCCACAAAGCCCCTTAGAGCTAGAGCTAAAGGAAAGGAATGTGAATTGGTGCTGAGTCCAAGGCCATCCACAGCCCCATATCTATTACTCCAGTTTCAGTATGAAAAAGATGACAAGGCTTTGGTTACTGAGTCTAGGTGGAAGAATTCAGGCAGAGGGAATTTCTGTGGTGATCCCACAGTGCTTTCAAAAAAGCCACTAGGCTGCTGGAAGCGGGCACCAGGGGCAAACCCTTGCAAGGCATGTCTTTGGAGGGCAACATTCAAACAATATCATGTTCCCTGAGAAGGAAAATGTGCTTTGGCCGTTAGGACAAGCTTGGAAAAATGAAAGAACTGTTTGCTCTCAAGAAATCTGACCCAGACCTGCCAGCTTCCACCTCAAGCCCCAGGTTGAACGCCCCCTTTGTAACTCACATGCTGCCATCATGAGCAGAATCATTCACTCCACTCACAAAGATGAAGTATTAAGTTCCCACTTAAAAAATGTTTGATTCTTACTATAAGCTTATAGTAAGCTTGGAGGAACATTGGAACTTCTCAGAACTAAAACAAAGACCTTCCACTGCAGAATATCAGAGTAAGAAGGATTCTTAAGAACCCCGAATGTTTGCTTGCCATCTGGGGGAGGGGGTGGAGAGAGGGAGGGGAAAAATCGGAACAGAAGAGAGTGCAAGGGATAATGTTGTAAAAAATTGCCCTGGCATGGGTTCTGTCAATAAAAAGTTATTTTAAAAAAAAAAAAGAATCCCGAATGTTAACAGTGCACAGGAACATTAGAATATGGCACGTCAAAGTCGGGAGAGGTCTTGGAATATTAGAATTAAAAGGAATTTGAGAATGTAGAACCGAGAATGGCAAAGTCAGATGGGATAAAAGGACCTCAAGTAGCACAGAATATAATAGCTCTTTGATTTTACAGAAGAGAAAAACTAAGTTCCAGAGAGTCGCTGTGACTTGCCCCTCAGTAATAACACGAGGCCAGTGAACTAGAACCAAATTTCGTGCCTTTTACCATTATATCACTCTTTCTCAAAGAACATTTTATGCTATTTTTGCCAGGCTGTTGGGAATTGCTATCTATGGTAACAGCAGTGTTATGCCAAGGGGAGAGACTAGTCCTTTGTGCCTAAAATGGAGTACAAAGTGGGTCTCAAAGACCTTAGGAATAAACTGAACAGAAAACTGACGCTTGGCTTATAGCTTATGATTTGCTACTGAATAAAATCTCATCTAAGAGTAATGTTTCCAAGATTCCTTCCAAGGAGTGCCCTTTTGCAAAATCCCACAAGCGAGAGGCTCACTGGGGCATATGGCTCTCCCATGGTGCCAATAATCCAGCCCATTTTACAGATGAGAAAACTGAGACCCAGATGGAGCTAGTTATGTCACTTCTGCTATCACAGCTAGTAAGCAGCAGATCTAAGATCCAATCAAATCCTTAAGCTTGCAGGAAAGGGAGCTGACTCTTGGACTCGATGCCCCTTCCACCATGAATAAGAGTGAATAGAACTAGCTTGAGAAATTCTCTCCTATAAAAGAATGAGCAAACGACAAAAGATCTAAATTTGTTCAGAACACTGGTCCCCAGGAAGACCAATGAGATCAGATTTATGTATAAAGTATGCCTCATGAAATGATACCTCACTCATCTCTCCAAATGCCACAGACGTCTGATTCACACTTCCATGTATTCAAACAGAGAAAGTCGGCTCAGGAAGAAATCTCAGAAGGATATTTTAGTTAGCCAAGTCAACTTTTGTCCTTTGATATTTTCCCAGAACTGCATTGCAGATAGAGCATACACATGAGGCACGTGACCTTACAGATGGGAACAAAATATAGAAACAATGACTCCAAAAGTTTTTCCATTACATGAGCCTCACCTTGAAATAAAGGCAAGTACCCCATTCTGGGTAAAGATCAAATCTCAATCAAACCTGCTCACTCTAGATGACTAAACAAGTTTCACACCCACAGAATTAAGTGGTTAGATTTTCTTTAAAATTTTTAAATGTTAGATCATCAAAATAAACATATATTACATGTCTAGTGTATGTAGGCTCCTATGCCAGGCTCTAGGGGAAGACACCAAGTTTAGATAAGATAAAGTCTCAGTCTTCAGAACTCTTATAACTCTTATAAACCAGCAGGGAACTATAACAATACATCGCACAATTTGTGATTTCCTCTTAAAGAACCGATGACATCATGGGATCATGTCTTGACTTGCTCAAGATTTAGATTTTTAGTGAGGAAGAGTTGTACCAAGTCATCAGCCGCAGTCTCTCTTCCATCAAAGTCCAGTGGCAGGACAAAAGTCAGAATGACTGGTGATGGCCACAGTTCCTTTTAGACTCAGCTCAGATTCCACCTTCTTCTGCTGGAGTTCCTTTCCTAGTCCCCCTCTCCTTCTACCAATCCTAGATCCTTCCCTCTGAGATTACCTCTAATTTTTACTTTATATATTTTGTATGTATATAGTTGTTTGCTGATTGTCTCCGCTATTCAAATGTCAGCTCTTTGCTGGCCAGGGACTGTTGTTTTTGCGTTTTCCTCAGTGCTTAGCATAGTGTCAGACCTAATAAATGCTAGTTGACTAATTGGTGCCAGTCTGTGTGAGGATTTGAATGTCAGGGAAAAGAGTCAGACCCTTACTTAGGATGCAAAAGGGAACCACTGGGACTTTTTGAGCAGAAGGCAAACATACTGGGCTCCCTGTGTGAGTGAAAAAACTTGATTCTGGTAGCGCTAGAAATGATAAATTGGAGCCAAGAGAGTTAAGAGGGGAAGACTTAGAAGATTTTTGCAATAGTTTCAATAGGATAGTAATAGGAAGGAGCTAGACCAGGTTAATAGCAACGGGATGAGAAAAAAGGGAACACATGTGAAAGATTCTATGGAGACAGGACCTGGTGACTGACTAGGTCTGAGAAATGAGAAAAAGAAAGGTCAGAAATAACCTCAAATGTAGGAACATTAAGAATCTAGAAATGAAGGTTTGCTGAAAGCTTCCTGACCTTGGGAAGAATTAAGAAGGAATGTGGGGAGAAAGCAAATTAACTGAATTTTTTCTTAGCTATTTGCTCCTATTAAAGCCTGCTAATAGCTGATGATAACTTGCATTTCTGTCTTTGTCTATTGAAATCCACCTAGTCGTATGCATTTGGATATGATCAATATGGAAATCTGTTTTGTTTTACTGTGTATATTTATTGTGAGGTTTTCAAAAATGGTTCTTTTAGGGGTGGGTGATTGGAAGAGAGAGATGAATATAGGTAGCAAAGTGAATAGAGTATTAGCCCTTAAATGAAGAGGCCTTGAATGACAATTCTGCTTCATTAATTACTACCCATGAAACCCTGTGTTAACCATTATCTGTCTCATTTTCTTCCTCCGTAAAATCGAGTTATTAACACCTGTCTCACAAGTTCAAACCATAATTCCAATATAATTTACATATGAATGAAGAATGAAGAAATGCCACCTGATTTCTGGGTTCAGGGGCAAAATTTAGATCAAGACAACTAGAGATGGCCCTAGATGCAGTGGGAAACCTTGGCCTTTTAAAATTAAGATCTTTCCATATTCTCAATTTGACTGAAGGAATGGCCCTTCAGTCATGAAGAACAAATGAGAGAATATCTAAAGCACTAAAGGTCTATATAAATTTCTTTTTTTTTTAAATTGTATCATCTCTTCCAAAAGATCTTTTTTTAGTGCCCAAATTGAAAAGTTTTTCCTTCCTCCTCAGAAGTCACATACCACTTGGTGCCTCTCTTATGCCTTTATTATCTTCTGTGCCCACTATCTGGGAATTTGTCAGTGGGATTACTGAGAACTTACACAAGGTGAGCACTCACTCAGAAGTCAGAAGATGCTGTACAAAGAACCTCTCAAGTCTCTAAATAATTTTGGGGTTGATTGTGAGACATGAGAAATGCTGGCACAGACCCGCCTAGTATGGTATACCCTCATCAAAGAAGGTTTTGTGTTCTCTGAGCAAAGCAGAATGACAACAGCTCAAAAAAAAATGTGAAAAGTACAAATTTAGAGATATCTCTACCCCAAAAACTCATGCCCAATTTGTGGTACAGCAACCTCATCATAATTGGTCTCATTAGTCACAATCAGACAAACTATACTTTGACACCGATATAGTGATGTTATTTTTGTCCTCTTCAAATGTGAAGGACAACAACCAATCAACGAGACTGTAAGTTCCACAAAGAACTGCCATGAAGGCAGGTACTATTTTACTCATCTTTGTATATCTTCCCCAGTGTCCAAACAAATTCTTTGCATGCAGTAAAGTTTAGTAAGTTTACTGAACTGAATTTATAGAGATATTTCTAGTTACAAAGTCCTTTACCTACTACCACCCTTGCAAATGGGATAAGTATTATGATTCCTTTTTTTTAAATAGCTAAGAGAGCTGAGTCTGACAGGAGGCTAGCAATAAAAACGTTAGCTAACATTTTGACAGTTTACAAAGCATTTCTTTCAGAACAATTCTATGAGGCAAGTTGGTCAAGCGTTATCACTTCCATTTTACAGATGAAAAACCTAAGACTCAGAAAGAACAGGTCTAGTAATTAAAGATGCCAAGATTCAGACCCACATCTTTTGACTTCTGGTATTCTCTAACATTTTCTCTAAAATTGAGTCTGGTGAAAAATTTTCTCTGGTAAGTCTTAAGAAAAAACTAAATTTAAATGAAAGTTGGACACAAATGCAATTAGTAGCCACTTTGGGAAAAGAAATAGTGGAGAGTTCAAAGCAGAATGTTCAAAACAGTCTTGAGTGATGTCAAATATGAAAGGCTTATGGTCATTTAAGATACCCAGACTGTAATGCTCTTCAAGTCATGTGAAAAGATAAGATTGAAGATTCCAATCACAAATCATTACAGCATCCAAGTTAAAGGAGTCTAGATGTATTCTTGTCCAACCTTCTTATCTTATGGGAGGAGAACGGGATCCAGAACAAAAGAATCAATTTTCCCAAAGTCACACTAGGAGTTGTGGGCCATCCATTATTTTTCTTCAGATAGCACTTTTGTTTTTCAAATCTTCACATTTACATTGGGTCCTTCCTTATCGCTATTCCACTGAAGAATTTTAAATGACATCTTTCCCCAGAGCTTCATAGTTTGGACATAATCAGTGTAATTACATATGTAACAAACCAATGGGAGCTGACTAGTGAATATCAATGTATTTTAAAGAATTTATAGTGAGTTACTTTTAAGCAAGAATATCATGGTAGAAAACATTTTGCAAGCTCAAGCCATAATTCCAGTGTAATTTACAAAGAAATAAAGAATAGCCTCATAAAAAATGCCAACTAAAATCTGGGTTGGGGGCAAGTTCTAGATTAGAATGACTGGAGATAACCACAAACGTAGTGAGAGACCTTGGTCTTTTTAAATTAAGGTCTTTCCCTGTTCTCAGTTTAACAGAGAGAATGCCCATTCAATGATTAAAGCTGGGTAAAAAATGAGGCACAGAATGGCAAACATATGTGTGTATATGTGCATATAGACACATTTACTGCGTGTGTGTGTATGTGTGTGTGTGTGTGTGTGTGTGTATCTATCTAGGAGGGAAGAAAATAAGGCTCTTGACTTTGCACATTCACTATATCATGGCATCACCTCCCTGATATCATGGTTCTCTTGGAGAAAAACAACACCTGATATCATAAGTGGATAATCTTACTCCGGCAACTAGCAGCTACTATTATCAAGCACTGCAGATACAATAACAAAAACAAAAAATAAAAATTTCCTGTTCTCAAGGCACTTACATGCTATCATAGGGAAACATGAATCCAGATTTATTGTTGTTATTCAGCTGTTTTAATCCTATCTAATTCATCGTGACCACATTTGGAGTTTTTGGGGCAGAGATACTGCAGTGGTTTGCCATTTCCTTTTACAGCTCATTTTACAATGAGGAAACTGAGGCAAAAAAGGATTAAATGACTTGCCCAGGGTCACATGGCTAATAAATATCTGAGGCCAGATTTGAACCATGAAGATGAGTTTTCCAGACAGAACTCCTGGGTGAGGAAACTCCCTCCACCAAAGCTTTGACTTCCACATCTAGTTAGAGAATTGCCAGAGCCCTGAGAGATTAAGTAGCTTACCCAGAGACACACAGCCAGGATGTGTCAGAGACAGGACTAGAATCCAAGTCCTCCTGGCTCCAAGGCCAATAGTCTCCGATGCCAATTATTCATTAAATGCATGCTTTTTTAAAATGCAATATTTCTAATCTCTATTATGTCCAATAAAAATGCATTTTTATTGCATATGTTTAAAGGAGAATTAATCTAAAAATGAAAAATAATTCATTTTATGCAAAGAGAAGATTCACAAACAAAGACTCGAAACAGTTCTGAGGGGAATTATGCTGACCTTTGCCTATGTTTTAGGCAGAATGAAAAAAGTCCTTAGTTGTTGCAGGGGCTGCTGGGAAAGAATCATGAGGAGGAGGAGGGAAAAGCTTCAAGATTTGGGCTTGGGTAGAACCCAAGCTGTCAACTAGGGAATGGGGAAAAGGTAGAGGGAAGTAAACTCCCCTCCCTTCTATTCCAGAGCCAAGTTTGGTGCTTCAGATTCAACCAAGAACAGGCTGTACAATCCTCAATGTGAGGTGGTGTTTTTTATTTGTTTGGTTTAGTTCTATACATGCCTTTTAATAAATCTGTTCTATGTTTCAATGTTTATTGCAAGCTTGATACTTGTAGAGAAACATTAATAAAACTATTCTATGTTTCAATGTTTATTGTAAGTCTGATACTTGCAAGGGAACATTAATCAAACTATTCTATGTTTCAATGCTTATTTCAAGCCTGAAACGTGTAGGGGAACATTAATAAAACTATTCTATGTTTCAAGGCTTATTTCAAGCCTGATACTTGCAGGGGAATCTTAATAAAACTCTTCTGTTTCAATTCTTATTGCAATGCTTGCAAGGAAACTGAAGACTGACCTGGTAGAGAGCTAGATAGAAATAGAATTTAGATGTTCCTAAGACCTAAATCCATAGAACTGTAGCATCTCAAAAATTTTAAGAATCTCAAAGACCATCTAGAATTTAAGGATATCAAAGACTATCAGAATTATTTTAGACATGTATCTACGTCTAGTCTAGCAACTATACCAGTTGACTATAGGAATGTTCAAGATCCTTGGGCTCAACCTATAACCCTGGAGAGTGTCTCTAGTAGTTTTAGACACGAAAGGAGCTATTCTGTGATAGTTTCCTTCCCTGGAAGTTACATATACCTTTCAGTTCCCATCTCTGAATCACAAAGTCTGGATACAATTGACAGTCTTTTTATAAGTGTTTTCGTAGGTATGTCCATCAGTTCTCTCCACTTGCTCCTTAGAAAATCTATGTCACCTGAGTTCAAATCTGGCCTCAGACACTTAACACTTCTTAGCTGTGTGACCCTGGGCAAGTCACTTAACTCCAATTGAAAGAAACATAGAAACAAAGAAACAAAGAAAGAAACAAAGAAAGAAACAAAGAAAGTCTATGGCAATAGGAAGTTGTAATGAATTGTCCTAATAAAGTCCAGTCCATTCTCTGGGGCTAATTTGTAAACAGGTAAATTGCCCAGTTTCTCAATTACTTTGTATGGCTTAGTTTTGCAACATCAACTATCATGGAGACCCTATCTGGAGAAGCCAGAAATCTTTTCCTTGTTATCCTCCAACTTAGGAATCTTGTAGGATCCACTATACAATCGTAAGGCTCAAAACCAGTGGCTGCCTAGAAGATGGTCCAGGTTACCTTGTGCCTGTGGTAGAGTGTACTGGTCCATGTTAGTCTTTCTGTTCAAAGTTCAGTAATTAACGTAAATCCCCTTTCCATTTTCCTTAGGCGTCATTATTATGGGGGAAGTATAAGGATTGCTGGATTCTGTGATGATGCCATTAATGGACATTTCTTTAATATAGTTTCTGAGATTCTCCATCATAGACATAGATATCCTAGATATCTCTCTGAATGCTTTAAGAATCAGTAAGCTGGATTCTGAGGGTGGCACGTCAAGCACAACCCATAGTGCAAACACACCCATTCTTTTGCTGAATTCCACTCTCAACCTATCCTTCAACTTTCCTGGAACTTTTACCCTCTTGTCAACTTCTACACAAACAGTCTAAGTGTGCAGGTATTGGGGTCCCAGCTTATTACTTGTAGTATCCTGCCAGAATTTTGAAAAGACTAGAATGAGTTCCAATCATTGCTGAGCCTCTAATGATTACTGGAGGGTCTGGACATACCGAGACAGAGCATCTACTATTTTGTCCACCAGCAATTTCCTTGGTGAATTTTAAGCTCCCATAGTATATACCAGAAAGGATAGTTTTTATCATTCAAATCATCAAGTCCAAACCACATCAGAAGCATCAAAGGTAGGAACCCAAATGTGTTGTGGTGATTTGATAATTTTACAGGCACATCTGATTCTTTGTGACCCCATTTTCTTGATAAAGATACTGGAATGGTTTGCCATTTGCTTCAGAAGAAGAAACTGATTTGCCCAAATACTTGTCATAAGAAGACTGAAAAATAATGGTAGTTTGAGACCAACTGTTCAGGACAGCATTGCAGTTCACTTTCTCAAAATTTACCATCATCCTTGTATGAGGTCCTATGAATCCAGGTGGGATGGAGCCATAGAGAATTGACAATGAAGTCAACATGATTGTCCTTGGGGACCCAGAGTGACCTTTCCTGGCCCCAACCCAGTAAATCAAAAGAGTTTAACTTCTTCATAACTAATGGCTCCATTCTCTTTGCCAGTACATCCAACTTAAGTATGGCCATCTAGTCCACAATTATAACAAAGTTTGGTCTATTACTCTGATGATTATCTGAGGGAGGTGTTCTTATACTAGACTTTCCATTTCCATAATGATAGTGCCCTCTATTCACTTGATCCTCTAACCTTCAAGAAAGTACTCTGTCTCTTACCTGTTTGTTTCAGGCTGTTATGAATACAGCATAGCACTGATGATGCTATTCTGCTTTGCTCTCATGGCCCCCCACTCAAGAATCCCTAAACTCTGCTGAGACTGAGACTTACAGAGAATCTGTCTCATCTCAACCATTGTTGGCAATGGTTTCTGTGTTTGTATCACTCTGTTGACGTTGGTCACATACCAAGGCCCAGAACAGTTTGCAGTGTAATTTTTCCTGAATTTTCAAAGTCCACAGGTTCTAACTGCATCCATCTCTTCAAACAATGCTCCATCTGAAGGAGAAATTCAATAGGTCTTTTTTCTTCCTTCAGTATAGTATTAAAGACAATTAACATAGGAGTCTTTTGATCTGCCCTCCCCTTAAACATCTCAGCCAAAGTTTGTATACATTCCCAATGGAATTGACACATTTTTGCCTGTCCAACCTAAATCTCCAAGTATTGTTCTCCTAGGGGACAAGCTTCATGTCCAGAGAATACCAATTTTTGGCCTATGGTATGTAATACACAGCAGGTTAGGGCCTTTCTTACTCTTAGATTAAGGAGAGTATAATAATGTATATTGGGAATAATTGTAATAGTTAATATTTTGGTAGGAATGCCTCCTTTGATTAAAAGGACTTTTTCCTTAAGCATTCTTTAGAGGACAGAAAAGTCTGAAGTTCCAAGGAATAATGTTTTACTATTATGCTTTTCAAATGCAAAAGTGAGGCTATTCCTCAAATATCTTTGCTCTTATTTTTTCTAGAGAATGTTCCATATGTGCTCACATTAATTTACAAATATTAGTGCAATTGACCAAATAAATGTGGTTTTGTAGCAATAATGGTATATTGGATTAATATATCATGCTTAAACACAATAGTACAGCAAAAGACATGAATTCAAATTACAAAAACAGTAACGATGACTTTTTCATATATCAATATATAGCAAGTTCAATCAAATTTATTCTTTTAAGAAATTCAACAAATCAATAAATTTCATAACAGTAGAATGATGCTAAGTTAGGATAAGTTAGTTAAACCTGAAAAAAAAAAAAAGCAACAACAATAAAACAAAAAATTCCCAGGATATTATCATAAAGAAACAAAATTGTGCATCTAAAAGTAATTCTACTTCTCATGAAGAGAAAAAATAAAAGGAAAAAAAAGTTTTTCCAGAATAGGAAGGCAAAATCTCAATTCAAAAATAAAACAGGCCACAGGAAAATGCCAAAAACTTCCTTTCTAAATAAAGGAATTTTCCCAAGCCTTGCTTTTGCTCACAAGGCACTTTCACTCAAAGACTCCAAAAAAACTGAGACAAAAGGAGATTGCCTTAAGACTCACCATGTGGAAGGGGGGGGGAAGAGGAGGGGGGGAGAAGAAGGTTGGTCAAAGATGGAGGGAAGAGAAAGCTTCATGTAGTTTCCCACTAAATATTGTTAGCTTACAAATGCAAAAGGCTGTTGGTAAGAAAAAAGTCCAATTTACACTCATTTTATGCCATAAATCTAAACAAGATTTATAGCAAAGAAGGGCGGGGAGTATTATAGTTACAAGAAATACCTGAAGTAAAGTGGGGTTAAAGGTGGAGTCCAGAAGCTCCATTAGAAACATAATGGCTAGTCTAGAGAAATGTACAAAAGAAATGTAGAATTTATGAAAGTAAATTGTCCCAGATTTTAGAAAAAGAAAATCTAGGTGCACCCTCCCCAACATAATATCTTGTAAAACATAACGAACCAAAAATTATATTTCTGAAAATGCAGAGTCCACATGTAGTGCACAAAGTGTGAGTCCAACACGTGGAGAGTCACACATTATCTAGTGAAGTTAGCAGTATAACTCAAAGGGAGACAAAACAGACATCTCTTGCTTCTTTCCACATGCTTCTCCAAGAGAGTGTTCATTCTTCCCATATAGTTGAGGGAAGATCACTCTGCTTCCACAGAGAGATAGGATCCCTGGATAGATGTGTGTTTCAAATATTGTTTGTCTAAGGGAATGAGAGGGGTCCATCTAACTTGATTAGTCATTTAGGGAGCAGGGGACCCCAAACTCCATATCAAAGTCTTGACCCCTTTCCCTGCCAATGCCAGTTCCACAATTAACACACATAGAAACCCCTTTATCCAAACCAGTAGTAGATATAAATAAATAAGATATAAATAGGAGACTACATACTAGACAATACAGAATGCAAGAGTTCTCCCACTGGGAGCGAGATAACTCTGCTCAACCAAGAGAGGTCCTGGATCTCATCCAAAGGGAAACTCCCCGAAGTTTCTAGAGTAGTGATCTAGGAAGAGGGACATGAAAGAGACAGACTGCTCCATTCATCCTCTGTCTTCCCATAATCTTCTCCTTCAGCAACCTGAAGTGAGGTTGGCTTCTCTTGAATATTGAAGTTGATTAGAAGACCCTTGATTGGCAAGTCCAAAAAAGGGAATCCTACCCAGCATGCCATACCAATGGACAGCTGGACTGCCATGGATAAATCGCTGTCAGATCTGGGGTCAGGAAGTTGTGATTTGGTCAGTTCAATAATGTCCAACTCATCTTTATTCTCATTTGGCAATTTCTTGATGGAGATACTGGTGTGGTTTGCCATTTCCTTCTCCAGATCATTTTACAGATGAGGAAACTGAAGCAGAATTAAGTATCTGAGGGCAGATGAACACACAAAGACATTCCAAGACCAATACTCTATCCATTGTGTCAGATGGAAAAAAATAAAGCAAGGTATTTAAAAAGAAAAATAGACTAGTAGGGGGAAAATTGGAAGAAAAAAAATGAGATTATCTGGATTCAGTGATTCAATGAGACCACAAAAATTATTCAAAAGTCAAAAGGATGAAAAATATGAATGAGTTTACTACATGTAGTTTCATTACAACTTGGAAAACAGGTCAAAGGGACAAAATTTTAAAATCACTGACTACTACAAAACCTTGACAAATTTTTTTTTTAAAAATCTGGATACCAGGCTTGAAACTATCATTGAATCCATCAAGAAGATCTGACAAGTCTGGCCTCAGACACTTACTGGTAGTATGAGCCTGGGCTAATCACTTACCCCTGTTTGCCTCGGTTTCAAACCCCTCCAGTATCTTTGCCAAGAAAACCCCAACATGGAGTCACAAAGTGTTGAACAAAATTGAAACAATTGAACAACAATCAAATCAATGGACATTGGTACAGGTATCAAAGAGAGTATCTTTGGTATTTGTTATGTTAACTGTGGACCTGGCATGAGATGGGAAAGATCCAAGCCTTCAACATGGAACTCACCCTTGTCCCCCAAAAAAGTAGTCAGAAGTTAAACGGATCCCAATAACATCCCCTAGACTCATAATATTTAAGGAAGCAGATAGAGATAATTCTGTCCTGGTACCCCATCTTCACAGAGTAGCAGCCTCCAGCCCCAACCTCCTGCTTCCCTTCCCTTGGAGAGAAGGAGCCAGAGATGTCTATTCTGCTTCTACAACACGTGGGGCCCACCATTCCACTTTCTTTACAATCAGCTGTTCAATCTTTCCAGGAACTTCTTCTATCAGAAGGCTGGGCTCCTTTAGAAGAAACCTACCACCTGCCAAAACAACCAATCATTCCATTCTCAGGAGTCCTTAGAAAGTTTAATCTGACCATGGAACTACACTTCCTACCTATAACTCCTCATTCTGCCCTTAGAGCAAAGAAAAGCAAAGTAAATGCCGTTGAAAGTCTTTCAGAGGGGCAGCTAGGTGGCACAGTGGACAGAGCACCAGCCCTGAAGTCAGGAGGACTTGAGTTCAAAAATGTCAGACACTTAACACTTCCTGGCTGTGTGATCCTGGGCAAGTCACTTAACCCCAATTGCCTCGGGGGGGGGGGGTGGGGGGAACTCTTTCTTTTCTTCTCCACCTTGTCATCCCCCATCCTCCATATCCTTCTATGGATCTTCAGATGGCAGGATCTTCAAGCCTATCTGATTCTCACTGGGTCATCATTTCAGTTTCTCAACAGCCTTCCTAAAATTCTGTGCTTATAATTGAACACAGCACTATCACCCCCCATGTGGCCTGATTTGAACAGAACAGGATTATCACATCCCTTATTTTGGTCATAAACAAATTAACCTGTCAGCTGGCATCTAGTAGGTGCTTAATAAATGTTTTTGGATAATGATGTGAATAGACCCCAGCAGAAGGCCATGTTCCTGATAGCAAGTGGGTCCCTGAAACATGGCCTTCTGCTGGAGTCGATTCACCCCATCATTGATTTGACCTTTTTATTAAAAGCTTTTTATTTTCCCAAATATGTGCAAAGATAATTTTTAATATTCACCTTTGCAAAACCTGATGTTTCAAATTTTTCCTCTCCCTCCATCCTTCTCCCCTTCCCTAGATAGCAAGCAATCCACTATAGATTAAACATATGCAATTCTTCCATTTCCTTGACCCCTCTTATTGCAGCCCAGGATTAAATTAGCTTTTTTGTCATTACCCAGAGAGTTTATTCCCACTGTCATCTTTCAGTGTACTAAAACCCCCAATTCAATTGAATTGAACATAAAAGACCTTTTAGGTGGAACTCTGTCTCTGTGGCCCATGGCAAACTAGGCAAACCAGATCTTAGTCCCAGTATTGTCCTCTCACAAACTGTGTCATTGGAGTCACTTTCTTTCTCTGAGCCTCAATTTCTGTATCTGTAAAAATAATAATAATCACTGCTGTCTCCTAGGGCTGTAGGATTTTGAGTTTGAAGAGAACTTAAAATCCACCCTTCCATTTTACCAAAGAAGAATTTCAGAGCCAGAAAAGCTGGGATTCCAATCCAGGACCTTGGATTCTAAATTCAGCACTCCTTCCACTTCAACAAGCTGCCTTTCTTGTTCAGGGATCTCTAATGAGACATCCTATGTCAAGTACTACATAAATACTAGTGACCCCTTTCATTTCACTCACCAGAGATACCAAAACTTTTGAACTTCTTAATCATACAATGCAATAGGGCAGCATCTAGGGGCTCCAAATTGAGGGTTTGCTTGTTTGTTTTGTGACATTTAATCTGTAAATGATTTGGTTTTTCCTTTCTCTGAATTCATATGAAACCAGCTTAGAGCTATTTTTGAAATATGTTCCATGTAATAACAAGGTAGTCTTTTCCCCCTGCTTTGTAAATCCAATGGATAATGGTTTTTATAAATCAAGGAATCATTCCCTCAAGCTCTTAAACATAGTTGTACTAACCGCACCATATACTGGTTTGGGTTTTTGTATGGCACTGTCCTGAGGTACTATTGAAAATAATTTAGATAGCTATATCCCTCTAGAAGTTTACAATCAGGAACAATGCTAGTCTGATGTGTCAGTTGATCAAATTGCTGAGAAACACAACACTTTTTCTAACAAGAATAGAGAAAATACAGGTTTATTGACCATCATGCACAAAATTGAGGAAAAAAAAAACTTTAGTCCAGTTATAGTGGGCAAGCTGTGGGAAGAATACTGGTCCATAAGTCAGAAGATCTCAGTTATCGTCCCAGCTTACATACTGACCAGATGTCTGATCTCAGATCAGTCTGTCTGGGGCTCAGTTTCCTCATCTATAGAATTATCTATAGATGATTTGTAAGGTCCCTCATAACATTAACTTCCCACGATTCTGAAATCAGAAAAGACACACATTTGTACACTGTGTATGTGTGAGAGAGGGTGTATGGGTGTGGATACATATATGTATGCATGCATATGAATGTGTCCATATGCACATGTATGTATGTATGTCACATACACATGCATATATGTGTGAATGTGTATACATATACACAGATATATTTTATGTATAAGTGTATGGGTGTGAATATATGTACACGTGCATATATAATTATACACATAAGCATACATGTGACTAAGTCTATATACACACGTGTGTATGTGTACATACATATATGCATACACACACACATATATATAATGTTTATAGTTTAACATTTTTAATTACACCCCTATTGTCCATATCTGGCAGGTTAAAACCCAGATATTATTCCCTTCTCTCTCATATGAAGCTACCAAGAACCTTAGAGGCTCTGGTGGAAAAGATGAGGAAGATTTTTGTTTCCCAAATAGAGAAACAGCGACCAGTTTCTGGAACAGTTGGTCCAGCACTTGCTACCATGGTAAGTATCATGTACACCAGGAAAGCTCACAGAGTCTGGAGGCAAAGCACTCGCATTCAAATCCCGCTTCTGACGAATACTTTGTGATTCTGGGCAAAACTCAATCTCCCTTCAGCCTCCATTTCCTCAACTATAAAATGAAAGGGTTTGTTTGACAGGTGCCTCTGTGTTCCCTTCCAGTTCTAGAATTATGATTCTATAATGACCATCAAATGTCATAATTTCAATGAGACTGAGTCAGACCCATATAACTATCTTCTCTGGAGAACATTGCAGGGAGGGTTAGCTGGGGGAAAGGGGCAATATTACAGCATAGATCTTTTGTGCCCACCCATAAACCAAGAGGTTTTTCCTGTTTGCTTTTCCCAGTGATTCACGGAGCCGGAGCCAGCCAGCCAAGGTGTGACTGGGTACTTACCCAGCCTCTGTCCACACAGCAGAGCTGATTTCTGCCTTGCCAGCTTGTTGTGTTACCTTTGGGCACACCGCACCCTTTGTTAGCCACATATGATTCACCAAGGTTAAGCCAGTTGATTAGTCTATTAAAAAGTCAGGTTCCCTTTGACTTGACAGAATAACAACAACAAAGTCAGCTAAAAATTCTAGAAGCGCAGCTCTGCCAACCCTATGGGGGACGTCTGTCGATAACTCATATGGGCTTTCTTATTCAGGCTACAAGGTCTCCCCAGGGAGCAAACCACCTCTTACCTATCCTTCCACATAAGGCAAGAGAAACCAATTTCTAATTTCCTTCTTAAAGGGTTTGTAGGGAAGAGCTTCACAGAGAACAAGCTGAATAGCTGCAGCCCAGGGGTAATAAAGTTGAAAGAAGATAACAGCATACTCTGAGTAGGTTCACAGGCAACTAATGACTTTCAACATGAATAAGTTTGCTTCCCATTCACTATGTGGGACTCACCCTACTGTGCAGGTCAGGTTAACATGTTAGCAGACAAAAGAAGATTAGAGACAGGGGCCCAATCATTTCATCTCGATTAATGTAGTCTTTCTTTGGAAGAAGCAAATGCACAATATGCTTTCCAGGGTGCAAGGTAAATATAGAAGCTTAATTCAGCATTGCCGGCTGCCAGGGGCATCGGGACAGGTTTGGAATTTCACAGACGCATTTACTGCCTGCCCTAAAAACTGTCCTAGCCCTTCCTAAATTTGTTCAACTGTCAACAATTCCATTACTCCTTCCCGCCCTGGGTGTGCTAGCAAGCACACAATCTTCGTAAAATCATCCGAGAACATTTTATTGGCCAATTCATATCACTATATATTTAACAAATATTTTATTAACAGGGGAAAAAATGTACATTGGAAGATTACACAAGTGTGACATTACAGCATGATGAGTCATAGCCCCCCGTGTGTGTTTTACGTTGCCATGAATTGGCTCTGTGGATTCTGAGTCACTCCACTAGGATATTCATTCTTCTGATTTTTCTTGCTGTGCACAGAACAATTATTTGACATGCCCTTCTGTGGTTCATAACTCATTGTTTGGGATAAACAATAAAAATCTCTGCATTAAATACTCCCTTGGGTCGGATGACTTTGGAATTTTCTTATTAATATGTAATGTCCAAAGAATTACATAGTGTTGTAGTCTTTGAGTCGTGGGGAGGTTTCTGTACCAGGACTGGGGGTGGAGAGCCAACAAAGCCGGCAGCTGCAAACCTGGGGGACCATGTGATGTAGACTGTGGATGAGCTTATATTAGAATAGAAAAAGCAAGACAAGGATGGTGGAATGTGCTCTATAATGTTGCTCTATAATGTTAGAGCTGCACTTCCCATCCCGTCCCTCTAGCCAAGGGCTTCTTAACTTTTTTGACTCAAAGACCCCCTAGACAGTCTACAAACCCCGACTCAGATGATGTTTGTAAATGCAAAAATAAAATACACAGGATCACAAAGGATACCAATTATAGTGGGTACAGGCTGTGAGAAGGCAGGAAGATTCCATTTATAACCGATTTAGTGCTGGGTTTAATAACTACAGTAATTGCAATGTAGTGATGAGCATAAATGATATTTCAAGATATGTGCAATAACTGTAATGGGATTTTAAACTCTCTTTGATTTCTAAAACTCTGTGACAAAGTCTTAGGTGCTGTTAATAAGACTGTAATTGTGGCCTCTATTCACAATGGAAGGGGATGCTAAGTTTCAGATAGAGATTGGTAAGTATAATAATGCCATTGTTTTCTCATCTAAATTCATAGATATTATTATAACCAATTTCTTGTCTTTATGGCTACTGTTTTCCCAAATGCCTCCTTAGGTTTATCCAGCACATTCACAAGATCCTTAGAAGCCGGGATGATTGGATTCTAATTTTGAAACTTCGATGGTTCTGTGGTCCCATTGGAGATCCTGCTGACCAAGCAGCTTATAGCCATCTCAGCCTCATACTTGACTCCTTCTTCTTAATATCATTTAACGTTGACTTGTCCTTTATCAGTTCCCCTTCATTCTGGTATTTTCCTTGAGGGTAATCCAATCTGTATTCCTCCAGTGTAATTCTGGGTCCAATCAAGGCAAGTTTTTAGTCCATTATACATACATCAATGGGTGAGGTTTCTAAACTGCACCATGTCGAAGTTTAGACAGGCAGTCCTCAAAATTTATGGTTTCAGAACTCATTTACAGTCTCAAAAATTATTGAGGACCCTTCAAAAAGCTTTTATTTCTTTGGTTATTTCTAATGTGGCAAATATCAATACCTATAGAAAATAAAACATTTTAGGATTATGATTATAGTTTTGACATCATAGATCCCTTGAAAGAATCTTGGGAAATGCCAGGAGTCCCTGGATCACACTTTGAGCATCAGTGGTTTTAATAATAGATTTTATTCCATCTGGAATGTGTGTGTGTGTTTGTGTGTGTGTGTGTGTGTATGTGTGTGTGTGTGTGTAGATATTTCTATTTAACAGATTAGGAAAGGCAAAAGAGTTGAGTGTCTTGACAGAACTTGTCTTTGAAGTGCAGATTCAATACCCTATCTCTCAGTCATTAAGTATTTAAATCATAAAGTATTAAAAATGCCTCCTATTCATCAGTACAAGTGCTCAGTACTAGAGATCTATACATATCTGTCATGAAGAACCTGAGGAATGGTCCTTAACTCCAGTGTAGAACCTCCCTTCTCACTGCGTTATGCAGGGCAAGCCCCATAATCTCTGCTGGCCACCAAGTCAACTTGTGGAAGTGTCGGGAGCCAGCTTCCAGCCTTGAAGGATGGAAGATTCAGTGTTCTGTAGTGATGAGGAGTTTATTCATTGGCTTCAGAGCCCTAATGACAAATCAGTGAAGAAGCAGGGACTAAGCTTACACAGAAAAGGATAGCCTTTTTCACTTTGCTTTTTCTTGAAGGCTTTCTTCCTTGCCCCAAAGCTGCTAAGGTTCTTTTCCTTGAACCTTGCTAGCAAATAAGTACAATGGACTGCTCTGGGCTTCTGGGTGAAAGAGAAGCATCAGTACCTATTATATATCAAGTCTGAACCCACTGTCCTCCAAGGATCTTGTCTTTGTACAAAAGAACCTTATTGTGGGGCAATAAGGGATATATTGTATGGAACACTTTAAATTTGAACCTACTCTCCCGCAGGGATTTCATATATGTACACAAGAAAGAGCACATCCCTCATTAGAAGGCAGCACAGGATGTATTATTGTTCCTAATACTTTAAATATGAATCCATTCACTGAATGACTAAGTATATTCAGAAGAGAGAAGGGAAATACCCATCCTCAATGTCCCCTTCTCACACAGAAGTATACAATAGTTCTTCCTTATAATTCAGAAGATTGAACTCAGAGGGCAAATGATATTGCTGATATTCATGTAGGAGGAAATGAATGGGACCTTCCCTCACCCAGGCTCAAACATTCATAACCCTGACGTCACTGAGATGTAGAGTATCAACACCAAATGTTGGTTCCCTAACTAGGATTGACATGAAGCCATTAGCACATGGCTCTAGGTTGTTTTAGTCTCTTGTGCATCTTTGCCCTGATTTTAGGTCAAGGAATATTGTACATGGTCCTAACCTTAGAGCTTCTCGAGGGCCAGATTAGAGCTTGTCAGTGGCTGAGGCTGGTGATGTGACAGGGTTGTTGTGAGGACCAAATGAGATAATAACTGGAGCACAGTCAATGCCTGGCACATAGTAGGTGCTAAATAAGCGCTATTATTATTGTTGTTGTCTTTGCTGCAGAAAATGGGATTTGAACTAAATCTTGAAGGAAACCAAGAGACAGAGGTGAGGAGAGAGAGCCCTTCAGGAATGGAAGATCACCAATAGAAAGACCCAGGATCAAAAGATGAGATCACATGTGAAAAACAGCTAGATCACAGCAATCTTGACATATATAGGAGAGATTGGTCAGATGGTAAGACATGATACCTAACAACTTCACATTGATGGGATGTTTTGGATTTTACCATGCACTTTAATCACAAGCACCCGAGTGAAGGAATTTCACTTTACAATTTTACTGGAATCTAGCTATTACAGGATTTTTTTTTTTTTTATCTTGAACCTATGATTTGATTTGGTGTAGGGAAATGAATCTTTTTATGTTTTATGTGGATAATAAATCTTATTTATGTCATGTTTTATAGTTTCCTCCTAAAATGTGGAACCAAAAAATTCCACATCATAAACCAGATGTAACCTGACAAGATTAGTAAAACTAAATAAGGCTGTCACCTTTTATGTAAGTAACAATATATTTCTCTTAATGCAGCCTAGGACCACACTAGGTCTGATTGATGATTCATTTTTAGCTTGTGGTCCCCTGGGAACACCCAGTCTTTTTTTCACTCAAACTGCTCTCTTCATATTTTCCCCATATTATATCAAAGCAGTATGTGCTCAGCACTATGTTTAAGTCCCATAGAGCAGTGGTTTTCAAACTTTTGTTCTCAATCTCTTTATACTATTAAAAATTATCGAGGATCTGTCCAAAGAGTTTTTGTTTATGTGGGTATATTTATATTTACCATATTAGAAATAAAAACTAATTTTGAATTTGCAGACCTTCTGAAAGGGTTTCACAGACTCCACCCCAGGATTCTCAAACCACGGTTTGAAAACCACTGCCATATCAAGTCTGAACCCACTGTCCTCCAAGGATCTTGTCTTTGTACAAAAGAACCTTATTGTGAGGCAATAAGGAATATATTGTATGGAACACTTTAAATTTGAACCTACTCTCCCGCAGGGATTTCATATATGTACACAAGAAAGAGCACATCCCTCATTAGAAGGCAGCATAGGATGTATTATTGTTCCTAATACTTTAAATATGAATCCATTCACTGAATGACTAAGTATATTCAGAAGAGAGAAGGGAAATACCCATCCTCAATGTCCCCTTCTCACACAGAAGTATACAATAGTTCTTCCTTATAATTCAGAAGATTGAACTCAGAGGGCAAATGATATTGCTGATATTCATGTAGGAGGAAATGAATGGGACCTTCCCTCACCCAGGCTCAAACATTCATAACCCTGACGTCACTGAGATGTAGAGTATCAACACCAAATGTTGGTTCCCTAACTGGGATTGACATGAAGCCATTAGCACATGGCTCTAGGTTGTTTTAGTCTCTTGTGCATCTTTGCCCTGATTTTAGGTCAAGGAATATTGTACATGGTCCTAACCTTAGAGCTTCTTGAGGGCCAGATTAGAGCTTGTCAGTGGCTGAGGCTGGTGATGTGACAGGGTTGTTGTGAGGACCAAATGAGATAATAACTGGAGCACAGTCAATGCCTGGCACATAGTAGGTGCTAAATAAGCGCTATTATTATTGTTGTTGTCTTTGCTGCAGAAAATGGGATTTGAACTAAATCTTGAAGGAAACCAAGAGACAGAGGTGAGGAGAGAGAGCCCTTCAGGAATGGAAGATCACCAATAGAAAGACCCAGGATCAAAAGATGAGATCACATGTGAAAAACAGCTAGATCACAGCAATCTTGACATATATAGGAGAGATTGGTCAGATGGTAAGACATGATACCTAACAACTTCACATTGATGGGATGTTTTGGATTTTACCATGCACTTTAATCACAAGCACCCGAGTGAAGGAATTTCACTTTACAATTTTACTGGAATCTAGCTATTACAGGATTTTTTTTTTTTATCTTGAACCTATGATTTGATTTGGTGTAGGGAAATGAATCTTTTTATGTTTTATGTGGATAATAAATCTTATTTATGTCATGTTTTATAGTTTCCTCCTAAAATGTGGAACCAAAAAATTCCACATCATAAACCAGATGTAACCTGACAAGATTAGTAAAACTAAATAAGGCTGTCATCTTTTATGTAAGTAACAATATATTTCTCTTAATGCAGCCTAGGACCACACTAGGTCTGATTGATGATTCATTTTTAGCTTGTGGTCCCCTGGGAACACCCAGTCTTTTTTTTCACTCAAACTGCTCTCTTCATATTTTCCCCATCTTATATCAAAGCAGTATGTGCTCAGCACTATGTTTAAGTCCCATAGAGCAGTGGTTTTCAAACTTTTGTTCTCAATCTCTTTATACTATTAAAAATTATCGAGGATCTGTCCAAAGAGTTTTTGTTTATGTGGGTATATTTATATTTACCATATTAGAAATAAAAACTAATTTTGAATTTGCAGACCTTCTGAAAGGGTTTCACAGACTCCACCCCAGGATTCTCAAACCACGGTTTGAAAACCACTGCCATAGACATTACAAAAAGTGGTAAGACCCTGCCCATATTTACAAGGAGATTTTATTTTATTTTATTATTCATGGTGAGCAAGACCTACACATATGAAACTGTAACAGTATAAGAAATGTTATATATTTAAGTGCCAAAAAGTACAAAGTGCTTCAGGAATAGAGACATATTAACACAAAGAAAAAGGGGACAGTTGTCTTTAGCCCTACAAATTCTTTCACAAATATTGACTGTTGGTGGGGATGGCCTTAAGATACACTTATCAGCAGCCAGACTCTTTGGTCTTGGGACCTGTGATTGGATTTCGTGTTGGGAACCCTTAATATAGAAAATCCTTCTATCAATGCATCTTTTATGTTTGTATACAGATAACAACTCACACTTATATCATGCTGCATAGTTTCCTCCTAAAATGTGGCACCAAAAATTAAACTCTCAGGCAGTGGGCAGTACAGCCTGGCACGCAAGACTTCCCCAAGGAAATACAAAACATTTAGGGCTCCAAGGTCCCAGGCCCAATGGCTCCTTGCTACTGCATTGCTTCCATGTTATCCCATAAAGTGAATTTGCCTAATTCTTGCACATTTTTTTTCTCTCTTTCAAGAGCAAGGAGCTCTGCACAACAGCAACGAACCAGCCTAAAACAACAGTCCAAATGGAGTCCTCGGTTTACCTCACCTTCTTGGGAGAAAGGCTAATGTTTTTGTTTGAGATACTGGGAACCACTGTAAAAGTCCCAATTTTAATAAAACCTGAGCACCTAAGCACCAGGCTGTAATCACAACTGGAGCTGGCCCAATTGGAGGAAGGCTCCAAGTGGTCTTCCTACTTCTTCCAAAATAGAAATTTTTCTACACATTAAATAAATGTGCTGAGTGGTATAGTGAATAGAGAACTGGGCCTGGAATCAGGAAGACCTGAATTCAAATTCTTCTTCAGACACTTAATAACTATGTGACCCTGAATGAGTCACTATTTGCCTCAGTTTCCTCAACCGCCAAATGAGAATAATAACAGTACTATTTTTGAGGATTGTTGGGAAAATCAGATAGGATAATATGTATACAACATGTAGCAGAGTACGTGGCATACACAAATGCTTGTTTCCCCTTCTTCCCCTTATGGAATCTTATAGATTCAACATTCATTCAACAAATATCTATGAAGCGCCTACTGTGTAACAGGCACTGGAAAAGAAAGAGAAAGTTTAATCCAGTAACTGGTGCTGAAAATATAAAGATGAAACAGGACACAATTCTTGCCCTCAATGAGCTTACAGTCTGCTAAGATAGATACAAAAAGTACCTGAATAATTATAACAAAAATTAGAGTGTGGGAGGTACAAGCAAAAGATCACAGTGAAGAAATCACACAGGGAGGGATGGCTTCTAGCTGGATTTTCAGGAAAGGCTGGGCAGTGGTGGCTCCTACATAATCTCTTGAAGGGGGTGGAGATGTAAGGGGAAGAATTTAATAAGAGATTGGGAAGAGTCTGCTCAAGACACCTGCAGTCTAGTACGACTGGTAAGATGTGAATATAAATATTATACCCGTTAGAATAGAATACATGATGAACTCAAACTTGGAGACATTAGGGGAAACTTCCAGAACAAAGTAAGACAGTGCAATTTAAGGTTTTTGACAGTTTAAAATTTTAAGCTGTGACAGTTTCTAACTGTACTAAGACTTTTGGAACATCCTGTATTTGAGCTATATCTTTGGTGAAAAGGTAAGAGTTCAATAGGGAAAAAATTCTAGAGAGAATTCCAAGATCAAAAAAGAAAAATGAACCTATCATGCTTTCAGAGAATGCTAGGAATTCTTATATAAAGTGAAATGAATAGAAC
This sequence comes from Antechinus flavipes, assembly GCF_016432865.1. Classification (NCBI taxonomy): domain Eukaryota; kingdom Metazoa; phylum Chordata; class Mammalia; order Dasyuromorphia; family Dasyuridae; genus Antechinus; species Antechinus flavipes. The sequence goes on from NC_067398.1 coordinate 667,338,117, forward strand.
CAGAAGACTAATGTATAAAAGAACAATATTATAAAGACAAAAAACTAACATTCAAATAGTGCTTACTATACACCAGGCAGTGTGCTAAGCATTTTGCAATTCTTATCTCATTTGATTGTCATAGCAATTCTTGGAAGTAGATGCTATTATTATGCCATTTTGCAAACAGGGGCTAAGTTATTTACCTAGGGTCACACAGCTAGTAAATGAGGCAAAATTTGAGCTCAAGTCTTACCTGACTCCAGGCTCAGCACTCTAACCACTGTACTACCTAGCTGCCCTGATGTGATCAATTCAATAACCAGAGGAGCAATGATAAAATAGGTTACCCAACTCCTGAAGGGGAGGTGACAGACTTGTGGCATAAATTGCAACATTTATTTTTTTTAGTAGGTTTTTTTCCTCAATTATATGTCAAGACAATTTTTAGCATTTTTTATTAAAGTTTTTTATTTTCAAAATATATGCATGGATAATTTTTCAACATTAATCCTTACAAAACCTTGTGTTTCTCCCCTCTTCCCCCCACCTCCTCCCCTAGATGGCAAGTAATCCTATATATTTTAAACATGGTAAAAATGTTAGCATTTATTTTTACAAGATTTGAGTTGAAGATTTTTTGCCTTCTCTTCCTTTCCTTCCCGCTTCCTAAAATGGTAGGCAATTTGGCACAGGTTATACATGTACTATTATGAAAAAAAATTTCCATATTGGTCACAGTTATGAAAGAACAGATTAAAAGGAAAAAACACTAAAAAGAGTAAAATAAGTGAAAAAATTATACTTCAGTCTACATTCAGAATCCATCAATTCTTTAACTGGATGTGGACAGTATTTTTTTCTCATGAATTCTTTATGTTTGTCTTGGATCACTTGTATTGCTAAGAAGAGCTGAGCCATTCATAGTGAATGATTACGACACAATGTTGCCAGTACTATTTTCATCGTTTTCCTAGTTCTGCCCATTACATTTTGTATCAGTTCATATAAGTCTTTCAAGGTTTTTCTGAAATCTTTTCTTTATCATTTATTATTGCACAATAGTGCTCCATTACATTCATATATCACAACTTGTTCAATTTGTTGATGCCCAATTGACAGGCATCCCTTCGATTTCCAATATTTCGTTCCCATGAAAAGGGTTGCTATAAATATTTTTGCACATGTAGGTCCTTTTTTTTCTTTATGATCTCTCTTTGGGATACACCCTAGTAGTGGTATGAATAGATCAAATTTGGTTGCCCTTTGGGTATAGTTCCAAATTGCTCTCCAGAATGGTTGGATCAGTTCACAACTCCACCAATAGTGCATTAGTGTCCCAATTTTCCCACATCTTCTCCAACATTTATTATTTTCCTTTTTTGTCACATTAGCCAATCTGATAGGTGTGAAGTGGTATCTTAGAATTGTCTTATTTTCCATTTCTCTAATCAAAAGTGATTTAGAGTACTTCTTTGTATGCCTATAGATAGCTTTGATTTCTTGTTGTTTGCTGTTGTTGAATATATTAGATAACTTGCTGTCTAGAAGAAGGGAGAAGAGAGGAAAGAGGGAAAAATATGGAACAGAAGATTTTGCAAAAGTGAATATTGAGAAAACTATCCTGGCATGTATTTTTTTCAAAAAGCTATTTTTAAAAAAATGAAAAGCAAAAAAGGAAAATGGATGTACACTTGGTTCATATGTTTAGTATTGATATTACTTTATTGCCTAAGGTATCTTTTAGCAAATGTAGTTTCCTTATTTCTTTTAATTTTGTCTAGTTTTTGCTTTTGCTTTGTCTGATATCAGGATTACTACCCCTGCTTTTTATTTTAACTTTGGCTGAAGAATAAGATATTCTGCTCCAGTCTCTTACCTTTATCTTTACTCTGTTCTCTCTGCTTCAAGTATTCCTTGTAAACAACATATTGTAGGATTTTTTTTTTTGATCCACTCTGTTTTTCACTTCCTTGACAGTGTTTTGTTTTTATCTACCACTTCCCCAAGTCTGTCCTCTCTTCTGTCAATCTTCCCTTCCTTTACTTAATCCTCTTCTCCTACTTTCCTGTAAAATAAGATAAGTTTCTAAATTCAAATGATAGTGTTTATTATTCCCTCTTTGAGCCAATAGTAATGAGAGTAAGGTTCACATAATCCCCACTGCCCACCTTCCATTTTCCCTTGCACTTTAATAGGCTTTTCATGCCTCTGCATATGAAATAATTTACCCCATTCTACTTCTTCCTTCCTTCTGCACCCACTATATTCTTTTTTTCTCATCCCTTAATTATTTTTATATCATTTCCTCTAATTTACCTTATACTTGTACCTTCTGCCTATGTATATTCCTTCTAGCTAAACTATTGGTGGTAAAATTTTTAAAATTTACAAGTATCATCTTCCCATATAAGGATAAAAACTTTAAATCCCTTATATTGTCATTTCTCTTTTCCCCTTTTTAGGCTTCTCTTGGGTCTTGATTTGGGAGATCAAATCTTTTATTCAATTCTGGTTTTCTTATGAAAGCTTAAAATCCTTCTTCATTGAATAGCCATGTTTCCCTGGAAATAGTATGCTTAATTTCACCAAATAGGTGATTCTTTGTTGTAGTACTAGCCCCTTTGCCTTCTAGAATATGTTTCATAATCGCCAATATTTTAATGTTGCAGCAGCCAAGTCACATGTAATCATGATTGCAGTTCTCCAATATTTGAATTGTTTTTTTTCTTTTTTCTCTTGATCTGGTAGTTTTGTAATTTAGCTGTAATGTTCCTTAGAGTTTTATTTGGGATCTCTTTCCTGAGGTGATAGGTGCATTCTTTCAATGCCTATTTTGTCCTCTGATTCCAGGATATCAGGGCAGTAAATTTCTTTGATAATTTCTTGAAAGATATTGTCCAGGTCCCCCTTTTGATTATGGCTTTCATACTATGAAAAGTATATCACTATCCAGTGATGCTGACATTGTCTCTCCTGGATCTATTTTCCAGGTCAGTTGTTTTTCCAATGAAGTATTTTACAATTTTTTCTATTTTTTTCATTCTTTTGAATTTGGTTAATTCTCATTATCTCAACTTTTTTTTTTTTTTTTTGGCTGAGGCAATTGGGGTTAAGTGACTTGCGCAGGGTCACACAGCTAGGAAGTGTTCAGTGTCTGAGGCTAGATTTAAAACCAGGTCCTCCTGACTTCAGGACTGGTACTTTATCTACTATCCACTCTATCCATTTAGTTGCCCACCAGTTCTAACTTTTAAGGAGTTGTTTTCCACAGTTGGCTTTTGTGCTTTTTTTTTCCATTTGTTTAATTGTGACTTTTTTCTTCAGAAGATTTTGAATCTCCTTTTCCATTTGGTGAATTCTTAGTGGTTGTTTTTTCTAAGCTGCTGAATTTTTCCATAATTTTCTTGTATCATTCTCATTTCTTTTCCCAGTTTACCTTTTACTTCTCTCATATGATTTTTAAGCTCCTTTTTGAGCTCTTCCATGAGTTCTTTTTGGGCTTGAGACCACTTCCTGTTTTTCTTTTTTGCCCACAGGTGTTTTGTCATTGTCCTCTTCTGAGTTTGTATCTTGATCTTCCCTGTCACCATAATAACTTTCTATGATCAGATTCTTTTATCTTGTTCTGTGTTTATATTTTTTGACCTTTTTCCTTTCTTTTAAATTTGAGCTCTGCTCCCAGGATGGATGTTGCACTATCTCAGGCTTCTTTTGCACTGCCCTGAGGGGGTGAAGTACAGTGTGACTGCAGCTGCTGAGACCAAGGGGGTCTGGCAGTTTACCAGGTTCTGAGTTGGATGCTAGTGCTGGTGTCTGGGGTGAGTTAATGCCTGAGGGATATTTCTGGGTCTCCCCAGCATACACTGGAGCATGTGGGAGTCTTTTTGGGGAAATCCTCAATCCCTCACAAGGGAAGGGGGGAAAAAGATATCTTTCTCCAGCTGCTGGAGATTGTTTGTTGGGGGTAGTGAAGCATGTTTTACTTCTCAGAGCTTGAGTCTGCTAGAGGCTTTCCCGATATACTGAGGCTTCCCATATAAGGAGGCCTTGGTGTTGATATTTGTCTCTCCACTACACTGGTGAACCCCACACTGGGGCTCAGGATCTCCTGCTGGTTTGCTGAGGTGAGGCTTCTTACTAGTTTATTGTGATGCTTCCCTGTTCTAGACTGTGTCCCTCTTTTACTTAAGTGAGAAATACTTTTCCTGCTCAAATTCCAGGTTTCTTAGACTAAAAGATTATTTTACCTAGGATTTGTTTCAGGGCACTATTTTATAGTAATTGAGAGGTGAGTATGAGAGGGTTATGGTAATACTGCTTACTCTGCCATCTTGGCTCTCTGAAGTTATGCAACATCTATTTTTTGGAGCTAGAGTGAGAATTTGTTTTGCTTGACTATGTAGGCTTATTATAAAGATCTTGCTTTTCTTTTTTTTCAATGAAATGGAGAGATGGGAGGAAAAGAGGTAGGTTGTTTTATTTTTAAATTGACAAGATAAAATTAAATGAAAACAAAATTAAAAACATTTACCTATCTCCATTTTATTATTGATAATAGTGAGCCCATTTTTCCTCCTGACCCTATTCCCAAGTTATTAAGCAGAAAAGTGAAATGAAATTTATCTGTCTTCTGGAATATTTAACTAAAAAAGAACTTGACTTAATTAGAAATCATCAATATGAATAGCTAACTGCATTGGTGTATTATAGCTGTGATTATGCTGCTCCAGATAGGGGAGAAGGAGGGATCTGGATTCTCCTCATGTCCTCGCTTTCACTCTAGATTCATTTCTTAGCTATAAAAAACATGCTCTTCTGTTCCTAACACTAAGTCTGCCTTAAAACAGGTTTGTTATTTCTTCCCCCTCCTTTACTACAAATGGAGATGAGCTGGATTGTGGTTTTAAAATTATTAGGAGAAGTGAAAAACCGATGTTCTTCTGGGGACAAATTTTTATTTGTGCACCATTCAATTTCCATGTAAACAAGGACATGTGTCAGCAATTAGGCTATGATGAGGTCCAATTGCTTTTGGTAATTTGAGCTGGGGAAAAAGTCTGAATCCTGAGAAATGAAATGCCTGTAAATGATCCTTGCAATAATGAAGTCCCAGGGACATGTTTACGCATAACTTGAAGACTCAAAGCGCTTCTCCTACAGTTTTTCTCCATGTGGAAGTCAAGTATAGTTGAACACTGAAAAAGAAAAAAATGACTAGAGTAACCCACATGTTTTCCTTTTTCAAAGAAACTATTACAAGCTTCTGGGAATGACCCAGATTACTGAAAAGCCTGTAACAAAAGATTTCTGGTTTAAACAAATATCTACTGAATTAAAAAAAAAAAAAACATATCAGATATTGGGAAATAATTAGTATTTACATAGCACTTTTAAGATTTGCAAAGTGTTGTATGTTATTTTCTCATTTTAGGCTCACAAAAATCCTGAAAGGTAGATGGTATTATAACTCCCATTTCATAGATGAGGAAACTGAGGCTGAAAGGTTACACATGATCACACAGCTAGAAAGTGTCTGAGCTGCTCTTCCTAACTCAGCTCTTCCTAACTCCAAGTCCAGTATTTTTTACAACTTCACTTAGTTATATGAAATTAGTAGAATCGTGAAATCTCAAAACTGGGAAGGGACCACTTTCCAGCTCTCCCCAAGAGAGGTCTTTCCTTTGCAAAATTCTCAGTAAGTCATTATCAGACCTCTCCTCTCATGGTACCAGCATCCAAGAATACGCTGCTTCCTGAGGGAGTTGTTCCAATTTTTGTCTTTCTTTAAAAATGTTTTATTGAGTTCTCTTGCCATTACATGCCAGACATTTCTGAAAATCCTCCAGATTGAATCTTTCCTGGTAACAAAATTAAGCAAAACCATTCAATGCACAGACCACATATGCCAGTTTATACAGCATCAGCCCTAATGATATCAATCACCTGGGCCCAAGCTCATGATATTTTATCCTCCTCCACGAACCTTACAATCCAGCCCTACTGGTCTACTTGCTGATCTTCATTTATGATACTTCATCCCTGAACGGCACACCTTTGCAGTCTCTCATAACTAGAATGTAACTCCCTCCACACTTCTACTTCCTGGTTTCTCTGCTCAAATCTCACTTTCTACAGGACACCTTTCCCAGTGTTCCTCCTTTTTCCCAGCAGTATCTCCTTTGAAATTATCTTTTTATGTGTATGCATATTAATATGCTTATATACACATAAAATATTTGCATGTTACAAATATACACATGTATATATGCATATGTATATATGTATGTGTATATCACACACAAATACAGAGAAAGAAAAGGTAGTTATTTACATGTTGCATATATATGTATATGTGTAAGTACAGGTGTATATACATACAAAGAGAAGGTATTTTGCTATTTGCATGTTGCATATATATACACATGTGTGTGTATATGTGTAAGTATAGATGTGCATATATACATATAAAGATAAACTATATTCTTATTTGCATATATATATGTACAAGTGTATATATGCACATATAAAGAGAGGTACATTGCTATTTGCTTGTTGCATATATATACATGTGTGTGTATATGTGTGGCCATCTCCAGTCATCTTAATCTGTATCTTTTTTGTTTCTTTATTAAAGGTTTTTGTTTTCAAAACATATGCATAAATAATTTTCAACATTCACTCTTGCAAAACCTTGTGTTCCAAATTTTTTCCCTCCTTTCCTCCCACCCTTTCCTCTAGACAGCAAGTAATCCAATATATGTTAAACATGTGAGATTCTGCTATACATATTTCCACAATTATTGTGCTGCACAAGAAATACTTGATCTCTATCTTGCCACTGGACCTAGATGGCTCTGGAGGGGAAAATGAGGCAGGTGACTTTGCACAGTCCTACCTCACTTAAAGCCAATTCACTTGCATATCATAGTATTACCTCCCTGATGTCATGATCCCTTCAAGAATGAAGGACAAACAACAACAACAATACACACACATAAAAAGAAGGTACATAGTTTTTGCATGTTGCACACATACCTTTCCATACACATATGTGTATAGAGAGAGAAGGTACATAGTTATTTGCATGTTGCATACACACACACACACTCTATACACATATATGTATATAGAGAGAAGGTACATAGTTATTTGCATGTTGTCCCCCCAGACCTCCGGCATTAGACTATTAACTCCCTGAGGGCAAGAATTATATTTTTTTGCCTTTCTTTGTATCCATCTGGCACAGAGCCTGGCACTTAGTTAAATATTTAATCAATGGTTGTTGACTGACAGATTAACTATGTTGAAGGAGATTGATAATGTTCCATTATCAGTTCCCCAGGGCCATTATTGGTTTTTCAAATTACTCAGAGTTTGCCTTCCTTTCAGAGATCTTTTCATTCACAGCTAAGAGTCACTGTGTCTATTGTTCTTTTGGTTCTGCTTGTTCACTCTATATTCATTCATACAAATTTTCCTTTGTTCTTCTGACTCTTTTGTATTTGTCATTTCTTATTGCACAATAAAAAATTCTCTACCTTCATACACCACAGTTCTTTTTTTCAGTCACTGACTCCCTGAATGAGGTGCAATCATTTCTTTCTAAATTCTCTGTTTCTCTGTTTTCTGTTTTAACCTTCTTAGAGTCAAAGAATAGGGACAATGTAGTCACTTTTCCTGCATAATTCCAAACTGATATTCAGAATGGCTACACTGATTGACAGTTCCACCAATAATGTATTTCTATGCCTGCCTTTCCACATCCTCTCCAACATGAGTGTTTGCATTTCTTGTTACCTTCATCAATTTTCAGGGAATGAAAAAACCTCAGTTATTTTAATTTTCATTTCACTTAGTGACTTGGAAAATTTGTCAAATGCTTAAATGACCATTGTTTGCACTTGTCCCTCTAACCCTCGAGTCTTCTTTTCTCTGAGTTAAACATCCCTGGCTCCTTCAAATCACCACAGACCTGACCATTCTCCCCTAAATCAGCTCCAGTTTGTCAATACCGTTCCTAAACTGTGTCACATGGCAGCGAACACAATATTGCAGAGGGAAGTGCAGGTGTCCATTCTGTATCTCAGTTTCTTCAGTTGTACAGTGAGGGAGTTGGACTAGATCCCTAAGATCCTTTCTAGTTTGAAAGCTATGATTCTATGAGATCAAAAAGGACAAGAATCAATTAAATTAAATGAACATTTATTTAGAGCACAAATTATTTTTATTTATTTAATGTTTTATTTTCCCCCAAATTACACATAAAAACAATTTTTAAAATTTGCTTTTAAAAATTTGAGTTTCAAATTCTCTCCTTCCCCCTTCAGTGAGAAGGCAAGCAATTTGGTGTAGGTTATACATGTGTAGTCATGCAAAACGTATTTCCATATTAGTCATAAACATTTATTTATAAAGTTTGCCTCAGATAGTGACAGAGGTCCAATGCAGGAAATATGAAGAAAAGAAAGACTAGGGGTGGGGCTAAGGGAGGGTCAGCAGGTTCAGTTAGAAAAACTGAGGGAAAGGGGACTCCTCAGCCTGGTACCTGACCCTGCGGGGAGTAGGAGGCAGATCTGACAGTTCAGGCAGGCTGATGAAACAAATGACTTACCAGAAAACAATGCTGAGTGAGTTCTATCAGTGCCTGTGAAACAGGAAGGAGATGACAAAGAATCTAAAAGATGTGAGTAAGATAGAACTTTTAGATGATTAAAAAAAAAAAAAAAACCCAACAACTGCATCTTTGGCTGTGAATACATATCCACAGAAACATGTATGGATATGCCTGCTAGGATATTTCTAGATCCCAAGATGGAATATGAACAGAGACATCTGATTTGGAAAAATCTCTTCTAACTCGTTACTAGATCCAATTTCACAAAATCATTCTAAGCAAGACTCAAAAATTTTCAAATTCCCACAAAGATTTAGAGGTTTAATGACTTTGCAAGTATAATAATTGGTGGGGGAGAGAGCAGGAAGGTCCCAGTTAATACTGTCCTCCTATTCTGATGACTTATTGTAGATCAGTTGTGAACCTGAGTTCCCAAATGTTATCCCAGGGCAGCTTCTGCTCCTGCAGGTACTATTAAAATGGGATTTAGGGCTCAAGAACAAATCTAGCGACAAAATGTGTCTGTCCTCTGAGGACCCATATAGAAAAATGCACCATCAGAATCTGGGGGACAAGTGTCTTTAGCCGCAAGTGACTCATAAAGACCATTTGGGGAAAGCCTAAAATCTACATGGGTGGAAAGAATAGCCCTGCCAACAAAGTCATATCATTCTTAAAACATCCAAGTGACATTGCTATGGAAATTTTATGATTTACAAAGGTCTTGATATCCCTTAGCTTGGTGGATCCTTGTCACAACCTTGCAAGACAGGTAGTACAAGTATTGGCTCCCTCTAACAGTTAGGGAAATTGATCCTCAGAGGATTAAAGTGATTTACCCAAGGTCATATAACCAGAAACAGAACCTAAGTCATTTGGGCTCAAATTCACTATTCTTTCCATTAGCCACTCATAAAGCACTTTGTACAGAATAACCTGATGAGTCAAACTGAAAAACATTTATAAAACACTAATCGTGTGCCAAACACTATGCTGAGCACTGGGAATCCAGAGAAAAGCAAAAATAATCCCTACACTCAAGAAGTTCACAGTCTAATAGGGGAAACATTCAAGCAAGAATGTACAAACAAAATCTACGCAGGAGAGACTGGTATTCTCAGAGGGAAGGTACTAGTAAGATATAAGTACTTATGATCCTCACTTTACAGATGAGGAAACAGAGACCCAGGATGGTGCTTGTAAAGTGCCTTGTTGATGGTCACATAGCTATAAGTGGTTGGGATTTGAACTCAGAGCAGCCACCTCTTCGGAACCCAACTTTCTTGATTCATTGAAAAGAGCCTTGGATTTGGGGTCAGAGGTTGAATTCCCATTATCTATGTCACTGTAACTGTGGACAAACCTCTTAATCGCTCTGCCCCTAAAGTGAGGGGGCTGAACTAGATGACTCTGGCAGTCCCTTCCAGCTTCAGATTTATGTTGTACACAGTTGGATCTCCAGTCAAATCACTCCCTTGACTGGGAATTCCTTTTATGTAAGGGTTGGACCAACTGGCCTCCAAGATCCTTTCCCATTCCCAAATTCTGTGATTCTTATGAAATCAAATCTAGTCCTTTTTTTTTTCCTAAACAATAAACCAAACTGCACCCTCTCTTCCCCTCAGTGTTATAATTCTATGCCACATCTGGTTTGGCAGATATTCAAACTGCTTGTTTCCTCAATATTTAAACTGTTGATAACAAAAAGTGAGATTGGAAGCTGTAGTGAGGACATAGGGACTATTGTAGAAATTCATAAGCCATCTTTTGAAAAGCATGACAGTTCAGTAAAAAGAACAAATCCCTGAGCTTCAGCTTACCCATCAGCAATATGGGGACCATAATAAGACAACCCTACAGCAAGGAAAAAACTGCAAATAGAAGCTGAACCGATATTTCTCTCAAGCCTTCTCCTTTCAAAATGTTATTTCAAGACATAAGGAAAAGCCAAAAGACAATGAGGGGGAAATGAAAAATCCCATTGCTCATCTGCACTTGGCCCTGTGAGATCAAAAATGCTACCCCTCCAGGTGGTTACCAATGATAAGACACAAATAAACAGTAGCCCTTCCCTGCCTTGTCTGAGCCCATCCTCCAGAAGCACCCAGCTGCCAACTTTCTTTGCAATATGGGAAATGAAGTATTTGGTAATAAGTTGTGTAAAAAGAATTGCGTAAACATAAGCAAGGGAGAGGAAAAAAAAAAAACACAGTCCAGCATGCACTCATCTCCCAGCTGTGTCTGTCATTCTCTTTTCAGTCAACCAGAATCTCTGTTCAGCTGGAATCTTGGCTCCTTATAGAGTGGGGTCCTCCATGCTGGCCTTGAATTCAGCCTGACAAACATTTATATGCACAGCTATGGACTGTGCTGGACAAGATACCCCCAAGTGATTACCAGCAAACAAAATGTTTGCTTCTAATAAACACTGGTGGCTTGTATAGAAATAGTCTCTCATGTTACATATGTTATATGTCTCTGACACCCCAGTTCTCATTCTGATTGTCAAGATTGCACCCACTGAGGAGTCGTCATAATGAGGAAGGTAAGCCATGAACACAAATCATTATAAAATAAATTAGAAGGTAGACTTAGAAATCTCCTAGAAGGTGCTATGAGAAAGTCAAGGAGAAGGACATCCCTTAACAATGATGACAGTAAGACTTAAGAAAAGGGTGTTTTTCATGTTTTAAATCCTTAATGAAAAAAGTTTCACAAGCAAAGATGGAGCAGAAGACAAATCAATCCAGGAATTGGCAAAGATAAACACTGGGGTGGGTCAGATTGAGTAGAGAATGAGATCAAGGAAGCTGTGAATAGATTAGAAAGTAGAGTATGAGAAAGGGGTAAGGATAGAGGTTGAAGCCTTAAATGACAGGCCAAGGTGGGATGATCCTTATAAAGAAGGATCAGGGCAGGCTTTTGCTTTAAAGCAATTACTCTAGCAGAGTGTAGTGGGGAGAGAGTTGAGGCAGGGAGACCAGTTTTATTCTAATAATTCAGGTGAAGGAGTGAAGAGAGCCTAAAATAGGGTAGTCACAGGTGGTAATAGGGGAATGGGGAAGAGAAAGAGAGAACTGACAAAAGTTGGCAACTGACTCCAGGGAGAAAGAGAGAAAGGGAAAACCAGGAAAGTCAATGAGGACTGAGGTTTCATAATGAGGCATCATCAATAGAAACAAGAATAGAAACCCTAAGAAGGTTAGGACACTGAAGAATTTAAGGTGATAGTAAGGGGAAGAATCATGAGCTCAGTTTGCACATGTGAATTTAAAGTATTAAGATATAGAGCTCAGGGAGATGATCAGGATCCAGAGAAATCAATTTTGTAACTTCTGGTCAGAAGCATATGAATGACTTGGGGGCAAAATAGTACTGTAACAGTAACTATAGCGGGATCTCAAAACATATAAAATTTAACTAGAGTGATGAGACGAGAACCCAGCAACAGAAAGGGGCATCAATTAGGTCGTAATAATCCTGAAGGCAGGATGACATTCTGTACAGCTTTAAAACAGTACCTTGTATGTGAATGATATTCACTAAATTGCTGAACTGAACTTGAACTAAAATTTATGATAATTTTGCAAATGTTCAAGAATCCTGAAATATCACAGAACAATTAGCTTTTAGAATCATGAGACTTATGGTCTCTCTCATCTCCCAAGTCCAATCTGTTGCCAAGACCTATAAATTTCACCTTTGTGGCATCTGCTGAATATGCCCCCTCTTCGCCTCTGATACTGCCATCAGACTGGTCCAGCTCTTCATTGCCTCACTGCCTGAACTATTACACTATTTAGCTGCTGGTGGCTCTGCTTTCCTTGAGTCTCTCCCTACTCCAATCCATCCTCCATTCAGCCACCGAAGTGATTCTCCTAAAGCTCAGGTCACATCACCTCCTTCTTTTCTTAAACTCCAGCGGTTCCCTATTAGATACCACCAGGGTCAAATATAAAATCCTATCTGGCCCATGAATTTTTGTTGGCTTGTCCCATGCCTGGAATTCTCTCCCTCTTCATCTCCACATCCAACTTTCCCTGGATTCCTTCAAGTACTCAATAAAACCTACCTTTCCTCTGTTATCTCTAATTTATGCCGTAAATGTCATTTGTACATAATTATTTACATGGTATCTCCCCCAGTAGATTAAGACCTACTTTAGCACAAGGACTATCTTTTGCCTCAGTGTCCTCAATGCTTAGCACAGTGCTTGGCACATAGTTGACACTTAATAAATGGTTTTTGACTTTCTCTTTGTCAGGGGTAGAGCCCAAGTCTCTAGATTTTCAAAGTGATTCTTTCCACTACATGGAATTATGGAACTATGGCAGAGTAACCACAAGAGCCTTGGCTCTGGATTTAGGGTATCTGGGTTCAAATTCTACCTCCAACATTTACTTTGTATGAGCCTTAGTTTTCTCTAAGTTTAAGCCTTAGTTTTCCCCCTTTAAAAAGGGGGTTCCATCAAGTCGTAGAATCCTATGAGTTGACCAACTCAAAAGAACCAGGGAGGTCCTCTATTTCAACTCTTATTTGAATGATGAATTCTCTCTCCAATGTCCCCCCAAATCCAATTCACCTTTATACTTGATCTTGCCTTAAGAGGTCAAGAAGTGATGTTACATTCTCCTCCTCTTCCTCTCATTTTTTCTTAATTTGATTTTTCAAAAGACTTTTCCTAGGAACTTAGGAAGCTAAAAGCACTGTGCTAGGTCCTAGAGCACAGGACTTAAAGAGAAAAAGTCCCTTGCCTTCAAGGAACTTACATTCTATTGGAATTCAGCCTTCACTAACATATAGAAAAATTATAATTAATTTACTACCTCCCAAATCAGAATAGCTAGAATTTTCAGGAAGATCTTCAATTATATTAAGACAAAACTGAACTTTAACTTCTCTCTCCGTCCAGCCCCTCACCCCAAGTCTTATCTTCTGAGGAAAAGTAAAAAAAGTGGCTTTTTCTATTCTATCAACCCTCTACATATGTGAAGAGAGTGATCATGTCACCCCACCTTCAAGACCCTATTCAAACATCATATCTTTGGGAAACCAATCTCCCTGCCAGACAGATGTGTCCTTTCCCATGAAATCTCAGAACTGCAAGGGCCTTAAAAGAGTATCTAAGGAAGCATGGTATAACAGTGGAAAAAGTCTAATGACTTGTATTCAAATCCCTTCCCTGCTTTTTTACAAGCTGTGTGAGTCCAGATAAGATATAACTTCTCTGGGCCTCAATATTTGATGACTCTCAGGTCCATTTGGGCCTATGTCTACAATCCTATGATCAGAACAAGAATCTTTTTTTTGTTGTTATCAGTGACAAAAGAATAATGCAACTTTCACTTGAAAAGCTCCAAGTAAATAAGCATTTATTAAATGCCGATTGTGTACCAACTACTACACTAAGCATTGGGAACACAAAGACAAAAGCAGTCCCTCCCCTCAAGGAGCTCATAATTTAATGTAATAAACATACTAACAACTAACTCATTACATTCTGTAATGACTTTTCCCTTTGGCACAATTATGATTATTAATTTTTCCTTCAACTGAGCCAAAAATCTGCTTATCTATGACTTCCACACATTATTCCTAATAACAGGACAAACCTAATCCCTCTTCTCCATGACACAGCACTCCAAATACATACTCCTCCCCCTACTCCATTGTCTTTTCTATAAGCTGAACATCCCCAGTTTTTTTGACCCCGATACCATGCTCGATTTCAAGTCCCACAATTCTGGCCACCATTCTCTGGATATATTCCAGGTCACTATAATATAAAAGATATGGTCTGACTAGGGCAGTGGATATGTGAACAACACATTTCTGTTAGGGCAGAATTAATTATCATGTCATCCCGCTGACTCATATCAAGCTAAGACCCCAAGCCTTTAAAAAAATGAACTGAAGTCACACATGTCCTTCATCCCCACAAAAAATTAGAGGAATTTCCCTGAGAATCACAATGTCTATTAGTAAATAGGGAAATTAGGTTTTGAAGTATGGATTGCACTATATTAGTGTTGAAGGCCCTACAAACTTTGAAGTTCTGTCTCAAAATATAATTCAACCCAGATTCAAAAAAGAATTCTCACAATATAAGTGGCCAACTGGCCACCTTAAAGACCTTTAATGAGAAGAGACCTGTTGCACTAATTTGTGGTTTTTCTATCCTGTTTTATTCTCTGTGACACCAGTTAGGGTTTTCTTGGCAAAGTGTAGAGCAATTTGCCATGTTCTTCTCCAGCTCATTTTACAGATGAGGAACCTGAAGCAAACAGGGATGAGGACTTACCCAGAATCACACAGCTAGTGTCTGAGGCCAGATTTGAACTCAGATGAGTCTGCCTGACTCCAGGGTTAATGCTTTATTCACTCTGCCACCTAGCTGCCCCATCATTCTACTTATAGGTAACTAAGGGGTAAAATTGTCATAAAATTGTTTCTAGATATCAAAACTAAATTTGCCTCTTGGTAACTTCTACTCATTTCTCCCTATTCTTCCTTCTAAGCAGAAGGCTAATATTTCTTCCATAAAACCTGAAATACTTGAAGGCACTCATCCTATCCTTGAGTCTTCTCCAGTTTCAAATAACGTTCATATGACACAGACTTTGGCATCTTGGTTGTTAAGGTCGCTCTGGACCCTCTCAAGGTTATCAGTGTCTCTCCTAAACTGTGTGTATTCTAGAACACAATATTCCAGTTGTGACCTAACCAGACTATAGTTTCCTAGAAGCTACTCTTTCTTAATGCAACCTGACCTCATATTTGTTGTTTTGCTTTTTTTTTTTTTTTTTTCCTGGCTGCCATATTGAATCACTGACTAATATTGAACTTGAAAATCACTACAATCTCCCAGACCTTTTTCAGGCAAACTGCTACCTAAGCAAGCCCCACCCATTTTGTATTTATGCATTTTAAAAAAATAACTAAGTACAAAATTGTATTTATTGAATTAAATTTCATCTTATTAGTTAAGCCAATTATTTCAGTAGAGATTATTTTCCTTCTCTCAACTACCACAAATTCTGAAAGGGACAACATGTAAGTAGATTCCTAGATTCAGAAACAACCTACATCTGTGATAGTACAGTTGAATAAGGACATTAGTTTATACAAAGACCACAATAAAGTAAATTAAAACATTGAAAGACATTAGACCTCAGTCACGACCTCATTAGATATACTTCTCTCTCATCAGAGACAGTGGGTTATGGATGTAGAGTGAGGCATATATTGTCAGATATGACATATATTGTTTTGTTCTGCTTAAATGTATTTATTATTTAAGAGATCTAATTTGTATGTGAGGGAGTGAATGTATGTGTGTATGATTGGGGAGAGATTGCACCAATAAAATACTTATATTAGAATCTAAAATAAAAAAGAAAACCTTAGATTTGAATCTTGCCTCCAAAACTTACCTAGCAGTATAAGACTAGACAAGGCATTTACCCTTTCCAAAGCCCCAGTTTCCTCTTATGTAAAACAGGGATCACTACAGCCCTTGCTTCATAGAAATGAAGTAAGAAGAAAATGAGACAGATGTATGTCAAGTGCTATATGTTGGCTGTTTTTATTATCTCTTTATAACCTTTATGATACTATCTTATATTGTCCTTAGACTATAAAGGTTATGAGAGTAGGACTGTCTCATTTAACTTTGTATATACTAACTCCAAAATCCTACCAACTCATTAAGATCCCACTTTTTCCACAGAATGAAATCCCTGATCTGCCAATATTATAATTGCCCATTATTTTTTAGTTGTTTGTCGGGGTTTTTTAAAAGCAATTTATAGCACCTCCTCATAGGTATTCCTGGTCTTCTGGGAGCGCTTATGATTATTTCAACCTTCTTCCCTGATTTGGGAAGGGATCTGAAAGAGAACAGATCTAGGTTTTCTGATATTGCAATTTATACCAGACCAAATGATAGTAACTATCCATAGGAGAGACTCAATAAAGCTTCAAATTGTTCGACAAGGCTAGGCAAAAGAAGCAGCCTGTTTTATTAGGAAGAGAACTATACACTATTACTAGTAGATATTTGACATCATTGCTCATAATAAATTAAAAATGGGACCCTGACCTAAATACAAGTGATTATACCTCCATTTTTTTTTTAATTGGCAGCTAAGTGGTGCAGTGGATAAAGCACCAGCCCTGAAGTCAGGAGGACCTGAGTTCAAATATGACCTCAGACAGTAAATACTTCCTAGCTGTGTGACCCTGGACAAGTCACTTAACCCCAATTGCCTCAGGGGGGAAAAAAAAGTTAAATATCCAAACTATATATGAAATTAACACTAATATATGACCAAGAGCTATTTCCCACTGAGCAAACTGATATGCACAAACAGCTCTCAAAAGAGTTTCAAGTTGCTTCTTTTGTAGTGGCGAAGAACTAGAAGTTGAGGGCAAGCCCAACAACTGGGGAATGGCTGAATGAGGTGCAATAGATAACTGTGATGGAATACTAATATGTTATAAGAAGCAACAAGCAGGATAGTTTCAAAAAAATCTGTGAAGACTTATATGAACTGATTAAAAAGTGAAGTGAATAGAATCACAAAGACATTGTTCACAGAAATAGCTATATTTGAAGGATGATCAACTTATGAAAGATTTAGCTGCTCTAATCAAGACAATGATCCAAGACAATTCCAAAGGATTCATGAAGAAAAATGCTCTCTACCTCCACAGAGAGAAATGTTCAACTCTGAATGCAGATTGAATCATATTTTTCCCATTTTCTTTTGCAAAATGGCAAATGGGGGAATATATTTTACATGACTTCACTTGTATAATAGAAATAAGACAAAGGAAGATTTGGTGAAGTTTATAGTGAAGAAAGCAGAAGCAGCAAAAACAATATATTAAATGAATGAAAATATATAACAAAAAAATTAAAATAATACTGTATATTTATAATGATTGCTCCCAACCAGAAGAAAATTTGGAAAATATATCTCTTCTCCACCACAGTAGTATGAAGTTATGGGTATGAAAATCTGCATATGCTAGTTAATGTGTACAATAACATGTACGATATCAGAATGTAAACTGCTTTTACATTCTTTCTCTCTTTTTTCAATCTTTATTAGAAGGAATGGCTCTCTGGGTAGGGGAGGGAGAAGGATAATTTCAGAAATGAATGTGATTGAACAACAAACAGCATCAATAAAAATACAACTAACTCGACACATTTATTAAGTACCTACTAAGTTCTAGGCACTGTTTAAAAAAAAAAACAAAACACCTAACAGTCCCTACCCTCAAGGAGTTCACATTCTAATGGAAGAAACAATATGCAAACAATTATCTCCTGGAGGAAATCTGAAAAGAAAGTCACTGGTATTAATAGCAACCAGGAAGGGCTTCATAGATAGTAGAATTTTTAGCTGAGTCTTAAAGAAAACTAGGGAAGTCTGAAGGCAGGAATGAGGAAAGAAAGAATTCCTGGTATGGGAGAATGAAATGAAAAGGTATGAAGTTAGAAAATGGAGTGTCCTGTGCAAGAAACATTCAGGTTGAGAAAGGAAAGAATTAGCCAAGTTGTGAAGAGCTTCAAAAGGCAAAGAAAAGATTTTTTTATTTGATCCTAGGAGTAACAGATATACATTGAAGTTTAGTGAAGGAGAGAGGGAAGGAAATGATCAAACCTATATTTTGGAAGAAAGCAAAGTAGGAGGGAGGGCCCAGAACACAGCCTTAAGAAACATCCAAATAGAATACAGAGAGGACTGGCGAGACTTACGTGAACTGATGCTAAGTGAAATGAGCAGAACCAGGAGATCATTATATACCTCAACAACGATACCATTTGAGGATGTATTCTGATGAAAGTGGATCTCTTCGATAAAGAGAGCTAATTCAGTTTCAATTGATCAAGGATGGACAGAAGCAGCTACACCCAAAGAAAGAACACTGGGAAATGAATATAAACTGCTTGCATGTTTGTTTTTCTTCCCGGGTTATTTCTACCTTCTAAATCCAATTCTCCCTGTGAAACAAGAGAACTGTTCGGTTCTGCACACATCTATTGTATCTAGGATATACTGTAACCTATTTAACATGTAAAGGACTGCTTGCCATCTGGGGGAGGGGGTAGAGGGAGGGAGGGGAAAAATTGGAACAGAAGTGAGTGCAAGGGATGCTTCTGTAAAAAATAACCCTGGCATGGGTTCTGTCATATTAAAAAAAAAAAAAAAAACATCCAAATAGACATGATCTAAAAGATTTAGCAATTAGACTGAAAAGATCATGACTTCTGGGGCATACTGCATTGTGAATGTACATTTCTTAAACATTCTAAGAGACTATAAGATCCTTTCTTATCTCAATCTTGTATAGTATCTCCCTAATAGAACTCTGCATACAGTAGATGTTTAATCATGTTTATAGAAGGGAAACAGCATTCAAGAACCTAATGAAGGGGATGTCCACCCTCAAAAACTAGCTGTTCCCATCTAGGGCAAGTCAGGTCAGACATCTAAGAGACAGGAAAATCATGGAGAAGGCAAATTAACAGCATTGAAGGCTGTAGAGAGATCAAGGAGGAGAAAAATTAAGAAAAGGCTATTTGTCAATGAAGAGCTCATTGATAACTTTAGATAAAGCAATTGCATTGCTTTTGAATCATTAGGTTAGAAACCAAACTGCAGAATTTAAAAATTAATAAGAGGAGAGGAAAAAGAGATGTGGGGGAAAAAAAGAGCTGTCTAAGTCAATTAGATCAAGCCAGAATAAGGATGGTAGGCTATTGAAGTCAGAAGATCTAGATAACTGTACTAGTTCTACCACTAACTAGCTTCGTAGTAGTACAAGTCAGTTTTCTACTTTCTCAACTTCATCATCATCATCATGCTTATGCTAATCTTGATGAAAAGAGGGATATACTCATCCATCTTGATTCTTGGAAAGATTCAGTTCATGTGGTTTAAACATAATTTATAATCTTACTCTTTTGGAGGGACATCAATGGCTGTGATAGAGAATCAGAACATTGGAACCATCTCAATTCTGCCACTGACTATATGACTCTCTTCTCTTTCCTTCTCTCCCTTTCCTTCTCTTTATCTCTTTCTTACCCCTGCCCCCTTTCATCTACATTCACAGGTTATCAGTTCTTTCTGGAGATGTATAACATTTTTCATCAAACATCCCTTGGAATTGCCCTGGATCACTATAGCTGTCTTTCACAGTTGATATGATAGCCCTTTCAATAACTGAAAACAGCTATTATGCTCCCCAACACCCAGGCCCAGATCTTCCCTTCTCTAGGCTAAACATCTCTAGTTTCTTCTTTGAGCTTGGAAGTGATAGGGAATCCGTAGGGTTAATTGAATAAGTCAATGGCATGGTAGCACCTGAGCTCCAGGAAAATTAATGACAGCTAAGTGGATGGTGGACTGAAGTCAGTGTTGACAAGATTTTGGAAACTGTCAAGATAAGAACTGAACTTCAGTGGGGAGGCAATGGAGTTACTGCTGATTCCTAAACAATTGGGAAAATGACATGAAACAGAAGACCTTGTCTTTCTTCAAATCAAGATCTGGTTGATGTAAAGGCAGAAAGACACAATCTCTAAGCATTAAAGTGCTTACAGTGAGAAAAGTAACTAGATCTCTAAGATAAGGTGCTGGAGTCAAACACTTTGTAACTTTGTGACCCTGGACAATTCTCTTTAACCTCTCAGAGAAAGCTTCCCACATCAGTGAAAGTGAGTTAATAAGCAGCACCTACTCTCACGGGCTTAGGAAAATCAGATAAGATAAGGTAGATAAGGCTCTGGAAGGATCCCCTGCCCCAGGGGCTACAGAGTTACAGAGAGCCGGGCCATTCCTGGCCCCAGAACCCAGTACACCTCTAGCCTCCTCTAGCCTCCTAGGGTCCCCAGTCGCAGGCGGAGGCTTCTCGCTCCGATACTCCCCTTCATCCGAGCCCCGAGGAGGGGGCGGGGAGTCAGGCGAAAGTCGGGAAAGCCCTAGCGGGGTGGAGGTGGAGGGGGGATCCATACACGTCACGCTGACGCGACGCCCCGGCTCGCCGCGGCAGGCTTCGCTTGTTGACACCGTTGCCTCGGGAGACGGGAGGGGCGGGGGGAGCAGAAAGGGGGCGGGGCCCAGGCTGGAGCTCCGGGCTCTGGTCCGCAGCCGCTGCGGCCACGGCCGCCGCTGGCTTATATACTGCGGCTAAATTTAGGCTGAGCCCGGAGCTCGTCCCCATCCGGGACGCGTTTCCGCCGCCGCTGCCATTGGCCCGACCCGCCGCGCGCCGCGTTATAAGGCTCGGGCGGGCCCCGGGGCCGCCACTCACAGCCCTGTCAGCCCCAACGCAGCTCAGTCCGTCATTCTGTCCGTCAGTGAGTCCGGCTCGGCGCGCGCGCGCCTGTCAGTCAGTCAGTCCACCGGTGACAGGAACAGCCGGGCAGCCCCGCACACACTCTCGCTCCCCTCACTCCCTTCACTCGCTCTCCCGCCCACAAAGTCGGGCCGTCGGTCTCAGTCTGTCAGTCCGTCCGGGCGCCCGGCGGCCATGGCTCTGAGCGAGCCCATCCTTCCGTCCTTCTCCACGTTCGCCAGCCCGTGCCGGGAGCGCGGCTTCCAGGAGGTGAGTGAGCGCCCCGCGCCCCCTCCGCTCCCCACCCTGAGTGCCCTCGACCCCACTCTCACCGGTCCTCTTCGTGTCTCCCTCCCGCAGCGCTGGCCCCGCACGGAACCCGAGCCCGGCGGCGCTGACGAGGACCTCAACAGCGTGCTCGACTTCATCCTCTCCATGGGCCTGGACGGCCTGGGCCCCGAGGGTGCCGCGGCCCCCGAGTCCTCGGCCGCCTTCTACCCGCCGCCACCCCCCGGCTGCTACCCGGAGCCCCCAGCGACCGCGGCCCCACCGCAGCAGCAGCAGCCGCCCCCCTACGGGCTGGCGGCGGCGCCCGAGCCCCAGCCGGCCCCGACCCCAGCCCCGGGCGCGCTCCAGGGCCGTTTCCTCCTGGCCCCGTCCGCC
This sequence comes from Antechinus flavipes, assembly GCF_016432865.1. Classification (NCBI taxonomy): domain Eukaryota; kingdom Metazoa; phylum Chordata; class Mammalia; order Dasyuromorphia; family Dasyuridae; genus Antechinus; species Antechinus flavipes. Next base: position 667,359,730 of record NC_067398.1, read on the forward strand.
TTCGGGGCCTTCGCCGACGGCATCAAGGCTGAGCCCGAGCTAGACGGCGGCGCCTTCGCGGCCGCCCTGGGCCGGCCACCGCGCTGCGTGAAGCGGGAGGGCGGCGGGGCCTGCATGTTGGGTCCCGGGCCGGGCCCTGACACGCCCCCGCTCAGCCCCGACGGCCGCAGCCCGCTCCAAGACCACCCGCGGCTGGCCGCACCGCGCCCTTTCGGGCCCCCGGGCGCCTTCGGCCCAGCAGCCGGCGCCGCCGCCTTCCCCGGGCCACCCCCGCTGCACTATCCTGCGGGCCCCTTCGGGCTCTTTGACGAGGGCTTGGGTTTGGGGGCTGCCGCCACAGGCCCGGCCGCCCGAGGGCTGCTCACACCTCCCTCTTCTCCTCTGGAGCTACTGGAGACCAAGCCCAAGCGCGGCCGGCGCTCGTGGCCCCGCAAGCGGACGGCCACGCACACGTGCAGCTACGCGGGCTGCGGGAAAACGTACACCAAGAGCTCACACCTCAAGGCGCACCTGCGCACGCACACAGGTGGGTTCAGACGAGGAACCGGGCTAAGCAGGGGGCACGTGTATGCTATGTCTCCGGGTCCTCCAGCCCGTCCGCACGCGCCCGGGGCGGGGGGCACTGTAAGGGGGATTTTGTGGAGCGGGGAAGACTGGACATATCTTAGGCATAGAATGAATAAGTCCCCACGGGGGAGGGGTTCCCCGGTGTGGAAGAGTGGGGAGAGGAGGGCTTCGGAGGAGACAGCCTGTCGCTGGAACCACGGTCTTGAAAGGCTCGGGAGAGGCGGTGGCAACCCGGGAGGGGCATGGGTGATGCGTTATTAACCGCACCTCCCCATTTCTAAAAGTAATTCGTGTCAGGGGCGACGAAGGGAGAGGGGAACTTGGTGCAAAGCGTAGATGGGGAAGTTGTGGAGGGGAAACGTGCAGTTAAGGTTAGGAGTGTGTGGCTGGGGGTGCCCAGGTTGCAGGTAGCCCCCGGTATCTGTAATGCTCTAAACGGCTCCGTCCCATCTCTTGGCAGGTGAGAAACCCTATCACTGTAATTGGGACGGCTGCGGTTGGAAGTTTGCCCGGTCAGATGAGCTCACCCGGCACTACAGAAAACACACGGGACACCGGCCCTTCCAGTGTCACCTGTGCGACAGAGCCTTTTCCCGCTCAGACCACCTGGCCCTGCACATGAAGAGGCATATGTAACTGGGGTCCAGCCCCGGCAAGCCTGTAGCTGGCACTACAAGCTGAGCCTTGAGCCAGGGACCTCTCGGAACTCCTTTCTCCCAGAATGTGACTGGTATTTATTGGGCTTTTGTGAAAGGCTAGAGTCCAGCAGGACTGTACTTGTATATAGGGCATTTTCCCTAACTGGACCCTGACCACAACCATAAAAAGAGGTTTGTGCATTGGAACTCCTGACGCTGACCCCAGTGGGACTGAGTGACTGTTCAATCAGACAGTTTATGGCCAATCTCGATAAAAGGCATGGTTTGAGAAGATTTCCTACTTCTTGACGAATTTTGTATTCAAAATGGTGCAATAGTATTCTTACACTCTCAGCCATGGTCTACACTAGTGCAGGGCTTGATGCCTTGTAAGAAACATAGCCTTAACTTTACTGCCTAAAATGTTAAATAATGTAAATATTTGGCGAGTATTGTAATAATGTAAATATAAGGACAAATGGGCATTTTTGCCTGTTTCTGTTTTATATGAAAATGATCTCTCAGTTTTTAAAAAAAATAATAAAAACAAATGTTTTGCATCTTTTAAAGAATGTTTCCATGCATACTCAGAGTTGGCTTTTTGAATACTGGCAGTTTGGGTACACTTCTGCTTCTCGGGGTGAGTTGGTACCAGCCTCTCACTGAATGTGGAATGAAGGAGGTGGGAGGGATGGGATTAGTAACCAAAAAAAAAAAAAAGGATGAAACCTAGAGGGAGGTGGGAAGAAACCGGCAAGATTTACTACCTTTTTAGAAATGGTGTTTTAGTTACTCAGTTTGGGTTGGGCTTGTACAGGGCTATTTTCATAGTCTCAATGTTTTCCAGCTGTGGTGACTGTGTGCCAGCAAGCAATGTGGGTTTTTCCTATAAATTTAAACACTGCATTTCTGTAACCAGGGAGGCTTATTTTAAGGCTGTCTCATACATCAATTACCTTCTTTTCCCAAGGGCTTAGAGGAAAGTGGTGACCTAGCTGACACGAAACCCTCAAAACCATTGGTCTTAAAAAAAGGACTACTTCAACTACCTTGTATTATTTTGGTAGCTTCTAAGTTATCCTCTAAGCTTTTCAGTTAAGAAGTGATTCAGTCCTTCGGGATTTTCTGTTCCAATATACTCAGTTTCTTCCTTGCCATATGAATTTTTACATGTCCCGAGTCCATGTTTTAATGAAGGAAGGTATTGTAAAAACCCTCTTTATAGGAATTGCTTATCTTAAAATCAATGAATATAACTGACACTTTTGATATCCCGTAATTGATAAATTCTTCATGCATTATTGCCTCTTCATCTTCACAAGAGGCACAATTGCCTCTTCACATCTTCTCTGAGAAGATGAACAAGAATCATCCCCATTTTACAAATGAAGGTTTGATAAAGAGACTTGCTCAAAATCACAAAGGGTCTGCTAAAATCTGAACCCAGAACTCCAAAAGTCCAAGGCTCTTTCCCTATTAAGCTGCCTTCCACTGATAAAGATTAAACCAGGATTCTTCACATTGATCGTGTTGAATACATATACTATCTTGTGAACATAGAAACATAAGCATTGTTAAATACAATTTGACATTACTGTCTGGGTGTACTTTTGGGGATATGTTTTAATATCCAATATTGTGAAAGGGCTATCTCTCTGGTCCTTTCTTAATGTCTTGGCCAAAGTCACCTGTATAAAAAAGAGCAGATCCCTCATTACAACCCAGATCCTTTGACTCTCTTTCTACTACAAACTGCCTTTAGAAATGGGTACCCCTCTCCATATTCCATTGGTGTTAAGACTTCTACTAAAAGGCTTCTACTCAGAACTCAAGCATCCTAAATCTAAGCTAAATGCACTAGCCATCACTAAATTACTCCACCCCTGAAACTTTTTTTGAGGTGTCACCTCTGTCTGACAGATTTGCCTTGGGACTAGATCACTGATACAGAAGAACATTTTACTCTTGAGGTTTTGCATACTTCAAAATGCTAATTCAACACATCTTTATTTTTGAAAAAAGAAAAAAAACCCTGGAAACCTTAGTTCCTAGCAATTGCACAATTTGTTTCCAGAAAGTGAAAATCGCACAGCAGATTTTAAAATAATCATACATCGTGTTGCAACAGTCCTAAGGATTTCCTCCCTTCCCTTGTCCCCTAGATAAAACCTGTGAAGGCAGATGAGTATGTTAAGTAATCTTCAGAAAGCAGAAATTGAAAATTAACATTTGATTCAACTTTCTAGATCAACATTCCACCAACTTCCTCTTCTTAGGGTTTTTGTTTTTCTTTAAAAAAAAAAATCTCTCTACTCTTATTACTTCTTTTGCAAATATGTTTTCAGAATGTGACCCCTGAGATGTAAAAACTCTTGTCCTGCACTGGCCCTAGAACATGATGAAACTGGGTTTTTCTTTCATCAGTCCTGGCTCATTTACTGTTGTTATCTCTGTAATGTCATCCTAACACCAAAGAAAGAGCACACCCCAAAGCAGTGAACCTGGGGGTTAGGGGTGTCCGAAAATCTAGGTTCTAAATCCACTTCTGCTACTAGCTGACAAATCTTAACTTATTTCTCTCAATTTCCTCATCTGTAAAATGAGTTTAGGCCAAGTAATTTCTAGAGTCTCACCCAAATTTGACATTCGACCGTTTAAAATCCTTTCCATCTCTAACTTTCTGTGCTGTAATAAGCCACACGTTTATTCATTGACAGCTGTGTCATTGACACTGTACTGAGTACTAGGGAAAATAGAAAATCCCTGCCTTTGGAGAACTCATAGTCTAGTAGAGACATAACACACCAGCACAAATGTTAGAAGACACATTACACACACGTAAGTTTCCTTGGAAGGCAGAATCTGCAACATATAATGGAAAAATTACAGATTCTAGAGTCCAAGGACCTGGCTTCAAATGTCATTTCTGACTTTAACTGTCAATGTGATCTTGAGCAAATCATTTAACCATAAGTCTCAGTTTCCTCATCTGTTAAATTGGATACAGAAGAATTCTTAAATTAGGCTACCACATCTCAAGATCCTGTAGTTTTTGTCTTTGTACCTCCAGTGCCTTGAATATAGAAGAGTCTTAATAAATGCTTATCAAATTATATTTAACTACATCATGGAGCTATAAAACTCTATCAGACCTGAGGAGAGATGTCATTACTAGCAAGGGGATCATAGGCAGCTTCCTGGTAAGAAGGTGGTATTGCAGTTACACCTTAAAGGATGAGCAATAACAACAATTGCTCATATCAAATGTTTCATAAATATCCTCTTGTTTGTTCCTCACAACAACCTTAAGAGCTAGATGTTACTATCTCCATTCTACAGATAAGTAAACTGAGCCTGAGAGCAGCTGGCCCACACAGCTAGTGTGCTTGATTTTATGACCCTATGTGGGGTTTTCTTTGCAATGATACTAGAGGGATTTTTGGCCATTTCCTCCTCCAACACAGGTAGTAGGCAGGAGAGAAATCCAACAGGCAAAGAGGGGAGAGACAGAGAGTATTCCAGACGTAGGGATCTGCAAAACCAAAGGCAGAGGTGTGAGATTTCAGGTCATGAACTGAGGCAGAGTTTTTCAGTTTGACTAGGGTATAGTGAATGTGGTAAAGATTGATATGAGATAAGGGTAGAAAAAATGGGGAGGTGTCAGCTTGTGGAGGACCTTGAATGCCAGCATAAGAATCTGAAGACGATTTGGAAAATAATACAATATCACGATGTCACTGAAGATTTTGAGCTCAATGGCTCCAAATGTCCAGGCAATTCTTCCCAGGGGGTTACTGAATCATCAGATAATTCTGGGATGATTCTAGTGGCAGTAGCCAGGATGGCCTGAAGGTTGGAGAGAGGAGGCAGGAAGCTACTGTAATAGCCCAGGCTAGGGCTGGAGCTGTGGCAGTGGGAGTGGGAGTCAAGAAGAGGGGTCAAAATCTAAAAAATGATGCCAAATGGACAGGATTTAGGTGACTGATTAGATATGAGCCATGTAAGAGGGATGAACCAAAGATGACTACAGAATTTCAGCTCTAACCTTGTACAATTTCAATCAAAGTGCAGTTCTGTTTCCCCACTCGAGTGGATTCAGGCCACAATCTAAGGAAGACGACTCAACCCTTTTGCCTAAGGCCATTTTCCTAGCTGATTTCAATTTGCACCTGCCAAGTTTTCTGGCCAACATGTTGTCTTGCTACATCTGAGTTTCATTAAATTCACATCTAAAATGGGGATGAAACTCATGTTGAGTTTCTGTTTTCTTAAGTGTCTCCAGTTGAATAGAGGAGAGAGTGTTACATAACATCACTCATATATTTTTCATCCAGAGACAAAAGGACATAATCTGGAAGGATCAGTCGTAACAGAGACGCTGCAAAATCTTTACATGCAATTATCCTCTGCTGACTCAGCTCCCTGAAACCAAACACCTGTTGACGGAAGTTTGTTTTTTTTTTTTGTTTTTTTTTTTTTTTTTTTTTTTGCCTTCCTCTCTTCTTTAGTCCTCTCCAAAATGCTGATGAAAGAAAGAGAGACATTCTCCATGCCAGGTCAGCTCCAATCGTTATTAAAACTGACTTCACTGGGCCCATCAAGGTGTTAATAAGCTTAAACATTTTTTTCTTTAGCAGAAGACAGCCAGCTATACAACCCCATTCATCTCATAATAACACCAGTTGACATTTATTTATGTAATGATTTATGTATATGATTATCTAGTTTGAGCTTTGCCACAACCCTGTGAAGCCAGTAATTCAGGTATCATCATCCTCATTTTATAGATGGAGAGACTAAGGATCATGAAGGGCTTGTTCAAAGCTCATAAGTGACAGAGCCTGGAAGACTTGAATCTGAATCTCAGCTATGACCCAGAGTTCTTTCTACTCCAATGGGCTTCCTTCCAATGATAGTAACAGCATGTGCAGAAAGGGACTTTAAGGTCTGCAAAGCATGATACATGTCATTTCATTTGATCCTTAAACAACACTCTGAGGCAAGTGCCCATTTTACAGATAGGGAAACTGAAGCTGATGTGAAACAACTTCCCAAGTCTATATAGTAGAACCCAGTTCTTTATCTCACACCATCTAGACACTGGGTTTCTGTGCAGATTATGCTGCAGTCAATCCTAGTCTATGAATTTACTTCCAGGGCACCTTGAATTCAACAAGCATTTATTTAGTTCTCTGTATTTTCAAGGTACTTGCTTGAAACTGGGGATATTATAAGAGTGAAAAACAAGCCCTTAGCCAACCAGAGTCAAAAGAGTGATTGTGATGAGAATGCCTTGTACACTGTTTTGAAAGAAGGTTGCAAAATCAGGCTAAAGATAAGATATACCTGAAATGATGGGGGAAAGGGAGGAGGGTAAAGCAATGTAATTACCTAAGGGGAGATCTGGATCTTGGTACTCTTAAGGGAAACTGGCCACAAGCCAAAACGCAATATTGAGTGCCACTGGAGACCAGTGACTAGTTCTGAGTCAATAGGACTGGGCTTCCTCTCTTGAAGGTGCTACTGCTGAAGACAGGCTGGGTCCAATAATATTGGATATGAGGTAGGTGGGATCATGTCAAGAAGTCTGAGCTCAAGTGAGCCCATAACAACAACTAGCCTTTATGTGGCATTTGAAGGTTTGCAAAACACAATAAGAATATTATTTCATTTGATCTTTACAACAATCCTAGGAGGGAGAAGCTATTATTATCCCTTTTTTACAGATGAGGAAACAAGCTGGGGAGAGTTTAATGACTTGGTCCAGTGTCTGTTAATAAGTGTCTGGGGCTGCATTTGAACTCAGGCCTTCCTAACTAATGCTCCATCCACTTCCATGACCTATCTCCCCTTGACTTTCTATTTTCTTAGAAATGAAAACAAATATTATTCCTTAATATAGTCTAAGCTGCTTCATGCTCTGTTAAAAATCATTAGAACAATAGTACCTTAAAACTGAGAGAGGCCTTAGAGATAATTTAAGTCCTGGCAGTTACACAAACAAGATGCTCCTATTTTTGGCTCAGGGAATTTTTTCTGGCTGTCCCTCATGCCTGGAATGCTCTTCCTCTCCTCTGACTGCTTACTTTCCTGGCTTCCTTTAAGTCTAAACTAAAATCCTATCTTTTACAAGAAGTCTTCCCTAGCCCTATTCAAATGGAATGTGTTACAAAGGATCAAATGTGAAACTGTATGCCATGGACTTTACAAAAACTAAAAGTTTAACCTTTTTTGTCATGGACTCCTTTGGTGCTCAGTTTGGTGAAACCTAGGGATCTCTTCTCAGAATCAGAAATTTTTTTTAAGTTCACGTGCTTCAGGTTAAGAATTCCCTAACATGAATAGAAAGATGAGTTATCTGATGCAAACACAAAGTTAGATTACTTTTGCCCATTCTTTTTTTAAAAAAGGATTTTATTGTTAAATCTACATTTGTATCTGTGTATTTTGTTTGCAGTCCCTAATTTCTTTTTTTTATCACATCATGGTCTATAAAGAATGCATTTGCTATTTTTGCCTTTGTTTGCAATAGCTCTCAATTTTATGAAACTTCCATGTGGTGCTAAAATACATATATATTCTTTTGCTGCCCAATTTGGCTATAGCTTCTCTAGCAATTTGTTCAATTCTAGATTATCATTCTGTCTATTTTTTTTCTTAAGACTAATCTAAAACTGAGAAAGATATTGAAATCTCCTGTCACTATTGTGTTATTCCATATTTTCTTATAGCTTCCCTGATTAATTTAGAAGTTAAGGCATCTGGACTATATAAGTTTATTACTGATATTGATTTGTTGTCTATGTTTTCTTTCAGCAGTATAGTTTCCTTCCCTTTTTATTTTTTGAATGTTTATTTTTTGCTTTGTCAGATAGCATAATTGCAACTCCTGCTTTTTTGGATTCACATGATGCATAGTAAATTTTTTTTCAGTCCCTCAGTTTTATTTTGTGCATGTCTGTTTTTTAAATGTGATTCTTGTAAGCAAAAGATTATAGGATTTTGTTATCTACTTAGCCAGTCTTTTTTCATTTTTTTGGATTGTTTAATCCATTCACATTTAAAGTTATGAATTAAGTTTATATTTTTCCCCATGTGAGTGTAAATTTGGTTTTCTTTTTCAAGGGTGATTTTTCCCTCCTCTTCTGCTTTAAACACATTATGATGTTCCTTCAGTTACTTTAATCTTCTTTTTGAAATCTTATTTTCAGTGGCTCTCTTCCTCTAATTTCTGATCTCTTCTTTTTATTTATTACCCTTGTCCCTTTGGGATTTTGCTTATTAATTCTTTTTTCTTTCCTGAATTTATCTGATTATATAATTTTGCTCTTACATCCTTTTTTCCTTCAGTTAAGTAAATTCCCTCTTCCTTTCCTTCCCTTCAACTAGTACTGTTCACTTAATTTTTTTAAATTTTATTTTTTACACCAATTTCCAAAAAAGTCTTTCATTCTCTTCAATTTCCATCCTTTCTATCAATTCTAGACCCTTATTCTCTGATTCATGACCTCATATCACTATCTAGCCTCTCTCTATCATCTCTATTCTTCATGCAATCAAAACTTCCAAGGCATGCATTGAGTCTCCCCTTTAGTCACTTCCTGTCATTATATTGTAGAGTTTGTACCATAGATTCTCTTTTACCACCATGCCTCATTCCCAGAACAATGCCAATTACTGCAGATGTCAGAGAAAGCATTGCCCTAAGGTAGAGCCCTTTCCCTACCCTGTGCCCAATTATGCAATGTACCCTCCAATTGATCTATGCCCTTTCCTAGTTACCTTTTTTCCACATTTGCCTAAAAATCTCCTAACTGAGTTCACATTCTCCCCCTCCCTTAAGTTCCAGCTGCATCCAGAGATATTACACCGCTTTTACATAAATTAATAACAGTTTTTATGCATAATATGGGGCAGCTAGGTAGTGCTAGATAGACACTTAGTAGCCATGAGACTCTGGACAAATCACTTAATGCTATTTGCCTCAGTTTCCTCATCTGTAAAATGAGTCAGAGAAAAAAATGACAAACCTCTTGCAGTATCTTTGCCAAGAAAACCCACAATGGAGTCACAAAGAGTCAGTCAGAACTAAAAATGGCTGAACAATAAATATAATATAAATATCAAAAACAGATATATTAGCAAATCCTCAAATAGATTTTTTTTTTAATAACAAGAGGTTGAGAGGAGGAATACAATTATTTCATCTTGTGGATTTTTTTTTTTTTTTTGCTTATTCAATTTTCTTCCATGCACAAGCCCACAATCAGTGATTTTATCTACATGAATCACTTCCTCCATCAATGTCCATTAGGGCCCTTTGTATCTTGATGGGTCTTTTCATGGACTGTTGTGGCGAATCATGTCACCTGGCATCCAGGAGGATCCTCCCCTTCACTGTAGCTGGACTGGTGCTCAGAGAACAGAAGGCTCTGTTACCAGACCTCCACTAAAACGCTTTCTGCCTGCATGAGACCTGCTTGAAATTATGCTCCAAGGGAGAGTCTTCCAAAAATCCAGAAACCTCTTCATGGCAAGAGGAAGCACCCAGCAGAACATCAATGGAAGATTTTCTTCCATGAGGGTTTTTTTTTAATGGTTTAATGTGCTGTTCCTCTATTTCCTTTCCTGTGTTTTTATTTGAATGTCCAGTAAACCTAGTTTTCCAGGAAAATATTTGGAAACTTTGAACCTGGATTTGAAAATTCAGGAGAGACAGGAAGGGAGCGCTACAAAGATGCTTGGGATATTTCCACAACCTGCTGTGGCTGCTGACAGCCTGTGATGTGCTTAGTGATGGGGACAATGTGTTCCCAGCTGGGACAGTTGTTAGCCTTTGATGTTCATCTTCCTACATGTTGTGAAGGCCTTTCAGGGAGATTGATGGCTAGTAGGGGCAGCTAGGTGGCACCATAGTGCACAGATGGGAACCTGGGAACCTGGGAACCAGGAAGACTCATCTTTCTGAGTTCAAATCCAGCCTCTGTCCTTACTAGCAGAAAAGGCCCTGGACAAGTCACTTAACCCTGTTTGCCTCAGTACCTCATCTGTAAAATGAATTGGAGAAGGAAATGGCAAACCATTTCCAGGATGAAAAACGACTGAACGGTAACATGGCTGGACAGGTCTCCTCTTTACATAAATTGAATTCTCTGTGACCCTATTTGCAGTTTTCTTGGCAGAGAATATCTTCTACTTCCACCAAGTAGAAGGCTAGTTGATGGCAAAAGCTGAAAAAATTGAAAGCCCCCTATCTCCTGGCACTATAATCCTGCTTTTAAACAGCAGGGATTTTTAACTTGCAGCCCAGGAACTTCTGTTCTTCTGGGTTTGTTTTTGTTTTTTTAATTTTTGATAACTATATTCCAATATATTTTTTTCCAGCAGCCCCATGTATTATAATACTGAGATGTCCACAAGTTTCACCAGATTGCTAACAGGGTCCCTGACTCAAAAATCCCTGCTTAAATGGTCCAAGGAAGAAAGTGGATAGAGCACCAGCCCAGGAATCAGGAGGACTAAGTTCAAATCCAGCCTCCAGTATTTGACACTAACGGTATGACCTTGAGGGAGTGACTTAATCCTGATTGCCTAGCAAAAATAAAATAAAGTAAACGCCCCCAGGGTCCTCAAGTTTCTCTCTAGCAAAATAGATTCTCAAAAAAGGATTCAAAACTCACTCTCAAAGTTTAAATAGCCAATCACAAGTTTAACTTTTTAATCTACCTATTTTTTAAAAAAATAGTATTGGTAATGGGGTCTTAGAAGAACCATCATAATGTTTAAGGAACATGTTTTATGTCAGGCAGAATTTATATGTTCCATGGGGACAGGGAATAACCCAGGAGGAGTCATAGCATAATGGGGATCAAAGCTTCAATTTACAGCATCCCAGAAATGGAAGAGACATTAAGTCATCTCCTCTTTCCCCATCACAAGTGGTCCTCTAACCTTTGCTTGAGAGTTTCAGTAACAGTTGGACAACTCTGATTGCTTGTAAGTTTTTCCTTTTTCTAAATTGCATTTGGTCTCCCTCTAGCTTCTTACCCACTGGGCCTAGTGCCCCCTTTGGGGCCAAGCAGAACCAATCTAGTTCAATTTAATTCAAACACTTATTAAACATCTATGTGAAAACACACTGTATCCAAGCCACTGGAAATCTAATAACTCTTCAACATAAAAGCTTCTCTAATTCGAAAATAGCTATCATGCTACTCTTGCCCTCTACGCTAATGCCCTAAGCCTTCTCTTCTAGGCTTAACTATATCCAATTCATTCAACCGTTTTTTTGCATAGCATACTTCCAAGTACCCTCACTAATCTGAACAAATTCTCACTTCTGATTTTCCTTTCCAAAAATTTTGCATTCAGTATTGAATGTAGTGTTCTAGATGGATTATGAAGGGGCAGAGTAGAACCAAACTATTACAGGATTCCCTCAATCTAGACTCTTTACATAAGAAGAAAAATGGCTAGCATTTCTACAATGCTTTATGGCATGGGAAGGACTATATATACACATATATAATGAAGTTAGTTACATATGCATATACATACACATACACACATGTATATTTGTATATGTACAAACAAGATCTTATATATGTGTAAATATAAAAATATGTGTGTATATATATATATGTATGTATATTGTATACTACATACATGTTATTTGATTTATTTAATCCTCCAAACAACCCTTCAGGGAGGTGCTATTATTATGTTTATTTCAATGATAAGGAAAGTGAGAAAAGTAGAGATTAAATGATTTGCCTGGATCAACTCTCTATACACTGTACCACCTACATTTTGTCCATACAATCTACTATCTTATTAGCTTTTTAGCTAATGTAGTATATAATGATGACTCATATTGAGGTCAAAGTCCACTAAAACCCTGTCTTTTTCACAAGAATTGCTATCTAGCCACAACTTTCCTGTTGTGTGCTTATATGTTTGTTTTTTGGGTTTCTTTTTTTTTCCTCCAACAAAAGTGCAAGATTTTACATTTATTTTACTTCAGTATCATTTAAAGTTTATAAACTGTCCCATTAATTCTTTCATTTGATCCTCACAACAATCCTAGGATATATTATTATCCCCTTCTTACAAATGAGAAAACTGAGGCATAGAGGGCAAGGCACTTGCCTAAAAGTCACACAGCTAGGAAGTATTTGAGGCCAAATTTGAACTGAGGTCTTCTTGATTCCAAGTTCAGTGCTGTATCCAATAGACCACCCAATTGCCTTTATCCCATTTTATCCTTATATATTCCATTTAAATTTCATTGTGCTTAAATCCACTGGTAAAAATTTCTCTTTCCTTAAAATCACACAGTAGACTCCAGCAAAATGCTCATTAATTGGGACAAATGTAAAGTCTTGCACTTTGATTCAAAAGATCCAAGCAATGGATTGGAAAAGTCATGGCTAGAAGAAGGTTGTAAAACAGACTGTAGAGCAGAGTGGAGTTGTCTGTAGCCTGCACTCATGCTGAAGGGGTGGAAAGCTTAGTTTTAGATTCTAGCCCACAATCCAGTGGCCATGCCTTTTCAACCTCAGATCCTCTCAGCTGTCAGATAAAAACAAAAAGGGTGGGGTTGGGGAAAGAAGTCATATGAACCATTCAAAGAATGTCAAAGGTGAATGGAATTTTAGAGATTGTTTCATCCAGCCTCCTTCAATAGATAGGGAAACCAGATTGGAAGAGATTAAGAAATTTGCTCAAGGTCATATGGTGATTTAAAAAAAAAAAAAAAAAAAGCAAGAACTATATAACCTAAGAGTCCCAATTCCTCATCTAGTACTCTTTACTACAACTGTCTTTTTTGTCCACTGAGCACCTGTTAGCCTTAGCCTTTGTTCCCCCAAATCATCCTTACAAATCTTCTGATTTTGCTAATAGCTATCCTTATAATAAAATATGCAGATTTTCACTTCAGTCCATCATGTCTGTCTATTCCCTGCAATTTTATTTGGGGGGAATTTGCTAGTGGTCACCCAAACTTAAGATAATACAGAGTGGTTGATAGCCAGGAGCAATGCTTCTCTGGACTTTGGTTGTGGTTCACATGAAGGCTCAGAGGCACAAATCACAAAGATCTTGGTATGGGTGCTTCCTGTTGAACTTTAGAGACCCTGTTTTCTTTTTTAAATGAAATTGAGTCACTTTTGGGAGATGGGACCATTTAAGCTCCCCTCAACCAGCCTCATAACTGTGTGTGTGTTGCCATGAATAACTCTTGTTCTGACACTAATCAACCCACAAAAGTTATTAGATATTATGTCAAGTGCTAGGTCATTAAAAACCATAAAAACAAAAGCAGAGACAATCCCTGCTCCCAAGATGCTTACATTCTATTATTGCTCTATGAGAATGATCAGCAGGATCATTTCAGAAAGGTCTGGAGAGATTTACATGAACTGATGCCAAATAAAATGAGCAGAACCAGGAGATCATTATACACAGCAATAGCAAGATTATACAAAGATCAATTCTGATGGACACTGCTCTCTTCAACAGTGAGGTGATTTGGACCAGTTCCAATGGTCTTGTGATGAAGAAAGCCGTCTGCACCCAGAGAGAATACTGTGGGAACTGAAAGTGGATCACAACACAGTATTTTTGCTCTTTTTGTTGTTTGCTTATACTTTGTTTTGTTTCTCATTTTTTCCCTTTTTGATCTGATTTTTCTTATATTGCATGATATCTGTAGAAATATGTCTAGAAGAATTGCACATGTTTAGCATATGTTGGATCGCTTACCATCTAGGGGAAGGAGTGGGGAAAAGGGAGGGAAAAAATTAGAACACAAGATTTTGTAAAGGTGAATGTTGAAAATTATTATACATGTATATATTTTGAAAATAAAAAACTTTAAAAATTAAAAAAAAAAAAAAGAAACTTACATTCTCCTGGGGGAAATAAGTCCTCTAAGTATATGTAGAATAAATACAGGTTAGTTTAAGGGGGGGAGTAATGTCTTCACATAGAAAGCAATGTCTGGGTTGTCTTGCAAGAAGTCTAGGATTCCAAGAAGCAGATGTAAGGAAAGAGGGACAGCCAGAGATGGAAGATGGAATGGTATGTGTGAACAGAGAAGACAGAAAGAGGAATAAAGTATAAGGAGGATGGAAAGATAGACAGAGACCAGGTGCTAAAGGACTAAAAAAGTGTTTATCTTTTATCCTAGACATAAAATGGAGCCACTGAAGTTGATGGAATTGGGGAGTACCATGGTCAGCAAACTAGAGTAAACTAGCTCTGTGACCCTGAGTTAACTTAAGGAACTCTTATGCTTCTCTGGACTTTGATTTAAACAAAGGGAAATGAACTGGATGATTGAAGATCTCATCCCAGTTCTGATCATTTCTAAGGTCCCACCAGCACTGATGTTTTTCTGATTTTCCGATTATAACATTTTCATCTAATTAGTGTCCCTTCTGTGTCATAAATCAAAGTTCTTCATTCATAATTTATTTAGGCACATGAATGTAATGGAATATATTATTATGATACAAGAAACAACAATTAATGATGAAGGCTGAGAAGCAAGAAAAGATTTTACATGAACTAAACAGAGTCAAAAAAATAAACTACACAACTATAGCTATGGGGAAACAGAACTAGCAATTGCCACAGAACTACTGTGTGATCTTGGGAAAGTCATTGAATTTCTATCTGCTTAAGTTTCCCTCATCTCTAATAACAGCACATATCACCAGGGTTATTAGGAGCATCAAATGAGACAGTATTTATAAAGAGCTTTGCTATATTACAAAATAACAGAGTCCCAAAAAAGATACATGAGAAAATACTTTCTGCTTCTTTATAGGGGATCAAAGTCCCACATATATAAGCACATTTCATACACTTTGGAGTTGGGTTTTTTGGGTTTGGGGCGGGGATGGTGCTGATTTTTGTTGATTGCTTCTTTCTTTTGTTTTTAAAAAATGTTCTTTGTTTTTGGCAGGGGTCTCTGGGAGTGTGGATGAGGAGGAGATACAGCAATAAATTTAGATGAAGTTAAAACAAAAGATAATATAAATTAATTTTTAAAAAACTATTTAGGCTGGACCTGTAATTTCACCAGTATAGGGGAAGTCCCAGGGTGGAAATTCTCTTCACCAATATGGATTAACAAATCCTTCATAACTGATGGTCTTAAAGAGTTGCTGGTCATTTTTTTTTTACTTACAAGATTTTAAAAATGCATTTACCATGAGTTCATTGTGAACCAAATTGTTAAGTAAGCATTGAAGGTATTGTTATCCTGATTTAAAAGATGAGAAAATTAAGAAGGAATTAAAGTGACTTGTCCAGGATCACTGTAGCTATTAAAAGTCAGGACAGGATTCAAAGACTGAACCTGGCTTCAAATTCAGAATTCTATTCTACCCAACTCAGAACTTTACAACACCTATAATTCTTTATCCAAATGATTTGTATTTTTTCTTCCTAATTCTGTAAGGTTTAATCTCTGTCTTCCTTCCATCTGAATTATTGTAATTTTCTCATGATTGTATTCTGATTTAGTGAGAATTTTCCCCCTTCATTAGGTCTATTAAAAAATCTGAGCTGCATGGGGGTGGAGGAGGGGCAGCATATAGTTATGAGATTATATAAAATTACACTTAAAATACAATAAATCTTTAAAAATAAACTTGTGTGTCACTTTCAGATGAGATACAATTATTTAAATTAAGTTTTTAAAATACTGAAACTGAAATTGCCAGGAATAGCACTGGTTTACAAAACAAGTTATGATAGAAAGTGAGGCAGAATTGTCAGCCTTTAGCATTGCCAACAAGAGGAACTCTGGGGGGAATTACTACCAATCACCATTTTAAGATTCTTTGAATGACGTTTCTTTCCTCTTCCTAACTCTGAGCAAGAGCAGATTCTTCATCGTCATAATAGCTAGCATTGATTTAATCTTTCAAATTTGCAAAGCTCATTAAAAAGTATTATCTCACTTGATCCTCACAACTACCCTGGAAGGTAGGTGCTGTTATTATTCTCATCTTTAGCCTCTGAGGCTTAAAAAGTCCAGGGTCACACAGTCAATATGTGTCTGAGGCCAAATTTGAACTCAGATCATTCTGACACCACATCCAAAATTGTAATTATTGCACCAACTATTCCCACCTGATCTTAGAACCTAGAATGTTAGAACTGGGAAAATCTTTAGACTATTATAAGATGTCAGGATTGAGAGGGAAAGGACTTTTAGAATATAGAATGTCAGAGTTGAGAGGGCCCTTAGAATAAAAAATGTCAGAGCTGAGAGGGTCCTTAGAACATAAGATGTCAGAATTGAGAAGGACCTTATGACACAGAATGTCAGAGCTGAGAATGCTTTTAGGATCTAGAATGTCACAAATGGAAAAGACCTTAGAATAGTATAATATGTTAGAATATTATAAGATGTTAGGATATTCTTAGAATATAGAATCTCAAAAGTTCCTTAGAATATAGGATATAAGAACTGTAAGAAGTTTAGAAAAATAGAACAAGGAATATCAGACCTGGGCTGGGAGCTGGGGAAAAGCTTTAGGATATAGGAGCTAAAAGAATCTTTAAAATATAGAATGTCAGATCCTGAAAGGGCCTTAGAACATATTGTCTGAAAGGAGAAACAGAGCATTTTTCTTTCACAAAATGGATAAGCACAGTAATCTAGCCCACTGATAGACTTCAAAGCTTCAGGGATGGTTAAGAAAATGTTTAAAAGGTTCAAGGAAAAGAGGTAATCTTTTCTTTGCTTAAATGAGGGATGCGTGCAACACCATCAAATCCAATTTATTATTTATCTATGACTTTTTTTTTTTAATTTTGAGTCGCTAACTCTCTCCCTCCCTATCCATTACAAAAGCAGACAATGTGATATCAATTATATATATAAAACATATTTCCATCTTAAGAACACTATCAAGTTTAAAATTGTGAGAAAATAATTCATTTCAGGGTAATGTGAAAATTTGGGTTTCTCAGCAACTTTTAGGCCTCATTTCTATTTTCAGACATGTCACCCTCAGGAGTAGATGGCAGCTTGCGGTATAAGGGTATAGCTCACACCCATCACACCTGATGATTATCGCAAAGCACTTTACAATGAGGGGCTGACTTGATCAAGAACAGGGGTATTTCATTATTCTCAAACTAAATCTTCATGCATTTTAAAAATCAATTTTAAAATTCCAAGCAATTGTGCTTTGAAATAGCTGTTGGAAGGATGTCTGGTATAGGTAGAGAATATTCGATCTAAAAACGTGACTTCCAGGCTTATCCTGGTTTCTTATTAATTGTATGACCTTAAACCCATCACAACTTTTTTTGAACCTCCATTTTCTTATCTCTGAAATGAAAATAATAACAGTCTGATCAACTACCTCTCAGGATTGTGGTGAAATTTTACATGTAAGGAGCTTTTTAAGCAAAGCTCAACATAACGTAGTTGTATTCTTTATCATTATTTTTATAGGCAATCCAGTGGATAGAGGCCAGGGAAAATTGAATTCAAATCTGGTCTCAGATATTCAGTAATCGTGTGACCTCGTACAAGCCATTAACCCTGTTTGGCTCAGTTTCCTCATCTGTAAAATGAGCTAGAGAAGGAAATGGCAAACTATTATCTTTGCCAAGAGAATCTCAAAGGGAGTCATAAAGATTAAGACATGACTGAAATGACTAAACAACAATTCTCTGAATAATGAGCTTACTTTTTTTTTTTTTTTTTTAATGTTTATAAGGCAATTCCCCTACAACTCCTTCTTTAATGGGCATTACGAGTATCATTCCCATTTTACAGATTAGGACATTGAAGAACAGAAAAGTCAGTCAAGAAGCAATTATTATGTGCTCACTATGTGCCAGGCACTTTGCTAAGTGCTGGGGAAATAAGGAGTTGAAAAATAGTCCCTGATCTCAAGGACCTCACTATCTAATAAACTTCTTCATAGTCACAAAATTCAGTAAGTACCTAAGTTGAAATTCTGATCAGGAACTTTTGACATGTCTACTATTTGTTCTACCACACTTTTCTGCCTTCCTTTAAAATGAGACATTTTACTTGTCACAAGAGATTTTGTTTTTGTTGTCATGTTTGTTTTTTTCCATTGTGGGAGGGGAGGTTAACAAGAAAGGGATAAAATGTTTGATATTGAAAAAATATAAAATTTAATTAAAATTTATATTTTAATTTTTAAAAATAATGACATTTCATTTGCTTTAGAAAGCAAAAGAAAATAAGGCACCTATAGAAATGTGAATATGTTCCAAATCAGTTGTTACAGTCCCCAAAAAAAACAATGCAAAAGGATTTGAGGGTGATGTCTTAGAGGCAAAGACTGATGCACCATTTGCAGTGCTAATAACACTAGACAGGACTAGCATTTGATTAAATTGAATTCACAAACCACAGCATCCAGCTGAGTGCAATGGTCACCATCACCTCTGACCTGCTGATTTCCTAAGTGGCAGGTCCTGTTGAGGCAGAAGGCAAAGAAAATACAATTCTCAGGGGATGCTTTTACGTTCGTTGTTTTACTTCCTGTTAATGGGACATGACTTTGTCAGGACAAGTCAGGCACTTGGGTTTTATTTAGAACAAAGCAATACAGGAATTCTTTTGACAGCCCTTCATACAGGAATACCCAGCTATTTTGCAGGGTCCTTCAGTGGGTAGCATCCTCAAAGAGAAAAAAAAATCACTTAAAAGGTTTATTGCAAAGTACCAATGACCTGGCTCACACTAATTTTACTTGCTGGCAGTCTTTCCTTTTGGTTTGATATCTGCAGAACCTACTGCTGAAACTTAAAAAAAAAAAAAATCTTTTTGGCAGATTGGTCCCCAAAGGCATGTTCCTTGAAGTAGCTACCTCTGTGTGGTCTTCCAGGCATTTTCTTCCTCTTCAGAGAGTTCCTGAACCACTTAACTTATTGTGGTATCATCAGGAAACATCTGTAATATTCAGATTAAAAATGTACTCTAACGTCATCTTACTTAACTTTCAGAGACAGTCACTGCTGGGGAGATACAGTGGGTATCAGATTCAATGACTTTATCTTCCAGGTAATTTACAACAAAGTTTACCCATTTCTAAAGCAAAATGCCAAATAATCAGAGAATCAAGCACTTCCCAGTCGTAAATTCTCTAATTCTGAAAAGTTTACAGTTGAAAGGGGCCTCAGATACCATCTAATTAATCTCTACTTGAAAGCAAGAATCCTCTAGACTTTATTGTCTTCTGAGACAGCATTGCTGGACAGCTCTCATTTTCAGCATTTCTGTATATTGAGTTGAAATCTGACTCCCTATAGCTATCTCCCCCTATTAGTACTGTTTCTCCCCTTTGTGGACTACCAGAAACATTTAAAGCCCTCCTACCTTTCCAATCTTCCTAAACTTGACTTCCTCCCATATACTCTTATGCTCCAGCAATCCCGGCCTTTTTTGCTATTCCTCTGGACAACAGTTCATCTCCCTTGTCACTGTCAGTCAGTGTGTATTTATTATGTGCTTGGTATATACTTGTTATATGCCAGGCACTGTGCTAAATTCTAGGACATAAAGAAAGGGGAAAACAAATCTCTGCTCTCAAGAAGTTCACAATCTAATGAGGGAAACACCATCAAAAAAAATACATACAACCTGCTAAGGCATACATAGGAGCCATATGAATACAAAAACATCTTTCACACAAATAAAGATGTACATAGAGAAATGTTAATTCCAAGACTAATACCAAAATTATTTTATTTATTTAGTACTACACAAACTAAGAATTACTTTATAGATCTAGGAAAAATAATAACACAATTTCTCTGGAGGAACAACAAGTCAAGAATATCAAGGGAATCAATAAAAAAAAAAAAAAAGAAGGCCCAGAAGTATGAGATCTCAAATTATATTATAAAGCTATAATCATTAAAACAATTTTGTCCTAAATAATAAAGCAGTTGATTATTGGAACATATTAGCTTCACGATATACAGAAGTAAATAAACACAGTAACCTAGTGTTTGATTAATTTAAATAACCCAGTTATTAAGCCAAGAACTCATTATTTGACAAAAACTATTGGGAAAGTTGTCTGACAGAAACTAGCCATAAGACAAACATCTCACACTGTATACCAAGATAAGCTCAAAATGAATGCATAATTTAGACAAAAAGAGTGATTATCATAAGCAAAGTAGTTGAGCAGGGAATTATCTATTTGATCTATGGATAGGGAAGGAGTTCATGACCAAATAAAGCATAGATAGGTTCACAAGAGGTAAAATGGATAAATTTGATTTACATAAAATCAAAATGCTTTTTATACAAACAAAGCCAATGAATCTAAAATTAAAAGAAAAGTAGGAAATTGGGGGAGGGAGAAATCTTTGTAGTAAGTTTCTCCGATAAAGGTTTCATTTGTCAAATATTTAGGGAATTCAATCAATTCTATAAGACTAAGAACCACTGCCTAAATGATGTGTTCAAAGTATTTAAACAGGCAATTTTCAGAAGAAGAAATCAAAACAATCAATAGATTTATGGAAAAATGCTCTAAGTCACTAATTAGAATTATCCAAATTAAAACAACTGTGAGGTACAATTTCATACCATCAGACTGGCTAAGACATAAGGAAAAGGGATAGGGATAACTGCTTAAGGGTTGTGAGAAAACAGGTACACTCATGCATTTTAGATGAAATTATCCACTAGTCTAGAGAGCAATTTGGAACTATCTCCAAAAAAACTCTAAATCTGTGCATATCATTTAACTCAGCAATATTGTTGTTAGGTCTATATCCCAAAGAGATTAGAGGAAGAAAGGAGCCATTTGTACAAAAATATTTATAGTAGTTCTTTTTGTGGCAGCAAAGAATTGGAAACTGAGAGGATGCCCATCTATTGGGAACAGTTGAACAAATTGTGGTATATGACTATGAAGGAATGAAGGAGATGGTTTCAGAAAAACCTAGGAAGACTTACTTGAACTGATACAAACACAGCTCCAATGGACTCATGATGAAATATGCTATCTACCTTGAGATAGAAAACTGGTAAGATTGTAAAGACAGACTAACGGATATTTACTTCTCTTTCTTTCAAGGGGAACATGGCTAATTCAGATATTTGTTTTGCATGACTACATATGTGGGTTTTTTTGTTTTGTTTTGTTTGCTGAGGCAATTGGGGTTAAGTGACTTGCCCAGGATCAACACAGCTACATCTAGGAAGTATTAAGTGTCTGAGATCAAATTTGAACTCAGATTCTCCTGACTTCAGGGCTGGCACTCTATCCACTGCGCCATTTAGCTGCCCCTATGATTACATATTTGTAAAGGGTTTTGGTTTTGCTTTTCTTGCCTTTCCAATGGGAAGAAGAGGGAGAGAATTTGGAATTTAAAAAAATAAATAAACAAAAATCTTTGTATTAAAAAAACAAAAAACTACAAAGAAGAACAAGAATAAAGGGATATCAAAAGGATAATATGGCAACAGGGATATGTTGATGAATGGTTTGGGTTTTTTAATATGTAAAAAAGAGTTCAAATCCAGCTTCAGACACTTACTAGCTATGTGATCCTGGACAAGTCACTTCACCAAGTTTCTTCATCTTTAAAATATCCTGGAGGAGAATATTCCAGCATCTTTTCCAAAAAACTCCAAAGAGGGTCATGAAGAGTTGGAAATGACTGAAAAAATGACTGAATTTGATTTCAGGTCTTTCTGATTCCAAGTCCAATGCTCTGGAGACTGTGTACACCTAGCTCCTTCCACATACAACAGTCCTTCAAATATTCAAAATCATTCTGCCTACATTTCTGAATCTTCTCCTTGAATCAAAGAAATAACCTTTCTCCATTATCACCCACCACTCTTATTCCCTTGTAGGACTTTCATGTTTTCTCATCTTGTGCAACTTTTCAGCATCTAGACTGATCTATCTGTTACTCTTGATTCCGTGGCTGGCCTTCCTGGTCACACATCATCTTTTTTTTTTTAATATCAAATCTAGTTTTTTTTTTAATTAATAACTTTTTATTTTTCAAAATACATGCTAAGATAGTTTTCAACACTTACCTCTGCAAAACTTTGTTTTCTCTCTCCTTCCCCTCTTCTTCTTCCCCTAGACAGCAAGCAATCCATTGCAATTCTCTAAACATATTTCCACATTTATCATGCTGCACAAGAAAAATGAGATCAAAAGGGGGAAAGATAAGAAAGAAAAAAACCAAGCAAACAACAACAAAAAAGGTAAAAATACTATCTTATACTCTACATTCAGTCTCCATAGTCTAGGTGCCAATGGCATTTTCCATCCTAGGTCTATTGGAATTACCGTGAATCACCTCATTGTTGAAAAATCCATCAGAGTTGATCATCACATCATCTTGTTGTTGTTGTGTATAATGTTCTCTTGGTTCTACTCACTTCACTCAGCATCAGTTCCTGTAAGTCTCTCCAGATCTTTCTGAAATCATCCTGATGGTTGTTTGTTATAAAACAATAACATTCCATACATTCATATCCCATAACTTATTCAGCCATTCTCCAACTGATGGGCATCCACTCAGTTTCCAGTCCCTTGCTACTACAAAAAGGGCTGCCATAAACATTTGTGCATAGGTGGGTCCTTTTCCCTCTTTTATGATCTTTTTGGGATACAGGCCCAGTAGAGACACTGCTGGATCAAAGGGTATGAACAATTTGATAGCCCTTGGGCATAGTTTCAAATGGCTCTCCAGAATGGTTGGATCAATTCACAACTCCACCAACACTGTATCAATGTCCAAATTTTCCCACTTCCCCTTTAACATTTATCATTATCTTTTCCTGTCATCTTAGCCAACCTAAAAGGTGTGAATTGGTATGTCAGAGTTGTCTTTATTAGCATTTCTCTAATCAAGTGATTTAGAGCATTTTTTCATATGACTAGAAATGGCTTTTCATCTGAAAATTCATGTATTTTCTAGATAACAACTCTTCCTTTACTTCTTTGATGTAAATTCTCATGTAGTACTTTGCAGCCTGCAACTTCCTATCATGTAACCCCCACTACTTTTCAAATGATCCTCAATTTAAGGATTTGGAGATTATGGTGTTTCCATAACCATATTTATATTTCATTCCAATGGCATAAAGGTGCCATTCCAAATTTATAATTTCTTATTGTGTTACAGAACCATTGTTGCACTGTGACTGGAAGACAAACTCTTCCAACTCTATGTTGTCGCAAGATTAAAAAAGCCATAAACATCTCTTCCTATGCCTTGATTGGACTGCATTTGGAGGATTGTGTCCAATTCTGGGCACCACAATTGTCAGGAACAAGGTAGACCAAATGGATGACATATCCAGAAGATAGGAAAGAGACTTGAAATAAGGCTATGGGAGGACTAGGAACTACTAGAAAAAAGAATGGGGCATCTTGTGAGGTAGTGGGTTCCCTATAATTGTTCATTTTTGGCTTGACACTTATTATCTGTGTGACCTTTTTCTTAATTGTATTTTATTTATTTTTCTTACCACATCAGAATAGTTTTAAACAATGAGTTCTGTGATATTTTGAGTTCCAATTTTTTTTTCCTTCTTCCTCCCTCCCCAAGATAGCAAACAATTTGACATAGGTTACACATGTACAAAAATTTTAAACATATTTCCATAGTAATCATGTTGTAAAAAAAAAAAATCAGAACAAAAAGGGGAAAATCATGAGAAGGAAAAATCAAACAAACAAAAAGATGAAAATAGTATGCTTCAATCCACATTCAATCTCCATAGTTCTCTCTCTGAATATAGATGGCATTTTTCCATCCCAAGTGTCTTGGATCACCATATTCCTGAGAAAACCTACATCTTGATCATCACACAATCCTATTGTTACTGTCTACAATGTTCACCTAGTTCTGCTCACTACACTCAACATCAGTTCACGTAAGTCTTTCCAGGCTTTTTGGAATGAAATCTACCTGCTCATCATTTCTTATACAATAATATCCCATTATATTCATATAACATTATTTATTCAGCCATTCCCCAATTGATGAGCATCCACTC
Organism: Antechinus flavipes; assembly: GCF_016432865.1. Lineage (NCBI taxonomy): Eukaryota > Metazoa > Chordata > Mammalia > Dasyuromorphia > Dasyuridae > Antechinus > Antechinus flavipes. Next base: position 667,383,991 of record NC_067398.1, read on the forward strand.
AATTTCTAATTCCTTTCCAGCACAAAAAGTTGCTAAGAACATTTTTGCACATGTGGGTCCTTTTTCCTCTTTTATGATACAGATCCAGTAGTGTTATGTGACCTTTTTCAAGGCATCTTACATTCCTGAGACAGTTTCTTCATCAATGCAGTACCTGTAAAACCCAAGTCATGGAATTGTTGCAAGAACCAAATGCAATGATGAACAGAACATACTTTGTAAATGTTAACATGTCAATACCTGCTATTATTATTCTATTATTATTATCTGTCTACACTATGTCCCTTTCTGTGTTTTTCAAGGAAAACTTAAGCTCCTTCTTTGAAGGCAAAAACAGTAGTGCTTTATTGTGGGATCTTTAAACTGAATTGAATTGAGGAAAAGTCAGAATTATTCATGTCAAGGATGTTGTGAAGATCATACATATGTCTAGTAGCTAAAATGAATATCCTCAGTTAGGATTTTGTGATTCTGAGAACCTCTCCCTCCAAATCCTTTTCCAAATGGGATTGAAGATAATGATGGAAATAGCTAACACTTGCAAAGCACTTTTAAAGTCTGTAAAGCTCTTTACAAGTATTAACTCTTGTGCTTCTCATTAGAACCCTGAAAGGTGGGTGCTATTATTATTATTCCCATTTTAAGATAAGAAAACTGAGACAGGGTAAATGATCTGACCAGGGTTACATAACCAGTAAGACTGAATCTGAACTTGGGGCCCAGTGTTCTATCTAGTGGGTAGAATCATCTGCCCTTATTTATATTTACATGACGCTTAAATGTTGACAAAATACTTTTCTCACAACTCTGTGAGATATAGATGAGAAAGTTTCGAGGCACAGAGGGGCTAAGTGATAACAGTTTAAAGATCCCACAGTTAGTAAATGTACAAATTATGACTCAGACTCACATTTCCTGACCCCAATACTAATATGTTTTCCACTGATCCATAATTAGTGCCTTTGTTGCAGTGCTCCTGAGAGGTGAACATTTCCAACTCTAGATTTCAGTCAATAAAATTTAAGTGCCTTCTATGTGCCAGACACTGTACTAAATGCTGGATGTCCTTCAACACAAAGGACACTGGACACCCTTATTTGGGAGTGTAGATTGCCACAGCCTTAAATTTTTCTTCTCTTTTGCACTAACTTCTGATTTTTCCCCCTTTAATTTTAATTTGGCTTAATTAAATCATGCCTTTATCTTGACCAGTCCTGAGAGAAAATGGCACCAGTAAGGTCTGAAACCGAAGCACTATCCAGTGGAAAGCCCACTAGCTTCCCGATACCAGGACACTTCATTCCTTGGTTGAGCCATTTAACTGCTGATTTGAGAAAATCTGCTCTTTGGAGAGCACTATGCTGGGGCTTGGGGAGGCAACATGCAGGTCTGATCATATCACTCCCCTGTTCCAAAAGAAAAGTTTCAGGGACTAATTGCCTCTCTGAAGAAATACAAATTCAGCCTGGAATTTTAAACCTCACTAGTCTAGCTTCAACATGCTTTGCCCTCCTTCACATGATTCCCCTTTGGACACTCTATGTTCCTTACAAAGAGGGTTGCCAACTGTTCACCTCAAGATATAATCTCCTGCCTCTGAGCATTCACACAGAGTCCCTTCTGGGCCTCCCTCCACACACTCCTTTCCCATTTCCCATGATCACTGCCCCTCCTAACAAGTAGGGCTTCCAAAACTGAGACCTGTTGAAAGTTTTACTTTAAAAGGCCAAGGTCCCTCATTGCATTCAGGACCATTTCCTGGCGTCCTGATCTGTACTTTGCCATTGGACCCACATGTTTCCAGAGGGGAAACTAAGGCTGGTGACCTTGCACAGCCCTCCCTCCCTCAAATTCCATTTACTTGCATATCATGGCATTCATCTCCTCATGTTCTCTTCAAAAACGAAAGACATATACTGTAACCTATTCAACATATAAAGGACTGCTTGCCATCTGGGGGAGGGGGTGGAGGGAGGGAGGGGAAAAATCGGAACAGAAGTGAGTGCAAGGGATAATGCTGTAAAAAATTACCCTGGCATGGGTTCTGTCAATAAAAAGTTATTAAAAAAAAAAAAAAAAGAAGAAAGACAAATAACAATAATAACAATGGGATGCTCTGCTTAGGAAGGCCATGGTTTCCCTTCATTGGAGGCTTTCAGCAAAGGCTAGACTTGATAAGTTGTATAGTAGAGGGAATCTTTATAGTCATGAGTTGAGCTATTTGGCTCCTGGGTTAGCCTTCCAACTCTGAGATTCTAAGATTATTTCACTGGATCCTTGCCCCAATTCTGTGAGCTAAAGGGAGCAAGTAGGCTTATCCCTACCTTACCCCTCAGTAAAGAGAGGTTCAGAAAAGGCAGAAATAGGCCTTTAATTCAGCTTTCCTCTAAATACAGAGAAAGGAGTCAAAATGTAGCCTTTCAAAATTCCAAAAACCAAGAAGTTCAGGAAAGAAGAATGAGTGCTAATAATCAGGGCTATAGTTAAATGCCTATTTATAAACTGCTCTTAGAGACTCCAGAATCCCTGATCCTAAGAGTGTTTTTAATATTCTAGAACTGAATTGAATGCAAAATATCAAGACTACAACTACCTCATTTCCTTAAAAAAAAAAAAAAAAAAAGAGGGGGGGGGACCTTGATGAGATAGCAAAAACATCTTTTGTACTTGCTGCAATGTTGACCTAATGAGGGTTTTTACATTTCACAAGTTTACCACTGTACCAAGATGGCAATGGAAAGTTCTCACGGGAGGATCTTAAAGCTCTATTCTTACAGGATATAGGGAGGTCTCTGGAGGGGGGCCCATACTGTCATCCCCATCCCCTAGAATCTGAACAGAGGCTAATGTGGCTTCAGATTCCAAGGATACCTGCAGAAGGAAGAGAGTTGGGCCAGAGGTAATAGAAACAGCACATTCACAGAACCAATCTTAAGTTTGAGAGGATCTCCCAAAGGTCACCTGACATTAACCCTCTACCAAGAAGAATGAATGAATCTTCTCCAGCTATCTGATCTTCCTAATGAAGTGATTAGCCAATCTTTTGACCTGAAGACCTTCAGTATAAGGTCTTTAGAACATTTCAAAATGGATGTCCTAGGGACATCTTAAACTCATCTTGTCTACAACTTAATCCCTTATCTTTCTCCCTAAATCCTTTTAAACTTCCCTATCATCCTTCTAAGCTCTCAGAATTGTCCTGCACTCCTCACTGTCTCCACAAGTATCCAATCAATAGTGAAATCTTGACATTTTACTTTACTTGTGACCCCCTTACCTCTCTCCCTTCATCCATTTTAGTTCAAGGACTCATCACTTTTCCCTTGGATTACTGCAACAGCGTCCTAATTAATCTCCCAGTTTCAAACCTCTTCTCACTCCGGTCCATCCTATTCAATGCTGCCAAAATGATTTTCCTAAAGCTTTTTTATCTGATCATATAATTCCCTTAATCAACTAACTCCGAGGAAACGACCAGCAGGCTGATTTCAGAAAGGCGTGGAGAGACTTACATGAACTGATGCTGAGTGAAATGAGCAGACTTGTGATGGAGAGAGCCATCTGCATCCAGAAAAAGGATTATGAGGGACTGAATGTGGATCATAACATAGTATTTTCACCTTTTGTTGTTCTCTGCTTGCTTTTTGTTTTCTCATTTTTTCCTTTTTGATCTGATTTTTCTTGTGGAGCATGATAATTGTGGAAGTACTGTACAAATTTGTATGGAAGAATTGCTCATATTTAACATATATTGGATTACTTGCTGACTAGGGGAGGGAGAAGAGGAGAAGGAAGAGAGAAAAATTTGGAACACAAAGTTTTGCAAAGGTGAATGTGGGAAAACTATCTTTGCATATATTTTTAAAATAAAAAGCTATTATTTAAGAAATAAAAAACTTCTTCCACTCACAACCCCTTTTTGCCCCCCCCCCCCCAAATTTTACTCAACTTCATCTTGAATCCAAATCAAGGTGTTTCTGGCAGCATTCATGCATGTGCAGTGCAAAGTACATCTTATGTGTTCAGAACTAAGAAAGAACAAGCAAGCACTGCCAAATACACCTGGTATTCATTACAAGGTTGATTTTGAATCAATCTTTGGTCTTTGGATTCAGTTTTACTGTTGCCAAATTTTATATGACCCTCACATTCAATTTCATGTAAGGATCATCTTCTTGGAGCAAGCCTTTATTGATCCCTTCAGAAACTAGTCTAGCCTCTACCCTCCACCTTCAACTACTTTGCAATTAACTTCATTCTATATTTGAATTCATCAACTTTCCCTTTGTGCTTTAAGTTTCCTCAATTAGCTCTTTGCAAATTTTGCAAACATACTTGTAGGCCCATTACTTAGCAAGGTGCCTGGCCAATAAGCACTTAATAAATACTTGTTGATCAGTTGTTATTTTTCAATAAACACTTAAGTGTTCACTATTTGACAGCCACTGTGGTAGGAGCTGGGGGAAAAGACAAAAATAGAAAAGTCTTTGCTATCTAGAGGTTTATGAGGTTTGGGGGGTAGAAGGAGAACATATGCTCAGCTAAATAGATACCACATGATTTGATGAAGGAACTAATTCACTAAAAATTCAAGGGGCTGGGAAGGGTATCAGGAAGGGCTTCCAGTAGGAGGTGGTACTTCAGCTGAGCTTTGAAGGGATCTGTCAGGCATTCCAAGAGATAAAGAATATATACAAGGCAAAGCTCTGGAGACAGAATGTTGCACAGTTAATAGACTGTATTAAAATTAAAATGTAGTTTAATTTTTTTTTTTGGAGACAATGGAACTTAAGTGATTTGCCCAGATAGTAAGTCTCTGAGAACAGATTTTAATTTAGGTCCACCTTGCACTATACCACCTCACTGCCCCTCAATTTGGTTAAAATTTATTCTCAAGTAAAAAGGCATATAGATCAAGCTATTCTTTCAGATGTCTACAATTTTTTTTCCTTTTATATAATGTTTCATTCTAATAGCTTTTAGCTACAATACAAGGGTCTATTGATAACAGTCTTGTCAACCTTTAGTGGTTGGGGGAGAGGAAGGGAATGTCCCTGTTTATGTAATAAATTTTTCCTGTGTTCATTCTTGCCTAATATCCTGGTCACCTAAGGGCAAGTGTCTAATTGTATAAGCCTTGAGCACTGAGGCAGCTAAATGGCACACAGATACAGGGCTGGTGCTGGAAAAACCTCAGGTGATCTCAGACAACTACTAGCTGTGAAACTCTGAGAAAGTCATTTAACTTCCCTCTGCCTCAGTTTCTGCAAGTGTAAAATGGAAATAATAGTCCCTGTCAAGGTTATTGTAAATCTAAAATAGAGATAATAAAACATTTAGTAAAGTCCATGGCACAAAAGAGGTGTTTAATTTTAGGTTTTCTTAATTTATTAATTATTAATACAATAATAATTAATGAATTATTAATAATTGAAGGTTTTCTTCATTTATCTATTGGTTACAATACAACTGAAACTTCTATGGAATTACTGTCCTTCTGAAGCTTTCTTGTGGTGTGAAAGGGATCTTGGGTCCTCAGAAACTATGCTTGGGAAGGGAGTTGTCCAAAAATCATTCTGGCTAAGTTTGGAGACAGCTGTTACCTGGTCAGCAACCTGATAGCTAACTGTCTGGCCAGGAAATTTCTCAAAACCTTATCTATCAAACTGTAGGAAAAAGGAAATTTGGGCAGATAGGAAGAGATTGCACCCACAAAATCACAGATGTCTGAATAGCAGTTAGCTGGTGTGGTGCTAGACTTGCAGTCAAGAAAATTTGCATTTCAAAGTAAGACAACTCTGAGATACCACCACATCTCGCAGATTGGCTAAGATGACAGGAAAAAATAATGACAAATGTTGGAGGGAATGTGGCAAAACTGGGACACTGATGCATTGTTGGTGGAATTGTGAATACATCCAGCCATTCTGGAGAGCAATTTGGAACTATGCTCAAAAAGTTATCAAACTCTTCATACCCTTTGATCCAGCAGTGTAACTACTGGGCTTATATCCCAGAGATCTTAAAGGAGGAAAATGGATCCACATGTGCAAAAATGTTTGTGGCAGCCCTTTTTGTGGTGGCAAGAAACTGGAAACTGAGTGGATGCCCATCAGTTGGAAAATGGCTGAATAAGTTGTGGTATATGAACATTATGGAATATTATTGTTCTGTAAGAAATGACCAATAGGATGATTTCAGAGAGGCCTGGAGAGACTTACATGAACTGATGCTAAGTGAAGTAAGTAGAACCAGGAGATCATTATACACAGCAACAAGACTATACGATAATCTGTTCTGATGGACGTGGCTCTCTTCAACATTGAGATGATTCAAACCAGTTTCAATTGTGCAGTGATGAAGATAGCCATCTACACCCAGAGAGAAAATTGTGGGAACTGAGTGTGGACCCCAACATAGTATTTTCATTCTCTCTGATGATGTTTGCTTGCATTTTGTTTTCCTTCTCAGTTTTTTTCCCCTAGATTCAATTTTTTCTTGTGCAGTAAGATAACTGATTGGATATGTATACATATATTGTATTTAACATATATTTTAACATATTTAACATGTATTGGACTACCTGCCATTTAGGGAAGGGAGTGGAAGAAGGAAAAAATTTGGAACAGAAAGTTTTGCAAGGGTCAGTGTTGAAAAAGTATCCATGCGTATGTTTTATAAATAAAAAGCTTTAATTAAAAGAAAGAAAACTTGCATTCAAATCCTGATCCTAAATCTTTGCCTCAGTTTCTTCATCTGTAAAATGTATATATAATAATACATAAGTATAATGATAAATAAACTGAATGTATAATAGTACCTATCTCGTGGGGTGGTTGTGGGGATCAAATAAGACACTGCAAACCTTAAAGTGTTATATAAGTGTTATTATGATGATTATTAATGATTTAAGTTGTTGGTGGTCGCCCTTTATTCTCCAAGAGGACCAAAAGGATCTCACTATATTGGAGTCAAAGTACAGTGTGTCCCATGGTGGCTGATCAGACCAGCATGAGCTGTCATAGTTGGGAGAGGCTGTGAAAATTATCACTGTTTAAAGCAGGGGTCTCCTCTTAATATCATCAATTAGTTATCGAATCACCTTGCAATCATTTCCTGTGACAAGGAGCTCACAATGTCCTGAGACAGCCCTTCCTATTTTTTAGATAACTTAACTCCTTAGGAAGTGTTCCCTCTTGGGACACCCCATTGGAGGTGGTGCATCATGGTGGACAGAGTACTGAGCTTGGAATCGGGAAGGCCTGGAATCAAATCTATACTCTGACATCTGCTGGCTGTGTAGACCTGGACAAATCACTTATTATGTACTTTCCTCAGACTGGGAGACTTAAGAATTATCAACTAAATCACTGACATGTAATCTACATCGACTGATCTTAGTTCCCTATAGTAGTAAAATCGTGGGACATTCCTTATTCACATATTCTTCCCCCTAAGAGATAGGAACTGGATTTGTGATTTTATTCTTGAATGAGGATACTCCTTCTATTAATTCAAGTCAGCAACCTCCCAGCAATTTAGAGCTTAAGAAAGTTACTTGGGGCAGCTCTCATAGGAGAGTCTTCAGAGCAAAATTCTTGGTTACCAGCAACCACTGCTGAATTGCAATTTATTTGAAGAACCCACAATGAGAGGACAACATAAAGACTACAGAATCTCACCAATCCAAAAAAAAAGTAACTTTTTCATTTATTATATTAAACAATAACATTTCTTTTTTATATTAAACAATAAACACATTAAATGGGGTAAAATTCAAATACTTCTTTCCCATTTTGAGTTAAGACAATATTTAAAGGATAAATATAACTACAATAATATACATATTTGGATACATTAGTGAATTTCAGGACAAGTGATTTCCTATTTTTCATCCTCTTTGACAGTAATTTATAGTAGACAAGTCAATTCATCAAAAGCAAGGAATTAATGTGCCTCACATATAGTAAGTACTCTAAATATTTGAGGAATGAATGATTGTAGCACTATTGTGAAATTTACCATGGAAGAGATTGTACTTCAAAATAATTTTTATTATAATTCTATTTCACCTTAAATAGGATGCAGATGAAATCAGTAAGGGGAAATTGACAAGATGGATTAGCCAGAGCCCCGTTTTAATGGCATTTTAAATTATTCTATTTTCATATTACTAGCTTACAAGTCATGTTTAGTTCTTTATTACAGGAGGGCCAAACAGATGAACTGCAAATCAGAGAATTTGAAATGATTCACCTGCTCACCCTTTGTTCAAATGAACAAGATTTGAAGAAGTGAGGAAAATATTTCATATTTCAGAAAAATAAATTGCATTTAATAGGGAATCTTGCTCCAGAAGAAAACAGAATAGGAAAAAAAAAGTTCTAGAGCTTGAAGAAATTTTAAGAGACTGTCTAAAATTTTATATTCTCCATCTAAAATTCTGCACTCTTCAGAGTTCTACCTTGTAAACAATAGTCTAGAATAAATGAAGAGAAAAAAATTAACTACGCTACTGTTTGTTGAACAAGATGGATTGGCCACATAAAATAAGTCTTCCCCCCTTGGCCTTTCTCAACCTCAGAGAAGCACAGAACCAGAAGCCTAAAAATTTTTTATTTTAAATAATTCACAGTTGCAAGCTAAAGGAAGGGCTAAGCACGCTTAAGTGGAGGGAGAGAAGGAGAGAGAGGTGTCCAAAGAAGCTTCTCTCTGCTCCAGGGATTGGCTAGTTTCATGGTATTTTGGAGAAACAACTCCCAAACATGGATGAAACAGTTATAAAAATAAGAAAATTAATGAGAGTGGGAGGAATATTGTGGTCTTATCAATAAGTACTGATTTTGGTTTGAGAAAGAAAGCTAAAAACAGACTAAGTTGCTTCCTGTTAAGGAATATTGTAATTGCAGTAGACAAGTCAGCTACCTTTATTGATTCTGATAACTTAAACTACCTAATCAAGGTTAAGTTAAGATTGTCCAGACCAGAAGGTACCATTAAGGGAAACCAAGCTTATTTGTCAGCCTTGATTGGGACCTCCCTCCACCTTCATTCTCCCCATCCTTCAGGACCCAACTCCAATTCAAGCATCTCTACAATATTTTCTCTCCTTCACCTCCTTCTCCTCCACTGAACATACCTCAAAGGGATTCCTCATTCATCTGACTTTCTGGGACTTGATTTTCTGCTTATTAATCTACTCTGGTTTGCATTATAATTACATATGCACATCCCTAAACACCACTATTTGGCCTGTTGAGGCCAGTAATGCTGTCTTATTCTGCTGGTGAATACTCAGGACCCAGCACAAAGTAGATGCTATTTGTTGAGTTGAACTTTTCTTTTTAATCACCCAAAGCATAGGTGATTATATATAGGACATGCTAAACAAATGACTATTTAATAAATAAACAGGAATATACTAGAAAAGGAATGGACAAATGGGGGATTCTTGAATGAGTAAATTGGCAAGTTCACCAAGACAGACCAGCACCTTCTCTGCAATTTAAAATCTTACAAGAGTGACATTGAGAGGTGTGGTGACTTGTCCAGGGTCATACAACAAATCTATGTCACATTTAGGATTTGAACTAAGGTTTTCCTGGCTCCATGGTTGCCTTCTATCCACACTCTTCGAGGGGAAACATACCTTAAAAAAAAAAAATCAAAATTTCCCTCAATAGCTAAACTAATCACATTCATCTGACTTGACAATTAATTAGACAGCAGTATAATCTAGGGGGTGATCCATGATCCAGAAAACAAAACAGAGAAAATAAATGATCCTCTTCTATTGGAGTTCTAGGAAGATTTAGAGTTTACAAAGTGCCTTCCTGACAGGAGCCAGACGAGGTAGATAGTTTATTATTATCCTCATTTTACAGATGAGGAAACTGAGGCTCACAGAAGGAAGTGACTTGCTTAATTTTAAACAAGCCAGATCCAGGATTCAAACACTGGTCTTTTTAAATGTTGGGTTTTTTAAAACTCCAAATCCAATGTTTTTCTCACTCTATATCCTATTCTTCTCCAGTAATTTTTCTGGGAAAAGAGAAAATTCTCTCCCAACTTGGGCCAAACTGTATTATTCTAGCAATATATAAACAGTACCAGTGACAGGAGCAAGATATGAAAAATATTACAAAAGAAATAAGTAAATATAACTCTTTGGAACCAAAAAAGATTTGGTGAACTTGTATTTTTTTCCTAAGAGAACTAATGTAAGTTTTCTCTGTGGAGTTTAGAGCCCAAAGCCTCACGTATGAACAGAACATCAGTGGCTCAGGATGGATTTCAATAGTCAGGCCAGATGGCCCTTGAAGGGATAGACCTTCATTTACCATACCAACAACATGAAACAGCGGATCCATCCCTAAGGCTCTGAATGGTGAAGACAGAATGCAACCACTGTACTTTAAAAGAAAGAAATCATGAAAGTTAGATGTGTTGAAGAGGAAAGCTGAGTGACCCTGGACAAAAAAATCAATAACTATCAGTTTCCCCCCACCCCCGATTTGATCAGTGTTTGACTTCAGTAAGGTACATGACAAGGAAGACAGAGACGGATGTCAAGGCATCCACAACTTCACAACTAAAGACTTCCATAACCTTCAAAATAGAGCAGGAGAAGCTGCCAAGACAGATCCAATCCAAATTAATCGAGTTCCTGTAGTGAAATGCCAAGAGCCCAGCCTGAAAGTGGGGAGGTTTGGGTTCCCAGACGAGGTCTACACTAAATATCTGTGTGGCAAGGCTCTTTGAAAAGTCCTTTTCCCTCTCTAGGCCTCAGTTTATTTGTCTGCAAAATGAGGGCTGAAGGATTTCAGATCCCTTTTCAACTCTTGATGTCACAATCTACAAAAATATTAACCTCTTGTATTATTGCTTTTTAATGTGTCACATCATGGCTTTACTTCAATAAGAATTTATTTGACCATATGACAATTTGTGAAATGATTTGACTAGTCTTTTGTATGAAAAGCTAGAAGATGTCTCAGATATTACCACAGGATGATGACTGACAATTTTAACTAGTAGGCTGTATTTACTAGCATATGACATGTGTATATGCATAACAATAAGGAGTTTACTTTCAGTTTACAAAGTACTCATTATATCAACAATCTGAGGTAGTGCCTAGAGTTATCACTGGACCTATTTTCCAAGTAAGAAAACTGAAGGACAAGGAAGTTAGCTGATGAGCACATCTCGCTAATCAATCTCTTGTCTAATTCCAAATCTACAGTTCTACTTGTCTCTATATTTACATGACAAAATATAGGCTAAACTTTGTCCCCTAAATCTGATCTGTATCAAACCTGAATGTTGTTTATAAAGTAATGTTATTTGTCAATATATATCTTTAAATCTATATGTATTTTTTTTTCCTTTCAAAGACATTACATTCTAGGATTGTCCTTTCTCCACATTTTCTTGGATGCATATGTGTCTATTTACATTCTTATATGTAGGCTATATACATAGAGGTTATGTCTACAGTTGTATATACCTATAGTTGTATGGTTGTCTACCTATGGCTGTACATATAATGTGAAGTACATAAAAGTAAAAAGATCAGGGTAAAAATTGATGCAAGGGGCTGATTCATCCATGCTCCCTACATACTCCCTCAGTGTGTGTGCCTGTAGGAGGAGGGGATAAGAGACCCAACAGCAAGCAAGCCATCATTATTCTCAAAGATTAGAAATTAAAACCCATGGTACCAAGGTGCCCTCCCCACTGAATTGTCTCCAGTGGGCCTGCATCCAGTCATTTTGAACAGAAAAACAGGGCTATAGTCACCAATTCATGTTCAACTGCTTCTTTGTGAATTTGGGAAGCAATTTAGTGAGGGAGAAATGCAAGAGGCTTGAGGTCAGAGAGCCTGGGTTTGAATCTAAGTCCTGACACATACAATTCTCTGAATCTCAATTTTCTCATTTACAAAATGGGAATGAAAATACTTGCATCATTTATTTCACAGAGGTATTGTGAAAAATCATATAATAATAATAATATGATAATAAAAGTAACCACAACAATACTACTTGCTACATTTGTATTTTATCTCATGTTATCTCATTTTTTAAAATTAGCAGGCAGTGTGGTATAACAGCTAGTGCACCCAACTGTTCACGTCTGACACATTCTGGCTCAATGCCTCTGGGCAAATGCCTTGACTTCTCAATGGGAGTATCTGGGAATGCTCAGAGGCTTTCTGTTGCCCAGGAGTTCCTGGTCAGTGCTGGCAGAAGCCTGCCTCACTGGAAGTCCTCCATACCAATGCAATCCCTGTCCCACCCTGACCCCATTTTTATTTCAATTATGCAGAACTCTGTAGTTTGCCAAATGTCTTACATGTATAATCTCCTTTGATTTTCACAACAATCTGGTGAGACAGGTGCTACTGCCATTGCAGAGATGAAGAATCTGAAGCCAGAAACTCAGGCTTAAGTCTATGGAACTACAAGCCCACATCTATCAATCATACCATGCTAGCACTATACAGATGTCAGCTATTATTTGAGAATTTGGATGCGATGTTGTTTAGAACATGAAAATTATTAGAGTCCTTAGGGGGAGTTGGAAGGAAGAGTGTCTGTGCCCTTTTTCTATAGCGTTAGCTAAGTCACAGAAAGCCCCACTGCAAATGGCCTTGGGGTTATGAGCACCTCACAACACATCGTTATGAGCCTGGAAGTCAGCCAGCCTGGGCCCCAGATCCTCACTCTGCTACCACCTCAATGGATGACTTTAATCAGTCAACAAGCATTTATTTAGTGCTTTTTGGGAAGCCTTGAGGATACACAGAAAGGCAAAAATAGTCCATGCTCTCAGATCAATTACTAATTCTAATGGGAGAAACTACATGTATATGACTAAGTGCATAGACATATGAGAAATATACAGAAGAGAGGAAAGATAATCTCAGAGGGGGAAACCTTAGCAGCTGGGGGATTGGGAAAGGCCTCTTAGATAAGGTGGGATTTGATTTAAATATTGAAGAAAGCTGTGGAAACTAAGAAACCCAGACAAAATGAGAGAGCTTGAAGAATAGTGTAAAAAAACACTGAAATAGGAGAGAAACAGCAAACAGGCCAGTGTAGATATATCAAAAGTGTAGGAGTACACAAAGTGTAAGAGTATTGAAAAAGCAGGAAGGGGTCAGTCTGTGAGAGCTTAAAAGCCAAACACAGGCTTTATATTTGAAAGTAGAGTTAACAGGAAGTCAGTGGAGTTCACTCAACGAAGCAGTAGGATGACATGGTCAGACCTGGACCTTAGCAAAATCTCTTTGGCAGCAGAATGGATGGAGGAAGTCAGGAGGGACTTAAGGAAGGGCTATTGCTGTAGTCCAGGGAGAAGCGAGGAGGACCCCAACCCGGGGAAGTGGCCACGTGGGTGGAGCAAAAGGGACATTGCACGCCTACATACCCACACACCCACGTATAAACATACAGAGACATCTGAAATTGGGTGACTAGGAAAATGGTGGTACCCTCGACACTACAGGGAAGTTCAAAGGGCAGTTTGGGGGGAAAGATAATGAGTTCTGTAGTAGATATGTTGACCTTAAAATATCTCTTAGACATCCAATCCAAAATATCCAGTAGGCAGTTATGAAGTGGGACTAGAGCTTAGGAGAGAGAGTGGGAGCATATATGAATTAGAGGATCATCTGAAAGACATGATAATTGAACCTTTGATAGCTAATGAGATCACTGAGATTATGCAAAACAAAAGAAAAAAGAGCCTAGGACAGAACCTTGGATGGATGGATAAAAAACAAAGGAGATTGAGGATAGGTTAAACAAATGGGAAGTAAACTGGTAGAAAATAAGTCTTTTGAAAACACAGAAAAAAATATCAAAAGCTACATGGAGAGGACAAAAAAGATGAGGATTAAGAAAAGGCCATTAAATATGTCAATTAAGAGATCATTATTAACTTTGCAGAGAGCAATGTCAGTTTAAATGATCAGATTTCCCAAGCTACAAAAGACTGCCATAGAAGTACAGTTTTATGTATAGGGAAATTAAGTGTGGAAAGCATGGAATGTCAAAACTCACTCAAACAAGGACATGATTTTAAAAATCCATTAAATCAATAAACAGGACTAACAGAAACCATATTCCTTAATTTCTTTTGGAAAAATGTGATAATGATCAAATTTCCATATTTACACAAATGTTTCCCTTTATGATATTTCCAACAGTACATGATACAGTTTGTGCAACTTTGAGCCTTTTTTTGTGGCAAAAATCCTGAAAGAGGTCATGGGGCTTAAAGGGATATGATCTGATAAGGTGACAGAAATATTTACTCTATTATTTGAGAGTCAGAGTCTTTGTTTCCCCAACATTTCCTGTACTGTTTTAAAAATAGTTTTCCATGGCTGTTCCAAGATTACAATGGCCTTTTAAAATTGGCTCTGATGGTGCTTTTTGACCATCCAAATAGGGAGTTAAACATCATTGGTCAGAGCCTGAACAACACAGGGGGAAAAAAGCCCTGTACTTTTGGACAGAGGGCTGGGTTTGAGTTCAAGTTCAGACCTGAACAGTGTTCAGACTGGCCGTGCGACCCTAGACAAGTCACTTAACCTATCTATATAGGGCAATCAGGATAAAAAAGTTTCCACAGTTATACAATGGCAACAATGATTGCTCCAACCTTCATAGGAAAGAGCTTTATAAGCCATAATGTTGTTTGGAAACAGAGCTGCTTTTCTAAAATGAATAAGGAACAAGGGCATTTTGCCATTTGTTTCCTAGGCCAGAGGCATTTCAGAAGAGTTGTCTTGTCTGGACTGATACTGATATCCAAGTGATTATCACCAGGGAGGCTTTTGCCTATAGATTACACGGAGCTCTTTGATCCTGAAGCCAAAAAGATTACTGGGTGCCAATGACAGCTCATCTCTTAGGAACCGAGGAACACTGATTGATGACTTAAGGGCTGGAAGGAACCTTGGAAGTTTTTCTAATCCAAATCCCCTCATTTTTAGCAGATAAGGAAACTGAGGCCCAGAGGGTTTAAGTGACTTGTCCAAGATCAAACACATTATAAGATAACTTCATATCTTCAACCTGGACTCAAGAACCCCATCCTACTTCATCCCCACCATCCCAGCCTTCAGTTGAAAACTTTTTGGGATAACTGAATGTTAGGAAATTTTCCCTCCTCTTAAGCTATCTGCCTTCCTGCCACTTTGCTCCTATTTCTGTCCTCTGTAGTCAAAGCACAATTATCCAAAACTAGGGGAGGTGACAGTCCCACTGCCCTACTCAGATATACATCATCTAGAGATGTTATATTTTAGGAAGGTCATTGCTGACCTGAAAGGCAACCAGAGGAAGGCATTCAGGATAAGGAAAGGGCTTGAGGTCATGTTGCATGAGGGTCAGTCGTGAGAACTAGAGAAGATTTGGAATGGGGGCAGAGAGGTTTCTGAAGGAAAGGGGAATGATAGCTACTCTCACATATTTGTGGAAACGCGATTAGACTGTTACACTAGGTCCCAGGGGGCATAAGAGGTAGGAGAGTCAGATTCAGGCTTCACATTAGGAATGATCTTCCTAATAATGACAGCCTTCTGAAAGTGGGATGGGCAACCTTCAAAGCCAATGGGTTCTTTTATTTAAAAATTCTTTGTTTTAATCAGTGGCCAGAAGACCACTTATCTTGTATGCTTTAGAGGGGGATTTTTGTGGGAGTCTGGGTTGCATTGGATGGCCTTCCCCATAGCTCCCAGCTCTAAGGTAGTGAAATCTATGAAAACTAATCCCTTCTTCCCATCAAAACTCCATTCAAACATGTGAAAACTCCATTAAAATGCAAACTTATTGCAAGGTGGGATTGCTTGATTCTTCGTGCCCATATTTCCAGCACTAAGCACAATGCTTGGCATATCAAAGGTAATCAGTATTGGCTAATTGCCTGATTCAAGATAAGAAATCACAGAGAGAAAGTTCTTGTGATACTGTTAAGTCAAATGCAATGTGAGTGAGAGAACTTGGGGTCTCGGAGCCTCCAGAGCTTGAAAGCCCTTCCCTCTGGAGCACTCCCAACAAACAACTGTTTCCTTAGTTTACTTTTTTAGTAATTTAGCCAGGCAATCTGAAAACAATCTTACCTCTCACATGTTGTTTTATATATGGCACTCCCAAAACCACAATAACATTTTCTGCTACTTAACAAGTAAAGGATTCTACTATTACTAGAGGGTTGTGAATGGGATGGGAGTTGGTGAAGAACCCATCATTTTCCATTCTTTTGGCTTAGAAAGCTGCCCCTTTATTCCTCACACAGGGGTCCCTCTCAGTTTGGGGAAGAGCTGGACACCACAGTGCCAGAGAGCCCTGCCGTGGGCCAGACTACCCTGGTGATTAGCAGCCACCTCATGAGGTTCCAACAAGTGTCACAGAAGAAAAGGAGACGCTGTCAAGGACAGACACAGTGACAGATTGGAGGTAAAGGACATGCTTCACCTAATTACCACCTGAGTGATCCTAAGCCAGCCCCTTATCTCTTTTTGGGCCTCAAACGTCTCATCTACAAATAGAGGGGCTGGTTGAACCCTAAGATTCCTATAGTTCTAGATCTGGAAACTTCAATCTTGGGCAATAAGTTTCAAGAACAGATCTTTATGTAGCAAGCAAAAATAAGAAATATTAGAGGGATATTGCAATCAGCCTAAGACTATAAGATCAGAGGTCCTGAATGAGAATAGAAGGATGGAAGAGGAAAGAAAATTCACTTAATTTTCTGATACCTGATTTTGATTTTGCTCTATTGATACACAATGACTTCTATGGGACATACAGCAAGAGTACATGTCTTAGACAAAACATTTAACCTGAATTCCTGACTGTGATGAAAGACTCATAGACTGCCATGAAGTTTGGAAACCATCTGGTGGGACAAATAGATGGCACAATGGATAGAACTCTGGCCCTGGAGTCAGGAGGACCTGAGTTTAAATCTAGCCCCAGATATTTAATATTTACTAATTGTATGACCCTGAGCAAGTCCTTAAACCCCCATTGCCTTGCCAAAAAAAAAAGGAAAGGAAACCATCTGGTGACTTTCTCTAGAATGCATTTCACTGAGATGATGCAAGTACTCAGGTCCAAAAGCCTTCCCTGAGCATGGGCCATGCTCTGTGATGGCTTTTTATTGCTCAAATAAGTCAAACATAAGAAATGAGGCCACTAGACTTAAAATGAAAGGCTTTCTGCCCCCTTTGGGGACCATATTTTATTCCACTGATCTGATGGGAAATCAATGAATTTTCAGCTCAGGGAGAAAGAATTGCCAGAATACAACTGGTCCTAGTTATCAATGACAGCCTCCTGGAGTCTGGGATGTAAATCTACATTTATGGCACATTTCCAGTTGTGCACATTGTTGTACTAACACAAGACTGGGGAACAAAACCGCCTGTCCTAAAAAAAGCAGTTCTTACATAAAACATTACAACTATCTGAATTCTTTCCTACCTATGATAATGCATTCAATATAACACAGTTGAAATAGGACTATAGCATGAAAGGATACAACAGCACTACACTCACTGTGAAAGAAAGACAAAGAACATGACACAGTGAGACCCCGGCCCAAACACACTCTAAGTGCTAATGAGCTTTCAGGCAACTTACTGGAAAATTAATTTTTATAACTTTTATAAATTGACATTAAACATCATCCTCAAAGAATTCCAATGGACAAGTGAAGTTGTAAGAGTTCTTTAGCTTTCCAGGAAACACAAGAAACAGGAATGATACCTAGTTATAGTATTATTGGTTCCAGTTGTGGGGTCCACAAAACTTCCTGTCTGCTTCTTCCACACATTTAAATGTTCAACCAGTGCCTTATTATGCTACTCCAGGTAAAATGCTGAATAATCTGAGGTAGCCTCAGATTATTCAAAACATGGGAAATTTTTGAAATGGTTTTATAGCAGAATTGTAGAAACACTGATTATCTTTTGCTAATAACTAAACTGAAATGTTCAGCCTATGTAATAATAGGAAAATACAGAAACAAAGCACTCAGAAATACGCATGAGGTCACATAGTCTACCCTGCTAGAATTTAAAAAAAACAAAACAAAATGGTATTCAGCAGCCTAAATGACTACATGGGAGATTTTTGTATGTGTCTGGGGTACAACTTAAGAAGGTTGTTTCTTCTGGAGTATTTTACCCATCCTACCCAACATGGCAGTACAGATAAGTCCCTGAAATTGGCTTCATTTAGAGATACAAGGCATATTTAAAATTTCTTGTTTCAGAAAGGCAGGTTATAATGAGAAAAGTTTTAATCTACTGCATCAGAATCAAACTAAAATATCACATAGAAATATTAATTTTTATGCAATGTTTAAATAATAAAAACAATTCTCATGTTTTTGTATTCAAAATATTTTATATTAATCATTCAAACTTAATTTTTTATACAACTAATGCATACATAATCAGTTTTCTATCTCCTAAGTCACATCTCACTGATATAAAAGGAATACAGGCATACCCCACATCACATTATTTCAGTCAATGATGTTTTGCAATAATGTCTTTGCTAGATGGCGGTTGAATCCCACTATCACATCATAAAACCCTGCCCTAACATCATTCAAATGCCCACTAATGACATCATTTGAAATTAATTATCCCTCATAATGTCTTGTTTAAATACTGTCTTATATTTTAGTGGAACCACTGAATGAGGCTAGGTGGGGAAAAGGGGCAGAATGCCTGTGGCCAGGAAAGGCTCTGCCCTCCAAATGCTATTTTGCTCTGGATTATTTTATATTGATTGTATCCTATGAGTATAGAGGCGTTAAGGAAAAGACAACAATTCCCTTTCAGATTAACCTCTTCCGCTGAGGACTGGGATGGCCTTGTTCATAGCACTGGCCTCAGCAACAGCAATGGATTTCCCAGGATGGAGGTCAGATTCACGAGTGCAGCAGCAAATGTTACATCATCCGGGTCACAGAGAAGCTTTCAGGAAGGACCTTGCAGTCGTGGGTGACATTTCTCACACGCAGGAACCTTAATGGAGAAGGGATGGTACGGTATTTGCAGTGTGTTTGACACTCGACAAAGCCACACCGAGTCCAGGTTTCTAGCGCCAGCCATTCTACAGAGGCTCTGACTTAAAAGTGGCTGAGATTAGGTGACCACAGAAAACAGGGATTTGTGGACTCTGGCTAAAAAGCCCCTGTTTTTGTTTTGGTGGATTGTGTACAGTTTTTGCCTTGATTGTGTGGTTGCTGAAGACCTGCCTCTAAGAGTCTGTCATGTCAGCCTTACTGAGTGCAATTGCCAATTCAAGGTCTTCCTGTTCTTGTCTTCGCAACCGAGCTAGCCTCTCCTGCTCTGCTCTCTCACTCTCGCGCTTGGCCCACGCCAGCTGCTGCTCCTCATTTCCAAACTAAAAAATAAAAATGGAACTTTGGTTAATAAACTCTAGAGACATTTCTTGATGCTCCCACAAAACATATACGCAAGATGGTAAAAGTCAAATGCTAGGAGGTGAAGAAGGAAGGTGGGGAAGAAGCATTTGCAGTGCAGAGAAAACAGCATATATTAGCAAATGCTAGCGGGAAGCATGGGTGACAGAGTATAATCATTTTCAATAAGGAGTATTCCAGGACAGGCTGGAGAAACATCACTGACCGAAGTTTTATGCGAGGATTGAAACCAGAAACCCACAGGCCTTTCATTTCTCTTCTACATGATATGGCACTGAATTTTCCCTCCAAACCAGCAACTCTTCAAGCTGATAATTCTTTGGGGCCTCGACCTCATGCCAATAAATAGCTTTAGAAAAGGAATCCCCCTAAATATGATCACTGCTGCCAATATTTTCCCCACTGAGCTGCTCCTCTCCCAAGTCAGAAGCTCCATTTGTTGTGGAAATAGAGAAGGATGTGTGCACATGGATATAGTGCAAGGAGGCCTCTTGGCTACACTTAGGAATGCTGGTCCATATTACTTATTGTTCTGGAGGCTCTTTTCACAGAAACAGTAGGCCATTTTGGCTGGAGTATGGCTCCATTCATAAAATGCACGTATGAGCTTCCACATTAAAGATTTCTATGAATACTTTCAAGTGTGATGCTATCATCATTTCTTCCTAATTTACTGTTAAGTTTCAAGAATTTAAATAAATCATTAAAAAGCCAATAAGCTGGAGAACAGTCCCACTGAAATATAACATGCACTTTTTTAAAGGCTTGAATCCTCCCCCCCACCCCCAGGCACTTGGGGGTAAGTGACTTGCCCAGAGTCACACAGCTAGAAGTGTTAAGTGTCTGAGACCAGATTTAAACTCAGGTCCTTATGATTTCAGGGCTGGTGCTTTATCCACTGCCCCTCCTAACTGCCCCTTGAATTCTTTAAAATAAAAGTTAAAAACAATCTCTGAGGCTTTATTTGAAACAAATTTAAAATCTGGCTTTTCTTGTGTTATGATATCAACTGATTGATCAGTTTCTTTCCAAAGTAAAAATGTTATAGGGTCAGGTAATAACAAATAATCCAGGGCAACTCTGCTATTAAAAAAAAAAAAAAAAAAAAAAACACCCCATGTAACAATGCAAATACTGTCAGACCTAGTTGATGTGCTGTTTAGTTTTATGGAAGTTTTTTTCCTCCATTCTTTTTTTTTTTTTTAAACTCTTTGTTACAGGGGAAAATTCATTGGATAAGGGTGGGACAGGTATCAATTCAGAAATTAAAGTGATATAAAAATGAAATATATTAATATATTTTAAAATAAAGTAAAATACACACACTCACCATGAATATAATTATCATGGTTATATTTGTAGAATGCCAGAACCAGAAAAGTCTTAAAAGATTATCTAGTTCAATACTGAGGTAAATTGCTCAAGGAAACACAGCAATTTTGCAATAAAGTGAGGACAAAAAGCTTATGCTTCCATTTGTTCTGATAGCCCCTATTATCTCATCATTTAATTGAAAGGATAGTAATATCTCTAATTTGACTATGTCATTTTATAAAACAGCATGTAGCTAAGGAAATGGGGTTTACGTTAATTCCCTGAATATTCTCATCACTGAAAGGAGGGGCTTGGAGAAATGAGTCCACTTCACAGAAATAGTCTAATCCAAGAGGGTAAAAGAGAAGGGGGAATAGAAATTTTCAAATCCTCTCTCTCTAATGCCAAATCAATAGAAGGTATCCCAAAAGTCTTAGTGTATTTTAAGTTTTAACAATTTTTGGGGGGAAAGATACTCTGCATGAACGTTTCAAAAATTAATAGTAGTAGTTAGCCTCAGTCCTCCACACCACACAATCCTCTACACACAGCAGATTATTAAAGAAAATGCTCATTATCTCAAATTCCCTGCATAAGGAACCAACAGTAATTTTCTTGTAGCTTTCTGCATATTTCTATGCTCCCATAGCACCTACCACAATGCTTTCAAACTTAGGTACTTGATTATCTGTATGATGAATTTAATCTACTTATTCTTCGGAGGTCTTGCTAATTCCTCCCAACTTAGCAAATGTTGTATGGTCAACAAGAAAAGATAATAATCACAGAAATGATTGGATTATGCTGTCAGTCATCTTTGCTAAGAGGTAGAGCTAATTTTGACAGGGACCCATTGAGGTTCAGATTTGGAAGGGATACAGTAGGCATTTGTTAAGTTTAATGATTTCATTCAACCTAGCTGATAAACAGTAATTTTACAGATGAGCAAAGTGAGGGGTAGAGAAGATCTGTTTTAAGGGTACACCACAGGTTAGAGGTAAGGCCAGGACAAAAACTTTTGGTATTCTCATTTCCAGCCCCATGCCCTTACCACCAGACCATACTATCTATATTCCTGGCTTTGCTTTCAGAGTTGATAATATGACATCACATTTTAGGAGCATTCATTTTTAATTCAAATACATCTATCACCATCATCACAACTGCAAACTATTTAAGTGAATGATCAGCCTAAGACCAAAGGTGATTCTTACTCCCTGCCTCCAAATGAAGACTTCCAGTTTGTGGTGTGTATCTATTCAAGAGAGATCTACTATATTTTGGAAGACTAAAGAAGGGTTTCTCATTTCTTTCAATGGTTTTCAATGTTTTACATTTTAGAACAGGTAACCATTAACCCTGTGATCCACACACTACACAGCATCTCATGCGTTTACCAGATTTGAACCTTACATTTATGAAGACCTTGATAGATCTAGTTAAAAGACTGAGTCAGAAACAAGAAAATAGATATCTACCTCCTTGCATGCAGAATTCAAGCTGCTAAGGAGTTATTTAAAATATATTATCAGGCTGTCTTTTATTACAATTCTGGGAACCCACCTATCAAAAAATAACATACTTAGTTAAAACTAAAATTCCCTTACTACCAAGAGTTAAGCAACATCTTTAAAAAAAAAAAAAATGCAACCATACACCATTAGAACTATAAAGGAGCTGAAAGATCATCTTGTTGAATTCCTTCATTTTACAAATAAGGAAACTGAAGCCCAGAGAAGGACCTGGATTTGCCCACAGTCCTATGGCTAGATGGCGGAAAGAACTAAGAACTCTTAGTCTCCTAAATCTCAATCCTGGGTTTACTCATTTCCACAGTATCATATTGTCTCTTTCAACAGAATCACCACTGTATTAAAATAATTAATATCTTACTAGCTTCCTTACTATGAGAGAGTATGTGAAAATATTTTTTCTCAACGATATCAGTCATTCAGAGAAAAAAAGTGCTATCCAATTGTCAATAATGAAAGATACAACATAGCCAATCTGACATTTCCTCTCCTCCAAAAGCAGACTTCTGGGAAAAGGCCATTGTTACCAAACCACAGATCTTCCTTTCTAACATCTATTTTTTTTATCTTTTTTTTTTAAAAGAAATACCAAAGACAGATGGTATTTTACTTACTAAAAATCAAAGTAAATAACACCAGCAACTATTCCTAGAATAAACACTTTACTGGAATTGATCAGATCATTTATACATTCAGAGTATTTAAAAGCACCTGAACTAAGGCAAATGTTTTCACTGGGGGTAGGGGTGGGGAGGTGAAGCCAAATGGGGCATCATAAATGGAAAAACAAAAGTCTAGATTCACCAAACTTAAGTATTTACCATCCTTCTTTCAGGCAAAAGTGAAATTCTTAACATTTTATCCCAAGAACATCAATTCCAAACAAAGCCACATTTTCAATGTGCTGGATATGGCTCCTGTTATCTTAGCCATCATTTCTTGTGCTTGAAATAACAAAAGAATTTAATGTTTGAAAAACATTCAATAAAACCATTAGAAGGTAATGGAAAAAATAAAAAGAGAATAAGCCATAAAGGGCTGAAAATATGAGTTACTACAGCTATTTAGTTTCCACCATTTTATAAAGGGACACAGGTTTGAAGAGTCATTCTTCACACAGGCTACAGTCTACTCAGGAGATTAAATGTTCCAACCTGAACTATTGAAAAGAAAGGAGTCCTCAGATCCTCTTGAATTGTAAGTCTCTTCAAAGTATGAAGAAATTTGCTATCATTCAGAAAAAAATACTCCATTTTGAAAAGCAAACATTCTGGAATCTTTTTAAGATTACAGTGCAACTGAATGAGGAAAAAAAAAAATCAAAACCAAACCACACCAGTAGATCAAATCATCTCTCCCAATGTCCGTGGGCCGAGTCTGCTAGTTGATGATTTCCTCTGGAAAAAAAATGAGTGTTTAAAGATGGAAAGGCAACCATTAGCAGTAAACAATGTGGTATGTAAATCCCGCTGAGCAGAAATTAGGCTCCCTTTCTTAAAATAAAGGTAATTAGTTATTGAGATTGCTTCATCTATTCTGGATAAGCCAAAAAAGGCCACTAGTCAAAATGGACAAATATTGAGCCAATGAGAACTGGGACATTTTGGGAATTCTCGGGCTTCCCAAAAATGAACAACCACCAAATGAAGCATGTACAGCTAAGCCTTTTATAGAAATCAGTCATTTTTCTAAAATTGCCATAGAACTCAACTTACCCTCTGCACTATACAAGAATGTTCTTGGGTACTGAATATCTGTTTCTTTCTTTTTAAAAAATCTACAAGAAATTAAGTGCTAGTCAAGAAACTATAGATAAAGCAAGTTTTGTTTCTGACTTTTATTAACAATGTCACCATTTTGCATACATTCACAAGAGTTGAAGTGAGCACCAACCAGACAGAATTTAACTAACTCAAGTTATAAAATATTTACAGAATGCCAAATGCTCTGATAATTTCAGTAGCTTAAGTATCTCAAATACACTAAGAAAAAGATATGTATGTATGTAAGGTGCACTACACCTAAACACATCTGGTTTTTAAAAAGTGAACTGTTTATTATATACTAATATGCCAACAAAACATGCCTAAAAATTGATAGTCCATGAATCAAACATCTCTACATCACAAATTTCACAACTAATGTTTTACAATTCATAAATATAGATTGTTGAAGGATGCCTCTGATACCGCATCATGACAAAGAAATAACCCTGAGCTCTGGATCATGAGCTCCAGCTGGCTGTAGGAGGCTGGGTAGACTAAGAGCACAACACTGTACATGTCTCTTGAGGATCAGCCTACTTACGTTGAAAGAGTTACAATCCTGGAGTTGCCTAAAATTTTTTTTACTATTTTTGGCCACAAGAAGTAGTTAGACACTTTCATCTACATTGGAGAAGGTAGCACCTGCAAGGATGAAATGATGGATCCTTGAAATACTAAAAGATAAGGGTTTTTTTGTTTGTTTTTGATGGACTAAATGACAGCAACATATCATCAAACCTATTTTAATATGTGGACAAAAAAAAAGAAGAAATTTTGTTGTACAAGAACTGGCAGTGAAAAATCAGTTGACTAAATATACAAAGTCTTAAAATCCTAAATATTTTCTCTGTCCATGCTTAAAACAAAGTCAGATTTTTAAAATTCTGACATTTATTTCTGAAAAGGCACTTATTTATGCTAAAAGACCCTTAGAGATTCCTTGATGAAATAAAATATGGATGTTCTGATAATAATTTCCTAAGAGAATCTTAGAATGTTCTTCTTAAATGACTTCTGTTTTTGATGTAACACATAACTGGGACACTTTATGAACACTAATCATTTTTTGCTAATCAGACTTCACAGTTCAGGTCTTTATAATTTATATTGGTTGTGCACAACATACTGTGAAAGGACTATCAGAATTTTTTTTTAACAAACAATAGAAATTTCTCTTTACTATAGAAATTTCCAGGGGACCACAAAACCCCAATATATATTTATTCAACTGCGCTTAGCACAGTGCCTGGCACATGGCAGGCACTTAATAAATGTTTATTGATTTGAATTGAAAATATGAAAACTTCTGAAGGGTTTTACATCTTGGCTCTCAAAACTCAAATACAAAATGGCCTTTCATGCAACAAAACAATACAAAGATGCTCTAACAAAGAACATTAAAAGACCTGTTTTCCCACCCTACTGGATAGTAGACATGTTCCTTTAAAGTAGTGTCAAATTCACAGCGATTTTTTTATTAGCAATTTTTTTTACAGAAATAGAAATACAAGATAATGATGAGAACAGCATGAAGTATTAAGAGACACAAGCCAGTGACAGCAGGTTTGCAGTTTAAAAAACTAAAAACCCAAAAGATTGCTGCAAGCGAGGAGCAGAAAGTGGTTGGCTCAGAGACAATGAACGTAACTTACAGAGCTGAAGTCTGCAAAACCCAAGGAAGAGTCTTTAGGAGTTTGAGTTGAAGAGGAGGGAGCAAATGGATCGTTTCCACTAAATGGGTCCCCAAAACCCTTTTTATTTTGAAACGGGTCACTGCTGTCAGCCCCAAATGGCTGGAATGGATCAGGGGGTTTGGAAAAATCTGCAGACCCGAGCTGGCTTACAGGTGTACTTTTACCTGGAAAGTTTAGGAGAAAAAAAGGAGAAAAAATATATAGGTTACTTACCATGGAAAAAGCAAAGCCCTGAGTTGGAGAGCCCTGGATTCCTTTCCCCTCTGAAGCCATTTTCCCCTTTTTGAAATAATTGTAGAAGTCATCTCATATGATTTAACTTATAAAATCACCAAAAGAATTCAGTATCACTGTCTTCCCTCAGGAACTTTTGAAACAAAAAGTCATACAACCCCATTTTCATTGTGAATAATAAAAGCAAAATAAATGTAGGATGACTTCTGTTAATGCTTTTGATGAGAAAATTAAAAAGAGGGAATCACTTAAAAAATTATGTAACTAGAAAAAAATTATTCATTTTTAGTGCTGCAAGATTAGTAAAGACATTGTAATTTGAGCAGCAAGAATTCTGATCAAAGAGAAAAAGATACTAAGAGCATGAATTTTTATTGACAATCAAAACAAAGTTTAGTTTCTATATTATATAGGTAGACTGGGTTAATTACATGCAAATGTTAATTTTAAATATCTGTGGTAACTCTTCAGAAAAGTCCAATGAGCCCCACTCAATTTGAAATGTTCTTGTTTTTCTTTTACCAGTCTGTCTTCTTGATTGCCTAATTCGATGAGTAAGAGAATTTGTCCTTGGAGGTGGAGCAATCAAGGGCTTTTAATAAACAGGGCACAACAGGCGTTCTTTTTTTTTTTCCTTAAGTTATCTCTTCATTGTACTGAAAAATGTAAGCTCCCTGATGGAGTTCTTTTTCATTTTTTTTTTTTTTACTTTGTATTTTTAGTGACAAATATAAGCACCCTACACATAATAAGTTCTTAATAAATACTTGTTCAATTGGAGGGAAAAAACCTAAAACATTTTTCTTCTTGATGTCTCAGTGAACAGTGTGGGAGGCAGTATGTCAGATGGACTGGATGTCAAAAAAGATTGCGTGGTTCTCCCATTAATTAATGTGGTTTAAGCAAAACATTCTTTTCCTTGCCTAGGTCTGTTTTCTTATACATAAAAAAAGACTAGGCATTCTCCAGGGTCTCCATATGTTCCATTCCCAAGCTTATTCTGTTTCTGATGTACTCTGGTCTAAGGTCCCTCCTAAATCTGACTCTCAGTTATACGTGTGTTTAAGGCTCCTTTCCAGCATTAACATTTTTAGGATCCAATAGCCTTAGAGATCATGTGGTCCCATTTGGTTTTATAAATAAAGCTAAGCCTAGAGAGACTGAATGACCTGCCTAATGTTAGGGGAATAAAAAAGAGCCAAGAGTAAAATTGTCATCTTGGGACTCCAAAGGCAATGCTATTTCCCCCTGAGCCACGATACTTGACAACATTCAACTTCCTTGTCTATCCCAGGACAAGTGAAACAAAGGAGTCAAGTTATAAAGTGCTAGACTTAGAAGTCATGAGATGGATTTGGCACCAGAGGTGTTGGAGATTCACCCTTGGCTCAGTCCCATTTGACCTAGGTGATCTTGGACAAGACATTTAACTTCTTTAGGCCTTTGTCCATCTTTAAAATGAAAGGCTGGAAGAGACTTGTTGAAGTCTCCTAGCAGAACTAAACCTGAGACTCTTATCCACTCTGTAGCTAAGGGCAAGTCACAACCTTAGCTTCCTCATCTTTAAAATGGGACGAAAAACACCTATATAGTAAACACAGCCCAGTGTAATGGGTTATTAACATCTTTCAATGACTATTGGACCAGGAAAATCTGGGTTAAAGTCCTGTCTCTGGCACCTACTAGCAATGTAATTATTGGAAGTTACTTAATTCTCTATGGCTATTTTATAAATGAGCTGCTGATGTGCACTGGTAGAAACAGTTTTCATACTGGGAGTTGGCCACAGTAATGAAATCACAGGTATAGACCAAACTCCACTATCTTCCAAAACTCGACTACCTTTGTCACAGGATTGTGATCAAATGAAATAACATAGGTGCAATTGAAAACACCTTGAAGTTGTATATAAATATCAGTTATTATTAAATGGCTCAATACAATAACAATAACAGCAGCCTACTAGTAATGGAAGTAAAGAAGCAGGCCAGAGCTAAGGATGGATAAGCACAAACTCATTTCCATCACTGACAAATGTATAGTGGCTTTCTAGTGAAAGAGGGTCAGTATCATCATCTTCATACACAAAAGCACTGAAGCTGGTATCCAAGAATGGTCAGCAAATTACCAGATTTGTAAAATCTTATGTAAATTTTCTGCTTATGTAAATTTTATGTAAAATTTCAGCTTCATCTTATTTAAGTGAACAGAATCACCAGCTCAAAACTGAAGGAACCCCAGAACCTACATAATCCAAACCAAATGTTTTTACCAAAACATGAATCCTCACTAGCACATAATTTAATATCTAATAACAAAAGTGTTGTACAGCATTGGACAAGGCAAAATATACTTGTGATTTATTCTCTTGTTCCCAAGGCTAATTATTGTTTTGAAGATATTATTAGTCAGTTGTTTTTGAGTTTATCATTATGATTGGTGGTTTTTAATCACATGTTATATATGACCCCAAACTTCCAAAGAGTTTATTATACTTGTTTATTTTCCTCAACGCTCAGCTTAAAGAAGAGTGACTTCCCTTCAGATCTCCAACCATCAGAATTCTTCTTCAAGAAGTCAACTCAGAGGCCACATCTTCCATGAAGGCTTTCCAGCTACTCCCATTAAAAGTGATTTCTCCTTCTCCAAATCTTTCATCCCTCTCTATTAACATATTCCATGAAATTACCCATTTCTACCTTGTATCACAATTCTTTGTATATATGTCTTAGTCCTTACTGGACTGCAAGCCTTCAGAAGTTAAGAATGATTATTTTTCATCTTTGTAATTCTCAATGAGAATCAGTGACTTCTCCAAGGAAGTGACACATCCCACACAATTGCTAAAGCAATCTTGACTATATTTTGTTATGGTAGAAACTATAAGGTTGAGGAAGAAATGGATCCATGTGAAATCTATGGGAAACACACTCAAGAATAGGCCATCTGTTCCTCAAAGTTTGGGTTCCTCTCCCAATAACTGTCTTCTCTGGTACCCATACTTAGTTTGGGAGGGAAAGGGGAGAGGGATTCAGATTCCTTTATGCTTTTCATTTCATTATGGTACATTTTATTAAAAGACTTCTCATCTCAATAATAGGTGAGGAATAGGAAGACTGATGGGCCTGACTCCAAAATCTTAAGAAAGTGCATTTTTCTTCATTCTTTATAATCACATTTATAGAACTGAGTATGTGCACAGCAATGGTTCACAATGGGGTATACATTTTCTGTATTAAATATATAGCTACTAGGATCCAGAGACAAAGTCTTTTCTAATTTTGATTCTTCTTTGTTTCCCTTGTCTTTTTTCTCTCTCTGGGCTCTAGATTTCCAATATTCCAGTGCTTCTCCAACTTTTTCTGCAAATGTATTTTTTCTTATCTCCTGCACTGCATCCTTCTTTTTCTCCTTCTCCCCATCTCCAATTTAATGTCTTTTTTGAGCAGAGCATTGGATGAGGTTGGGACTTCCCAACTGCCCTCAAGGATCTGTCTGTCCTTTCCAATACACACTCCCCCCGAATTCCTATTCTGTTCTAAGGAAAGGAGCCAAAATGCAGCAGGGTTCAAGGCTTCCCAGGCTGTGACTTACATTTCCTACCTGCCTATTCACCTTTACACTTGTCATCACCATAGACCTGAGTAGAACAGAGGAGCTCTTGACGAAGATAGCAAAGAGAGGTCTTGCAAAGAAACTAGGGAGCAACAAAGTTATGGTGTAAACTGGTGAGTAGAAAGTGGTAGCAGGTATCTAATTTTACAAGCATTAAAGTAAAAGTTGAAATATTTTTATACCCAATAAAATTCTAATTTCCTCATAATATCCCTGAACCAATCAATGATATGACACCCTTATTTTAAATAAATATGTCACAGATTTGCCAAGCTAGAGAAGAAACTTTTGACAACAGTTCTGCTTTAGCACATTGATGCTGTTGCCTCTGTTGATCCCAACATCTACAAGAAGTTAAACAGCTTAAGTGCTATGTTCTAGAAGAAAGAGTACTGGATGGAGATTTAGAAAACTAAGTTTGAACCCAAAACTCTTGAACCCAAGCTACTGAATTCCTAAACATTCTCTTATGTGAGAGGGAAAGAACACTTATACAGGACTATTGTGAGAAAAATACTTAATAAAATGCATTATAAACATGAGCCACATTGTTATTAACTCATTTTTCTGAATGCAAAAAATTTAATAGCATAGCAGAGAGACAAGATTAACTGTGTAATTGGCTATCCTTTCAGGCTTATAAAATTTCAGGCTGTGGGCACCAAGAAGCATTCTTGTTCTCTGCTGGCCCACTGGACAGTTAGTTAGCTGTTAGGACCCAGAACATGCTGGGATAGAGAACTGAGGAGTGCAGTATGCAGTTTTCAATGCTGTATTAAAGGCTATAGCAAAGTGTATTTTGGGCTACTTCTAAGACAAATCTTCTCAAGTTGGCCTTTGCCCTATGTAATAAATGTTGCTTTTAAAAAAACTGCTATGCTCATGATTCAAAATTGACTCGTGTCTTTCCTAAAACTTAAACTTTTTAGGCTAAAATGAAATATTTTAAAGAGAGTATTTTAAAGGAAGGAAGAAACATACTGGCATTAAAAAGGCTATTTGGCTATAGAAATGCACAAGTAAATCTAATGTGAACTAATGTGTAGTCCAATTTCAAGGCTGATAGTATTTTTATTAAAACAAACACTGGCTCTGTCAATAAGTCGCATAAACTAGACATCGATATATCTAATACTTAGATGTTTTCATATGTAGCCTGAATCGTTCTTGATATGAAAAAAACAAAACTGCTGTCATAGTTCTCAAATATCTGTAGCACTGAGCTTACTGTCCTCCTGGAAAGAAGAGGTATCTAGTGCATTCCGAGACACATTCCAAGGTTTAAGGATAGGCTAATCAACTTCCCCTATAGATCAAGAGGACTACTTGGGTCTGTAGTAGCTTTTAGAAGAGTTTCTGAAGAGGAGATAATGGGAGAAAATGAGAAGGAAATCCTCTCTAGTTTAGCCATCCACTATGGCCACCCCTTCTTCCCCACTCTGATACTTCCTGTTACCCAAAATGAAATTTTAAAATTCAACCTCAGACAAAAAAATTTAAATTAAATTAAAAAGGCCTGATAGCTAAACTAAAAAAACTAAAAAACTCAGAAATGTTTGCTGAAGTTTTATTGTTGAGAAGTAGAACTTCATGGAGGGTTTGGTTGTAGTTCAGTACTCCAAGCTGAGAGCCATGGGCAGAGAGCCCTTAAATTCATGCTTTGTACACACAAACAGGTCTCTTTAAATACCTGGACAAGGAGGGAATAAATGATGATAAAAACCAGCAAATGACATTTATATAGCGCTGTACAATTTACAAAGTGTTTTCTATCCCTTAAGTTTTTCCTCTTCACAACAGCCCTAGAAGAAGCTGTACGGGCCTTTGGGTAAGTAGTTATACCCTCTTCTGAATGCCCAGAACCCTGAGGCTCTCAGATGTGACAAGTCTTTCCCAAAGTAACATAACTAGTGTCAAAATCAGAATCAAAAATTAGGATTGCAAGCCCAATATCAAAGCCTCTATATACTGCCTCCTGTGAGCTGGCAAAGGCTTCTTTAAGACACAGAAAAGACCTAACAGAGGTATTAGCCATAGAACTCCACCATCCCTATATGGCTAAAAGCCACTTTTTAAAGTGCTAAAAGCACTTTCCAAAATATGTTCTTGATCAAATTTCAGCTGAGATTTTTGAATATCTGTCATTACAAAGATGATGGATGCTGAAATGTACCCCACTCAGAAGCATTTCAAACTGAGGTTTCTAACAACCAGGCAGATTATCAGAGAGATGAAACGAGCTGCTCACTTCAAAAACTGCCTTCTCTTAGTTTTTCTCTATTGCTGAAACCGCTGTTGTTTGGAAATCATGACTTTGTTAATGTGAAACCAGGGCACACCAACTGTTTACCTCTTGTTTTCAAAGTAAAAACTGTTTTTCTCGTTTGTCTGTTTTTAATGTTTTGCATGAAGACTATGATGGACTTAACCAGTGTAAAAAGTGTTAGAGATGTTTCTGGTTCTGCAATAGAGTGCGCTTATTATAAAACAACAAATTTTCTGCAAAAGGAAGTACATATCTATTAATGCCATGGACCTTCTCATCCAAGTCTCCTACTTCACTCTGCACACATGCTGATTATTTTTAGATACTACATTTTTAAAAATTCTCAATCTAGTTCCTATTTTTATGTAAACACTCCTGCTAACTTGTTAGTAATTTTCATATTTCTTGAAACTCATGTTTCAATAACAATATGTATATAATAAGACAATTTTGCTATCTTCACTTTACTTAGCAAATTTACTAACTTTATGACTAGTTTTAACTTTAACATTCAACTTTAGATAGAATCACAGAATTGTAGAACTGGGAAGGTATTATAATATTATAATACTTAAAGGGTATTCTAGTCCAAAACCTAAGTGATGCAAAAAATCTCTACAGTCTCTCTATGTATTTATCTAGTCTCTGCCTGAACATCCCCAGAGATAGGAAACTTAGTGCTTTTCCAGGTATTCCATTCCATTATTAACAGCTCTAATTATTTATCAGTTCTTCATATTGAACCCAAATCTCTGTCCCTCAAATCAATGATCTCAGTTTTAGGCCAAATAGAATTAAGTCCCACTTTCATGGGAACTGGGATATGGGAAGGATAGCTTTCACATCCCCCATTTGGATCTAAATCTTTTCTACTCTAGGCTAAAGAGACCTATTTCTACAAGTGATCCTCATGTGTGACTGTTTTATGAACTTGTCTTGGTTGCCCTCTTCTGAATGAGCGCTAAAATGTGGTACCAGATGAAGTTTTATTAGGATAAATGGAAATATCCATCCCTTCTGTATTTGAAACCAGCAAAAAAAAAAAAAAAAAAAAAAGAGCCTTCTAAGTTACTGGAGAATTAAGGACTACTTTTCTGATTCTGATGGTAATACCCATGATTATGATTATTTTCTGAATGTCCATGCTACAGTTTTCATTAACAGTATAAAAAGTATATAAGATTTAAGAGAAGACAAGTTAGTTTGAAACCACAGCAGTTTCAGCAGTTACCCAAGCGGTGCACCGAAACCACACACAGGACTTACTTTAGCAAAAACAATGTGAACAAAATGGTTTACCGCAGGTTAAATGCTGTTAAAAGCTCAGACTCCACCCCAGGTAAAAATCTTAATTTTTTACTTCTTGATTTTCTTAAATAGTGATCACTCTCTGGCACTCAAAAGGTTAATATCATTAAAAGAGTATAAATGCACTTTCCAAATGAACAGTTTGGGATCTGTGTTTTAACACGAGTTAAATATGGCTTTCCCAGAATGCTTTTCAGGAAATCTTATACCTAGCAGGATACAATTTCTGCTTATTTTGTGAGAAATTAAAAAGGCCAATAACTTGAGCCATAGATTCTGTTCTATTGTAACCACTACTTGACATGGAAAGAAAAACTTTTGGTGTATTACAAGTTTTACAAATGATGTTAATAAATACCATTGAAGCAAAGATCAAAGAGATAAGAACTAAAAAGGTTTACATGCATCTATAAGTAATTATATTAATGTTGAATAAATGCACGTGTATGTATAGAAATATACATGTATACATATACACACAAATGTGCTATTTATACACACATGCATATTCCAATGAGAAACTCCCGGGACCAACACTACTTACTAAATTTACCTGGTAGCAATTTTTTTAAAAATGAAAGATCAAAGCAAAAGAATGAAAAACAAGTGGAATTTCTGGTTTGTGGCTGGACCAGCTGCTTCCCCCAAGTCATTTATCCTACACAACACAGGATGCCCAAACTCTCATACAACTGTCAGGACTTCTGAAAATCAAGCCAATGACAGGTGATACTGGGTGGTACTTAGACGATGCTGCAAGGGAGTTGTTAGAAATGGGAAAAGGATTCCTTCACAGGGAGGATTAGTTTACATTGCTTACGTACAGAGGTATAGTATCAAGAATAGCAAATTTGAAGTCAAAGATCTAGACTTAAATTCCAGGTCTACCATTCACTAGCTATATGTCCTTGACTATTTTTCCTCTCTTAGTCTTAGATTTCCCATCAGTAAAATGG
Source organism: Antechinus flavipes (assembly GCF_016432865.1). NCBI lineage: Eukaryota > Metazoa > Chordata > Mammalia > Dasyuromorphia > Dasyuridae > Antechinus > Antechinus flavipes. Next base: position 667,418,155 of record NC_067398.1, read on the forward strand.
TAATAATAATAATATTTCTACTATGTACCTCAAATAGAATTAAGTTAGGATCAAATAAGATCATAAATGGAAATCATTAAATATAAATTATAACATAAAAACATTATTTTATATTATATAATAGAAAGTATATTAAATTATATATAAATATAAATATGTAAATTATATTAAATTACAATTATTTTAATATTACATAATAGTAAAATTATATTATATAATATAAATATAAATATTGTTACTCTTCTTCCTTTAAAAAAATTCAGTGTAGAAAAAAAGGAGTAAATAAGTGTGTGCTGATCACCAGACGTTCAGCACAACAGCTTTATAATTTAAATGCTCACTCTTGGTAACATATTTTTAGATTCCCAAAGTTTATATATGAGTGCATAAACCAAGAATCAATCATTTTTAATGTGAGCAAAGCAAATATCTGATAAGAAACATTAAATCATTTGCAACGGATTGAGCATATGACAGGCACCTTATGTTGGTATATGCATAAAAATATGGCCAAGAGAGATCAAAGCTGCACTAAAACATGACTTGATCAGATAAAATTTGAGGTTCAAAGTGATCAGAATGTTGAGATTTTTCCACTAAAAATATTTACTAAATGTCAAGAAAAAATCAACTTAATATATTTAAAAGGAACAGGAAGAAGTTCGTTCAAAATCCTTGAGAAAAGATGACCAAGCCTTTTGTCCCTTCATTCCATCAAAATTTCTGGACAATATCACTGGCACTTAATAAATGTAAAAAAATTTTAAATTCCCAAAGATCCCTACAAAAGGGTTACATATAGTAATCAAAAACATGACAGAAATCATATAGTATAGAAAAGGAGTAGGAAGGAGAGTGATCACACTACCAGTAAACAACTTAATGCATTCTCACAACAAAATCACAGTATGATGTACTCAGTCTTAGACCCAAGTTGTTTTGTCTTTCTTTTATTTTTCAAAATCTCAAAGTTTGTCAATATTTCACATTCAATACTTTGGGATTAGCCCAATTTCTGCAGACATCTCATAATGTTCACTCTTCTCTCCTAACATAAGCCAATGAATCCAAATAATGAATTCTACAATAATTACCATGTGGTCATAAAAGCACTGAGTTGAGAATCTTGCCATTTTCTATAGTAAAAACTAACTGTACAGAAATGCTATGTGTACAAAATGCCAAAGTTTCACAAATTCATTTAAAAGATAATATAAATTCTGTCTGAGAAACAGAAGCAGAGGGTGGGAAATTCAGTTTGACTTTTTTGGTAGGTGTCCACCAGAAAGTTCTAAGGCTCTCACTAGGAGGCAGCTGAGAAGACTTAATGGGTTCCCTTTCCCTTCCTGAGAAGATTCATCTGAACATTTATTCTGTGCTGACACTGGCTTAAGAATCAAGGCACTGGGGGAACACAAAGCCTCAAACAAAAACCAGTCTCTATTCTCAAGTTCTAAAAGCAGAATGCTTTGAAAATCACTGTCAATAGGTATAAGATGCTTTCCCCAGCCTTAGATAGGATGTGATAAATAGGAGTTACAGATATGAATGATACCTTAAAAAGCTGTTTTACATTTTACTATATGCTATGTTTTTAATAAGAGTGAACATTCAGGATGAAGAAAGAGATGGTGTAAATAGGAAAGGACCACCTTGTTGGCAGTTCAATGACTTGCTCAAGATCAAACAAGGAGTTAAGTAAGATGGGACTGACTGGAACTCATATCTTCTGACACCAAGGCAAATGACCTTTTGACCATACCATGTTGCTTGCCAATACCTTGCTTTGAAGGAAGGAAAAAGGAATCCAAGAAACAGAATTTTACGAGTAGAACTGAGAAGTCTAATTTAGTCCAACCAATTCCTGATCAAGAATACTCTCCCCAGACTAACAAGGGATATACCAGTTCTTCCTGCAGAATTCCAATAACAGAGAATTTCTATCTTATAGGAGGACATGGTGCATTTCACTCATTCTTTAGAATTAGATTACTTAATTTCCAATTGGTCTTTAGTCTGTCTTTCTCTGGCCCTTAATAAATGTAATTTTTACTGCATCATGATCTGAAAAGGAAGCATTTATTATTTCTGTCTTTCTTCATTTGTTTGTGAGGCTTTTAAGTCCTAATACATGGTCAAATTTTGTCTAAGTGCCACATACTGCTGAGAAAAAAGCATATTCTTTTCTATCCCTACTCAATTTTTTCCAGAGGTCTATCATATCTAAGTTTTCTAAGATTCTATTAACCGCCCTAGTTTCTTTCTTGTTTATTTTGTGGTTAGATTTATCTAATTCTGAGAGGGGATGTATAGTTTTGCTGTCTATTTCTTCTTTTAAGTGACTTGACTTCTCTAAGAATTTGGATGCTGTATCACTTGATGCATATACATTTAGTAACGATATCACTTCACTGTATATGGTATCCTTTAACAAGATATAGTTTTCTTCCTTATCTCTTCTAATTAGATCTGTTTTTGCTTTTGCTTTATCTTAGATCAAAATTGCTACCCCTTCTTTTTTTGCTCCGCCTGAAGCATAATAAAATCTGCTCCAGCCTTTTACCATTACACTGTATGTATCTCTCTGTTTCAAATGTATTTTTTGTAAACCACATATTGTAGGATTCTGGTTTTTAATCCACTCAGCTACCTACTTCCATTTTATGGGAGAGTTCATTCCATTCATATTCACAGTTGTAATTACTATCTATATTTCCCTCCATCTTATTTTCTCCCCTGTATATACTTTTGTTCTCTCTCTGAGGTGGTATATTTCACTGCTGAAAAGTTCATTTACAGTGTGGGAAAGGTCTTCCTCATATTCAGCTTAAATCTGCCTTCTTGTCATTCCTTGATTCTATTCTGAGGCTAAGCAAAATAAATCTAATTGCTCTTCCACAGGAAAATGCAAGGAAATCAAAAAGGAGTTGCTTCTCACAATCACTATCTTTTGACGGCCAGAATGTAGGAAGGATCTTTAGTTGTATATGCTCTCCTTCTTCCATCATCCTACCCAAGGTCTAAGAGAATTCTTGCTGACTCACAGACCACAAGAACAGCAACTTACATTTATTGAAAAAGTCTCTTCTCTCTGGACTCAGTTTCCTTATCTGTAAAACATGAGAACTGGAAAAGATGATTGCTAACTATAACTGAATAATGCTTTAAAGTTCAAATGCTTTCCTTACAAAAGCTCTGTAAAGTTAAAAAGAACAAGTAGTGTTATTTCTATTTTAGATTATAAGGAAACTGAATCTCAGATAAGTAAATAGACTTGCTCACGATCAATAATTTATTATTAAGTTCTACACACAGAATTATACTAGCATGGATATAGGGCTCAGAGTAGCTCAGAGAGCATCTATCTAAATCAGTCATTTCATTTTACAGATGAGAAATGTGAGACTAAGGCAGATTCAATGACTTATCCAATCAAGTAAGTCAGACAATGAGGGAGGAGAGTAGAAAAATATGAACCCCTGTGCTCTGACACCACAGCAAAAGATCTTTCCACCATACCATGCTACTTACTCAATGGAAAAGTCTATCAGTTTCTATTGCTATAGAGGAACTCTACAATACTGAGGAACTCATATTCTACTGGTTAGGGTGAAGATAGGAATAGCATCTTCACAGATAAATAAATAGAGGGTATTTTAAAAATTTCTTTGTCACTGGGGTGGAGCAAGCCAGTAATTGACAGAATGGGGTCTCTGGCCCAAGAACCTACTAATCACAGAGACTAACAGGACTCCCTTGATTCTCAGAGCCTAAGCTCTTCGTGTTTGGGCAGCAGCTAGAGCTCACTAGTGATGACTATGTTATCAAACTCCTACTCATTCAGTTCTTTCTGGTGGGTGTATATCAAAGTAGGCAAATGTTTCTATTTTTAATTCACAATTATCTATGCAGAGAAGGATCCTCTATCAATGTTTTTTGGTTGTTGGGGTTTTTTTTTTCCCCAGAGGAAACCCAAGAAGGAATTATACTCCTTCCACAATTCAAAACAAGGACTAATGTAGGACCCCAGACAGTTATCAGTCATGTATAATTAACTGGAGACACTAAAATGATGAAAGAGCACTTTGTCCTACTTCTAGAAAACACTTTTCTTGAAGACAGCTGAAAATTTCAGGTCTTGGATTCTAAGGATTTTCTGAGAATAATAATTTTTAAATAAACATCTATTTAGGTTGGGGGTAGTTAATTTTTTTTATAATTGGCCCCCTGCAATCCAATGAGGTTCATGGATCCCATCTCAGAATAATCTTTTTAAATGCACAAAAATATGTAGGTATGAAAAGGAAACCAATTGTGTTGAAATAGTTGTCAAAATATTTTTCAAGATCAGTACCTAAGGCTAATTAAGAACCTCTCGTTTAAATGTATTTTTTATAAGCTTCCCTCAAACATGCATTTCTATTATAAAGATCAAATTTCTAATACTCATTCATGACTCAACAAAAAAAAATTTCCTAACTATTCTACCAAGTGTCATGGGAAATAGAGGTTAATTATTTCTACTTCTATTTCCACAACTTAGAATCTTATTTTTTTTTTAAATCATTGTGGGAACGAATTAAAATGCCTAACCTGAGGGTGTAAAGGCATTAACCACATGGTAAAACTTGAGAAGCCAATTTCTAAGCAGTTGTGCAATAAACAAGAGGGCCAAAAAAGAACAATTAAAAAAAAAAGAATTAAATCTTTGCTGACTATTCTGGTTTCAAGTTGATTTTAACTAACATTGATAACTATTATCATTAATCAATTATGTGATCTGTAACAAGTTTCTAATTACTGACATTATTGTTGGCTTAGGAAATATGATTTACTTAAGTAAGGATACAAAACCATACCCTAAAGAAAACATCTAAATTCAGCAACAAAATGCCCTGAATTTAATTAAGCACTACAAAGACATAAGTCAGGACGTATTTCCTATTAGAAAAACTGTATTTTGTAGATCACCACTTACAATGAATAAGGATGCCAGGTTATTGGTAGTATATTTTATGTGAATAATGCAAACAGATATTTCATAGTAGATTTCTTGTATAAAAATTTATAAAAATGTCCTTCTAGGGAGTTGTTAGGGTTAAAAGGTCATTAGAAGCAATATATTGATAATAAAATTGGAGTGGAGGTTAAAGGTTATTTAATGGTTAGTGGTCGAGGCTCTTCCACTAATGTCACTGGCTTGCTGTACTACCCAAACCACAGAAGAGAGAGAGATGCACCAGGTTTTGTGTGAAGGAAGTGGGGAAGGGTGGGGCCAGTGCAGCCAGATACCCATATCACAGCACTAAAGGACTGAATTCTGCCTGTAACCCAATCACTGACACCCACACAGCCATTTCCTGAACTTTAAAAAAAAAATCTGTTTCTCTCTTTGCAAATCAACAACTTTTACCTAGAAACTATTCAGCGGTGAACTCTGACTGATTTCAATCTGTAGTTCGTTGCAGAAAATATATCATTGTTTACCTGAGAGAATTGTACGTGTACTAAGTTTAACTGCCAGGTTTCAGGAGGCTTGCTAGGTATTCGTTTTCAATGAGTCTGGCAGAAACAAATAATGAAAAATGAATGCCTGCTTGCTTAAAATTTACTTAGAACAGAATGCAAATCACAACGACAAAATGTCCACCTGCCCACCAAAAGAAAGTCAGCCACTGAAGCCATGAAGTAAAACAGTTAATCAATTTGTTGCAAGAAATTCTGTAAAGTTTGGTACTAAGATCAGGCTTCAAAATCTAGAAAGGTTTAAGTGTAGCATCTTCAGCTACAGAAAAAGACATATAACCTCTAATACTGTAGTTCTTAGGAATTAAGTCAAAGGAACCTGCTAAATCACTCCCACAAAATTTGAAAAGCACAATAATCTGCAGCACGTGTAGTTAACTGGATCCTGAGCTGGGCAATAAGATGTCCTTAAGTTAAGTATCCTGGCTACCACTAAGCAGCTGGCTAACTATGGTCAAAGAATTTAATATTGTGGATCTCAGGTACCCCATCTGTCAAAGAAAAAGGTTCAATCAGCTGATGTCTAATATTCCTTTCCTTTTGAATACTGTGATTCTATAAAGGAAGTACAAAATGTAAACTGTATAAAGGCCAGGGACATAAGCTTAGTTTTGGTACATGCAAACTGGTATAACCCATGAATTTTTTTCCAGAGATAACACTGAAGAGATGACATTGGATTTGACATCAGTTCTGCTACTTCAAGGCTGTGGGACACCCACCTTGTTACAGGAAGTCATTCAACCTCTCTGCCAGAGCTCCATTATCCTCATCTGTGAGATGAAAATAACAAATCCTATTCCCTGCCTCAGAGTTGCTATGAAGATCAAATAAGATAAGATAGATACATCATAAATCACACAGCTACCTATTTTTGTAAGGTACTGTCATTTAGCATCTAGCACCAGTCCTTTATACAAAGTACACATTTACTGTATATTGTGGAAGCCTATTCTGCACAGAAAAAAAAAAATTTACCAATCCCAAGTGTCTTCCTGAGTGCTTTCAAATCAAAGATTTTACACTAAATCATATTTGGTATGCTCAGAAGCAGTATGGACTCTGCTAAGAAGAGTGGTCTGGAGCCAAAAGGCCTGCACTTAGGTCCCGCCCCTGAAGACCCTTCAAGGCATAGTTGTAGGCATGTCATCTATCTGAACCTCAATAAAATGGAGATGCCGTTACCACTGCTGGTGCTCTCCCCAGCAGTAAATGATTTGCTTATATGACACAGAAGAGAAAAATCAGGCTCACCAAAGGCAAAGGAGTTGTACTTGGTTCTCCCTGCCCACAGAACTGCTGAGGAAAGCATAGTGAAGAAGACTGTGTGTGACCATATGAAGATGACTGCACAAAAGTAGTCTCAGCTTCCCCCAAATGCTTTCTCTAGCAATCTTTTTTTAGCTAAGGAAGTATTAAAGAAGCAAAATGTAAAAATCTAACTGAATCAAACAAACAAAAACACTAATTAAAAGGGTGTATGTGGTCTAGATGGTGTATACAGGTGGGCTATTTTATGCCTTCTCCCAACATAAGCGTCCGATGGGTAGGAACTATGTCAACATGCTCTTAGCACACAGCTACCGCTGCTATCTGCCAACCACAGTGTAATCAATAATACCTACTCAAAATTGTGGTATATGAACGTTATGGAATATTATTGTTCTGTAAGGAATGACCAGCAGGAGGAATACAGAGAGGACTGGCGAGACTCACATGAACTGATGCTGAGTGAAATGAGCAGAACCAGGAGATCATTATAGACCTCAACAATGATACTGTTTGAGGATGTATTCTGATGGAAGTGGACCTCTTTGATAAAGAGAGCCTTAATTGATCAAAGATGGACAGAAGCAGCTACACCCAGAGAAAGAACACTGGAAATGAATATAAACTGCTTGCATTTATGTTTTTCCTCCCGGGTTATTTATACCTTCTGAATTCAATTCTCCCTGTGCAACAAGAAAACTGTTCGGTTCTGCACACATATATTGTATCTAGGATATACTGTAACCCATTCAACATGTAAAGGACTCTTGCCATCTGGGGGAAGGGGTGGAGGGAGGGAGGGGAAAAATCGGAACAGAAATGAATGCAAGGGATAATGCTGTAAAAAATTACCCTATCATGCGTGCTATCAATAAAAAATTATTTTAAAAAATAAATAAATAAAAAAAATAATACCTACTCATATCTGTACAGCATTTTACAGCTCACAATGGGTTGCATGTGATCATCTCACTTGAACCTCACAGCAGTCCAATAAGGAGTACAAATGTTATCTTTGTCATTTTAAAACAAAACTGAGGCTCAGATAGGTCAAATGAATTATCCCAGGTCACAAAGATGGCAAAATAAGAACATGAACCCAAGTCTCTGAATCCAAGACTATTACTATTTCCACTAACCCCTTAAAAATTTCTCTCAGAAATCAAGCTAAAGTCAGAGAAAAAGAAGCTGTAGAGTATTTTCATCAGATTTTTCTCAAACTCATTTCATTAGATCCTTTAAAAACTCAGTATCACTCTGTTTCCTCTACACAAAGGCTGATCCCTCTTTCATCAAATCAAGCTAAGATAACAAAGAAAATACCTTGAATTTTCTCCACCTAGTACAAAACTCTGGACACAGTAGGTAATTTATGAATGAATAAGGTTATTAAGAAGTATGAGACATATATATGAGTGTATTTGATATAAACTTCTCCACCCTAGCTCCTCTGGTCATGAATAATAACAGTGAAAGAATCCTCTCCCTGCCCCTTCTCAGTTCTTGGCATTATGTCATTCATACTTGTCAGTGATGCCAGAGAATGGTCACACATTGCACTACTCAAATTGTATGAATTTTTAAAAATTTGAAATACACTTTGTCAGCTTTTCTTTGATAGAAGTAAAATGAAAACAATGTTTCAACATTATCCATTGGTGGGTTTTTACATGGTGTATTTCCTTGCTTAACTGCTTAATACGTTTTGACTGTAGACTTTAAGCAGAGATCATGACATCAAAGGAAATTACCACCATCTCAAAGTTTGCTATTTGGAGTTCTCCAATATTCATTTCTCTCTCTCATAAGATACTAAGTATTCGCATATTTCAAGTAACTATAACCATTTACTGTCCACTGCATAGGGAGAAGGAAGGATAAGTATACTCATGAAAACTTATAACTGTTACAAAGACTGAAGTTTTCCAAATTAAAAGATACGGTTTAATGGAATCTGATACAAAAGCCTACAAGATTCCTCAGCAGCAATTTGTCAAATCTGAAATTGTAGTTAAATATATATTTACAGATAGCTGAATAATGATTAACCTGCTTATTTAAGCAAAATGTCTGCATTTCAATCACCTTAACAAAGTAGCGCCTGGGCAAGGTACCTGAGAATCGTAGATCAAGTTTTAAAACCATATATGTGGATTACAGTCCACAGGAGGCACTGAACTTTCATCAAAATATATCAGATCTGACATCACAACCAATTACTATGCACTAAGGAAAATAGGATGTTCTAGTATTAAGAATATTTGCATTTATAAAAACCCACAAGCAAAGTGTCCCTCATGAAATTCCACCCTGGAATCTGCCTATTTCTAGTTTGAATTCTTGACTACTGAGAAACATATAAGACAAAAGATGTTGTGGATTCCACATCTACCTCTTATGAACAGAACATTTCAGTCACTACATCTATTATAAAAGGAAAATCAAAGGGAAATAAATCTACAAGTTTTCCTACTGTATCAATAATAAAACAATATTATGCTAGATTTACAAAGCCTGTTGTCTAAGCAGCTCACAGCACTCTACAGGATCACAGTAAGAAATAGTGTTAGAAGTAATGTAGTCTGGCCAAAGAAGAACTAGAGCTCATTACTGATCACAAAATAGAAAATTTTGATTATATCAAATTGAAAAGTTTTTGTACAAACAAAACAAATGCAGACAAGATTAGAAGGGAAGCAATAAAATGGGAAAACATTTTTACAGTCAAAGGTTCTGATAAAGGCCTCATTTCCAAAATATATAGAGAATTGACTTTAATCTATAAGATATCAAGTCATTCTCCAATTGATAAATGGTCAAAGGATATGAACAGACAATTCTCAGATGAAGAAATATAAACTATTTCTAGCCATATGAAAAGTCATTATTAATCAGAGAAATGCAAATTAAGACAACTCTGAGATACCACTACACACCTGTCAGATTGGCTAGAATGACAGGAAAAGGTAATGTGGAATGTTGGATGGGATGTGGGAAAACTGGGACACTGATGCATTGTTGGTGAATTGTGAATATATCCAGCCATTCTGAAGAGCGATTTGGAACTATGCTCAAAAAGTTATCAAACTATGCATACCCTTTGACCCAGCAGTGTTACTACTGGGCTTATACCCCAAAGAGATCTTAAAGGAAGGAAAGGGACCTATATGTACAAGAATGTTTGTGGCAGCCCTGTTTGTAGTGGCCAGAAACTGGAAACTAGGTGGATACCCATCAATTGGAGAATGGTTGAATAAATTGTGGTATATGAATATTATGGAATATTATTGTTCTGTAAGAAATGACCAGCAGGATGATTTCAGAAAGGCCTAGAGAGACTTACATGAACTGATGCTAAGTGAAATAAGCAGGACCAGAAGATCATTATATACTTCAACAATACTATATGATGATCAATTCTGATGGACATGGCCCTCTTCAACAATGAGATGAATCAAATCAGTTCCAATAGAGTAGTAATGAACTGAACCAGCTATACCCAGCGAAAGAACTCTGGGAGATGACTATGAACCATCACATAGAATTCCCAATCCCTCTATTTTTGTCTGCCTGCATTTTTGATTTCCTTCACAGGCTAATAATACACTATTTCAAAGTCCAACTCTTTTTATATAGCAAAATAACTCTTTGGACATGTATACATATGTTGTATTTAATTTATACTTTAACATACTTAACATGTATTGGTCAACCTGCCATCTCGGAGAAGGGGTGGGGGGGAAGGAGGAAAAAAGTTGGAACAAAAGGATTTGCAACTGTCAATGCTGAAAAATTACCAATGCATATATCTTGTAAATAAAAAGCTATAATAAAAAAGAAAAAAATGAATTAAAAAGATTGATAAAACACCATCAAAAAAAAAAAAAAAAAGAAGAAGTAATGTAGTCTGGGAGACCAATACATTATTGGTGGAACATTGTTGGTGGAATTGTGAACTGATCCAACCATTCTGGAGAGCAATTTGGAGCTCCCATTCTAGGGAAGGTTAGGAAGAAAGAAAAATTTGGAACTCAAAGTTTTACAAGGGTAAATATTTTAAACTATCTTTGCATGCATTTTGAAAATTAAAAGGCTATTTTTATTTTTTAAAAGTAATGTAGTTCAATTGAGCATAGAGAAAAAAACAATTTACATTTACAGCAAAGGAAATTGAAGAATAAAAAGGTTAAAGTCTTTTTATTTATGTTAGATACCATCCTTGTGAAGTAAGTAGGAATGAGGATTATTTCTTATATGGTGATACCATACAGAAAAAAATTACTGAGAAGAAATAAGAGAATCAAAGCTTCCTGAATCCCAGGCTTAAACTAATTTCAATTAACTTAAACTGCCTCTCTTCATGAAATGAATAAAAAGTTATAAAATGAGATCAATGTGGAAAGGCCAAAATAATTTATCTAGTATAAGAAAGAGAATTTAATAATAAAGGTGCAGGCCACTTCTAAGTACTATCACAATCAATTCAATTCAAACATTTATTAACACTCTAGTATATATAATTAATTGTGCTAGGTACTAAAGATACATAGATGAAAATCAATAGAATTTCTGCTCTCAAGAAATTTGCAATCTCGGAAAAGAGAGAGAAAAGCATACTAATGATTAAGATACAAGCTGTAATAATATAAGTGAATAGAAGATGTTCAAACAAAATGAGAGATTCAAAAAAGGTTCAATGACACAAAATTGAGGAACTGGAACCTGTGGGGAAGAACAGAAAAGGGTTAATGAAACAGACCAGCTAACTCTGGAACTGTCCTGAAGGAAGGGAAAAGGCAGAAATCTGAGGAGAAGATTGTTTCAGATTGAGGGATAGTATGTGTAAAGGCCTGAGAGGCTGAAAAAATTCATACAAGCCTAGAGAATGTCTCCTACGTTAGCTAGAATATAATGAGTGAGAAAAGGAATAGTATGTAATAAGGCAGGCAGGAGTCAGCTTGTGAAGCATACTGAAGACCAGGCCAAGGAGATTTTTGGTATGGTATACAATAGGGAACTACTGGATGTTTTGAATTGGGAAATACCATGGACCAAGGAAAGGGAGAAAATAGATAAAAAAAGATTAGTTAGAAGGCTATTATAATCATCTAAAAGACATAAAACTGGAATTAAAGCTGAATACAATAAGATAAAGTGGAAAAGAGGAAAAAGGCTTACAAGATATTAAGGATACAGAATTAGCTTGACATTGACTGAGTAAGGAAAAATCAGTGACAAATGAGCTACTGAGATTGGGTGACTAACCAGAATGGTAGTGCAATTAACAGAAATAGGGAATTATAATGATTATCTCTATTTCCCCATTCCCCACTCATTTCATCATAACTGATTTTGAGAAGCATTAAGGCTACGAAGTAACAAAACAATGTATGCAGATCCATGGAACAGTGTTAGAAATAAATAAATATCAAATGATATTACAGTAGACCTTAACTAGAATGTTTTAATCAATGAATAAATATTTATCAAATACTTGAAATAACAATGGTTGGGGCAATGTTATACTTATTTTTATATTTCTTATCAGATCTACTTTATTCTAAACTCCTTGCTTTTGATGGCAAATTATCCACTGGATACATGATACAGGCAAGACTGGGACTGGGGTATGGGAGAATGGAGCATAACCCCCGGGGAAGCACTTTCTGACTATGTGACCCTGGGCAAGTCACTTAACTCCAATTGCCTCAGCAAAAAAAAAAAAAAAAAGGCAGCAACAGCACGACCCCCTAGAAACTGAGATTTGAGAAGGGAGCCAAGTATGGAGAGGAGCAGGTGATGAGAATGTAGCTAAAAAACCCACCCAGCAGGGATGATGCTGAAATCATGGGGAGAGCTGTGAAAACTCTAGAGATAAGAATTTCAAGGACCTGAAGTATGCTCAGTTCACTGTCTAGACTGCTCCACTTCCCCACTAGCTGCCCTGTCTACTTGCAATGACACTGTTCTGAAGCCTGTTCTTGTGAGTTCCTGGCCAGGACTGCCATTTCTTGAGGAAGATCAGCCAATGCTACAAACTTCACTCCCTTGATCATTTTGTTTTCTTGTACTTGTATCCCAACCCCTAGCACAGGACCTGGAATGAGGTAAGCACTTACAAAATGTGCTTGTGCACTCTCACTCTCTCCTCTTTCTCTTTCATTTTTAGATTCTTTGCATCTAATACAGTGCCAAATGCTTAGTAGCTATTTGTTCGATAAGTATTAATGCCAGGTGGCATACTGAATAGAATGCCAGGCCTGGAGTCAAGAAGAACTATTCTTCTGAGTTCAAATCCAGCCTCAGACACTTACTAGCTATGTGACCCTGGGAAAGTCCCTTACCCATATTTGCCTCAGTTTCCTCACCTGTAAAATGAGCTGGAGAAAGAAGTGGCAAACCAACTCCAGTATCTTTGCCAAGAAAACCCTAAACGGGGTTATAACAAGTTGGAAACCAACTGAAAACTCAACAATATTAATTGCATTGAATACACATCTATAACATCCCTCACAAATTCAAACTATCTGAACATAGTGCTAAACCCAGAATTAAGGAAAATAGCTGTCAAAAAACCTGAACAAAATCAGAGCTGTAGATTTTCAATGATTTCTTCAATCACATGTAATTCTTACCAAACTTATTATACTGTTAAGTTCCAAAAGGGTCTGGAATATATCATACCTTTTCTTTATTATTTCACAATATGAAGCCCAGTATCTCACACAAAGACAGCACTTAATATTTATTGATCAAATGGTAGTATGATAAGATAGCAAGAGTTGTTATTGAGACATGAGACATAAACTTCAGTTCTAATACTGACAACTAACTGAACAAATTATTTAGCTACTTTTATGTTTTTTTTTTTATCTAAAAAGTGGGGATAATGAAATTTATATTACCTATCTCAAAGTATTGTTTTTAAGGACAGTGTTTTGTAAGCTGAAATTTAGCTGAATTGAACTGTCTTCCAATAGTAAATTAAAGGCAGCAAAGCAGAAAAATGAGATGGAGACTACCAGAAATGTGGACAATCACAGTATTGAACAGAAACAGCTGAAAAGCTTTATGATGTTATGAATCTGATTCCTAACAATTACCAAGAACCATCGATAAAAAATGAAATTATACCCATTATCTTCCCTTTAAGAAGGAAAATTATTTATGTCGCTCAGAAAAATTCCTACCCCAAATGGTTAAAAATAGAAGTAGAATTATGAGAGAAGCAAGCATGGCAAGCTAGCCTAGGCATTTCCTTAAATGGAGGTTCTAAGTAAAAATTCATTAAAGGGATAGAAGAAGGTGCAACACAGGGACAGAGGCATTTCCATGGTGAGAAGGCACTTGGGAGGGGAAAGGGAAAGAGAAGCCCAGAGTTTCAGGAGCAGAGCTGGGAGAGAGAGAATGAGCATGGATGAGTTGAGTGTAAGGAAGATGTGGAAAACCAAAAGATAAGTGACGTGAAGAGGTCAAAGAAACTTCCGTAGACTAATAGCCAATTATCACCTATATTCTTGGGGAAGTTTGGGTATCATCTTGCATGTAAAAAAAGCTGGAGATGGAGAGCTCCCATTTGTACCTGAACAAGACTTCCATCTTCAACAAACCAAGGTTTTACTCAAATACCACTATGGAAGAGAGACCCACAACCTCCCAAGGAGGCCCATTACACTTCTGAACGGCTCAAATCATTAGAAAGTTTTTCTTTACACCAGAAGAGTACAAGCAGGTGCTTCTTTAACTCGCACCTGTTCCTCCTAGTTTGGCCCTTTGGAGATAAGCAGAATATGGTGCTATCCCCCTCATTAAATATGGAATCAGAGGAAACCTGAGGGTATGCTTCTCTTAATACTTGCATGGCCCTGGAAAAGACTCATATTGCATTTAATTGCCTCATACTCCACGTGATCTTGGAAACCTTGAAGTGCCATATGAATAACAGCTTTTATTATTTCATACTACAGGCCTTCAGATATTCTAAGACACTAATCATATTCCTTTTCCAAGGATCTCCTTTAAAGGCAAAATTTTTAACTAATCTTTAGATGGCAGTCTTAAGATTCTTCACTATTTATTTTAGTCACCCTCCAACTTCCAAAAAAGAGGCCAGAACACATTACTTGTAGGGTATCTGCTTAGAGCAAAACACAGCAGGACATAAGATCCCTTAAAATACAGACTAAGATCCCCTTAGTGAATCTGGTACACATTAACCTAAAAACAAATTTAAATATCCAGGTCAATTCCAGACAAACAGCTGTCTTTCCCAGCTCACAACCAAGTTTAGAAAATAAGCCATGTGGCCAAACTCTCCCTGTTAACATACTTTCACAGCTATTGGCGCAAAGAAAGAACAAACTACTGGAGGTTTCTACTCTTTCTTCCCTAAGCCACCTGAGCTAGCATGAAAACAGTATTCCCCACTGTAGCAAACAAGATGTCTTGTATAAATGAAAAGAGTGATTATCCTGTCACATGGCCAACAGATGACATAGGAAAGCACTGTTGATGAAGAGGGGGAAGGAATTAGGGATCACCTACATGGTATTGTTATACCAATAATAATTTTTTTTCTTTTTAATTTTTATTTAATAATTACTTTATATTGACAGAATCCATGCCAGGGTAATTTTTTTACATCATTATCCCTTGCACTCATTTCTGTTCCGATTTTTCCCTTCCCTTCCTCCACCCCCTCCCCTAGATGGCAAGCAGTCCTATATATGTTGGATATGTTGCAGTATATCCTAGATACAATATATGTTTGCAAAACCGAACAGTTCTCTTGTTGCACAGGGAGAATTGGATTCAGAAGGTATAATAACCCGGGAAGAAAAACAAAAATGCAGATAGTTCACATTCGTTTCCCAGTGTTCTTTCTTTGGGTGTAGCTGCTTTTGTCTGTCATTTATCAATTGAAACTTAGTTAGGTCTCTTTGTCAAAGAAATCCACTTCCATCAAAATATGTCCTCATATAATATCGTTGTCGAAGTGTATAATGATCTCCTGGTTCTGCTCATTTCACTTAGCATCAGTTCATGTAAGTCTCGCCAGGCCTCTCTGTATTCATCCTGCTGGTCATTTCTTACAGAACAATAATATTCCATAACATTCATATACCACAATTTACCCAGCCATTCTCCAATTGATGGGCATCCATTCATTTTCCAGTTTCTAGCCACTACAAATAGGGCTGCTACAAACATTTTGGCACATACAGGTCCCTTTCCCTTCTTAGTATTTCTTTGGGATATAAGCCCAATAGAAACACTGCTGGATCAAAGGGTATGCACAATTTGATAATTTTTATACCAATAATAATTAAAAGAGACTATAGCAGAAGAAAAAGACTTGCTGTTGTTGGAGAGTAGGGTGAGAGAGGAAAAATAGGGATTTGGATTCTACTCTATTGACTGTGATCTGAACAAGCAAATTGTGAGATCTATGCCATCATAAAGTAGATCATGTTTTTAAACTGCTTTGCCTAGTATGAGGCAGGTAAATGACAGTCTCTAAACTAGCTGACAATTCTGCTAGGAAAAGTTTCCCCTTTCTGCTTCTGTGACAAATTTCACAGAGAATTCTGGGCATTCTGGACTAGAAGGGACCTTCAAGGCTAGCTAGGAAAACATCTATCTCAATATGAATCTTTTCTATAGAACCCAAACAAGTAGCCATCCAGCCTTCTTTTGAAAACTGCCAGAAAAAATGAACTTTCAGTAACAAAGAATTAATAGGCTATATTTCGAAGGCATTATAAATTCAGAATTCTAGAGGAAACTCAATTCCATATGGCTGAAATAAAATTAAAACAACTTAACTGCAAATCCAAATAAAATAACCTCAGTTTGAACTTGCTCTTGGACTTCTCTGAGGTTGGAATTAGAGAAGTTGAGTGAATAAGAAGAGACTTAGTTTACTTTCCCTTTATTCCTGAAGTATGAAAGAAGAATGGGGAAAACTGATGACAGAAAAAGGCATCATACTTACCACTGGGTGGCTTGGGTCGGGGAGGAACATTTTTCTTCGGTGGCAGAGCAGGAGTGTCCTGTTTACTTTTAAAAGGGTCCTCTGAGAATCCCACCCCTCCAAAAGAGGAGGTGAAAGGGTCAGAAGGGGTGGACTGCAGAAATGGAAATGAAAGGGAGATAGAGAAAAGCAATTCAAATAAAGATTATGAAGATCAATCATACACGTAATCAGTTCTTTACTGATCCCCTCTTATGGGAGACCCAGGCCATTGGGTCGAGTCTATTTGTTGTTTCCACGTGGTTGTCATTTAAGGTTCCTGAAGGGAAGTAAGCCTTTCCATATCTGTAAACTGTGCTGAGCACATGGTAAGGTCATAATAAATGTTGAATATTTGCTGTTGAATAATGAAAGGCTGAAGAGGCCTGTCCAAACTCTATTGAAACTGCTTGCTCTACTAGCAATATCTATATTGCCAACTTCAATGGTCATTTCTTGATTATTCTTTTCCCAGACCATTCAGTTTCTGACATTAACCTGTGCCCGTAGTCACCAAGTACTACTCTGGCCTTCCTCTTATCTGGTTAACCATTTTTCTCAATCAGCAGCAGGACTGGAGGGCTCTTTTCTCTCACAAACAAGTGAGCACCACAGGGATTGTGCTAGATTCAACAAAACAAGCATTTATTAAAAGGAAGTGTTGTCCCTGTCTTCAAGGAGATTACCCTTTGAGAATTCCTGAATGAATTAGAATCACAACTTTGTTATGTGACAAGTCGAGTTCAACACAGCTGTTAAGGAAACCTTTTACTAATGCAGACGTCAGACCCCCCAGATCTCTGTTCGAAAATTTTCAATGGCTCCTAAAAGCCTTGAGGATAAAATACAAACCCCTTGGCCTGTCATTCAAGGTTCTTCGGCACTTGACTAATTCTGGTCTGCTTTTTTAGCCCCACTTTACACAACTATCATGTTTGCTTGTTGGAATCTTCCAAGTCTGCCCTCAGTGAATGGGTTAGGGTAGTGGTAGTGAAAGAAAGACAAAGGAGCACTTTAGAACTACAATCGAAAAGAACTAGGTTTGCTGCAGGGATTGTTCAGTTAATATTCCACAGTGTTAAAATCATTAAGTATACATGTTTACCAGATTTCTTGATATTTAAACGTCAACTTTTTTCCTATGGTATATTGCTAAGCTTTTCAAATGATATTTTAATACAACAAAGCTTAGAATGAAACAGTTTAAAGTCACTTCCAGGTTGACATGAGAATATTCTATTCTGTCCCTTTCCAGAACTTTTCTATGATGTGGATAAGGGCACTAAAATTCTAGGTCTTTTGCTGTTTGATGTAAATGTTCTTTTTAAAAATAAATGATAAGGGCAGCTAGTGAACAGAATAATGGCCCTGGAGTCAGGAGGGCCTAAGTTCAAATCCATTTGACACTAGCTACCTGAGTAATTCACTTAACCCCAACTGTCTCTCATCCACCCTCCCCCCCACCAAAAAAAAGAAGATCCTCTACACAGACTATGAACCAAAGATCTTCCCAACCTCTAGAATCTCTTGCTATCACAAGTTGCCTATTTCCTTATTGCAAGTTTTTCTTCTTTCAAAGTTGTCTTAATTATTCAACAGATATTCATAAGTACTTCTGCTAAATATGCTAAGGAATTATACTAGGAATTACTTGCCAAGAAATAATTCTTAATCTAAAAAAATGTATAATCTATTAAAAGAATGTACTATAGCTATTTATCTGTGTGTTTTACAAGACAATGTATTAATTGACAAAAGGGATTCAAGAGTAAATTGTTCTCAAAGTTGAAAGGGAAGTTTTAATGTGAGGAAGTAGATGAGAAATCATGGAAGACTTCATGGAAGAGGTAGCATATGAGGAATTCATATCTAAACTGGGCCTCAGAGGAAAAACAAGGTTTGATATCATTTCACCTAAATAAATCACCTAATTTCACCTAAATATCACCTAAATAAAAATGCTGTGTCCTAGAGTGGGAGTAGGGAGAAGTTGGTTGAAATGGGATACATAATATCCACAGTCTAGCAGATATCCTAGGAATGTCTTTAGATAAAATATGGTCCCGATTACAAAGACAACAAGGAATCCAAGACCATATCCAGCAAAAGGAGATGTGTGTGCCCTAGGTATAGGTTATGGGGGAACACGCCATACACCTATAAGAGGAGTATACACAGAAATAAGGAGATATTTTATTTTTATCTAGCTTTTCACAATCTCCCTAATTTGAAGTGCTCTTTTCCCCTAAAATTTTCCTAAAGCAATTTATTTGGCTTTCTTTCATTTTCCTACAATATTTTCATTCATATTACATTTACTTCTGTTCATGTCATAGTCTCACAACGGCACCTGCTCTCAAGGAGCTTTCCTTTTATGACCTATTTTTATCATACCCAATATAGAGCATAATGATATGAATGGAGGCAGAGTTCTGATAAAGTTTAATAGAAAGAGTTATTTTCATCATAGTTATTGTTTTAATTATTTTATATAGATATAGATATCCTATCAGTATCTAATACAGTATTCTATCCAAAGTAGGTGCTCAACAGAGATCAAATCAAGCTATTTGATTGACTCTTCAATCTCAAAAAATTCAATCTACAGACTTCTGGACCTGCCATAAGGTTAAATGATCTCTTATTCAGGACCAAAAGGATCACTGCATTACTATTTGTAATTTAATCTAAGCCTAAAGTAAAGCTTCTAATTTTTAGAAGTTAAGGAAAACCACTTTGGCTTTAAAAAATGCTCTTTAAAAATAAAGAAGAGACAACTATTTTATTCATTTAAAATTTTCAAAAATGATACTTAATCAGAAGAAATAGTTTTGGCCTTATCTTAAAATGCTCCATGAGTCAAGAACTGAAAATTGAAAAATACCACCAGGCCAAGTAATTCAATTGATTCTTTCTTACATCACTCAATAAAGTTAATAAGCATTTATTATGTGCAAGGCATGTTTCCACTTTGTGGGGAAATTGGAAAGCAGTTTGACAAAAACTGGGTTTAGATTAGCATCTTACACCACATGCCTAGAGAATTTCCAAATGGAGTCTTGATTTAAATCTAAAAGATCACATTATCAAAAAAATTTAGGAAAACTGAGACAGCTTTCACAACTATGGATGACAAAAAATTCTTTTTTTTAAATATCTTTTGTTTTCATATCATTTTAAATTCTGAATAAACGTTCTTATATCCTGCCCATTAAGCTATTCTATGTAACAACAAAAAATTTGAGAAGGAAAAAATGTAATTCAGCAAAACTAAGCAAAAGTGAAAGAATCTCACCAAACAAGGGTTACAGGAGATCCAAAAAGATATAACACAATTTCAATTACATGAACTGAAAAAGTTTTACAATTACAAAATCAACATAAATAACATAAGAAAGGTAACTCAATTAGGAAAACACCTTTGTATCAAATACCTTTCACAAGGGTGTCATATATAGAGAGAATTAATACAAATATAGAATATCAAGAGCAAGTAATCAAATTAATATAGACTAGTTTTCAAAAAAAGAAATACAAATTTCACA
Source organism: Antechinus flavipes (assembly GCF_016432865.1). NCBI lineage: Eukaryota > Metazoa > Chordata > Mammalia > Dasyuromorphia > Dasyuridae > Antechinus > Antechinus flavipes. The sequence goes on from NC_067398.1 coordinate 667,438,507, forward strand.
ACTCTATGAGAAACTGCTCTAAAACACCAATAAGGGAAATAAGTAGAAACTAAAATTACTCAAAGGTTCCAATTCACAACTAGCATATTGGCAAAGATGACAAAAAACAGAAATAACATAGGGATATATCAATACATTATTGGGGGAATTCTACAATTCTGTTAATTTAGAATTATATTGGGGCAGCTAGGTGGCGCAGTGAACAGAGCACCAGCCCTGAAATCAAGAGAACCTGAGTTCAAATCTGGACTCAGACACTTAACACTTCCTAACTATGTGACCCTGGTCAAGTCACTTAACCCCAACTGCTTCAAGAAAAAAACAAACAAAATTAGAATTATATTAAAAATTTTCTAGTAACCACACTCTTTAAAACAGAACTATCTCTACTATACATATATATTAAAATGGTGAAAGACAAAAAGATTCCACACATTTTGAAATATTCATAGCAATTCCTTTTATAGTATTAGCAAATCAATCAATTAACATGTTTTCATCAAGCAATAGATTCATTCTGACACTACTGATCACCATTTACTCCCTGATACTCTCCTCTTGGAACAGCCAGATCTGCTTTCAGCCTAGATCCATAATCAATATTAAGAGAAAGAAGGCTTACCTCTACCAGCAACAACTGCTAACCAACAATTAGATAGGTAGCAAATCCTAAATGAGTGGTATCAAATTCAGAGAAAAACTTATCCCTGTAGCTGCAAGGGACATTATCTATATAATTGTGTGTGTGTGTGTGTGTGTGTGTGTGTGTGTGTGTGTGTGTGTGTACACACACACACATTTTTTTTGTTGTTGTTGTTAAACTTATCCCAATTACATTTTAATCTGGTTCAGAGCCATATCTGGGTTTTTCAAATTTGACACTTAAGTCTTAAACCATTTGTTTTATTTTCCTACCCAATTCTCACAGCCATTATCTGGGGAAACAAGTCCACTGAATAAAAAGCCAGCCAACTTTCCTAATTGCCACTACACACAAGGAAGGCAAGCCAGCCTACCGAAGCAACAAGGCAACCTGAGAGAAAGAGCATTTGTCTCAAGCAAATCAGACCACCAGCACCACCATCTTAACCACTATCTTCCCCCCTCAGATCCTGATAGAGAGAGCCCAGGATCCTGAAATCAACAATCTTGGGCAGAGCAGTGCTTCCAGCCCAGTGCTGGTAGAGAAAAGCTATCCCTTAAGAGAATCAGTCTGGGAACTGCTTCTACAGGTGCATTCTTTGTTACAGTTCCTAAAGATCAATAAAAAGAAAACTGCCATCAAAGTCCCTGGCATTATCTAATGGTTCATCAGAAACTAACATCATTTTATCAGCAAAATGAAATTAAAGAGACATTAACATATGCTTTGCCACCACATCCTAAGGACCATAGGACTTTTCCATCTGACTTGTAGCTAAATCTTCCATATGTGGTCTCCTCCCTTAGAATGTTAGCTGAAAAGGAAGGCTCTTATTTTTCTATTTATACTACCAAGACTTAACAGAGTGCTTTGCACAAAGTGCTTAATAAATGCAGCATTCATTCATTCATTCTCTACATATTCTTGATATTGCTCTCTCCTGGTTCTTCTCTCATGTGTTTGACCACTTCTTCGACTTCTTTTTTAGATATTCATCCATTTCACTCCCACTAGCCATGGGTGTCCTTCAATAATTCTTCTCCTTCCCGTGCCTGTGATTTCAATTATCTTCTCTATCTAGATGATTTTCAGACCTAGTTATCAAGCCCTAAACACTCTTCCAGATTTTCAAACTTCAACTGCTATTAAACATCTCTCACTGGATATTCCATAGATATCTTAAACTCAATATGTTTTAAATTTCACTCATTATCTTTCCCTCAAAGTCCTTACCTCTTCCTAACTTCCCTATTACCACTGAATGCATTACATCTTCCCAGTTACTCAGACTCATAAGCTAAGGGTCAACCTCAACTCCAAACTTTGTGATTTCCCATATCCGATCTGCCAACAAGACTTATTATTTCTCCCTTTGCTGTACCTCCTGTATTTATTCCCTTCTCTCTCCTAACACTGCCATCAGTCTGGTACAGGCCCTCTTCATTTCGTATTTGGACTACAATGGCCAGCTAATTAGTCCTGCTTCAAATGGCTACCATTGTCAGCCTGATCTTCCTAAAGCACAGCTCTGATTCTGTCATCCCTCCATTAAATAAACTCCAGTGGCTCCTTAGAGGTTCAAATATAAAATCTTCCTTGTGACTTTTAAAGTTCTTCATAACCTAGCTCCTTCCTACCTTTCCACTCTTCTACCTTTAGCAGGTACTGTCTTTTGCTTTTCTTTGTGATAAGTCTCTGGCACTTAGTAGACATAATCTTTACTAATTTACTTTACTCTCCTCCAGTATTCCATAATCCAATGACACTGTCCTCTTGGCATACAATATTCTATCTCTCAAATCCAATCAATCCTTTAAATCTGTTTCCCCTCTACATCTGCACCCAGATTCTTCTAGATTCCTTCACATGTCAGCCAAAATCCCTTCTTCTGCAAGGCTTTCTAAGTCCTCATAAACTCAGTACCTTCTCTGTGTTGATTATCTCCAGTTGATCTTGTATATATCTGATTTTATATAGTTGTTTATATGTTGTCTCCTTCATTAGACTAGAATTCCTTGAGGACTGGAACTATATTTTTGCCTTTCTCTGTATCCTGGACACTTAACACAGTGTCTAGTACAGAATAGTTGATTAATAAGTGTTTGTTGTCTTGACTTGACTTGGTAGAGAATTGGTAGAGAAAGAAAGAGAAGTGACATCTGAACAGAGCAGAATATTTCAAACTCAGATAGAAACAAGGGACCAATAAACCATACAAACTAACTTAGAAAATCATATAACATTGTCTACATTCTACTATATTGTTATTATGTTAAATATTTAGCAATATCATTTTTATTTGGTTTACAACCACTTGAGAATGCTGAGGCAGCACATCACCGAGGTTTGACACCTATGTTCTAAATGAAGCTTTTCCTGATCTCCCTGTGCTCCACAAACAAGCCATTAATGCATTCCCTTTTCAAGCAGCTGTATATATTTTGTGAATATTTTACATAAATTTAAATACGTCCATTTTGTCTTTACAATAGATTGCAGACCCAGAGATTAATTTTTTTCTGGGCCTTCCCAAGGCTGAGCTTAATAATTAGCACAAAATTGGTGCTTAATATAAATCAATTAAGTGTTTCTTATAGAAAGAACACTGGGAAATGAATATAAACTGCTTGTATTTTTGTTTTTCTTCCCGGATTATTTATACCTTCTGAATTCAATTCTCCCTGTGCAACAAGAAAACTGTTCGGTTCTGCATACATATATTGTATTTAGGATATACTGTAACCTATTCAACATGTAAAGGACTGCTTGCCATCTAGGGGAGGAGGTGGAGGGAGGAAGGGGAAAAATCGGAACAGAAGTGAATGCAAGGGATAATGCTATAAAAAATTACCCTGGCATAGGTTCTATCAATAAAAAGTTATTTTAAAAAAAAAAAAACCACAGCAGTAGGAGGAATTTGATATACTTCTTTTGGAAACAGAAAAAAATTAAACAAAAGATAAACATGAAAGGCAAAAGAAAAAAAAAGTATCTTTTAGTAAGCTTGTTATTCTGATAACTAGTTGCAGTTACAAAGATCCCAATGAAGGATGACTTTAATGATAATCTACAGCTTTGCTAAGCAGGAATAATGTCTAGTAATTGGCTTTTATACCTGGAATGTCGTACTTAAGGCTATCTCCTTAGATATCAAGATGAGTTTTAAATTTTAGATGATGAATCTCTATTAGAATTGCATGAGACAATCACTAATCTCTGGTATGTGCTAGAATTGTGCATTTGTTTACTTTAATCACAAACTCTTAGAAATTTGTGTGCAGACATTGAAACATTACGGAAAATTTAAATCTGTATTCGATATGATTTTGTGTTAAAAAAAATAGGTGAATAAAACAAAGTTCTGGTAACTTACCTTAATAGATCACATGTTAAATCCCCTAACTAGATGAAATATGTGGCTTGGGTAAATATTTATTGGGTAAAATTATGTAAAAATTATGATCTATGCTTTAAAATTTCATCACTTTACCTAGACATTTGTATAAGTTTTATGAAATTTATAAAATAAATTTTGAAATAACTCCATAAAAAAAAAAAAGTGTTTCTTATATAACTATTCATCTTGACTGTTAGCTCCCTATTGGCCATTTTTATTATGTCCTATCCAATCTACCATCACTCTTATTGGCAGAGAAAACAAGAAAAAAAGTAGTGTACCTCCAGCTTTCTTTCTATCATCAGTTGGCTTCAATCCATCTGTAATGAGCAAAGATCCTATCCCTTCTGATCCACTTTTTTCCTAACATAAATTTTATTTATTTTTGTAAATGTCAATGTTACATATTTTATTTTTAATCAAGTACTTCTTTGAAACCACATAAATCCATGACTGACAAAAATAAAACATTAGGCATGAAATGAGAATATAAAATACATGATAAGTAGAAAGGCAATCAGTGCTTCAGTCTAGCAAGATGACCATAAACCGATGAAATACCCTTCAAAACAAAAATGTTCCAAGTCATTATTAATCAGAGAAATGCAAATTAAGGCAACTCTGAGATACCACTTCACACCTGTCAGATTGGCTAGAATGACAAGGAAAGATAATGAGGAATGTTGGAGGGAATATGGGAAAACTTAATACATTGTTGGTGGAATTGTGAATATATCCAGCCACTCTGGAGACCAATTTGGAACTATGCTCAAAAAGTTATCAAACTGTGCATATCCTTTGATCTAGCATTGTTACTACTGGGCTTATATCCCAAAGAGATCTTAAAGAAGGGAAAGAGACCTGTATGTGCCAAAATGTTTGTGGCAGCCCTTTTTGTAATGGCCAGAAACTGGAAACTGAGTGGATGCCCCTCAATTGGAGAATGGCTGAATAAATTGTGCTATATGAATATTATTGTTCTGTAAGAAATGATCAGCAGGATGATTTCAGAAAGAACTGGAGAGACTTACATGAACTGATGTTGAGTGAAATAAGTAGGACCAGATCATTATATACTTTAACAACAATACTATATGATGATCAATTCTGATGGCATGGCCCTCTTCAGCAATGAGATGAAACAAATCAGCTCCAATAGAGCAGTAATGAATTGAACCAACTACACCAAGCGAAAGAAGTCAAAGAAATGAGTGTGAACCACTACATAGAATTCCCAATCCTTCTATTTTTGTCTACCTGCATTTTTTATTTCCTTTACAGGTTAATTGTACACTATTTCAAAGTCCAATTCTTCTTGTGCAGCAAAATAAGTGTATGGACATGTATACATATATTGTATTTAACATATACTTTAACATATTTAACATGTATTGGTTTACCTGCCATCTGGGGAGGGGGTGGGGGGAAGGAGCGGAAAAATTGGAACAAAAGGTTTTGCAACTGTCAATGCTGAAAAATTACCCATGCATATATCTTGTAAATAAAAAGCTATTAAAAAAAGAATATAAAGAAAAAAAATACTCCTCAAAACATCTCTTTTCCTCCTTTTAAAAACATATGATTCAAGTGATTTTTATTTCAGCTTGTAAACTATGAGTCAAAATGGACAATGAGGTAACCTATTATATTACATAGGATTAATTAAAAAACAACAGATAAAACTCAGTATTAAAGACAAATGGGGGGCAGCTAGGTGGTGCAGTGGATAGAGCACCAGCCTTGAAGTCAGGAGGACCCAAGTTCAAATCTGATCTCAGACACTTAACACTTCCTAGCTGTGTGACTCTGGGCAAGTCACTTAACTCCAATTGCCTCAAGGGGTAAGGGGGAAGACAAATAGAAATCAGTATTCATTTTGATCTCTAATATCGTTATAGCTGTCATCATAAAGCATCACAAACTAGGTAAAGCCAGGCTGGTGGTGGCTGTCAATAATTGTTAAAAAAAGGAGTTCAAGAGATAGCCCAATATAATTATTTTACAGCTACTAGTCTGAAATATGCTAAGCAACAGATATAGGACATATCTCAGCTCTTTTTCCTGGTACAATATTAAATTCTGCAGCCCCATTTAAAGCCCAAACATTCATAGATCAATCTCTTCCTACACTTCAACAATTATGACACAGCTAATACAACCACCACATCTTCAAAGAGATTGTTGATAGATGTATAAGAGAGAATTAGATGTTCTCCACAAGGTGTTGTCTAAAACAAAAAAAATCTCATTAAGACATCTAGAAAATTAAAGTCAGTGCATTTGTACATGTACATACTTTCCCAGTTTTTATAAACAAAGGGGAAATACATACACATTTCTTATTTTAATTAATATTTTCCCCAGTTAAATTTGAAACAATTTTTACTTGTTTTTAAAACTTTTGAGTTCCAGATATTTTCCCTTAATCCCACTCCACCCCTATCAAGAAACCACATTACACACATATATTTTTATGATTACTTTAAAACTTAATGAGATTTCTCATGTCCTTTTTAATTCATCTTACAGTGATTACAAAGTCTACTAACACTTAGGGATCTTTATTCACAAAACTAAATACAACTAGCAGTAAGTAACTTGGGGATAGCATTGGTACAAAATAAAAGAGCCACAATAAGAAAAAGGAAAAAGACTGGCAATTAAAATATCACCTGTTTAAAGAAGAACTGAAGCTACTAACATATCAGGCACAAAGATCATTCCTTGATCTCTTTCCCTACATTGCACTCAAAAATAGAACACAACTCAATTATTCTGGGATATGCAGGTGTCCACTGTTCTTTTGGTTTCAGCTGTCAATTATAAAAAGCATCAATCAAATTCTTCTGGTAAAGACATAAATTCAGTTATGAAAATGCTATCTTGATATTTAGCCATTTATATCTTTGTAGAATTTGGGAGGATAGGAGTGCACCTTTCTCGTGTTTTATTGTCATTCAAATAGTGCTTGAAGTATCCCATTTGAGGTACAAGGGAGGACAAGAAACAATCTCTCCTCAGAACCACAGTCCTGCCCTTGACTCTAGTCCATGTAAACGGCCATTTCTTCTGTAGGGCATTCCAGCACTGTTTTTCTTTCATAGACCACTTCTGGTAATTGAGTATGGATTGCCTAACATATATTTTAAAATACTTTCCGTGATTCTTTGTTTTCTCTACCAATCCCAATTCCCTCTGGGCTTCAGCACTATTGCCATTCCCCATGGGCCCCACTTTTTAAATTTTCCTTGTCTTTGTTTCCATCTTTTATTCATCTTATTTAAAATCTAAAGTGGGTTGGTGAGTTGCAAGGAGAATTTTCATCAATCTCTCTGGGAAACTCTTTTTTTCTTCACATCAGAATAATTTTTTTTTGTACCTTTATAACTTCCCATCTCTCTTGGACTAATTTCCCCTATAGCAGTCTTTAAGATTCTAATTATTCTTCTTTTAAACTTTTTTGAAATAGACTCTCTCAGAATCTAGAGTACATGTCATACAACTCCCAGCTTCCCTTTTCAAGAAGTAACAATTACAATAACATTAATGATATCCGTAACAACATTTAAACTTTAATAGATAGCATCTAATAAATTCTTATTGACTGATGATTCACTCAGCAGCAGACAGAATATGAATCAAGTGTATGACATGGAAGGCAAAAATGTTAATGTTTGAGAAGGCTATACTTTGAGAAAAACGACATTCCAAACAGGGAATGCCATAGGGCATATTCTGCCCTCACCAGAGCACATCTGGAGTACATGTTCTATTCCAGACACAACATTTTAAAGAGAGACACTAGAGGATATACATAAGTGGACACTATGATAGTATATTCTGAAAATGTACCTGAGACATTTAGACTGATAAAGAAGACTTAGAGAAAGCATGATGTCTGTCTTCAAGCATCTTAAAAGCTATTAAGACTTGCTCTGCTTGGCTCAAGAAAGCTATACTAATAGCAACAGAAGACTAGGGAGGGCAATACCATGTTACTCAGCTTTGATATGATCCTGTTTGGAGGACCATCTTCAGTTTGAGACACATTTTAAGAAGGACAATGATAAACTGAATAACACCCAGAAGAGACTCTCTAATCATGCAATAGAAGGACTGAGGAAATATTTAGGAACTAGAGGAGATTCAAAAGCATGATGACATCTATCTTCAATTATTTGAAGGTGCATTCTATAGTAGAGGGATTAGATTTACTCTGCTTGGCCCCACTGAGCTGATCTGGAAGCAATGGGTAATAGTTGCAAAAAAAGCAAATTTAGGCTTAAAGTGAAGAAAAACTTGCTAAAAATGCTATGGGCTACCTTGGGAGGATTCCATTAGGCTTCCACCTCACTGGAGATATTCAAGGTAAATATCCACTTGTTAGGGATATCAAAAAAGAAATTATTCAGTGAAGGGTTTTAACTAGATGGTTTGTGAGGTCTCTTTTCAGCATCTAGATTCTGTTTTTCTATGTTTTCATCTTTGGAACTGCCCAGGATTAAGCCTTTAACATAACAAGTGTTTAAAAACAGGTAAATAAATTGAATAAAGAAAATAAGGAGCAAAAGCAGCACACAGCTGCAACATGAAAGTTGAAGCTTTTGACTCTCATGCAATTAGGAGTTAATGGAATAGTGGAAACAAAACAGCAACATGTTGGAAATTAAATTTTCCATTAAACTGTCCAACTTTTCCCAGTTGAACACAATCCCACGTTTGAACAGGAAGTGTGACTTTTTAAAAAAAATTACAAATGCACATTTGTTCTCTAATCACTATTGTGGAAAACAGACAGAGAGAAAAGAAAAGTTTGAAATGGGACTGAACAGAACTTCAAAAAATGAAAATAAGTCACTTTTAAAAATTCATTTCTTATACCTAGAACAGTTAACTTGTTAGAGTAAAAAAGGATACGAGGGGGCAGCTAGGTGGCACAGTGGATAGAGGACCAGCCCGAAGTCAGGAAGATCTGAGTTCAAATCTGACACTTAACACTTCCTAGCTCAGTGACCCTGAGCAAGTCATTTAACCCCAACTGCCTCAGCAAAAAAAAAAAAAAAGATACTGGAATGGAAATCAAGAGAATCAGAAGGAATCTTAGTAGTTAGCAAAGTCTGACTTTCAATCCCTTAAAAGAACTCTTTCTGTAAAATCTTATACTTTAACTTTTGAAATAAAGGATTTTTCCCTCAAAGAGATGCTAACTTCAGTTGTGCCACTTAGACAAGTCACTCAAGTGCTTTGGGTCCTAATTCCCTCATTTCATTGAAAAATGAAGAGGTCAGACTAGATGCTTACTAAGGTTTCTTTAAGCTCTAAATCCCTATGATTCTACTTCTACAGTCACGGTGGAGAGTCTCCATACAGAGTCAAGTGCACTTTGAAAATAACATTTTTTTAAAGGCTGCTTCTTTTGAAATTGCTGCCACCAAGTGGCAGAAATTCTTAAAATCAAACCCTGCAAGGGAAAAGGTATAATTTATGCAGAAAGAACTTTCTGATTTAAATTCCTACTCAATGTTTCTCTGTAATAGTGACCAGTTTTAGTAAGTTAGAATCTGACTACATACCAGGCATAATCAATGCACTCATTTGTTATATTTAATTGCATATATATCAGAAAGGAAATCTTTTGAAGTAGAATCCATCACAAGGGAAGAAATAAAAGAAGTTTTAAAAACAACAGCAGTAAAAACTTTAAAAATGCCAAAAATAAATTTCTAGTTTGCTCTTCTCTCCTCAGAGCATATAGACTCTAGAATCAAATGCAGCGTTAGAAAGGTTCTCAGAATACTCTGCTTGCTTAAATCAGGAAATCTGGGCTTAATGTTCTCAAATGCAACCTGCTTTTATCAGTAGAGATCTGCCTCTGGGAAAAGACAACTAAACACAGCAAAGTTTAAAGGGGGAAAAATGTTATTTCCTTGTTCTGTTTATGGAATTTTGCTAAACTTGGAGTCATAGAATAATTTCAATTTCAGTATAAAAGATTTTTCTTTTTTCACATATGGAAAAAACCTAAAGCATATCCTTTTGTTTCTCTGCCAATCTATATGCAAGGCTTTACTTTTCTTCTTTAGTGATGACTTTCTACCAGACAACCTATTGCAGGTGTTTGCTTATCTAAAAAACTGTAGGCTTTCCTGGAAATAATCGGCCACAATCACACCTCTGCTTATAGCCACAAGAGACAGAATACACATACCAGCTTTTGTTCCAATAGCTACCATAACTTAGTATAGGCACAAACAAGTTTTTCATGTAGGCTTCTGCACAATGGAGAGGGGCTAAGAACAGAGTAGTTACCATGACGATCGTCAGTCATGTTGACTGTCTCCAAACATCAGGATCAGCATTATCAAAGTTTATTACTAAACTGGGATTTTTATAGAACTAATGAATAATTTATTCAAATAGGTTCTGATAGAAATTGAATATGTGAAGCCCAATTCTTAGTTTTCTCTATAAAAAGGAGATCATGATCTAAGTAATAGCTCTGTGAACACCAGGAGGTAAGGCCCCTCCCATACCAAAGCACATGGCTCTGCATACTGCCTATACCAAAAGCATGTCTGTTAGAGTGTAGAACTTGCAGAGGCTAGGATGTGTTAATAAGAGTGGCTGTGGAATATCCACATACAAGTTCATTAGTAGCAATAATAACAACTCAACTTACAACTTGTAGGTAACAAAGGAATTTCCTCACAAATATTAATATTTCTACTTTAGAAAAGGAAAAACCAACTTTTAGAGGAAGAAACTAACTAGTCTGTGATGACATGGCTTTGTGACTAGCAGAATCAGCATTTCCATGCCCTTTGCAAACTTGTCTTTCTAAAACCAACAACTACTTCATCTGTTAATAGAAAGCTAGAGAACCTTTCCGTCCAGAGTGGTTCAAGTATATTATGATTTTGCTTAGAGGAAAAAATACAGATTAGATGATTTCCAGTGGTATTGTCTAGTCCAGTTTCTCTCAACATTTATTACACTTCAATGACAAGATTTTTACTTTTAGAAAAATATAAAATTAAAAATTATGTAATTGTATCCCACATATTAAATCAATAAAAGAACACTACCATTTTAGAGAAGAAAAGATGCTCCACTGAGCTGTTTACCTTTGACATCTGGCTGAAGTCCGCAAAGCCCTCACTACTACTGAAGGCACCACTTCCAAAGGGGTCTAAGGTTCCAAAGGGATCTGTAAGTTGCACCAAGAAAACAATTTTGTATATCTGTAAAATTTCTTCTGAGAAAAATTGAAAGCCACAAGCTTTCTACCCTAAATATTCCACAAAGAAAGATAATTAGAATCTAGTTATATTTATGTGCTCCTTATAACAAATTTAAAAAGCATTTCCTGAAGAACAGTCTGAAAATTTCTACTTTAGTTAATCTATGACAGGTACCCCTTAAATATGGCTTTCAGCTATATCACAAGATTCTAGACAACTCTGAAAAAACATCTTCATTTCAAACAAACCATAACAGTATTTAATTTTTTTAAACTGTATATTTTCTGCAAAAATTTAACTGATCACACTGAAAAATATAAACCATATTGGGAAAAAGGGTAAAAGAGAAAAGAAACAGTTAAAGGGTAAACTTTTATCCATAAGATATGGCCTGAAAGTTATTTAATGCCTTTCAGGCCTTTTTACTTGGTAGTAACTGGTCATGAATAATATGCCATAGTGATGTTCATACACATTATCTCTTTTTATGAACAAACTGAGCCTAGCTCCTGGGCAGCTAAGCTCCCAAAAGTAAAGAGGAGTATTTAAAGAATCCTTTTGGGGGCAGCAGTGGATAGAGCACCAGCCCTGAAGTCAGGAAGACCTAAGTTCAAATCCAACCTCAGACACTTAATACTTCCTAGCTATGTGACCCTGGGCAAGTCACTTAGCCCCAGCTGCCTCAGGGGGAAAAAAAAATACTAGTCCAAGCCCTTCACCATTAACAATACAAACTTCTCATTCAATCAAACTCTGGACTTTCTGAAGAAAGGGAACTGAGGTAGCTAGGAGAAAAAGTCTTGGCAGGTCTAACAATATGCCTAAAGCATAAGAAGGAAAAAAAAAATCTTATTACTATATTCTCAATAGCATATTTTCTTTTTGAAACTTACTCCTTCTAACTGATAGGTATAATCAGATAGATAATGCTAACTTTAAACTAATTATCTAGCAAGGATCTTAAGAAAAATTGATTAGAAGTTGCCATCAACTTTAATAATCTTTCTAAATATAAAAGACTGATAAAAAGATGTTACTGATAAAATAAAAGAAATACTTAGAAAAGAAATTTTCCCTTTTACCTGTTCCTTTTGAAGAGATACTGGAGGATGAAAAAGGATCACTGACTTCAAAGGGATCAGGCTAAATGATACAAAAGGAAAAATGAAATGCAATTAGTGACTTTACATGCATGGAATAAAAACTTCCACTTGATAATTATGCAAAAATCACAAAACACACCTATCTACTGAACATTTATTAAGTGCCTACTACATACAAAACACGTTCAAGATAAAAAGCTTAGATAAGACATTATCAATGTCTTCATGTCCTCATGAAACATAAAGTCTAGTATAAAAGGGCAAATGACAAGAACTACATCTCCCAATTCTAGGCATTTTCACTGATTCTCTGTTCCTGGAATATTCTTCTTTTCCAACTCTTAGCTTCCTCCTTAGCAAATTCTAGCTAAAATTCTTCTGCACAAATCCTTAGGTCTCTAGTATTGCTAGTGTTTTCCTTCCATCTAGACCTTGATTGCATATGTTGTTTGCATGTGAACCCCTTAAAGCAAAAATTCTTTTGGGGGGCTTTCTTCATATCTCCAGAGCTCAGCACAGTGTCTAGAATATAGTAGATGCTTAACAAATGCCTGTTGATTGAATGAAACACAGAAAACTAGGATAAAATATACAAGATGCCCCAAAATATTTTGAGACAACCTTTATGAAAAATTATATTAGAAATCTGCAGAATCATGTTATATAAGCACCATTACCTACAAGGGCTCAGAGAAGGCTTAATGTAGGTGGTGGCATTTAAGCTGACTGATAAAGGATATATAGGAATTCAGCAGGCAAAGAAATAGAAGACATTCTCAGATATTAGGAGAATGGCAAAAGTAAAGTCATAGGGACAAGAAAAGACAGCAAATATAAAATAGTCCAGTTTGTCTACACAAAAATATAATGAGAGGACAACAGCACTTCCAAAACTCAAATTATACTACAAAGTATAATGAAATCTATTTGGTACCAATTTTAAAAAGAAATTTTAAGATTAGTGGAACAGATTAAATAAAAAAAGACTTGGAAACAAATGTATCTAAGAATATAAGTATCTTGAAGAAGAAATCCTTGAGAACAGTTGGGAAAATGAGAAAGCAGTTTGGCAGAAATTAGGTTTAGACCACTAGCTTACATTTAATCACAATAAGCTCAAAGTGTATACATGACTTAAATGTTCAATTTTGTTACCAAAAATCAAGAGAGAACCAGATCAGGGACTTAGCTATGAACGGGGGGAAGAGTTTCCTAAACAAATAATAAATGGAAAGAAATAATTCCCAAAGACGATCAACTACTCATATGCATTTGTGATTTTATCAATTCAAACTTCCCAACAACACGAATCACAATCTATTCATGCCCATCATTCCTATCCAACTGTTGTACATGTTCTCCAAAAAGCTAGCTTCAAGGAATCTACCCCTGGGTCCAAGAGGCCTTCCTTCTTTTCTTCTCACACTTATGCACGCCAGTAGATCATTCAACCTTTCTCTTCTGTTATTCCATATTCTTTCCATATGGACCAGCCCCACTTTTCTTCTAATGATACAACTAATCCTGGCTGCTGCCTCCTATTTCTTCAGAACTCTTCGTTTATTGTATGCTACAATTTACTCACACCCACCTTCACCTCTTTACTGCCCTGAATATGAAACTTCATTTGTCAAAGGCAGCTATATTTCATATCTTGTTGCCGTTAGCAGCACCTATAAAATATTAGTATTGCAAAAGTTGTTCCTTTTACGAAAAGCTTGAGGTTAGTAAAGGAGTCCTGCAATTTCCCTAAAGCAATCCAATCTGCTCTCCTTTTTCTACTCAACTCAGTTCAACTCACTGTTCATCATAGATACACATACACAAAGAGCTCAATATGGTGTCTATTCAAATGCATGCTGAAATCCAAGCAACAGACATTCATTCGTTTGCTTTTTCCTCAATGGAAAAAAAGATGGAATAAAACTGTAAATCCTTTGATCCAGCAGTGTCACTACTGAGTCTATATCCCAAAGAAATCATAAGAGGAAAAAGGACTCACATGTGCAAAAATGTTTGTAGCAGCCCTTCTTGTGGTGTCAAGGAAGAAGAAATTGAGTGAATACCCATCAGATGAGGAATAGCTGAATAAGTTATGGTATATAAATGTAATGGAATATACTGTTCTATAAGAAATGATGAGCAGACTGATTTCAGAAAAACCTGGAAAGATGCACATGAACTGATGCTGACTGAACTGAGCAGAACCAGGAGAACATTATACATGGTAACATCAAGATTATGTGATAATCAAGTAGGAGAGACTTAATTTTTCTTAGCAATGCAGTGATTTAAGACAGTTTTATAGACTTGGGATGGAAAATACCATCTGCATCCAAAGGGAGAACTATGGAGATGAATGTGGACCAAAACATAGATTTTCATTTTTTTGTTTTGTTATTGTTTACTTTCTCTTTCTCATGGGTTTTTCCCCTTTTGGGCTGATTTTTCTTGCACAAAATGTCAAATATAGAAACATGCTTAAAAGGGATTGTACATGTATAATCTCTATCAGATTACTTGCTGTCTTGGGGAGTGAGAAAGTTAGGGAGGAAAATTTGGAACTCAAAATCTTACAAAAATGAATGTTGAAAACTATCTTTACAAGTATTTGGAAAAATAAAATACTATTGAGGAAAAAAAAGAGAGATGGAGATATGAAATTCCTTTGAGTGATTACAGTTCTCTTCCAGGGGCACTTCAATGTTTTGGGGCTTTATGCAATCAACATAACAGCATCTGCACAAAGGAGTTAAAATAATTCACTATTGATGAAGCAGAAAAATAATCCAACTGTCTTAGAAGACATTTCAAAAGACACTAAAGAAACTAAGAGGTCCCCTCCCTTTGACTTCAGTCACCTTCCATATTTATTATTGGATATATATATGTGTATGTGTATATTTTCTGAGTCTGTTTCCTTATCTGTGAAATAGGGCTAATATTATCCACAGGATTACTGTGAGATTCAAATATAAAAATGTAAAACACTTTCAAATCTTAAAAGTCCTATGTAAATGAAAAGTATTAATATCAAGACAAGTTTAACTTAATATGTAAAGATTAACCTAGCTTCAAAATAAGACAAGACTGGAAGCAAGAAATGTGAGAAGCAGAAAGACTTGTTAGGAGGCCACTTCAATAATCAAGGTCAATCCTAACATCTTGGTCCTACATTAGGGTTGTGGTAGTAGGAACAGAAAATATTACAGAATTAGAAACAAGAGGAATTAGTTATAACTTGGACATGAAAAGTGAGTTGGAAGTGACAGAGATACAGAAAATAAAACAATGAAAGAAATTAAGGCAATAAAGTTTTCTGGGTTTTGGGTTTTTTGTTTTTTTTTTTTAACCAACTGAGGTTCAATGACTTGCCCAGGGTCATAAAGCTAGTACATGGTAAGTGTCTGAGGCCAAATTTGAACTTGTGTCCTCCCAATTTCAAGGCCAGTATTCTATCCACTGTGTCATCTAGCTAACCCTGACAATAAAATATTTTAAAAGTACCCAAGAGAAAACAAACAAAAAAGTTCAGATGGGACAAAAAAAAAAAAAAAATACAATGGCAATTTTGTGATTACTTTGTTAAATTTAGCATATACTTTTTTTAAAAAATATTTTAACAAGTTAAACTGCACATAATAGAAGTTCATGGTTTTATATGCAAACTTCTTTTTTTTGTTCTCTGTATTAAAATGCTCATGTTTGTGATTATGTTTGAAATGAAAATTTTGTTTTTTAAAGTAAGGGGAGGAACACTGGAAAGATCAAGGTACTTACTGCTAGAAAGCAAAGTCAAAAGAAGGAACAAATTTAGAAGTTATAGAGAACTGAATGTTGGCTCAACATAGGACATGCTGAGTTTGAGGTTATGGTGGGGGATCCAAATGGAGAGGTCTTGTAAACAGGAGGAGATATGAGTCTAGACCTAAAAAAACAAATTTGTGAGTCACCTGTATTACATTAGTAACTAAAGGTGAGGAATGAACTGACAAGGGAGCAATACAAAGATGAAAAGAGGTCAAAAACAGAATCATAGGGAACATTCTCTATAGGGTGTCAATAGGTCAAGAAACTATTGGAAACAGAGGGGTGGTAAAAGATAAAAGGATAACTAGAAGAATGTGCTTTCTCTCAGATCAAGAGGTGAGAGAGAACCCAGATGAAGAAGCATCAAAAAAAATGAGGACTGAATTTTTTGGTCAGGAGATAATTTTGGGACTGAGGAAAGGATTGCAAAAAAGGCTCCAAAACATGACAATGCTTTCCAAAAGTTAAGCAGTACTGGTCCTTTAGAAGAAAAGTAAGAAAATACACCTTCTTCCCTTAACAGAAGAGGTAGGGGACCATGGATACGGAATACCACATTTACTGTGGAAAATAACTGTGGCCATTGCTCTCATCCATTCATTCTGCCCGAGAAGAAGATGCTTGGGATAGATATCACACTGCTCACCCATGGGCTTGGGGCCTGTCAGTTACCTCTCCATTTCAGTTAGTCTGCCTGTTTACCAAGGGGTACAACCACTGGATAGGCTACAGCTTTCTGGAGCTACAGGTAAAACTGAGTGACTGGCTAGATACCAAAGATGTCTAGCTTTGAAAAGCTCAACATCAGAGGTGCTAGTCCTCTCCAGAGATCATATATATAAAAATGATAAGAGGAGCTAATGAGATCCTCAAAGAAAAAAAATCACTTTTCTGAAAAATTATATCAGGTTGGGACAGCTAGTTGGTGCAGTGGAGAGCGGGCATTAATATGTTCCTCATATTAACCACATTAAAGCATTTCCTAAAAAATACTCTAACTTGAAAAAAAAATTAAATCAATGACTCTCATTCCACAATGATTAAGAAACTAACAATAAAGGGTTTCTCTAAGATGACAAAAAACAATCAAGGTATATATCCAATATAACCTTATTCTAAGCACACTATTTCAGTGTCATAATATGCTACAGCCCAACAAATATCCTCCTCACATTACTGAAGAGTTTGTTATCTGGCCCATTATCACCTAACCAGCAGACAATCAGATGTAGAGACCTTACACTCCTCCTACTTTTAAAAGAGTTCATGTTTAATATTGTTCCTAAGATATTAACCATTCGCTATTCTTTAGTCATGTCTCCATGGCAAAGCAATTTAAGACATTAGATTATTCTTGTGTATTTATACGTACATACATACATACACACATACACACAATCTATCTTTAAAAATCACTTACTTTTGAAGATGAGGAGGGGTTTTTTGTGAATGGATCTGAGGTAAATGGATCACTCTTGACTTGTTTCTTGAAGTAATCATCGGAGCTACGAAATGGATCACTTTCTTTGAAAGGATCCCCTCCAAATGGATCTAAAATTTAATAACAGAAAATTAATAAACACTGTTTCACAAATGCTAGATACAACAGCAACTCATAGGCAAACTACTCTACCTGAATGTTCAAAAACATATATTTAAAGTTCCAACCAAAAGGAAACTTGCAAATTTAGATATGATCAATAAGGACACTAAAGGATAGACATACTAATTAACAATGCCATGGAGAAAAGAAGAGAGCACACAGCTGTGCTGCAAACATTCTGAGGCATAGTGGAAAAAGTCCTGGCACTGGCATCAGAAATCCTGGGTCATCATATACTAATTGTAAGACTGTGAGCAAATCACTTGCCTCAATTTGTCCATCTATAAAATGGAAGTAACAATCTCCACCCTGATCACCTCACAGGATTACTGTGAAGATTCAATGAAGGTTGTTTACAGAAAGGGCTTTACAAACCAGAAAGCATCATAAAAATAATGGCTTTGACAATCAACATTTAGAGAGGCACCTATGAACAAGTGACATAGATCCCTTGCTAAGAGTCCAAGGGTGACATTCTGTGGCATTGAACCAGGCTGTCATGGACAAGTACTATCACCTGGCTATCAGGAGCTTCCTTTGCAGTTTTGCTCCTCACCTTTTTGTGAAATGGACAAGAAGGGGTATAAAACTGCAAAAAGGAGATAAGATGACAATTTCAGCTTCCTTTAGAAACTGAATAAGACTTATGTTGGCCATCCTGCTAGGGGAACTAGGAAGGAGGTATTTATTTTTTCAGACATGATAAAATTGTTGTAGGATTTGAAAACCCTCAGGAATCATTGGATCCTTTAAGACATAAGATTTGAAAGCCCTCAGGAATCATTGGATTTTCTGAAAAATGATAAGACTCTTACAGGACTTCAAAATCTGCTGGAATCATTGGATTCCCTAATACATAAAAAGACTTTTGCAGGACTTCAAAAACTTGGGGGGATGATTGGATTCCCTGATATGTGAAGCAATGGACAATAGATTGGTTTTGGACTATCTCTTGGCTGCTGAAGAAGGCGTATGTGTGACTGCTGTTTACATACTCTCCTTCTAGGACTTCTGGCAATCTTTTATAACACCATGTTGATTTATATTGTTTGTTATACCGTTACTTGGGTGTACAATTCATGTTTGTTACACCACATCAAGCCTGCACTGACTGTGGGGAGAGTCATCACTAATAGCCTCTGCGTTATTGCTGTGTGCTTGTGTAATACCTCCCATGCTGATGGGTTTGTGCATAATAAGACCCTTCAGCCCAGAAACCCGCTAGCAACCCCCACTTCCCTTTGGTGCTTTTCATCTCCCTTCCTGAGATGTCAGGGAGGGCGTGATTATCTCCTTTTTAGTGCTTTCACCTCCCTTCCTGAGAAGTCTGGGGGGGGTCGTGATCACCTCTTTTTCAGTGCTTTCACCTCTTTTCCTGAGAAGTCAGGGAGGGTGTGATCACCTCCCCTTGGGGGCTCTGACCTCCCTGAGGAATCAGGGATGGCATGACCACCTGTGTTCTAAAACAAAAGAAAGCGGGAGATGTAATGGGCTGAGGCTCAAGTTGATGCACTGAGGTCCCAAGCACATGAGGCTAAATAGTAATTGGACCATACTCTATTAATATATAAGCTTGGAGAAAGAATGGCCCCGCCCACTCTTTGTGCAAGTCCTGATGTGTTGTATAGAAAATGACGATTTTGGTGGGTGGAGGCAGGGAGTGGAAAAGGAAGGGGAAGGAGAGACTGCTTGCATTGCCATTGTGACGGTTTGCTCAGCTCAGATCCCCGTCTGTTAGCTGGCTTCCTGTCACAGCTGCCCATATTGCTATTGCAATCTTTCTTGCCCATATTGCTATTGCAATCCTTATTCACCTCTTCACTTCAATAAAAATTGAAGATTTTTCCCTTAACCTGAATTCCTGACTCCAGCTGATTTTAAATACGTGGTCATTACAATGTTTAAGCAAAGGAAAGATATACTCTGTAAACTACATTACTCTAGGAAAATTCCATGAAAATATTCCTTGTAAAAAAGTCTTTTACCTGCTGAAGTTATTTGCTGTTCTGCGAAAGGATCATTCTGGAAGGGGTCACCTAAATTTAAAAAGGTGATTTTAAAAGATTAAAAAAATTAAATTAAAAAAATGTTTAAATGACATTTAAAAATCCTCAAATTTAAGGCTTCTGACAACATTATTTACTTGCATATTTCCCTTAGCTACTTCCCCCATTTGTGGAAGAAAAATGCTTTTCCTTTTGCCGCAGATGTTTTTCTCTCTACAAACACATCTTATTCTTTTGCTTTGAAATAGCAATTCTCACTAAAAGCACAATGTTTTTTTTCAAATATAAATACTATGTTTTAAAAAGCTGCATGCAGGCTGTTTGCCACAAGCTGGGGTAGGACAAACCAGAGAGCCAATCAGAACTCATTCCTGAGGTCAGCTCCTAGTGTAGTTCTGTCTTCCTGTGGCTTAAGAGGCCAGGCTGTCAGATTCATTCCTAATAGGAACAGGCAGCTAAAGCTCAATTTAGCAGATGTCTCGTCCTTCCCCTAAATGAGCTGTTTATCTACAATCTGAAACTTTAAAGGAAAAGAAATTTAAACACCATCTTGAATGTACTTGTAAATCACCTTCTTTTTTCTACCCTTCACTGTTTTTCTCACATAAAGCAATCTTTGGCTCTATGCTAAAGAAAGGAAAAAATGTCAGAAAAGCAATAATCCAATAGCAAAAACTTTGCTAGATTGCTGTGTGAGTGAATTACTGTTTTTTAACAAGGATATGACTAATGAAGTTTGTGAAGCATGTCTCTAGATCAAGAATGTTCATTAATTTCCACTTTAATCTGACCATTTTAGAATAAAATTATTATATAAATATGGCATTATAGGTACATAATCTTTTGATCAATATATTAGCCCCTACTTACTGCCTTTGAAGGGATCAGCTCCTTTAAACGGATCAGATTTGAAAGGATCCTCTGCCTGGAAAGGGTCTGTATGCAATTCTTGTGTACTGTTGCTAAATAATAAGGCTTTATTCTTGAATGGATCATCCTACAATTATATGGAGAAACAGTATAAGGCTTTTATCATTTAAAATTATAAACCAGTCAAAATGTAATTTCCAAAAAATATTTTCATGTTCCCTTCTAAATACTAAAATCCTAAAATAAACTGCTACTGAAATAAAAGTCAAAGAAATGCCTTCCTTAGTGTAAATTTAAGAGATAATCTGTAAGGTTTTATTCAAGTAACTGATAGTTTTTTCTCTTTTTTCACATATAAAGAACTTAGGTTTTCCCACTATGATTTTTAGAAAGGAATGCTATCTTCATTTTAAATTATTCAATTTACAGAGCATTTTTCCAAAATTCCCAATACCATTCCATTAAAGTAGAATGACTAAACTACATTACAATACTAAAGGGAGAAAAACCTATGTTTTAATATTATAACTATCAGAATTTATCATAATATATATATTAGGTACCAGCACAAACTAAGAGGGATATCTATATTCTTAAATGTACACTTTTTTTATTTTCTAAGTCCTATGAAAGGCTAATTTCTAATGTAAATAGTAATAAAGTATGCACATCATTTAGAAATAATGATCACATTTTAGTTATTGAAGACGTTCTGTTTGTTAGTTAAAACAGACAAGTTTCATTATAGCAGAACAAACATTAATTCTGCCAACAAGAGGAATTATTTAGTTTCCATTGGATTGGAACCCCAATTCCAAAATACTATCCAAATTGGCCAAACCTTAGGATTATTAACAAGTACAAAGCTGGGCCATAAAAACATAAGAAGCAGGTAAGAGAAAACTTCGTCAGTCAAGAATGTCTATGACAAAGTTAACAATACAATGAAATCAATTCCATCTAGCAATATGGTTTTCAGTGGTGCTTGGTTAAAATGCAGCTTATCAGATCTCCTAATAACAAAAGACCCTACCCAAATTAATAGTTTCCATTGTCCCCAATCTGGGATTCCGGGGTTTAAACCAAAAGCTATACCCTCTGCCGAATACAGAACATTTTTTTCTTACCTGAGAAAGATTATCAGGAGTCTTCAACAATATGCCTACCAAGGTAGGCATCAGAGTCAGATTCTTGGGCTATTTGCCCAATATACCCAGACAAGAACCCAAGATGCTTAAATAGTACAAGGATTCTGTATGAGTATAACACTGCTAAGGACCAAATAATAAAAACATTCAGCTAACATCCAGTGAAATTCTTGGATACAGGGGGAGAAAAAACAAAACAGCCTTAATTTTATGGGAGTGGAATAGGCAGGGTAGGGAAATAAATCTTTGGTACCATACCATGTTTGGAAGGTTTTACTTGTTTTCAAAGAATGATGAAGAAGAATGAGAAAGCTCAGTAACACTAAGAATGAAAACTTATTTTATGGCAGTCATCTTCATTTTCATTTTATATTTACATTGAGTTATTTTAGGTACTCCGCATTCCATCAACTACAGATATGGGATTATGATTCCCTGATTACTAAACCCCAGTTTGGTGCTCAGATCACAAAGTGACAGAATTATGAAATGGATCTCTAATGTCTCTCAAGGAACTGTAATTTATGTAAATCAGCATTCTTGGGTTCCTTTGATAGAAAAATTCTAAGGAAAATATTGGCACAAGTAATGTGGTTTAGTGTTTAGGTAGTTAACAAGCTATTAAAATAACATTTTTTTAAATGTAGAGATGCATCAAGGTGATCTATCCAATGTCTACTTATCAACGAAAAATATGAGTTGCCGTATGAGGCCATCTATGTGCAAGGGAAAAGGGCTGATGATGACTTGACTGACCATTATGGAAAAAGTAAACTCTCCTGAACTAAAAAATTCACTAATTATAGATGTAAGTTATGCATTTCTAAAGTAATCTGACAACTTTGAAATATCATCAAAGGCATTATCAACTAAATTTCTTTTTCTCTAGAAGAATGCTAAATCTATGCCTAGGATATGATAGAGAAGCAGGTCCTTGAAAGGAGGGTAAGGTTTTCAGTGAGCCTCAAGTCTTCAGTGATATTTCTTCTTTCAGTTAGAAGTGGGCAAAATGAATGGTGCAAAGAAGATGAGAATAGTATGCTTGGGATCAGATCACGTGAAAGCTTCAGGATGTCCTCAGCAGGGGCATCCGACATCTCTGCATATTGTAATCTCTCCACATTCCATGAGTCACTATGGGACCAGCCCTTCCAGTGATGAGACTTTTTGCACTTGTTTAGGTCATTCCTCAGACAAGAAGCTTTGTCAAGTGCCAGGCTCGTGGATGAAAATTCCCCAGCTAGGCAGAGTTTGTGTACTGCTGGCACAGCCAACAAAGACCCAGGGTCTCCAGTGGGACCCAATGTCACAATAAGACATGGGAGCAGAATTTCAGTGAAGGGTGTAATCAGATAAGAGAAAAGAAATGATGTTTTAAGAAACCTCTGTCACTTGGAGTTGGTGGCATTACTTGAATTTAAGAAATAACAGGATAAATAGCAACTTTCAGGTAGTATAAATTAAACTCTGCTTAGACAATGCTAGATGTATTTCTTCAGTTATTCATTCCCTTAAAACCAAAATCTGAAGGAGAATTAAAAAATGCCTCTCCTATGATTGATTATAATCATCATTTTGTAGGAAACAAAAATCCCTTTTCAAACTATGTTTATTAAAAAACAGAAACAAACAAATAAGGTTTTTAAAGTTGTATTTGTACAATAATTATTGATTTTTTGTTGTTTTTTCAAAAATTGGCAGTCAGCTTTTACTTAACATTTATGACATAAACATTCCCAAGATTAATTAAATTTCATGTAAACTTAGCTATACTTTAAAGATAAACAAAAATAATGAGAAAAGTAAAATCTCTGGGGAGGAAAACTGGCCATGTTACAAAGCACACTAATTGCCATGTCATCTCCAATTTTTTTCCCCAAGGAACCCAATCTCATAAAATACTGCAGAAGTGATACTTAAAAATGAACTGTATTAGGGACTAAAACCTAATTACCACAGTTCAAAGACCTAACATAAAGAATACTAGGCAAAATAAAATATGCCATTTTTTAAATAAAATTGGGGGGAAATACATAGGACAAGTAATGAACAGTAGAAAATTTGAACTTCTGGCTCATGTAATTTACAAAGATGACTATTAATATTTAATTTTTTAAAGTAATGTTTATAGACTCTAACATAAAGATTTCTTTGAGGAAATACTGACCTTTAAAAACGTGTGGAGCAACTAAAAGATACTTTGGATCACATGTTGAAAGTTCCATAAGAAGAAAGCTAACTGGTAAATAAAATGAAGAGGGAGTACAGAAGGAATGTCAGAGCATCAAGCAGTTGCTGGAGAGAAGAGGTAAATTAGGAAAACTAAAAAGCACTGTGCAAGAGAACCAGAGAAAGATAATTCTCCCTAGCTGCTAAATACAGCCAAACTGCATGGCTATACAGCAAAGAAAAATGTCAAGAATTAAATAGATTTAAAGATGTCAGGCATGTTTAGGAAAGAGTGCCTGCATTATTAGAAGGAAAGAAGGAATCACTTAATAAATGAGGCCAGAAATGGATAGAAGTTAGACCCCAAAAGAATGTCAGTAGTAACATTAAGTAAAAGCATGTGGCATAAAAAGTACAAGTAAGATAGAGATGAGAGCCACCAAAACTTTCAGACCAATTGCTTTCATTCTGTTTACCTCAACAGCACAAAAGTCACTAGATTAAAAAGAAAATTGTTTCTTCCCAGGAATGATATTTGGAAGCTTTGGAATAAATGGGCAAAGTTGTTATCTAGGGATGCTGTATGTATATAAATAAGCATCCTTGGAACCAAATAGCAAACACAAGGAACTAAACACCAACATAGTTAATATTGGGATATCTGCTCTGCAGTCATGAGCTTTAAAATAAAGTGCTAAGTTCTTAAACATTACAAACATTTCAGGTGAATGGAATAATAATATCCACCCAATCCTCTAGGTATGTTCTTTAAGATGAGTGAGTAGACAGGAGAAGAATAGTATCACTTCACTCTCTCTTCTTATAACTAAAAGCTGATTGCCATATTCCTTAAATCTTATCTTAAACTTTGATTTTAAAGATGATACTTCTGAAGAAAATATCTGTCACAGAAAACATGGCAGCAGTAAGAAGGAAGGCTCAGCAGAGAAAATATCCATGCTGTGGCTAAGTTAAACAGACAAATCACTGAAGGATCTCAGACATTTGGTGAGAGTCACTATACAAATACTTTCATTGCAAGTGACATTTCTTCAAAACAATTTTTAACATATCATTCTCACCCATAAGTACAGAGTAAGTACTTAAACTAAATATAATGATGAAAACTAGGTTACAGGAGCTATGGAAGTTAAGACCACAGCCAAAAACCTTCACTTTACAAAAACAAAATAAGACATGATTTACAAATTGATAAACTTGCTTGCTGTTAACATTGGAAAAAGTAAATCTTAATTATTACTTTTATTCAACCTTTACCATAGCTCCAAAACTGCCTTTTTCTTTCTGTGTGGCTCCTTCATTGAGATCAGCTAAGTTCGTCATGCCATCAGCAGGAATTCCATTCAGGGCTTCATTATACTGTTCAATATTTGTACTGGCTTCCTGGTGACACTCTTGCAGTTGAGAAAGTTTACTTCTTGCCTATGCGAAAGGAAAATGGTCACTATTATACAGCCCAAGCAAAGTAGGTCAACTGAAAGAGAAAGCGAGGCTGCACCTTTTCTTACTCAGATCCAAGTCCCACAACAATATGGAAAATAGAGACAAGAAGCACAGGATCTCAGTAGGACCTCAAAAGTCATTCAGTTGAATCCTAACCTGAAGTATGAATCTCTTCTACATCCTTTACAAAGATCATGAAGTCTCTGCTTGAAAAATCAAAGTACCAAAGGACACTGTCCAAATTTTTAAATAGCTCTGGCTATTAGATTTTCTTAAGAAAATGATAAGACACAGAGTTGGAATAGACCTACAAGAGTACTATTCCAATGCCCCATTTTGTAAGTGATGACACTTTAGTAGTAAAACTAAGGTCACACACTAGCCAAATCACATTAGAATTCAGGTCTTTGATTCCAAATCCAGCATTCTTTTCATGACACTATTTTGCTATCAAGACTACTGTTTACTGTTGAGTTCCATCTTATGGCTCCCCACTGATATCATTCTCCTCTATAATTCCAAGTCAATTAAGCTGGCTCTCTCTTCCATGTAACAACCTTTCAAAAATTTGAAAATGATCATGCCCATCCTTCATTCTTTTTCCACTAAGCTAAAAATCCCTAGATCCTTTAAATGATCATTGAAAAGAGAAGAAAACCATATATATTCTAAAATGATTCACAAGTTAATCAGCTTTCACTTCATAAAATACATCTGTCTGAATATCATTAGCAAATTCATGTTGGCAAAATATGTATTTTGAAATTGATATATTATTACATAATATATGATTATATATCTAGCCCCCAATTTAGATTTAATTCATAGAAAAGCTAGTTACAGAAACATAAATAATTTTTAAAACTTGAGACTAGAAAGTAATAGTTTCAGAATCTATGATTTCATCTGTCTGGGTATTCACTCAATTGATATAGATCATAACTTCTCTTTTCTTTAGTAGGCAGCTGCTTGAGTAGGTACAGCCAAATGTAAAAATCACCTGGTGGCCAGCCCTTTGGCTGTGCTTGGTGTGGCTGGTTCTTAGACAAAAGACACACAAATCCATACTAGGCTAGTTCTCAAAGTTTTTCCAGGACCAATAGGTCCCGGTAGGACCAGTTAGAGTCACCGCCATACCATGATGATAACCAGGTTTTGTCACTTAGAATCACTTGGGGAAAATGGAATTGGGACTACTTGAATTCAACTGTACTCTAAAAAAATTAATTTGAATGTAAGTAAAAACTGAGTCAAGTAAGTAATCATCTCACCAATGTTGAGTTTGATTACACCTTTTATTTGGAATGAAAAGGCCAGTAATGCTTTTTACAAGTCTTTTCATAGAAAACAAAATGTTAACAGCTTCTTCATATGAAGTAGGAGTCTTATTGAGGAAAAAATTGTTGAGTTCATCCAATCTAGGCCAACCTACTTATGAAAAATCCTTAAAATGTAGACTATGAGGACGGATAGGAACCCTAAACCAGGATGTGTAGTCCAGCTTTTACCCGATTCAAAAATCATTCCCTCTACAATGTATATGACAAGTGGCTAAATCTTTGCCTAAATACTTCTCCTCTAAATTCTCCCTCTACTTCTACCAGCCCATTCAAATGTAGGATAATTCTAATTATTAGAAAGTTCTTCCTTACATTGAGAAAAAATAGGTTTCCTTGTAATTACTACTACTGATCCTAGCTCAGGCCACTGAGAAAAAGAAATTGTGACAAGCTAAAGCTATGAAAAGGGGCAAAAAGACTTAAATATATTTAAGCATCACACATCACTAAGTGTCAGGTCTGTCCTTAACTATCTAAGGGAAACTAACAATCTAGGCTCATTCTAAAAATTCACAATACAGTCAGAAATTTAAAAATGAGACCAAAATGAACTAAAAGTACCATCTTTCTTATGTTATATCTCCTTTTATGAATAGCTAAGAGTAGCTCTTCTAAATTTGAAAGTTCGTTCAAAATAATTCATTTCTTAAAGACTCCTTCAAATTGATGTGCATATTCTTTCATTTTAAAGATAAAGACATGGGAATAGACTTTTTCTATAAATACCTAGAAAGTAGAATCAGGATTAAGGGGTTGAAATTATAGAAAGGAAAATAAAACATAAAGATCAATGTGAGCAGACATTTCCTAATGATTAGAGATAGCTAAAAATAGAATAGGCTGCCTAAGTACTGAGCTCCCCAGCAAAGGATAGTGTGGCAGATATTTGAAAAACAACAATATGCTAGAGAGATCTAGAAGGAATTTCATAACATATCAGGATAAGACAGGTCTAGATAATTTCTCAGATCTCTTCAGAATCAATACGAATTTATTCACTACTTAGAATATGCTAGGCACTAGGAATACAAAGAAAAAAAAAATAAAGGTCTTAGTCCTCAAAGAGCTTACATTCCATATAATACACATACAAAAAATAAATACAAATAAATGGAGTAGGAGCAGGAGCCTAACACTTCCATCACAAGTCTGCTGGAATTGGCCTGAATCCCAAACCCATGTACAAAACTTATCAGCCTTTTTTGTAGTGGCAAGGAACTGAAAACTGAATGAATGCCCATCAGCTGGGGAATAGCTGGATAAGTTATGGTATATGAATATTATGGAATATTATTGTTTTATAACAAACAATCAGCAAGCTGACTTCAGAAAGGCCTAGAGAGACTTGCATGAACTGATGCTAAGTGAAGTGTGTAGAACCAAAAGAACATTGTGCACAGAAACAACAAGATTATGGGATGATCAATTGTGATGGACTTGGTTCTTTTCAACATTGAAACGATTCAGGCCAATTCCTTGTGATGAAAAGAGCCATCTGTATCCAGAGAGAGGACGATGAGGACTGAATCTAGATCACAACATAGTATATTCATCTTTTTATTGTTGTTGTTGTTTCTTGTTTTTTCTTTCTCATTTTTTTCCCCTTTTGATCTGATTTTTCTTGTGCAGATGATAAATGTAGAAATATATATAGAACTGCACATATTTAACCTATAATGGATTACTTGCTACTTGAGGGAAAAGGGAGAAGTAGAAAAATTTAAAACACAAGTTTTGCTAGAGTAAATGTTTAAAACTATCTTTGCATGTATTTTGAAAAATAAAAAGATATTATTTTTAAAAAGAAAAAAAATAAAAATCACTTTGGCAGCTAAGTGGAAAATGGCCAGGAAGAAAATAAGAGTCATGGTAAGGAAATCAATTAAGAGACTGCTGCAACTGTCCACCTAAGTAGAAGCTGATGGAATTACCAAGTGAGAAAACAGGAGGAAAAATTAAAAGAAGGCTCAAGACAGAGCCAAAAAAGTCGATTATTAATACCTAAGGTCACATAGATTATAAGTGATAGCTGACATTTATATCATCTTTTAAATGTTTCACATACTTTACCTCACTTAACCTCAACATCCTATAAGGTGGACGCTAAATAAGGGAACTAAGACTCCAAGAGATTAACAAAAGTTCTCTAGTTAATAAGGAAGGCTTACAACTCAAATTTAAGTCTTTAAATATAAATCCAGGGCCATTTCAACCACACTTCAATGACACAAATTCAAAATCAGATGTCAGCAATAACTACTTTTTTCTGATATAAAATACCACCTTGCAATTATATAGAGTGAAGTATAATTATGTGAATGTACCTGATTAATTTCTTCTTGTGTTGACTTCAAAGATTTAATTATTGTTTCAAGCTGAACTTTCCCTGCTTGGATACTCTGCTCTAGTTGGGTTTCTTCTTGTTGCAATCGGTTCAATTCAGTTTTGGCCCTATTCAGGTCATCCTCCTGTGACTTTAAATCTGATTCCTGAGACTGAATCTGAGTTTTCAATGATGAAATCTGAAAAAAAATTATAATATACTTCTAAGAGCTGAATGAAATCATTTTAAAGCAAAATTTTTATATTATTTAAACAAGAACTGAAACCTAGAAGGAAAATTTGCAGATTTTAAACAATAAAATAAACTTATATTTCTAAGTCTTTGACTTTAAAATGAATTTTAATATAAAATGTATTCATCATAGTTTATTATTGTCCTCTTCTATCCTCTGTTCATTTATCTCTGTATCTGTGTATTTTTTTTCTCTTTACCTAGTTGTGTTCCTTGTGCACGCTATTCTTTTTTTGTTTTCTTTTTTGGTTAATTTTTTTTAAGGCTAAATCTTCTTATTTTATTAAGACTGAAAACAGAGTGCTGCTCACAGGTTCTATCCCACTTCTGATCAGCATAGATCTTTGACTTATTTTTGTTGCTGACCTGATCTGAGTCCCTTAGGAAATATGTTAGCCCCCAACTCTTGAGGTGTCACAATATTGATGCTGAACTTAGTGTGGACAGTTAATCAATTTAACTCTATTGCAGCTAAGAACTCCTGAGCTCAAAAGATCCACCAGTCTTAGATTCATCTAACAGGGATTACAGGCATGTATCACCACACCTAGGGTTTTGCTTCCTTCAAGATATTAGGCTTTCCAAATTACTTTATATTTCTTAAAGGTATCATTTGTAATTGTAACATGACTATCCATGAAATAATAATAAATTCACTATTTACATTTATATGATAGTTGTAAGGCTTAGAAAGTTCACCACATTCATTTATTTATATGTATATCTACATATAGACAGACATCTCATTTTATCTTCATTCTACCCTTGGTCAGATAGATAATACTGATGGTACTATTCCTATATTACAAATCAGGAAGCAAAAGTTCAATGAAGTTAAGTGAATTGTCCCCAGTCACATAACTGGTAAAAAGCACAAAGAATCTAAACAATACAAATAGAGATCCTTACACTTTTTTTCTGTTATCATGGAACTCTTTTCAGGATAATGTTTTTAAATGCATGAAACAAAATACATAGGATTATAAAAGGAAATCAATTATATTGAAAGTTATCAAAATACATTTTAAGTCTAGGGATTCCCATGTTAAGATTCACTGATTTAAATGATATATTCCCAATATTAGGATGGAATTATAGATAGTGGTTCAAAAAGTATGGTTATTTTTTGTGATATATTCTTCAATTCTTACTTAAATTTTCTCTTTCTAGTATCCAGCACAGAGTTCTGCATGTAGGAGTTTAATAAATGCCTATCAAACTGAATTGAATGCCAGAGTTAAAGCTTGAATACCAGGTTAGACTATACTTTAGAACAGACAACAAAAGATTACCATTTAAAGAAAGTTTTGAGAGGGGGAAAAATGTTGGTAGATAATTTTTTTTTTAATTTGCTAATTCTGTATGATCCTCAAATCTGGTTCAGGTAAAACCTGAATTGAGATTTTGTTTTTTTAGGAAGAAAATTACAATAAAAGCAATAAAGATGTGCAGTGATGATAAATGGGAATAAAATATCTTTATATGAATGAAAATAAGTAACAAAAATTTAATGTTTTTATAAAGTTTTTGTATATTGCAATAAAAGATACTATCAAAAACATGTATCAGAAAAAAAGATATAGGCTGATCATGTTACAAGAATGAGAAACAAAAAATTAAATCCGCAAGTTCTGAACTGGTATTCTAAGATTAAAACAAAGTTCTCCAGTATTCTGGGAAAATTTTCTATGAAGGATTTTTGGGAAAATATGGAAAAAGATAAGATAATGCTGACTGGCCTGTGATCTGTACTGTGTAGGTAATACTTACACTAACAGAATGAAAGAAGGACCTGAAGACTCAAATATTTTGACATCAATAATTTTTGAAGTTTAACTTTTTCCTTCTCCTTGTTTTAAGGATACAGTATGTAACTGAGAATAGAATGGTTTAACTAGTCCAATACAAAATTAAGCTTATAACAGGGAGACATAAAATTTCAAAAACAAGCCAACACTCACCATCTGTGTTTCTTCCTGGCATTTTTGCCTTACATCATTTAGCATATCTTTAAGTTTAGCTTTTTGCTGGTCCATTTCATCAAGGCGATCTTGAGCATCTTGTTTCTGAGCTTCTAATTCTTGTAAATTACTCGTTTCTCTGTCTAAGTCATTCTGCAATTCCTAAGGAAAATATCATAATCTGTTACAGAGTGAACAAGTTTGAAATGGCTTCTTTATTCATCTACACAGAAATATCTTGCTAATGTTTCCATGACCGGGGCACAATTTCCAACATGAAAACTTGTGGAGTAAAGTCTGATATTCAAAGCAAAAGCAGAAATCCTATAGCAAAGGATCTAACAGAAGTAGAATTGAATGGGGCTAGCCTCCAAAAATTAACTTAATAGCCTAAAGGAAAATAATAGATGCAGTAGTATATTTATAAAATTTATAAATTCCTTAAATTGTCAACTGAAAGATTTACATATATTTAACCCACAAAGTCCATTATCCAGACGTTTTTACTTTTTGTTATTTTTCTTTATCCCTCAGCCACAGAGAAAATAAAAAATCTAGAATATAATTTCTCCTCCACTGACCTACTTCCAAAGCTCTAAATATTTCAAAACAAAGAGCAGTTGAAAGGCTGTTCAATAGTTTATCAGCTAGTATTTGAAGAAAGTTTCTTCCTAAAATCTTTTTCACATTCTCATTCCATTAGCTAGCAATATGTAAAACAATTTACAAAAATTAAAGCTATACAAATGTTAAGTATTATTATGTTGATGACATCATCTTTCATTCTCCTCTCATTTGAACATTCAACAACCACCTATTAAGCACTTACTATATGCTAAACACTGGGGATACAAAAAAAAACCCAAAACCCAACAACAAAAAACATATGCTCACATCATAACAGAGGTGAGAACATATAAACAATCAGGTACATACAAAATGAAAGCAAGTAGACAGAAGTTCATCTCAGAGGACAGCACTAGCATTAAGAGGATTTAGGAGGCAGAGCCAAAATGGTAGAATAGCAGGAGATAGTACAATGAGTTTCTCCACAAAAGCTCCTCTAAAGAGAGCTTTAAAATGCACAGTACCAAATCCTGATGGAGAACTTCAGAAAAACTCACAGTAAGTCTGGTTCAGTCAAGATTGGCATAAGGAGACAGGAGAGATCTGCTGACACACTGACTCTCTTGTGTTCCCTAGAACAGGGAATAAACTATGTTTATTTAGACTAGGGTGAAGTCTATACAGGTAAAAGAAGGTGGTTTAGCCCAGATTGTGGAGGATCTAGATGTCTGTCAAGTAATTTATTAAAGCCAGACCCCATCTTAAGTATATAAAAAGAAAAGTAAGACAGTCTCTTACTGTCCTCCCACTCCCCATCCCAGGAGCTAGACATATGAAGAGGATGCAATACAATAAATGAATAAATAAGATCTACACAAAATGATTTTACTGATTATGATGGGAATAATATGCAGCATACTAGGGAGAAGTCATGAATAAAAATTTGGGAACTCAGAACAGGTTTCTCTCAGAAGGCAGCATATGAACCAAGCTTGAAGGAGGTGAAGAGATTAGTAAGAGTGACATGGTCAGTTAGGAAAATGGGGTTTTTAGACTGTTTACTAACCTGAAAATTCATTCAACATACCTTAAGTAGAGAATGAAAAGTATGATTATCTCAGTAGATATAAAAAAAGCCTTTGACAAAGTACAAAACTTTTTTGTACTTAAAAACTTGAAAAATCCTAAAACTAAAAGCACAATTTCTTAAGCTGATTAAAAAAAATTACCCATCTAAAAACCAAACTCACATTATATATGATGGAAAAATATAAAAAGCTTTTCCTATAAATAGAGAAATAATCAACAAGGCTGACCCCTTTCCCTCCCATCATTTGACATGGTTCTAGAAATGCTACCAATAAAATTCAAGCATGAAGACAACTAAAGAGGACACAAAATTACCCCTTTTGGCTGATGACAGGATAGTTTATGTAGAAAATTCAAGGGAATCAGTAAAATGATTATAATTTAGAAAGTAGCAGAATTAATCCCACAAAAATCTACAACATTTATATATAATAATAAAATAATCCAGGGAATAATAAGAAAAGTACCATTTAAAATAACTACATCAAGAAAATGACAGGCATTCTGAAATCAAAGCTGAATTGGAAGAATGTATTAAAACAATCAAAATCAACACTATCAAGCTTAAAGCGTATCTTCAAAACTTATAAAAATTTATCATAACACATTTGAAAAATACTTTTACAGAGTCCTGTTATCAAAATGTTGTACCTGTTATGTTATGTTAAAGCCTATTGTTGTTGTTATTTGTCCTTTCTCAAAAAGGACCAAGACATGAGGGATGTGATACCATAACATGCAAATGAATTGGATTTCAGTGAGGCAAGACTGTGCAGATCACCAGCTTCACTTTCCAACTTGGGTCCAGTGGCCAGACATAGGTGAAGATGACTGGAGATGGCCCTGGACCTTTTTAAGCTAAGGTCTTCAACGGCTCTCAGTTTAGCTGAGGCTGCACCCATTCAGTGATTAGGGATAGGTAGCAGTAGAAGCAAAGAATCTCCTCTTTCATCTAGTGTACCCCCCTCAAAAAAAAAAAAAAAAATGAATGAATGGATTTGGGAGGGGAAGACACTCAAGGTTTCTGGGCAAAGCAGAAATGACAGCTATTTACATTCAATCTGAGTCAATCAGGACCCAAACAATATACCTAGGAGCTATAGAAGTATGAACCCTTCCTAACAAAAAAGGAAGAGGATTGATTAATAAATGATAAACAGGTCAAAAAACCTTGGAAATACTTATGGAAAATGGATCCATGATTTAGTCATAAAGAGTGAGCACATTAGGAAAGCAAAAAATAGTTTACTATAATATCAGATCTTTGGAAATGGGAGAAATTTATGGCCAAAGAACTAAACATTATGAAATGCAAAATGGATAACTTTGATTACATTAAATTAAAAAGGCTTTGCAGAAAGAAAACCAATGAAGCCAAGATTAGAAGGGAAGCAGAAAGCTGGGAAAAATTTTTACAGCCAGTGTTTCTGATAAAGGCCTCATTTCTAAATTATATAGAGAACTGACTCAAATTTATAAGGATACAAGCTATTCCCCAATTGATAAATGGTCAAAGAATATGAACAGATAATTTTCAGTTGAAGAAATTAAAGTCATCTTTAGTGGCATTAAAGAAAGTTCTAAATTACTATTGATTAGAGAAATGTAAATTAAAACAAGGTTGAGTTATTCATGATTAGGCCAAGCTAATATAATAAAAATAATAACTCTGCCTAAATTGGTCTACTTGTTCAGTGCCATACCAATAAAACTGCCAAAATATTATTTTATAGAATTAGAAAAAATAATAACAAAATTTACCTTGAAGAACAAAAGATCAAGAATATCAAGGGAATTAATGAAAAAAATTAATAAAATACAAAGGATGGTAGCTTAGCAGTACCAGACCTAAAACTATATTATAAAGTAAGAGTCATCAAAACAATTTGGTACTGACTAAGAAACAGAGTGGTGGATCAATGGAATAGATTAACTACATATGACATAATAATCAAGGCCTATAGCAATCCAGTATTTGATAAACCCCCAAACTCCAGCTTCTGGAATAAGAACTCACTATTTGATAAAAATTTCTGGGAAAACTGGAAAATAATGTCAGAAAATCAGCATAAACCTACATCTCACACCCCAAACCAAAATAACATAAAAACATCCATCAAAATGGATGCATGATTTGGGCATAAAGGAGATACCATAAACAAATTAGGAGAACAACGGATAATTGACCTATCAGATCTTTGGAAAAGGGAAGAATTTATGACCAAAGAAGAACTAGAGAACATTATAAAAGGCACAATAGACAACTGTGATTACATTAAATTAAAAATTTTTTGCATAAACAAAATCAATAAAAACAAGATTAAAAGGGAAATACAAAGTTGGGGAAAAATCTGATAAAGGTCTCATTTCTAAAATATATTAAAAATTGTGTCCTATTTGTAAGAGTATAAGTCATTCCCCAATTGATAAATAGTCAAAATGAACAGACAATTCTCAGATGATGAAATTAAAGCCATCTATAATTACATGAAAAAATACTGTATAACACTTTTGATTAGAGAAATGCAAATTAAAACAATTCTGAGGTACCACTTCAACCCTCTCAGATTAACTAAAATGACAGGAAAAGATAATGATAAATGTTGGAGGGAAAACAGGAAAACTGAGAGACTAATGCATTGTTGGTGGAGTTATGAAATGATCCAACCATTGTGGAGTGCAATCTGGCACTGTGGCCAAAAGTCTATAAAATTGTGCATATCCTTTGATCCAGCAGCATCACTAACTGGGTCTATATTCCAAGGAAATTATAAAGGAAGGAAAAGTATTTGGAATTAAAAATCTTATAAAAAAATGAATGATGAAAAATATCTTTACTAAAAATGTTAGTAACAGCTTTTTGTGGTGGCAAAGAATTGAAAAATGAGTAAATGTCCATAATTGGGGAATGTCTAAATAAGTTATGGTATACGAAATTAATGGAATACTATTGTTCTATAAGAAATGATGAACAAGCTAATTTTAGAAAGGCCTGATAAGATTTATACAAACTGATGTTGAATGAAACAAGCAGGACCATGAAAACATTGT
Source organism: Antechinus flavipes (assembly GCF_016432865.1). Taxonomy (NCBI): domain Eukaryota; kingdom Metazoa; phylum Chordata; class Mammalia; order Dasyuromorphia; family Dasyuridae; genus Antechinus; species Antechinus flavipes. The sequence continues at coordinate 667,474,544 of NC_067398.1, forward strand.
ACACAACAGTAAAATTGTGTAATCATCAACTTTGACAGAACTGGGTCTTCAGCAGTTCAGTGATCCAAGGCAATCCCAATAAACTTTGGATGGAAAATGCCATCCACATCCAGAGAGAGAACTATGGAGACGGAATGTTTAAAACAAGACATGCTATGTTCATTTTTTTCTTTCTTCTTTTCTGTCCTCATGGTTTTTTTCTTTTGTTCTGATTTTTTTCTCTCCCAATATAATTCATTTGGAAATGTATAAAAAAATTACTCTGCATGTATAGCACCCCCCCAAAAAAAAATTTGCTGTTTTACATGTAACTGGGGAAAATAAAAACTTTTTTAAAAAATTAAAAATAAACATAAGGAACATTAAAAAATAAAAAAGAAATACTTGTGGAACCAAATAATATTAGACACTGAGAACTTGTTTAGGGAGGAATATGAAAAATGAAAAAATGAGAAAAATGATTAGAAAGAAACTTCACAATAGGAAATACTGGAAGACTAAATAAACATTAGATAATTATTATAGGGACTTTAAAAAAAATACCTAACTTAAGAAATAACATAATGAATGTTTTAAAAATATAAATCTGGAAGCCATGATTAAATTAAGGTTTGAAGAAGGAAAGCAATTCAAAGATTTGAAGGACTGTTATATAAAAGAGGAATTCAACTTCTTAGAAAGAAAAGAACTTCAAGATTAAGGTCTTACACTGGGAATAAACCAAAATGGATCTGTGACTTGATGATGGAACATTAACTATACAAGAGAGTTCAATGGAAAAGGCTAACAAACAGCATTATTCTCCCCAACATTCCTGCTGATTCTCAAAGCTGCTCCTTGACTATACAGTGATACTTTTCTCCATTTCTATCCCTTTGGGAAGAAACCCAGAGTTCCCACTCTGAATCAACAAATCCCTTATTTCCCAATAGTCAAAGACCTCAAGCAGCCCATCCACATCCCTGCAAGGCATGACAAAGTGAATAGAGTAGTAGCCCAAGACAGCACAAGCTGCATCTTTTACATATTATGGCTTTCTGCTCTAAGCCAGTGATGTCAAGAAGAAATAGATCTGTAAACTGTGCATACCTTTAGATGCAACAATACCACTACTAAGTCTGTATCCCTAAGAGATCTTAAAAAAGGGTAAGGGATCCACATGTGCAAAAATATTTATATCAGCACTTTTTGTGGTGGCAAAGAACTAGAAATTTAGAGAATATCCATAAACTAGGGAATGGCTGAACTAGCTGTGGTAAATAATTATAACAGAATACTTTTGTGGAATAAAAAATGATGAATAGGCAGATTTCAAAAAACCTGGAAAGACTTTCAAAATAAGCAGAACCAGAAAAACATTGTATATAGTAATAGCAACATTGTGTGATAATCAGCTAATTATTATTGGCTTTACTCTTCTTCAGCAACACAATGATCCAAGATAATACCAAAAGATGCATGACAGAAAATGCTACCCACATCCAGAGGAAAAAACTATAGTCTGAATGTAGGTTGAAGCATACTATTTTCACTTTTGTTTTTGTTTTTCATGGTTTTCCCTTTTGTTCTGTTTCTTCTTTCACAACATGATTAAAGTAGAAATATGTTTACTGAGTAATGCTGGTAGGAGAAGAAACTGGAAGTGACAATGAGGGATAAGCATTCCAACCCAGTATATCACACTAACTCTCAATCAATCAATAAATAAGTATTTATTCAGTACCTACTACGTGCTAGGCCCTGCACCAGATGATGAGTACACAAAGTGAAACAGTCCCTGCCCTAAAGGACCTTTCATCCTAATGGTAGAAGACATGTGGAAGACACATACATAGTTTAAGTGGAAAACAGTCACTCAGTTAATAATTATTTATTAAGTGCCTAGTAGGTAGTAGGCACTGTGCTAAGTGCTAGAGACAAAAAGAGGGAACAAAAGATAGAACCTGTCTTCAAGGAGCTCAGAGACCACAATCTTGTGGGAGAAGGCACTACCAGCTGGGTCCCTCCCCCAGGAATAGGCAGCAAAAAATGCAGAGGTAAATGGAAACAGAGATCTCAGGGGGAAGAATGGGATAAGTGAGGGATATGAAAGGGCCTGATGTTTTCTGTATAGATGAGAACATTCGAGTATGTGGGAAAGGCAGCATCAAAAATATGAAGGATAAAAAAATTAGCCAAGCAGCTGAGACAGGATACACAAAAGAACCGGGAAGACTGGTCTTGACACTTATAACTTAGAAGATCCTTTAGCTTACATCAGTTTCTTTATCTGTCACATGTCAAGTAAGACTAGAGCACCTCTAAAATCCCTTGCCACTCAAAACCCAGAAAAATCCCAGAATGGGCCCTTTGAGAAGTGCCATCTGCTTGGCCCCCACCACACTCACACAGAGGGCCATAGTCCATGAGGGCAAGGAGCAGAAAGGGAGCAGCTGAGGTGACACAAAAGTCCCAAAGAACTGCTGTGGGGCCTAGCGGCAGACAAAATCACCAGGCTACCGGCATGAAGCTCAGTCAGAATGACACTACTAGAAACATGTGTGGGCAGAAGGAGGGCTCTATGAGGGAGTCATACCAGCAGGATAACTCTGGAGGCAAAGCCCCATCTGGGAACAAACATGTCTGTGTGGGTATACACCCCCTAGAGAGTAAAACAGCTGCATTATGGGGTAAGCGGGTCTTGCCACTAATTAACCCAAATTAATCATTTTATTGGATCAATCTCAGTGAAAGACTCTCTCCAGTTCAGCAGTGGCACAGGTGCTCTTACCTGCACTTCACTAGTTTTCTGCCTGATGGCTTCTTCCTTTTCTCGAATGTCTTGTTCCAAGGAATACTTCTCTCTGAGTGAAAAACACACACCCAGACTCAGTAAAGCAACACATACTTATTGAGGTATCCTGAGATTCTTCCTCGTCCTCTTGGTTTACCCATATATCCTGTCCATCCTACAAAATTCAACCTAGATTCTACCTCTTCCATGAAATTTCCCCACAATCATGGCCCACACCAAAAGTACTAGCCACTACACCTTTCACTCGTTCCTTGATACTTATTGTCTGTACTGAAAAATTCCTTTGTAAAATACCACTGGTCAGAACCAGGTCAGAAAGGTCTTGAGTGGGACAATACAGATGGTCAGGAAGACCCAAGTTCAAATCCAACCTCAGACACTTACTAGATGGGTAACCCTGGCCAAGTCACTTAAATTTCTCCTTGCTCTAGTTTCCCCAAATGGAGATCACAGCTGCACCCATCTCACAGGTATTTCTGTGAAAATCAAATGACTTAAGTATATAAAGCACTTAAAGTGCAATAAAAGTTTTAATTATTATTATCACCATCATCATAACTATTAATAATAATAATATATTGATGAGCACCAGAGAGATGCAGTTGAGGGAAAGGCAGTGAGGCCAAAAGAAGTATAAAAACTAACAAAGAAAATAAAGTGTAACAATTATTTGGAGAGCTGTAAGTGGAATAGTGAAGAATACCAGAGATTAAATTTAGAGAGGAAAAATTCAAAATAGGAAAGATGAAGGAAAAAAGACAAGAGGAAAGAGACTCAAAAAAGATGAAAGCAGAAAGATCTAAAAAGAAAGAAGGGAGAAAATTTTAAGCTCAAAGAGAGGAAAATTAAACAATGAAAAGGACTCAAAGAGATGAAGATAGTAAGACAGGATAAGTAAGAAAAGATTAGAGAAGGTAAAAAAAACAGTGTTATTATTAGGTTAACAGATGTTCAAAAGGTGATGAGAAAGACAATGTAGGAATGAAAACATCCACAAGCCAGGGAACAAGAAAAAGACTAAGGATATCACATCCAGGAAAAGTGGACAGAAGCAAGAATTTTGCTGCAAACTGCAATGAGTAAATGGTGTCTGTATTTTTGGCACAGCAAAGTGGATGTTATCTACGTTCAAAGGGCAGCCTGGTCTCCCCCTAAACAAAAAGGCAAAGGAAATGGAAGAATGCTTCTCCCTCTCTAAGGTATCATGAAAGATGAAAACCTCCTTTAAAAAAAAAAAAGAATAATAGAAAGGGAAAGAAGAAGGGAGGAAGGGAAGGAAGGAAGGCAGGAAAGAGGGAGGGAGAAAGGGAAGGAGGAAAAACAAACAAACAAACAAAAAAGGCTTACATTTGAAAATTTGAAAAAAAAAATTAAAAAGATTGGGTGAGAAAAGTTAACACATACAAGAAAAAAAAGAACAAAGACCTTTGAGTAGTTGGAGCTAAGAAAAAAGTTAAGATTTTTCCTGAAAAGGAAGAAGCCAGATATGTATAGAAGATTCAGCCGCTTATCATTCAAGAAATGATGACTTGGCTCCATAGAAGGTTGACAGATGATGGAGTCCCTTTAAAGATTATTGGGAAAAAGAGGAAGATCAAAAGAGAAAAAGGATTTCTTCTTAGGTCAGTGAGATAACTGACTAGAGAGATCACAGAAAGAGATGCCCAATTCTTTGCATTTACTTCCAAAGAGAATGATTAGACTAGAAAGTACAGGGAGGGAAGGGAACTGGGAGGAGAGGGGAGGGGGAAGTTAATACTAAAGACATTAGAGGAAAATAGTAAGAGAGAAGCTAGCTACCATTGATGAGTTCAAGTCACTTGGACCAAAAGAAATCATATACCCGAATACTGCAAGAACTAAAATAAAATTTACTGAGCTCTTCTCAACATGTGAAAGATCATGAAGAATAGAAGGGTACCATAAGATTGGATAAAGGTAAATATTCCCAATTTCCAAAAAAAGGAAGAAAAAAATTTAGTCTGCCAACTAGAGAAATAATCGATTAAGTCTAACTTCAATTTTTGGCAAAATTCTAGTATATATTATTAAATGATTATTGAACATTTGGAAAAGAAACAAATCATGAAGAAACAGAATGCCTTCATCAAGAGTAAGTCATATCCCAGACTAATTTATTTTCCTTTTTTTGACAGGTTGACTGAACTGGTAAATCAAGAGAGTACTAAAAAATTGTTCCTATAAATTTAGCAAAACACTTAATAAAAAGTATGTAAAGAACTTTGCCAACTTAAAACACTATATAAATGCCACTATTATTGTTGTTGTTATCACCTGATACTCTTTTAGAAAAAAGCTTAAAAAACAATCATCATACAATGAGGAAGATTGGAAATTGTCTGAATGTGAGAGATACAAAAGAATTATTGGCACGATGAAGTGAAAAGAATGTGAGAGATGGAACCAGGCTCTGGTTTTCCTTAGCACTGACACATACCACCTGTGTGATTTTGGAAAAGTCATTTCAATTATCTGAGTCTTGGAGTCATTATTTGTAAAATAACAAGACAATATGACATTCCAAGATGTCCCTTCCACCTCCACATCCATTGTCTCTCCACTGGTGCACCTTAGGAACCTGAACCTGGTCCTAGACTGTTAAGCAATTTTATCACTTCAGATTCAGATAAAGGGCAATGATCACAGGTGCATCAAATAAAGGAAACAACCCAAACTGGGAGAGAGAGCTAACCCACTTGATGACAGAGTCAGAATCCAAAAAAATATTGACTGGCTAAAACAATTGGCCAAATAAGATAAAATTTAACAGGAATAAAGGTAAAATCTTATACTTGAGTTTAAAAAATCAATTTCAAAAGTGTAAGATTGAGGAGACATGGATAGACAACAGGTTGTCTAAGAAAATTTTTACAAAACTATGTGTAAAAATGCAAAGTGGGTGTCCATACTATGTCCCAATAAGTCACTCAACAATTATTTATAAAGGATCCACTACATCCCCATTCTAATCTATATTTAAAGATGTAGAAGATGGAAACAGTGTGAATGGAAGCCAAAAGTATTTAAAGTGACGGTCCTACTAAGCTCTGCCCTAGTTAGGTAACTTGTAGACTATTGTAGTAATTCTAAGAGTAACATTTTAGGAAGGACATTGATAAGCTGGAGGTTATACTTCACGTTAATGGCATTTAATAGAAATGGAACATTTGGAAAAAAGAACATTTAAAAGTTCTATTTGAAGAGTCATTATGTGAAAATAAAATCACTTGTTCTGTTTAACCCTAGAAGGTAAAGAGAAGAAGGGCCAATGGTGAGAAGGTGCAAAGCCCAATTGCTTTCACCCCAACCTTCTACCCCGCAAAAAAGAGTGCACCATTTTTCAAATAAGAATTAGAAGGTTAATTTTAAGATCCCCTACACTTTTAAAATAACATGATTTCTGTGAGAGGTTTCATCCACAGCCATACACCTGGTACAGATTTATAAGCAAATATAGCATGCCTCAGAGAGAATCTGGTGTACCAAAGTGAGGGCTATCAAATGTTCTCAAGTAAAAGATGTCACTGAAAAAATCCATTAAATGAGTCAATAATTAAACAGAACTCATACTTATTTTTTCCCCAGCATCCTTCCCAGCACAGGTTTGCAACACCAGGGTCATCCTCAACTCCTCACTATCCTTCCTTCATCATGTCCAATCAATAACTAAATGTTGTTTCTCTCTACACCATCATTCATATATATCCCTTTCTCTTGACTCATCAGCCAAGCTTAGCTCCTCACCACTTCTTTACCAGACAATTGTCACGGCCTCATCACTGATCTCCTGGCTTCAACTTTCTCCCTACTCCAATCTGTTCTTCAGAGACCAATTAGAGTGACTTTCTTTAAGTTCTGGTCTAACCACAACACTTCCCTACTCAAAACTGAAGTAGCTCTCTATTACCACTAAGAAAAAATATAAATTCTCTTGTCTGGAATCTAAAGCTCTTCACCTAATCCCAACCTCTTCATTATTCTAGAATCCAGAAATAGAGACCAGTATGCTGGCTATTCTGTACACATAATGCTCTAGAGCTCCCACTTCAATACTTTTGCACTAGCCATTCCCTATGTTTCTAATACATTCTCTCTTCTTTATATCCTGATGCCAAGACTTAGCTCAAGCACCACCTTCAAGAGGAAGCCTTTTCTGACTTTCTCCTATCCCAGTTCCTATTGCTTTTTTAGATGATTAATCATGTGTATTTGTCTATGGTAATAGAATGCAAGTTCCCTGAAATCCAGGGTTTCACTTTTTCCTTTGAATCTCTATTAGCACACAGCAATAGGTCATAGGCCAAAGATGGCACATGGTTATAAATACTTATTTAGTGACTCATTAGGACATAACAGAAACATCAACTTTCCATTTTTACATATAGTTTTTCCTTGATCTTTCCAAGGAATTACTATGTATTTTGTATAACTTTTAGAGACATTTTAGGGAGAAAATGCTAAAAGCAATTTATGAGATACCTTTGCAGCTGAGCAATCTCCTGACTGATATCATCAAGTTCTTTTACTCCTGTGAATTCCCCTGATCCAAGAATACTTGAACTATCCTAGAAAAAAATCCAAACATGCAATAAGGTAATCATTTCTTAATGTCAATGAATATTATGATTAACTGATGCCCAGAGGAGCACCCACACTAACACAAGTTTTAACAGAGTAAAGCAGAAGAAAGGAAATATGTCCAGTGGATTTATCCCCATTCCCATGTGGCTCAGGTGCTTTCTGGTCTCCCTTACACCTGAAGAGAAAACTCACCTGAAGAGGAGTGTTTCTTTCTGAGGGAGGAATCATGTCAGAGGACAAAACCTGAGGAGGATCAATTCCTTTATGAACCTTTTGCTGAATGAAATACATGGCTAATGCAAACTGCTCCTTGCTTAACTTTCCCGTCTGCCTTGTATCCGCCAGGGCCCTGTCACAAATGTGGAAACACCAATTACTTATTAAATAGATCAATCCAACATGACTAATAAATATAAAATAAAAATCCAATCTTCCAGTGTTTTGGAAAAAACCCAGCTCCTCCACAAAGATTACCATGACAGCAAAAAGAATGAAATGAGCCATTTTCTTTTTTTCCCATCCCAATTTCTACTTATCTTGCTACTGAGAAGCTATGACTAAGGTTCTATTAACTGAAAATGTCTAATTATGTCACTACTATGGGAAAGAAATCAAAAATCCATCATCACTTGTGATTGTGAGCCTGATGTTGAAAGACCTCAGGTTATTTAGGAGAGTCTTTGTTTAAGCAGAGAATATTACATACAAGGAGGGGACGTTTATTTCTCTAGCTCCAGTGGCTGGTGCTTAGAGATTATAGGCTACACATAAAGGAAGCAGCATCTCACGTGTTCTGGGTACTGCCCTGTCTATATCACGTGAATATTTAACAAATATTCATTTATTAGACTTTTAAAAAGTAATTTCCATCCCTAACAGCTACTCTAATCATAGAATATCATTCATGAAGCATGAAACTAATAAATTTTATCGATTTATACAACACATCTAAAGGTATCTGTGCATTTAGAAATCCCTCTGAATATCTCCTTTTTAAATGAAAAATAAACAATGCCACCTAGCTTCCTTTAAATCTGATCTGACTATGGAGGGAAGTTTTCTTGCCCCGCACCCCTACTCTCATTCAATCAATTTCTATACCAAACAGAACCACATGAGTAAGTTATTATCAACAAGCTGAGTCACAAATCTTTGTGAAGTGGTAACTCCTACATTGTAGGAGAGAGGACCTGAAACAGTCCTCTTTACTGTATGTAAATTCACTGTTTTATACAATCATGAAGGGAATGAAAGCATCCCACAAACCACTTAGCAATGCTAATTAGCACTTCTCTACTAGGGAGGCCAGTCACTCCTGGCCTCAGTCTCTCAACACTAAGACTTCTCTGGGTCTCAGTTCCCTCATCTGAAACATTAAGAAACTGAACTATATGTTCTCTTGTTATGCCACAGTTCTCTTTAACTGTCCTGATTCAGTCTCCCTGTACGAGTTTCCCATGTCTCAGTTTCCTTAACTGTTCTGTCTCAATCTCTTTAGTTGTAAATCCCCCTCTGACCCAGTAAGACTGAGGACTATTTGTTCAAAGGTTATAAATTAGCAAGATAAACAAGAGAGTAGACCTCCTGACTCTTTTCTGTCCTCAAGGATTTACAATATCCCTCTAAAATATTCTAAGATATCTCATTGATATCTTTACTTCTTTGTATTCAGACATCCTGTCTCTAGGTTTTCTAGGATTTATGGCCTCCCCATCCTGATAGAGGTTTTCCCTTACTTCTTACCCCTTCCTTTGTTTAGAGAAAAGGTATTTAAGAAGTTGGGGTTCCTCTATTCATTGCTGGAGGCTGGCAGCTGGCAGCTGTATGCTGGACGCTGGATTCTTTGGGATGACAGTCTCCTCCAGCCCTGGGACCAACATGGATTCCTTGGTCCCAGTACATCTTTATCTCTGTCTGACTGGATAATTTGAGATGAGAGTCCTGTCCAGTCAATCTTACTCTCCCATTAATAAAATATTAAAAACTCTCTAATCTCTCTCCTGCCTCAGTTTCTCTGGCATTACACTCTGGGTTCTTGAACAGTAAATAAGGCAACACAGAGCAAAAGGAAGACTGTACTGAAAAGTCAAAAATCCTGTATATAATCTGTAACTGTGTCACTACTAGTCCTGTAACTGTGGAAAAATCACTTAAAACCCCTTATCTGGTTCCTTATCTGAAAAAATCAAAATATTAGTGTCAGCACTAGCTATACCTCATCAGAGTGTTGAGAGGAAAAGATTCTATAAACCATAAAATACTACAAAACTGAAATTATGACTAACCATTTCCAAACTGGAAAAGATAAATTATCCATTCTCTTTTTAAGATTCTCAAATGGAAAAACTTCTACATCTCAGCAACCTATTTGGGTAATTAGGCACTTAAAGTTTTTTTATATGAAACAACAAAACAAAAAAAAAACAAGAGGCCTCTATTGCAGCACTGCAAGATGTACAGAGTAGACTGCTCTGAGCTAGTGGGAGAACCAAGAGGAAGTTCAAATAAGGGCAACAAGTATACAAGACTCTATATAACAAGATAATTAGACAGTGGGATAGCACTGGTTAGCTAGGAGTGAGAGGTGGATGATTACCCATTCCTGTTAGAATTAAATATTTTGAATGAAATCTGTTAGAGATTTTCCCATAGGATGATCAGTATGACTGTATAAAGCAAATGTTAACTAAAATATATTTAATATAGCCTCCAGAGTCATTTTCAGGAATTAATATTCCACTGCCAAAATGTAAGCTCCTTGAAAGCAGACATTAGTTCACTTTTCAAATCTTTCTACCTTCAGCACCTGACATACAGTTTGAGACAAATCAAGTGCTCAATAGATGCCTCCTGATGAACTGCTCGTTTATCCAATGATACTTCTACAGTTCAAAAATCACATTTGGGATTCCACTTGAGGAAATATGTACTGAGTAAACCTTTTTTAAAGAACTCATTTTATTAGGGTGAATAAGGGGCTGAATTAGACAAATGGAACAGATAATTGAACTGGAATATCAATTAAGATAAAAAACAAAAATCAAGAAAAAGGTATGACTATAAAGTAACAGCTCATGCATAACCAGATCTGAAGCAAATTCCAAAGGGAATTACCTTGAGGAAAGCAAATACTTATTTGTCTAAATTCTGCTCTATTTGCTTTAAAAAAAAAAAAAAAAATTATGTCACTACCGTATAATCACAGCCTGAGAATTTTCTCACTTGGATTCGAATTTACCTCAGTATAGAATTACAACCTAAACCCAAATTTTCAGATGTTTGTGGTTGTTGAGTTTGAGTTGAGTGGAGAGTAATTTCAAAAGTAAAGGGGTACTCTCAAATAGTTCATTAGCTTCTATAAACTTTTATGCAGAAAACTAAGAACAGTTTGTCCCCTTACACTAAAATTTCATGTAGCAGCTATAAAAAATATTATTAAATTATTCCTTGATTTTATCTAAGGTAATTGGCTACTGCCTTTTCTTTCCTTTTTTCCCCCACCTAACTCTCTCAGTAATCACATCCAACTCCAAAATAGGTTTCAATCAAAAAAAAAAAATTTCTGAAGAGATTTTCAGTTCTTACCATATGTGTGCCAAAAGACTCTGAGTCAGACCTGAGTGAATAAATATTTCTTTCACTTCCTGGCCACTCACATAACCATCCATGTCCAAATCAGTTTTCAGGAAAATCTCATCAAATCTCACTTTATCCGACATTGGTACCACCCAATTCACTGTTGGCTTAAAAAAAAAAAAAAAAAGTTTAAAATGAGTCATCTTTAAGAGGATCACTGAATCCACACTTTTTATTACCAAAAGATAAGAAATGACACACTGGCTAAAACCAACAATCCATTCATTTTGGAATTTTGTCTCACACAGTAACACCAATGACAAAATTGCTCTCTTCAATGATGATTGATTTCACAAGGTGCCTTTATATTGAATCTATTAAGGATTTATGATAAAACTTCATTAAATATTCTAGTTTGCAAATTTCTTGAAGTAACTGGTTCTAAACAATGACAACCTAAGGTAGATAGGACCTTCCTTTTACAAGTCTTTAAAATATATGGCTCTCTTTTTATTCCAAGGCTTTTGTTTTGGTCTGGTGACCAAATCTGTCTTTATTCTAATTATACTCTCAATGATTAGTTGTAACTTTTTAAGTAGAATGAACTCCCAAGTCAGTTACTTGGAATTTTCAATACCTTAACACTATCACCATTGCCATCCTCTCACCAAATAAAATGCTGAATTTTGTAATTAATAAAACTACTATTTGTGAGGTGTGTGCACTGAGGATCCACAACTTTTTTTTATTGGAGAAGTAAAGCCATGTTGCTAAATGATTATTATAAAAACTAACATTCTATAGTGTTTATACATGCCAGGCACTATGCTAAGCACTTTATCATCATTTGATCCTCACATCCCTGGGAAAGAGGTGCTATTACCATCCTCATTTTACAGATAAGGAAAAACAGAGATTTGGTAAGTGTCTGAGGCCAGATTTTAGTTAAGGTTTTTCTGGCTCCAAGCCACAAGTATGTATCTGAAAATAGGAGATGTGACAGGCCCATTGTACCATGTACTCTAATCCCATTTTGATTACGATGCTCAATTCTAGGCTGTAGAAGAAACTCTAATAAACTGGAGACGAACCAGAAGAAAATAACCAAGATAGTAGGTGAGGGGACAATGACATGGTCATATCTGTACTCAAAGTGTAAGATGTATCAGGGTGGTGGTGGGGTCAGAGGAGAGAAGGAGACAAACCAAAGACGGTATGAAAGTAGAAAGGGCTAGTCTTGATAAATGACTAGATGTGGCAAGTGAAAGGGACACCTAGATTGTAAGTCTGTATGATTAGGAGGATAGCAATACCTCTGGTAATCAGCAGAGAAGTTGGGGAAAAGGAATAAGTATGGAAGGAAAGAAAATGAGTTTTACTTTTGAACATGGTGAGTTTACACAGAATATCCAGTTTGGGATGTCTAAGAGGCATTTAGAGATAGGAGACAAAGTCAGCAGAGGGATTGGGGATTGATAGATCCCTAGAAGTAACCAGTTTTCCAAACAACAGACTGCACACACACTGAAGGGGCCTGTGACAGAGATCTCTTTTGCTTGTGTGACAAGGTAGAGTTATACATACATATGACATATAAACATGCACCTGTATATATTGTGTACATATGTATATTTATGATAATATATATAATCTGAACACAAAACTAAATTTAGCAGGTCTATATATGTATATATGCATATGCATACTCCTAACCGATGTATTGTCTGTATGTATATGTGTATATATGTATGTTTATGTACGTGTGTATATATATATATATGCATTTTTGTGTATAGATCTATGCACACATATACGTAGATAAATTTTGCACAGGAAATAAGCATAGTTGCATGAGTTTCCCTTTCTATTTTTAGGAAGTCTATTCTAACATGTGATGCCTGTTCTTTTGGCAATTAGAGACAGTGTTTAAATACACCAAAATTGTATGTTTTAGTTAACAAAACAAAACACCTTTTCTACCATCCAATTATGACAACCCACACATTAAGATAATTGTACTTGGCAGAATAATAAGTAGGGGAAAAAATACAGAGAGGAAGTACTTTCCCATGGAGACCACCTAGAAATGAAAAAACCTACCTGGGTTTGTTTTACACCATGTTTGGGAGATAAGCTTCCCGTGCTATTCAGACTGTTCACACTACCATGGGAGGGAGTTGAACGGAGGCTATCTTTGGGTGGGGGACTTGCAGGAAGAACAGGGACAGCACCAGGAAAAACAGGTTTTTTTCTTTTGGAAGGTGGTATAAGTGAGGGGGGAAGTACAGATGGAACTGGTTCTTTCTCAAGGGCTCGATATACTAGGTGCATCGCCTGCAAGTAACAAATGATAACAGACCTATAAAAGTCAATCAACAAAGAGAAAGACAAAAGAGAACATAAGGAACAGCAATGACAGCAGTTCCCACATTTATGGTTCTTTGACAGCCTCAATTTAAGGAACCTTCTAAACTAAAATTTAAAGATCATTTTCCTGTAAACAAAAATATTTAAAGGATAACTTCTTTCTATATTTACTAATTCTCCAGTGCTGGAATTTTGACACTAAAGTAAAATGACTACTTTTATACTATATGAAACACTCAATGTCCTGAAAGTATTTCCATAAATGAGTTCCTAATTTCCAAATTACTGAAATTATAAACTTTAAGATTGCTCAGTAAAAACAATTAAATTTTGGATCTTGACAATGCTTTGGTTGGATTTTGTTTTTTTTTTTTTAATTTGGTTCTGGGATTTTCCCATGTAAAAACATTTGCCACTGACTTAGATCAGCAACTCATCCATAACTTACAAATAGCTGATAGGACACTGACATCTAGAATCACACAGCTAATATGTGTCACTGTCAGGACTTCCACCCATCAAGACTGATTCTCTATTATGCCAAATTATTTTTATATTATGTACTATGAGCACAAACTAAAAAAATAAATAAATGGAACCTGCCAAAAATGGGCATACTTCATGTAAGTTGGTTTTTTAAAGATCAAATTCAAGAATATTTTTCTTACAAGTTCTTTTAACCTTCAATGTACCAATCAGATGCCTGGCCAGCATGAATAACCAACCTACTATGTCACAAGGATATTGAAGGTTATCTTAAAAAAGTCTTGATATGTGCACACAGTCCAAACTTTGATAATAAAGTAACTGCACCCAAGGGGACCAACTCCATTGACACCCCTCCCATTGACTCAGTGTACTATGACCTTAACCATGGAATCTCAAAAGCTGTGTATTAGCAAACAAAATTCTCACAGGTTCTGCCAAACAAAAATGGATCAGAGAATATCCTGGTGACAGATCAGATCTAGAGTCTGTCATCTGAGGAGCAACTTAGTTTAAATCTATATGTAACATTATATCATAATAAGATTGGCTATGAGGGATAAATTGGAGGGGCTTATAATAATTCAGATTCAACTGTGATCCATATCAAGGGAGGGAGTACCCAAACTGATAGCCATAGTTAGTATCATAAGCAAGTTATTAAATCAGAATTTTTTTAAAATGCAATTTATAGATCATTTCTGTGACAGTTCTTCAAAATCTACTACATATTATACATTTTAAGAATTATATCTTCTAATCATCTAACTTAGTGACTACATATTCCTCTCATTGCCACCAAAAGCATATAGCTTCTTTAGTATGTAGATTTTAAAAGAATGAATTAATTCTATAAAAGCCTCTCATTGCTGTAAACAAAACCTTAGTGATAGGTTAAAGAGGGCACTGAACATAGGAAGAAAAATGAGAAGTTGGGAGAAGTGGGATGTACTCAGGATGATAAAGATGTCAGGGGAATCAGGGCAAGGGCAATAAGACACATGATAGATAGATAGGAAAGGCAGCAGTGGGAAGAAATTAAGGGGTTAGATATATCAGAAGGCAGCCAAATAAAGGAAAGTAGGATCACTACACAGGCCCGTTGCTGCCCCTAAAAGAAGAAAAAGAAAAAAGACAGAAAAAAGGGATAAATCTAAACATTAAAATCAAGAAACCCCTAAGTTTCACAGGTCCTTCCTTTGCACATATATTTAAAAAGTAACAAAGAAATCCGCCTACCACAGCAAATTCATCTTTGTCCAAATGTCCATCTTTGTCAATATCACTGAGATCCCAGACCTACAATTAGGAAGTTAGAAAAACCAATAAAAAAACATTAGATTCTGAAGATCGTTATTTTCGTTTAGTCACTTAGATACATACCTGAAGAGTTTGAGGGCAGAAGAATGCCCAGAAACTCTAGTGGCCACTAAATTCAATTTTTCCAGGTCAATCCAAATAAAAGGAGTGAACTGTAGCTGTCAAACCTTAGTAAAACTTAAGAGAACTCATATTTGGAAATAGAAATGAATAATGAAGTAAGAAATACTGATCTAATTAGAACTCATTTCAAAATAGTTTACAAGTACTTTTTACATAAATATACAGAACACAAATATATAAGGAAATACCTTTTAAAATTCGCTATTCGTCTCTATGGCATTTTGCACCTTTTCTCCCTAACACCTGGTCATGATTATAATTGTACCCAAGAAACACACACTTTTAACAACACTGATATCTTAGCACAAAAGCTTATCTTAACTTTTCTTTTTTGGTTTATAATGTTAAACTAAACTCAATATCAATATAATTCCTAAACAGAGAAGCAAGAAGACTTCAATAGGTTCATATTGCAGTAGAAGACTACAACAAGTGAGGATCCAGGGGATTCATCTGAAAGGGTTTCTTCTGCCTGCCCCCAGGATCGATGGATTCATTAATATGTTATGTGTTAAAATTCTTTCCCCTATGAATTTGACATTGTGCTTCATTCAACTTAAAACATTAAAATGAGACTGTTCACTTCTATTTCTAAGAATTTTCCATGAGCTGTCATGAATTTTCCCAAGTTGCTCAACTAGTGAAACTAGAGGAAGTAAGGGGAGAGGAGGCGAAGAAGAAAACAGGATGGGAAAGAGAGATCAGCAAATTGCTTTTAAGAATTACAAATCTTTAATAATATAAGTCCACATCAGCAACGTAAACACTATTAAACATCGGGGATATGTTGGTTGGGTTTACATGACTTTTTATTTATTTCTTCTTTTGGTAACAAAAAAGACTTACTGGGAATATTAAGAAATGACTGTAATGTGGAAACAAGTTATCAATAAAAGTAAAAATAAACATTTTTTTAAAAAATATATATGGTTATGGTGGTAATGGTTGTTCAGTCATTCTTCTTCAACACTACATGGACTATAGAATGCCAATGCTGTCCATGGAATTTTCTTGGCAAAGATATTTGCATGGTTTGCCATTTCTTTCTCCAATGGATTAAGGCAAACAAAAGTTAAATGCCCAGAGTCACAAAGCTAGTAAATGTCTAGGGTCAAATTTGAATTCAGATTGTCCTGACTCCAGGCTCAGCACTCTTTCTACTGGCCCCCTAACTGCCTCATATATATGTGTGTGTGTGTGTGTGTGTGTGTGTATGTGTATGTGTGTGTATAGATGGTACTTGCCATCACAAATATATATACATACATACGCATATATATGAAAATATATACATAAAATGTCTCATCACTAAGGATGTGTCAACATAGTATCATATTAAAATGTAATTTATAACAACA
Organism: Antechinus flavipes; assembly: GCF_016432865.1. Classification (NCBI taxonomy): domain Eukaryota; kingdom Metazoa; phylum Chordata; class Mammalia; order Dasyuromorphia; family Dasyuridae; genus Antechinus; species Antechinus flavipes. The sequence goes on from NC_067398.1 coordinate 667,491,170, forward strand.
ACACACCTAAAAAAGAGATCTAGCCCAACTCCCTTATTTTAAGATATGATTTATAAAGTAACAAAAAAATTCCATAGAGTAGTATCACTGCCTTATAAGCATACTTTATAATAACAATAATTATTACAATTGTGGCTAAGATTTACATAGCACTTTAAAGGTCTGAAAAATGATTTACATATTTATTAGATTGCCATAAAAACTCTGTAAGATGGATGTTGTTATTATTCCCGTTTTACAGATGAAAAAAAAGGTTAAGTGACCTTTATCTGAGTCATATAACTAGTGAGTGCTTGAGGCAAATTGTTAATTCAAGTCTTTTTTTATATAAATAAAATAGAAAGACACAGACAGTTTGCAACACTTTCATGGGAATGTCTTACCATGACCAAAAATCAGCTTTTCCTTACTTGCATAGGCCTATTTTCAAACAACTAATACACAATCCTTCCCCCCCCCCCCCCAAAGCTTTCCCAATTGTAAACATGCAAGAGCTTTTGCTACACTGACAGAACCTTTAAGGAACCCAGAATCAGTTCCATGACATAATGAGATGTTCAGAATAAGACTTTAGTGTAGGGGTCCTTAATGGGGGCCCATAAGCTTTTTTTCTTCCATATTTCAAAATAATTGGTTTCCTTTGTAAACCTATGTATTTTATTTCTGTATTTCATAAAATGATTCCAAGAAAGGGACCCTCCACAGACTTCCCCAGACTGATACAAATAAGGTAAAGAACCCTTGCTTTGTTTGCATAATCTAATAATGATACAAAACACACTTACCCTGCCCAGGATATCAAGAGGTAGCTTGGAGTTCATCAGAACTGGTTTTACTTTGTCTCCAGAAAGCAATCCATTTATAGGTAATAGGCTTTCAAAAATTCCATCAAATTTTGCTTTCTCTTCCACCTAGTTGGTAAGAAATAGCCTGAATAAGTAAAAAAGTGTGCCTGTGTGAGTGTCAAAAATAAGATCTTACAAGAAACTAACAGCTAACCATTTCTCTTGCTGAGATCACAAGATATCCTCAATACAGTTTCAGACTTCAAATGCAGATTTTTTCCTTGAATGAAAAGAATTTTCTGGAGGTATGGCTACAGATTAGGGAGGTCACTGGCAATGAGATGGAAAAATATAGAATGTTGCTCTTACCTGATTCACCATATGACATAGAAAGAAGCAACTTATGTTGCAGTGGTTGTAACTACAAAAATGACTACCTCATCAGGATAAATAGGAACACATGTGAAAGGATTTTGGCTCTACACTACATTAACATGAACATTTTTACCATAAAATATGGTAAAATACGGCCAAAAAAAAAAAAAAAGGTAACTAGCACCAGTCCTGAAGTCAAGGGGACTTGAGTTCAAATCTGATCCCAGACAGTTAACACTTCCTAGCTATGTGACCCTGGGCAAGTCACTTAACTCCAATTGCTTCAAAAAAAAAAAGGGGGGGGAAGGGGATGTAACTACAAAATAGGTAGTAATTAAAATCATTCAAATGATTAAACCACTTCTAACTTTCAGTTAACATAGAGCAGAGACAGCATATAATAAACTTGTCTCTGAACTCATTCACCCACTCATTGAGAACCTCTTTTCCTATATCAGGATTATAGTTATCTGAGAAAAGCTCAGGAAAAGAAACATCAAACAAACAGGGACCAGACAGACTCAGTTACAGCAAATATTTATACAGAATGAGATTTTTTGAAATACTGTATGTTATTGACAAATGACAGGTCATAAATTCTTGATTGTGGAATTCAAGATTTCATGATATCTAAGTCAAATATAATGGTAGTTTCTTACTCTCTACTCCAACTATTCCTTTTTCAAGAAAGCTAGTTAGTGGGAAAAAGGTAGAAGCAATAAAGACTGGATTTCTACTGTATTAAAAATAGTAGTTTAGGGGCAACTAGTTGGTGTAGTGAATAGAGCATCAGCCTAGAAGTCAGAAAGACCTGAGTTCAAATCTGGCCTCAGACATTTAACACTTCTTGGATGTGTGACTCTGGGCAAGTCACTCAATCCCAATTGCCTCCACAAAAAAAAGTAAAAGAATCAAAAATTAAATTAAATTAAAAATAGTAGTTTAAAGACCACCATTAAAATAGCACTCAAATTTTTTTAAAATAGAAAACCAAAAAGTCCATAAAAATATTTTTCTGTATCCTCCCATGCATCTTTCTCAATCCCCTTCAAAAAGGTAAGCAAAAATTTATTTAACCCATGGGTTGGTTTTTTGGAGGGGGTTTGCCTTTTTAATGAAGCATGAGAGAAGTCTGCTAGGGTAGTTTTCTGCTAATTTAATGACATAATACATAATTTTGTTTACAAAAGTTTTAATACAATCTTTCTTGTCACATCTTTTGTATCAAAATGGAACTATAAACCAAAAACTTAAGAAAAACCAGATAAATGTTAGAGAGATTACAAATAAAAATTAAAAAAAAAAAAAAGATCTTGGCCATCATTATTTTTGAGAGCTAAACTTGCATGCAAATAAATGTTTAATACCATTAATTAATACCATTAACACATAATGGCATGGCTGTGTATGACAGTTAAAGAAAACTGACTGGTTATGTAGTGAGAATGATTGTTCACAGAGAAACAGTTTTCAAATGAAGCATCTCAATAGGAGGCCTCAAATACACTTACAAGCTAAGTGGGTTCACAAGTGAATGTGGACAGCAATGCCATAGGATGAGAAAAAATGGCGGGAGGCAATAATAACCAACATCAATGAAATCAGAAATACTTCAAAATATCTAAGTCATGACTAATCAAAGAATACAGAAAAAAAAAATTTCTCAAAAGAATAGCAAACTATTAACAACCATGTGAAAGAAAGTTCCAAATCCAAATTTGAAGAATTTGTAGAAAATGCAAATGAAAACTACTCTAAAATTTTACCTCATAGTCAAATCAACAAGTATGACAAAAGAGGGAAGGAATAAATGTGTATATGGGTCAGAGAGGGGGAACCTACAGCAATATAGGCACAATAATGCACTACTGGCAGAGCTATGAATTGCCAAAATAATTCTGAAAAACAATCAACAATTATTCAAAGAGATTAAAATATCCATGTCCTTTGACTGGTAGGCAATTACCAAAGAAATCAAAAATAAAAAGTAAAGATCCATATACTCCAAAATAAATATAGCAGCTTTTTTGTAGCAGAAAAAAAAAAAAAACTGGGGGGAAAAATGATGTCTACTCATTTTATGACTAAGGACTAAAAAAAAAATTGTGACATATAACAAATAAAATAATACTGTGCTATAAGAAACAATAAATGTGAAAAAAATACAGAGAAGCAGGGGAAGAATTCTAGGAACTGATGTAAAGTGAAGTTAAGGAGAACCAAGAAAACAATAAACAATGACTAGGACAACGTAAATGGAAAGAACAACACCACACTTGAAACTGCATGCTCCAAAATTACACAGTCCAAGCTTGGTCTTAAAGAGAAAAAATATGAAAGACTCCTAATAGTTAATAACTACTAATATTTATATGGGAGTAGCTAGCTGGCACAGTACACAGAATGTTGGGCCAGGAGCAGGAGTCAGGAAGATTTCTCTTCCTGAGTTCAAATCTGGCCTCAGACATTGAATAGCTATTAGATTCGCTTTGTTTACCCAGTTTGTTCAAATATAAAATGATCTAGAGAAGGAAATAGCAAAACACTCCGGTACCTTTGCCAAGAAAACCCCAAATGTAGTCACAAAGAGTCAAACGTGACTAAAAAACAAAACGAAAAAGAGAAACAAAAAAAGGCTTGCAAAGTGCTTTTAATCTCCAACATATTTGATCCTCAGAACAACCTTGTAAAGTACTTATTTTTATTCCCATTTTACAGACAAAGAAATTGGGACTGAGAGGTTAAGGGATAGAGTCACTGAGTATCTAAAGAAGAATGTGAACTTAGGTCTGCCTAACTGATACCTCCCTTTTTTTCCTTGCAAAAAAGGGGTAGGTAGGACCTCTTTTTATTCTTTTTATTCTCTAGAAAAGGAAGGAAAAAGAGATACATTGGGAAACATAGATGATAGCCAAAAGATAACTTAAAAAAATTTTTTTAAAACAAAGTAACAAAGTTAAAACATTCACAAGTTTTCAGTTAACTTTTGTGACCTGATAAGCTGGCACATGTTACAGGAATTCAGTAACCAAGAAGAAGCATTAAATGAAAACATAAAGCTTAAAACAATGGAATTATGTAAGCCCAGTTTACATAACTCTTAGTTGCCTTAGTCTATTACTGCAAAAATGTCACTCACTACTCTCCTTCTTAAAAACTGAATTTCTAATATTAGACTGAGAATTCCTTAAAAGCAGGGTCTATCTTTGTTTCTTCAGTATTTAACACACTTCATGGCATATGTACAGTAGGCATTTAAAAAATATTCCCTTATATAAATCAACTAACTCAAATAAAACTCTGTACAAAGTATGTCTCAGTGAAAACTGCCTGTGATATGCAAAAATGTTTGTAGCAGCTGTTTTTGTAGTAGCAAGAAACTGGAAGCTGAGTGGATACCCATCAGCTGGGGAATGGCTGAATAAATTATGATACGTGAAGGTAATGGAACTGTTCTATAAGAAATGATGAGCAGGTTGGTTTTCAGAAAAGCCTAGATTAACTTCCATGAACTGAGGCTAAGTGAAGTGAGCAGAACCAAGAGCACAGTATACACAGCAGTAAGATTATGAGAAGATCAACTGTTATGGACTTGGCTCTTTTCAACAATGAGATGATACAAGGCAATTCCAATAATTGTGATGGAGAGAGCCATCTGCATCCAGAGAGAAAACTATGGAGAATGAATCAAAGCATAATATTTTCACCTTTTGTTGTGTTGTATGTTTGGTTTTTTGTTCCCTTTCTTTTTTCCCATTTGTTTTTTTCCCCATTTGATCTGAGGTTGTTTGTTTTTTTTTTTTAATGCAGCATGATGAACATGGAAATACTTTTAGAAGAATTGTACATGTTTAAACCTATATTGAATTGCTTACTGTCTTGAGAAGGAAAGAAGGTTTAGGAGAGGGAGAAAAATTTGGAACACAAGGTTTTGCTGGAATAAATGTTGAAAACTATCTTTGCATGTATTTGGAAAAATAAAATACTATTAAAATTACATATATCTATATATCTGTGTGGTATCATCATTTCCAGAATAGGTTGTGAACAATCTTAAAAACATTCACTATAACATTCCCCACAAAAGACAAGTGAAGCTCAATGGTTCCATGCTCAACTTACCCTAACAGCCCAGTGGGACTCTGCTGCAGGAGGTGTAACCAATAAAGGACTGCTAGTATCATGCTGAAAAAAGGAAAAAGGTCTGCTGTCAGTAGCCACTCAATATTGTTAATGTTATTAATATTATCATCAATAAGGAATAACATGACTATACATGTATAATCTATATCAGATTGAAAGTCATTTTTACATGTAATTGGAAAAAAATAAAATACTATTTAAATTTTTAAAAATAAGGAATGAAAATTTATTGTTTTTACTCAAAAGATTAGAAAATGCAAAGCTGATGCAAGAAGGGAAAAATGAAATCCTAGGTTGGTGCTTATAAGGATAAGAATAATTTATAAAACATTAAAGTGAAATTCATTTAACAGTTTTAACAACAACCACTTACAAATTTCGGAGGCGGGAGACTCAAGTTTAGGCTACTCAAGTTAACTTCATGGCCATTTTGTGCACATGCTATTAGTCTCAGGGCAACATAGAAACCCTACAAATCCAAACACACGGTAAGCAAACAATTAATGTCAGATTTTTTTTTAAATGAGCAAGTAAGTGGTCTTCAAGTACTGGTTTCCAACAGAATTAATTTAATTTTAACAATGCAGACAAGTGTGCAAAATTACCTGGGACTTCTTAAATTAGCTCATGCCAACTGACTGCTTTTTTACATGTAGTATTTGCTAAATTGTAGTTTTCCTGTTCATTATATATCACTTTTAAAATATATTTAGAAATCATCTACTCCTAAAACTTATGAAACCTATTGAAATAAATGCAAATTTTCATATGCAGTATAAATTATTAATCAGTTTAAGCTTTCATATTATAGATTAAAAATAAAAATTATTCATTTCATGAAGTGTTTCACAATTACAAAGCACTATATAAAACTTAGACCTGCACTAATTTTCCAAGGAGTCAGTTCTATGAGATATGTGTTACTTAACATCAGTTTAAGATCAAAGCCATACTCACACTTTTATCACCTGATTGCAAATTCAATGCAGTCTCACCCCTATAACATGATTCCATTTAAAAAAAATTTTTTTACCTGAAATAGTGGTGACTTCATGTATATAAAGAGTTCACTATTCCTTCACAAGCTGATCATATTAGAATCTAATATCTAACAGGGGTCCTCAAACTTTTTAAAGAGGGGGCCAGTTCACTGTCCCTCAGACTGCTGGAGGGCCAGACTATAGTAAAAACAAAAACTTTGTTTTGTGGGCCTTTAAATAAAGAAACTTAATAGCCCTGGGTGAGGGGGATAAACATCCTCAGCTGTTGCATCTGGCTCACATGCCGTAGTTTGAGGATCCCTGTATTAGATCCTATATTTCTCTCAGACGCTATTCTAATAATAACTTAATATAAACTTCAGCTGTCAAATGGATGATACAGATTGCCTTACTGTATTATAAACACCCTTATTTCAGTCATAACACTTACTAATCTAAACTACTTCAGAAATACAGAAAGTGAGAAGTGGGGGAAATTTAAAGATACACATTTCTTTTCAAGGGCAACAGCCTATTGTGAAAAGAAGCCTGAGCTCTCAAGACCTGTGATCCAGTCAGACACTCACAAATCTGGCAAATTGAGCCAAACCACTTCCTCTTCTAAGGCTCACTTTGCTCACTTATAAAAGCATGATTTCCCATACAGTTTTGTTGTAAGGAAGGAAAGTAAACTTTGAAATTCTACATAAGATGAACATTTACAAAAAAACCTATGGCCCAGACAAGGGAAAGGATTTGTCCCAAGACAAAGACACTATGACAATGACTTTTTTTTTCTTTTTCTTTTTTTTTTAAATTTTTATATATTTTATTTTATTTTATAATAACTTTATATTGACAGAATCCATGCCAGGGTAATTTTTTTACAATATCATCCCTTGCACTCACTTCTGTTCCGATTTTTCCTCTCCCTCCCTCCACCCCCTCCCCCAGATGGCAAGCAGTCCTATATATGTTAGATATGTTGCAGTATATCCTAGATTGACAATGACTTTTAAATAAAGCTTGAATAAAGAATTTCAGACTCTTATACCACATTAATTTGCAATAATGACTTAACAAGTTATTTTAATTTTGATTAAAAAACAAGTATCTCTAACTGACCTGAGATTTTCAACCATTTTTGAGACTAAAGATATTTGTAAGTTTTAAATTCCTTACTAATGTTTTATTCTGGTTAAAGTTACTAAATAGTCTATTCTTAAATGATATAGAAAGCAGATTCCCAAGGAAAATTAATTACACATATTAAAAAGTCTCAAAAGATACTTTTCAATTTTAACAATTTAATAACTTTTTCTTATAAATGCAATTACTGCAACAGAGAGGCAATAAATGTGGTAGAAAGTGCACTATTAATTTAACCACAGTCCACCTGCCAGCTTTCTCCCCCTTGCCCTATGTGTATGTATGTATATATATATGCATATATATATACCTGTTTGTCCAAGAAGCCCTTACCCTCTGGATCTGCCAGATCCCAAATCTGCAAAGAGAGAAAAGGAAGCATTAAAATGACCATCCCAATAAATCTGCTGTCATCCCAGTAGCTTCAAACAAAAATCTTCAACCTCTTCAGGCAGCAACTTCGAATATCCTCATCTTTGTCTCCTATACCCTCTAATCCCCTAAGACGAAAAAGAGACTATAAGTAAAGTCATCATGACATTCAACTAAGACAGAAATAGCAGACCCAGCCCAGAAGGGCAACATCAGCACAACTCCTAGGAAGAAAATGAGGAGACCATAATGAAAGCAATTTAGCATCAAATAAATGGGCAATTCTCTAGGAAGAGCCGTAAGTCTTTTGAGATGCAAATGCAGCTTCGAAAGACATAGACCATCTAGTTTTCACTTACCTTTCCAAGAATAATATCTGAGAGACCTGACTTTTTGAGAAAAAGTGCAGCTTCACCAGCCCCAACTCTCCCTGTATATGTTGGATCTACCTGCAATAAACAGAAGAGAAAGACTTGATGAGATAATTCTTAAAAAGAGGAGAGATAGTAAAGCAATACACAACTGCACCAATTTCTCCATTCACTGACAACCAAAGTAATAAATGAGAGTAATAAAGGCACTAAATTTAAATTTAGCCCAACTTAAAAATAAATAAACAAACCTACCTGTTTGTAATAAGACTCATATAATGGATTTCCAGTCGTAAACTGCAAATAAAACCACAGACATTGTTAAGTCCAAAAGGATCAAACTAGTGAGAAGAAAAAAATCCTGAAATTACTGAAATCTGGATCAGTAAATATCAAAATGTCCTCTATACAATAAATCGTTTGCTCAACACCTACTATGTACCTGGCACTATGCTAGACGTTGGAGATATAGATACAAAGAATAAATCAATTCAAATGGGGAGACAAGTGTGTGTGTGTGTGTGTGTGTGTGTGTATATATATATATATATATATATATATATATATATATATATATATATATATATATGTAAATACAAAATAAATACAAAGTAGGAAGGGAGGACCCTAGCAACCAGTAAGAATTTATTAAGTGCCTTCTACATACTAGGAACTATCCCAGGCACTGAGGATATAAGTACAAGAATGAAACAATTCCTACTTATTAGGAGTTCATATTCTAATGAAAAAATAAGTCCATATAAAAATATATGCAGCATAAATATGCAAACACAACAAAATTAAATACAAGATAGTTTGAGAGGGAGAGAAAAGTCCCAAGCAGGTGTAGCTAGGGGTTTCAGGTCAACAGTTCAAATCCAGCCTCTCACACTTAACATTAGCTGTGTGACCCTGGGCAAGTCTGTTAATGTGGGAGAGAGGGAAAGGAGAGAAGAGAGAGACACGGAGAGAGAGAGAGACAGAGAGTTGAGGAGAGAGAGAGAGACGGGGAGAGAAAGATGGGGGGGGGAACAGACAGAAAAGGAAGGAGAGAAATAAAGAATGGGGGAGAGAGAAGGAAAGGGAGGGGGAAAGAGAGAGAGAGGGAAGGAGAGGAAGAGGAGAAGAAGAAGAGGGAAAAGAAGAAAAGAGAGGAGGAGAGGGAGAGAGAAGGGGGAGAGAAAGGGGGAGAGGAGTCGGAGAGAGAGAGGGACAAAGAAAGAGAAGCTCCAGGCAGAAAGTGATGCTTGAGCTGTGGCTTAAAGGAAGAAAAGCAGCTATTTCAAGACCAGAGGTAAGGAAGGAAGTACATTCCAGGAATGGAATGTCAGTGCAAAGGCATAAAGATAAAGAGATGGAGGGTCATATGTTAGAAGTAGAGAGAAGGCCAGTTTGGTGGGACAGAGATTATGGAGATAATGAGCAGAGAAAGTGGAAAAACAAGGAAGGACTGTGCTTTAAGTAAATAGAGGAGTTGCTATAGGAGACGAGTTAGATTGACACTAGGTTTTATTAAGAAAGCCAGGAGAGTTGACAGTAGTGGAATGATGTGGCCATATTTGTTTTAAGGGAAACCAATTAGGTAGAAGTCTAAGGGACAACTTGGAGTGGTGAGAACTAAGGAATAATTTTGAGGCTATTGAAAAAAATCTATTCAAAAGATGAGGGCCTGAATGGAGTGAATGCAAACAATAGACTAAGTGAATGGACGGAAAGAGTCAGGGCAAGAGAAAATGTGAAGCCAGAAACAAATGTTTAACAATTGACTGGATATATGGAAACCTACAAGGATATATGGGGTGAAGGAGAGTGGGGAAACCCAGGATAATGCCAAGATTATGAGAGACAGGAAAGATAGTGGTATGGGAACATTGGAAAAGGGGAGGGCTTAGAGGGAAAGGTAATGAATTCAATTCCAAAAATAATGATTTTAAGATATCTTTAGGATATCTTATTTGAAATGTCTAAAAGGAAAGGAGAGATACTGAGGTTTGATAAGTCGATCTGACTTCATGTAGAAAATGGTACTTGGGCTGTACCTTGAACCAAAAGAGGGAGTATTTACATGAAGATATATCCTAACCAGAGCTGATTCATAAAAACATTAGTTCCTTATGATCAGAATATGCTACAAAACCCTGTTGAATATCATTTTATCAAATATCCTAGGAATAAATCAGGTAATTGGTAAGGATCTGAGCAGTTAACTCAAATCAGAACCCAGAAAAAACATTATTTTACCTAATATTGTATTTCACTGAAACCATTAACAACATTGGAGGGAAAGATTTGTTTATAATTTAATCAATTTGTGGCAAATCTTAAACTAATATTAATTTAATCAATTAATTAAGCTAATATTAATATAATTCTTAAACTAATATTATTTACTAATTTGTCATTCTTAAAGTAGTGACATCAATCACAATATCTAGAATTTACACACTGCTTTAATATGTGCAAAAGGCTATACATGTTATTTCATTTGATAATTACAACCATCCAAGGAGCTAGAAGTTATCGTTAACCCCATTTTATAGATGAGAATAATGAGGCTGGGAGACATTAAGTGATTTGACAAGGTGATCACTACAAATATCATCGCAAAAGGAACAGTAAAATTCTGATTCTAAACTCTAACAATGAGATAAAACTTTTGAAAAACTGCAGTCTCTGCCATGTTCTTTATCATTCAACCACAAGGTGGCCCCACATCAATCATTAAACACTTAAGAGCTGGGCTGGGGGGAAGGGGAAGGGGAGAGGAGGAGGAGAAGGTGGTTGGCAGAACTTTCTGAATGAAATAGCTGGAATCTGTGGCTTCCAACAAATATGAACTAAAATGCAATCTTCTAGGGAAAGCCTTTCCGAGTTTTCTTTAATTTTATTGCCTTCCTACTGAGATTATCCCCAATTTATTCTGTTTATATCTTATTTATAATAGTGTTTACATGCTATCTCCCCCATTAATCTAGGGGGAGCAGATCAGGTATTTGGAGTTTCTTTGTACCCCCAGTGTTTAGCACAGTGCTTGGCATATAAGAAATGCTTAATAAAGGCTTATTTGATTGATATCATTGCACAGGTCACTCTATCCTATGATGTAACTGGCAATTCATCCATGCCTTCTCATCTTTGCAATTCCTATCTATGTCCTCCCAAGGAATCTGTCATAGAGGGAGCCCAAACAAACTGGGGATCTTCTCTTAGATCTTAGGACATGATATGAACACCAAGGTTATCCAATGGTTATCCTTTGTTATTACATAACCAAATCATGGATTGATCACGTATTTTTCTGATGACATACTTTCCACCAGTGTTATCAAATTCAAATAAAAAGATCCCTGCATACTGACTTAGAAAAACACAAATTAATATTATCTATGTTGTACAGTATTATTATTTATTTTGTTAAACATTTCCCAAGGACATTCTAATGAACATGAATTTTTAGACCTCTGCCTTTCACCACTTCTAATTCCTCTTTTGTTGGTCACACTCCTCAGGTACCTCTCCCTCTGTTCTTTCAGTGACAATCAGTTTCAAAGATTAAAGAATTCCAAGGCTAACAGCCACAAATCACCAGAAAACTATTGTACTTAAAAGAGAATTCTTTGTTTCATAGAGAAAGCCTAAAGTGATGAAAAAAAATTTGGTAAGTTCCCGAAGACAGTGTCATCTAGTCTCCACTTCCTCTTCAAGGCTGAGCCAATACTATTTTAGGCGCCTGTTCAGGATACCCATACTGGCCATACATCCAATTGTAGCACATCCTCTGGACAACAGGCTCTCTTCATCCATATGGCATTTTTTTTGTGAATTAATAGCTGTGCTGAATTTTTATTATTTCTTGTTTTTATAAATTATTATAATTATGAATTATTATGATTTTAAAATAATCTAAAATGACAATCAAATCAAATAAGCCTGAAAGGAAAGAATGCTTCTCACAATGATTGACTCCTCTTGCAGAGCCTAAGAACTAACTGTCCATACTCTTTTGATTTAAGAATAATCGATAGTGAGTTGAGGTTATACACTATCACAGGAACTACAAACATACTGGGTAATGTGTAATCCTTTGAACCAACAATACTACTATTGGGTCTGTATCCCAAAGAGATCAAAGAAAAAAGAAAAGCATCAGCACATACAAAAATATTTATAGCAGCATTTTTTTTTAGTAATTATTTTATTTTATTTATTTTATTAACTTTTTATTGATAGAACGCATGCCAGGGTAATTTTTTACAGTATTGTCCCTTGCATTCACTTCTGTTCCTATTTTTCCCCTCCCTCCCTCCACCCCCTCCCCTAGATGGCAAGCAGTCCTTTACATGTTGAATGGGTTACAGTATATCCTAGATACAATATATGTGTGCAGAACCGAACAGTTTTCTTGTTGCACAGGGAGAATTGAATTCAGAAGGTATAAATAACCCGGGAAGAAAAACAAAAATGCAAGCAGTTTATATTCATTTCCCAGTGTTCTTTCTCTGGGTGTAGCTGCTTCTGTCCATCTTTGATCAATTAAGGCTCTCTTTATTGAAGAGATCCACTTCCATCAGAATACATCCTCAAACAGTATCACTGTTGAGGTATATAATGATCTCCTGGTTCTGCTCCTATTTCACTTAGCATCAGTTCATGTAAGTCTCGCCAGTCCTCTCTGTATTCATCCTGCTGGTCATTCCTTACAGAACAATAATATTCCATAACATTCATATATCACAATTTACTCAACCATTCTCCAATTGATGGACATCCTTTCATTTTCCAGCTTCTAGCCACTACAAACAGGGCTGCCACAAACATTTTGGCACATACAGGTCCCTTTCCTTTCTTTAGTATCTCTTTGGGGTATAAGCCCAGTAGAAACACTGCTGGATCAAATGGTATGCACAGTTTGATAACTTTTTGAGCATAGTTCCAAATTGCTCTCCAGAATGGCTGGATGTGTTCACAATTCCACCAACAATGTATCAGTGTCCCTGTTTTCCCACATCCCCTCCAACATTCCCCATTATCTTTCCCTGTCACTCTAGCCAATCTGACAGGTGTGTAGTGCTATCTCAGAGTTGTCTTAATTTGCATTTCTCTGATTAATAATGATTTAGAGCATATTTTCATATGTCTATAAATAGTTTCAATTTCTTCGTCTGAGAATTGTCTGTTCATATTCTTTGACCATTTATCAATTGGAGAATGGTTTGATTTCTTATAGATTAGAGTCAATTCTCTATATATTTTGGAAATGAGGCCTTTATCAGAACCTTTGATTGTAAAAATGTTTTCCCAATTTATTGTTTCCCTTCTAATCTTGTTTGCATTAGTTTTGTTTGTACAAAAACTTTTCAATTTGATATAATCAAAATTTTCTATGTTGTGGTCAATAGTGATCTCTAGTTCTTCTTTGGTCATAAATTCCTCCCTCTTCCACAGGTCTGCAAGGTAAACTATCCTATGCTCTTCCAATTTATTTATAATCTCATTCTTTATGCCTAGGTCATGAACCCATTTTGACCTTATCTTGGTGTACGGTGTTAAGTGTGGGTCAATAGCAGCATTTTGTGATGCAAAATGAAGTGACTAGAACCAGGAGAAGACCATTATACATAGGAATAGCAATACTCTAACAATGATCCATTGTGAAAAAGTTGGTTATAGTACTCTATTCAATACAATGATCCAAGATAATTCCAAAGGACCCAAGAAGAAAAAATGCTATCTATATCCAGAATGAACTGATTTAACTCAAAGCACCAAGTGAAGCATACTTTTTTCATTTATTTTTCTTGCCTTTTTTTTTTTTTTGCAACATAGCCAATATGCAATGTTTTACATGACTTCACATACATAATATCATATTCCTTGCATTCTTGATGAGAGAGGGAAAAGATGGAAAAAGAGAATTGGGAACTCAACATTTTAAAAAACGAATGTTAAATATAATTTTTTAAGAGTTGAATTATGCTGTACAAATCTGAGTCTTCTACAAAATGACAAAAATGCTCACTATTTGGCCCTACTCTTTTTAATCGTATGTTTAAAGTGCAAAGTACACTGACTTTTTGTTAGGATTTTTACAAGGTAATAAGTAAGTGGAATTGAGGAGACAGTGGTTAAATATAGTTTAGCACTGATTTAATCCTACAACAAATAATGGTTTCCTAGTGATATAATGATTGGTGTATACTCAGTGTGGAACATATAAGGAGGAGCTGTCAGGGCCAGAAAGGCCAAGAGCACTAGAAGCTCTTGGAGGCTGAGACAGATTCATTCCATCTTCCACCTTTGTTGTAGCTGGAGGCTGAAGCACAAACCTTTGGATTTGGAGACATTCAGAGGAAGCTAGAGGCTGAAGCTGGCCGAGGTAAAGGACTCGGAACCAAGGAGAGAGATAGGCCTCTATTAAAGCTAACTGGGCCCCAGGAAAAGAGACAAGACTTTGAAGGAGACAAGAAAGGATTTGGACTTGAACTCCTGGCTGCATTTGGGGTGATTACACTAAACTGAAATGAAGGCTGCCTCCAGAAGCCCCTCCAGAAACCTGCTCCCAGAGAACATTACATTTTAGAGAAGAATATTACAACTTTTGATGTATCTTGATTTAAATCCTGGTTCTGCAATTTAACTCCCAGTCTAATTGTGAACAAATCACTTCACCTCTTTTGGTCAGTTTCCTCATATGCAAAGAGATGGACTAAATGATCTTCCACCCAAAATGCTCAGTATCTTATTTCCACTTCAGCTTACACAAACTTTGCCCTCCACTGGGGCTGACCTCCTCAATGAATCATGCCTACACAGATTTGCCGCAACTCCTCCTACCATTCCTTTGCCTGTAATGCTCTCCCAGCCTGAAGTGTCAATTTGGGGGCGTGCAGAGCAGAGAATAAAGGCCCAAATTGAGAGGTGAAAGATCCAGATCAGAATGTGGCTCCTGCCACTCAATCAACAAGTGATTAATCCAGAGCAAATCACCTAACTTATATATACCTCGGTTTTCTCATTGATAAAATTAGTTATAACAATTTCCTTAGTGTCAATTCACAAAATAGATGTGACAATCCAAGGAGAAAGTGTGTATCAAGTAAATGTGACCCCTTTACTCCTTCTCTATTATCTAAGACTCAGCATTTTTTTTAAATGCTTTTTAAATTCATCCTTTGAATTTCATTTTACTCCCAATAGCTTAATTCAAGTCATTAATAATAATATTGTCAGATGAAAGAATGATTTTGTCTCCCTGTGCAACAGGAGAACTGTTCGGTTCTGCAAATATGTATTGTATCTAGGATATACTGCAACATATTTAACATATATAGGACTGCTTGCCATCTTGGGGGGGGGTGGAGGGAGGGAGGGGAAAAATCGAAACATAAGCGAGTGCAAGGGATAATGTTGTAAAAAAATTATCCTGGCATGGATTCTGTCAATACAAAGTTATTATTAAATAAAATTAAAATTAAAAAAAAATAATGATTTTGATATGCCATTTCCCAGTTCAAGACTTTAAATTCTTTAATATTCATTCAATCAATAAATTTCAAAATCTAAGATCTTTCAAGGTCTTTTATAATCTGACCCTACTGTACCTAACCAATTACTCAACCTTATTTCTCACTATTCCTAATCCATTCACTGTCCAGTGAAAGAACAGATCATTCTTATTCTCTGACATTTGGAATGTTATTTTACCTCCCCTCTGTTTGTCAAAATTTAATCCATAATCTCCTTCAAAGCAAACCTTTATTAAGTCCGTCCATAATAAAAAAAAAAAAAAAATACTACCACTTATATAGCACTTAGTGCATACAATCATTTAATCCTCACAATCTTGGGAGGCATGTATTTTTATTTATTCCCATTTTACCAATGAGGAAACAAGCAGATAAAAGTGAAATGACTCGTCCAGGCTCACACAGCTAGTAAAAGTCTGATACTGGATTTGAACTCAAATTTTCTTAATTCCAGGTCTAAGCTCTAACCTCTGTGCTACTTAGCCTACACTGATCATATGATAATGCTAGAGATATACAGAAAGGCCAAAAATAAACAAATAAATCCCAATCTCTTCTACTGAACTATTCCAAACTATAAACCAATTCCTATGAATTGCTCTCTCCTGGGAACTTATACAGTACTTGTCTGCACCACACAATTTAGTTATTAACGATCTTCTCTCATTTTTCCTTTAATTAATGTGTCAGTCATTTTTCTGCAGAAAGATCATAACGTGTTTGAGAGCATTCAGTCAATAAGCATTTATGAAGTATCTACTATGTGCTAGTGACAAAAACGCAGGCCTTGAAGTAGCTGACAATCTAATGAGAAAAACAAGCAAACATATGGACAAACAAGTTATATAGATGATAAGTGGAAATAATTAACAGAAAGTAGGTGTCAGAGGTAAGAGAGATTAGGAAAGAGCAGGGTCTATATTTTATACTTTTAAAAAATATTTTCAACAGTAGCATTTGATTAAGGCATAAATATACAGCAATTGTTCCAAGAAGATTAATTGATGGTCTAATTCATGATTTCAAAAGTCTACTTTATATAGAAAGTTTATATGCCAGGAAAATACATACCAACATAAAATTTTAGAAATATTTAGGTTTTCAATTCCAATTGTTTTTTTTTTAATTATTATTATTTTTTTAAATTTTTATTTAATGATTACTTTATATTGACAACATTATCCCTTGCACTCGTTTCTTTTCCGATTTTTTTCCCCTTCCTCCCTCCACCCCCTCCCCTAGATGGCAAGCAGTCCTTTATATGTTTGGATATGTTGCAGTATATCCTAGATACAATATATGTTTGCAGAACCGAACAGTTCTCTTGTTGCATAGGGAGAACTGGATTCAGAAGATATAAATAACCCGGGAAGAAAAACAAAAATGCAGATAGTTCACATTCGTTTCCCAGTGTTCTTTCTTTGGCTTTTGTCCGTCATTTATCAATTGAAATTTAGTTAGGTCTCTTTGTCAAAGAAATCCACTTCCATCAAAATATGTCCTCATACAATATCGTTGTCGAAGTGTATAATGATCTCCTGGTTCTGCTCATTTCACTTAGCATCAGTTCATCTAAGTCTCGCCAGGCCTCTCTGTATTCATCCTGCTGGTCATTTCTTACAGAACAATAATATTCCATAACATTCATATACCACAATTTACCCAGCCATTCTCCAATTGATGGGCATCCATTCATTTTCCAGTTTCTAGCCACTACAAATAGGGCTGCTACAAACATTTTGGCACATACAGGTCCCTTTCCCTTCTTTAGTATTTCTTTGGGATATAAGCCCAATAGAAACACTGCTGGATCAAAGGGTATGCACAATTTGATAATTTTTTGGGCATATCAATTCCAATTGTTTAGTGATGAAGATGGCTATCTACACCCAGAGAGAACTGTGGGAACTGAGTGTGGTTCACAACATAGCATTTTCAATCTTTTTGTTGTTGTTTGCTTGCATTTTATTTTGCTTCCTTTTTTTCCCCTCGTTTGATTTGATTTTTCTTGTGTGGCAACATAATTGTTTAAATATGTATGCATATATTGGATTTAACATATATTTCTATCATGTTTAACATATATTGAACAACTTGCCATCTAGGGGAAGGTGTGGGGGGAGGAAAAATTGGAACACAAGATTTTGCAAGGACTAATGATGAAAATTGTCCACACATATGTTTTGAAAAATAAAAAGCTTTAATAAAGAAAAAAAAAGAAATATTTAGGTTTTAACATATTATTTGAAATACTTTTAAAATATCAAAGTAAAAAGAAAAACTAGGCAGCCCTCCAGTATGCAAATGTCCACTATAGAAAATTTAAGGTCAAACATGATCATCAATTTTGCATGGGATGAAATACTTGGCAAAAGTGGTGATCTGTAAAGTAAAGGATATGTCCTCACACTATTGAAATCACAGATGCCTAAAGTTCCATCCAGGTAAGCTATTATCCCACACTTCTCTTTCCTTTTCCTTGCAAAAGTAATTTATAATTAATGTTTCCATTATTCTTTCTCCTCTAACTCTAAAGACCTTTTCTGATCTCATTATTCAAATGAAACCTCTCTCTAAAATTATCAATGATGATGCAGTCAGGAAATCCAATGGCATTTTATTAAGCCTTCGTGATTTCTCTTCAGCATTTATTTGACATTGTTAATCACTTTCTCCTTCCTCTTCTCTAGTTTTTTGTGACACTGCTCTCTCCTGGTTCCCATTTTATCTGTCTGACTACTCCATCTCCTTTGCTAGTTATTTATCTAGGTCATGTCCACTATCTATGGGCATCTCCCAAAGCTCTATATAGAGTGTCCCAAAAATCTTAGTGTAGTTTTAAACTTTAACTTCAAAAACATAGGAGCAGCTAGGTGGCTTAGTAGGTAGAGCACCAGTCCTGAAGTCAGGAGAACCTGAGTTCAAATCTGATCTCAGACACAACACTGTGTGACCCTGGGCAAGTCACTTAACCCAAATTGCCTCAGGGAAAAAAAAACTATGAATGCTACAAACTTACAAAAAAATTTTAATAAGTTTCTTTTACATAAGTAACAATTTTAATACTGATTTATATAAAATATAATTTTAAATTTTAACAAAATATGGCAATTTATCATCCTGTTATGCACAGACTTTTAACAGTTTTGGCAGGACACTTTCTCAAACAGGATCAGCAGAGGTCTTCTTGCTTGGCCACCTCAATCATTTGATCTGTCTCCATTAAACATATTCTTATGGAATCATATCAAAACTGTCATTCTGCATCAATATCTCATCTTCTGGATAATCATAAGGCTAGGATTACAAATGCTACCTTTTCAGTCATTTAATAGCAGCTGAGGAAAGTTTTTTTTTTTTTTTTTTTTTTTTTTTTACCAAGTCTAAAAATCAACTGGAACAACTGATATACTGCACCAGACAGTGACAATGTTGAATTTTAATTAGAAATTTTGAAATTTTGATTAAAGATTTAAAATGTTATTTTTTTTAAGTAGGAGCTTTAGTACTTCTAAAAGTTAGCTTAAATTTGCACCAAGGAATTGTGAACACATCCAGCCATTCTGGAAAGCAATTTGGAACTATGCTCAAAAAGTTATCAAACTGTGCATACCCTTTGATCCAACAGTGTTTCTACTGGGCTTATACCCCAAAGAGATACTAAAGAAGGGAAAGGGACCTGTATGTGCCAAAATGTTTGTGGTAGCCTTGTTTGTAGTGGCTAGAAGCTGGAAAATGAATCGATGCCCATCAATTGGAGAATGGTTGAGTAAATTGTGGTATGTGAACGTTATGGAATATTATTGTTCTGTAAGGAATGACCAGCAGGATGAATACAGAGAGGACTGGCGAGGTTTACATGAACTGATGCTAAGTGAAATGGGCAGAACCAGGAGATCATTATATACCTCAACAATGATACTGTTTGAGGATGTATTCTGATGGAAGTGGATCTCTTCGATAAAGAGAACTAATTCAGTTTCAATTGATCAAGGATGGACAGAAGCAGCTACACCCAAAGAAAGAATACTGGGAAATGAATATAAACTGCTTGCATGTTTGTTTTTCTTCCCAGGTTATTTATACCTTCTGAATCCAATTCTCCCTGTGCAACAAGAAAACTGTTCGGTTCTGCACACATATATTGTATCTAGGATATACTGTAACCTATTCAACATGTAAAGGACTGCTTGCCATCTGGGGGAAGGGGTGGAGGGAGGGAGGGGAAAAATCGAAACAGAAGTGAGTGCAAGGGATAATGCTGCATGGATTCTGTCAATAAAAAGTTATTTAAAAAAAAGAAAAAATAAAAAATAAATAAATAAATTTGCGCCAAGAATTTTGGAATACTCTGCCCATCTCACTAATAGTGATCGTATCAGTTCTAGGCACATGATTCCTCCCAGCACTTCAGTTGCACATTTATCTTTTGGTTATCCCCTTACACTGGCTATCTTAGAAACATCCCAAACTGCCAAATCCAAAACAAAACTTATTATCTCTCACCCCTAAAAAAAATCCCCCAATTCCAGGGCATTGGGAGACTCCCAGGTATTCAGGTTCACAAGTTGAGTGTCATCCTCAATTCCTTATTCACACATACTCCCATATTCAATCCACTGCCAAATTTGCCCTTTGTATTTGACCTAAAATCAACAAGCATTTATTTAGTGTTTAATGATCCTATGAATTCTTCCTTGCCCAGAGAGCCCTCTCCCTTCCCCTAACAAAAATGACAGATCAGCTTCTGTACAATTAGTCAGCAGGTTAGTTACAGTGTTAGACATTAAGAAACATAACAGTATTTTGCTTGTTAAAGACCTTAAATTCTAAGGAGAATTTCATAAGAAGAAAGAGGATGAGAGAAGATACAATTTGTATATACAGATAAAGGAAAAAGATACAAAATAAATGCACAGATATTTGCCTGGAAAGGGACTAACACTGTAGAAGAAATCAGAAAAGCCTTCTTGAAGAAAAAGTATTAGAATTAAGCCTTGAAGGGACATAGGGGATTTAAAAGGCAGAGGTAAGAGGAAGAGAAAATTCTAGGCTTGGCGACTGTGCTTGGTAAAGACACAAAATCAGGAGATGAAATTATCATGTATAGGGGACATCAACAAGGTGAGTCTGGCTAGAGTTTGGAATATATGAGAAGGAACAATGTGTGACCAGCCTGAAAAGACAGGTTGTAGCTAGACTGTAAAAGGTTCTTTTATATGCCAAATAGAAGGGTTTGTTTTTTATCCTACAGGCAATAGAGAGACAGTAAAGCTTCTTGATCAAAGAGTACCATGATCAGGCCTATAATTCAGGAATATAATTTTGGCAGCTATTAGAAGATGGTTTAGATAGGGGAGATATGGAGATAAGGAGTTCAATTAGAAGGCTAATACAGATAGTGCAAAAAAAAAAAAAAACCATCTTTTAACTTGTCCACTTATTTAGCCTCTTAGCTATGAATACAAAGGCTATTAGACTGGTTTCATTTCTTTCCCTCCGTCTCCAAAGGACTGATGCATTTTCAGGAGACAAAACAGGAATGATGCACATTCTACAGACAAGAAAACTGAAGCTTGGGGGTGATTAAATGATGTGTTTAGGGTCCCACAACCACTAAGTGTTGGAGCCAAGAAACAATGACAGTTTTCCTGACACCAACTACAATGCTTTTCCCACTATATCATCCTGTTTCTTAACAAAAATTCTCTCAAATCTGTGTTTCTATATGATGGTAAATACTAGGAATTATTGTCTCACAATTCCCAGTTTTCAAACTATATTCTTATCCCTTCATTCTAAATCCACACTCATGTTTCTCTCACTCATGCCCTTCCCTCCATTCACACATCAGTTTCAGGCAGATCCTCACCTTTGAAGGAATTATTACAGAAACCTTCTTACTGATCTCCCAGCCTTAGTCCAATACCTCCTCATTCAATATTCTACACAGCTGTGATCTTCCTAAAACACAATACTATGTTGTCCCACTACACTTCACTAAGTTCTAGTGGCTCCCTATTACCCCAAGATCATATATAAACTCCAGTTTGTCATTTAAAGCTCTTTGCCTTTGACATCATCTCCCTTTTCCTGCTTTACTACACAAGACCTCCCTTCCCCAGTCTCACTAGCAGCCCTCTATGCTTAGAACATACTCCCCCCCACAATCTTATCTCTGCTTCTGGGAATCAATGGTTCTCTTCAAGACTCAGCTTTCTCTAGGAAGTCTTTCCTAGTCCTCCAAAAGGCAGAACCAGTTTTTTTGATTTGTATATAATTACACACCTGCATGTTGTCAACTAATTAGAAACTCCAGAAGGTAGGTACCTTTTTTCTTTTGTCTTTGCCCCCAAATAGCCATCATAGTACCTGGAAAATAAGCACTTATTTTTTAATTAAGTGAAGGGGACAAGTTTATTGAAGGTGATATAGCAATCCCAGTCAGTGATGAATACTCATTCTCTCTTCCTTTATGATACTATAAGAATAAGTAACTTTAATATAAATTTAAAAACCAGTCCATTAAAAATGACCTTACGTTATCCAGTCCATTAGATTTTAAGATCTTTAAAAGTCAGATACTGTCACTGTCACAACAAAGCATCAATCACTATACTATGCACACTCAAAGAGTAACTAAATACAACTGATTTAGGATCTAAACATAGAATAGTGATAGCACTAAGGCTGAAGGAATTCACGCCAATGAAGAACTTGATAGAGTTTCCCCATATTGACAAAAGCATTACAATTTCTTAGGTCCCTACAAGGTTAAGATAGCTTGACAATAGGGATAAATGTTTTCATACTAATAGTGACAAAGAGACATCTAGATGTCTGTCTGTGAGAACAGCAAGATAATTAGAGGCATCTTAATCTGTAAACTGATTCTGAGATCAATAGTACCATCTCATCCAGAGTCAGAAGCTTCACATCCCTTTATCTTGTTAGCTAACTAGCATAAAGGATAAAATGTAAGAAAGCAGTTTTAAAGTTTAATCTAGGTGATATACAGAAAAGATGCCATATTAATCAAAAGCCAAAGAATTATTTATCAGTAAGTCAGATACATAATTATAGGATCCTTTTGGATAGAAAATGGTCATGAGACTCAGGTTTCAAGAAATCTAAGAGGTTTCTCACCTCATAATTGAAATATTTGTTAGCAACTAAAGTGAAATAATCTACTTCTCCCCTCCCCCTTTTCCCATTAGATCTATAACTTTCTGATCTTTCTTGAGTGTGAACTGAAGTTACCATCAAGCATTTATTACAGTAACACCTTTTTTCTAAAGATCTCAAAGTGTTATACCACATTCACTAGTCTTTCATGTCCTGTGAAACAGGAGAGGAACATTAAGTAAGGCTATTAAATGATATGCCTTAAGTCACACTAAGGCATCTGATTCTAAGATAAAGATCTCCTTTATTCCCAGGCCAGGCCAGTACTCTAGCAAAAAAACACCACTTCATTCCAAGAAGCATTCCTTGGAAAAATCAACAGAGTTAAAGATTATTTTAGAAAAAGGAAAGGTGGCATGAAAATATTGTAAAAAAATAAAATACTATGATTCAAGAAATATGTATAAAACAAAAGCTGTTCAATTTAATTATCAAAATAAAATATGAGCCCCCCCCAAAAAAACCCACAATTTTGCCTACATATGGATAACAAAAGTACCTTAAAGTCTTCATGATCATCTACTTTATATTGACAGTGCTGCATGGAATTAAGTACTTTATTGTTTGTTGATAACACATTTATTTTCAGCATAAGATAAAGTTGCAGGTAGAAGAAAATCGAAGATTCAGTGGAAAGGGGCTTTGACAAGAGCTAAAGCATGGGATTGTATAAGAGGAAAAGAGCAAATGAGCAGTTATGGGGGAAGGGAGAAGACAAGGAAATATTGTGAAGTTAATTCTTATCTCTTTCACAACTCAATTTTCCCTCTCACTTTAAATTGACTTACTCAATCTTTTCCCACATCTGCCTTTACTAATATCTATGCTGTATCTCTGTTAGCCTGCAAGTTTAATCTGGCCTTCAGGGTTTTGGTCAAGTCTCACCTTAGGTATATCTCCTTAATACCTAACAATGTTTGCCATATAATAAACACTTAGTACTTAGTTATCATTACTGATGTGCATACTTAATCTACCATCTATAAAGGAAGCTTCTTAAGATTTCCCTTTAACATAAAAGAATTTCCGAACAATCTTGAGTTATCTAAAAATAAAAATGTTGCCTTTAAAAGTAGGGATTTCCCAATCTATGAAAGTGTTCACAACCATTTGCTAAAGATATTACAGAGGATATTAATGCAACAGGTAGGGGATTGGACCATATGATTTTTCAGGCCTCTAATGACTATTATTCTGTTATTCTGCATTTTAGGTGTTTCGTCTTATTCTCTCACAACCCCATATTACAATAGGTATAAGCATCTACAGAAATAAGAAAGAAAAATCGGCCATATGAATTAGAATTAAAAAGATCATGGAGATAAAACCGTCAGATGCCAGAGGCTTGGGCATGGAAATACAAGCTACTGTTTGTTATTCACCAGTTTCCTATTTACCCCCAATCACCTCCTCAGAACTTGTATTTGACAAATAAGTTAGGTTAAAATCAAATGCACAAATCTGAGACAGTGTTAAAATTGTCTAGCCAGTCTTAAATCTCCTATGCCTAACAGAAAAGATCATCAAGCTTTGATTACTAAGCAAATTAGAGGTTTTACCCACATATTTAAAAAACACAGCACAGAAAACTGAGTTTAGCATATGATAATTAATCTCCTCTGAACTGTTCTAACACTGAATTGTTATTTCTTAGTGCTCTCTATTTTGTATTACTATTTTAATTATTTCTTATCCTTTCTACTAAATTGTAACCTCCTTGAGAGAGGCAGGGATCTAAGCCTATTTATTTTCAATACTCTCTCATACAATGCCTAGAACTAATTTGAATGATACTAATTCAGTGATAAATCTTCCAAATCTGTCTGTTCTGCTAAAACTTAATAATCATGCTAACTATACCTACTGTCTGGACTTTAACCACTTTTATACACTATGACTTATTGTGCACTTATGTCTCTTTAATGTCATCTATTTCCTGGATATATATATATATAGTTATCAATGGTATTTGAGATTATACCTTCTAGTGAGCAGGACTTGTTTATATGTATGGCTCTCTCTGTACGATGCCTAGTACCACATCAAGAGTAATTAAAGCACTTTAAATATAATCTAATGTTAGAGGGAGAAAATGCCCTAAAGATCTTTTACTACAATCTTTACATCTATTAAGTGTGAACATTTAGGCTATTAGTTAGAGACTTTAGAGCTGGCAAAACATAGATCTTTTAATTCTCAGTTCACTATTCTTTCCATTACCTCTTCTGTATATATTAAAATGACTCAAAACTAGGTAAATAACAACGAACCAATCATGACATAAGGTCAAAGACCTTTATGTTTTAAAAAAAAAAAAAAAAGACATTATGTCCAAAGAAGTCGTTTTAGACTAGGATTATCATTTGTTTAAATCGCAGAAATAAAGCTTCATCCTGTACTGCAAACTTCAGCACTTGAGTTTGAGAACGGAAACTCCTTCCAACAATGCAGACTGCAACCCCTCCACAACTCAGGCAAGGGTCCCCAAATTCATCTCTCGGGAGCCACGCTGAGCCTGAGCCTCTGCAAAGTCAGCCCTCCCGGCCCTCGGAGGCCAGACTTGAAGCCTGTCCAACCCTCTGGGGCCTGCGAGAGAGTACGCTCCACAGGCTCCGTCTTCAAGTCACCTCCATGTCACAATGAGGCACGAAAACGGGGCTCGGACAGCGTATGAACGAACAGCTAAGCTCGGGCAGGGGCTCACACAGCAGCTGGGGCCGACTTCGGGCTGCTCGAGCTCGCGTCTCTACGGAAAGTCGGCCGGAACCGGTACCGGGCTATCCCGGACAGACTGCTCTCCAGCCCCGGGGAGAATGAATGGTTCCATTCCCGCCCCAGCCGCCGTTCTTATATACACGCACACACATATACACACACACTCTCACATACACTCACATTCAGGTTGATACAAGTACTGTCTCCCCCCTCACTAAGCAGGGAGTCCTCAGCCCGCATTCCTCCTCAGGGGGCCTGAATCCTCTTCCTCCTCCTCCTCCTCCTCCTCCTGCTTCCTCTTCCTCTTCCTCCTCCCTCCTTCCCCCAGCGCCCAGAATGACATGTCACGTTGGTCGGGCCTGAAAGGAATCTCCAAGCGCTCGGCCACCACTCCGCTCCCCGGGCCCACGCTCCCTGAGTCTGTCACCTCTAAGGGGAAGGGCCCAAGCCGGTCCCGAAAGGGTCACCGCAGACTGCCGGCCCGCGCCCCAGACACCTCCCCTGAGACGGCCCCGGCCTGCTCTGCGCTCCCCGCCCCGGCCCTGCCCGGCTCAGGACGGAGTCCAGGCCCTCCGCTTCAGCCGGCCCAGCCTAGCGCGAACCTCGCGCGTTCCGGGGTCCGCCCCTGCCGCCTCCCGCCCCGTACCTGCTGGGAGAGCGGAATGAGCGGAGCCGCCATCTTTGCCCCGCTCCGGCACCGACCGACCTACGGCGGGGAGGGGAGGGGCCAGCAGGAGCCGGGACTCCGTGCACGCGCAGCGTTACGCTACGCAGCGCGGCGCAGTCGGGGCCCCGCCCCGAGAGCGCAGGTGGGGCGAGAGGAGGGGGCGGGTCCGCGTCGGGGCCGTGGTCTAGCGACGCAGCCCTACAAGAAGACGAAGGGGCGTGCCTGAGAGAACGAGAGGAGGGGCGCCTCCCACACCCCGTCCCATCCTTGTCCGCTCTCCTCTCCCTCTGTTTTTCCTCAATCCTCCCACAAAACTATGTAGATTCCCCAACTGGATATGAACAAACGATAAAGAAATTAAAATTGTCAATAGTCATATGAGAAACTGCTCTAAATCTCTTTTGATTAGAGAAACGCAAATTAAAACAACTCAGGTATTCACCTGGGTACCTCTCAGATTGGCTAACAGCAGAAAAAGGAAATGATAAATGCTGAGGAAGAGGGGGAAATGGAACACTAATGCATTGGTGGTGGGATTGGCTAAGACGTGGAAATTGAGTGAATGCCCATCAATTGGGGAATAGCTAAACAAGCTGTGGTGTAAGAATGTAATGGAATACTATTATTTTCCATAAGAAATGAGGAGGAGGCTGATTTCAGAAAAGCCTCAAAAGAATTACATGAACTGATGCTGAGTGAAGTGAGCAGACCCAGGAGAACGGTACACACAAATCATAGCAACATTGTGTGATGATCAACTATGATGAACTTGGCTCGTCTCAGCAATGCAAAACTCCAAGACAGTAACAAAAGACTCAATACGGAAAATGCCATCGACATCTAGAGAAAGAACTATGGAGTCTGAATGCAGATTGAGGCATACTAATTTCACTTTTTTGGTTTTCTTTCTCGTGCTTTTTATTCTGATTCTTCTTTCACAACACGACTGGAAATATGATTAGTATGATTTTTACATATATATATATATATATATATATATATATATATATATATATATATATATAGCCTCAGATTGCTTGCTGTCTTGGAGAGGTGGGAGAAGAGAGAGGAATAAGGAATAAAGGGAGAAATTTTTGAAACTCAAAATCTTATAAAAGTGAATGTTGATGGAAGTGGATTTCTTTGACAAAGAGACCTGAGTTTCAATTGATAAATGATGGACAGAAGCAGCTACACCCAAAGAAAGAACACTGCGAAACGAATGTGAACTATTTGCATTTTTGTTTTTCTTCCCGGGTTATTTTTATCTTCTGAATCCAATTCTCCCTGTGCAACAAGAGAACTGTTCAGTTCTGCAAACATATATTGTATCTAGGATATACTGCAACATACCTAACATATATAGGACTGCTTGCCATCTAGGGGGAGGGAGTAGAGGGAGGGAGGGGGAAAATCGGAACAGAAGCGAGTGCAAGGGATAATGTTGTAAAAAAATTATCCTGGTATGGATTCTGTCAATATAAAGTTAAAATAAAATAAAATATTTTTTTAAAAAGTGAATGTTGAAAACTCTTTACATGTGATTTAGGAAAATAAAAATTCAAGTGCAAAAACAAAAACAAAAAGAGAATACTTGTAGAACTACATATCAAATTGTTAAAAAAAAAAAAAAAAAAAAAAAAAAAGGATCACTTCTCTCTGTGTTGCAGAGGATTCCGAAGCAGAAAAATGGGCTCAGATCTGGACTCAGTAGCTGTAACTTTATGACTCTGAGCAAGTCACGGCCCAGTTACTGCACTTGTGACTTTGGACTGTTCATTGGGGCTCTATAGCTCTATCTGTAAAAATGAATGAGTTGGACCAGGTCTTTTGTGTGACCTGAATTTGTTTGGCAGTCACAGAATCCTGTGGACTCTATAATCAGATTTTTAAATGCATCAAAAAATTTTATAGGATTAGAGAGGAAATCAATTATATTGAAGTAAAAGTATACACACACACACACACACACACACACACACACACACACACATATTTTTTTTAAATTCAGGTACCACTAGATTGAGAAATTATTTGACTGTCTTTAATTCCAAAGCCTTCTCATGTACCTCCTATTTATTCTATCTATAATTTGCTTTGTAAATATTTGTTTGCATATGATTTGCACAGACTGGTTTGCATAAACTTCATTTATACTTGTCTCCCCCATAGCTTTGAAAACTCTGAGAGAATAGGAACTATGTTATCTTTTTTTTTTTTTTTTTTTTTTTTTGATATCTCCAGGCTTAGCACACTGCCTGGTACTTTCTGGCATTTGACAAATATTTATTACAGTGATTGATGTCTAAACTCAGATTTCTCACTCTCAACATCCCTCACATCCAATTTATTGCCAAAGCTATTTTATCTTCCAAACATCTCTTCTGTAAGCCCCTTCCTCTCAACTACACACCTTAATGCTAATTCCTCATCATCTCACATCTGCACTACATTATGGCAGCCTGTTGAATGGTCTCTCTGCCATGCTCTGGTCCATCTTCCACTCAACTGCCAAAGTGATCTTCCTGAAGTACAGATGTGATGACCCTGTCACCTCCCTACTTAAACTCCAGCACTTTCCTATCACCTCCAGGATCAAATATTAAAGCCTGGGTTTTGGGGTTCAAATCCCTATTAACCTACCACCACCACTACTTTTCCAATTTTACAACTGATATCCTCTCTTATTTTTCAGTCCTATGACTAAACAAGACCCTCCATGTCCTGACTCCAGGCATTTTCACAGACTGTCTCCTATGCCTGAAATGCTCTCTATCCTCCTCCCAGCCTCCTGGCTTCCCTGGCCTCCATTAAGTCTCAATTAAAACCTCACCTTCTACAGGAAGCCTTTCCTGATCTCCCCTTTTCTCTATTGTTTATTTCCAATTTATATTGTATGTAGTTTATTTATGGGGCAGCTAGTGGTACAATGGATAGAGTGCTGGACCTAAAGCCAGAAAAACTCCTCTTCCTGGTTCAAATTCAGCCTCAGATACTCACTAGCTGTAAGAACTTGGATAAGTTACTTAACACTGTTTGTCTTGGTTTC
Source organism: Antechinus flavipes (assembly GCF_016432865.1). Classification (NCBI taxonomy): domain Eukaryota; kingdom Metazoa; phylum Chordata; class Mammalia; order Dasyuromorphia; family Dasyuridae; genus Antechinus; species Antechinus flavipes. The sequence continues at coordinate 667,520,487 of NC_067398.1, forward strand.
CTCATCTGTAAAATGAGCTGGAAAAGAAAATGGAAACCACTCCAGCCATTTTTCCCAAGAAAACAAGAAGAAGAAAGGAGAACAAGAACAAGAAGAAAAAGAAAAACAAGAACAAATACAAAAAGTAGAAATAGTAATTGTAGTTGTAATAGAAGTAAAAGAAGGTAGAGGAGAAGTAATAGTAGTTGATGAATTCTGGGGTAAATAAGTGAGGTTGGCAGAGAAGGCCTGAATCACTGATAAGATTATTCCCTGAGGCAAGCTGGGAAAGACACTGTTGGGAGTCAGCTCCACCTTACAGTCTCACTCCCTTGGAAGTCTTGGGTAAACCCCTTACTATCCAATAGAAAGCCGAAATAGGATGTCAAACTCAGAGGTTAAATTTCTCCTATACATTCAAGAATGGCCTATGCTATCTTTGCTGAATCCCGTTTAGGTTAGTTGGCCATAGTTCTGCTTTGTAGTGTCTGTCCTCTCATCCTCTCCCATATCTCATAGTGTCTTTCTTCTGGTTGTAATTCTTTTTTTTTTTTTTTTTAACCTAATAGCTTTTTATTTTTCAAAATACATGCAAAGATAGTTCTCAACATTCACCTTCACAAAACCTTGTGTAAATAACTCTTTTAGGATGCTAAACTCCCCTATAGATTTAGCCTGTCAGTTAAGGACATACTCCCACCTCATGGTATATTCCTATTTCTCCTGATTAATTTGTAGGTTCTACTAGGGAACTTGTCTTTTCCATTGTTAATTTTTTTTTTAACTTTTTTCTAACTATATGCTCTCCCAAATCTATTTCAGATTTACCATTCCTAGTGTACATAGTCATTTCATTTGTAACTTTTTCTTATAAATAAAAATACCTTTTGGCAAAGAAAAAGGATGTAAATTCGTCAAATGACCAAACCCCAATATTTGGTACCTACACCAATCTCATCATTTGGTACAAATTGTAGTCCTCAATTCTGATCAGTAGTAGTAGTAATAATAGTGGTAACAGTAGTAGTAGAAGTAATAGTGGTAATAATCATAATAATTGATAGTACTTTAAGGTTTGCACAGCATTTTACACTTATTTCTTTTGATATTCCCAACAACTCTGGGAGGAATGGACATACTATTACTATTCCCATTTTACAGATAAGGCTGACAAAGGTTTAAGTAACTTGCTCAAGATTATACAGCTGACAAAGTGTCTAAGGCCAAATTTGAACTGAGATCTTCCTGACTCCAGGACCACCTACCTTCCTTCCTCTCTTTCTTAGCTAGCTGTCCTTCGTAGCCTTCTTTCACCTGCAAATTTGACGAGCCTTCACTGAAGCCACTAATTAAAAAAAAATGTTAAGTGACACAGAAGCAAGAATAAATAGCTATCCCCCATATCAAATAATTTTTTTAAAAAAGGAAACAAAATTCAGCAAATCCTATCAATACATAGGAAAAAGCTGACATTATATGTGATGTCCCATACTTATGTCACCCTCCCCCCCCCCATCTCTTTAAAGGAATGGAGATCTTTGCATGACCTCTTCTTGATAAAGATTTAGGTGTTCTTCTTGATCAGTACAAGATTTCTAGATGTTAATCAAGACCCCCTCTAGATATTAAAAAAAAAAATCGACCCATTTTCTAGGAATTACAGATAAACTCACTAGACTACAATTTGCAATCCTTATTTATTTTGATCTTTTTCATTTTACATGATTTTTCAAATATCACCAAAAGTGACTCAGACATCAGCTCTTCCCCCTCCTTCAGAACCCAAGAATGTGATTCATCCAGCTCAGGTAACCTGAATTCTTCAACAGCATCTAGGTGCTCACTTACCCTAATCTTACTTAACTTGGCTTGAACTGGCTTTAGCAAGTCTTTCATTTTAAGAAAGAAGGTAAGAATAACCTCAGGCATTTTGACCCTCCACTTATCCCCTGATTCTGCCATGAATTTATGTGATATTTTGGGAGTCCTTCTGATTAGAAAAACCAAACCCTTTTTAGGGTTCCTTATCTACCCTGGGTGAAAAGTGGTGAAAAACAATATAAACTGTGATCCTACAGTCTTCCATTTCTTGTTCACACTTCAAAATTATTGTCTATAAGTATCATTTATGCTCACATGAAAATCATCAGAAATGGAGAGTCATCATTTATTTTGATAAGTCTTGAGAGGTTCTCTGTTATGTCCAGGCTACATGGCCCAAGAAGATGTATTGTTGCATCTCTGCTTCAGAGGCTGCATTGAGTGCACAATCATTTACAAACCAAAATTCATGCACTAATACTCCCTCCATTTTTGTTTTAGCTTGTAGCCTTTTCAAATCAAAGAATTCGCCATCAATGAGATAGCTGACTTTGATTCCATGTTTATTCTCCCTGAAGGTATTTAACAATATGGCTACAAACAAGCATCCCAATTCTGCTGCAGAGAGCACAACCCCACTGGAATGGCCACATTGTTCAAATGATAAATGTACGCTTGCCAAAAAAGATTATTTTATGGAGAACTCACACAGGGCAAGTGCTCACTATGCGGTCAGAAAAAATGAAAAAAGAACCCTCTCAAGGCCTCTCAACTTTAGGATTGATTGTATGACATGATATGGGAGACACTGGCACAGGACCACCCAATGTGATGTGCCCTCATCAAAGAAGGTGCTGAGTTCTATGAGCAAAGCAGAATTAAATGATCTCAGAAGAAAAGGGAGATGCACAAAGTTAGAGCATGTACCACAAATGTTCATTGGGAGTATTTGGGTCCAACCTGTGGCAGAAGTCTCTGAGCTTGTATTGGTCTGATCAGCCACTCGACACAATGTAACTTGACTTTAATGTAGTGGTATAATTTTGGTCCTCTTCAAGAACAAAAAAACAACAAAAAACAAAAAACACCTTTTCTATAGATGTCTGTTCCTCAGTAAAGAATCTACTACTAATCCCACTACTCTTTTCTTCTTCAGCCCCTTGCTTTCTGATCACTCATCTGACAAGTCCTCTGACTCCACTCTATCATTCTTTGGAAGCCAAATGACTTCTTTTTCCTAAGAGTATACAGCTCTTTCCTCCTCATCAAGAGTCTCTAATCTGTCTTTTCTTTTTTTTAATTTCTCCCTTCTCCAAAGACCTGATAAGTAAATTATCCCTTGTTCTAATTTGTTTGTGATATCATCCTTTATGCCCAAATCATGTATCATTTTTGACATTTTGGTATGGGGTGTGAGATGTAAGTCTATGCTGAATTTCTGACATACTATTTTCCAGTTTTTCCAGCAATTTTTATCAAATAGTGAGTTCTTATTCCAGAAGCTGGAGTTTAGGGTTTTATCAAATACTGAATTACTATAGGCCTTGATTATTGTGTCATGTGTATCTAATCTATTTCACTGCTCCATCACTCTATTTCTTAGCCAGTATCAAATGGTTTTGATGATTGCTGCTTTATAAAATAGTTTTAGGTTTGGTATTGCTAAGACACCATGCTTTGTATTTTTTTTTCATTAATTCTCTTAATATTCTTGACCTTTTGTTCTTCTAGATGAGTTTTGTTATTATTTTTTCTGTTCTATAAAATAATGTTTTGGCAGTTTGATTGGTATGGCACTGAACAAATAGACCAATTTAGACAGACTTGTCATTTTTATTTTATTAGCTCAGCCTAGCCATGAACAATTGATTTTTTCTAATTGTTTAAATCTGATTTTATTTGTGTGAGAAGTGTTTTGTAATTATGTTCATATAGTTCTTGGATTTGTTTTGGCAGGTAAACCCACAAGCATTTTATTTTATCTACATTAATTTTATTTTTTTTATTATGGCTTTTTATTTATAAAACATATGCATGGATAATTTTTCAACATTGACCCTTGCAAAAACCTCTGTTCCAACTTTTCCCCTCCTTTCCTCTACTTCCCTCCCCCCCCCATGGCGGGTAGTCCAATACATGTTAAATATGTTAATATATTGTCTTTAACATATACTTTAAATAAATAAACTAAACTTTAACATATTTAAAGTATACGTTAAATACAATATATATACACATATTTGTAGTTAACCTCCTGCACAAGAAAGATCTAATCTAGAAAGAAGGTAAAAAAAATCTGAGAAGGAAAACAAAAATGCAAGCAAACAATAACAGGAAGAGTGGAAATGCTATGTTGTGGTCCACACTCATTTCCCATAGTTTTCTCTCTAGGTTCTACATTAATTTTTAATGGAATTTCTCTTTCTATCTATTGCTGCTGATTTTTGTTAGTAATATATGGAAATGTTGATGATTGTGTGGATTTATTTTATATCATTGCTAAAGCTGTGAATTTTTGGATTTTTGATTTTCTAGGATTCCCTAAGTATATTATCATATCATCTTCAAAGAGTGATAGTTTTGCTTCCTCATTGCCTATTCTAATTTCTCTAATTTCTTTGTCTTTTCTTATTGCTAAAGCCAGCATTTCTAATATAACATTGAATAAAGTGGTGATAATGGGCATCATTGTTTCACCCCTGATCTTTTTGGGAATGTGAACAGCTTTTTTCCATTACAAATAATGCTTGCTGTAGATTTTAGATAGATACTGCTTATTTTAAATAAAACTTCTCTTATCCCTATGCTTTTTAGTGCTTTTAATAGGGGTGGTGCTGTATTTTGTCAAAAACTTTTTTTGCATCTATTAAGATTATCATATGATTTCAGCTGGTTTTGTTATTGGTAAGAATTGATTATGCCTTTTCATTCTAATTGTATAGTTGTCCTTTTTTTCCTCCTCTTCCTTTATGTAATGCTCTTCTATATTTCATCATCTTGACATCTTTGATGTCTTGATGACATCAATTCACCTGTCCTCTAGATTTGATCTGCCCACCTGCCCCATACACAACCTTTTTTCCAGTCTTTCATCTATTTACTTTAGGAATCTTTCATTCTCCTAAAAACCTGGAATATGTTAAGGCATCCCTCTATCTCTCAGAAGCTGAGTCTATTCATCTCCAAACTATCATCTGTCATCCATAGAGATCAGTCTATACTTAGAACAGTTAACCATCTACTAGTCTGTGACAAAAATGTAAATATTGTAGATTTAATGCAAGTCATTTACATGATTGTCCTTGCTTTAAATAATTGTTGATATTTTCAGCTTTGTTTATTTGGGCTTTGTGGGTATTTACACCTCAGCCCTAAAAGGGTGAAAACTTTTAAAAGACAATTAGCAGCTCGGTGGCGCAGTGGATAGAGCACCAGCCCTGAAGTCAGGAGGACCCGAGTTCAAATCTGGTCTCAGACACTGTCTAGCTGTGTGACCCTGGGCAAGTCACTTAACCCCAATTGCCTCAGGAAAAAAAAAAAAAAAAAAAAAGCATGTTTAAAAGACAATTATCTTTTAATAATTTGACAAATCCACTTAAATCCCTTTTTTCATTAGTCGTGCTCTTCTTCAGACTTATACCAGGCCAGTCTATTTCACCAATTTTCTATATCTATCAACACACTCTATCAATATGCTTAACCTTCAAATTATTACATTTTTCTTTTCTAATTTGTCTTGGCTATGCCTTGCCAACTGCCTTTTCCTTATGAAGTCTGCATCTTCAGGCTATCTCTAATCTTCTAGACTCTTAATCCTCCTTAACCATTTTAAGCCTCTTTGTCTTGATCCTGCTTTTAACCAAAAAGTAGAATCTGGCCCAATATCTGGATCTGAGATTGTTGTCCTTTCAATTTCCTCAACTTCACCCAAATTTTACCAAATTTCAACTTATCTCTTCTACTATTCCTCCCACAAAAGACCCAAGCAAGAGTATACAACATATTATAAATTTTGTTTAGTTGTTTCATTTGGGTCTGACTTTGTGACCCCATTTGAAGTTTTTTTGGCAAAGATACTACAGTGGTTTCCATTTCCTTCTCTAGCTCATTTTACAGATGAGGAAAGTGAGGTTAAAAAAAAAAAAAAGTGAAGTGATTGCCCAGGGTCACACAGCCAACAAGCATCTGAGGCTAGATTTGAACAGGAGAAGACAGATGAGTCTTTTTCACTCAAGACCCAGCACTCTACCTACTTCACCATGTGGCTATACCAATATTACCAATATATAAAAAAATGCTAACTATAACAGTTATTGCCAGAGAAAAGTGACTTAAGATGGCTTTAAAAATATATGATATGGTCATGTTAGGAAGAGAGATAACTAGTAGACAACCTGCATAATCCACTCAAGTGTTATTTGTTGTTCTTTGACTTTCATCTTTACATACTTTTAAGATAATTCTTAGATCTCTCACCAAATTTTCCATAAATTTTTTTTGATCAAGTGACATAATAATTTGTCTTTAAAAGTTTTTTTTTAAAAAGGAAACTATTTGTCTTAAAAGCTAAAAAAAAAAAAAGCACTTTTAAAAAGTCCTTAGCACCATTACTGACACATAATAGAAGCTATATAAATATGTATTCTTTTTCTTCCCTTTTATCATTGTTTTATGAAGCAATATTCGGTGGAAGACATCTTGTGGTAGATTTATGATATAGAGAGGGTTATATAAGATGAGAAGGCAAGATATTAGTTTGCACTGCTGGAGGGTGTACTAAGGAGATAACAAATCCATCAAAATATTAAAGTACCTCTTTAAGGGGAGGAAGGTTGTGTTAATAAAGTTTGTATAGTTTTAGCTTCTTGAAGAAGAATTATGTATAAGAAGAAGAAATATTGAATATTTTAAAGATGATCAGGTGGGGAGGGATTAGATTTGTTTTACTTAACCACAGAGAAGGATGGGGAGTTACTGAGAGGCAGATTTACTTTCATGACAAGAGAGAAACTTCAGATTTGTTTGGATTTTTTTCGAGGCAATTAGAGTTAAGTGCCTAGCTCAGGGCACACATTTAGGAAGTCCATCTAGTTGCCCCAAGAAAGAACTTCTGGACAATTAGAGCCATCTAATGATTATAAATTGATTTGAATCTAAGATGAAATTTAATAGGAATGAAGTCAAAATTTTATATTTTGGTTAAAAAAAGACCAAGCACAAAAACCTAAATTGAGGGAAGAGAGTGGACCCTGGTTGGGCTGGGGATTAGTTTGTATGAAAAAGACTTGAGCTTTTGTTTTTGGTGGGCTTATTTGGTTGATGATAAGCATAAAGCCCAATACAAAATGCTGTACAAATACAAAATACATTTGTATTTTACAATACAAATACAAAAGCTGAAAAAATTAATATATATTTGGGACTGGTTTAAGAGAGGCACTGTTTTGAGGAATAAGGAGTGAGTAGGTCTACTGATTTCTGCTCTGATCAATCTACATCTGGAGCACTGTGTTCTGTTCTAAGAACCACATTTTAAGAAGACATTGGTAAAATGGATATTGTCCAAAGGAGAGCAAGTATGGTGAAGAGTCTTGAGTTCATGCGTATATGTAAGAATTAATTGAAGGGAATGTTTATCCTAGAGAAATTTCACAGGTCATTAGATTTGAGAGTTAAGATTATTAATAACTTTGGAGAGAGCAGATCCATTTGAATGATGAGGTCAGAAGCAGAGTAAGAGTGAAAGAAAATGAAGTGAAAGCCTCTACCTCAGACAGCCTTCTTCAGTTGAGCCACAAGAGAGGAAAGCTACAGAACTATGGCTAGTGAACATATGAGGATACTCTCTTCTCTCAAAGATACCATTGTGAGGCACCTAGATGGGGCAGGAGATAAGAGTACTGGTTTGGGAGTTAGGTGGACCTGAGTTCAAATCTGACCTTAGACACTTCACACTTCCTAGCTGTGTGATTCTGGGCAAGTCACTTAACCCCAATTGCATCCAAAGAAAAAAAGGCAGGGAAAACAAGATTTTGTCTCAGATTTGAAATCTTGTAACATTCTAGACTCTTCATTCTCTAATCCAATGAATTTTTGTTACTTTTTTGTTTGCTTGGTTGGGGAAGGAAGGGTGCTCTGGCAACAATGGTCTCGAGTGACTTACCTGGGGTCACACAGCTAGTAAATGTCTGAGGGTGAATTTGAATTCGGGTCCTTCTGACTCCAGAGCTGGTGCTCCATCCACTATGTCATCTAGTTGCCTATGCATATCCAAATAGTTTGCCAAAGTCTGCCATTTCTATCTTAACAATTCCTCTTGTTTAAGAAGATAGATAGAAGTTACTAAGAAGCAATTTTAGGCTAGACATGAAAAAAAAATTAGAACCATACTGGAACAGAATGGAATGAGGTACCTTGGGAAGTAATCGCTTCCCTCTTGTTGTAGGTCTTTAAGACTCCTAGAACAGTGTACATAGCAACAAGATTATGTGATGATCAACTATGATGTACTTGGCTTTTTTCAACAATGAGGTAATTTAGGGCAGTTTCAATAGACTTGTGATGGAGAGAGCATCTGCATCCAGAGGGAGGACTATGGGGACTCAACATGGACCACAATATAGTATTTTCATTCTTTTTTGTTGTTATTGTTATTTGCTTGCTGGTTTTTTCTTTTTCACTTTTTTCCCCTTTTAATCTAATTTTTCTTGTGCAGCATGATAATGTGGAAATATGCTTAGAAGAATTGCATGTTTAAAAGAAAAGAACAAAGAAAGAAAGAAATGATTCCTAAGCCCTGTAATCTTCTAGGAGGGATTCTTCAGATATGGAGTGAACTAGATGGCCCCTAAGGTCCCTTCAAACCTTGAAATTCTCTTTTCAAATGAAATTCTAATGGTTCTCATTTTTTTCAATTAGGATATCCCTCAATATATGAGAGGGATATCTCTCTCATAAAGATTTTCTTCAGATGAGAAAGTGTATAAACATTTAGGTTAGTAGCTATTAATATTTTCCTAATTTCCTTATTTGGACAATAATAATTTTTAAAAGTATTACATAATTTTAATACTTTGGGAAGATCTTTTAGAAGTTTTTTTTATTTATTTTTAATTTTAATATAAAAAGACAAAAAAAGAATATTTGCATGTGTGCATTTCAGCATAAAAAGAGAATTCAATATGAAACAATGAATTTCCTTTTCAAAATATGTAATAAATCAAAGCTAACTTGCTTTTCTGTGCTTCCTTCTAAAATTTCTTCTGTTAATTGCTATATACTTTTTTTCTCCTCCTTCCCCACTTCACCCTAGAGAAGGCTACAGTTAAACACAAATGTGTGTGTGTGTATAAAACCATACTGTGTGTATTTCTTTTTATCAGTTCTTTTTTTGGAGATAGCATCTTCCTTTATAGGTCCTTTATGGTTGGCTTAAGCATTTATGATGCTGAAGATGAATTAGTCATTCAAAGTTGTTCTTGCCTCAATTCTTTCAGATGACTTAGAGGATGATCCCTCAAAATTGTTTTACTTCCAACAAAGATATTGCCTAATACTAATTCCCAAGGGATTTAGACCAAAAGAATCTCAGCAAAAGCTCTCTCAGTCGGCAAACATTAGATCTCCTTGCCAAGAAGAGATATATCAGCCAAGGACAATATTTGTTTAAGAATATAAACTTGATGGTAAAATGTTATGGATGGTAGAAAATAATATGCAGTATTGATTCATAAAATAATGATAAAAGGAGAGGGAAAGACAAGAGGAAGGAAAGGTGAAATGAATACACATTGATATAACATCAATTGTATGTGAAGCACTGTGCTAAGCTCTTTTTAATACAAATTATGTCATTTGTTTTAAAAAAGTATGGAAAATTTGGTGAGAGATCCAACTAAGAAGAATCATCTTAAAAGTATACAAAGATGAACCTAGAAGGACAATAGATAAAAGATGGAAAAGATATATAAAGATGGTTTTCTCCATCAATGAAAAAGGAGTCCTCATTTGTGGATTCTAATTTCACAATCACTAATGTGGTATATGAAGAAATAGAAATGACACACAAAAATGTATGGCTGAATAAATTATGGTATATGAATGTAATGGAATATTATTTTCTGTAAGAAATCACCAACAGGATGATTTCAGAGAAGCCTGGAGAGACATGAATTGATGCTAAGTGAAATAATCAGAACCAGGAGGTCATTATATACGGCAACAACAAAATTATACAATAATCAACTCTTCTGAATGTGGCTCTCTTCAGCAATGAGATGATTCAAACACATTCTAATTGTTCAGTAATGAAGAGAGTCAGCTACACCTAAAGAGAGAACTATGGGAAATGAGTGTGGACCACAACATAGTATTTCCATTCTTTCTGTTATTGTTTGTTTGCATTTTTGTTTTATTTTTCAGGTTTTTTTCTTTCTTTTTAGATCTGATTTTTCTTGTGCAGCAAGATACTGTATAAATATGCATATATATATATAACATGTATTGGACTAGCTGCCATCTAGGGGAGGGAATGTGGGGAAGGAGGAGAAAAGTTGAAACAGAAGGTTTTGCAAGGGTCAGTGTTGAAAAATTACCCATGAATATGTTTTGTAAATAAAAAGCTATAATAATAAAAAATAAAAAAATAAAAATAAAAATAATTTCCCTTCCTGAGGCAGAGAGACAGAATTCTAGTCTGATGTCCTCTTTTTGAAACATAGCATGGGTCTGCCTCATGACCCTAAATTCCTTCTCTGCTTCAGACAGAAATTGAAGTCTCCCTTGTAAAGCAAGATTTCAGATATATCTATCCATGCTTCCCTTTTAACTGCATTTAGACATGGCTTATACACATATTTATACAATGTGTTCCAATGCAATCTTAAGCTTTAAACCTTTTTTAAGCTATTAAAACTCTTAAATTGTGTAAGTTTTAATAAATAGCCTAAAGATGCATTAAGATTTTTGGAATAATTGTTCTCCCTCTTTTTTTTCCCTCTCTCTCCCCTAGGGAAAATTCAGGGCTCATATATATACTGGTTCTGCTCCTAGGGGCTAACATAATTTTCTCTTTTTTATCTGGAATTCTATTAGAAATCTCCAAAGTACAGCTTAGGTGATAAGAATTTGTGCATATGATTCTTCAAATGTAGGCAATAGGATTTAGGCTCCAATGCAGGCATTGAAGGTAGTAGTGCCTTAAGGACAACATTTCACCAGAAAATAAAATGTAGAAGATGCAAAAGATATGATATAAAACCACAAAGAATACCTGGGAAGCAGCCAAACAGGTAACCCTTTGAAATCCTGGTAGATCACAGGCCCTCTTATACACAATGCCATTCAGTTCTTCCAAGAGTCATAGTGTCAATTTGAGATTAGAATCCCTAGAAATTCTAGAAAATAATTACTAAATAAGTTTCTGCCTTTTCAAGCACTTGAATGCTATAAAGCATTTTACCTTAAAAGAGAGGTGTTAAACTCACCACCCTTCAGGTGCTTAAGGCTTACAACATTCCAGCAGCTTGAATCAGATCAAAATGTAGTTGGGAAATATTTTTAAAAATAAGTAGAAATACAATAAAATATAGATATTACATTCTAAAACTAAATCAGTATGCAAGCTGCAGGATCTTAGGTAGAGATTATGGTCCCCAGGACATTTGAGATTGATATTACTGCTTTATATATATTATTTCATTTAATCTTGGCATCCAACTGTGGCCTTGGCCTATTTGGGAGGAAAGAGCTATCTTATTTGTACAGATAAAGACTCAAGCTCAGGGCCAACTAAATATCTGTAGCTTTGCTTTCTAAATACAATAAGACTCAGAAACTATATGCAAACTTTGTCTCTTCCAATAAAGGATAAACTCCTTAAGAGCAGCAATTATCATTTCGTCTTTGTATGTTCAGCACCCTGTCCAGTATCTGGCATGTGATAAATGCTTGTTGATTGATAGAGTTTCACTCATCTTTCTCTGATACTTCATTGTGGTGCGGAGATCCCTTGAACTCTTAAAGAATATTAAGAATACACGTTCTACAAAACCCCTCTTAATTTTGGGTACCTTTCCTGTTAACAATTCCCTAGTTATTCTGTGTATAGCTTTTGTTTGTTTTATTTATTTGTTATAGCATATATTTGTTTGCAATTTGTCATAGGGATAGGGTTAGAGATTTCCCTGGCATAGGAAATTCCAGGTGAGAAAACACCCCTCTCTCAGTACCTTTTCTATCATTTATGATCTTTTTTTTTTTTAAATTTTTTATTTAATAATTACTTTATATTGACACTCGTTTCTGTTCCGATTTTTTTTTCCCCTCCCTCCCTCCACCCCCTCCCCTAGATGGCAAGCAGTCCTTTATATGTTGGATATGTTGCAGTATATCCTAGATACAATATATGTTTGCAGAACCGAATAGTTCTCTTGTTGCATAGGGAGAATTGGATTCAGAAGGTATAAATAACCCGGGAAGACATTTATGGTCTTAAAGAACTACCTAGAACATTAAGAAGTTAAATGGCTTTTGCCTAGTATCACAGAGAGTGTTAGTGGGAGAATTTGAACACAGATCTCCTGACTCTCAGTTGAGCCATCTATTTATACTACATGGCCTCTTTATCATAATTGATAATATTTTTTAAAATTACACCCTAGGTTTTCAACCTAGTATCTTAAATTTAGACCATTTCAATTGTCTTATGTCTTATGAAATTTGTATTTTCTTCAGAAAAATTTCTCATTTAGTTTTTAAGAAAAAAAGTAACTTCTAAAGATGTTATCACACTTAAAATTATTTTTATTCTCAGCAATATAACAAATTGCTATATAAATGACCAAAAGCTTAAAATATTTATTGCAAAGGAAAATGCATGTGTGAAAAAAATTGCTCTTTCCAATAAAAACAAAATATGAATGATAAATATGCACAATTTTTTTATGCCAACACTTTTGGCTACATTTTTAGACTGAAAAAGTTCATATATATTACTCACAACTCAAGAAAACATTAACACATCCTTGTTTTATACAGCCTTACCAAATTCTAGCTTAAACCAAAAGTTTTCTTTTCCCTCCATCATTGATATGATGCATATCAAATTTTGATTGAAAAGTAACATATTACATACAGGAACTATCTGGGGGGGAAATGAGGACACCACCAAAAAGTAGCAGAACATTTTTCTAGGAAATTTTGACAGAGAACAAATAATTATGCAAGCATGTGAGCCTTTAAAATATAGAACTAAATAGAAGTCATATTAATATTATCAGTTATCAAAACTAAGAATAAGGATAACTAGAGCTCGTCTTTTACATGTTGAGTTTGGAAATGCTTTTCCTTAATGCTTTCTCTTAGCAATTGTTCTTCTTCCTCTCTTGCTTTTTTAATTTCTTCCTTAGCTTGTATCATGTCCATTTCCTTCTCTGGACCCTGTAAAAACAACAAAAGATTCAGTTAATTATAGTCTTAGAATTGAAGAAGCTGTCTGAGTTAACCAATCCAACTCTTGTATAAAACATGAGTTTCCTTTACATTATCTTTATGAAATTATTTCCTGTTTAATCACAATCAGTGAAGAGAAAAACTGACCTTGAAGAAGGAAATTATAAGGAAATCCCTGATAACCTAGATCAGCTTCTATAAATTCTATTCAGTAGTCCTAGTTCTCCTCTTTGGGGCCAAGTAAAACAAGTCTAATCTGGTTTTTTGATAATCCTTCAGAATTTAAAGACAAGAGTCATTACCCCTCATACCCTGTCCCCCTTGCCTCCCATACACAAATATGCACACATCTTTGCTAATCAATCAGGGTTGGCAACTAATAAATAAGACATCAAGCATTTATAAATGTCCAACACTTTGTCAGGTGCTTTCAGGGGAAAAAGAAACTCATTTTTAGCTGTGATTTTAAAAATCACTTATATACCAGAAATAATTAGAAAAATTAAGCCAATTCTATATTTGGCTGCTAAATTATATGGTTTACTAAAGAGATTAAACTGGACTAGTGTGGTTGAGGCAGGATTTGACCTGGAATCTCAAAGGAAGGGTAGGATTTGAATGAGTTTTAAGGGCAGAGAAAAGCATTCTTGGTGAATATGTGAGACAGGAGAGAAGAATAAAGGAATTTAGGTAAAAAGAGCCTGGCTTGTGTGAAAATTTGGAGTTTGAAAAGGATTGGCATGGTATATTAAATTTTTAGTGAGAACATTGGAAAAGTGGTCATTAGTGTATGCCAACATTTTCATTAACTTGAGATAATGTGGTCATAGTGTTCACATGCACACCACAGGTCTCATGACCTGTACTTACACAGGTCATGAGAACCAGGTAGTAGGCCTCTTCTTTCTTCTCTATCTCTGCCTCTTTTATCTCACCCCACCAGTTCTCTTTTCTCTACTAGATTAATACATCCAGTCCTAGCCTTTCCTTTGAGTTCAGATGACCTGTTCAGACTTGATGTCCCAAAGAAATCTTAAACTCAGATGTGTCTAAACCTGAACTCATGATGTCTTCCCCAAACCCAGCCCTCTCCCGACTTTCCTGACTTCTGTCAAAGTCAGTCCTATCCTTCTAGTACTTCAGGTTCTAAATCTTTGCATTGTTCTGGACCCATCCCTCTCCCTCACTCCACACATTCAACTCTGCCAAATCCTGCCATTTCTATCTTCCCATCTCCTCATGTATCTGACACCTTCCCCTCACTCACCCAGCTCTCTTGTTTCAAACTCCTTTACATAGATGATTTCAGTAAACTCCTAAATCCCTGCCTCAGGCTTTTCCCCACTCCAGTCCACTGGACACACTGTTACCAAAGTAATCTTCCTTAAATGCAGATCTGACAACTGACTCCATTCTTCAATTTCTCCAATGGCTTCTCTTGCCTCTCTCCTCTGTTTAGCTTGTTAAAGTACCATACAGCCGCAATCTACCTCCCCAGTCCCTGTGGGCCTTACTTTAACCATCACCCCCCCACAACCCAAACAAAAGGATCTCCTCTCTGTTCCTGGCCCACAAGTAGGGACTTTTGCTTCACTGAACACAGCACCTCTTTTTTAAGTGGTAGTCTCTTTTTCAAGAAGCTTGTCCTACTTCCTCTCACCTGTTAGTGTCCTCCCTACCCAGTGACTTCACAGATATGTTCACCTTTATTAACTTTACTTTTAGGCTGAATATATCACATGTCCTGAAGATATCATGGTCTCTCCCACTTCAAGTATGGATTATTTCATTTATCATACTTATATCCCCAGCATCTAGCATAGTAACTGGAATGCAGAATGAATTTAGTAAATGCTTGATGCTTGATTGGTTGTCTTTCCTCCACTCTTTCTGAAGCCATGGAGGATTGATTAGGAAGCTGTCTCTGCTCCTTATGTAATGTTCTAAGATCTTCCTTGCTGTTCTCTTCTGCATTCTGCTTCTTTAAGAAATCCCCTTGAATTTTGTGGATCAAGAAAGGCTTCAGGTAGAAGGTGGGACTTGAACTGGGCTTTGAAAAGAAGTAGGTGTTCTAAGAGGGGAAGGGAAGTAAGGCATGTGTTGAGAGAGGAAAGTTAATTTTATTATCTCTTAAAAACAGTTAGGTGCAGATCCCTGGACCAGGAGTCAGGAAGACCTGAATTCAAATTTTGTTTTAGATACAAACTAAATGACCCTCAGCAAGTCAGTTAATGGATCCCAAAAGCTTTTTCGTCTGTAAAATGGAAATAACATTACCTTCCAGGATTGTTAGGACAAAATAAAATAATATTTGTAAAGTGCTTTGCAAACCTTAAAGCACTAAATAAATGCTAGCTATTACAGAATAAAAGTAAACAATACACAATAATCCTGGAAGGGTAGGTTGGAGCCAAGTTGTGGAAGGCTTGAAAAGCCAAATAAGATTTTATGGACTTGATTCTAGAGGCCATATGTAGTTCCTGTCAGTCAGCCAGTCAACTACCATTTATTAAGCACCTACTATGTACCAGGCACTGTACTAAACCCTGCAAAGAAAGACCAAAAACAAAAAAAAAACAAAACAAAACAAAACCAAACCAAAAAATAGTATTCACAAGGGGCTCACAGTGAAACAATACAGAAATAATTATGTATAGATTAAATTTAGGATAGGCACTAAGGAAGTAAGAAATCACAGAGCAAAGACACTAAAATTAAAGAAGACCGGAGAACTTTGTAAAAGGTGGGACTTTAGTTTAGATTTGAAGGAAGGCAGGGAAGCTAAGAAGCTTGAGAGAATTCCAGGCATGAGGGACAACCAGTGAAAATATGTGTGAGAGATAATGAGGTGGCCAGTACCACTGGATTGTAGAGTACGATTAGCTAATAATTATAATAGTAATAGCTAACAGTTACATAGTTCCTACTTTACAAAGTGCTTCACAATTATTATTTCCTTTAGCTTCACAAGGTGCTATTATTATCCTCATTTTATAAATGAGGAAACTAAAGTAAACTAGAGTTAAGTGATTTGTCCAGAGTCACATAGTCAGCAAATATCTAAGGACAGCTTTGAACTCAGATTTTCCTTACTCTTAGCCCGGCAGTCTATTCACTGTACCACCTAGGTGGGAATAAGATATGAGAAGATTGAAGAAGGTTATAAAGAGTTTCAAAAATCAAAAAGAGGATTTTATATTTGGTCTTGAAGGTGTAAGGAACTCCTAAAGGTTATTGGATAGGAAGGTGGCATGTCACATCTACTTTCTAGGAAGATCAATTTGATAGCTGAATGAGGAATGGCTTAGAGTCGGGGGAAACTCAAGGTAGGCCGATCAACCAGCAGGCCCTTGTGATGGTCCAGTTGAGATGATGAGGGCCTGCAGCAGGTGGTGGCAGAGAGAAGGGGACATATACAAGAGCTGTTATAAAGGAAGAATTAACAACACTTGACACCTGATTGGATGTGGGGTTAAAAGAGAATGAGAAGTCAGATGATTAGGAACATGATAATATTCTCAACAGTAATAGAGAAATTAGAAAAGGGGAAGGTTTGGTGAAAAAATGAGTCCAGTTTTGGACCTGTTGAATTTAAAATGCCTATGGATTATTTAGTTCAAGATATCTAATAGGCAGTTGAAGATTATAGATTGTGAGAGAGATTTGGGCTGGACAAATAGATTAAAGAATCAACTTGCCAGATGCATAGATAAGTGAAACTCTGGGAACTAATAAAGTTACCAGGTAAAATAGTACAGATGACCAAGAGAGGTCAGGATAAAGCCCTGTGGGACTTCCTTACTCACTGTTAGCAAGCATGAATTGGATGAAGATCAAGCAAAGAGCATAGAGAAAGAGCTATCAATAAAATAGAACAAAGCAGTGTCTCAAAAACCTAAAGAGGGGAATATCAAGAAGGTGATCAACAAGGTGAAGGTCAAGAAAAATAAAAATTGAGAAAAGACTATTACATTTGACAATAAGATTATTTTTAATTTGGAAGAGAGCAGTTTCAGTTGGATGATGAGGTTAGACTGCAGAGTTAAAAAGAGAGTGAGAGTCCATTAATTGAGGCATGGCTGAATAAGTTATGGTACATGAACGTAATGGAATAATATTGTTCTATAAGAAATGATGAGCAGGTTGATTTCAGAAAAGCCAGGAAAGACTTACATGAATTGATGCTGAATGAAATAAGTAGAACCAAGAAAACATTGTACACAGTATCAGCAAGATTATGTGATAATCAACTGTGAGGGATTAACTCTTCTCAGCAATACAGTGATTTAAGACATTTCCAATTTACTTGAGATGGAAAATGCCATCTGCATCCAAGAGAACTATGAAGATTAAATGCAGTTCAAAGCATACTATTTTCACTTTTTTTTGTTTTGCTTTGTTTTTTCTTTCTAACTTTTTTGTTCTGATATTTCTTTCATGACATGACTAATATGGAAATATGTTTAAAATGATTATACATGCATAACCTTTGTTAGATTCCTTGCTCTCTTAGAAAGAGTAGTGGTAAGAAGGGAGAAAAAATTTGAAATTCAAAATCTTACAAAAATAAATATTGAAAATTATCTTTACATGTAATTGTAAAAAAATAAAATACTATTAAATAAAAAAAAAAAGAGTGAAAGGAAATGAGGTAAAGGCCTTTATTGCAGATAGTCTTCTCACTGAGGTTAGCCTTAAAAAGAATAAGAGATAGAACAGTAATTAGCAAAGAGAGATGCATCAGCTGAGAGTTTTTTGAAGCTAGAAGAGATATGAACATACTTAAAGGCAGCAGGGAAGCAAAAAATAGATAGGGAGTGACTGCATATTAGTGAGAGAACAGAATTGAGAGAGGGAGCAATCTGCTAGAGGAAAGGATGGAATGGGATCACTAGTGAATGTAGAAAGGTTTATATTATCAAGAAGAATATCCTGATTATATGAGTGAAAGAGCAGAAAGTGGCAAAACACATCTGAGTGATGTGAGTTGAAGTAAAAGGAAGAAGAACCTCAGTGAATAGCCTCAATTTTTTCAGGGAAATTCGAGACAATACAGTCCATTGCACAATGAAGATATTGAGATGCTGTTTAGCCTATCAACATCTTTCCACAGCCGTAGTGTCTATAATTAAACATAATACTCCAAATGTGGAATAACTAGGACAGAGTACAATATTACTACCTTCTTTCTGTAATTTATATATTTCTTAATATAGTCCAAGATTACAATAATCTTCTGTTTACCACATCATATTCACATTTGTGTTTTTAGTCTCTTAAAAGCTTCAGACCTTTTTCAGACAAATTGCTGTTTATTCTTATGACCATGTTGTACTTCTGAACAAACAAAGAATTGAAGAGCCAGGAGGGTACCTGTGCTCAAGACTTCTACTTCAAGATTCTGTGGAATCTTAACCTTCCCTAATTTCTCACATTTTGAAAACCTTTTGGTCAATGGTACTGACTATTCCACACTATATTGAAGTTTGCAACACTCTGTAGAAACCCAACTTTTCAGCATTTCTTATACACATGATCCCTTTCCTTCCTTCTATGATTTCTTATAGCATTTACTATCTGTTATATATTTACAAAAATCTGGATTCTATTTACCTTTGTCCTTCCCCAGGTTTTCAGTCCAAACTCTGCAGCATAATTCTCATCATCAGTGATCAAAAAGTTATCAAAGATGGTTCCAGATCTTACCTAGTTGTGAAAAGTAAACCAATGCTTTAAAAAAAATTTCATAAGATCATTAAGGTTTAGAACTATAAGGATCCTTAAAGATCACATAGATCAAGCCTTTTATTTTCCTTTTCTTCTTATGCAAATTCTTAAATGTATCTGTACTGTAATGAGTTGGATATTCCTTCAAAAGATACAGATCATAGCCCATCCTTACCATCCTACAGTACTCCAATAGGTTTATAAAAAGTGGGACCAGCTCTTGTATTATTAAAAGAAAAAAAAAAGGAAACTGAGTTTCAGAGATTAAGTGACTAATCCCAGTTTTCATAGCTAGCAAGAATCAGAGAAATGTTTCTTACACTTATGAACATAAAGAAAAGGCAAGAACTTGTGATTTATGATAATAATTCATATTAATTTTTAGATCCTTCAGTTTGGAAAAAGGAATACTGTATTTTTAAATATATAAATTTACTATAAAATTCCTACTCTGTTTTCCCCAGTACCATTTTTGTGATTACTCTTCAAGAAATCATGGTTAAACAAATTTATAGCTTTAGGTAACTCTAGTGTATTGCATTTAGAACATAATAATTAAAAAAAAAAAGATTACTTGATCCTGACCTTAGCCTCAGAGTTCATACAGTTTTATCACTTTATATTCTTTTAAAAACATATCTGTGCTAAAACCAAGAAGAAAAGAAATCACACCTTTCATTTAACTTCTGTATATGAGAAATCTTTTATTAGATTTCTATGTATCCTGCTTCTTGCTGAAAATATAAAGTTCTTAATCTATGTAACAATCAGATCAGAAGCAAAGTCTCTATACATATAATAATAATTTCACACCCATAGTTTTGCATCTCTCTATATAATATGTATATGCATTATATGTTTGATACATATATATGTATGTACATAATAGAAGCTTACTTTTTAAAAATTATTTTATTTTTCTTGATACCTTTTGTTTTTATATATTGTTCTGAATATCTCCCCTCTTCTTACCAGTGAACTACTCCTTATAACAAAGATTTGAAAAGTAAGAAAAAAAGCAATTAAGAAAGGAAAAAGTAGTTCAGCAAAACTAACCAACATACAGACAATATCTGATGGCATATACAGTATTCTACAATCCTTAGTCTGCCACCTATGCAATGAAATAAGGAGTTGTATTTTTTCAGCTTTAATATGGGACTAAGCTTGGTCACTATAATTACATTAAGAGTTTGGTTTATGGAAACTCATTTAAAACAGGATGTATTTAATATGTATAAATTATTTAGATCATGTGAAAATTGTAGTTGTTCACTTGCTCAGCTATGAACAACTCTTTTGTGACTCCATGGACCATAACATGTTTCAGAACTTTGTCTCCTCTACCATCTCCTAAAATCTGTCCAAATTCATGTTCATGGTTTCCATGATATTAATTATCCATCTACTGGGAATATTCTTTCTATTTTTGAGATAATGCCTTGGCCAAAATTACTTGCAAATAATTAAAATCTAAAAGCAAATTTAATTTTGTATAGGAAATGTTTTACTTTATCTTTTCAATAGAGATAAATTATATTCCACTGAGCTCTAATATTGACATAGCCTTTCAAGTCCAGGCCAAAAAGATAATAAAGTCCTTTATGTGACTTAATGGTCAACTCTTGGAAAGAATTCAAGAAAGATTGCTTTTACTGCATGCTTTTCAATAGTCAGTACTATTACAAGAGCTTTATAGGGTATATAGGATAAAAGAACTTGAAAACATGTTTGAGAAGCTGAATTCATCTATGTAATATTCAACTAATTTAGTTAAAAAAACAAAAATTAAAGCCTTCTCAAGATAATAAAATAAGAACCAGTTATTTCAACTTACACTGTGACACTTTTATCGGCTCTTCTTAAATATTTACTATCAACATTATGCTATGATGACTTTAATAAACCGACCAAATATACCTAGCCTGATATCAATTCAGGAGGAAAATATCAAACCTTTCAGTTTATAGTTAAAGTGAATTAAACTCAAATGACCTGCCAAAGTTCCAGTCCAATAACACCAATATTCTCATATTCTGATAGTTCAAAATCTTGCAAGTATCCTGAGCTTTCAATCTTCTGATGGAGCCAAACATCTTTATAATCTGAATTATCCATATTCTGTGATTTCAATCCATGCTGCAATAAACCACAAAAAAATCAAAAGATGACCTTATGATTACAGGACTTAGGTGCCAACCACCTCATAGTTATAGCCCCATAATGGTACAATGTAATTCTTGAAGAAACAATAGATACTTTATATTTAGTTTGCTGGATCACTGATGGCTGCCATTCTCCATCCAACTCACTATTCCAGTCACTAGGCTTGTTAGCACTGGCATCCAAAAAATGTTTATCCCAGTCCTATGAAAGAGAAATATTAGTATACATTTCTATTCTACAACAGATTCTCATGTAGTTTTCCACAGTTTAGGGGAATAGAGTCAAGAGTCTGTTCCTATCAATTTAGTCTTGGTACTCTATTGATCTAATTCTCTCAATAGTTCTTCCTGCTTCCAAGCTTATTCCCTCTCCAACTGCTAAAACAAATCTTTCTAGGGCACAAGTCTAACCATGTCTCTGCTCTGTAAACAAAACTGATGTGGTTCTCTACTGCTTCAAGGATAAATTACAAAGTCCTTGAGTTGGAGTTTAAGGCTCTCCATGGTCTGGTTCTAATAACCTATCTTTTCAACTTTTCCATACATGATTCTCCTTTATACATTCTATCCCAGTCAAACTGGACTGAGAGCTGTTCCTTGTCTTGAACTTTTCATCTTTTGCCTCAGTGCATTCACAAATTCACATTCATCTCTTCTCCCTCCTCTCCTCACCTTTCCCCCCATCCCATGCTTGGAAAACATTCCCTCCCTCCTCATCTCCATCTCTCAGAATCTTTATCATCTTTCAAGGCTAGCTTTAGATGCCTCCTTCTCTGAGAACAGTCCTCAAATGTAAGGCTATTAGTGTTCTCTCCGCTCAAATGACTTACCTGTGTAGCTGATATATCTATTCAGTATACTGTAAGTTCCTTAAAGTCAGGGACTGCTTCATCTCTGACTTTATATCTCCAGCATAGTGCCTTGTCTACAGTAAGCACTTAAACAATTAGTTGTTGAATTATTTGCTCACTTTGAATTCCCTTAACTGCTAAGAAGTCCTAGTCAAATCCATGTGTATATTCTTTTCTCTAACTAAATTAGCAAATACTTTAAAAATATTTAATGAACAACCTGGAAAGCACCAAAGATTTATTGAGTGTCTACCACATGCCAGAAATTGTGCTTGGTCTTGGGAATATAAAGATAAAAGTGAGTCAATCCCTGCTTACATGTCTATATATGTACATGCATAATGTAAGAGAGAAAGATTTGGTTCCATCCCTCCTTCCCCTAAGCTTAGTTGATGTGATGAGGTTTGGATGTATTCACAAGATGTTTATCGCATTATCCCATTACAACATACAAACACCTCTTTCTGTCTGAATTAGAAGGAGCAATGCAATTGGCTGGATTGAACTGTTAGTCACCTTCTCCCCATCCCATAATTAAGCCTGTCAGTGGTTCAAGAGACTAGTGAGCATTGCTTGAGAGACCTCTGTGCCTGTACTGAACAATCATAAAGAGTGAATAGGGATTTCTCTCAGAATTAAGAATGTGGAGAAAGTTTAGCTAGTGTGTATATATCACAAAGTAGCTAAAATAAACGTGTGTGTACAAAAATTAGTGAAAAGAATATGGCTTCTGAGGCATTTTTAGACTGAGATATTTCATTGTATTATGGAGGTGAAATTCCTAAATTGAGGTTTCCTCACCTCAAGTTTCTCTTATCTCATGTATCTTTCATGTATTTGCCAAATTGATACTCCTAATGCATGACTCTGACTATGTCACTCCCTTTCACATTCTGGCTTCCAACCTGTCTTTCTAGATTAATTTCACATTACTCTTGTTCACCCATTATACTTTCCAGCTAAACTAGCCTGTCTATAGTTCCCTCTGCACACAATATTACATCTCCTATAACTTTAAGCTATCTGCTGCATTTAGAATGCTCTCCTTTATTTTTACTTCTTGGAAATCCTAGCTCCTCTTTTAAATTATAGCTCAGGTGCTATGTACTATATGAAGCCATGTATGATCCTCCTCGTCGTCCCTCCCTACCTCTAAGTTGTTTATGGCCTTTTCCTATCACAAATCTTATATATTACTTGGAGTGAATATATACATATACCTTGACAGGAGGAACCAGCTTTTAATCCATCTCCATGCTCTTGTATAGGCAGTTCTCTATCTCTTGGAATCTTTAATTGTGTTCAAGCCTCAACTCAAGTACCATTTTTATACCAAGTCTTCCTTTCCTACAGATTACTCTTCTCCCAGATTTCTATTGCTCTCCTTGCCTCCTAAAATTTGTATATATTTTTGATATATTTATCTGTGTATCCTGCCTTCCCTCAGTAGAATGTAAACTCCCTTGGAATAGATCTGGTTTTGTCTCAGTATCCCTAGCACTTGGCACATAGTGGACATTTAATAAATGCTTATGGTTTTCTATCTTAGGTTTTCAAATACCAACAGAATACAAATTCTGGCAGAGCTTTTAAAATCTGCAAAATCTTCCTGTGATGATTTATGTGACTATCAGTTGAAGACCAAAGAGAAGATGGTTATTATTAGAAAGTTGGCACTATGTGATGTATTTTTTTGCCACTAACAAGTCATGTCAATATCTGATAAAAAAAAATTAAAAATAAATAAAATAGGGCTCATCAACCTTGTAAAATTCTCTCTATATAGAATTCCAAATCAGCTTTTTTATTTTGAAATGTTATCACTGACTAGCTCATATTATATAATTGCTTCTGTTTAGCTTGATTCTTGCTTAATACATAATATGCTCTAATATTTCTTTTAAAAATCCATAATTTCATAAGTGTGGATACTTCTACCTATGCAGTTTGCAATATCTCCATATTAGGTAGTTCAAAAATTTCTATGGACCAAAAAAAGAAATTCCAATTTGTAGTAGCCTAGCATTCTGGTAATGAACCTCTCCAATCTTAGCTAGATTGGTTGTAATATCTGTGTTCAGAATTCTGCTCAAAGTTTTTCCAGCTCAGCACAACCCATTAGAGATTTCACTCAATTAGCAAAGCCTTTAAAAACTTGAGATCACTTTGATTCCATGATAAGACACTGAAGAAAGACTAATAGAAGCAGAGTAAGTATAGCTCAAAAATTACTTCACATTCAAGTAAAAAAAAAAACTAATAAATTCTACTTTTATATGTCAGAGATACAAAAAAATATATACCACACTTACAGTAATAAGACAAAAAACAACAACAAAATCCAGCACCTAAACTAAATGTTACAGATCCTTTCTACAGTACAATGAATGCTCCAAAATATATGCCCAATATACAAGAGCTACATGCTTTCAAAAAGAGAATTGGGCATTTTCAATTGGGTACTGATAAACTAACCAGCTATTTATAAACTATATTTTATGTTTTCATAAATTCTACAACTGTTCAGAAAAATAAAACCTGAGATGGAACATCACTGAGCTTATCATTCTGAGATTTTTCCCAGTTCTTAGGCATCTTCATTGCAGATTTCTCCAGTTTTCTAAGTCTTAAATTCCAATCCTCTTCTATGTTGCCTGATTCAATTACGTCAGTATCAATTTTCACTTCATAAGTTAGATCTGGTCTTAAAGTCAGAGTGTATAAATGTGTAAAGCCATCAACCTGAAAATTTTAGAAATAAAAAAGACAATGAAACACATTCATTCTTCTCTTCCTGCCAAAATATATATTTAAAAATTCCTTCACTGGTAATAATTGTAAGATTAATTTTACAACTGTAAGTTTACTTAGCTATAAGAACCTAATATAAAAACCCAAATTAACATAAAAGATAAGAGTAAATATTTTATAGTAGGGTCTTTAATTATATAGATAAATTTCTTTTAAATAGAAAAATCCCATTCAGTACATTTATAATGATTTCTATTTACAACATGTTTTTTTGAAATGCTATATAAACTGAAAGTTACTTGTATTTCTTAAGTTATTGTTATATTTAGGAAACAACTAAGCATAATTTGCTATATTTTGTGTGCTTTAAAATCTACTTTTTAAAAAAAGAAATATACTTTTAAATATAATCTTTTTCTTCATTAAAAAATCACATAGCTTTAGCTCACTCGAGGAATATTTTCTTAGTGTTGAAAAAATTACTCAAGGCATAAAACATTATACAGATTCAATGAATTGAATTGATTCTCAAAAAATTAACAGTTTACAATTAAAATAACATGTCATAAGTCTTTTAAAAATAGCAAAACCTCTAAATTATATAGCTCTGGAATGTAATAGTTGGAAAAGACAATATAGATCATTTAGACCAGTCCTCTCTTTTTATAAAAAAAAAAAAATAGATCTCAGAAGATCTATTGCCCAAGATCATATAATTAGTGGCAGAGCCAGAAAAAAAGCGTAAGCCTTATTGCTCTACAAATTCATGCTTCTTTTTTTTTTTTTTTTTTTTTACTACACTGTACCATGTAGATCAAACTAAATAGTTTTTCCATTTCATGTCATTGTTGAAAAAGATTAGAGATGTACTTAGTATTTTATAACAGGTTCAAAGTCATATAGTAATACTTTAATTATCTTGACTTCAGACTTCAGTAACCTCAATCTTCCACAACACTAATCAGCCCAAAGGATACCAAGAAATTTTTTTTAAAAAGACCCTGGTCAGGAAACAGTAATAGCTTCTGTACAACTGGCAAGGAAAATAACTGAGAAGCAAGGATTCCAAAGAGAGGGAAAATGCTAATCTTCAGTTAATTTTTAAAAATTAAATATCTATGGTTAGGTTCTTTTTAAGTTTTTTTTTTCTTTCACAGCCAGCTAAGTATCAGAGGCAGGATTTGAACCCAAGTTTCTCCTAACTCCAAAGTAAATACTCCTTCCACTACAGGATGCTGCTTTTCCTTTAAGGTTCTAATGTTGGTTTTGCCACTGACTACTTTGTATGGTTCTTACTCAGTCTCAATTTCCTCGTGTATAAAATGAGCTAGAGAATTTCTAAGATCCTTTCCAGTTCTAATATTAGGACACTTGCATAGTACCATGTTTTAAAAGTTACACTGTCTTAGAAATGTTATGAAACAAATGTTTTTTTTTATTTTTTTTAAAATTTTTTATTTAATAATTACTTTATATTGACACTCTTTTCTGTTCCGATTTTTTTTTCCCCTCCCTCCCTCCACCCCCTCCCCTAGATGGCAAGCAGTCCTTTATATGTTGGATATGTTGCAGTATATCCTAGATACAATATATGTTTGCAGAACCGAATAGTTCTCTTGTTGCATAGGGAGAATTGGATTCAGAAGGTATAAATAACCCGGGAAGAAAAACAAAAATGCAGATAGTTCACATTCGTTTCCCAGTGTTCTTTCTTTGGGTGCAAGATTACTAACTTTTGCATGAAGGCATTTACCTTACATCTGATTGGTTTCTTGTTTGAATGATATTGATCCTTGTAAAATAAAATAACATGAACTTTCTTGATATCAAATCCACAAATATCAGGTCCTAAAAAAAAATTATCTACTCTTAACTTCTTTAGATATTTTATCATTAGTAAACACATCAAACATTTCTCCTACAATATATGAAAGCAAATTGAAGTTTACACATTAAGCAATAACCATTCAAGTTATAAGCCATAAATGTATAGCATTGTCCCACTTAAATGGATGCCAACCAATACAAAATAAGCTGCCAAAGTCCATGTAAACTTTACTTTTTCAAACTCTCATTTTAAATCCATTTCAATTATATTACATATAATTATCCATATTTGCCTTGGGGAAAAAAAAGAGAGGGAATGATCTAGTTTCCTGGGCACCAGAAGATTATGTGCAACAGATTTAAAGGATTAGGTATAAGAGGAAATGGATGGCTAGTGGCAGGCACACCATTAGCAACAATAAGGGATAGCTAATACTTTAAGAGAGACAGGGATCTCAGAGAATAAAAATCAGATACAAGAAATCAAAAAGTATAGTGTGGCCGTTTAATATAATAATATATTAATTATATTATATTATAATAATAATATTATAATAATAGCTCCATGAGAACACTAATATATTGGGTGATGACTGATAATCATAATAATGGTCCCAAGTCATCAAGAAAAAAGGCATTCTATTCAGTAGATTCTGTTTGAAAAGATAGAGAAGTACACAAAACATATTGGAAGGATTTCCACATAGAATATTAAAGGTTTAAAAATTGGCACTTAAAAGACATGTTTTATTCATGTCAAAAAGGAAGTTTTACTAGTGTACTAAATTTCTGACAAATTCTACTAAAATATTTGATAGTTTCAGTTACACATTTATACAAAACATTCAATTTTTTATTATAGTGATACAGTTAGGGAACTAACTGCATTGTGTATGAGCCCTACAAAATAATAATATAGCGCAAATAATAAGTAGTGCATATTTTATTCACTGAAGATAATTCTACTAGTCACGCAATAGCTTATATCTGCATAATTCTTAATAGTTTACATATGTTTACATATTTTATCTCATTTGGTATACAACATACACTTGTGAAGAAGGAAGGACTAACATTATATGAAATGAGTCTCAGAGAGATTAGCATCACACAGCTGAGGGATCTGGGATTTGAATTTACAACTCCTGATTCATCTATCGTTCTTTTTATTATACATGCTGCCTATCTTACTGCAAAGTAAATTCTCCCCTATTTTAAAGAATAAGTTTAATACCCAGGACCCACATAAAGGAAAAACTAATGTAAACATAATGTAAAGTATCCATGACACTTTTTCCTCTGCTATGGTCTTGAATTCACACACATTTCAAAATTCCAGAAAAATATATCATAAATAATTAAGAATCACTATCATGATGATAATAGTATATGCCAATTTTAAAAAAATTTTAATCTAGAGAAGGGTACTATCACTACTCCAGAAGGAAATATGACAAATTGTGGCTAAGAATTTTGAAAGATGATTTGAAGACATTATTTTTAGGACAATTCTTGAAAAACTTAATTCATGACTACATATCATTGTTTTCACATCGTCATTAGACAAATATTTCGATATATTTTGAAAAATAACTACATTAGGGGCAACTAGATGGCCCAGTGGATATAGCACCAATCCTGAAGTCAGGAGGACCTGAGTTTAAATGTGGCTTCAGACACTTAACACTTCCTAGCTGTGTGACCCTAGACAAGTCATTAAACCCCAATTGCCTCAGCAAAAAACAAAAAACAAAAAATACAAAAAAAGTGCATTACTAAACTCACCAAACATAATGTAATACTGTGACTTCCCATTTAAGTTCTTCTGATCCAAGTCTGAAGGAAAGATCTTAATATAACCCCCACCACAATCCATCTTCTGTTCATGTTTTACAGTATACTGAATAACCAGAGTCTTTCCTTTATTACTAAATGGTTTAAATCGTGAGGAGATAGCATAAAATTTTGCATTTTCTGTGGTTTGCAGACCTTTAAGCAAAAACATTAGTGTAAGTTAAATATTTCAACTGTAACAGCAATATGTAATCCGTGATATATGTCAATTAAAATAGTTACCTTCTCCAGACTTTACGATAAAGCAAATTAAAAATGTTTTAAGTGACCATAATACATTAGATATCTTATATCATACATATTACTAATAGGCAAGTTTACTTCCCACAAGGAATGGATTTTATATTCATGGGGATGTTTTTAATAGTAAATGTTATCTAATGTCTGTTAATGCTATAAAAAGCACTTAAATAAACAGAAATTGTATTCCTAGTAACTGAGAAGATGGTAGTGACATCAATAGAAATGAGGTTGGAAGAGGAATTTTCTCTCATTGAGAAAAGAAAGAAAACAAAAGTATAATATATAATGTATAAGGAAGCAAAACAAATTCTTACTTTAACGAGGTCCAAAAAAACAAAAACCCAGCTCTGCATGCTACATGTGTAACTCACTGGGAGGGGGATAGGATATTGCTTCTGGAATCATAATGAAGGATTTATTACATGCTTATTATATAAAAAGTACTGTGGTGTACTAAAGATACAAATGGAAGAGCAAAACAATTCTAATTGGGGAGACATGAGGAAAGTTTCACTTTGAAATAAATAATCCTTTGTTAAAATTCATTGAGAACAATGTAGAATTGCACTGGCCCACTACCAGATGAAGAAAAGGAAAGGAGAGTATAAACTTCTTGGGATCAGGAATTATTTTGTTTATGTGTTTGTATCCCCAGTACAATTTCTTGTTATACAGGTAATGCTAACATAAAGATTGTGAAACAAGGCAGGGGATCCCCTTATCTTGTGACTTCCTACCTCATCCCTATTAGCTCATTGTTGACAGGACCCAGTGACCAAACATTGAAAATAAGAGTTGGAATTTTAAATCAAAGGCTTACTACTAACCTTTATCTTTCTGTATATCACCATAAAATTTTCCTGATGATAGCCTAAAATGCCCAAAGTTGGAGTCATTAGTGGAAGGTATCCATCTATTCCTCCAACTTTCTGTTTAAGGTAAAAAACAAAAAAGATTAAGGCAAGTCAAGTATAAACATCATAAGCCAGGTATTATGATTACAGCTGAGAAGACCCTATTCTTCTAGTCAAAGATGGAAAGAGTATTCTTTCTTCTCTCACCCTATTCCCACTCCCAGAGTCCAAGAGAACCTAGGGTCAGAAGTCAGCCTAGAACCGAGCAAGAATTCTCAGGATTTAATGTTTATAATTCATCTATCTTTAAAGGTGATTTATGTGAAAATTTTCAAGAGGAAATACTAAGTGATTCATCATACTTTTAACTGAAGTGCCATGTTATTTTGCATTAATAGAGAATTACTATATCTATAATACTGAAAATAACTTGTATATCTAATGTACTGGGAAAAGTCTCTTGCCTCAGAATCTTTAAAAAAAAAAAAAAAAGGCAGTCTTTTCTAGCTCTACCTAGTATGAAGTTTTTCTTTATATCTAATTTAGCTGAAATCTGCCTTTCTGCAAATTCTACCCAATGCTCTAAAGATACAAGACTAATTGGTGCTATGGGAGAAACATTCAATTGGGAGTTGAAGACCAGTGCTGAAGACTGGTTCTTCCACTTAGTGCTCCTCTAATTCTAAATCCCATCACTTCTCTGGATCTCAGTTTCATTGCCTGTGGAAAAAAAAAAAAATGGGGGAGGGGAATTGAACTATATTACTTCTAAGGTTCCATATAACTTTAAATCTATTATCCTATAATTCTTCTTGCACATGACAGCCTTTCAAATATTGAAAAATAACTAAAATGAGCTTCCTTAGTTTTGTTTAAGCAAAACTTGGCCAAGGTCTTTTTATTGCATAGTCTCCAGTCCCTTCAGCATTTTGATCACTATTTTTGACCATGTACTAACTAGTTAATGTCCTTCCTAAAATGTGACTACTAGAATTGAACTAGTTTTCCAGACAAGATCTGATCAGGGGAGACAACATTAAAACACTCACATTCCCTCCCCACTCCCTATCCCCCCCCCAAAAAAAACCTGGTATCTAGATAAAATTTACTCATTTGACTCTTTTTGTACCAATTGATTAGTATTTTATTTTTTATTTTTTGCAGAGGCAATTGGGGTTAAGTGACTTGCCTAGGGTCACACAGTTAGGACGTGTTAAGTGTCTGAGACCAGATTTGAACTCAGGTTGTTCTGACTTCAGGGTGGTGCTCTATCCACTGTGTCACCTAGCTGCCCCCAAATGATTATTTTTAAACGACTGACTGGCTGTCAAGACATATCTCAGTTCCCTCGGGAACTCTGTAAGGTACCACTGCCGAGCTTTTCTATACCAGGAGATCCCTACAGAGAAAATAATCACAAATAGGGGCATCAAACATTATTAGGGGTACTATCTTCATGTCAGATGATGAAACTGAGGCTTAAAAGGGGTAGATGTTTTGAGCAAGGTTAGCTTCTTGTGATTGTCTGGAGAGAGGGTTGAACCCAGGTCTTCTTGAGTTAAGTGGTCAGTCAAGAGACATTGAGCACCTCCTCAGTCCCATAAGCTTCCCAAGGGCAGGGGCTATCATTTGCCTCTTTTCGGGTGCAATGTTTACTGAGACTGCCTTATCATGAAGAAGGAAACAAGGATGGAGGGCTCCGAAATTCAAAGACGGGAGAGAGGTGTGGTAACGTGGCTTGGGTCATTCGACGGGGATGTAGGGGGCCTCTCCTGCCTCTAGACAGGTCGTGGTGCCCCCCTCAGGCCCTCTTAAGGCCTTAGCCTGTTTGACAGCGGCCTGCGAGGCCCAAAGGAGGTTTCTTTCCCACCGAGCCCAGGCCTCCGTCCCCTTTCACCTCCATCGAGGAACTCTTCCTGGAAGTATACGGTGGCCAGCGCCGCCCGCACCAACCATAGAACCCATAGAGGCCCAGGTACCATGACCTGGGCCATGGCCGCTCGAAGGTAGTTCTTCTTTTCCCGCCCTCCGTCCAGCGGTGCCCTCTGATTGGCTCTCCAGAAACAGGAAAAGAAAAGAACTTCGATTCCCATGGTGCTTTGCTGAGCAGCTGGGCCCGGGCGCTCCGGCCTCCCGAGGAGTGATGCATGCTGGGAAACGTAGTTTCTCGGCCATCGACCCTTTCCCCTTTCCATCCCCCACCCGCGACGCGAGGCCGGAAGTCCAATTCCGTTGCCCTGAGAGACGGTTAGTGAGTACTGGGCCCTCCGGCCCTGGGCCGGGGGAGTAGAGTACGGAGATTTAAGATTGGACTGGGCCTCGGAGGAGGCGAACCTAAGGAACAGGTCGGTGTGTAGTACTAGGAGGAAGGGGTGGGAGGGGCCTAGGATGGGGATGGTGGCAGGGGAAGGCTTGACGTTCGAACGTAGGGAGGTTGAGAAGCCCCAGAAACCCCAGGCCTACGGGTGGGGAGGCAGAAGTCGGGGTCGCGCGCTTGGGGAAGGGAAGGGTAGAAGTAAGGAGGTGAAGGCGGACGCGTGCTCGGTTCTAGGCTTTCTTCTGACCCTAGGTTCACCTGGACTCTGGGAGTTGGGGAATGGGATGAGAGAAGAGAAGGTTGATCAGACAAGATCTAGCGGTCTTAGTGGACTGCAAGCTCGGAATGCTTTCACCGCATGACGTGGCAGCCCACAGCGCTAGTATCTGAGGCCTTGTTAAGAAGGGAGGTATAAGCATCCACGACGAAATCGATGGTTGCCGATTGAATGAATGATCGGGAGTGACCGCTGTTCCCTGAGGTTGTGTCATAGTAAATTTCAGGGTACCAGGAAAAGCCATGTACAAGTGGCAGAGTACCGGGAGCCGGGCTGCTAATGTAGCCCGATCTCTGAAGGGGCCACAAGATACTTCGTGCTATGAACTGCTGCCCTGCTGGGGTGTGTAGAGCACAGTACTTGGGGTTAGGAAAACCAGAATTCGAATGTGGCCTGAGGCACTTTGTTTGTGTGCCCCTGGGCAAGCACTCAAAGTCTTTTGGCCTCAATTTCCTTATCTAAAATGGGGATAATGGTGATGCCTGCTTCAAAAAGTGGTTGTGAGCATCAGGATAATGAATTATAAAGGGCTTTGCAAACCTTAAAGGATTGAATTCTTGCTTGATACGTGCTACGGATTTGATAAATATTTATTGACTAATTTACCTTGGTTAGCCTGGAAAAGACTAGACTCCATAGGAATTTAATTGATAACTGTTTTCAAGTATTTGAAGGGTTTTCATGTGTAAAACAAGTTTAAAGCCTTGGCCTTAACGGGCAGAATTTGGAAGAAATGGATGGAAGTTTGGGAGATTCAGATGTAGACTTACTGTAAAATGGAGATTTTTTTTTAAAGTTTTCAGCATTGACTTTTATAAGATTTGGGGTTCTAGTTTTGTTTTTCTTCCTTCCCAAGATAGCAAACATTCTGATATAGGTTACACATGTGCAATCATAAGTAAATATATTTACAGGTTAGTCATGTAAATATATTTACATTAGTCATATAGTTCCAGGTTAGAAATCAGAAAGGGGGAATGTATCTGAGAAAGAAAAAACAACCCCAAAAAAGTGAAAATAGTATGCTTCAATCTGCATTTAAACGCCATAGTTCTTTTGCTGGATGTGGTCAGCATTTTCAGTAAGATGGAAGTTCTTATTAATGTTCTCAAAAGTATTGGATTCAGAGTCAAGAGCCTCACAAAAACATTGTTTCTAATTTCTTAGATGGAGCCAAGCAGCTTAATTCCCCTTTCACATAATGGTTGTCCTTGAGAAACTGGATTGAAGGCCTTTCACCACCTTGTTGCCCTTTTCCCAATAGTCTCCAACTTAATGTCCTTCTTAAACTGTGGCATTCGGAATAAACAAAACTCCAGGTGAGATCTGAGGGCAGACACACCTTATCATCAATATTCACCCCCCACCTCCCACCCCTGCCTCCAACACACACACACCCTCCTCCCTGTTGCTGTGATCCAAGGATCTGGAATTGCCTTTTTGCTATTCACAGAAGACACTCCCATCTCCAAATTCTGGGCTTCCTTCAAATCCCAGCTGGAATTCTGCCTTCCAATAATTGCCTATCTCAAATCTCCCTCAATTCTAATATCCCCATTGTTGATTTTCTTCAATTTATCTTGTTTGTAGTTTGTATATTTTGGCATATTTTTACCATCATTAGACTTCTTGAGGGCAGGGGCTGTCTTGTGCTTTCTTTTTATCCCCAATATTCCATAAAAGTTTATTATTGACCGACAGAAAACAGAAGCAGCACCATCTCTTCTTGAAATCTGCTTGTCTTAATGCACTCAGATAAATTAGCTTTTTTGGCCACTATATCATTGTTCTGAATCATATTCCTTGCATTTCACTAATACCCCCAGATCTTTCTCAGAATTTTCTGTAGTCGTGACTCTTTTAACTTATACTTGTGAAGTTGATTTTTTACCCCTAATGTAAGACACTATATTTCTATTGAATTTCTTCTTAGATTCAGCCCAATGTTCTTGCCTGTCGAGATCTTTTTGGATTTTTACATTGCCCTCCAGTGTAGTTAGCTGTCTTCTCAATTTTTTTTTGTCATCTGCAACCTTGGTAAGTTTAGCTAGGTCATTGACAAAAATTTTAAATGGAACAGGGCCAAGCACAGATTTCTTGAGGCTGGAATTCCACTCTTCTTCTGCCTTAACATAATTCAGTAACCTCAAAATTACTTCCAACTCTGAGGTTTGTGATTTTGTAACTACTGTGGTAGTTACAAACTTTAAGAAATCTGAGAAGAATTTCTGAACTGCTATTTGCATTTATTCATTTACTATGCTTTGAATGAATTATTTTCTTTTCACTGTGGTCATCTCCCTGTTGGTTTTAAAATTCTGGAATGGAAGCTATGCTTTTTTTTTTTTTTTTTTTTGGTAAATCTTTGTGAACTACTCAATGCTGTATCCCTGTTAGGTGAGGTCCCTGTGCTAGGATCTTAAGTTGGAAGGGACTTTAGAGCTCTCCAATCTGTGAGAAATGGATGGACATTCTGGTTTCCACATGAAGTTATGAGAATTAAATTAGAGAAATGAAACTTAAGCAAACCGAAACCCATAAAGACATCAAGGAATAATCAAGGGTGGAAGTAATCTCCCAAAGAATGTAAACTCCTAGGGAGCAGGGACTGATTTTTATAATCCAGGATGGTGGCTGAGATTTGAAAAGAATATTTTGTTCTTTGCCCTTAGAAGCTCCTTTGGGGCAAGGATGTAGTGAGGGATGGAGATTCATGACATGTAACTTCTATAACATTCAATTAATGGGGAATCAGGGGAGGGACTTGTGCTTCAGGATAGGAAATAAAATGTTGTCTTTGGAGTTTCAAAGGTATGACTACTAGCCTAGGCACCCAATTTTTCCAAGAATATAAACTAAATCTTTCCTGCACTTATCAGTGAGTCATTGAAGTTCTTGATAAGATATTTTGTTTCTTACAAATCCAGCATTTTATGGGGAAGAAACTGAGATTGCGTGTAGGGATGAAAATATCCATGACAGTGGAGTGGGGTACAGAATTGAGATTCCAATCCATAAATATGTGTTGATAATTTTGTGAATCTTTTAAATGGCTTTGTCCTTCAAAGATCTCTTAAACACAAACTATACTTCATATAATGAAAACCTCCCCAAATAAAAAACTCTGACTTTAAATTTAAGCTTGTTTACAAAAAAAAAAAAAAAAATCATCTGGTTGCAGTGGCAAGAAACTGGAAATGGAGTGGATGTCCATCAGTTTTACTTAAAAAAAAAAAATCTGGGCTGCTCTCTGAATGTGATAGGCTCTCATAAGCATTTGTTGCATAATAGCAGCTTTTGTGTCACTTGAAACTTTGCCAAGTGCTTTATTCATAACAGTGTTGGGGTTGGAGTAGGTAAGGAAACTAAGGTCCAAATTGTTGTGACTTTCTCAAAGTCTTGTAACTAGTAAGTGGGAGAGCTAAGACTTGAACCTGGGTCTTTTTACTCTAACAGTATTACATTAGCCTGTATACACAAGCTACAGGCTGGTCTACAGATTGAAAACAGACACTTTGTAAGATTATAGGATTTTGGCCTTACAGGTAGATATTAGAGTTTAGAATTTAGATTCATCTCTTTGAAATTATACTGAAAATCAATAAGTAAAGGCCTCTTTCTGTCTTTCTCTCCACTCTCTAACTCTCTAGGATGTCAGCAGCAAGGAAAGCCAGCCTGTTAAATGCCAACCACTTAGCTAATGACTTTTTTTATGATTCCAGTGACATTTCCATAGGAGATATGAGGATAAAAGAAACTCAGAATAGGGTCTTTAGAAGTGAAGGCCTTGATAAGACATCATTTAGCCAAAGCAGATTCTTAAAGAGGAAACAAAATGCTGATGAAAACCAGTTTTTCTTCAAGGATAATACTGTAAAGGAGATAGGGAGCAGGACCTCTTTAAATAGATCAATGACTACTGCCTCCAAGATCAGGGCTAATGCAGCTTTGATGAAACTAGCACAAATAGAAACTAAAATTATGAGCCGAAAGCTGCAGGTTGATTTGTCTGACACTGACACAGATGGGAAAAGTGCTGATGGCCTTTCCCTGAAAAATGTAAGTGACATTCCCTGGCAACATAGGGATAAACTTCCCATTGCCGGTAGCAATGAAAGAGTGAATCGGTTTCTGAAGAAGAAAGGTCCAGCTATTGAAAAAATAGCCAGTACGGTACAGTCTGGAAATGTCAAGAATTCTCAATCACCAAAACAGAAAGAGCCGGTTGGAAAGTTGGTATCTATGGATAGTGATGAGGAGGAAATGAAATTGTTGCTGGGAAACTTCGTGAAGCCTTTTGATGACAAAGATGCACCTACGAATGCTGTTCTTATGAACACTAAACTTAAGGAGGATGAATATAAGGCATTCTCTATGGTAAGCATTTATTTACTTTCCATTTTAAAATGAGATTTTATTTTTTGTCCTTTACCAAGTTGTGTTACTAGGAACTTCTTGCAAAAGAAGTTGCCTCTATGTTACTTTAAAAGAGTTTCATAGAAGGAACTGGATTTCTACATTTATGTACCTGATACATGTGAAGCACTAAATCAATATCAATAAGGTATCAATAAGGCAATTTTTCCCACTACATACCTAACAAGCCCTTATTTCATAAGATTACAATTCTGATGATGATCTTGGTGATCTAGGGTTGAAAAAGAACTTTTCATCTGATATTTAACAATGTGGAGTCAATTCTCTTTTCAGCCTCATTATATCTTTCTCCCCTTGCTACACTGGGGAGCTCATTTCTTATACTTGACATTCTTGTATATTTTAGTCCTGGCAATTTCCTATAACTGAAATATACTCCATTATTTCCATTTTTGACAATCTTGGTGTTCTTCAGGTGCCCTCCTTTACATTATATTCTGTTTATACATACTTGCAGTCTTCAATGATAGGATGTGAGCTCCATGAGGGCAAGGATTGTTACATTTTTGTCTTTGTATCTTTGACACTTTGTACTGTGCCTGGCATTAAATAAGTGCTTGACACTTGTTGGTTGATTTCTTAATTTGTTCATTAACACTATGTCATTTTTCAAAACGGAGTGGCTAAAATAGGTGACTAAAGTGAAAGAGAAGCTGTAAATTTCTTGTGGGCAGGACCATCTTCTTTTGTCTTTGTTTAACCAGTGCCTTGTATAAATAAATGTTTGTTGAATTGAAGTAGAGAATTGTGAAATCTTGCGTCAGGCCAACTTTGGAAGAAAATGTTAAGAAATCAAAAGAAGGAAATCCACTTTGGCTCTCACACAATCTGAGCTGGACATGATAGATATGATGGGTGAATATTCAGACTTATGACCCATCAGATTTGTCTTTGA
The DNA here is from genome assembly GCF_016432865.1 of Antechinus flavipes. Lineage (NCBI taxonomy): Eukaryota > Metazoa > Chordata > Mammalia > Dasyuromorphia > Dasyuridae > Antechinus > Antechinus flavipes. The sequence continues at coordinate 667,557,936 of NC_067398.1, forward strand.
GATAGAGAAGTTGTTTTTCCTCTTTAATTGCTTAATAGTAATACAGTAGTATTTTTTGGTGAAATATCTTAAATTAATTACCATGAATTTTGTTCCCTTGAAATTAGGATGAGATTCTGAGTCCACCAGGTCCAGTTTCTCCACCTAGTGAAGAATTTTCCAGTCTCAAGCTTTTTCGAACATTATGTTTGCCTGAAGAAAGCTGTCAAGAAACTGCCTCCTGCAATAGCCCTTCAAGAACTCCTTCCCCACAGAGTGGCTTTTCAGATAACAAAACTTCAAGATCACCATCACTTTCAATAATGCATTACTTTTCAAGGCCAACATCCCCCAAAATGCAGCATATAAAACTAGCATTCTCACCTGGGGAGACTGAAATTGGATCATTGGATGAGTTGTTCTCTGAAGCATCCAGTGATAGCTTAAATGGTAATGTTTAGTCTAATATAAATTTATTTTAAGCTGAATTATTATTACTCAAAATATAAGATCAATATTTCTGTATCTTTATTCATTTAACAAAAATTTATGATACATCTTATTTGTGCAAGGTCCTGAGATACAAAGATAAAAAGAGAGCACTCCTTCAAGGAGCTTACATTCTTCTGGGGGGAAACATGTAAAGTGATAAATAAATTACAGAGTAAATCCTGGTGAGGAAACATTAGCAGTGGGAAACTCCAGATGGGCCTCCTGGAGGAAAGTGGCATTTGGCCTGGTAGAACAGCATCCCTCAAAGTAAGCCTGGGGATCTTTCAAGAGCCCTTGACTCACAATGAAGAAATCAGGTAAATGCTAGATCCAAGTAAAAACATAATTTAATAGAGTTTGCTAAGGAGAAATTCACCTGTATTTTAAATTTAGGAAAAAAAATTCGCTCAGTAAGTAAGAATATATACTTCAGTATTAGGGCTAAAAGGACAGAAAGGAATGGGAAGAAAATATGTTTGAAAACATTTATTTTCTTGCTCTGCAACTTAAAATTTTTTTTTCCACAGTAATAACCAAGTCAAATATGGGCATCTTTTCCTTCCATATCCCTGTACCACGTCAGGCATTTGTACCAGGTACACCATGAGAGAAATATGTACCAGGCTTCTTTTTTTCTTGTTCCACTAGTTGTATGTGGGCAAGTTTGGGGTGGGGGAAGAAGACACAAATTAGAAGCTAGATAATAGTGAGTGGCAGCTTAAAACAAAATAGAAACCATATCACAAGGCATGTATAATTCCTGTTTAGGAAAGATGTGCTCCAAATACATGCTTAGTTGTCATAAACTTTTGGTACTACTGGTACAAATTATTATATAAGTAGAATAGGAATCAAAACCCAGGTTTTTTTGCACTTTTCCAGATGGAAAAGTCATGTAAGCCTGAGTGCATGCTTGTACCTCTGATCACATCATGACTTCCTCTTTGTCAGCTGAATTTACAAGCAATACTTTGCTGATAACACAACTTATGACTGTTGGCCTTTCCCTCTAGAGGCCAACTGTAAAAGGCTTTTTTTTTTTCCCATAAAATAGACATTTCTTGAGAGGGAGGGGCTCTTTGTTTTTTGTCTTTCTATGCCTAATGTGTAGCACTATGCTTTGCTCAAAGAATGTGCATTTTTTAAATGTTGGCTTAATTATTATTGTTAACTATAATAGCATTTATGTAGTGCTTTAAGATTTACTAAGTGTTTTACATATGAGCTATCATTAGATCCTAACAAGAACTCTGTGAGATAGGTCCATTATTATTCTGATTCTTGAGTAATATAGCTAATAAGTATCTGGGACAGGATTTGAACTTGAATAATTTTGATTGAGTCCGATATTCTATACATTGTGTCAGTTAGCTATCTCAAATGAAAATGTTGGTTTTTAAAAATGATTTTTTAAAAATCTCGGGTATTGCTATGCATGGCTAATTGTCATGTAAACTATATAAATAGTAATGCTCTGAGAATTCTGAGGCCAGAGATAGCTTTAGGATAAAATAAGGTGTTTGGGAAAAACCTTATCAATAAGATTTGTATACTAAAGAACAAGTAGGATCTGGATAGCTATAGAGAAGCCAAGAGGCAATATCATCTTATGTCATTTAGGGAGGGCTTGAGCCCTTTGTTTTTTCTTTCATGGAACATTAACTCTTTTTCTCCATTTTCAAAAATTGGGCCCTGGAAATGTGAAGACTGATTTTCCAAGTCTGGGAGAGTCATTAGGAATTCAAGGAGTAGAAGAGACTTGACTTCCTTTTTTCTGCTCTCTCAATAATTTTGCTTTTGTCATATTTACAAAAATGATACACTTAAATTATTGTTTACATTTAAAAATTATATATATATGTATAATATGTTTACATAGAAAAATTATATATATATATTACATTTAAAATATATATACATATAAAAATTATATATTATATATACAAATAAAAATTATATCTATATTTCACTTTGTAACCAATTCATCTTTCAATGACAGATTTTAAAATAAATATTTTATCCCTTGATGATTTGGCTCCAGTTGATGTCAGTGAAAAAAAAGAACTCAGACAAAAAGTAAGTATAGAAGTTGATTTTTAAGGTTTAAGACTTCTGTGAAAGAGTTGTTAATTGTAGTGGCTTGCATTTAAATAATAACAGGATTAAGACAGCCTTGTTTATTAGCAAATGATGAATACTTGTTATAACTGAATTGTTCTATAAATGTTTCATGCTAAAGACATGCAAAAACTTATTGTAAGTATACTAATTGTAATAATGTAGTTTCATAGACATTTTAATATGTAATTAGTAATTTAATATGTAATTAGTAAAACTTACTGTAAATAGTTACTGTTTTAAATAGGAATAATGGAATGGATCGCAGAATTTTTGGTTATAGGGAATTTCTGGGTATGGAAGTTGCAGGTCAGCCCCTTCTCTGCAGCTTATAAGTCTTAAAGAGTTGTCTAGGCCAGGAGTGTCAAACTCAGAATCGGGGGCCACTAATTGGTATAGGAGTATCTCTGTGACTGTATATGGACTTGGAAAAACATATATTAATATTATCTATGTTCTATTGTATTTTTATTTATTTTGTTGAATATTCCCAACTATATTTGAATCTGGTTTGGGTTGCCATGGGTGCACTTCAGTGGATGTTTGATACCTCTGATCCAGAGAATGGAGATTGGTTTGGCTAGTAATATGGATCTAGGTAGATTTTGCTGGCTCTAGCCACTAGAGCTTGCTCCCTCTTATATCACTGTACAGAATGAATATGGGAGGCACCATGACGTAGTTGAAAAAGCAGGTTGCTTAGAGTTAGTGGACTTGGGTTTGAATGATAAGGCTTACTTAATACCAGTGTGATTCTGGAGAGATTGCTTACCTTTTCTGGTTTTTAGTGTTCTCTTCTCAGAATGAGACACTTGGATTAGATGTTCTTTGTTCCAGCTCTAAATCTATAATCCAAATCTTACAGAAATAGTTCCCATCAACAAATCACTTTTTTATTGTAGGAAGAAGATCATAGAATAAAACCATCAAACAAGGAATTAAAGAGAGATGTATCAGTTGTAAAAAATATACAAAGAAGAAATGTCAAAGAGATGAGTCCAGAGACAAGTATGAACATTACTTCTCTTGACCTTGAAGAGGAAAGTTGCATTGCAAGTGAAATATGTGAGGATGTGAATGAGAAGTCTGATACCTTTTCTAGAGAAGAAAGTATTTCCAGGAGATCACCATCTCCTAGACTGCAGGAAAATACTATAAACTCAGTATATTCTGAAGATTTTGAAAAATCAACAGCATCTGGGCAGGCAACCTACTCCCAAGAGTCATCAAACAAGACACCGGAGTCTTTGTCTGAGAGCCCTTCTCAAAGAGATCTTAGCACAGAATCAGGAGAGCCTGGTCCAAAATGGAGTGAGAATGTAAGGAGACTCTTAGTGAAAGAAGTGGCTGTTCAGACTTATGATCCTGCATTCACCTACAGCTGGAAAAAAGGTAAGCATGAGTTCAACCTGTGAAAATTTCCACAAGTGCTATTCTAAGGCAAGTGAAGGAAGATAACACTGTGAGGTGAATTAGTTCTGGTTTCAGTTTGCTGACCATTAGGTATCATCCATAAGAACAGTACTCTTAGTGGAATTAGGACTGGAATTGGAACTTAAGATCTGGAGTTAGTGTTGTGGTCCTTGACAGAAATAGCTGTGTGACTTTGGCTGTCTCTTAACTCACCTTTGGGCCTTTGTTTACTTATTTTTCAACCAAAAAGAACTGGACCAGATGAACTTAGGCACTTAAAAATGAACTTCAAAGACAATTTGAAATTGAGTTAGGTCAGCCCTTCTCCATCTTTTGTGTTTTATAAGTGAGAAAACATGTTAATGTCTTGTTTAGTAAACACAGTATTTTAGAATTGAGCCAGGAGGGACATTTAGATGTCCATCTGGCCTACTTCCCTCATTTTATCCAGGAGGAAAATAAGACTGAGACATGGCAGGGTCATACAACTAGTTAATTTTCAAACTCAGGTCTTCTTGACCTCACCTCCAGCAGTTTGAGGACAAGTCTTTGCCATATGAAAACAGGAAAATGTCTCCTATGCTTGAAAAAGTCTAATAAACAAACTGGTTGTCTAGGTCTAATCTTTTTGATCCAAACCACTCTTTAAAGACTGTCTGCTAAAGTCATCCAAGCATTATAGTTTGTGTCAGTAGAGAGAGTCATCACAAAAGACAGGACCTAGAAATATCTAAATATTTTACTAGTAGTAATATTGGTGATTTATAGAAAATAAAGAAAACATTAGTCTTCTTTTAATTTTAGGCACTTGCAGAGAGGTTACCCAAGCAATGAAAAGTTTGTTATATTACTGTGAAAAACATTTAGTTATTTTTCAATCCTTAATGTATACAGATCAGAACTCTTAATCTTTTGTCCTTCAACTGTAGAGACCATGGCGACCATTGGCCCAAGTTTGGGTAGAGCTTATGTGGACCCTGAACCTATTGCCACTCATGTGATTAGTGCAGATGCAATAGAAGGTAAAGGCCCTCAATTTATTATATCTTATATCATTTTAATTATTATAAACTTAACATTCAAAACAAATATTAATTAAAGTAAATATGGGATTAATTCTCCAACTAAACCTCTAATATCAAACTATTTATATTTTTAAAATTATATAAAACCTACCTTCTAATAAGGGATCTCAACAATCTGGTTCCATGTTGTCTTCTTAATCTTCCTGTATCCTTTTAAAAAGCAGATGCTTGTAGTTATTTTGTATATGGTTTTTATTTTACTTAGAACATTCTGAATCACTTTTTTAAAAAATGTCAATGGTATTCATTCAAATATATATAGAGATAATATTCAACATTAATTTTTGTAAGACTTTGTATTCCAAATGTTTTTCCTTCCCTTCTTTAGCTCCCCCTATACAAGACAGTAAGTAATCTGATATAGGTTAAATATGTATAAATATGGAATAAACATTTCCATAATTACCATGCTGCACAAAAAAAATCAGATCAAAAAGGGAAAAAAATGAGAAAGAAAAAAAAAAAACAAACAACAACAAAAAAGGTGAAAATACTATGTTGTGAACCACATTCAGTCCCCATAGTCCTCTCTCTAGATGCAAATGGTTCTCTCCATTACAATCTATTGAAATTGGCCTGAATCACCTCATTGTTAGAAAGAGCCACATCCATCAGAGTTGAGCATCACATAATCTAGTTGCTGCTGTATACAATGTTCTCTTGGTTTTACTCATTTCATTTAGCATCAGTTCATGTAAGTCTCTCCAGACCTTTCTGAAATCATCCTGCTGATCTTTTCTTATAGAACAATAATATTCCATAACTTTCATATACCATAACTTTTCCGGCGATTCTCCACTTGAAGGGCAGCCACTCTCTTTGCCACCACAAAAAGGGCTACTACATTTTTGCACACGTGGATCCTTTTTCCTCTTTTATGATCTCTTTGGGATATAAACCTAAAACAGACACTGCTAGAAAGGGGATGCACAGTTTGATAGTCCTTTGGCCATAGTTCCAAATTGCTCTTCAGAAATGGTTGGATCATTTCACAACTCCACCAACAATGCATTGGTGTCCCAATTTTCCCACTCCCCCTCCAACATTTATCATTATCTTTTCCTGTCATCTTAGCCAATCCAAGTATGAAGTGGTACCTCAGAGTTGTCTTAATTTGCATTTCTCTAATCAATAGTGATGTAAAGCATTTTTTCATATGACTAAAAATAGCTTTAATTTCTTCATCTGAAAATTGTTCACATCCTTTGACCATTTATCAACTGGAGAATGACTTATATTGGATCACTTTGTGTGTCTTGTTATATTTTCTTTAAAGTATAATTTTTATATATATGTACATATACATATATTTATAATATTTATAACTTGCTAGTGCCATAATATTATTTTACATTACAGACAATAAAAGATTCAACCTTTTCCTAGTATGTTAGACATACAAATTATTTTCAGTATTATTAAGAGGGCTGTTTTTGTGTCGTTGTGTTGTTTTTAATAGATAAACCCTTCTTCCTCCCATACCTCATCCCTTTCTTTAAAGTCACTTGGGGTTAAGTGACCTGGCTAGAATCACACAGTATCTGAGGCTGAATTTGAACTGAGGCCCTCCTAACTCCAGAACAAGTGTTCTTTATCCACTATGTCATCTAGCTGTCCCTCCTCCTCCCCTTCCCCCGCCCTCCATTTTAATGATATCTTTAGTGAAAAGATTCATTACTGGCATTACAGAATCAAAGGGGTAAAAGAATTGAGTGATTTTTATTATATGTTGCCAGACCAGACCCCTCTCTAAAAAGTTTGTACCAGTTCATGGTTCCATGTTTGTTTCTCTGAACCCTCTCTTTCCATCCCAACTTAGATTTTTGATGCATTTTGCTACTAGTGATATATTTATAAACTTCACTGATGTTCTCTTCTGCCTCACAAAGGCATAGAAATGGCCTTGGATTCTTAACTATTAGGCCAAAGAAGTGCAAAATCTGGCTGGCCCTCTAGAGGTGAAAGGCTTTGAGTGTTGGCCTAGTACAATGAACCTGTCTTTTATTCTAAGAGTCACCACAGCTTATAGAGAAGCTCATCCCTTGAAGGTTGGCCATTAGGTGATAAATTTATGGCCACAGCCACTCATAAACCTTTAAAAGCACAAAAGGTTTGGGATTTTGTAGAGGGCTGAAACTATTGAGTCGATGCACTGAAGTTGGGACTGCCGAGCACTTGAGGATAACTACAGATTGGACAATACTCTATGGGCATATGCTTGGAAAATGGTCCTTTCTACTATCTGTGCTGGCTCAATGATTGGTGTATACAGAGGATTGTAGGAGGGACTAGGGGGTGGAGTAAGACTAGCCAGGGTCTCTTTAGTGGTGGAGGAGGAAGAAGGCGCTTGCGGAGATTCTCTTCCATCCCCTTCACTACCCCTAAAGCCCAAGAATAAAGAACAAGGACTTTTGCTTATCCTACAGGCTGATTCTGGGGTGTCTGGGTGCTAGTGCGGTCGTAAAGGGATCTACATTTATAAATGTCCCATAAAGGTGACATTAGTTATGAAGAGTTGAATATGATCAGTTAATAAAAAGTAGCATTGACTCTTGGCTGTTCAACCTAGGTTGTTTAAAAGAACTTTTACCCATGGTTTTCCCAATAGTTTGGCAATTGCAAGAAAATGCTAATAAATACTAATTTAGTTGTTGTTATGAAAATTTCAATTTGGAATTCACAAAATCTGAGTTAAAAGGAACCTTATGGCTCTCTAGTCAGACCTCTCACTGAAAAAAGAATTTCATCTTCAAAATAGCCCACAAGAAGTTTTTTCTCCTTTGTTTAAAAGATTCAATTAGGGGAAACCCATTGCTTCTTGAAATCAGGCATGGTTGTTCTAGGCAGTTTTCATTGTTAGGAAATTTGTCAACTTTTAGCCACGGTTCCAACTTCTCAGATAACAAAAAGAACACGTTTCATCCCTCTTCCATATGACAACTTTTCAGATACTTCAAGACAGTTATCATATCTCCCCTAAGATGTCTCTTTTCCTGATATCCCTAAATTCCTTCTCAAAGGTCTTTCACAATTCTAAATAACTTTCTTTGGAAACTCTCCAAATTTTCAAAGTTCTTCCTAAAATGAGCCACTCAGAATTCAACACAACATTCCAGATGTGGTCTGAAAATGGGGATGATCACATCCCTATTTGTCTTGGTATTTATGCCTCTCTTTAAGAGTTAATCTAAAACTATGTTAATTTATTTGGCCATCATAGCACACACTGCTGACTCATATTGACATTGCAGAGTTCAAGTTTTATGGCTACAGCAGCATCAGTGTTCTATGGTATGAAAGAGTAGAATCTCCCTTGGCATCCTGCCATTATAAATGTGGATATACTGAGGATAAAGAATGATTCCAAAGAGTGCCCTCCAGTGATAGCTGAGATACAGGTTCATACCATACCTGTATGTGAGTGTGGTGGGGCTAGGATTCTGTAGAAATCGGGCTAGGTTTTTAGCCTAATCTTCCTTCTCCTCCGCTCCGGGAGGGGAGATGTTTTTATATTCTTGATACAAGAGGATATCATTTTGAAAAACTAATTGCTATTGAGCTGTTAAAAGGAACTGGTTCTTTAGACACTGAACCCCCCAAAGATAGGGGAGATAGCTTCTGGGGGACTATAAGACTTAGGATTTGACGTCTGATGTTTCTTTTCCCTTCTTTCATGTTTCATGGTTGGAAATGCCTTTAAATGTCATGTCTAAAAAGCAAGCAAAGAAATTACCTCTTTAAGATACTAACAAGGTGACTTACCTCTAAATAATGGAAAGATGACAGCAGTGCTATTTTTAACTTCATATCAGCATAAAATCTTTCTTTTAAAAAATGTTTACAGCTCTGACAGCCTATAGTCCTGCAGCCTTTGCTCTGAATGACATGTTAAAACAGCAGCTGACATTGACAAAGCAGTTTATGGAAACCAGCCGGTATCTGCATTATTCTCTCCTGAAGTCCCTGGAAGATGACACATTCCATTATCATACATTGGAAGAAGTTAAAGACGTAAGTGTAACACAAACCTACTATTTGGGGATGGGAGTGGCAAAAAAGTACTGTTCTAGTGTGATTGCAGTTTTAAGTCACTGCTTTGGTCACTTTGGCATTTGAAGTGTCTCTGGATCACAGGGAAAGGAGCAACCAAGCCTGTTAGTATTTCAAACAATGAGGCATAGATTAAGGGAGTATGGTTGAAGACTGCCATCATTCATCACCCACATATTATCCTTGCAAACTGAAAGAATTTTAGGTGGGAAAAGAACCAATTGCATTCAGCAAACAGTAAGCATTTTCTGTCCCAGCTTGGTATAGAGGTGAGGCCCTGGGGGAATATCTGAATCTAGGTAAAACTGGCCTTTTCTTTGTGAAACTTATGGTCTGTTGACATACTAATGTCTGTAATAATCATTAGGTATTTAAATATGTTAGAAATTCCACTTTTAGAATTTTGTTTTCTTGTCAGTTGATATTTAAATTCCCTTCTAACTCTAAACCAATGTTCTTATGCCTGCCATGCATCTGTTCATTATACTTTGGGTCACTCAATTTTGATCTGGTAAAGATGTAGGCATTTCACAATTTATAAGATAGACATGCACCACCCTGGGAGAATATTGGTTTCAGAGTTTGGGGTTTTGTTGTAGTGAGCAATTTGGGATCATTGAAAGGGCTATTCAATTTCCCAAAAATGTTCCAACTATTCTGCTGAACAGAACTGCAGCCAAATGGAAACCAATAAAGACAACATTTATTGGCCAAAAAAAAAAGAGAGAGAGAGAGAGAAATTCACCAAAGCGCTTATGATATAAAATACTGGTGAGGAATTAGATGACACTAAATTATGCACAGTTGAATGCAAAAGAATTTGAATCTGATTCATCCTAAGGGATGTCTATCGCAATCCTCCTAGCTGCTAATAACTTTCCTCTAGAAATTGTTTTATGAGAGGATAGAATAAAGAATTCCTGTTAATTAATGTACTCTAGATTGTTTATTAAATTATTAACCAATATTGATTAATGCAGTGTGATGTGATGTAAAGTATTAGACACCTCAAAGGAGAAATCCAGAGTATTAAGTAATAGGCTCAAAAATATAATCACATTTCATTTGGATATTGAGGAATTTTCCAACAAATTCCTCACATCATGTAAATGAACATTTAGCAAATTTGAGAGAGTTTATAGATCTAGGTCACAAGTTAAATGGTGTCATACAGTACACATCTAGTATTAGGCTGAAAGAATCCAGAGGTTTTTTGAGCCAGCTCAAACTAGCTTTTGAAAACCCATTGTTAAATGTCCAGTGTTAACATCTAGTTGGAAATCAGAATATATTACAGGTCAGGACATGATTGTTTTGCTGCACTTAAGAAACTGATAGAGAAAATGTTTAAAATACAGATTAAACTTTTAAAAAATATCTCTGTGCTTAAAAAAAAAAATTGAACTTGAGTTGGAAATAAGTAGGAAGCCACTGAAGTAGCAGAAAGACATGATCAGATTATGATCTGTAATGACCAACAGCTCCTATTTAAAGAATATCTCATATACCTTAAAGGGCTTTCATCACAATAACTGTATGTGATAGTTGGTACAGGTAAATATGAGTATTTCCATTCTGAGATTGAGGCAACAGAAGTTCAGTTAGATGACTTGGCCATAGTCACATAAAGAAATGATAAAGCCTGGATTCAAACTCAGATGCACAGAGCTGGTGGAGACAGAACAGAACATTTCTACTATGCCAGATGATTGGTAATAATGGTGTTTTACCATTATTACAGCCTCCAGGGAACCTCTAGCCATGAGCAGAAAGGACAGAAAGGAGGAGATGAAAGAAAAGGAGGTGATGGAGGCAGAGAAGTTCCTCATTTCCACCAACTAGTCATAAGAGATATATCAACTGGATAAAAGTAGAATCTGTTCTACATATTGGAGAGTTTTTGTGGTATTTAGTGGGGCACACTGGCCCCAGAGCACAGACTGACCAATGCTTAGTCATTTTATGACAGTCACAGAATTTGAAAGTTGGTAGAAACTTCAGTGGCAATTTAAGTCATATCACATGCAGAAATAAACTATAATACAACGTACCTGATTAATGGTCATCTGGCCTCTGCTTGAAGACTTTTGAAGAGGAATTCACATCCTCTTGAAATGGCACATTCAACTTTTGAACATATCTATCAAACTTGCGGTAACACTTTGCCTTCTTTAAAAGCACTAGGCATAAATGTTAGCTGTTATTGCAAGGCATTAAGTTTGCCTCCTTGCAACTTCTATCTATTGCTTTTGTCTGTTCTCCAGAGCCAAAAAGAATAAGTCCACACCTTCCTTCAAAGACCAGGTTTCATGACAGTCACATACCAAGTAATTTATCTTCCACACTAAATACACCCAGCTCCTCCAATCAAATGTCATCTACTCCTTCATCATTTCTTCACCAGCCACCATGGTTGATTTAGATTAGAATCCAAATCCTGGAGACTTAATCTTTCATACCTAGAACTGCTGCCCTGATGCCCCACTATCCTGATTGATGATGATGGTCTACTTTAACCACTATATCTAGTCCCTGAGCTCCAGCCATATTTCATTTTACTTTCTAGCCATTTCTTCTCTAGCAGAACTTACCTTGCCTCTCTACCTCCTTTTCTTTCAATTCTGGAGGCATAATCAAGTCTTTGCCATCTGGAGATGTCAGTTTATTGCAATATGGGTCTGGTCCAATAATTTTGCAATACAAAGTATCCCTTTTGGCTACCATTCCTATATATGGATATACTTCCTCCATTAAAGACCTTGAGGCCAAGACTGTCTTAGCTTTTGTATTGATTCCCCAGATCTTGACACATAAGTATTTAATAAATGCTTTCTCACTTAACATAACAAAGCTTCATTATCTTGATTACTCTCCTCTGGCTACTTTTCCCTCTTATCAATTTAAACTATGTACCCCCCAGAATTGAACAAAGTAATCCACATGAAGTCTAATGAGGGAAGAATACAACGGAACTACCATTTCCTTATTCCTGGAAATGCAATCCAAGACAATATTATCTTTTGTGGCTGTGACATCATGCTACTGCCTCATATTAAACTTGTAGTCCACTAAAACCTCCAGATCTTTCTCAGAGTAATTATTGTCAAACATGTTTCTCCAATTTATATTTGTGAAGTTAATTATTTCTATCTGACTATGAGATTTTACACTTCACATCTACTGAATTTTCTCTTTTTAGATTTAACTTTAGATTAACTAAAAGGATTTAGATCCTTTTAGATCCTGACCATCATCCACAGGAGGCAGTGTAGATTATGTGAATCAAATTACTGTCATCATTTCCCCTTAGACCTTAGAGATAATTCTTCAGATCCTAATTCTAAAGTCCTGGGAATAATAATGCCCTCTACCATCGTGGCCCCCATAGCCATCACTGTGGAGAGAACAACTTCAGTAGAAAATAATCCTATCATCCTTGACCATCACTTGACAAATTGCCAACAATCAATACATAAGCCACAAAGTGCTAATAATAACATCCTCCATACCACTGGCCCTTGCTGGTAGCCATCATTCAGGGAGCCAAGCTTTGTGGAGATGTGATCTGGCAGCTGTTTCCACAGGTGTTGCAGCCCTTGCCTCCTCAACAGTCATAGCTCCTGAAGACCTGGAAAACAAATTTCTCAACACCAAAGTCCTTGGCAGTGGCAAATGGTTCAAGATCAGAAATGAATATGCTTTTATTGTCAGTAGAAATGCTATCTCTTTTGTCATTGCACCCTAAGAACTATGGGATCTTTCCATTTGATTTACAGCTAAAACCAATATTTGTTGCTCCTTCCTCCCCTTAGAATGTGTACTCCTTAAAAGCAGAGACTATCTTACCTTTATATTTGTATTCCCAGGATTTACTTAGTACAGTGCTTTGCACAGAACAAATCTTTTTCATTCAGTGTGTTAACAGTTTCTTCTGGCTTTGTGTCTTCTGCAATATATTGTGCACGCTATCTCAACCTTGATTCAAGCATGGATTTCTGAGGTATTCTTCTGGAAGACTCCTACCCTGCTGGTATGAAACCATTAATAGCTCTACTCTTTGATTCCAGCTCCCCAACCAGTTCTGAATCCCTCCAACTATATTATTGCATAAATCTATTTTTCTCCAATTTTTGTGAAAAGAATACCTTAGGATAATAAACTTTGCTAAAATCTAGAATGGTGGTTCTCAAAATGTAATCCAGGAACCCCCTAGGACTCTCCCCAAGACACTTTTATATGTCTTTGAATCAGAACTATTTTTTAAACAATACTAAGATATTGTAATTTCTAATACAGCATATGTTAATAGATATAATCCACATAAACAAAAGTTCTTTGGAGGCCTCAATAATTTTTAAAAGTATAAAAGTAAAAAAGTCTGAGAATCACTAACCTGTAATATTTTTCATCTACTCATTTAGTAACTCAAAAAACAAACAAAAAAGAGATTGAGTTTTACATGACTTATTCTTAAATACATGCTGATTCTTTGTAATCACTTCCCTTTCTAGATGTTTACCCACCTCTCTTTAAAGATCCATTCGAGAATTTTCCCAAGAATTGGTCATACTTGCAGATTCTGATTTTTTTCTCTTGAAAATCAAGACCATAACTGTCCTCCAGTCTTATGTGACTTCTCTCATTTTATATGATCTTTCAGGTATTACTATCAGTCCCTCAGCCTTCACAGCTGCCAGTTTGGTCACCAAGATTTTAGTTTTTCTCTGCCAGCTGATACGAATCTCATCAAAGTTAATCAAATGCTCTTGATGCCTTCTGACTTGTCTTGGGTTTCAGCACTCTCTTTAGTCATTTTTGTTCAGTTGTTTCCAATCACAAAATGTCATTATTCTTGGTTGAGAAAATAGAAGAATGGAGCTGCTGTTGGCAGTCATCAGAATTCCATCCATCCATCCTGAGCAAAGATTTTGGGCGTTCTCTGAACCTTTCTACCCAATATAGCTAAAACTTCATTTGTGGTCCTTGCCTCCTTTGCCAGCATTAGCATTCCTGATGCTATCTTTACAGTCTGGTGGTATGCTCTTCTATTTATTGTTACCTGGCTTTTTGTATATTTCTTTTTAAAATCTAAGCTGGTTGGAGAGTTCCCTGTGCATCCACATCATCATCTTCTGAAAAATCATGTTTTTCTTCTTCATGGATAGTTTCCTTTTGTAATTAGACTTTTGAGCTTCTCCCATCCTTTCTGGGCTGACTTTCCCCTAGTCAATGGGATCCTCTCTATTATTGTTCTGAAACCTTTTAAATCTGTTTTGCCCAAGTCTAGGCTATCTGGTGGACTATACCTAGATTCCTCTTGTCTTTTATCACAAATTGTAGGAGGAATGGTCATTTTCTACCAAGATTCGCATCATTTCTACTCTTACCACCAATTCCTCCCTTTTAGTGGGAATAGAATCCAGAATATAATTTGTCCTTGTTGGTTCTTCCACATTTTGAAGGATTTGCTTATGTAAAGTAAGCCAAGTTATTATAGTGTTTTTGACAGAAAGATTCACATGAAAATAAATGAACATATTGCATACTCTTCTGTTCCCCATTACTAGTATCACTACTGTAAAAACATGCCTCATGGATTAAATGAGATAATATTTTAGGGGCAGCTAGGTGGCACAGTGGGTAGAACACCAGGCCTGAAGTAGGAGGACCTGACTTCAAATCTGTGGTCTTAGATACCTAATACTTCCTAACTGTGTGACCCTGGACAAGTCACTTAACCCCAATTGCCTCAGCAAAAAAAAAAAAAAAAAAAAAAAAAAAAACCACCAAAAAACCAAGATAATATCTTTAAAGAACTTAGTACAATGTCTAGCACATAATAGGCATTAAATAAATACTTATCACCACTAATCCCAGGCGTTGTTTCTCAAAATCACAAAATTTGAGAGTTGCAAATAACTCCAGTAGTCATCTAGGCAAAACGAATAACAGCAGTGGATTTGGAGTCAGGAAGACTTGAGTTCAAATCCTGCCTCAGATATTTATTAACTATGTGATCCTGATCAAGTCACTTAATCATTCTTAGTTTTATTTGTAAAATGGGAATAATAAGAACTGTCTCCCAGGGTTGATCAATGAGAATCAATGATATAAATAGTAAAGCAGTTTACAAACCTTAAATAAAGTACCATAAATTAATTGTTGTGGTAATAATAATGATGAACCAGTCCCTAAAGAGCTATCAGTTGCTATTATTTTCCCAAAGTTTTTCTATCACTTCTGATCTAGAAAGCTGGCTTGGCCAGCTGTGTTTCCAATGTTGATGCAGAAAAAACTTTTTACTTTTTACTATATAAACAATTTAAGTTAAACATCCATCATTTCAAATAGACTCTTTAATATAGATGTCTAGGTGAGAAAACTAACAGATTTCTGGTTATCTTGCAGTATATTAGGAAGCACAAGTCACCACCACTAACAATTGAGAAAGCTTTGGACGAAGTTCTGAAGGAAATGTCGGATCATTAAATGGAATAAGAGATTTGCTTCCAACATAGGTAAGGGTTGGATATCAAAGACTTAAGTTACTAAACTCATCTAGTCTACCATACTGTTGTGATCACATCCAGAGAATCATAAGAATTAGAACTGAATGGAAGCTGTTCAGAGTTCCTAAAGCTCTAAGCTCTAACAGAAAAGTTAAGTGACTTCCACAAGCAATCCCACTTCACCTGGGTACCAGACACAATTCAAATTCAGGTCCTTTCATCCCAAATCCAGTGCTCCTTCCACTGCATTGTTCGTTTGATTTTTCTACCTTAAATCTGTAAATATAATTACATTTTATATAATCTCTCCCATGTGCTTTACGAGGATTAGGCCTGGATCACCATAGATCCAAGTCCAGTCCTGTGAGAAAACCCCTCATTTGGCCCATTAAAAAGTTGCTCAGTTACTTCTGTTCTAGCTTCTCTTAAAAGGGTTTTTCCTGACTCTGTGGTCAGCCTTTTCATAGGATTTAGAGCCAAAAAAGACCTTGGAGATGATTATTGATTTAATAAGCATTTATTAAGCACCTAATATGTACCAGGGTTTAGGATACAAAAGCCAAGGATACAATTTTGCCTATGAGGAATTTACACTCTTCTGGGGGAAAAATTAAAATGTACATAGATTGAAAAAAACAAACAAACCCAAAAGCCATTATAATTGTGCATAGGGTTTGGATCTTGTTAGCAGAAGGCATCAGGAAAGTAGGCTTGAGGTTCTGAGTATTGGCATGAGCCAGGAAATTCCAAGAGGTGGAAGTGAAGAGGGAGAGGATTCTAGGTACTTGGGACATTATCCAAGGCATGGCAGGTGAGAGAAAGTGGTGATCTTATTTATCCCCCATCCCAGGTCATACATGTAATATAACTGTAATTATAGTGCCCTCTCTAGTGTGTGTTAAGCCCCTGATAAGCTTCTCCTCCCATGCCCTCAGTTCCTCTTCATCCCTTTACCCTTCTTAAGTGTAGTTGTAATCTCAAGGTTGTTCTCACTCTTTATTCCATCCATCCCCACATCTTCAAAAACCACTCCAAGTAACTATTAAGACATCACATCAGCAGCAAATCAAACTGTTTCCTCCAAAACCATCTTTTCCTCCAATTTCCCAGTTTGTGTTACTGACATTGTCTTTTTAACATAGAAACTTGAATCATCTTTAACTATTTTCATTTCTTCAGTCTCCCATCTGACTAACTGCTTAGGTCTTTGGGTTCTATCTCTGAAATATCTTTCCTATTTTCCAATCTAAATGTTGCAGCAATTACTGTAGCATTCCAACAGTCTCCCAAAGTCTTTTTGCTCCCATCTCTTAAAAAAAAATGTCCCCACATTCTGCAAAACCAAGTTTCCAACCCATAACCATGTTCTGATGATCCTGCTGCCCCTAGACCTTCAAGCAAATCCCTGTGACCTACTGAAGAAACTCTTTAGCCTTCAGCTTGCTGCCTCCATACTCTTGCAGTCTGATGTCATAGTTTCTATTTCCTGGCCAAACTGAATCTATGACTGGATATGCTTATCTTGTTCTTTCTTTTCTCCAGGTCCCTGATTAAATTGTCCCAAGTCCCTGCAATGCACTGCCCAGCGTCTCCCTCTCCATTTAAATCTTTCACATTCTTTACACAGGGTCTGTGGCCTAAAAGAAGTGTTCACTTTCTTTCCTTTCCTTTTGAAAATAGTTTCCTTTGGATTAAATTTTGCTTCAATATCAATTAAGCACCTACTTTAACTCTCATAGCATTGTTAATACCGGCGCTTATAATCAAATTTTCATATGGCTAACAACTTGTACATACTTAATGCTTAATAAACATTTGCCAAATAAAATGTGACAATGGGTTAAAACAAGTCATACTATAGGGCAGCACCCCTCCCCCCTGCCCTCGCCCCCATTTCTACCTGTAACATTGTCAGAGGACAGTATTAACCCCTATATTTCCATTCTGTTGCTATATTTGAGTAAAATGAGGTTTGGCCTGTGGTATCTTTGTAATTAACAGTAAAATAAAATAGCCTCCATTTTTTATTTTATTTTACCAAGTTTTTTCTTTGGCAGAGAAATTATACATAACTTTTCTAAAACAGATTAATGTTCTTGGCTTGTAAAAATCAGAAGGTAAGATAGGTCCACATTTGTATTTGCACTTTTTTTGTTCTATTAAAAGTCTCCCAAAGAGAATACTATTGCCATAATGACATGGAGACTCTCCTGTCATTTGGATGCTTAGAGTATTTGTGAATTTCCAGCTGTCACTAAAGCTTCAGTTCCTATTTCCTTGCCTTCTTTGAAAGTAAGGTCCATGAGGACAGGAATTGCTTCATTTTTGTCTTTGTATCCCTAACATCTGGCAAAATAGGTGCTTAATAAATGCTTGTTAATTGGTCGACTTAGAGATATCCCTGGCCAGTTCAACTCACTTATCAAGATTTATGGATCAGAAGCACTGATGAAATTATTTAAAACACTTTGTGGCATTTGTCATCAAATCAATACATTCTTGATTAAATAATTTAATCACTCTAATCATAGGTAGTGAGCTGTGCTATAATGGTATCAACTCCTAGACTGCTTAAAACAGCAAGCAAAACTCCCTTTTTTCTAAACTAAGACATTAAACATATTTCTTTATAAAAAGTCTTTATTTGAAGGCAAAACAGTAAAATCCACAAGAAATTTGTAACATCACACGTTGACATTTTATTCTGAATCAGACACAGTTGTATAGTTTCACAGCTACAGGAAATCTAGAACAGAATCAAATATTTCATCACCTTGGGTCAAAGAGTTTGGGAGAGATTTCTGCATCTTTTAAAACAAAAGTTCCAAAGTTGTTAACTGTACAACAGATGGCACTACACCAAAGTGCCCACAGCACTCAGCTCTGTATGTTGTTGTCACATACTTTTTAGGGTGTTTAGATAATGTCCAGAAAAAGAAAACTGCTCTTGGGGTTTCCAGTAATGCCTCACAATGATAATTTATACTTTTATTCCTCTTCCAACTCCCCTTGCTATTTTGGTTTCAACATAAAAATGATGAATACACAGAGCTGTAAAATGTTTAACTTTGCTTAGATGCCCAAGACAGAGTGTGAGTGGGCTGTGAGCACACAGGTGCTGGTGTTCAGGTCCTCCTATAAATAAAAACATTAAGTACATATAGCTTTTTCAAAGGTCAGCATCTCTAAAACAGGAAGATGCTTTAGCCCTATGTCCTCATATCAGTTTGCTCCCTCCTCCATTTCAAATGGCTAACATTTGAGAAAAATATAAACTTAATCCTAAGTGTCAGTGTATCCTAGAGGAATTAGGCTTTGAATGATCTCTATTAGGGAAAGTCTTAGATAAATATACATTTGACTAAAACTAAATTAAATGGTATTTTTAAAAAAATGCAGGTCATCTTCGAAACAAAAAGTTCTTACTTTAAATATTGTGTAGTAAAGTCTAGCCTTAGTTTTTATTACTACACAACCAATAATTTTAAGGTAGGGTAAAGCACATCCTGGCTTTTGATCTATTTCCTTGTTGGCTAAATGGCAATCACTTAATGTCTTTTCCTCAAGATACTAGTCTTGGCTTATGTAAGATGCTCAAATTTGATTTAAAGAAGGTGCAAGACATCCATTTCTTCAGATTTCAAGGATTCCTATTCAGGGAGTGGAGGATCCTGGATTTCACACTTCACTGGAAAGGACAAAAGTTCATGTGTAAATGGTGAAGATAGTTGTAAGGGCTTCCATATCCTTTTTCTTTTGAAATTTTTTGATATTAAGCATTCAAATCACAGATGAGCATAAGGATGCAGTTTCCATTATATTCAGGTGCGGGGCTTTGTCAGTATTACATGCCATGATCTTCCCATTTCATTTCCTGTCACTTTCTCAGAGAAGTAAACCTTGATAAAACCAAGTTGTTACTATGATCCTGACTTCCATACCAAGTATCAATTTAGGATTAAAATTTCTAACAAAGGACAGAAAAGGCTACGCAGCAGGTAGACAACAAAGAAGTGATTTTACTTATAGCAAAACTTTTCCAAAAAAGATTAACAAAATTCAAAAAAGACAGTTTTCAACAACAACAACAACAAAAAAGTTTTAACTTTTGAATCTTCCATGTTAAATTTTAGCCATGTAGCCTAGGCAACATGAGAGCCCTGCTCTCTTAGTGGAGAAACTCAACCAATTTACTTACATTCATCCCTGGCTTTCATACGTGCAATGAACGAATAACTTTTGTTTCTGCGGTAGTTTTCATATGGATCATCCAAAGCAACTCCCACTCCCTTGTACTGATCCCATTTATCTCTGATATCCCCCCCTTTTATCGGGTCCTGAATGCCTTGTTCCTTCACTCCCAGGCCACCTGATCCACTCCATCCTTGGGGAAAAAAGATGAAATGGACATTTATCAATCTAAAAATGAATTTTAATGAAATAATGCACTTTAATGTAACCTCTAACACGAATATTGAAAAGTCTTTGGAAGGTACAAATCAATTGTCTAGAAAACTAAAAATCAGTATTAAATCCGGTAATGATTATACTAAAAGTCTATTTTTTTTTAAAGCACCCAACACTTTCAGAAGTGTCTAAGAAACACTCCCAACTTTAGAAACAAAAGAATGTTATATAATGATAGTTCATGTTAAAATAAACCATAAAGTATTAAGATACTTGTGACATAATGGAAAAAAAAAAAACCACTACATAGTGGTTCTTCTAATGACTGGGCTATATATGATTTCCTGTACTATCTGCTCCTCCTTTTATCCTGTTTCCTTATGTGCAAAATGGTGATTAACAACACTTGTACTTCCTGCTCTCACCAGTTTGTTGGGAGAAAATGGCTTTGAAAACCTCAAAGCACTACTTAAAATCATGAGTATACAAAATCCTCATAAGAGCTTGCTAATAGGAGTGGTCATAAGAACCATCACCTACATTTTGCAAATAAAAAAACAGGTTCAGAAGTACGGAATTTCTTATGATATTAAGTAACAGGTTCATCAGACTAATCTTACCCATTTTCACCAACATTTGATGTCCTTTATTTTCTTCTCCAAGTCTTGAATCAGGTATAGGTGGTGCTGAATTAGAGCCCAAACCAGCTGAGGAACTAAAGTTAAGACAGGTTTGTTGTACCATAAAGTGTCTTTAGTGGATCAGAAAACTGAGCATAATACAACAGTAAAAACTAGGAAAATTCAAGTATACAAAGGCCTATAATATAATGGATTAATTATAATCATAATTAATTATAAAATTATAATTAGAATATTTAGATATAATTATAACAGGCTTATGCATAGAACTATGCCAAGGTGAATATGAGACTTCTAATTAGGACTTAATATTAATATTCACAGAAAAGCACCAGAAGATTATGATGAACTACTTATAACAAACAGTCTGCTAGCAGTCATTTAAAAGTGAAGAGGAATCTTACGGGGGAGTAGGACTCCGAGATCGGGATCGACGCCTTCTTCCCGGGGAGTAAGATTTTGACCTGGACCTGGACCTTGACCGTGACCTGCTGCGTGAAGAACGGGACCGGCTTCTGCTCCTGTATCACAAAAGTGTCTAAATTCAGTTACACTCTCCAGAAAAAGTGAGCATGAACATCCAGCCTTGAGAATCACTAAGGGGCTCTACTTCACGAAGAAAGGCCCAATTGTGACCTACCTAGACCGGGATCGTGAATATGAACGAGAACAGGAGCGAGAACGTGACCTTGAGTATGAACCAGATGATTTGGAAGATCTTGAATTGGATCGTGATGAAGAACGACCTCTACTCTTAGACCTGCTACGAGATCTAGAAGGTCCACTGCAAAGAGAATTTATAGTGAGCAAAATATTTTGATAGCTCTACTATATCTGGAGCCACACCCACAAAATACAAATATTTAATTAAACCTGCCCTAAATTAAACATTTTTTTTTTGCTTAAAAACTAGCCACATCTTACCTCTGAAGAAAAAAGGGCAGGACACTTTTTCATCTAGTCTTACTGAAGAACTTGAATAAACAATCTGACTAGAGGCCCCCTAGTGATATTAAAATAAACACCCTGTTTTTAAACCTAAATTGCTTTTTTTCCTTCCTGATATATTAAAAGTCTTTAGTAAACAATTTCCCAAAAACAATATGGATGCTGTGGTTTTAGCATCTAGAAGCAATCCTACTTCCTGATTTTGGGATTCTGCTGATTCCTAATGCAAATATTGATTTTCCTTTTGAATATTAACAAGTAGTCACAATTCAGCATGATTTCTTATTGTTGAAGGCAGATTAAGACAAACAAGGCATACATCCTATTGTATTAGCAAGAGGACATTGGTAATGACTTTGGTCTTATTTTAAACATGTAAGTGGGCCCCAGGAGTACCATTTGTCTGAACATACAATTCAAGGCATCAGAAATTTTTTTAAAAAAAGTTCTCACCTGTTTCTCTTTTCCTGCCCTTTTCTCCTCCTGGCTCTCATTTTTGCTCTGAAGAACTCATACAGCCCATTCTGTTCCCAGCCTTCACTGTAAAACACGTATATTTTCCTGAACAACTAATTCTGAGCATCTCTTCTTTAAATGTCATATTTTTTTTTAGAAACAACTTATAGAGTATGCAAAATCTGGATCAGAGGTCCCCAATATCCGAGGCCATACCATATTATCATTCCTAGCAGCCCCAAAGAAAATCTTACATAGAAAAAACTTCTACCAACCATATTGTAGTTTGTTGGAGAACTAGATGCTCTTAGCTTCAAATAATTTAGCAAATGGCTGAAGTATCAATTAATTTCTAATTTTTACTATTTAAAAGGCTATTCATCCTTTTCATTTTAATCCAGCAAATTAAATCCAGTTCAACCAACTATGAAGTAGTTGTATGGACTCTTTGGATACAATCAGATAAAACCAGACTTAAGCAGAATGTGTTAAGTGCTCAGGATGGGTGAGAAAAGTAAAAGAAAGTCAGAAGGGAGGGATTAACTTTTCTGTGAATCAGTCAGAAAAAAATTCCTATAGGATACAGGACATGAGCTAGGCTTCAATGAAAAACTGGGTTTTGAAGCAGATTGGACAGTAAATGCAAATAAAAGGTAGGATAAAGCAGAAAGATCAGGAATAATAAACAATGAGTGAATATTAGAATAAAAAGACCAGGGAGAACTATTAGAATGGGGGATAGTATAAAGGGTTAAATGCTTTTTTATACCTAGAGCTCAGGCCTGGCTGAATTAAATCCCTCTCTTCTGTAAAAATATCTTAGCTCTCCTCTGATTTTTTGACTACTCTGTGCAGTAGGAAGTCTTGCTATTAATCACTATCACTATTATTTCCATCACTTTTATTTTTAGATAACCCAACCAAGCTATAGAAATAAGCTGATTTCCCCAAGGTCAGATGAATGATTGGTGGTAGTGCTAAGACCAGAATCTCCATACTCTCCTCTGTCTGGGCGACAGTGACTACACCATACCAACCCTTACCTGTTTCTAGGTCTATCATGGGATGGAGGACTATAAAATGCCTCCACTGCTGCCAAGAGCCTCTCGCTGGGAGGCATGGGGGGTGGAAGACGTATGTCTTTTGGATCCAAAGGCTTATACTCATGATCTTCTAGCTGCAGGAGATAAAAACACACATTTGATACACCACACAATTCACTTACCAAGTCAATTCAAATAAACATTTATTAAGCATTCCCTTTTGTATAGGGCACTTTGCTACACTCTTAAGAATGCTGGAACAAAGACAGTCCTACCCTCATGGGGCTTACAGCTTAACAAGAGACTACAACATGCACACAAATAACACGTGAATTAGAACATGATAAGTGCATACATATGAGGACAAAAGCCGTAATACAAGAGACAAGGAGAAAGATTAATTCCAAACTGCAAAGGGGAAGGTAAAGAGGAAATCAAGATCACGGATGTCAGCTTGAAGCAACCTCGGAAGCCATCTAGGCCAAGCTAAACAGAACATGAGGACCAATCAAACTGTGTCTTTGCCTGGAATCTTTGACTGAGGAAGAACTTGCTACCTCTCCAGGCAGCCCACTCCATCTTACTATGTCTCTAGCAGTTAGAAAGTTTTCCCTTTAAATAAAACAATTTTACTTCTTTCCCACTTCATCCTTTGGGGCCAAGCAGAACATATTTAATCTAAATAAAAGTCCTTCATATAAATAGTTGACAGTTATCATAGTCCCCTTCCCTTCCCTCCAGATCAAGTTCCATGCGATTCCTCATATGGCATGAATCTGAGGGCTTTCATCATCCTAGTTGTACTTCCAGGAACACTGTGAAGCTTTCAATGTGGTTCCCAGACTTGCAAACAAGCCTCAAGAAGGGGCTGAATCAAAGCAGAATTCACTTCTTGTTGCTATCCCAGATTTGTTCATTCATTCTGAACTGGGAGTTCAGGAAAATCATGTAATTTTTCATACCATCAAAGACATAGCAATATTGTGAAAGTGATTTTTGAAAATCTATAAGATATTAAATTTCATACAGATTTTTTTTTTAAATTTTAACTTTTGTCTGTTAGTAACATTTGGATCATGTCATCCAGTATATTAGCTACTTCCTCTCAATTTTGCAAATTTAATAAGCAGACTATGTGTGTTTTTATCCAAGTCACTGAAAAAAAAGTTAAAACAGCTTGAGGTCTAGCACAGATTTCTGGCACCTTTGGAAATTTTTCAAGCCGATATCACACCCTTAATGATCCACTTTGTAACTAGTCCCATGTTCTTCCATCTTTTCAACATGAACGGAATGACATTTGACAAAGTCAAATGCTTTACTAAAATCTAAGTAAGAATGTTCTGCAATATTCCCTTAGTTTATCAACAGAGTAACTCAATCAACTAGATCCTATTCTGGATGACTCTGTAGAATCACTTTTGTGGTTATCCACTAATTACTGCTTTTATAACAAGTTGTAGAATTTTGCCAAGAACTTCAAGTCAAAACTCATTGGCCTGTAGCTTTTCTGTTGCCTTAAAAGAAGGGGAGAAAAAAAGGAGGCCATTTGTCCTCCAGTCTTGCAGTATATCCCCAGTTCTTCCCATTATATCCACGATCTGGAACACTAGCTCATAGGATGTATTTCATCTAGGCAAGGTGATCTGAACTCATCCTGGTGAACTACAGGTTCTAGTTTTCTTAGCTTAGATATTAACTCCTCCCTAGCTATGTTTATTCTGTCATTTTCCATACACAGATTATCTCCTTAGCAGAGGAAAAAAAAAAGCAGAAAATGAACTCTGCTTTGTTTTCATTATTCTAAGCAAAAGTTTTGTCCTGCTGATCCAAAGAAAAATTTTAAAAGCCTTATTTGTTACTCATGGCTTTACTTGGGTAAGGAAACCTTTGAGGTTTAACATTTCTGACACTAACCTTGCAACTGTTAATCACTTCTCAGGTCATCCTGTTATTCACCCTTATTTTCCTCTTCTGCACATTTTTACAAAATCTCACTAAGCTGATTGGTGAGTTCCCTATGCATGAATGCTAATGTCTTTAGATACTTTCCCATTCCATACTAGAACTGTTTCTCTTTGTACCTTCAGACTTTGTTCTGGGTTTCCCATATCTACTAGGTCAAGTTCCTGTGGGCAATTTTAGTCCGTAAGATCCTAACTACCCTTTTTCTGAATTCTTTGAAATATGCTCTGCTCCAAATCCATGGTACAATCCATATTGTTATCCAAGTCCCAGTTTATTTGTTGGTTAGAATCAGATAAAAACCCCATGGCATTTCTCTTTGTTGGTTCCTTTACCTTTTGAGAGAATTCTTTGACATGGTGGTAGTTAAGATGGCTACTGAAGATAGGAAAGGATTTCTGTGGGTGCAACTGGGGACAGAGGCTAATAATGTACAGGGTATGTAAAGACAGAAAATGCACAAATATAGTTTGTGAAGGGGAATAACAGGAGATAAAGCTGCAATGAGTTAAAACTTAAAGGCCTTGAATGCCAGACTATGCAACAGCATTTTGTCTCAAAGGCAATGGGAAACAACTATTGAGTGTTAGAGTAGGGGAGAGATGTAGCCAGACCAGCCTGTATGGTGGAGAGATTATGCTAGTAGCCTATGAAGGCTGGATCAGGGAGAGACTAGACTGGAAAACCAATTAAAGAGAGTAACATACAGGAGTTCAGATGGTAAGACGACAAGTTAATTTGGTAACACTTAGAATAGAAAGGAAGAGGCTGAGGAACAAGCTATTACGAGAGAGAATCAACAGGACTTGGCAACTAATTTATATATAGGGTAAAGGAGAAGGAAGAGTCAGATTTTTCCAACAAGTATTTTTTATTAAGTACCTACTGTGTTCTCTGCTAGCTGTGTGGCTTCTTTTTGATACCAGAAACACTGTTAGTAAACACCATCTTTGAATACAAAAGGATAGCAATGTTCCATATACACAGCTTTTTCGTCTACTGCAAGTATTTATCACCTTTCTCACCCAACTAAGTACCTTTCACCTTACAGCTCAGTAATACTTAGAATTTCTTACAATGATGCCTTCCCAGGAATGGCCTGAGTAAAACTATAGAACAACACTGGTGTGGGCATGTCTAACAACTTGTAAAACAGGCAGGAGTGCCATGCAGGATACCGAAGACAGTCTGGCCTGGTGGTGAGAGCAGCAACCAACAGTCCTCACTCCCTTAACTACAATCTGTGCAGAGGTTTACAATATAATGGGGAAGGAGTTGAAACTTAAGGAATTCTCTCATACTTTTGCAATTAAGATAGCTTTCAGAGCCTTTATCTGGATGGTCCTTCTGACAATATTGGGGCTGAAAATAAAATATAGGAGTGATGAAAAATAATGAACTAAATAGAAATGAAGGCAGCTCTTTTATCTTCTTCCCTTCTGGTTTTATCTTTTTATTACTGTTAGATTCCTATTTCAGGTCCCTACTGACACTCACCTGGACAAGTAGTTTCCTCATTGGTTTGATGAGTATTTCCTAAGGCTTCAAATTAATCTTTCTTTTAGACTAACCACCTCCTCAGTTCTGCTTTTCCATGATTTCTTACTGCCTGCTGGCTAAGCAAAGTTGAAAACCCTTCCCAGAGACTGCACTCCCTTTTCCAGCTTTCTCTCATACCTTTTCTATCATGTATCCTACAGTTGCACCTAACTGGACAGGTGCACATATCCTTTATTGTTCTCACATGTCATTATATTCCCTTTGCTGGCCTTCCTTCATCTCTAGTTATTAAACTTTTATGTATGTAGAATCACAGAGCTGGAGTTGGGAGGAAGCATGTTACCAAAGCTCACATTTTAGAGATGAAGAACCTGAAGGCCATTTCAGGGCACCTCCTCCACAAAGCCTGACCTCATACTTTGGGTGAATACAACCCCTCCTTTCTCTGATCTGACAGAAATGATAGTCTCTCTTCTACCACCTGATGCACTTCTTTAGAAAGGTAATGAAGCATAGAGGAAAGGACAGTGACGTTGGGAATGAAAAAGGATCTGGGCTGGACTCTGATGTCAGTTGCATGAATTTTAGCCAAGTCATTTCACTCGTCTGGACCTTAGTGTCCTCATGTGTAAAATGTGGACTATTATTCTTGAAATACCCATCTCACAAAGTGAGTGTAAGCACCGTACTTTGCAGTATCCTTAAAGTACTATATAACTGTTATCTTGGTTTTTTGTTATAATGAATATTTGTATATGTGTTGTAGTCCCATTACAACAATACTCCAGAGAGCAAAGATGGCACCAGATTCAATTCACAGGATGAAAGAATCTCAGTTTGAAAGAAGTGGAGGCCAAATGGTCCAACCTGTACCTGAAAAGAAATCTTTTCTTGAAGACCTGAAATTATAGGGAACCCATTGTTCCCAAAAGGAGCCACATGACCTTTGGACTGTTCAGGTTGCTTAGTTTGTCCTGTGACAACTAAATTTGCCTTTTGTAACTTCTACCCATTGCCCTTGGTTTTGGCCTCTGGGGTCTTCTACTTGACTCCCCCTTCAAACACTGCAGACAGTTCTCACCCACATAGGTTGCCTCTTTGCCAGATTAACCATTCCTAGTTCCTTGATTTCTAGTGTATGCCCTCCAGTTTTTGAATAACGCTCCTAAATAGGGCATCCAAAAATTAAATTAAATTCAACAAACATTTATTAAGTGCATATGTTATGCAGAGAACTGTACTAAGTGTTGGTAGAGATACCAAGTTTAAAGAAGACAGTTTCTGCCCTAGTGGAGCTTACAATCTAGCAGAAGTAGAAGAATACATAATATATCACATGCATTAGAATGAAAAACAAAATGCTATAAAAATAAGTAAGACTGTGGCATTAATGGAAGATGGGGGGAAGGTAGCATGAGAAGGAATTGAACAGTTGAAAGGGAGAAGGGCATTCCAGGTGTAGGATCAAGATAAGCAAAAGACTAGAGGTCAGAGATTCAAAGATTTAGAGTTGGAAGATCTGTTAGCACACATTTAGTTCAGCACTATCTTTATGGAGGAGGAAACTGAAGTCCAGAAAAGTTAATTGACTTGGCCAGGGCTATACAATAAAAAACAGAGCCAAGGTTTGATCACAGGTCTCTCAACTCCAAACAGTACATTTTTGAACCATACTAAGTTACCATCACTGTGACTGACACAGTTGTACTTAGTTTTCTATCTCCCTCATCTGGGCACTAAGCACAGGGCCCTAGCCCCTTAAATGTATGCATTTAACAAATGTTTGTGGCAGTGAATTTTCCAAATAAGTAAAAGCAGTTTTAAGACAATAGTGGGTTATGTGACTGAGGAAGGGATGAACAGTCAAGCATCACTGAAGGCAAATGCTTTCACAGACCAATCCAGCTTTGGCAGCAGCTCCTGGCTGAGAAGTCTCTCATCACACTTTAAAAAGATACCTGAGTAAAGTCCACCCGGTAAACTACAATGGGAAAAGTAAAGGATGAATTCAAAATAGCCGTTAATGAAGTTGACATTCACAGGAGCAAAATTAGGAAGCAGTTGCTAAAAAAGAAAGTGGCACATGGACATACGTAAAAGAGAGAAACCTCAGGGCAGACAGAGATCAGCAAGACTGCCCAGAAATGGACCAGAGCAATGAGAATTTCATTGCATTTCTGAGTTCTGCCACTTTACCTTCACAAGAGGAGCCATCAGTCCAGCAGGTAGGTCAAAGTATGGGACGTTGGGGACCAAGCTGGGGTCATCATGATTCATGTGAGGAGGCCCCTGCCTTCGCATGTGAGGAGGCTGGCCATTGAAGCCATGAGGGGGAGGCCCAAAGTCTGGGTGCTGGGGTCCACCCCATGGGGGATGTTCGTTGATCCCAGGATGAGGCAATCGGTGGCCAGGATGGTGATGAGGAGGTCCCATCTCTACACACAAAGGATGGAACATAAGAACTTACAGGCTATTAGAGACCATATAATAAATAGTACATTATTCAACAAAAAGCTCTCCAAAAAAGCAGTAACAAGCTTGCTAAAAAGATACCATCCTCATTTCCAGATGGACTCCAGACATGTTCATATACTTCAGCTCTAAACTCAATCTCTGAATACAGCTCCAGCTACTTCCTATATCTCAGGCTGGCTGGGGGAAGTGGATATGTCACACTGAATGAATGAAAGAAAAGACAAACTGTCTCCTTTAGAAAGAGTACTCATCATCTGACTGTGTTAGGGAGGGTCATTAAGATGCTTAGCATGCAAAAGGGTCATTAGATGAACACTGTTATAAGGAACATTTAATTCCCCAGAAACACTACTATAAATGAATGCTGAACTGGATGAATTTACAGAGGATTTCTGTCCTATTTTTGTCAAAGTCTAGTTATGAAGAAATCACAGATTAGAACCAACAGGACTGGGACTGATTAGAATGATCTGATGATAATAGGCCAGAGCTGGATCTATGTCTTTGTGGAAGAGGGAACTCCCAATGAAGGACGGCACCTGCTGCTATACAACTTAAGAACGTCAGGGAGTTGCCTGGAGTCTTGAGAGTATAAGTGACTTCACCAGAGTTACCAGAGTTCAAGTACAGCCAGGACTTGAACCTAGATCTGGTTCAGATACAAATTAGCTGAGTGATGAAATGGACTGAATGCTTGATGTGAAGTCAGAAGATTCACTTTCAAATTCTGCCTTAGATAGAGATTAACTCTCTTCTGATTTCCCATTCTTTATCTATAAAATGAGGATCATAATAGCAATTACCTCCCAGGGTTGGGGTAAGAACTAAATGGTACAACATCCATAAAGCCATGTCAGGGTGTAGTTATGCTACCCTGCTACTATAACAGGGGCTCCATTTAGAGTATAACCCTTTAAGACCTGTAGGATGCTTGATGTGTATTCTCTATTTGCTCTGGGCACATAAAATTAGTCACCTCCCTGGAACTCATTTCAAGGAAGAACACTGGAGAACTTCCCAGAGCTCCCTTGGTTTGAATAGCTGAAAAGCACTTAAACTACCATCTAATTGGGTCACTTCCCTTTGAAGAAAAGATAACTTGCCAAAGGTCACCCAGCTAGGACCAGCATTTGGTGCCCTGGTGGGAAATCCCATGTACTTCAAACATCTCTTCCTGCCTCTTACTCATGTAACTTCAAGTGTAAGCTTAGCTAATGATAAGAAAATGAAATTAGCAGAAGCCCTTCTAGAGGATTTATGAGAATAATATGGATGAAATTTGCAGAGAGGCAGTTATACTAGGGACCTGAACACAGGTAGAAGGAAGATGAAGGATACCCAATCAGATTTTGTGAAGTAATGGAAAATTTATGTATGAAAGGTCTTGCTTAAATAACTTAAGGGCTCTGATTTCACTGAGATGGGTATTCTCTCTGCTGAAAAAATATCTAGCCACTTCATACCCTATGCGTATGGTCCTATGTTAGTATGGTTAAAAAAAAAATTCCACTTAGGTAGTCTTGGTTCTGCTGATAAACTTCTCCCCAGAGTTACCATACTGTCAACTGGATCTGCACCTTAAGGGATGGTCCCTTCCCAACACTGCTCTGTGGGCATAAGAATTAATAGCCGATGAGCTTGGATTCTTTAATTTCCTTGTTTTGAAAATAGTAGATCTGGGGGCAGCTAGGTGGCACAGTGGATAGAGCATCAGTCCTAAAGTTAGGAAAATCCAAGTTCAAATCTGGTCTCAGACACTTTACAACTCCTAGCTGTGTGATCCTGGATAAGTCACTTAACCCCAACTGCCTCAGCAAAAAAAAAAAAAAAAAAATTAAAAAAATTAAAAAATATATATATATGGTCCTATGACATATATATATATAATATATATATCTATCTGCTTTCTCTACCATCCCCAACTGAAAGAATAAATAGTAAGAGCATTATCAATGGGTAACTCACCAGCAGGAAAATCTCCTTGAGGGTAATCAAAACGATGAGGGTATGGGGGTCTCTCAAATGGATGTCGAGGGGGGAAATCTTCCTGCATGAATCGTGGTGGGAAGCGGTTGAAATTGTGGGGGTGAGGAGGCTGGTTGAACTGTGGATGTTGCTGATGGGGAGGGAATGGTCCCCGGAAGTGGGGTGGTCGCTGCATCCGAAAGGGTGGTTCCCTTTGACCACCACCCCAAGGGGGCTGCTCATGCTGATTATTCCAAGGGGCATCAAATTGATTATTCCAGTTAGGGTCTGGTTGGTTGTTCCATGGAGGGTCTCGCTGATTGTTCCACCCTGGATCTCTCTGTTCATTCCACATTCCTTCATGGTTGTTGTTCCACGGAGGACAGTGAGGAGGTCCCTGGTGGTGAGGGTAAGGAGGCTGGTCAGGAGGCTATAAAAATAAAGAATGTAATAACATAATCTACTTTTAAGCCAATTAAGAGAGAACAAAGGCACACATGTTTTTACACATATATAATGTGTAATTCACAATTCTTAGTCCATTTATATTTTTGATAGGCCTGCTAAGTTGGGCTCACCACAGTTTGATGCTTCAACATGGTATGAAAGTATTTAATTCTACATAGCTGGAATAGTTGCAAATATAAACACAGTGATAATATTTCTATCTGCCACTGATGACCCAACTCACTTAAATTAGGTGAGTTAGATGAGGCTCATTACCACACCCAGCCACAGGGCAAATTATTAGTCAAAACAACTCACAAAGAATGACTAACTAATATCTCTAAACTAAAGAAAAGTTTGTGAATTTAATCAATGGAATCACAAAGTCACACATTCTTGTAGGATTAAAACTTAAGTAACAGAATGGTACTAGGGCAGCCAGGTGGCGCCATAGTGCACAGTGCTGGGCCTGGAGTGGAGAAGATTTGAGGTCAGACTGGACAAAAATCTTTTAACCCTACATGCATGCCCCAGTTTCCTCATATATAAAGTAAGCCAGAAAATGGCAAACTACTTTGGTATCTTTGCCAAGATAACCCCCAATGGGGTCACAAAGAATCAGGCATGATTGAACAGTACTAGAAAGGTAAATCAGAAGTCACAGAATATACTATATTTTTCTTGGGGGGCAAGGAGGGAGGCCCCCAACACAGGATAATATGGAAATATGCTTTGAATGATTTTATGTGTAAAATGGATATTACATTGCTTGCCCTGTTGATGGATGGAAGAAGGGCTACAGGGAGAAAAAGAATATGGTTCCCCTGACTCAAGGAGCCAGTGTTCCATATATCCACTGTGCCATCTAGCTGCCCCAAGGAAAAGAATTTAGAACTCAAAATTTTAAAAATGAATGTTTTAATTTTTTTTCCTAAAGGGGGTAGAATTTCAGATCTTGGAGGCTTCTTAGAACACAGAATGTCAGAGCTAGGAGAGCCCCAGGTGTCAGAGCTGGGAAACTTTAGAACCCAGGAGGTCAGAGCTGGAAGAGCCCTTAGAACCTAGGTCAGAACTGGGAGAGCCCTTAGAACACACAAGGTGTCAGAGCTGGGAGAGTTTTTAGAATCCAGAATATCGGGGCTGGAGGGCCCTTAGAACCTGGGATGGCAGAAGTGGTACATAACCTTGGCTAGAACCTGTTGTTCCTCTTTGTATTTAGAATTCTTAACAGTAAGGGTTCCAAACCTTTTCTTCTCCTAAAATTTCTAAAAATATCTCTAAACTAAAAACTTACTAGAGAATCTCCTGCTTGACAGATGAGACTGAGGACACCCTACAAAATTATTATTGCCTTCTACTCTTTGGTCACAAAGAGGATTGGAATGAGACCTGAGAGATCAGAATCTGAATCCAATTACTCAGACAATTCTATTCTGCCACAAGGTTCTCCTTATTCTTGTGTTAAACCCACTTACTTGTAACCTTCAACCTTTTCCCTCCTCTGTGTTAGGATCTTAGTGCAGTAGATACCCACTTTTCCTCTCTCTCTCTCTCTCTTCCCTCTCTCCCTCTCTTCTGGATCATTCACAAAATGCTTAAGCAACTCAAATTGTAAACACCTTCTATTAACTCTGGTATTAATCTCTCTTTAGTCCCACCTTTCCTCTCTACCTGATGTGGTCATTTAATTACTATTAATGTCCTATTAACTTGTACTTTTACCAAATGTCCTATTAATTTGTACTCACCTCCCAGGAGGTTCTATGCCTCACCAACATTCCTGCACTTTATTTTGTACTACGGTTAGCTATGTATGCATTCCACCCTCCTATTAGGCTATAAGGACTATGTCATAAGAGAACATTTTCTCTTTCAGCACTTAACCAAAATATCCTTCACATAGTACATTTTCATGTATTTCAGCTTAATTCTCTGACAATATTAGAGCTTGAAAGATTCTTAGAGATTATTTTACAGATGAGAAAACTGAAGCTGAGAGAAAAGCATTGCCAATGGGCAGCTTTTCAGAAATGTCTCCTCTATGGAGAACACCCAAGTTAGGGTTGCTGTGAAAATAGGTCAGATCCAACACATCTATCTACCTATCTAGCCCTCTGAGGCAATTGAGGTTAAGTGACTTGCCTAGGAGGTCACACAGCTAGAAGTGTTAAGTGTCTGAGGCCAAATTTGAACTCAAGTCCTCCTGACTTCAGAGCTGGTGCTCTATTCACTATGCTATCTAGCTGCTCCTGATCCAACATATTTTATAATTTCCTGTGATGTTCATGAATTTCCCCAAATGTTCCAATACCCAGGAAATTTTTTTAATGAAACAACAATGTGACATAACTCTCCTTCCCTGATACAGTACCTGTTGTTGGCCCCAGGGAGCAACAGGATGAGGTTGGTCAAACCAAGGAGGTTTATTGGGAGGAATGGGCTCATGGGGCCCAGGTCCTCTTGGACCAGGGGCTGCAGCAGGGTCTTGTACGCCTCCCCCTGAAGCATCATATTCAGAAGAACCTGGCATTGGGATGGGAGGTTTGTTGTCATCTACAGGAGAAATAAAAAATCAGTTATATAAGGCTGCCATGTGTCTGGAAACAAAGCAGGCATGTAAAGGCATCAGCAAGTATGACCAGAGGCCATACCTGACATCATGCCTGAAAACCTAATGCAGGATGCTTCTAACACAATTCTCTTATTTATAATTACTATAGAAATTATGCTGAATAAAACCTCAAATATGGTCTTTAAAACACTGGAGAAACACAATTTCTGGAATACTTAAGTATTCTACTTCTTAAACAGTAACAACAAAATCACATGATTCTGTACTCATCCCCTTTTCTCCATTTTTACAGCTTGAAACATCTTTCATTTCATATCTGAAGGGGTCCCATGTGAAAAGAGGAGAGTTGGTCTATTTGGCATCAACAGGCAGAAGTAAAGGACAAGACAGAGGGATACAGACTTCAGCATTTTATAAAGAAAAAGACCAACTCCCCTCCTGCTGCAGACAGAATTGATACAATAAAGGCATTCAGAGTGGGCCTGGGAGTAGACTACTTGTACAGAAGTACTCCAGTCCACAGTACGAGTTTCTTTTTAATACCAATCGAAATCACAACAAAACAATGATGTTAATGATCATTTGTAAAGCACTTTAAAATCTGCCAATCACTTAGTATACAATCTCCCATTGGAGTCCCAAAACAAGTCTTTTGAGATATTATGATCACATTTTACAAAGGAGGAAACCTGGAGCTAACACCATTTAGGACTAGATGAGAAATCTGAGATGATATAGTCAAAGCCTGATAGATTTGAAGCTGAAAGTCTCTACTCAAGTGGTAGGAAAGGCTAAATGCTAGATCTGAACGGCGGGAAGATGTGGATTGATTCCTATATTATACACTTGGAAGTCAGTTCACTTACCAATACAATACAGCCTCAAAATACAATAGTTTCCTTAGTCAAATGAGGGGCTGACGTCACTTCTAACTCCATTATTCATCAACTGCCTACTGGGCATTTCAACCTCAACAGGTCCAAAACAAAACTCATTCTCTTTTCCCCAACATTTAGACTCTATTGAATTTCCCGATCACTGTCCAGAGTGCTGATGATTATCCTCCTGGTCAAACACACTCAACTCTGAACTGTTGAACCGAAGAGTTGGCAATCTGTTTCCACTACTGATCATTTCCACCTTTACAACATCTTTTCCTCCTCTTTACTCACACCAACCCAGGATAGCTTGAACTATTGAAAAAGGCTTTCAGTGCATCTGCCTGCCTTAAGCCTCTCCCCAAATATAGTCTTGTCCTTCATTTGGTCACCAAAATAATCTTCCTCAAGCTGAAGGTCTATGTCATTTGCTAATGGAACATCACTTCCAGGATCAAAAATAAAACTCTGACGTTTGAACCCTAGTCACTTGTCCCCCATGACTTTCCAGGCTTCTAAAAATTTTACAACAATCCACTGGTTTTCCTCACACAAAACATCCCATTTTTGGGCTCCAATAATTTTCTTTCTTTTGGGGGGGTATGAGGCAATTGGGGTTAAGTGATTTGCCCAGGATCACACAGCTACTGTTAAATTCTGAGACTGGATTTGAACAGGTCCTTCTGACTCCAGGATTGGTGCTCTATCCATTGTGTTATCTCACTGTCCTCTGCTCCAAGCCTTTTCAAGAGCTGGCTCCCATGTCCAGAATGCTGTCTCTCTAGAACTCTGCTTCTTAGCTTCCCTAGCTTTCTTCAAGTTCCTATACTCTACAAGAAGCCTTTGTTCAATACCCTAAATTCTAGTGCCCTCCCTGTTGATTATCTCATTTTCACATCACATCGTGAGTTTCTTGGCAGTCAGAGACTATCTTTTTGCTCACAACAAGCACTAATTAAATGTTTGCTGACTCATAGAGGGCTACATTTTAGGTCCAGAAGACCATAGTTCAAATCTTGCTGCAAACACTAGCTAGATAGCCTTGGGCAAGTAATTAAATCACTAAGTGCTTGAGTTTCATCCTCTGTAAATTGAAGAATTTACAGGGCTATGGCCCTAAGATCACATCAAGATCCTCTGTTCTCATTTTATACAACAGGATAATGACACACAAAGAAGTCAAGTCAGACATACATAAAACTGATGCTAAATGAAATGAGCAGAATCAGGAGATCATTATACACTTCAACAACAATACTACATGATGATCAATTCTGATGGATGTGGCTCTCTTCAACAATGAGAGGATCCAAATCAGTTCCAATTGATCTGTAATGAACAGAACCAGCTACACCCAGAGATAGAACACTGGGAAATGCGTATGGACCACAACATAAGATTTCTACTCTTTCTGTTATTGTTTGCTTGCATTTTTCTTTTTTCTCCTCAGGCTATTTTTATCTTCTTTCTAAATCCGATCTTTCTTGTGCAACAAAATAACTGTATAAATATGTATACATATAGTGTATTTAACATATACTTTAACATATTTAACATGTATGGGACTACCTGCCACCTAGGGGAGGAGGTGGAAGGAAGGAGGAGAAAAGATGAAACAGAAATTTTTGTAAGAGTCAATGTTGAAAAATTATTCATGCATATGTTTTGAATATAAAAAGCTATAATAA
Source organism: Antechinus flavipes (assembly GCF_016432865.1). Taxonomy (NCBI): domain Eukaryota; kingdom Metazoa; phylum Chordata; class Mammalia; order Dasyuromorphia; family Dasyuridae; genus Antechinus; species Antechinus flavipes. The sequence continues at coordinate 667,594,567 of NC_067398.1, forward strand.
AAAAATTTCAGTCAAACTCTAAAATACGAGCTTCTGAATAACAATTTTTAAATGTCTATAAAACAATTTTTAATAGATTATGTCTACAGTTTTATCTCTCCTGAGCTATAGCAGAAAGACAAATTTGCAGTGGATCTGTCAGAGGAAAAGAGAACCAGGCATGACATCAAAAGGCCAAAAGTGAAGGCTGTTTCTGCCACTTATGGACCCTGTGACTTGGAGACAAATGCCCCTCCATTCTATACTTATTTTTTCAGTTCCAAAATAGGATAAGAATATTCTTACTATCACTCTCTCTCTTATAGTTTCTTCCTCCACCTCAAGCAATCACTTCAAGAACTATGAAGCAAAACATCTATATGTTCTCTTTCAGAAATCAGATGCCTATCTCTAGAAATAAAGTGATGTACAGATTGTCTTGGAATAACACCTGACCTGTGGCTCAGCCCAAATGGCTTCGTACCCACCTGGTTGTGTGGTTGGAGGGGCAGAGGGTGCAGGTGTGGGCGCTGGAGGTGGGGCAGGTGGGGGAGGTGTGGATTTCACTTCGCTTTCCATGGGTGGGATCTGGATCTGCTGTGGGGGTGGCTGCTGCTGCTGTTGCTGCTGTTGCTGCTGCTGCTGTTGCTGCTGCTGTTGCTGCTGAGCTAAGCTGTTAACAAACTCCTCATGTTGAGTCTTCAAGGTCTGTATCTGTTGTTGGAAGGCCATCTGAACTGGCTGTACCACAGCTGCATATTCAATGATCAGTGTTGCCTAAACCAATGAAAACCACAAGTCAAACATGAGCCAAAAAACATTTTTACACCAGGTATCTAAACAGCAGCCCCTGGAATCATTCTTTACTTTTTAAGTATCTCATGAGCACCATTTCCTTTTTTATATCATTGTAAACTTCCCAATGATTCCTTTTTCCTAAAGAAGATTTACATTTATTCCTATTCAGTGTCACTAAGATTCTCTATTTGATGTCAATTAGATTCTAAGTCTGCTAAAATGTACCCTCCCCCAAAATAAGTAAAGCTGATCGAAACAACACACCAGTTGTTGTAAAATGACAGTCTATTACTAATTCCCATGTTCCCCATAGAGCACCCTAAGTCTTTGAGGGTGGCCCACTTACTCTATATTCATTAGCAAGTCACAACTTATCTTGAAAAGATTCCACATATGCATTCTAGTTTTAAAAACTCTCAAGTAGTTTTTAACATATAGATGAACTTTGACATACTTGTACTTGTGTACAAATGAGTTTTTTATAAAAATAAATGACATGCTCACCACACTTGAATCCTGCCATTGATGGAAATCAATGCTAGTTCAGGGGTGGGTGTGTGTGTGTGTGTGTGTGTGTGTGTGAGATGTTTTCTGATCTCATTCACAAATGAATAACAATAGTAGGGATAGCAGCATCTAATCTACTTGGGTCATGTTATTTAAAAAAAGCAAGTGGAAGGGTTATTTACACTAACCTGGTACTGTCCAAGCCCAAGGGCTGGGCTCTGCAATTGTTGGATAATTGACTCATCAAAGTAACCATTCTTCTCCCACAACTGGAGGAGCTAGGTAGAGGGAGAGTAGGAAGAAAGAAATAGAAGTGAAAATCATCCCTTTTTTTGGGTAATAGTTAATATTTTTATTTTTCCCAGTTAAATGTAAAACAATTTTTTACATTTGCTTTCAAACCTTTTGCATTCCAGATTCTCTCCCTTCCTCCCCACGTCCACCCTCACATGTGAAGTTGTGCAAAATAGTTTTATAAAAGTCATGTTGTGAAAGAAAACAGATTCCCCCACCCCCAAAAAAAAGAAACCCCTCAAGAAAAAACAAAGTTAAAAAAAGAAGGGACTATTCTTCAGTCTGTATTCAGACAAAATTAATTCTTTCTCTGGATATGGATAGCATTTTTCATTGTGTCCTTCATAGTAGTCATGGATCATTGTATTATTGAGATTAGCAAAATCATTCACAGCTAATCTTCCCACAACATTGCTATTACTTTGTACACAAAATTTCACGTCGCTCGAGTTCATGGAGGACTTTTCAGGTTTTTCTGAGATCATCCTGCTTACCAAGAAATTATCCTTTTTATCACAACAATATTTCCAGGCTTTCTCAATCAAAGCCAAGAAAGAAGAGAAAGGTAGACAATTACTTACCCGGGCAATTTTCTGCTGTTTATCTTCTTCCACAGCTAAGAAGCTGGTACAGTAAATGGGAACCACCACTTTCTGCAGGGCAGCCAATAAATCCCTTGCCTGCTTCCGTTGGCTTAAAAAAAAAAAAAGAGAGAGAGAGAGAGAGAGAGAGAGAGAGAAGTTTCCTGTGTTAGGGTTTATGCCTTAATGTAACTATTGGAGATGTGGCACCTTCAAGGGAAATGGAGGATGGGAACTGTGGTTCCCAGAAAAGAGATGAGGTCCTCTACTGCCCTTGCCCTTAAAGGGGCCCAATACACAACAAGCATGAAGCAGACTGCTCAGTTAGGATCCACCCCGACTCTACCTCCTGCATACTCTTTCTTAAATCCCCTTTTTTTTTGCTTGATATAGAACAAGTCAGGTTATATTCAGAAACAACTGGTATAAACACAAAGGGCAACAATAAAGCTTGGAGAGAGGAAAAAGAAATGAAGTAAACATCTATCAATGAAAAATTCCTGAGAAAATAGAAAGTCTATTTGGTAGCAACTAGATTAGACATTAATCAGTGTCTTACCCCACATATGATATGTTCCAAAAAGGTATATGATCAAAGATAAGGAACCTGAGAGAAAGAAAGTTCCTTTCACAGCCATGGCTGTGATGAAAATGTTTTTTTAAAAAAAGACACAGTAGATAATATAAAAAAATAAAAAATCAGATTTTTCATTATGCAAAACTTAAAAGCTGTCATGCAAACAAAATCAAAATAGCCTTGAATAAGAAGAGGGGAAAAAAATCTTTGCAATAAATATTTCTGGTAAGATTCCAGAATCCAAGATTTAGAAGGAATTCTTATAATTATATGAGGATAAGAGTCATATGCCAAGAGATAAGAAAGATAAGTTTTATTAAGTAAGATCAATGGGTGATCATTCCAAATCATTAAGAGAAATAAAACTTAAAACAATTCTGCAGTTCTACCTCATACCTGTCAAAGTGGCAAAAACAGTTTTTTAAAATGGAAATAATAAATGTTGAAAAAGCAGAGAGCAGGTCCACTAATATGAAGTTGATGGAGTTATAAATGAGTCCAACCAGTCTGATTATAAATTTGGAATTACCTGAATAAAATCAAACCCTTTAACGGAGCAATCCCACTCCAGGGCATATCCCCCAGGTAAGAAAAACTCTATACATAATGTTTGCAACACATTAAGCAAAAAGTAGAAACAAAATGAGTTTGCTGGCTGAACAAAGAAAAGCACTGAGGCGCACACATTACTTGCAATAATTTTTACAGGGCTTTACTATGTAGCAGTAACTGTTCATGTATGTATTCCTAATGACCCTAGGCCAACTTAGGCTGTTTGACTATGACTAGATGACTCCATAGCTGAGTTTGTTTCATTTAGCTCAGTTAGGTGAGTGGTGGATCGCGTGCAATATAAACATATTTCAATGCTCTCTTTCAGTTAAATTTCAGCTTAAATTTTGTAATTTGAAAGAACAGCTGTTACTTCAAGGAAATGTGCAAAAGGTCTATTTAGAGGGTGCTCTTCAAGGAGCTAATACAGAGTCATTGCTGGGAGATAGGAAAAGGTATAAAGTGGAGAAGGAAGCTAAGTGATTCAGGGATCATACAAGTTCTATTATACTGTCAGAAAGATAAAAACACAACCAACTTAAAAATCGTTACTACAAAATAATTTAAAATTAAACTTCAAAAGACAAAAATTTTAAGTTGGGTTTGCTCACTCACTCCTCTACACAGGTATGTTAAGGTTGAAAGGACAGAACATTAGGAAAAAATCAGCTGCTAACTATTCCCAAGAAAATATACTTTTCACAGGCAAGACAATGCAAAGACTGGAATGAATGGAAAAAGGTAATCTTTTACTGATGAAATTCACTTTTTCATTCAAGATATACAGAAGCTGTTTTAAGAATCCATATTATCAAAAAAAAAATAATAATAAAAATAATAATAAAAAAAAAAGAATCCATATTATCCTGTAAAATCTGATCACTTTCAGCATGTAAAACATCCGCATTCCTGACTGCCACCCTCCTTCCCCCAAATAAAAAATTGAGGAAATTTTTATTTCCAGTGGATCTGAAAGTCTTATTCCTACTGAGAGAAAGATAAATTCTGATCAATATATTGACATGATGAGAAGAACTGTTCTCAAATTACAGAAATTCCCCAGAGGAAATGGAATCCTGCAATATATGTTTTTGTATAATGCTATATCACAAAAGTTAAAATATTTATCCAAGATACTGAGATAACTAGGATGCTGTGGAATGAGAACTTGCCTGACTTAAACTCCATTAAAATATTATGGAATAACAAGACTAGAAATAATAGACTATTTATTACATATACTTAATAGGATCCATTGTGATGTGTTTTCCTAATGAATATACTAAAATCTTGTGAACTCAATTCAATTTCTGCAAAACAAATGACTGTAGCAAAAGGATATATTTTATATTAAAAGTTTAAAAAAAGTATTGCTAATAAATTCAATTACTTTGTGACACACATCACTATATATGTATACAATGAGACATTATTGAACTAAATTATAATGAACTATAATTAACATTATTGAACTAAAATTATCGAACATAATTTCAAAATTATGAAGAATTCAGAAGGATAACTCTTAAGAAGTGATATAAGATAAAGAAAGAACAAGCAAAGGAATCTAAGCAATGATTTCAAAAATATACACTGAAAATCATGTATGGAGAACTATTAAAGAAACCTATCTCCTTTTCTGAAGAGATGTTAGAACTTTGAATGTAAAATGTGGTTTCTATTGTTAGATACAGTTGCTTTGTTGTCTTCCCTAACTCCACCGCCCTCTTTATTTCTTGGCAACAAAGGATTGTTGATGAGAACTACTAAGGAGAAACAACTATGACATGAAAACAAAAGTAATGATAAAACCATTAAAATGTTAACCATAAAACTATACAAGAAATACTACATAGAAATAAAGGATCCCCTTATCTTTTCCAGATACAAGTACAAATAGGTAACACACTGTAAGACTGAATCAGGGTCCAGAAAAATGATAAACTGGAATGATATTAAAGAGTGAGAAAGGGATTCCAGGGCATAAAAACTACTTAAAACTGAAGGAAGTTGTAGATGGTGAGGTCTATACATGTAGTGGTTTTTTTCTAATAGTGAGCTATAGTAGACTGAACAAGGAAAGAAAAAATTAGATGCTGGAGATGATTCAGGAATAGGAATTATCACTGTGAAAAGTCAAGAGAATAAAAGATCTTAGCACTCTATTAAATAGAGGCAACATTTAAGGAATGGTTTGGAAAAGTACACTTATTCACATGCACACAATTCATTATAATAGGGATCCAGAGGGTGGACAATCTTTGCTAAGATATATGCATCCCATTGATCTTATCTTTCTACATTAAAGATTTAATAACAACCTCTTTTGAGACACCAGACCCTTACTACTTTGAGATATACAGATGGAAACAGATCCAAATAACAAATTAGTCTGAACATAGGCTAGGCCAGCAAAAGGAGCTATCTTCAAAAGGATAATATAGCTATATCTGAATTTGTATGTATATATATACACATCTAAATGTAAGAGTAAAGTAATTATAGAGTATGTTCAAGATTTATAAAAGTTAGATTTGGGGATTTGAGAAGGGCAGAGAACGATAAATAACAGAATGATACACAATAGAAAACCAGAGAACTTTACAGGTAAATGTACATCTGTGTAAAAGAGCTAAGTACCCCAGAAGACAATTTAGAAAATATATTTAAGGAAAGCACTTACCAGTGATGCAAAACATCATTGATCAGGTAAATCAAATGCAATCGCAGCTCAAAATGTGCTCCATCAGCAGTGATCCGATTTCGAAGGTGGCCAGCCATCAGCTCACAGTGGGGAGGAGTCTTGGCATTACTAAACATCCAATTCTTTCCCGCCTAGAAATGCCAATTTAATAACTGTCAACTGGATTAGAAATTTAAACATTCTTAAAACTTCACTTAGAATCATCATGGCAACAGTGAGGATTAGGTCACTTTTCTGCACCACATTTTACAAACATTTTCCTCAAAAGTGCTTAGGAGAAGTAGTCATGGCAGTAACCTTCTAAATGATGTACACATCTGAAAAGCACAGGAGAGTTTCTGAGGTCAACAACCTGCTCAATGTCATATGTAGGCCATGCTCAGATGTCAGTCTAAGCTCAGGCATATCCCCTATCCAGGCATATGCCAGTCAGTTGGAACTGACAAGGGATAAAATAGGTTGAGAGAATGAAGTGTTTTTGCCAAGTGTCTCAACCTCATCCAAACCTTCATTATGACTTTTCGTCTGATGCTCTTCCTTTTACACTGATCATGTCTCAGAATTAGGGAAAACACTAGAACTCATCCACACCAAATCACATATTCAGGCAAAAATTCCCAGCAAGGTCTTTTTGAACTTTTCCCAACAGCACAGAATCTATCCTAATAAAGCAGCCTACTCCACACTTTCATTTTTTTCTCAAAATAGAGCAAAGGAATAAATGGCCACTTTGTCATCAGAATGACCAATCAATGAAACACCTGTGACTTAACAGAAGAACTCTCTACAAGAATACAAATCCAATAAATGATTGAAGGAATGAACAACTCCTTTCTAGCCAAAAGAAATGTAAGTGGTCCAAAGCTTGGTCTCAAAGTGACAATACCCATCCGTCTAGGCACACTTTCTGGAGGAGTCACTTACAGAGATTGCATCTTTGGTACACGTATCAATTATTGGTTGTAGCAGGTTATCAAATTCATTCATGTCCAGCTGGGTTTCCTCCAGTAGTTTCTGCATCTGCTGCTCCACTGCATGGGCTATTGCAGATGTAACTTGCTCCTAAAGACCACCAGACCAAAGACATTTTCATTTATTTGATACAAGGATTTCTTTAAAGCTGGACTAACTATATTCTGGATTCCAGATTTAAAAAAATCCTATACCTAAGAGGAAGATCAGCCTTCAGACTATATAGTTAAATGCTTTTCTTTTCTTAAGCTTCTTGTTTTCATAGGAAGTTAACAAAATTGTTAACACCATATCAATCTTTACTAGCATGCACATGAATGGGATTACCCAGAGTTGAGAGAGAACCAATTGACATAGTAAGCTAAAGTTGAGAGAAACTTCAGAAAAGAACAATCACTTAGTCAAATAACCCCTCTTGTCCCATTTGATAGAAAATACATTGAGATCACGAAAAGGATGTGTTTTGCCCAGGTTAAATAGCTGGAAAATGGCCAAATTAAGACCAGTACCCAGGATATCTCTTTGTCCAAGGCTCTTGGTACTACGCTATACTTCATAGTTCCCATGCCCATTAATGTCCCCACAATGTGAAATTTGCATATTTTTTTCTATTAAGAGAACTTCCAAAGCATTTTCAAAAACCATTATTATCAATGGTGGCAAACAGAAAAGAGTCACTTATATCTGGTGACCTGGTGAATCTCACTGGAAGATGAGGAGGGAGAGTCGTGGGGAGGGTGAGGAGCCAGCAATATTTTAGAAATAACAATAACTTTACCTGTCTCATGGCTAGAAGATGCTGTTCCTGCTGCTGTAGGTTCCACTGGCTCTGCTGAATGAGTTCTTCCATAGAAGGGGCTCCCTGAGAGGGATTGATGGTTGGAGCTGGTGGTAAGGAGGGCTGTGGCAAAGGCTGTGGCAAGGGCTGTATCTGGGCAGCAGGTTCAAGTTCTGGGGTCTGCTGTTTGCATATCACTGCCAGGGTATAAAAGATAAAACAAAAAAATTCCATTATCAAATATTCAGTTTTTCCATTCTTCTCTCCAGTTTTGCTCTGAAACTTATTCTGTTTCTATACCAAAAGGATTCCTTCAAAGATATGGAAAAACAAAGCTATCTGAACTGTCAAAGAGACATGAGTAGATTAAAAAAATTTCCTCCCCAAATTGTTCTCTACTTTAGATTTTCTCTTCCTGCAAATGAATCTTTTCCTGTCAACTTTAGTCTCTCTTTCTCTCCCCCTACTCCACCCCCAACTTTCAACCATGCCAATGGAATGTCACAGATGGAAGAAACTAGGAATCAAGACTTATATTCAGAGGTTAAAGCTGGAAAGGGATCTTACAAGTGATCTCACCCAACTAATTCTTTTCATAGATAGAAAAACTGAGGCCCACAGAGGAGAAAGGCCTTTTTCAAGGTTCCATAAATAAGTGTTTGTAGAATTTCACAGTATTCAGAGTTGACTATCTACTCTAATTCTCTTATTCTGCCTAAGAAGAAACTTAGATCTAGGATAGGTAACGGACAACTCACTATGCTTCAACAAAGCAAATCCTTTCTTGAAGTACATCAAAAATTCCTTTGCATAGGTATCAGTTCTGATATATACATATGATATATTTTTGAGATAACAGACCCTATGCAACAAGAGAACTGTTCGGTTCTGCAAACATATATTGTATCTAGGATATACTGCAACATATCCAACATATAAAGGACTGCTTGCCATCTAGGGGAGGGGGTGGAGGGAGGGAGGGAAAAAAAAAATTGGAACAGAAACGAGTGTCAATATAAAGTAATTATTAAAAAAAAAAAAAAAAAAAAAAAAAAAGAGATAACAGAGACTTCCATTCATAAACTACACTCATTACCTCCAATTGGTCCTAGGTCCTGGAATAATTTAAATAGAATTTACTATCAGATTAGACAAACCACTAAAGTATAAAGGTTACAAGGTTAGGAAAAATCTATAGTACTATCAATCCCTTCCCCTTTTTCGAATCAATAAAAAAAGATAAAACTATACACTACTAGGCCCTAAATAAGCACTTCCTGAATGAATTAACAAACCTCCTTCCTTTTTCCTGTCCACATGGGGACCCTTCCATGTGTGTGCTTATACTTTCCAAGATATCTTGGGGCTTAGAAGTTAGTTTTTTTCCCTCTCTCTCCCTTACTTATTTATTTTATCCTTGTTATTTTCGTTTGATTTTTTAAAAATGGGACAATCAACCCTTTCGTTCATAGTTTCATTTATACTTCTTGAAATATAGCTCTGAAAAACCAGGCTTTGATAAAGCCCACTAAGATTCAAGTGAAGCTATTTAATCATATCTTTAAACCCAAATCACTCTAGTTCTGACTAATAATAGGTTTCAGGCCAAGCCTCACTTCCTCACCATTTAGGTTTTGATGGCTCAGAGTGAGTGTGTAAGTAGCAATTGTTTCTGTTCTGGTCAGAAATTTTGAGGACTCTCCCCTTCTAGATTTATTCATTTGAGGATAAATGAGAATCTTTTAATCACTGAAAGGGTATTGCCCCAGACAAACAGACCAAGGAAAGACTTTAGCTCAAAAAAGGCCAGTGTCTCCTACTTTAACTGGGGCCATCACCAATCATCCTAACCTATGTCTTGCCACTAGACCCAAATAATTTTGGAGTAGAGAGTGAGAATGATGATTCTGCACAGCCCTCACTCACTTAATCCAGTTTACTTACAATTCAAGACATCACCTTGCTGATATCAATAGTCCTCTTCGAGATGGATGACAAACAACAGTAAAGAACAGGCCCTTCTTGTCAAAGTAAATCCCTCTAGTAGTGGCCTTGACCCAAACTGTCCTCACCTCTGGCAGATACCTTGATTAGGGTTCTGATCCTTTCTTCTCATTCTTAATATTGACATGTTTTCATGGCAATATACAAACATATTCATGTCTCCTCTACCATCAAAAACCTTCACTGATGCTGCCATCTGTTAGACCTCTCCTCCCACTCATAATCTAATTTTTAGAAAAAAACAACTGTTTGCCACTCCTTGAATATGATCTCACTGTAATCAACTGAGACCATGTTAGAGGTGAGCTATGGTCTCCTAAATGCTAATAGTAATAGTCCTTTCTCAGTCTTCATCCTTCTTAACCTCTTCGAAGCTTTTTGAACCTAAGGACCATCTTGAGGGAGGACATGGTGTACAGAAAGAGTACTGGTTTGGAGTCAAAGTCTAGGCCCACCACTTACTCCCAGTGACTCTAGACCTATTCTTCTACTCCCCTTCTCTCCACCTGTAAGATTAAGGGATTGTCTTCGATCAACTTTACCTTTAAGTTTTAAATGTGGCATCTCATCTTTCTTTCCATATATTCACTCCCAAAAAACTTTTAGGTTTTTTGTTACAATGTTCTTTATCAGTTCTCTTCCTACCTATGTGACTGCTCTTTCTCAGTCTCTTTTGCTTGGATCAAAAATCTACTGATTAAGTGTATATGCCATATAGAGCTTTGCTGGTTCTACTCTCATTTCTTTCTTTTTTAGGTTTTCATGAGCTCTAATTCAATTATAATCTCTATTTCAATGATTCCCAGTTCCACATATTTCATCCTCACTTCACTTTTCTTCAGCTATAGTCTACTGCAACATATTTACAGCTTTTTCTCTAATATCCAACTTAAAATATCTGCCAGAGAAATATCTTCAATTTTCAATTCACTTCTCAGTCAGAACTTCCTTTATTTCTTGTAAGGATACTTCAATCCTTTCAGCTACTAGTCAAAATCTAGGATTTATCCTTGACTCTTCATTCATAACCATTAAGTTCCCATGTTTAATCAGTACTATTTTAACATCTTTAAAATTCTTCCCTTTTATCTCTACCAATCAGGCCTTACCACTTCTTACTTGAATTATAATTTCCTAATTAATCTCCTTAAAACCAGATTTCCTCCCTTTCTAATCCTCCAAACCAAAACTTCTTAAACTGTAGGTTGTAATCTTATATGGGGTCATAGAAGTGAATGAGGGATATCACAAAATTATGATTTATTATCAGTAAATGTTTGACTTGTAGTCCTATTTTATATATCTACAAACCAGGGATCACATAAAAATTTCTCTAGTGAAAAGAGATTGTAAATAGAAAAAGTTGAAGTCCTGCTCTATACAGATGCCCCAGATGCCCCAAATCCCCCAAATGCAGAGTTTTTCTAGGATAAAATACAAACTTTTCGGCTTGAAATTTAATGCCATTAACATTCTAGCTCCAGCTTATTTTCCCAAACATGCTTCATATTATTTAGCTTCTTACACTAAATATTACAAACTGATTTATTTGCTGTTCTTCAAATTCAATGTTTAGTATCAGAACACTCTCGGGACCATGTATAAATTTGTTTGCCATATAAAGTTCTTTATAATTTGGCCTCTTCCTAACTATCCAATCTTTTTATACATTATTCCTATCCTTGGAATCTATGCTCCAGTAAGCCTGGTCCATCTGGCATTTCCTCAAACGTAACAGTCATCACCAATCTAAGTACCTTTACACTGATTTTTCCCTATGCCTAGAAAGTTCTCCTACCTCGCCTCTTCCTTTTTTTTTCTCTAGCTTCCTTTAAGGCTTAGCTCAAATCTCACTTTTTACAGGAAGCCTTTCCCAGTTCCTCCCCAGTAGCTAGTCTCTTCTCCATTACTTTCTATATCCTCTAAACATATTTTTGAATGTACTTTGTCATTTACATTTTGTCTCCCTGATTAGGATTTAAGTTTCTTGAAGGCAGTGATTGTTACCTTTTCTTGTATCCCCTTCATTTAGCACAGTGTCGGACATATAGAAAAGTACTTAATAAATGCTTATTAAAGGACTTTATGCCTTTCAAAAAGTTGTTCCTCAGGCTAAAATGAACTCGCACCTTTTCATAAAATTCCTACTTTCCTTTGAAGCTGAGTTCAGAGGTTCAAGGACACCTCCTTTAGGATATCTTTCTTAATCTCCACTGGTCAATTTTTTCTTCCTCCTTAATATGTTCATTTATATGTGTCAAGGTTGCATGGCCCAGGAGAATGCAAGCTTCTTGAATGGAAGATCATTTTTTTCTTTCTAACCTCAGAGGAGTATTTAAAATAAAATATATCAAGTACTAACAAAGCACTAGCATATTGTGGATGCTTAATGAATACTCGCTGAAATGAATGGAGGAGGCTGTTACAATCCACTCGCGTCAGAGCCCGTTCCAAAACCCCACTGGTTCCAAGAATGTCTGGACCCACTCACGCTGCTGCTGCTCCAGGGCCAACTTGCACTTGTAGTAGTTGTAGAACTCGCCTCCGAAGAGGAAGGAGAATTTGGGGTTGTCTTTCTGTTTCTCCATCGTCATCTTCTCGAACTCTGGCCCGTTGCGGGCCACGAACTGGGCCAGCTTGTCGATGACATTCCGCAGCTCCTGGTCTGGGGCCCAGACAGAAGAGAAGAGGTCAAAGAAAAGACGGGGTGGGGGGTGGGGGTAGGGGAGAGAGGACATATGGGGGCGGGAAACCCGCCCGAGTCGGAACCTTCCACTCTCCACCCTCCTTCCCCGGAGATGGGGAAAATGATGCGGGTCCAGGGGGGAAACTGAGGCGCCAATAGGGGGCGGGGCTCACACGGGAAACGGGGACGCTGGGGGCGGGGCTGCGGGATCCTGGAGATTGTGCGCTCGATAGGGGATGGGAACGGGAAGTCATAGCCGGGGCCCCCGAGGCCTGGGCCCCGACTCACCGTCAGGCGGCAGCGGCAGCTCCATGGCTCCGGAGCCGGAGAACGTCCTCGGGAAGATCACGATTCCTCCCCGCGCCAGAGACAGAAGCCGGCCGGAAGTGTCGCACCTCACTTTTGCGACGTACCAAGCTACTTCCGCCAATGATCTACGGCCTTCGACACTTCCGATTATGAATTACGACCATCACCATGGAGAACCGGAACTGAGATCTTGAGAGGGCGGGGCTTCCAGTCTTTGGGGATCTGGGCAGATGGCGGGAAATGACTATCCCGTTGCTGTTCAATGCCTTTTTTTCTTTTAAATCCCCAGGGCTATCTGTCTCTACCGTGCTTCTCTACTTTGGATTACTGCCTTCTCTTGGGCCCCGCAGCCCACCCTCTTTCCCAGCTGGAGCCGCTGCTCAACTCTAGTGGTTTATGAGTCGCTTATTGTGTGCGAGGACTCCGAGACTGCGTTAAAGTCTGTTGGCCGAAGAACACGTGCACAAACGCTAAACAAAGAAGTTGGGGGTCAGAGACTATCTGGTGTGGGGCACCGCCGTTTGCACAAAGGCGGGGAGGCTAAATGGTTAGAACTTCAGGTACTGTGCATTGGCGCTGAGGAAGTGCAGCCTGACGCGGAACGGGGTTCCAAGGCTATCCCCCTGAGAGCTAGAGGCAGTATTTAGGATAGAAGTGCCCATGGTAGCGAGTGAGGAAAGGCATTGGGATTTTTATGCATAAGCGTTCCGTAGCCCCGGCCTGGGATCAGGGAACCCCGATTGCCCGATTTCATTATGACCTCGTGCGAAACCATACATGTTCCCATTCTTGGGAATCTCAAGGAACACACATAATCTTATGGTGTACTAAACTTTCATGTATTCTCTCTCTCTCTCTCACACACACACACACACACACACACACACAACTTTTCTGAATTTCAGCCCTGCATTTCCACACCAAAAGCCTAATTGTTAGACTTCTCTACTTGGATGTTCAATAGGTATCTCAAACTACGATTCCAAAACAAAATTTAAACCTTTATTATTTATTTTATGGCGTTCCTTCCTAATCTCACCCCATCCCTTCAAATTTCATATTAGTAGAAGGAATACTTGCTCCTAGTAATCTCACCACCAGCATATACAATCAGTTACCAAGTATCCTTGATTCTAATTACCAAGTACATTTGTTCCTTTCAACTCAGGATACTGTAGACTACCATCACCTCTTAGACTAAATATTGTAATAGTTTTCTGATCTCTTTGCTTCTATTTCCCCCCAACCCCCACCTCCCCGTAATCATTCTCTATGCACTGCCAAATAGATCTAACAAAAGCAAACACCTGAAAAATCCTGTGTTTGCCCGTTGTCATTTGAATACTCGATAAACTCCTCTGTCTGGCACTGAAGGTTCCAACAATTTAACTCACAACTACCTTTTATAGATTTCACAGTGGTCACCTTTGGGCATATATTATTCTAAAACTGGTCACTTAGCTATTTCTTAACTTTAAAAAATCATCTCCTCACAGCATTACAGTACAGCTTCCCCCATTCCCCAACCTGTTTTTTGGAATCCCTAACTGCTTCAAGGCTCCTCACAGATCTCCCTCTTCCATGCAAATTTTCCAGATCTTTCCATCAAGGTGCTCTCCTGCTTCAAACTTTTATTACTTTTACAGATCTATGTACACATCTACTTATGTTCATTATTAAAGTATTTAGTAATCACAAATTTATAGACAAGTATGAGGTATTAAGATCACAATCAAGTTAATAGCAGAGCAAGGACTTCAAACCTAGTCTTCAGGTTATAGGCCAGTACTTCTATGGAACCATAACGCAAATTCACCAAGACTAATGATTAGTTTAGTGGAACCCCAAGCCCCACTTCTTCAAGACAGGCCTTAAACTTTATAACCTTGGTCAGACAAGCTTTCTCACTTGGAAGAATGAGCATTGGCTGATATTCAAATGACAAATATCCATGCGTTTCCTGGTAGTGTTTAGGAAAACAGCTAACAAACAAAATCCCCCCAAATCTTTGCCAATAAAATTCTCCCAACTCATATCTTTAGATATTACTCACGTTATTTTTCTATGCTCGGTACCAAGTCTACATAATTTTCAACTTATTTTTCCTAAACCCTTTTTCATACAAACTGTTAAATGACTGATTTGTTATAAAATACAAAAACCAGTCAATTCTTTTAAATTAGGCTAGCAATTGTTTATATGTATACCAGGCTTTTGATAGCTACAAAGAATGTTTTTGACAATTACCCTATGAAGCTGACAGTACAAATATTAAACTTCAAGTGACCTGAGACCCAGAAGTATACTAGTGTTGGAATCAGGACTCAAAATCACAGATCAAAGCAAAAGGACTTTTGATCATTCAATTCACACTATTGCCAGAATTCACTGAAAAAATATTCATCTAACTGGTTAACTACTGCTTCCTAAGGCAACCCATTCCATTTTTGAAGAGTTTTAATTGTATAAAAGTGCCCTGAGGCAATACATAAAATTTCTCCCTACTAATTATGTCTTCAGGAAATGAGATCATCAAATCCCTTCAAACACTATTAGACATTTATGCCACTCCCACATCTAATCCAGTCATAAAACTGACCTACAAGGAACCTACCTCACTGTCTAGCTTAGTCCTCACTGATAGCAAACTCAAGACCAACCCCCAAAGTGGAGTTTGCCTGTGCCAAGCAGTGACCTCCTGTGCCATGTTGCATCCAGGGTGAGTGTTCTTTCTACTACACTACAAGGGGCTTCTAAGAGGTTGGAAAAAATTCATTTTCAAAAAGGGAGGCTGTGGTTTAGTGAACACTCAATGTGGCCTCGGGAACAAGATTCAAATGCCAGTTGCTTCAGCTAAGTAGCAACTTCCCAGAGCCTGTTTCATGTACAAAATTGGGGGGAGAAGGGTGGACAGCAGAAGAATCCTTACAAGGCTAGAAAAACAGGATGAAAGATTTTCAAGAAATGTAAATTTTTACTGAAAAAATATAAGTAGGCCAGGTGAAAGAGTAATCTCCCTATTAGACCCCCTAGAGACAAATGATTCAAGGATTCCTCAAATAAAAGAAAAATTATACATTCACAGCAAAATCCAATCTGAACGTTTCTAATAAACCAGATTCAAATTCAGGCAAATATGAGCTTTTGGTGTAGATGAATTAACTTTTAGCTTCATTCAATTGTGTCTGTACCTATACAATGAAATCCTAGTAATGGTAACAGAAACACTTTTGCCATGAAAAAAATAAAACATTGTATTGAGGAATCTAGAGAACTAGTTAAAAGTGAAATTGGTTATTTCCTTTTAATAAGATTATGTTCATATATAGGAGAGGAAAAGTGCCTAGACTATTTTAGTAAATGGTTGTGAATATCAAACAAAAGAATATGACAGGGCTTTGTATATATAAGGTATATATATAAGGACGTCATATATTTAAGGCATCCTTATTATGAAAAATGAGCTCCCAGGGTTATCAGAAGCCCTAAGAATCAACACCTCTATTTCCCCACTTAGGAAATGAATGTGTCCCACAAAACCTTTAAACATTACCTGAGATTAAAAGCTACTTGATGCTGAACCGGTTTTAGTTGTTTCAAATCCTTCCCAAAACATAATCCCTAATACTCTGTGGAGTATTATCTCCCTAATTCTACTGTGGAGTCCTACAAGAAAAGCCATTTACTTTGTCCAATCTCTCTGGTCTTCTTGAGTGCAGACACATCTTGCAACAAAAATTATTTTAAATAAAGCTCCCAGGAGAAGCTCATCCTGGAGGTTGAACGAATGCACAGTGTTCTTTGTTCCCTGCGGAGGCTTCTTTATTTTGTGGTAAATGCCACTGGTGAACACATACAACATGGAAAAATTCACTTTCACACACAATCTGGAAGCATTTTGGTCTGGAAAACAGGTTCAACATAATTTAAACAATCCTGTAAAATTTCAAGTTATTTATAAATAATGTTTTGTCTCTAAGAAGATTATAATTGTCCTATGTCTTGTTATTTTCCAGGGCAAACAAATATTTTCTTTTATGACTGTATCAAGATACATAACAAAATGATAATAGGTTAGAAAAGCTGAGAGGTTAACTAACTACAGTAATAGGAATTTCCTCTTCCTCATGTAAAATTACAAAGAAAGTAAATTATCAGAGAACTTCAACACAACTAAGTGCTCCACATAAACAGTACACTTTGAACAACACTATAATCTTAAGGATTCATTTTCTTTCCTTTGATAATAAGGAACATTTTTGTTGGATTGTCCCCCTAAAGTTTTCATTCCCAGTGTACGTACCTGCCACAAGTTGATGGTACGGGAATTAGAGACCACTCATTAAATTACACGTAGTATTTAATAGCTGTTCCACCCATATAAGACCCTGCCTTTTAAAAATTAAATAAAGACTACAATAATATCAAAAACTTCCTTTTACCAGAATTTTTTTTTTGGAGCTAGAGTTCTGTGTTCAGGAAATCAAAATGGCAAAAGTCAAAAACTTTACTGTTTTAACTAAAATGAGCAAAATGTCTCAATATTTCTCAAATGCTGCTAAAAAGAAAAAAAATCTATGTTTAGGCTCTAATCTCTGTCATGAAGAAACCTGATAAGTCTTTTCTGGATCTCTCTCCTGTCACATCTTGTGATTTTAGGTACTAATTGAACTGGGGCTTAGAAGCAAGAGCTGAAACATAAAATGATACTCTACTATCTGCAGCACATAAAAGTCCAGCCCAGTAGGGGGATTGTAAGCAGTGCTGGTACCTTACAAAGCTGATCATTTATTTTGACTGTTTTTATTCACACACTACCATATTTACTATAAAAAAGTAGCAACCTAAAAAACAGATTCAAATGTTAGGTACAATACTGGCTCATATTCAGGCCCTCCCCAAAAAATTACACAAAAAATTGAATTATTTCATTAGTTTATCAGAAGAAAAAAAAATTTCTTCATGTCTGCCTATTGTGTCGATGAGCAGTTACCAGTATGTCTCCCTCTAAAGAGAACTCATTTTGTCCCATGTATGAGCAGAAAAAGTAGTGGAACTCAGTATGTAGCAAAAAAGAGGATTAAAAGATGAAAAGTCCAAATGCTGCCCTGGTCTCTATGAAATACTTCAACATCTAGAGGAAGGCAGGCCATCAGTACATTGGGTAAATCCTTTATGAAAGGACAAAGACAAAAATGGCACAAAACAGGAAAGTTTACATGGGTAAGAGATGTCAAATTCAAAGAGAAATGGGGCCACATCCATACAGAAGGATCCCTGTGGGACATATACTGATAATAGTTTAAAAAACTCTTATTTTGTTAAGTATTTTCTAATTACATTTTAATCTGGATTAGATGCACTCAGGAGTGTTATGGACTGTATGTTTACATGTCTGACACCTCTAATCTACAGTACTATATGTCATTAAGTTCAATAAGGATGCATTAACATATCCAAATACTATTTCACATGAAAACCAGTATTTAAGATCCCAAAATTTGTGCTAATTAAGAGCTCACCAAAAGCAATACTCCCTTTAGGAGGGTAGTGGCATGGGATTGAAATACACTTACCACATGGGCCAATCATGTTCTATCAGGTTTTTCAAAATGCAATAATGATTAGGAAGTTGCAAAGAACAGGACAGAAGATACTTATATTTTCAGTAGAACCAAAATCCATGGAAGGGTCAATTGCTTTAAATTGGGACTCAACTATTATTTTCATTACCCAGGATCTAAAGTCTAACCTTATTAATCCTAGTCAATATGTTTCATTCATTTAAGTAGTTTTTTTTTTTTTTTAAATCAAAGCTCAACTAACATCCTTTTATCCTACAGGAGAGACATGATTCTGAATAATGTAATTAAAAACATATTCAATATAGTTTGACCATTTCTATTAGGAAATAGCTTGATTCCTTTCTGTTTTTCCCTGATTACAGTACAGATACAAAACTACAAAGTGAATCTTCCTACTGTATACAGAAATGTATTCGGCAAATATCATAGTTTTGAAACACTTAAAAGCAAAGAGCTTTAGATGCAAGGAGTCAAGAGGACCCAGGATACGCACATACACACATTTACAAAATCATCTATAGAAAGTGCAAAATCCTTCTCATAAAAACAGAGCTTCATTTGGCAGTATCTATTTGCCAAATCTTTGCTCAATTCAACATCAGAGAATGACAGAGTTCTAGTCCTGGGGAAAGAGCTGTTTTAAAGCACCAATTTACATTTCCTCATGTGCCTTTTGTTAATCAGGGAATATCTGCAATGATACTCCCCTTGCTGCTACCACTTGCCGCATCAAGGAGAGAAAAATATTCTGCTATCTCCTGCAGTGGAAGAGAAGATAAAATTCCTTCTATGGATATGAGCCAGTACAATTTCACAATATCAGGTCAAAGAACCAGGCCTTACAGGCAATGAAAACAAATAATGCATGCTCAGAATGCAAACAGGATGGAAATCCCATTCTACTGATTTGCAGTTCTGTTTTTTACATTTGTTGAGGATCACAAATGGATTGTCACAATGCCTCAGGAAACTACTTGTCTTTTTCTTATATTTGAAGACTACTTAAAGTACTATTCATAGTCATTAAAATTTTTCTAGCACAGACCCTTCTTTGATTAAAATTTCTTTTCTTTTCTTTTTTTTTTTTTTTTTTTTTTTTGGGACAATCTATAGAAACCATTAAAATGGGGTCACAAATTCCTAACAAACAAACCCTTTCCCACCCATGTAGTAGTTATGACCCAGGCATGTTCAAGTAGTGCAATGCAAACTTTGGTTTCTAGATAGTCAGGCATAATCCTTGCCAATGATACCACAAATAGCTGAATGTCAACCATTGAAGAGTAGACCTAGAAATTTAAATTTTTCAAAAAGGATCTCAAGTAACTTCATTCAGAAAACAAAAGTGATAACTTAGAAACACAGGGGTTCAGAAAATTAAGCACAGAAAAGTAATACTGGCCACAATTTTCCTTTCAACACAATCCTTCGGTGTCAAACTCTAAGACAACACAACCAGCAAAGACCTCCCTCTCAGGGAGTTGGAAAGTTTATCTTTCATCAGAACCCAAAAGTCTTGCACTGCAGGTACACACCCTGCTCCCATATCCCTATGGAAGGTGCTCCATGCATAAGAATGTGTTTAGCGAAAGATACCACTTGTATCACTGACACTCATGCACCTTCCCAGCTGCAGGAGAAGTACATTCTATGATTGTGAATTCCCTGGTGTGTCAGAAGTTTCTGATACTGCTTAGGGGGAAAATAATCTCTTAAACAGTCTCTCCCTGTCTTCTACATTCTATACATCATAATGATTTAAACTGTATGTGTTGGGATAGTTTTGCCTATTGTACTGAAAGTGATCTGTGAAGACGCTGCTTCGACCATAGTGATAGTCCCCATGCTGAGGGAAGAGTATTCCATTTTGAGATTTCTCTGGTATGTTCCGATGGTGATCAGGGCTTCCGAGGTCTCCAGTTACCACAGGTAGAAGATGCTTCTTGGCCTCTTGATTTGCATCATACTTGGTCTGAACAGTAAAAAGTTAGATGAAACATTCAGCATTTTTCACATAATGCCTTCTTACTGCCAAATCCAAAAGCTTAGTTATTCAAAGATTCAAGCAAATTAGTCCTTTTAGAGAGGCAGACAACAGAACAATAATAAGCCAAGGACTAACTTCTGTTTCCCAAAAAAAGATATTGGTCTATTTTTCTTTTCCTGGCTATTAAAATTCCCAATTATTGGTCAAACAAGAAGAAAAGACTTGGCAGAATTTAAGCTTAAAAAAGGAGGAGGGGAAGAAGACTATGCCATGTGAGATTTAATTAAGGAAATAATTATGTTTAGCCCAAGAAGAGATTTAGTAACACAATCACTGTTTTTAAATATTTCAAGGATTCCTTTCTGAGATGGAGCTAAAAATAGAGCCCAGGAAGACTTAGATTCAAGTCCAGTGTATAAAATTCATCCTGGCTATAAGACCTCAGGCAAGTTCTTTAACTTTTAAGTGCCCCATGCAAGTCTCTAAGGTAACAGGTATTGGTAGAGGAAGATTCCTCAATAAGTTTTCTTTATATTAGAATTCCTTTCACTCTTCCAAAGAGAATTTATTATGAATGGCTCCAGGGACCAAACTACAACAAAAAGTTTAAATGTAGAGAGGCAGACTTGAGGTCTAATATAAGGAAGTACTTCCTAAGAAAGACAGCTGCCAAAAAATTGAATAGGCCCTCTTGTTAGTTGTTGAGTTCTTTGTCGCTAGAAATGTTAAAGCACAAGTTGGACAATGATTTATAATAGGCAAGTCATGCTTTGGGTGAAGATTAAAATGCAAAGGCTCTGAAGGTTTTTTAAATTCTAAAAATTCTTGAGTTCTATGAATGCTGAAGGTAGAAACAAACTGGCCAATTTTTTTTTTCCAAAGGAGAGAGAAGGCTGCAGCACACATATCCATCTCAGACAACTTAAATACAGATGAACAGCTAGCTGCTTAAAAGGATGAATTCTCAATTTTTGGTCCTTGAAGCCTCCAACCAATGGGTCTGTTCAGGAAGCATCTGCCAACCCCAAATGCTTAAAGCACTAAAATACAATTACTGAACACTAACATTAGTGGAAGACTAACCTGAACTGGATTCACAACACATTCACTTACCTTATTATATAAGAAGACCCCTAAGATAGCTGTCATCATGCCCAGAACATTAGTGCTGGTGACTGGGTTGCGTAGCATTATGAGGGATACTGTGATAACCATGATCCTTTTTGTAGCATTTGCAACAGAATAACTCAGTGGACTGATCAAATTAAGAATACTAAAAGCAATGACGTTCTGTGCAAAGTTACAAAATCCGCTGATTATTAGCAGCATTAAAGTCCAGGGCCACTGGGAAATCGAATTCTACAGAGAAGGAAATAAAAAAATCCACAACATTGTGTTACTTCAAAATTCCAAGCCTGGAGCAGTGGAAAACAAAATTGTTACAATGTTAGAGGAAGTGCTATAACATCTGGAAGCATTGACAACTCATGTGTATAGAAGTCATTAGGATGATACATATCTTTCAAATACCTCATTCCACCTTAAGAACTATCTTATGATCTGGTTGTACAAACACTATTTTATCCCATTTTACAAATGATAAAAATGAAGTTTAGAGAAAAAGATAACTTGTGAAAGGTTAGGTGGTAGGCAACACACTTGAACCCAAGTCTTCTGATAACAAGTCTAGTGTTCTTAGCCCTATACAGATGTTTAATTGTGTGAACACAGGGAGATTGGGTCCTAGCATCCCCATTTGAAGGATGGATGTCCTATGAGATAGATTTTCAACATCTATTCCAAATGAAGTTGGATCTGATGTCCTTTTAACTCAGGTTATGGAGAGGCTATGACTGGATGGATGACAGCAAAATAATAATTAGAACTTTTTCTGCAAAACTGATGAGTGATCCATATCCTCCACAAGGATAGACAGCTGTTGAGGGATCCTCTTCCTATTGTCTTCATGTACAGAATCTTAGCATTGGAAGGGACTTCAGAGGCAATACCTACCAAGAATCCTTTCATTATATGATATTATATGTCATTATATGACACTGAAAAGTTATCATCCAGGCTCCTCAAAAGGCAGCTTATTTCACTAATGTAAAACTCAAATCAATAGAAAAATTTTGCTTTTGTTTCTATTTTTAAAACTATGACTTCAAGCTTTTATTGGATATATATCAAAGACCTATAGCTACAAATGTGAGAAATGAAGGACACAAGCCACCCAGCTCAAGACACAGCTTCAAAAAAATTTTCAAACAAGGAGAAACAAAAATAGAAACAAAGATGATTAGACAATAAAAGGATGACTAAAGGACCAATCTAGGTTGTGGGCACAGCCAATAGTTGAAGCTTCTGGGACCTTTTGATCTTTCTACATCTCATCCTAACCCCATACTTCCAACCTCAGTTTCCTACTCTCACCTTTTATGTTTTTGGTCTAGACTTGGGATTATATTAGGGTAGAGAAGAAAGAAGGCTGGCTACTCCTTTTGACAAGATGAAGAGCTATGCCGTGTCTTTCTTTATCTTAAAATTTTAAAGGATCATTTAGCAAGTTATTCAAAACTTAATTATCTTTGCTTTCTTAACTTTCACATCCTTCAAATACTTGAAAAGGACTATAAAATCTCTGTCAGTAGGCTCTTCTCCAGGCTACATATCTCAACTTTCATCATTTATCATTTTCTTATATTTGTCAGCACTCCTTGTCAAAATCTCTTCTAAAATGAGGTATCCCAAAATTCAACAGCAATATTAATATAATGCCTTAAAATTTTCAAAGTATTTTACATGAATTTTCTTACCTGATCATTAAAACAAGCCTACATTTTACGTTTTTAGAGACGAGAAAATCCTCTATGATATTCCCAAACACAGAACAAAGACCAAAAAGTAAAGAATTTTAAAATAAGTCCAAGGCCAAAATAAGGCCAAATTAGCAAGCCTATTATTACATTCTCTAGGTTTATATGTAGTATCTATTAGCTCAGATTTTCTCTTCTATTTCCTTAATTCAAAAATGACCTTAATGTTTGTGTATGCCTATAAAAGAATACATATTTAAGTTCTGACTATCCACAAATAATCCTTAAGTAGTCACTGAAGACTTAGTGTGCGTAAGGGTTCTGTGCTAGCACTGAGTAGAAAGATAACTGGGAAAATTTTAAATGACAGAAAAACCATCACTCGTAATTTGGCTTTAGAATATACACTTTTGAATTGACAGGCCAGTATAGGTATATTTAATGTTTAGGATATTCACTTTAACACAGAAAAGTACAGTATAGCATAATCAGGAAGATGTGAATTCAATTCATGTCTCTGACATTTCTTAGCTGTGTGACCATGACTGTATTATTTAACTTGAGCCTCATTTTCCTGATCAGTAAAATGGGGATTAGCATTTGCAAAACCTTTGTCAGAGAATGGTCCTGAGGCTTACATAAGACAATAAGAGAGAATGATTTGCAAATTTTAAATCACTAGACATCAGTTGCTGTGGTTGATATTAATATTACACCGAATAACAAAGTCATGGTGAAGATGGGATTCATGAGAGGCTGGAAGAATTTTCCACTTCCCCCCCAATCTGTCATATAAGCATCATAGTATATTTGGATAGAAAATTTGGATCAAATATTGGATCCCACTAACTCTCTGGGAAACACTAGGCAAATTATTTTATTATCTGTGAAATGTGATAAAAATTGCCTTCAACGTCCCTTTAAGTGCTGACATTTTAGGACTCTATAACAAGGACTTCCGGTTAAGATGGCGGAGAGGAGGCTCACAGTTGCATAAGGTCCGCGCTTTCTCTCACTATCCACTTCATTACAAGCCTCTGAATCAATGCTTGACTGAAAAAAACCCACAAATAGTTACCAAGAGAAGCCATCCTTGAGATCCGCCAAGAAAGGTCTGTCTTTACTGGAGGGCTGGGGCGGTTTTAGATCGGGCGCAGGCTGAGGGCAGCGGCAGTGAGAGCACGGGAGCAGAGCTGAGAGGGGGTGGAGAGTGATCGTAGCCGTTTCTGCGGGGAGAGCTTCGCTACAGGTTTGGATAATTTCCTCCGGCAGCAAGTCAACAGCCCAGCAGAAAAGCTAAAAACACCGGGGCTGAAGAATACAACCGCAAACAGCTGAAGTCTCTCAGGACCTGCCCCCCCCCCCTTTCCCCCCCTCAGTGACTCAGCACGCTCTGGGATCTCAGAGCGCAGGCGCAGCACAGTCCTGCTAGTGCCTCACTGCTGCCACCTGCAGTCTGTAGAGGAAGCTCGATAACACACCCAGCCCCTCCCCCAAAGAAAGACTCCAGTTTTTTTCTGTTTTTCTTTGGTAGTTTATCTCTGATTAATAGACAGAATGAGCAAGAAGCTGAAGAGGACTTTAACCCTTGACAGCTTCTATACAGATAGAGAGCAGACTCTAAATCCTGAGGAGACTAAAAACAGGCAGTCCCCAGGTGATTCCCCAAAGGAGGAGATCGGCTGTTCCTCAGCACAGATGAACCTCATAGAAGTGATTAAAAAGGCTCTCACAAGGGAGCTAGAAGAAAAATGGGAAAAGAGTCTGGAGAAAGTTAAAGAGAGAGTGGATAAAGAAGTAAAATCCTTGAAAAATAGGATTAGTGAACTGGAAACAGAAAACAGCTCTCTAAAAAACAAAATTGGCGAAATGGAAAAAAATTCCACAGAACAAAAGAACTCAATTGGACAATTAGAGAAAGATTTTAAAAAAGTGAGTGAAGAGAATACTTCACTGAAAATCAGAATTGAACAAGTGGAATTGAATGACTCGAGGAGACAAGAAGAATCAGTCAAGCAAATCCAAAAAAATCAAACAATGGAGAAAAATGTGAAATACCTTCTGGGGAAGACAACAGACCTGGAAAACAGATCCAGGAGAGACAATCTGAGAATCATTGGACTCCCAGAAAAACATGATGAAAAAAAAAGCCTGGACACTGTCTTCCAGGAAATTATCAAAGAGAACTGCCCAGAAGTCATAGGAACAGAGGAAAAAATAAACATTGAAAGGATTCATCGATCACCCACTGAAAGGGATCCTAAAATCAAAACACCAAGGAATATAGTGGCCAAATGCCAGAACCCTCAGGTGAAAGAAAAAATATTGCAAGCGGCTAGAAAAACCCAATTCAAGTATCAAGGAGCCACAATAAGGATCACCCAGGATCTGGCAGCATCCACATTAAAAGATCGAAGGGCCTGGAATATGATATTCCGAAAAGCTAAGGAACTTGGTATGCAACCAAAAATAACTTACCCAGCGAGAATGAGCATCTTTTTCCAGGGAAGAAGATGGACATTCAACGAAGTAAGCGAATTTCATCTATTTCTGATGAAAAAACCAGAACTTAACAAAAAGTTTGATCTACAAATATAGAACTCAAGAGAAATCTAAAAAGGTAAAGATTAATCTTGGGAACTATATTTTGACTATATAGATGTATAAAGAATACATGTATACCTTGTTCTAGAAATTGATGTGGAAAGGACATTGTACCAGAAAAAGGGTAAAGTGGGGGTAGTACATCTCATGAAGAGGCATAGGAAACCTATTATATCTGAGAGAAAGAATGGAGGGGG
The DNA here is from genome assembly GCF_016432865.1 of Antechinus flavipes. Lineage (NCBI taxonomy): Eukaryota > Metazoa > Chordata > Mammalia > Dasyuromorphia > Dasyuridae > Antechinus > Antechinus flavipes. The sequence continues at coordinate 667,620,497 of NC_067398.1, forward strand.
ATGAATATAGTGGGTATCTTACTGCCTTCAGAATTGGCTTTAAGTGAAAAATCTTAAGACATATTCAATCTATGGTGAAACTTCTCCCATCTCATTGAAAAGTGAGAAGGGAAAAGTGGAAAGGGAAGGAATAAGCTAAGGGGAAGGGAATACGGGAACTGGGAGGGAAAGGGGTAAGATAGGGGGAGGAACTCTAAGGAGGGGGGAGGGATACTAAAAAGGGAGGGCTGTGAGAAGCAAGGGGTGCTCACAAGCTTAATACTTGGAAGGGGGGGAAAGGGGAAAGAAGGGAGGAAAGCATAAACCGGGTTAACAAGATGGCAAGTAATACAGAATTGGTCATTCTAACCATAAACGTGAACGGGGTAAACTCCCCCATAAAGAGAAAGCGGTTAGCAGAATGGATTAAAAGCCAGAATCCTACAATATGTTGTTTACAGGAAACACACCTGAAGCGGGGAGATACATGCAGGTTAAAGGTAAAAGGTTGGAGCAAAATCTACTATGCTTCAGGTGAAGTCAAAAAAGCAGGGGTAGCCATCCTGATCTCAGATCAAGCTAAAGCAAAAATTGACCTAATTAAAAGAGATAAGGAAGGACACTATATCTTGCTAAAGGGTAGCATGGATAATGAAGCACTATCTATATTAAACATATATGCACCAAGTGGGGTAGCATCTAAATTCTTAAAAGAGAAACTAAGAGAGCTGCAAGAAGAAATAGACAGTAAAACTATAATAGTGGGAGATCTTAACCTTGCACTCTCAGAATTAGATAAATCAAACCAGAAAATAAATAAGAAAGAAGTCAAAGAGGTAAACAGAATACTAGAAAAGCTAGATATGATAGATCTCTGGAGAAAATGTAATGGAGACAGAAAGGAATACACTTTCTTTTCAGCAGTTCATGGAACCTATACAAAAATTGACCATATATTAGGACATAAAAACCTCAAACTCAAATGTAGTAAGGCAGAAATAGTAAATGCATCCTTTTCAGACCACGATGCAATGAAAATTACATTCAACAAAAAAGCAGGGGGAAGTAGACCAAAAAATAATTGGAAACTAAATAATCTCATACTAAAGAATGATTGGGTAAAACAGCAAATCATAGACATAATTAATAACTTCACCCAAGAAAACGATAATAATGAGACATCATACCAAAATGTATGGGATGCAGCCAAAGCGGTAATAAGGGGAAATTTCATATCTCTAGAGGCCTATTTGTATAAAATAGAGAAAGAGAAGGTCAATGAATTGGGTTTGCAATTAAAAATGCTAGAAAAGGAACAAATTAAAAACCCCCAGTCAAACACTAAACTTGAAATTCTAAAAGTAAAAGGTGAGATCAATAAAATTGAAAGTAAAAAAACTATTGAATTGATTAATAAAACTAAGAGTTGGTTCTATGAAAAAACCAACAAAATAGACAAACCCTTAGTAAATCTGATTAAAAAAAGGAAAGAGGAAAATCAAATTGTTAGTCTTAAAAATGAAAAGGGAGAACTCGCCACTAACGAAGAGGAAATTAGAACAATAATTAGGAGTTACTTTGCCCAACTTTATGCCAATAAATTCGACAACTTAAATGAAATAGAAAAATACCTCCAAAAATACAGCTTGCCCAAACTAACAGAGGAAGAAGTAAATATCCTAAACAGTCCCATCTCAGAAAAAGAAATAGAACAAACTATCAATCAACTCCCTAAGAAAAAATCCCCAGGACCAGATGGATTTACATGTGAATTCTACCAAACATTTAAAGAACAATTAACTCCAATGTTATATAAACTATTTGAAAAAATAGGGATTGAAGGAGTCCTACCAAACTCCTTTTATGACACAGATATGGTACTGATACCTAAACCAGGTAGGCTGAAAACAGAGAAAGAAAATTATAGACCAATCTCCCTAATGAATATTGATGCTAAAATCTTAAATAAAATATTAGCAAAAAGATTACAGAAAATTGTCACCAGGATAATACACTATGACCAAGTAGGATTTATACCAGGAATGCAGGGCTGGTTCAATATTAGGAAAACTATTAACATAATTGACTATATCAATAACCAAACAAACAAAAACCACATGATCATCTCAATAGATGCAGAAAAAGCATTTGATAAAATCCAACATCCATTCCTAATAAAAACACTTGAGAGCATAGGAATAAATGGACTTTTCCTTAAAATAGTCAGGAGCATATATTTAAAACCATCAGTAAGCATCATATGCAATGGGGAAAAACTGGAACCTTTCCCAGTAAGATCTGGAGTGAAGCAAGGTTGCCCACTATCACCATTATTATTTAATATCGTATTAGAAACACTAGCCTCGGCAATAAGAGTCGAGAAAGATATAAAAGGAATTAGAGTAGGCAATGAGGAAACCAAACTATCACTCTTTGCAGATGATATGATGGTATACCTAGAGAACCCCAGAGATTCTACCAAAAAGCTATTGGAAATAATTCATAATTTTAGCAAAGTAGCTGGCTACAAAATAAATCCCCATAAATCCTCAGCATTTTTATACATCACCAACAAAACCCAACAGCAAGAGATACAAAGAGAAATTCCATTCAGAATAACTGTTGATACCATAAAATATTTGGGAATCTATCTACCAAAGGAAAGTCAGGAATTATATGAGCAAAATTATAAAAAAGTCTCCACACAAATAAAGTCAGACTTAAATAATTGGAAAAATATTAAGTGCTCTTGGATCGGCCGAGCGAACATAATAAAGATGACAATACTCCCTAAACTAATCTATTTATTTAGTGCTATACCAATCAGACTTCCAAGAAAATATTTTATTGATCTAGAAAAAATAACAACAAAATTCATATGGAACAATAAAAAGTCAAGAATCTCAAGGGAATTAATGAAAAAAAAATCAAATGAAGGTGGCCTAGCTGTACCTGATCTAAAATTATATTATAAAGCAGCAGTCACCAAAACCATTTGGTATTGGCTAAGAAATAGATTAGTGGATCAGTGGAAAAGGCTAGGCTCACAAGACAGAATAGTCAACTATAGCAATCTAGTGTTTGACAAACCCAAAGCCCCTAACTTCTGGGAAAAGAATTCATTATTTGATAAAAACTGCTGGGATAATTGGAAATTAGTATGGCAGAAATTAGGCATGGACCCACACTTAACACCATATACCAAGATAAGATCAAAATGGGTCTATGACCTAGGCATAAAGAACGAGACCATAAATAAATTAGAGGAACATAGAATAGTTTATCTCTCAGACTTGTGGAGGAGAAAGAAATTTGTGACCAAAGATGAACTAGAGACCATTACTGATCACAGAATAGAAAATTTCGATTACATCAAATTAAAAAGCCTTTGTACAAATAAAACTAATGCAAACAAGATTAGAAGGGAAGCGACAAACTGGGAAAACATTTTCACAGTTAAAGGTTCTGATAAAGGCCTCATTTCCAAAATATATAGAGAACTGACTCAAATTTATAAGAAATCAAGCCATTCTCCAATTGATAAATGGTCAAAGGATATGAACAGACAATTTTCAGAGGATGAGATTGAAACTATTACCACTCATATGAAAGAGTGTTCCAAATCATTATTGATCAGAGAAATGCAAATTAAGACAACTCTGAGATACCACTACACACCTGTCAGATTGGCTAAGATGACAGGAAAAAATAATGATGAATGTTGGAGGGGATGCGGGAAAACTGGGACACTAATGCATTGTTGGTGGAGTTGTGAACGAATCCAACCATTCTGGAGAGCAATCTGGAATTATGCCCAAAAAATTATCAAAATGTGCATATCCTTTGATCCAGCAGTGTTTCTATTGGGCTTATATCCCAAAGAAATACTAAAGAAGGGAAAGGGACCTGTATGTGCCAAAATGTTTGTAGCAGCCCTGTTTGTAGTGGCTAGAAACTGGAAAATGAATGGATGCCCATCAATTGGAGAATGGCTGGGTAAATTGTGGTATATGAATGTTATGGAATATTATTGTTCTGTAAGAAATGACCAGCAGGATGAATACAGAGAGGCTTGGAGAGACCTACATGAACTGATGCTAAGTGAAATGAGCAGAACCAGGAGATCATTATACACTTCGACAACGATATTGTATGAGGACATATTTTGATGGAAGTGGATTTCTTTGACAAAGAGACCTGAGTTTCAATTGATAAATGACGGACAAAAGCAGCTACACCCAAAGAAAAAACACTGGGAAACGAATGTGAACTATCTGCATTTTTGTTTCTCTTCCCGGATTATTTATACCTTCTGAATCCAATTCTCCCTATGCAACAAGAGAACTGTTCGGTTCTGCAAACATATATTGTATCTAGGATATACTGCAACATATCCAACATATAAAGGACTGCTTGCCATCTAGGGGAGGGGGTGGAGGGAGGGAGGGGAAAAAAAAAATCGGAACAGAAATGAGTGTAAATATAATGTAATTATTAAATAAAAAAATTAAAAAAAAAAAAAAAAAAAAAAAAAAAAAAAAAAAAAAAAAAAGGACTCTATAACAAGTAAACTGTATAAATGTACCTAATAAAAATATATTTGAATTATAGGTATGCCTAGCTAGAAAGAAGGGTATTGGGGGAGGGGGGGGAAGGAGGAAAACAGAGAATCACAGTTAGAAGAGGAAATTGAGAAAGCTGACCAAAAACAAAACAAAAAAAAAAACAAAACAAAACAGGCCAAATAAAAAGAAACCTAGTAGTTCAAAATAGAACTTTAAAAAGAGTTCAAAAGACACTCAGTCTACTTTAATTCAGAAAGTCTCTGGCAACTATGCCCAAAAGGCTATAAAACTGTGTATACCTTTGATCCCGTAATACCACTAGAAGGGCTGTATCCCAAAGAGTTTTTTAAAAAGGGAAGGTGAGAGGGAGAAGAAAGGATCTATTTGTACAAAAATATTTTGGTGGTGGCAAATTGGAAATTCGGGATGTCCAACATCTGGGGAAATGGCTGAACAAATGGTGGTATACCTGTAATGAAATGCTACAGGCTATAAGAAATGATGAGTATCGTGATTTCAGAAAAACCTGGAAAGATTTATATGAATAGATATAAAGTGAGATAAGCAGAGCCGGAAGAACATTGTATACATTGACAGCAATGTTGTATAATGATCAACTATGAATGACGTAGCTGTTCTCAGCAATACAATGATCTAAGATAATTTCAAAGACTCACTATGAAAAATGCTATCTACACCTAGGGGGGGAAAAAAACCTGATGGAGTCTGAACAGAGATGGAAGCATACTATTTCTACTTTTTTGTTTTTTGGAATTTTTTTAATGTTTTCTTTCATAAAATTACTAATATGGAAATGTTTTGCATGATTGTATATCTATAATCCATATCAAATTGCTTACCATTTCAGGGATGGAGTAGAGAAAGAAGAAGAGAATTTAAAAAAATAAAATGTTAGAAATTGTTTGTATATGTAATTGGAAAAATATTGTTTATAAGGTAAAAAAATTTTTTTCCAGGCACCTATGCCTGAAAATGGTGAGAGAATTCCAACTTTTCATTTCTTCTCTCACTGCAAAAGTAAGTTGAGATGTTGCTGCTGCTAATGTCAACAAAAGAAAATAAAAGATCACAACACGAAGAAATTGAAATGTAGATTTCTTAGGAAGAGGGTAGACTTCCAGAAAGACTTGCCAATACCATGTTGAAGGTAGTAGCTGCAGAACCATTCTCTTCTTGGCTTCTTTTACTCTGTGATAAAGTGTTAGCAGTAGGCATGATCTAACATACAGCATGAAGAATAGAAACTGATTTCCTTCTTAAGATATCACAAAAGCTCTGTGTTAAAAGGGCTACATTGGATGGTAGGGACTTTAGAAAGTTCAACAAAAAAAGTGGTAACTCCAAAAACAAAGAATCTACTTTGAAACTAGTAAGGAAAACAGGATTCTTCGCTTTGGCCAACTTACCAGGTCATTCTCTACTAGGAAAGAAGAAAGGTCAACCAAAACCCATGTTGGGATCATGAAAAAGACAGCATGACATCCAAGTATGTTCAATAACCGAAGATGATGGATCCTTGAATCTCTCAGCACCTGAAAATTCAAAACTTTTAAAGTAACCAACCAATTTTTCCCAAAGCTGAAAATTTTAAATTCACAGAATGATAGCACTGCATGAGAGGGTGGGGAGGAGGAAAGAGGAGCTCTCAAAACTATTCTAATGTCTCTGAACAGGACATGTATACTCAAGTGGTCACCCAAATTCCACTAGCAGACTGCAAGAAATAGGAACCCACTGAATATCACCAGCAACTGCAGCTACCTCCTTCATACTCCAGGAGTAAGTTTTCCTTTACATCTGTTTCATTATGATTTCCACTTCTGCTGCCAGTTCTGCCAAGAAGAATGAATCCAATTCTTTATAGCCCTTCAAATTCTTAAAGAGCAGCTACTGTGTACCCCAAAGTTTTGTTCTTCTCCATATTAAACATGACCAGTTAATTTTAGTATGACACAATCAAACGATCTGGTTGTAGTAAAACTTGCAATTGTTGTTTTTTCAAATGAGGTCCATAGACCTGAACAACAGCCCCCAAAGGATCTCATTTAGAAAGACTAGTTATCTTCCTCATTATGAATTTTTAAGTGTTTTAATGAAACCCAGATTGAATTTTTAGCCTTATACACCAAACAACCATTTATTAAGCATTTAAAAAATACTGGGTTGTGCTGGGATACAGTTTAGATAAAACAACTTACCTACCTTCATGAAGTTTACAGTCTAAAAAGACTTACCACATGTCTACGTATTTATATGGTATTTTAAAGATTATATAAAAACTTCACATACATGGACAAACAATTCTGTAAGCTAAGTACCTTGGGTAATAACTTTATTTTAGAGATAAGAAAAATAAGACTTAAGAGAGTTAAAGAGATGTGCGTACAGTCACAAAACTGGCAACTATCTGAGGCAGAATTGAAAACAAGGCCATCCTGATTGCATTTCTAACACTCTATGAACAATCCCATGCTACTTCTTTAATAAAACTGTGTGTGTATGTGTGTGTGTGTGTGTGTGTGTGTGTGTATACCTATATATACATAAAGTATTACCTAATGTCAAAAAATGGGCATCTGATGTTTTCTAAATGAATAATTCCATATCCAAATATGACACTTTAGGAAATAAGCAGTATAGGTGTTCTTAACACAGGGTAAGTGAACTTGGTTATTTGTTTTGCTTAATTTTTTTATGTTCTGATAATTTTATGATGATATAATTGGTTTCCTATGTATTTTATGTCACATATTTAAAAATATGATTCTGAGAAAATGTCCAGAGGCTTTTGACCTACGGCCAAAGAGATCCAGTCATTTTTGACCAAAAAAAGAAAAAGTGTAAGAATCCTTGCTTCATAGTATTTTAGAGATCACAACCCACCTGATTCATAAAACTATGTGAAGCAGATAGCACAATTATTATTACTATTTGTTTTCAAAGATGACGATAGCAAAATTCATACATTAGTAGCCTTGCTTAGAGTCACACAACCACTTAAGTGTTAAGAGTTATTATTTAGCCCAGTTATCTGCTGTCTAGTCCAGTATTCTTCCAATTTAAAAAGCTATCTCTTTGCATTAACCCACATGAATAGATAATCACTTTTGGCAAAAGACAAAAGATCTTCTTTGAAAACTATAAACTTTTTAAGAGAAGAGGTCATGTCTTATTTTGTTGTCTTTCCAGTACTTAGTACATAGATAATCAAGCATTACATGGTAATGCTTAATGTTTGCTGAATGTAAAGATTTCTCATTTTGAATATTCTCAACAATATTAACAGAAATTTATATTAAAAGAGCAGTTTATAATTTAGAATTCTTCCCATATACAATTTCATTTTATCTTGACAAGAGTCATAGATGGGAAGTCATGCAACAATTACCAGCTTTTTATAAGTTAGAAAACTGAGGTTTAGAGGTACACTAACTCACCCACAAAGATAGAATGAAGCAAATCTTAACATCTCCATCTTTTCAACTCTCCTGCCCAGTGCCCTTTCTACAACATCCAGCTATGTAATAAAAAACAAAATAACAAAAGACACCCCATATCATTAAGATATTTCCCATTCTTGGGAATTCAATCACACTGACAATGACTGAATGAATACCTTTTTGGAGAATATGTTCTGAAGGGAAAAGCAGAGGGTCGCTGCCAGAGCACTGATGAGCCCCCACATATCAAAGGACAACTCAGTGACTGTGGCCAACAAAACACCGCTGATGATGGGGATCAATGATAAATATACCTGGAAGAGGAAGAAGGGAAAAGAAACTTCAGTGTACATGCTGTCATGGTGGCTGTGCTGCTATACACGTAATAAACTAACTACCACTGACCTGTGACTAAAAACAGAATGTATACTATAAAAGAAATTCTTCAACTCTGCCCTCCCCTCTTCCCCACTTCATTTTCAGCTAAAGCAGGGGGCCTCAAACTACGGCCGCGGGCTAGATGCAGCAGCTGAGGACGTTTATCCCCCTCACCCAGGGCTATGAAGTTTATTTAAAGGCCCACAAAACAAAGTTTTTGTTTTTACTATAGTCTGGCCCTCCAACAGTCTGAGGGACAGTGAACTGGCCCCCTATTGAAAAAGTCTGAGGACCCCTGAGCTAAAATATCAAGGGCAAGACAAAGCCAAAGAAAAATGAAAATTAGTCAATTCTGTTAAAAACAATGCTCCAGGATTTAAATGTTCCTTCTCAGAAAAGGTTGTTTTTCTTAAAAGGAATTGATTAACCAATCTTTCTTGTGCAACAAGATAACTGTATAAATATGCATATATATATATATTGTATTTAACATATACTTTAACATATTTAACACGAATGGGGCTACCTGCTATCTAGGGGAGGAGGTAGAGGGAAGGGGAAAAGCTGAAACAGAAGTTTTTGCAAGGGTCAATGTTGAAAAATTACCCATGCAGATGCTTTGTATATAAAAAGCTATAATAAAAAAAATAATTTTTTTTGAAAAAGAAATTAAGTCTTACATCCTTTAGCAACTAATCTAGATTTTGCATTCTATTCTTGTCATACAATAATTTCAAAAACAATTCAGAAATGCCTACCTGTAATGATAATACTAACATTTATTAAGTGCCTAGCATGTGCCAGACACCTTATGAATATCATCTCATTTGATCCTAACAAAAACCCTATGAGCTAGGTGATATTTTAAATCTCCATTTTACACCTTTGGAGAAACTGAGGCAGAGGGTAGTTAAGTTGCCCAGGTAACAAGCTATTAAGTTTATCAAATTGGATTTGAACATGAGTTCTTCCTGATTATAGGCATAGTGCGCTAATCATTTTACAGTCAGGTACCCCAAAAGTGCCTCTTCTCTAGTAAGTAAAGCAGTTTACTGAAGCAACCACATGTAGAATCCCTTTAAAATTCCACAGAAATAGGGCTTTTCTGCAAAACTGAGTTTTGGAACATTTCCTAGGGTACAGATTTCTGGTGGGTAAGGCTGCTGACGTTTCATATAGTAGACATTTATCCTTCTTTACTTAGATGGATCTTCTAAACTAAGGACTTTTAGAAAAGAGAATAAATAACCCTGAGGTCCTTGGGTAGACTCTGTAGACTTTCCCGAAGGGCTGTTCCACTTTCATTTCTGTGCAAGGAAGTTTAAACTCCCTCCCTCATTTGTCCAGGCATATGGCCTTAGGCAATGTTAGATTATAATGTACAATGAGGAACACTAAATCGCAGAGACCCAAAGCTCAATTCTATCATTAACTAGTTTTGTGAATCTGGACAAGTCTATTTCCTTTTTTTTAATTAAATCAATTAAACTAAATTTCCTGTATGTCTAACTGGAATGAGGCATGTCAGAGGAGACAGTGGGCTTATTCTATAAAGTAAGGTCTTTCTCCAGAAGACAGATGACCTTGGAGGATCCTAGTCCTAATCTAAGAATGTGTAATTCTGTGACCTCTAAGGTCCCTCACAATACCAGCAATCTGTTAATCTATGCTATACTGAATGATGTGGTTTTGTAATTTAAACAATCAGTCAATCAAGCAAGCAATATTTATAAAGCCATGCACAGTGGAGAAAAGAAAAAAAAAAGATAGCCTTTAAAGAGGGGTATAAAATTCTTATATATGACAGAAGTTTAAGTGAGTAAAGATTTATATGGAATCAGCCAAAGGAGACCTAATTTTCTGTGAAATGGGCTAAGATCTAGAACACTGCATGATTGTGAGCTATATAAAACACATAGGTTACAAACCACTGGTTTTTAAAACCTTTTTATAATCCGTCAATCCTATCACCATAAATTCTCAGCTTTCAGCTACAGATGTCACAGGCTCTAGAGAACATAAAGTCTGGGTCTACATGGCGAAGTACTTCAGCCCTTTAAATATTACTAATGCAGGCTAGAAAAGTTTTATTTGTACTGTTAGGTGCTCTTGGCAGTATTGGTTATTTTCATGAGGACTAGAGACTCAAAAGACAATAACCCAAATTCTGTTTCAACTTCTAAAGAGTTCCTGGATTTCACCCAAAGGAGAAACTTTGGTTTCCAGCAGATTAAGATATCATTCCTGGTTCCTTGAAATGACCTGTTTGTTTCTTTCACCTATGTAACCAATTAGAAACTGCCTTGATTGTAGGGAGGGGAAGGGGGTGTGTGGGCAGGTTCTTTGCCAAGTACAGGAAGTGCAGCAGAAACTGAAGAATGAGCTGGAAAGGAACTGGGAGACCATCTTGTCGTCAAATGAGCCTCCTTTGACAGGAAGAAACAGACTCAAGTGTGTGGAGAAGTATCAAAAAGTCATATCAAAAGTTAGTGGGGGATCTCCCCTGCCAATGGCTCTAGTCTAGTGCTGTTGGGCTGTCCCACACTGCCAAGTCTGAGTGCCCAGTAACTGTCCATTTTACCTTGGTGCTCTGCTTCTCCTTCATGATGATCCGGGACAGCAGCACCACCCAGATTGGCATGGTTGCCTTCACTACAATGGAAGGAGTTTGGAGGATGGGGGATGAGGTGAGCTTAGGTGTTTCAACAGATACACAATTGATGTGTTAGAGGGACCCTTAGACTGGTGCCCCTTTCCACATATCTTTTGGGGTCTCCTCCCAACCATTGCCCCTCAAGCAGAATTCTCCACCCACTATTCAACCACCAGGCCCTGTCTTCTCTGCTCTATAGTTTCCTAACTGAAGTCCCAATCCGTTTCTCTTGAGAATAGGAGTCCATCTCAGTCCATCACAATTGCCTGCAATCCAGGCTCCCTATTCTCCTAATTCTTAGAGCCACCCCCCCCCCCTTTTATCTCTATCTTCTAAGTTCCTCAATTCTCTCAGACCCATCTGTTCTGTGGATTAGAGACTCTCCCTAACTTGCTCCAAAGAAGAACCCATTCCAGAACCCTTTCTGCCTCTAGACATGAAGACTTAGTCTCTCAAGTTAGTTTCCCATTCTCAATCTCCCCCCACTCCCCCATGAATCTTAAAGAGGCCTTCTTCAATTCAGTCCAATCATTTGGGAAACAGTTGCCGGTTGGACTAGAAACAAAACTGTCCCTGCGCTGCCCTTCTGCTCCCACTGCCCACCTTCATTTCCTCCGTCTCCGTTGGTCTCTGGCTGGCTTCCCTTCCTATCCTCTGCTTCCTCACCAGTAAGCTCTCATCGGGCTCTCTGCGGGTTTTCTCTCCAAGCCCCCCAGTTTCTGGGGCACCCCTTTAGGCTTCGGGAGATTCCCTCAACCCCCTCCCCTTGGCTTTCCAGATTCCAGGTTGCCGAGGGCCTCCCGCAACTCAAGTCTCTCCGATTCGCTCAGATCCTTCCTCAGCCTTTGGGACACCCAGCAGCTTCAAATGCCCCGGGCACTCACCGGGCCTCAAGGATATCTCCCCCGGGCCCCCGGGCCTTCCTCGGCTTGTCCTCCGATTCTGGGCCCCTCCCCCTAGCCCTCCTACATTCCCGGGGCTTCCCCGGTCGTGGGCCCCCCTGGGTTCCGGCTCCCCTTGGGCCCGCTAGGGCCTCACCCGTGTGCGCGTAGGACACGGGCACCTTCCAGATGCTGAAATGAGCCGATACCGAGGCGAAGTACTTGCCGAAGGCGAGCGGGAGTACGTAGCGCGGATAGAAACGGGGCGGCAGCGGGTCGGCGCCCGCAGCCGCGCCAGGGCCGGAGCCGGGCCCCGGGCCGCGAGCGGGCGGGATGCGCCAGGCCCGCAGCAGCGGGGGGAGCCCCGCGCACAGCGCCAGGATGTGGCACAGTGACACGGTCACGGGGAAAGGGAAGCCGCTTAGGATGATCTTGTTCACCACGTTCCCGCCCGCGCTCAGCGCGTACCAGAGCAGGCATAGAGCCGCCACCCGAGCGCCCTCCCGCGCCCCGGCGCCCCGCGCGCCGCTAACCGACCCGGTGCCGGCAGCCGAGGCCGCCGCCGAAGCCGCCGCCGCAGTTGCCGCCATCCTGCAGCTCCGGGCCCGGCTCGGGACCCCGCGCGCCGGCCCGGGCGGGGCGGGGCCGGCCCGGGGACGCGCGTCGGGCCTTTTCTGCCCCGCCCCCTTCCGTCGTCGCTGTAGCCTGATAGGTCGGAGTAGACCCCTACGTCACCACCACCAGCACCGTCCGGCTGACGTAGAGGAGACGACGTGGATTGCTTCCGGGAGGAGAGCAGTGGTCCACGCAACTTCCGTCCGCGTCGGACGTGAACTTTAGAAGGGGCGAAGCTGCCTTTTTTTTTCCTGCCGCTGAGAATGGTTCCCTTTCCCTAGTTCTCAGAGGCATGCATTCGGATTTCCTCGGGACTACTGTGGCCTGAGTAGGGAATGCAGCACGCGGGAGACCAGTCGATAGCGAAGGATTAAAGCTTGGGCAACCTTGCCGAGGGTCTGATGTAGCAGCAGCTCTGTCGCGGCACCCACGTGACCTTTGGACTGGCCCTTTAACTGTTGATAATAATAGCTATCTTTACTATGGCGCCTCCTATGTACTAGGCACTGTGCTAAACGCTTTACAATTTTATTTGCTCTTTCCAACAACCCTGCAAGGTAGGTGCTGTTATTATCCCCATTTTATAGTTGAGGAAACTGAGGCAAGTCGGTTAAGTGACTTGTACAGCGTCAGGTAGTGTCTGAGACGGGATTTGAACTTGGATCTTCATGAATCCAGGCTCATCATATGTAGTTTCTGGCCTGCAGGGAACTTAGCCAGATGACTTTGGTCTTAAGATTCTTGGCGAGTCCAGGGGGAATTTGCAGAGATCTAGTTCAGTCTTACTTTTACGATTGGAAACATTCCCTTCCCAAGGGCTTGCTTCCTTCCCAAGACAGGCTAAATTTAGTCCCCGGAGGTCTCTCCGGTAACAGCTGAACTTTGTACTCAGAGTGGTCCTGAGTCCAATTCCACCGTCCTGGCTAATCTAATAGCTTTTCCCTGATCGAAGAGAATAAAGGTGTAGTGGGCAGAGAGTTGATCTGTGTGACCGAACGTAATCTTTTTTTAGGAAACGCCTATTTTGTTTGGCACTGGAGAGCAAAGAAGAAAGGGAAACGGGCAACTTATAGATGGAAAATAGATAATTTGCTGGGGAAAGTGATGGGAAGAAGGGAAGTAATCAGGAAGAGAGAGTGAGGCTGATGACTGCAACTGTGTCTCACTTAAACCTAAGTCGGGAGCTGCAAGTCAAGACGTCACTCTGGGATGCCGTTGGTCTCTTGGAAAAGAAAGGATCTACAACTGGTTGTAGGGAGCTAGAGGAATGCATAAATAGGGGAGTGACATAGTGAGGCGGACCTGTGCTTCAGGAAAAGCACTTTGGCATGAGGATAATTCCGAATTAGGCTGTTGCAATGGTGCAGGCAAGAAGTGATGAAGGCCTTAGTGACGCTGGAGCCTTAAGGGCAAAGAACCGGAACACTTCTAAGAGCTGCTGTGAAGATAGGACAAGATTTTTACTTCTCATGCAGGGAGCTGTGACACTGAAGTTGCCACCTGGAGTGGAGATCAGGAAAGCTGGGTCTAAATCTTGGTTTTGCTCTTTCTTTCACTCTGAAATTGTGTTCTCCTAACTATATTTGGATTGTGAGAGATAGGCTAGACTCCATTAAAGGCTTAGGTCTACCAAGTTCAGGGCACTAAATTTCTAAGGGCCTTTCTGATTCCTTATGATGCTGGACAGATGATTTTGTTCTTTGTAAAATGAGGCTTATGTTTGTACCACCTGTATTGTTCAACACTACTTTGAGGAAACTGCTACCTAGACAGTAAGCTTACTGAAGGGAGATTCTCTATTTCTACCTTACCTATCACCCATCTTATTACAGAAACAAATAAGACACCTTGCACTTTTTTTTTTTTTTTGCAAAGTATTACTGAGACAGATGCAATGAAAAACCCATCCTCTGCCACATTGGCAGAGCCCCATTCAAATGCAGTTGTCCTGATTCATGTTACTAATCCTAACCCTTGTGCCACTTTCCCTTGTTTTCCCTCCTCAAGTCTCCTAAAGGAAGAGCATATTTTTAATTGTTTGCATGTGGGGAAGATGTTTAGAGTGTGGACTCTTAAAAGGTTATCAAAAGGACTTTCTTTTGGAGGTGCAATTTCTGTCTTATGGATTATAACACAAAAATGTGACAGGATGTTGTTCATCATGCCAGAAAAGCAATTAACTGGCTATAACTTACTTTTTACCATTGATTGCATCATCTGAAATGTTCTTTAAGCCTGTAAAATGAGTTTAAAACAATTTGTGTCTAAATTCCTTCCATCTTCAGCATTCAGTGTTGAGGCCTCTTCTACCTCAAGTGTTTTCTACAAATTAAAAACCTTTGGAGCCAGGAAGACCCAAATTAGAATTTTGAATGATCCTAACTTTTCAGATTCATTTCTTTACAGCACCTAAGAATCGAGAATCAAATGATATAATGTAAATGTTGTGAATTCCAAAGTGTTTATAAATGTGAGCTATTAAATTTCCTATTTAGGTTTTCTTTTTGTTTTCTTCTAAATTGACCCTTGTTTGCTTTCTAGTTTCTTCAAAGTAGAATTCTGAAAATAACAGGTAGAACCAAAGAGCAAGTCTAGGAGCTTTTTTTTTAAACTGTTGATAGAAAACTTTCAGACTGACTACAGTTTGAAGGTTCTCAGGTCAGTGAATTGTATTGGGTTCTAGCATCCTAGAATCAGCCTTGAGTTAGAGAATTAAATAATTTGGATAGATCTAACAAACTATCTTACTGATGAGAGTAAGGCTTAGAGGGCTTTCACTGTTACAAAGGCAAATTGGCAAAAGCCAGATCTTGTGGTTCCAAGCCCACTTCATGTTCCCCATGCTTTAATGTGCTTTCCTCATTCCAGAAACAAGGAAACCAAGACCCACTGTGATTAAGGGACCAAGGTAGAGTCACAAAGTAAATTAGGAACAGAAAATAGGTCTGACGAACAGAAAAAAAATGTTTCCAGCCAAACTTTCCAGCTCTTAGAGGAAGACGTGCTATTGGGAGATATCATCATCTTAGGGAGTCCAAAGATTTTGGATACATAACTGATTTTAATGTAAACAATTGGATTGATGTTCAGGAGACCTATGTGCAAGTTCCAACTCATCGATCCACTTGGTCAAGTCATTATCTTTCTAGGTCTTGGGTTCATATGTAAGATGAAGTTGTACTGGATCATCTCCAGAGTTTCTTCCAGGCTTGATATAATAGAATTCTAATTAGGGAGTAATCAAAGGATTCTCTTAAGGGTCTTTAAAAGTTTTAGAAGTATTCACATTGTCTCAAAAATTCAGTACCAAAAAAAAATTCCATGTACATAGTTATAAGTGTCTAAAAGTAAAAGCAAACTTAAGTAGAAAATAAAACAGCTAAGAAGTATATTTTAAAATATCAATGTAGTTATAATTGGTATACATCCAGTATAGAGAAGAAAATAAAAGGCTTGAGAAATCTTGTCCAAAGTTGCAAAACAAGTGAGTAGCAGAGTGAGAATTGATTTCCAAGTTTCCTGACTGACAGCTCAAGTCTCTTCAAAAGACAAGAATCTGGCAAAGCTTGTTAGTAGCACTAGCTATTTTACTAGACAGAATTAAACCTCACATTACAGAAAAGATTACTGAGACACAAGCTTCCTGCACATTTAGTTTGGTTTCGTAGCCTGATTAGTGGAGGAGGGTTGGAATGAGATTTCTGCCAAAATCTAGCTGCCACCAAAATTTTACAGATTGGTCTTAAAGTGCTGCTAGATAAAGACTCTTTTAATTGTTTACACATACTTTTCCTTATGAATAGCCTCCAGTTCATAGATTTAGAAATTGAGATTTATCTGTGATCACTTGGGCTGGTTAGTGGTACAACCCCCTGCCCTCACTAACCCCCCCAGAAAATTTCTCTGACAAATACAGTCCAAATAAGACATGAGCAAAAGCAAGATACTGATGCATTGTAGGCAAACAGCCAGTTGGCAGTAAGGCTGGCAGCCCTTTCCTAGGGAAAGCATCAATGTTTTATCTTGTTTTTCTATCTCCCTTAACGATATTGGTGCCATCTACATAGCAGAGAAATATTTTTCAGAAATAATGACTTGATTTCTAACAGTAACTTTTTTCTTTTCATCTTTGCCAGTTTTATTAACTGCTTATAGTAATCACTGCTATGTAGAACTTCTCATTTCCTTCCAGACTCTTATCACTTTCCCTCTCACAAGTTTTCCAGACACCTCAGTTGCTCATATCCTTCCCTCCAGTGCATTTATTTATTCTGTATGTATTTATAATTTACGCATACTTGGAGAACAGAGAATGTTTCAACTTTGGTCTTTGTAGCCCTATCACCTAGCAGTAGGTGATATTTATGTGCCTAATAAACGTATTGATTGATTACTCCCATCTCTACTTTCTTCTAATCTCAAAATGGGGGAGGAGTTGTAGGAGAATCTGTTAAATTGTTGGGAGTAAATGAATAAATAATACTTGAAGTGAATTAGACTGAGCATTAGTAACTGAATCAACCCAAATATTCGGAGAAGGGAGCAGGGAGAGGAGAGAAACAGCTTATGATTAAACTGATGGTTCATGATGTGCTTGGCTTAATTATCAATAATTCAGAAATTAAAAGTGTATTTTCCTAAGAGTTGATTATATCCCAATTGGAATTTGTAGTAGAGGAACAATTTTCCAAAAGAAAGTTAACTGGATTCCTTCTAAGAAAATGCTTTTTATTCCCAACTTACAAGAAGCTTGTGCAGTTGTCCTACATGAATAAGATACTCCAAGATGCCTGCACTAACCTTTATATAGCATTCCTAAGCAGAACCTGAAGCTTTTAAGTTGCTGACATATTGCATATTAAATCCTGACACAATTTTACTTAGCTCTGATGGAGTGGTCTCAATGATTATATATGAAACTCTCATTTATGTGGACCATATATTTAAAATCCGTTTTTTTCTTTTTACTTACAAGTGTATTCTTACTGCCTTGGGTAAGGGGAAATGGAGAGGATAATGACGTAATACAACAGCAACTCTTAGGAGCAAACACCATTCCACGATTACAGTTGGGGGGAAAAAACCATTTATCATTAATAATTCACAAACATTTTTGTGCAAATTTTTTTTATTTCCACATTTATATCACAATGTGTCCACTTAAAGGACCAAATAGCAAAGTTGCTCCCTTCTGCATCTGAAGAACACAGAAGTCTAGTCACTGTACATTCACTAAGGCTCTTTGTTTTTGCAAATCGCGTTTATGATGAATATCCGTAAGGCAAACAATATCTAAAGGAATGGTAACAAGTATATTTCCAGCATACAAAACAGGCTCCCTCTTCCCTCACAGGACAGTTACACACTAGTAGCACCCGCAGTTACATTTTTTGGACTCTAGAATGTTGAAGTTTTCTAGAAATTTGCAGGAAGGGAAAAAGGATAAAAATTATTTGGCTACTGGGTTGGGGAAAGGGTGGGGACTTTAAAAAAAAAAAAAAACACAACTAAATTTTTGCAGCATTTCTTGAAGACTGGATTTAAACTGAAACCAGACTAAAATATGTGGATGCCTACGGAATGTGAAGTTGGAAATTGATTAACTGCAGTAGTGCATGGCTGCAGTTTGAAAAAAATCTCTGCACCATGTGACTTAAAATAACCCAATCGTTCAACAGAGAGATGATGCAAATACAAATAAAACTACAGCTGTTGCACACTGTCTCACAGACATCTCACTGCCAAATTTAAAAAAAAAAAAAATCAATGCAAATAAATAGATGCGTACTTTTAAGGTAACTCTTTCACAAGTATTCTGTACCTGCCTGTAGATAAGATTCCGGCATTCACATGTGCTGGAAATCATTTGAACCTTTTGGGGACTAACACTTTTTATAGCTGGTTTGCTATAGAGTTTTGAACTCAATTCTTTGTCCTTCGTACGCCCTTCCTTTGCTATTTTTGTTAGTAAACTGGTAGCAGCATTTCACAAAAGAAGAACTTAGACAGAAGAGCTACAAAGGATCAGCCCCTCGAGACCCTCTTCCAGGCCTGTTTTCCAGGACAAGAGGTGCACTCTCCATGTTAAGCATCATGGAGTCTGCCCCGCTGTGTTTGCTAACTGCAGATGTGAAAGCATTTTAGCATCCTTATATTCAGTCTAGGCAGACATAAGGCAGGATGTTCAATCTACCATCATCACCATGTGGATCTAAAGATATGCACTGCGTCCAATCATACCAATTACCCTGTGTATCATAACAACCATTCACCCCTGGCCAATGGAGTTGCCTTATTCTGTTGAGGTCATCATTTGTGACCTCTCTACTAACTCCAGGCAGGTCTGTGGATATACTGTTTGGCACTAGAACATGAGTCTTTCTAGCTTCTCTTCTAGTGCTTTCTTCCTGCTTTAAATATTCAGACATGAAATAATGAGCTCCTGGTGTTTGTACGCCTGATGAGGAAAGCAAACTACTCTGTCTGTTTAAATAGGACTGAATTATTTCATTTCTGGACAACTCTTTCCAGTTCGTTTGTTCAAAAGGACTCTGCAGATTCGTTTTTTGCTCCGGCTTGTCCGGTTCTGTCCTGTGCTGGTCAGCAAGGGCAGGGATATCTACCTGCAAAGAATCCTTTTGTGTTAGAGGTTTAATTTGTCCAGTCATAGGATCAAAGGTGATTTTTCTTTCTTTTAACCTGACAGGCTTGACACCCCCTTCTAGAACCTGTCCGTCTAAGTTCACTGTGTAGTCTCTAGATCTGTATCTCTTCTTCTTCTTACTGTCAGACCCAGAAGCAGCATTGTCATCACTGTCCATCTTGGAAGCCTCTGGGGAAAATCCCACTCGTGGCATCAGGGTCTCCCCAGGGGGTGAGCTCACTTTGCAGCCAGGAGAAACATGTTGAAGGGTCCCTAGATGCCGCTGATGACTTTCAGAAGATGTGTGTTCCTGCCAGTGCTGAGAAGTCTCCACTCCAGTTTGATGGGAAGCCTCCGGTCTTTTTGCAGTTACTGGAGGAGTTGAGGGCTGCATCAGTGACGGTGCTCGTGACGACGGTGATGAAGCCTGTGTAGCATCTAAGAAGTGGGACCTTTGAGATGGACTAGGCAGAGAACCCTTTGGTGCATATGTGGGATGCTGCCGGACAAATGGCTCATGCCTTAGGTTGCTAGGACTAAATGAACAGCGGGGACTCTTAGGTTGGTGCTGCCCTGTAGGTTCTTCCGGCTTTTCATGGTGCTGTAGCACTGTAGTCTTTAGCTGTGAGGAAGTGCTGGAAGGTTTTACAAGTCCGGGAGAACTCGTGTGAGGTTTGACGGCATTAACTGGTATCTTACTGTGTTTATCATTCTCACTATGTTCTGTCCTGCTGCTTTCAGGCCCTGTGTGCAAGTTGACATCAAGAGGGCTAGGGAAATTTTCAGGGCTCCCCCCAATCCCATTAGTTGGAAGGGGAGAAGAATTTTGTAACAGTTCATGGCTAGCTTTGGAAACTTTGGAAGGAGGGCCTTGATGTCCATCACGGTGTTCTCCTTTTCTTTTTCTATTTCCCAGTTTTTCTGTTTTCGGGGAGTTTAGCTTTTGAATATCATTTCTATTTTTCAACTCATGAATAGGTTTGGACCCTGGAACTGTAGCAGGTGACACATCTGGTCTACAGTTGTGAGCGCCACCATTTGCCGACCCTGGTGGGTTTGGCAATCCCCTTGGCACCGGTTCATTTTGGGTCACAGGTTCAATTAACTTTTGCCAACTCCGCAACAATTTCTTGGCACGTTTGGCAAGTTCTTCATTTTTCGTCTTCTTTCTTACATCATTGATGAGTTTTCCTAGCCTTGTTTCCTACAACCAAAGAGAGATATTTTATTCCCCCAAAATCACGAACATTCTGAACAAAAGCATATTCACAAATGATATTCCTGAGAAATGGGAAATTTATCAAAAATACATAAGGATAGGAACAAACTAAGTCTGAATCAGGGCAAAGGCAGGAATTTGTATTCCCTACTAAAGTTTTTCAAAAACTAAGCCCCCATTGTGTTACTTGCAATCTATGGGAAACAAGTCTTCTTGTAACAAGCTATTTGACTCATCACAAAATAATTATACAAATCCTAGAGCAAAGTACATTTACAAAAAGCCTTATTTTAAACTGCCTTCACTACACTTCTATGCATGTATGCATATATGCATACATATATGTATATATGAAAGCAATATCCCAACACACATATAAACAAGGTACACATACATATGTGTGTACAAGCATACCTGTGTAATGCCCTACAGTTTTTCTTTCCTTAAATAAAACAAAAGCAACTCAAATTCTAATCTAATTCTCTTAAGAGAAAAAAAAAAGCAGCAACTGAAACAAACCAATTTTCTCCATGCAAATACAAAAAAAGAATCTCTAGTTGATCTCAACTAGAGATATGCTGTCACACTAAGATAGCAATACAAATTGAAATTATGTTTGAATTCACAAAGACCGGTAGATTTGATGTTCAAAATAAAGGCAAAGCTGGGTAAAAATAAGGTGAAATACTTTAGCTCAAATTGCTTTGGAACACTCCAGATTCTTACCAAAGCCAAGAATGACAATACCTGAACAGGTGGTTAGTGCTTATACTTCTGAGTCATAAAATTAGTCTCAATATTACATTATTTTATTATAATAGGTCATACCTCAAGTGCCTCTTTGGTAATGGGATATTTCTCCAAGCTGGAGATAACTTCCAGTACTGCCACCATGTTATGGATCTGCAATGATAAAATTATTGTCATTAGTTCCATTTCCTTTCCCAGCACAGGTAAAGAAATTGCTATATTGGGGTCATATCAGGCCTCTTCCCTGAAAAGACAGGAATAATAATATAAGTTCCTTGGGGCCAGGGATTGCCTTTTGCCTTTCTCTGTATTCCCAACAATTAGTATAGTGCCTGGCACATAGAAAGCACTTTACATCCATCTCCTCATCAGTAGTTAAGACAAGTAGAGGGAGGGAGATAAGAAGAGAGAGAGGTTCCTAGGACAATATCTAAGGGAAATAGATTGGAATAATAAGCCAGGCAAGGCAGAACAAACTCCACAACAGTTCTAGGGCCTAAAAATAAAATTTTAGAAACCAGAAGAAATCCAAGTTTTAACTAATGACTTATTAGGCAACACTTATATGAACAATATTACAGCCATTCCATTCCACCTCTCAGCTAGCCTGCAAAGTTTTAAAGTACTGTGTGCCAAGATGCTATGCTAGCTCCTGGGGATACAAAGACCAATTTCCTGCTCTCTAGGAGCTTACAATCTAGTGGAACACCAAGGATTACAAACAAATGACTTGTTGACAAATGACAAGTGCAAAGGTAAAGGACCAAAATGTAAAGATAAATTTTAAGAAAAGAATTGTGACCACAACATGCAACTATCACCTTCTCCAATGCTGAATTGGGGGCATAAAGATAATAACACTCATAAAAAATTAGATGCAAATTTATGCTTTTATAAAAACCACTCTGGCACAATGATTTATTTTCTACAAAACAGGGCTAATGTTATGTAGCAAATAAGTTTTCATCTTTCAAGAAGACACTAAAAGTCTGAAATGTAACTGACAAAGTAACAACATCCTATTAGAGAAATGCACACCAAAAACAGAGTTTTTACTCATACCTAGGTAAACCAGTGAAGAAGCCTATAGATGGAAATGGTTAATGTAGGAGAGGCACACTGCTATGAGGAGGTCTGTACTTGGTCAAACCTCCATGAAAAAGAATATGGATGATATGGAGATGAAAATTATACATTACTATCTGACCCAGAAATACCAAAATAATGCTTAATCTCTCTTCCCAGTTCTCATCCCTGATAAAAACAAAGGTCATAAATAAAACAAATTACTCACACAGGCCCTTTGTGTGGCGACAAAAACTTGTCGCCACACAAAGTATGGAGGTGCCCATCAATTAGGGGAATAGCTAAACAGAGTGAACAACTACATAAATATTCCACCACAAGAAACAATGAAGATGAAAAATTTAGAGAATGTCGTATGAGCTGAATCTAAAAAACAAGCAGAAATAGGAAAAAATAATTTATATAATTACAACAATGTGAACGGAAAGAACAAGGGAGCTGAAACTTAAAGCTGTGTAATTGCAATGACCAAGTCTGAACTCCAAAAATCCATCTCCATTCCTTGTTTGTAGAGAGTTTGGAAACCTACATATATACATATTCATTGTGAGACTTGGCTGATATGTTGGTTTAAAAATGAAGGTGTCTATACCAAGAGAAGGTCAAAAGGGTTCATGATTTAGATATAGAATATACTATAAGCAAATCAGGAGAACAAGGAATAGTCTACCTCTCAGATCTGTGGAAAAGAAAGGAATTGACTGCCAAAGAACTAGAGAACCTTATAAAATGCAAAAAACTGAGACACTATTACATTGGTGGTGGAGTTGCGACCTAATCCGACTACTCTGGAGAACAATTTGGAACTATGCCCAAAGGGCTATCAAACTGCATACCTTTGATTCAGCAGTGTTTCTTCTGGGTTTGTATTACAAAGAGATCATAAAAAAGGGAAAAGGACCTACATGTAGAAAAATGTTTGTAGCAGTCCCTTTTGTAGGGGCAAGGAATTGGAAACTGAGTGGACTGCCCATCAGTTGGGGAATGGCTGAATAAGTTATATGAATGTAATGGAATATTATTGTTCTATAAGAAATGATCAGCAGGATGATTTCAGAAAGACCTGGAGATACTTGCATGAACTGATGCTGAGTGAAGTGAGTAAAACCAGGAGAACATTGTACCCAGCAACAAGAAGAACATGTGATGATCAATTGTGATGAATGTAGCTCTTTTCAACAGAGAGGTGGTTCAGGTCAATTCCAATAGACTTTTGATGGAGAGAGTCATCTGCATCCAGAAAGAGGACTGAATGTGGATCACAACATAATATTGTCACCTTTTTTATTGCTTGCTTTTTTCCCCTCTTTCCCATTTTTTTTCTTTTTGATTTGATTTTTATTGTGCAGCATGATAAATGTGGAAATAGGTTTTTTTTTAAATTGAACGTTTAACCGATATTGGATTGCTTACTGTCTGGGAGAGGAAGCTGGGGAAAAGGGAGGGAGAAAATTTGGAACACAGCTTTTGCAAAGGTGAATGTTGAAAACTACCTTTGCATGTATTTTGAAAATAAAAAGCTATTAAAAATTTTAATGCCTTTAACTCTGTACCATGCAGTTTATATTTTCCACTGTTGATTAGGCACATATTAGATATTTGATTCTGTAACTTGAGATCCTTTGATTGTTTTTGAAGTTTTTGTTGTTGTTGTGAACATGGGATAAACTATTCAATTTGTCTCTCTCTCTTTTTTTTTTTTTTAAATGTGTCAATGAAACGAGGTAACATGTAAAGTGCTGTGCAAAGCTAAAAGTGTTCCTATAAATAGTGGTGATATAAAAAATATAAAGGGATAAGGATAGCTCTAGGATCACAATGAGATAGGGACCTCTCAAATGAGGACATTACTATTAACTGTAGGTCAATACTTTCTGTTCAGTTTATAGTTTTAAATTAGAATTGCCAAGAGGTCTCCAAAGTAGGGCCAGCAACAATCCCATCTTCCTGTGACAGTCAATCTGTGGGGTTTACCTCAAAAATTATCACATCTTTATTCCTCAAACTGTGCCCCATTCTTCCCCCTCTCCAATCTACCCTTTTTAAACTATAGCCTAAAACCCAATCTGTGTACCTACAACAGTAGCAAGCAAAAGTATCATTGGGAACATCCTCTCCTATCTCTAGAATGCTTGTTTCAACCCCCTAGATCACCCAGTGGCTTCAGGAAGCATTCTTCAGAGGTCAAGAATCTTTACTGCCTCCCTCTCTTCCTTCTCAGTGGGACAGTGTGATTTGCATAGGAAATCCTGGCATAGATGAATTGATAAAGATGGCATAAGGAAAACTGTCTCAACTCATCTATGTATGCTCTAGACTTTCCCGTTTGATCTCAAGGGGAAAACCAAAACTAAAAAGGTAAGAAGTTGGATGAAAATATTCATGATTTGGTGAGGACATCCTGACAATGTGAATTACCTAAAAATAACCTATTGCTTCAGTAGATATTAAGTTCACTTTTATTGAAGGTTCTCTAGCTAGATGACCATTTGTTAAAGCTGTTATAAAGGAGATGCTTCTTTTGGACAGAAGGCAAAGTGAGGTAAAAAGACAAAACAATCCATACCTATTTCAGTATACTCTAGATTTGGAGTAACAGGACTTGGGTAGAAATCCTGGCTTTTCTAGCTGAGTAACACCCCTGGGCGTACTTCACTTTTCTGTAAAAATAAAATGGTAAACTTGTACAGCTAAGTGGTACAGGGGAAAAAGAGCACCAGTCCTAGAGTTAGGAGGACCCAAGTTCAAATCTGGCCTCAGGCACTAGCTATGTAATCTTGGGCACCCATAACCCTGTTTGCCTTAGTTTCTTCATCTATGGAATGAGCTGGAAGAGGAAATGGCAAACCACTCCAGTATCTTTGTCAAGAAAACCCCAAATCGGGTCTTGGAGAGTAGAATACAATTAAAATGACTAGACAAAAGAAATAAGTTTGGGACAAGGCTAAGGGGCTAACATCAAACATGAGCCTTAGAGACACTGGAAAGCTAGTTTTTAAAGATCTGGATTGCTTGACAGAATTCTTAAAACACCAATGGCCTGAGGTGATGCTTAGTCATCACAGTACCCTGATAGTTTCAAAGGCAAGCAATATTATCTTCTGTCTCAAAACCACTCTCCTCAACCTTTCCTCTCATTCTTATTCCTAACCAGGTTATATTTTTCTTTGATTCCCCTTTCCATTGTACCCTCTGGAACTTTTGGTTTCTTGTTTAACCCCATTCATCCTGGATTTTTTCATTCTTTCCACAATTTCCATCCACTAATTTTTTTTTACTGTTTACTCCAACTATCTATATTAATGCTCTATAGCTCTGTCAAGGATACCTACCAGCCTTGAGGCTATATTATTCATTCCGTAAGGACCAACTTGGAGTCTGTCTCTCCCCACTATAACCCCTAATCTTATAATTTAGGAACTTTTAAAAGTTCTTCTTGAATATTTACACCAATCTCTTCAAATTCTTTGACCCACCTATTCAAACTCCTTTAGCCATTAGAAAAAGAAAATCATACTCTTAAATCTTACTGTCATCCAAAGCTGAGCTATCTCTTACCAAGCAACAAGCATTTATTAAGGACTTACTATGTGCCAGCCACTGTGCTAAATGTCAGGAATGCAAAGAAAAAACACCAATCTCTGCCCTCAAAGAATTCAGTCTAAGGGAAAACAAAAGAAGAAAAATAGAGTAGATGAAAGGTAACCTTAGAGAAAAAGCCCTTAACGGGTCTCTACAGGGAGTCTTCCAAAATCAATAGCAAAGGGCCCCCTCCCCCCCCACCCTTTGCTGCTCCTTATGTCTCCAGCTCTAAGCTTTTGCATTGTCTGGCCTCAAAATCTCAGCCACAGCACTTCATTTTTCTGGTTTCAAAAAGTTTCTTCTATAGGAGACTTCATAGTTACTATATGTTGCCAACCCTATTAAAATGTGAGCCCTGAGACCAAGGACAATGCATCCCTAAATGTCCAGTACATAATGCTTGCTGACACAAAGGTGAACCATGATTTTTTGTAAGATGGTCTAACATATGGAATACTGTCCACAAGCTACATAAATTATGTAACCTACAAGCCATTTTTTTAAAAATCACCTTCTTAGTCTGTTTGCCCAACCATTACAATTATCTCACTGTGCTTCTACTAAGAAAAGGGATCTTTTGTGACCTTCTATCTCTCCCCAAATCTTCACCTCAAAACCTTTCTAGCCTCTCCTCCCTGCTCTATTCATTTACATGAATCCCTGGAGAATTTGCCTCTTCCTTCCATCTTATCTCTGGCCCTGCTTCAATCTAATATACTTTTATTCCTTTCAAAAGGCAAACACTTAAGGGATTTTCAATTGGTCTCTTCCATCTTTTCATTTCCTCTCTCTTTACTGAGTTAAAAATTACCCCTTGCAATTCCTGAATTTACCACTCCTATCACTAAATTGTTTTCTCCAAGATTACTGAATTGTTTTCTTCAAGATTACTAATAATCTCAACCATTAAATTTAAGGCTCCTTTCCCAATGCATAAATGGTCAAAGCATATGTACATGCGGTTTTCAAAGAAGTCAAGACAAATAAAAATGTCCCAAATTAATAATTAGAAAAATGCAAATGAAAATAACTGGAATTCTATTTCATACCCATAGTCTAGTAAAAATGACAAAAAAGGAAAATGCCCTGTAGTTGTGGAAAGAGTTATTATGGTGAACCACCAGTACAGCTGTGACCTGATTCAGGCATTATGGAGCACAATTTGGAACTATTAACCACAAAGTCACTCAACTGTATATACTTTTCAACTCAGTGATGTCACTATTAGATTTACATCCCATGAACAGGAAAGTTGCAGAAAAACTTGGGAAGACATATGTACTGGTGCAAAGTGAAATAAGAAGAAACAGGACAACACTGTACACAGTAACAACAACTATTGTGAATGGCTTATTCTCAACAATATCTCCAAGTCAATTCCAAAGAACTTATGGTGAAAAATGCTGTCCACATCCAGGGAAAGAATTGATGGCGTCTGAATATAGATTCAAACATAATTTTTTCACTTTCTTTTCTTTCTTTTTTTTTTTTTTTTTTTTGGGGGGGGGCAACATGGCTAATAAGGAAATATGTTTTGCATGATTTTGTGCACATAAGTGAGATCACATTTCTTGCCTTTACAATGAACGGAAGGAGAGAATTTGGAACTCAAAATTTTAAAAAAGCTAAAAATAAAGAAATAAATTTTTTAAAATAAAAAAAAGATTTACATCCCAAAGAAAGGGGGAAAAGTCCCATATGTATAAAAATATTCCTAAGCGCTCCTTTTGTGCTGACAAAGAATGACTAATTTAAAGTGTGCCCATCAACTGGAAATGACATGGTAGATGAGGGTAATGGCGTATTACTGAACTATAAAAAAAGATATAAGGAATATGTTAAAGAAACATAAGACTTGTATAAAGTAAGTATAATCTAGAAACTAAATGATACAATAATACTGTAAATAAAAGCAGATCTAAATGATATGGGAATTGATCACTGCAACAACCAATCATGATTCAAAGACTATTTGATGAAATATGCTACCCAGCTCCTGATATATAAGTAGTGAATGCAATCTACAGGAATGAGATATTTATTTTTCAGACATGACCAATGTAGGGAACTTGTTTTGCTTGATTATGTACATATTTTTCTTTATTATTTTATTTTCTCCCCAATTATATATAAAAGTTTTAAACATTTTCTAAAATTCTGAGTTCCAAATTCTTTCTCCCTTCTTTGCCCTACCTCCTCATTGAGAAAGTAAGCAATTTGATACAGGTTATATACATGCAGTCATACAAAACATATTTCTATATTAGTCATATTGTAAAAAAAAAAACCAACCAACAAACAAAAAACAGAACCAAAATGATTTTTTTTTAAAAGTATGCTTCAATTTTCATTCCTATTCCACCAGTTCTTCCTCTGGAAATGGCTAGCATTTTTCATCTTCAGAAATACCTTGTATCCCCGAATTGCTGAGAATAACTAAGTCATCCACAGTTGATTATCATGTTCAAATATTGTTGTTACTGGGTACACTGTTCTCCTGGTCTAGCTCATTTTACTTTAATCAGATCATGTAAATTTTTCAGGTTTTTCTGAGGGCATACTTGCGCTCATCATTTTTTATAATAACACAATAGTATTCCATCATAATCATGTATGATAACTTGGTCAGTCATTTCCTAATTGACGGGTACCTCTCTATTTCCAATTTCTAGTAAAAGTCTTGCTGCAAATATTTTAGTTTTTTTTTGGTTAATTTTTTATTACTTTGGCATATAGACCTAAGAGAGGTATTGCTGGGTCAAAGGGTATGCACGATTTCATAGCTCTTTTAGCATAATTATAAACTGCTGTATAGAATGGCTTAAATCAGTTCAAAACTGCTAAAACAATCCATTAGTTTGCACATTATGCACATTTGGTTAAAGATTTTTTCTTAAGATTTCTTTCAATGAAAGGGAAAGTGATGGGAGAGGGGACCCTAGTGATTCGGTTACAAAAATGGAGAGGAGAGAAGGGGAAGGGAGAAAACAAAAGGAAAATAAAAGAAGCTCACAATCTTTTTTTTTGTTTGTTTTAAAGACATTTGAAAATAAAAAGCTTCAATAAAAAAATGGACAGAAGTAAACAGATTAGCAGAAAACACAATAAGCAAGTCAACTTTGAAAACAATATTTTGAATTGATTATTTACTTTAAAAAGTAAATCTTCATATACAAAAAAATAAGTTTAATGGTCCTTTCCAACTCTGAAGTTATGACCCCTATTTCAGGTTTTATCACCTCTCACCTGGCTTACTGTAATAGCATCCAATTTGATTTCTCAGTCTCTCCATTGCCTCTAGGATAAAATACAAAATCCTCTTAAATAAAGGCTCTGATCTATTTTTTTTTTCAGACTTATACATATACTCCCTTTCAAATATTTTATCTATTAGTCCATAAGCTCTTCCCCAACTCCACATGACATTTTCCATTTCTGTGCTTCTGTCAAGGTCTCTGTCACCCATGCCTGAAATGTACTCAACTACTTACCTTCATCTATCTCTTTATATCCCTAGATTGTGTCAAGGTTTAGCTCAGGTGCTATTCTTGCTCTTCCTCCTGCCCCAAGTGCTTTGTCTTCTTTCCCTCTTGAAATTATATATACTTAGTAGTAAACAAGGTTTAGTAAAACATATGCTCCATGAGGAGAGTATGTTTTCTTTTTACTTCCAATGCTTTATGCATTGTGAGTATTTTATAAAAAGAATTTTAAAAATTCAATCTAAGATTCCTTACAACTCTTAAATCCTATGGTGAAAAAACAGTAAACTTATAATAATGGAAAGGTGATATTCTTATGTCATCTCCCAACATTCTCAGCAAATTCAATCTGTCACAGACATGGTAATACAAATCATGTGGTATCACTATCTTCCGAGTTGCAATGAATGGCCACTGCACAGAGAGCAAAAAAAAAAAAAAAAAAAGTAATTTAGAAGAGTATTTAAAATGAAAAGTATAGAATTTTGGAGCTAGAAAACGAATACAGAACAAGAATCCAAAGGACCCAGAATTAGGAACTATTAACTGTGATTATTTGGAAAAAGTCTTCTAATCTAAGGTGAAAGGATAAATTTATTACTGCTCTCTTGTGCTGGCTTTTACCTAAAATTCACCAGACAGAAAGGAAGAAATGGAATGGGACAATGGAACACTTATCAACTGCTTGTAGGTATTGATTATCTTAAGCTCTTTACACTTATTTGAACCTCACAGCAACTCTAAAAGAAACTGAGGCAAATAGGGTTAACCAACTTGCCCAAGATTACACATCCACTAAGTGCCTGAGGTCACATTTGAATTCAGGTCAATGCTCTTTTGTGCAAAAAAGCTGCCTCAAGGTGAAGTAAGTTTTCTAGAGATTGCTTTCTAATCATTTTCAGAGAAAAGTTACTGGCATTTAAAAAGGCTTCATCTTGATAATGACTGTGCTTGCTAAAACCTATTTCATTCAACAGTAGAGAACAGATGAGGGAACTATGAAGTAATAGGATTGAAAAAGATAAGTTGATTTATAAATGCATCTCTGAATTAGAGTTTCCTCATCAGAAAAATCAAAGATCTGAACTAGCGGATATCTTTAAGGTTCCTTCAGGCTCTTACGGCAATTCTGAAATTTTAAATTTATAAAAAAGCAGTATAGTCTGGATGATATTCAAGATATTCAAAGGATCTCTTAAATGTAATTCAAGAGAGGGAGCATTATATCTCAAATAGTAAATGTGCTCATTAGAAATTCCTTTATTTGAAAGTTCTCCAAGAGAATTTCAATGAACCAAAATGAACAAAATAAATTGTATCCCAAAAAACAATCTAAGCCAGAGGTTGAGTCCTTTGGGTATCACAGATCACTTTGGCAGTCTGGTGAAGCCAGGGATTCTTTTCTCAGAATAGTATTTTTTAACACATAAAATATATAAATTACTAAGTAAATCAATGACATGGAAATAAGATTAAGAATCCCTCATCTAAACCCTAGTGGTTTCTCAACGGACATATCAAGATAAGATGATCCCAATTTTTGCTGATGACTAGCCACTCACCCTCTTGATTTCAGTTCTAAAATATATTATTATATTCTGCCCATACCTTTGTCTACAGACTGCTTTTAATCCCCCACACTCATTAAGTTCTATGAAGACAAGATATCTTTCCTACTTATTCTCTGTGTATCTCTTCTCTTCTGTCTGCATCTCTCTCTCACAACCCATCTCCTACCCCTACCTGCAGGCCAGCCACTCAGGAGAAACCACAGAGTAGGTTAAATTACAGAGCAGATGTGCATTGTCTAACACTGAAATGGGACATGGTCAGAATGAACAGATTGGAAAATTATTTTCCCTGAAGTACCTGTATTTGAATGACATTTAAGAACAAGTAAAGTATAGGCGAAATAGAATATGTAAAACACTGACAAATATCTGAATTAAAATCCTGCAAGTCAATTAAAGTTGTGTAAACCTAAGCAAGTCACTTACCTACTATATTCCTCAGTTTCTTCATCTGCAAAATGAGGATAATAATAGCACTTACCTTGCAGGATTGGAAAGTGCTCAGCTAATCTAAAAATGCTAAATAAACGCTAGCTATAATAATGATTATTATTAATTAGTATTACTGTTGAAGCTCAATTGAAAGATTTGAGGGAGGAGATGTTATTAGAAGAATAAAAAGATAATGGACATTAATAATTTCCAAATAATTACCAATAATTTTAGTTTTGCAGACACGTCATGTTATTCCTTTTCATATACTTTACATTCCAGTCAATCTCATCTCTATCCTCTGTAGTGTTCTCTTCTCTAAAATATAATGTTCTCTGGGAGCAGGTTTCTTGGGGAGCTTCTCGGAGCAGCCTTAGTTTCATTTCAGTGTAATCACCCCAAATGCAGGCAGGAGTTAAAAGTTCAGATCCTTTATTATTTCCTTCAAAATAGCCCGGTTAGCTTTCTTAGAGGCCTCTCTCTCTCTCCTTGGTTCCGAGAGCTCTTGCCGCTAGTCCTTTGTCTCTTCCAGTTTCTGCCTTTAGCTCCCCCTCTGAATCCAAAACCTCCAGCCACCACAAAGGTGGAATATGTGATGACTCTGCCTCTGCCTCCGAGAGTGGGCTTGTGGGCTTCTGTCTTGTGAATCTCCTCTACTGAATCCTGGCTCTGAATCTCCTGAAATCCCCAGCCAGCACTAAGGTGGAAGTTGGAATGAATCTGACTCCGCCTCGGAGAGAGTGGGCTTGTGGGAGCTCCTCCTTATAAATGCTCTCTTAAAGGTGTGAACTCTAATAAGTTGTACTTAAGCATTGTCTCTATCAATTCCAGTAATTTAGCACCTAGTTTCAAGTTGTGGACCCTAACAATCCTCCAAGGCTTTGCACAGCCTGTCCCATTTGTTTAATTTAACAATACCAATACTTGACATTAGTACTCATGTTATCAAAGTTAC
Organism: Antechinus flavipes; assembly: GCF_016432865.1. Taxonomy (NCBI): domain Eukaryota; kingdom Metazoa; phylum Chordata; class Mammalia; order Dasyuromorphia; family Dasyuridae; genus Antechinus; species Antechinus flavipes. The sequence continues at coordinate 667,652,749 of NC_067398.1, forward strand.
CTTGCAGAATATTAAAAGTGAACACGCAACTGTTCAAATGTTATTTCTCAAAGGAACACTATCTTCATATAGTTATATGATTGAAAAGTACAAAGAGAAAAAAAAAAAGATCCCTGAAATTTATTTTGTTGTTTGTTGCTTACCAAGAAATGCATTAAGTTCATGGAGCAAAAGAATATCTTAAAGCAACACCTCCAAAAAGGAGATTTTCAGGCAGGTTAAGATAAAAGAAAATTCTTTGAGAGAGTTCTACTCAATGATTATCTGATAAACCTCAAACAAATCAAAAGGCACACATTCAACCAAGGCCTTGGCTCCTATAATAAAGGATACCTCAGGGAGTAAGCTCCAAATTGAAAGTTTCTATATAGAAAGTGACCATACTTCCAACTGTCACTATTTCAAATAATATTGCAATCATGATCTTTTGGCCTTTCAGAAGCTTTTAGATGAGACCTATGAATAACTGAAAGAGGTAGAACTAAAAATCAGTATCAGAAAAACAAGAAGACTTATGACATGACTTGGGACAAGTAGCCCACCCACATATCAATTCATTTATCTCACAAACACTGCAAGTTGGAAAATGAATAACGATTCAACAATGACCTCCAAAAAACAACCTATAGTTTTAACAATAATACTATCTAAACAATATTTGTATGTTTAAAAGAAGTTGGAAACACTACAGTTTTCAGAAAATCAAACCTGTTAGTGACCTAAAAGTTAAAAAGGAGTCATGTGGTAGATGGAGGGAGAATATATTATAATTCCAAACTATGTATAATATGTATAATACATAACAAATGATAATCAATATATGATCAGAAAAAGCATTGGAGTAGTTATTTGGCCAAAGTAATAGCTAAAAGAAGAAAATCAAGAATTTTCCCCTTGATACACTGACTTAGAAATCTTGGCTACCAATATACAAACATCAAGATCCATCCCTATCTGCCTACAATCATTCTTATTTACTCTTACCCTGTCAATACTACCCCAAGAACAACTCATTATTGATCTGCCTCTTTTCCACTTCCATTGTGCCTGCTGGAACATTTGCTCCATGATTTAAAAACTTCTTCTCATTTATTTTAAAATAGATGAATGATATTTCCTGTTTTTTGATCATCTAGATAGGTTTTCCTCTTCTACCATGAGCTATTCTTCATAATATTTTTTTTTGGGAAAAAAAAAAAAAACGGAGAAAAAAAAAAACAATAACAACAGTGAAACTGATGAAAACACTGAAAAAAAAAAAAAAGACATTCTATGCAATGTTCCACACCTGGCGACCCTTCATCTCCATAAAGCAGTGAAGAGGATATTTTCTCTTAACTCTTCTTTGGAGCCAAACTGGTTTCTTTGTAATTTTGTATTATTCATTTTTCATTTTTGACAATTATTTGCATTGTGTGTGTGAGTGTGTGTGTGTGTGTGTGTTTAAAAACGATGTGTTCTAAGTTGGTTCATTAAGTCTCAATGCTTTTGGGGATTAATAATATTTGCCATTTCTTATAGCATAATAATAAAATGTTTTCCTTTCCTACTTGTATTTTCTGATACTCAGCAATACTTGGCTACTTCCTGATGATACTGCTTTCCTTCACACCCTTTACATTTTCTCTCTTACACCATACCATATCCAATCCACTGTCTTGGGAACCAGCGCTGGAAGATTCCTTGCTCTCCACAGTCACTTCCAGGGTCCCCAGGTTCCACCATCAATTAATCAGCAAGTTCTCCTTGGAGAATGATCCTTTCCAAATTTATTATTCCATGCACATCCTTTGTCTACTGAATCCCAGAATAATATAATTCTTTTTTTAATGATTTTGGTGCCACGCTCACTGTCTTTTTCTCCTACTCAACTTCAACATACTGACCTATGTGAACTACTAAATTTCTCAATCTACTTTTTCCCCATGATTCATTTAACCTTGGAGAATCATCTTGTTCATCTAATCCCAAAATTCTTTTATCTGTTCATAATTTATTATTCTTACATTAACAACTCATATAAAACTATGAGATACTAGTTAATAAGTATTTACTTACTAGGTACTTATTTAATACTCAGTAAGTACAAGTACTTAATAGGAAATGCCTCTTTTCAGTGGAGCCTAGCCTATAAGGACTAACCCTATTCTTAGTTCCCCTTACCTCTCCAATTCATTCCCAGGCCATTTCCTACACTGGATACATTCTTCTCTATTACCTCTCTTAATTCTAGGTGAAAAGAGTTCAAAACGTACAATTTTCCCTACTTTCATAAACTTATCCTGGTTCTGTTTCCAAAACCCCAAACCTATATTAGTCATAACTTTCATCTTCTTAGTTCCTTTTCATGTGCTGTTAAACATAAGTCTGCCACAAATTTATATCATTTAATTCTAACAAGAGAATGCATGTAACAAAGCCGTAAATCTAATCCTCTCTGGCAAATTTGCCATCCTATTCTACTTAGCAACTGATTCAAACATCTGTCAACTGTCCAAAAGCCCTCTTCTCCCATATTCCACATTATTTGGAAATTTTCATTCACTATCTCTTCCTGCACTCCTAATACCAGGAAAGGAAAGCAGTTTTTCTCTTTACCAAAGTAAAACCCTTTATATGCACTTTTCCCATTCCCTTCACTCTTCTCTAGCAGATCATCCCTATTATATCATCTACCCTCTCTCTTTAATCTTTTCCAATCTACCAGATATTTGCTTGCTGCCTTTAAACACACACATCTATCTCTCCATTAATAAAATCCTTATTATCCTATTGTTCTATGACTCAGAGAAACCATCTGAAAAATCATCTAAACTCTATATTTTTTTCTTTATTATCTATCTAATGACCTTTTCTTAACCTGAGCCTTCTTGATTGATTGATAGCATTAAATACTGTTGATGGATCAACTCTTCTTTCTGGATACTCTTTGTAACTAGGCTTGTTTTTTTTTTTTTTCCACATCACTGTTCACTTGTGCTTCTCTTTCCAGCCATCCAATTGCTCCTTTTCATATTCTTTTTTGTCTGATCTCCATCCATGTCTTACTCACGAATACAGTTATATCCACAAAGACTCTGAACTGAGCACCTTGAATAAAATCTTACTTGGTGATCAAGTACACAATGAATTCAATTCTCATTTCTAAGCAGCTAATTCTCAGATCTATATAACTATCCCTAGCATCTCTCCAATGGTATAGTCTCAAATTGACAACTACTTGTCAAGTCCCCAAACACCTGGAAATGGATGGCACATAAACAATGCAAATAACATGTAAAAAGCAAAACACCACATGTTGTCTATTTTTTTTGTTTGTTTCTTCAAAGCCTTCCCTTTTCCAAACCTTACTACATATAAGATCCATCTACACTACTCCTTCCCACATACATTTATTTACACCAAAAGAATTGGTGGAGGTAGTTAGTCTCAAAAGGGTAGATACTACTGGTATCTAGGTAGAACTACTGTGAAGAGCTAGATTTGAGCTAAGTCATGAAAGCAGAGATGACATGGGGAGAGCATACCAGGTATGCAGAGCAATGTCAAAGCTAATGATGATCTCCCCAATCATCCAGACTTACAAACTTGTATCATCCTTGACTCCACACTAACATGTGCTCCACTTATCCAATCTGTTGCCAAGACTCGTTTGTGCATTCAAAACATCTCTTCTTTATGTTCCCTATATCTATAATTACAAAGGCAATCTACAAAGTCTCATCACTTTTAGCTGGGATTATTTCAATAGTTTTCTAAATGATCTCTCTCTTTATGTCAATCCATTTTCATTCAATGGTCAAAGTGATATTCCTACGGCAAAGGTCTACATCTACTCAATATTCCAGTAGCTCCCTATTCCTTTCAAGACTACATATCTTATTTGGCATTTAAAGCTCTTCAATATCCTGGGCCATTTTTATTTGGAACCAGTTCTCTCACACTGGTTCTCTATACAGTCTGTAAGTCAGCCATGTTGGCCAATAACTTGATGTTCCATATTTAGAATAACCAACTCCAGTATTTATCCTAATGTAGAAGCTGTCCCACAGTTGGGATCACCTTTCATCATCTCTGCTTCTTACTTTCTCTGGATTCCTTCAAAACTCAGCTCAATTCCAACCCTTCACAAGAGTTCTTTTCTGGCCTTCCCTTAATTAATATCCTGAGCCTTCATTGGGAACCAATTCTATAAATATCTTGTATATGTATACTTATTTTCATGTTTGTCTCCCTCCTTAGAAAATGAGATCCCTGATTTTTTTCCTTTTATTACCAATATCTTCTCCATACTAATTATTTTTTATTTATCCTGTATATTTCTTATTTATACATTTATATGCGTGCTGTCTTCCATATTAGACTAGATTCCTTAAAAGTAAGAATTTTAAAAGAACACCACAAATTTTTATTTCATTTCCAGTATTTGGCAAAAGGCCTGGAACATAGTAGGTGCTTGAACAATGCACATTAAATTGACCATTTCCAAAGCTTGGCACAATGATTAGAAAAGTGCCTAATATGACTGTGAAATGACCTCTGCACATTGGCTAAGACCAAAGAATTGCAGCGTGATGAGAAGACATAAGATAGATGAGTTATGATATGCACCAATGGAAAATAAGATGAGATCAAAGATGCAATGAAGTATTTATTAGTAGCTATTTCATTATAAGGTTGACAAACACATTCAATAAGCAAAACCCCATGCTAAATGATTTCTTTGACATATAATCTTATCTACAAACTGAACATTTCAACAGAAAGAATTGACTGATGTTAGTGCCATCTCTGATATAAAATTGGCTTCAAAAACTTGGATAAATCCATTCTCACTATTCCACAACCCCCTCCCTACCAGTAGCATTTTATTTTTTCCAATTACATATAAGGACATTTTCAATATTCATTTTTGTAAGATTTTATTTTGAGTTCCAAATTTTCCCCCCTTATCTCCTCCCTCCCCAAGACAGCAAGCAAGCTGAGATATGTTTAAAAGAATTGTATATATTTAACCTATTTCCATTATGTCATGTTGTTGTACATCATTTTTATAGGTCAATATTATTCCATTATATTCATATACCATAACTCATTCAGCCATTTCCTAGTTGATGGGCATCCACTCAATTTCTAATTCCTTGACAATACAAAAAAAAGGTGCTATAAACATTTTTGCACATTTCCCACTTTTAATTATATCTTTGGGACACAGACCAAGGAGTGACATTTCTGGATCAGAGTATGAAGTTTTTTTCCAAAATGATTGGATAGTTCATAATTCCACAAAACATGTATTAGTGTCCCAGTTTTCCCACATCCTCTCTAACAATGATCTTTTTTCTGTCATCTTAGCCAATCTGGTAAGTGTAAGATAATATCTCAGAGTGGTTTAAATTTACATTTCTCTAATCAATAGTTATTTAGAGCATTTTTCCATGTTACTATAGATGTACTCTACAATTTCTTCTTCATTTAAAGAAAAAGATAATGAAAATGTTGGAAGGGCTGTGGGAAAACTGGGACATTAATGCATTATTGCTGGAATTATGAACTGATTTGGTCATTCTGGAGAAAAACTGTGTATACCTTTTGTTCCAGCAGTGTCACAACTGGGTCTGTATCCCAAAGAGAGAGAAGCACTTCCAGTGGGAATCAGAAGAAAAGAACTTGAGTCTTGAAACAATGACTATGTGGTTCACCCTTAATGGAAAGAGAATCCTTTCTAAGATACATAGAACAAAATTTTATGCAGGCTTTGGTGGAGCACCTGGTCAGGAAAATCCTTAATTGCCCAGGAAATCAATTCCTCTTTTAGATCACCCTAACAGGAAGATTTGCTTCCAATTGTGCCTAATTGTGACAATCTAACATACCAATTCTTCTCCTACTTTGACCCTTTGGGAGGAAGCAGAACAAGTTTAATTCCTCTCTTCCATTAATATCCCTTCAAATACTAACACAAAGTCATGTCCTCTTTCAAGCATTACTCACACTATAATGATGCATGGCTCTTTTATGTGTTTGTTTTTTTTAACTTAAAAGTTTTTCTTGGAATCTTCTGTTTCTTCCATCACCATATTTATATCAACTATCCATTCCATTCACCCTCCTAGAGAGCCATTCATTCCACTGGAAACAGTATTTCTTAAGAGAAGAAATTAAATCAGTACAACTGATCAACACACTGTCCAAAAACATGTTATGGTTAACATCTGTGGATCTATCGTCTCCACAAAGGTATGTATCCTCTCTCATCTCTTCCGGTCTTCCTTGATCTTTGGTGTAATTATTGTATACATTAGTTCATAAAGATCTTTCCATGCTTCTTTGCATTCAATACACATAATCATTTCTTAGAACATAGTAATATTCCATTACATTTATAAACCAAAATTTGTTTAGCCAATCCATTATCAATGGACATCTGCTTTGTTTCCAATTCTTTGCTATCTGAAAAAGAAATGTGGATTATAAATACTTTGGCAGATGGATTCTTTAAGATATAAATCTAGTACTGGAATCTATGGCTCCACGTATATATTAATTTTATTTTTATGATTCCAAATTGCAATCCAAAATGGATGCATGAATTCACAGCCCCACCAATAATGTGATGGAAGTGTGGTTTATCCTTCTACAATCTCAGCAACATGGATTGTGGCAAATTTTTTTTTGAGGCGGGGGAAGGGAGGGAAGGAGAAAGAGAAGAAGCATGCCAATTTGTAGGATGTAAAGTAAAACCTCAAGATTGTTTTGATTTGCATTTCTCTTACTATTAGTGATTTATAACTTTTTTTTCATGTGGTTTCTCTTTTGAGAACTATTCATGTTCTTTAAACACTTTATATAGTGGAGACTAGCTACATAAATATATATGACTAATTAATGGCCAATTTCCTCCCCACACACATATATGTTTGTATATATGTTAATTTGACATATCTTGGATATCAAATTGTTAGCCAACAAATCTTATACAATTTTCCCCCTTATTAATTAGTTCCCTTTATTGTCCTAAGTGCATTAATTTTGACTATACAGAAGCTAATCAGTTTTATCTATTTATCTTTTGTAATTACCCCTTTAATCTTTTGTTTTATTAACAAAATACTCTTCATAGTTGTGAAAAGTATATGATACATCTTTTCTAATTTTTAAAAATAATACGATCTTTAAAAGTTGACCAATTTTGGCTCGAGAAATTTTTATGAAACCTTATCTTGAATCTGAGCCATAGTGTTTCTGGTAGCATTCTTTGGCCTTGTGTGTGATGGCACAGTGCAAAATGTGCATGTTGTATGTTTAGAATAAAGACTGCATTGAAGTTGTATGACAGAATATGGGCAAGTGCTGCCAGAAATAACTCAAGATTCATTATACACTTGACTTTGAATTAATTTTTGGTTGTTGCATGTTCAGAAACTTTTTACTATTGTCAATTTTTTTTCACAACCTCCATATTAAATTAGGTTGTGAAAGTTTAAAAAGTTTTGATTTACAAGCCATTTTCCAATTGATAAATGGTCAAAGGATTTGAACAGACAATTCTCAGGTGAAGAAATTGAAACTATTTCTAGCTACACGAAAAGATGCTCCAAGTCATTATTAATCAGAGGAATGCAAATTAAGACAACTCTGAGATACCACTACACACCTGTCAGATTGGATAGAATGACAGGGAAAGATAATGCAGAATGTTGGAGGGGATGTGGGAAAACAGGGACACTAATATATTGTTGGTGGAATTGTGAATACATACAGCCATTCTGGAGAACAATTTGAAACTATGCTCAAAAAGTTATCAAACTATGCATACCCTTTGATCCAGCAGTGTTTCTACTAAGCTTATATCCCAAAGAAATCTTAAAGAAGGACCTGTATGTGCAAGAATGTTTGTGGCAGCCCTTTACGTAGTGGCCAGAAAATGGAAACTGAGTGGATGCCCATCAATTGAAGAATGGCTGAATGAATTGTGGTATATGAATATTATGGAATATTATTGTTCTGTAAGAAATGACCAGCAGGATGATTTCAGAAAGGCCTGGAGAGACTTACATGAACTGATGCTGAGTGAAATGAGCAGGACCAGGAGATTATTATATACTTCAACAACAATACTATATGATGATCAATTCTAATGGACGTGGCCATCTTCAGCAATGAGATGAATCAAATCAGTTCCAATAGAGCAGTAATGAATTGAACCAGCTACACCCAGCAAAAGAACCCTGGGAAATGACTAAGAACCATTACATAGAATTCCCAATCCCTTTATTTTTGTCCGCCTACATTTTTGATTTCCTTTACAGGCTAATAACACACTATTTCAAAGTCCGATTCTTTTTGTACAACAAAATAGCTGTTTGGACATATATACTTATATTGTATTTAATTTATACTTTAACATATTTAACATGTATTGGTCAACCTGCCATCTGGGGGAGGGGATGGGGGAAGGAGGGGAAAAATTGGAACAAAAGGTTTGGCAACTGTCAATGCTGTAAAATTATCCATACATATAACTTATAAATAAAAAAGCTATAATTAAAAAAAAGCAATATACAACAAACTGGGGAGGGGGGAGGGGGGAGAGGGAAGGAAGCATTTATTAAGTGGCTACTATTTTCCAGGGACTGTTAAAACATTCCATACCCTCAAGGAACTCACAATCTAATGAAGGAAATAGCAAGCAAACAAAAATGTATAAACAAGCAATGTAGAGATAAAAGAGAAAACAATTAAATGGAGGGAGAAAGTAGTAGAATTAAGATGGACTGGGAAAAGCTTTTGATAGGAGATTTTAATTGGAATGTCAAGGAAGCCAAGGAAGAGTATTCCAGGTATGGGGGCAACATTTTCTTCTAAAATGACCAGACATGAGAGAGATGGAGTGTCTTGTCCAGGAAATAATAAGAGTGCTTGTTTTCAATATTACAAGATGGAAAAATTGGAAGGAGGGGCTGGGAAAGGGAGGAGATATAGAATAAAGCATAAGCAGATGTGAGAGAAGAGGATGCTTGCTAGGTTATGAAGGACTTGAAGATTTTGAATTTTATTATGGAGGTGATAAGAGAGCCACTTAAGTTTAATGGAGGGTGGATGGAAGAGAGATGGATATGGTAGTATCCATAATTTAAGAAAACCACTTTGTTGGCTGAATGGAGAATGGACTGAGAGACTTCTAATAGGCAAAATACCAGCAGGCTATTACAATAGAACAAGCATGAAATGAGTCTTAGCACCCAGAATATTGGCACTATCAAAGCAAAGAAGGGAAACCTATTTGAAAAATATTGCAAAGGTAAACGAACCAGATCTTGAAAAGAGATTGACAATAATATCTTTATATCTAGTTAGCTATATTTCCTTTTTTTGAGGCTTTATTATTTCTCTTCTCTATTTGGTCTTCTCAGTTTAGATTGTTTGTATTTGTGAAAGCATGGTTATTTTTCTTTTATATTCTCAGTTTTATTCTGATAATTGTTTTTCAAAAAAAAATTTCTAGTTTTGCTGTGATTTTATCCTGGTTATTTTATTTTTTTATTAATTTTTTGAGGGGTGAGTCTTCTTTTAATAATAACAATAATAATATCTAAAGACTTATCAATTGTTCTAATCTTTTCAAAAAAATTTTAATTTTTTTTTCTATTTTTTGATTTCCAAATTTATTTCTCCTATAACTTTTAACAATTTCTTTTTTGGTACTTAATTTAAGGTAGTTTTTGGACTTCCTAATCTTTAAAAAAACAGATTCAACTTATTAATTCTTATATTGTCTATTTTGTTAATTTATGCTTATGGTGAGTAAAAACTCACCATCATCACATCACCACCACCACCACCATCACCACCAAAATCAAAAGAGAATTTTGCAGAAGTATAAAGAAAAAGCATGGCTTCAAAAGAAAAAAGATGACAGGACAAATTAACTCCATTTCTTGACAAAGGTGAGAAGGCCACAAGAATTGCATATATTTTCAGAATTTTTGAAGGTCATTGTGTTTGTCTGTGCTTGTTTTTTTTTGTCTTTTAAAAATACTACTTGTTACAAAATATGGTTCACTAGGTTAGGAGCTCAGAGGAAAATAGATTGTTATGGTAATGTAAAAAAACAAAATTGGGAGCAAAAAAACATTTAAGAAATAAAAATGTTGATAAAGGGATTTCTTACTCACTATGGACCTTTAGACTCCGATAAAAGTTATTTCTTCTGGTTTTGTAATGATCTTAAATTTTTTATCTTTTTCTTTATTGATTTGACTTTCTGCTTTTTCTTCTATTTTACTTTCAGATTAGTGAAAGGGTTTGCCAATTTTGTTTGTCTTTTCAAATAAACAGTTTTTAATTTGATCACTTTTTAGTTTTTTTACCTCTTTTGTAATTCTCAAGATTTCTTCTTACTTTGACTTGCTAATTTAAAAAAAAATGCATGTCCTTTTCCATTTTGCTAGTGTACTTTGAAAATTTATTGAACTAAATATAATAAGAAAAAACAGAATAGAAAAAAGGCAGAAAAGGAAAATAAAAAAACAAAACATTGTCATGTGCCCAACAGAATATCAGGGAAGATTCAAAATATATAACAATAAGTTTCCATTTCAAAAAATATATATATATTACAATAGGAAACATTATATTCACGAGTGTTCATCTTTGCTTTCTTGTAGATTATTCTTTTGATCTCTGCTGAGCATTTTTTACTTTGTTCTTATTAAGAGAGGAAGGGAGTTTTATTGCAGATTTTGTTGTTTTTGCTTTGTCTGATATCTTTAATGGATGTGCAGGAAGACGAATTCTTCACCAAATAAGGAATAAAGTAAATTATAAAAGAGCAAACAGATAATCTTTATTTCAAGAATATTGAAAAGCCTTTGCATAAACAAAATATATACAGGATAGAAGGGAAATATTTAAATATTTAAAAAAATCTTTCCAACAAATTTCTCAGATAATGATTTGGTATATGTGACAGATAGATATAACATAAAAACACATAAGACCAAAAGCCATGCAAGTGTTCAACAGATATAAGCAAACGGTTCTCAAAAGAAAAACTGCAAAATATTAACAATTTTATGAAAGAAGAAAAGTGAAAATCTAAACAATCCAAAGATTCAACTCACTTCTAACAAACTCACAAAGATGATAAAAGACAAGAAAAGTTAATGTTGGAAGCTTTTTGGAAAGAAAAGAAAAGCAGACTAATGAAAGTTTACTTTTTTATTTTTCTAATTTATTTTTAACATTCACTTTAAAGGGAGATAAGGGAAAGGAGAAGGAAGAATGGAAAAGGGTAATCATGAAAGAGAGAAAAAAAACATGCCTCAATCTGTGCTTAAAGAGTTTATTAGTTCTTTCTCTGGAAATAGACAAGCATTTACCATCATGAGTCCTTTCAAACGTTGTCTTAATCATAGTAGCTAAGTCTTTCACAGGTAATCATACTGCTATTACCCCGTATGTTCATTTGATTTTGATCACTTCGTTTTATAAGCGTGGCCAGATTTTTCTGAAACCATTCTATTTTTATAGCACAAGTATTCTGCCTGGATCATATTTCAATTTGTCAATCACCCCAAAACTGATGAGCATTCCCTTAATTTCAAATTCTCTGCCACTACAAAAAAAAGTGTTATTAACACTTTTTTTTTTTTTAATCTCTTTTTCAGATACAGAGCAAGTAATAGAATTTCTGGGTCAAAGAGGGTAGAGTTTAGAGTCCTTTGGGCATAGTTCCAGATAATTCTCCAGAATGACTGGACCAGTTCACAACTTCACCAACAATGTACTACAACACTGCAATGTTAATGAAGGCAAATGAAAGATTTATTACAACCATTCTGGAAAGCAATTTGGTGGAAAATCTCTTTTCTTTTGCCCTGGAAAATTCTACTTATAAGCTTACATCCCATCCCAGGGATGTCACTGGAAAAACAAAAGGTTCCACAAACACCAAAATATTTATAACCACACTTGTGGTAGCAAAGAAATGGAAATGAAACAGATGTCCTCAGACTGTAAAATTACTAAACAAATGGTGGTATATGAATTTAAAAGGATATTTCTGTGCCGTGTGAAATGACAAAAGAGAAAAAAGCATGGAAAGACTTACATTCAAAGTAATGTAAGCAGAGTCAAGTAAACAAAACATACAATGATTAAAATAAGTGGGAAGGGGAAAAAACTCACCATAACATAATCAAAAATTAATGCTGCAAAATTCCAAAAAGCAATCGTGGCCCCTAAAAAAAGACAATGAAAAGAAACTACCACTCTCTCCCTAATTCTTTGAGTAGGGAAGGAATTCATGTCACACTTCATGTGATGACTTTCTATTCGCCTATCTTTTACTGGTTTTACTGGTCTTTTCCCTCTGTTTTCTTTCTTTCTTTTCTTTTTTTTAATTTATTTGTTCTAAGGAATAATTCTTAAGGGGAGAGGTCTTTGGAAAATCTAAGTGATATAAAAATTTTATCAATTAAACTTCATAACATGATAAATGTGGAAATATCTTTAGAAGAATTGCACATGTTTAACCTATATGGGATTACTTGTCTAGAGGATTGACAATTGAGGTTGGGGGAAGGAAGGAAAAAAAATTTGTAACATGAGGTTTTGCAAGGGTAAATGTTGAAAACTATCTGCATGTATTTTGAAAATAAAAACCTATTATTAAAAAAATTACATGAAATGAAAAAAAAAACTACCTTTATGATTAAAAAATAAAAAGTTCCAAGAGCAGAGTGGACTGAAGTTGGGCTGAAGTGGTATTGATTTCCTCTTGAATGAAAGGAAAATCTTGACTACCCTAGCCATTTATCTGGCACTCCTGTTCAGCTACAAGCCAAATCTGAGCTTCTATGATTCAGGTTTTGGAAATGAGTATTTTCCAATGCCTCTGAACTTTAGCTAAGGTAGTCCTTATGAATAGACAGTTAATCAATGGACTCGAACTCCCATCCAGCTTGGTAAAAGGTATTAGAGTTTTCATGCCACTAGCATATTTTTCAAGAACCCGGGAGGTTATATGGCAAAATATTTTATAAATAGCAGAAACTTCAGTGTCAATACCTGAACATCAAGATTGTTTAATTGTATTTCAATTGTATTTCAATCCTCGGTCCCTAAGCATAATGCTCTCACTTATAAAAGACTACTGAATAAACAAGTACTTATCAGATACTTATTACTTGAAAGCAATGTAATATACTAATGCAATATCAAGGCATAAAACCCAAGGTCAAGCCAAAATGTTATTGAAGCCACTTCTCCAAAGCCGCATGATGATGAAAGATGTCTCTTTCTTTTGTGTATCCTTGAGCAACCTGAGATATCTGAGAAAGTAATTGTTTGGGGGAATTTCAGAAGCATGCCTAATATATGGATGGGAGTAGGCGGAGAGGGAAACAGGGAAGATGGGAGGGAAAGGGAAAGGGGAAGAGGAGAGGAGAAAAAGACTACTCCCCTAACACTTTTGAATAATAATAGAATGAATTAACCAGTCATAGCAAGCCTATCTGAAAAGCTCTATCCCACACACAGTTCTACCTCACGGTAATTCCCAAACATTTTTTTAAATATCAAATTATGTGCTCCAAGCATTCAATGGCAAAATAGGAGTCCCTCATTCAAGGTTAATTTTGAGCAAGGGACTTTTCCAAAGAGGAAAAACAAAGCTTTTCCCTAGGTTTTACATGTTAGCATATTGGGGAAAAAAAAAAAAAAAACTTAAAACAGTAAACTCATATTGAACAATATACTACACTCTACCCAGCATCAGGTCTCCTTAAGCCATTAAAAGACTTCTTTTATTTAAAATCTTCTTTACCTCCTCTACCCTCAATCACAGAATTTCAGAATTCAAAGCAACCTAAGTTACCATCTAGTCCAACATATACTTGGAAAATAATTCCCTCTATAACATAACTAAGTGGCCTTTATTTGAAGGTTTTTTGATGAGATGGAAACAACTATCTATCAAAGCAGGATATTTTATCATTGTATAGCTCCAGTGGAGAGTGTTTATTTCAAACCTAAAATTTCCAAAATACCAGCAGAAACATTTATATAGAACCTACTAAGTGATAGGCACCACTAATAAGCACTTTACAATTATCTCATTTGATTCTCACAATAATCCTGGGTGATGCATATTATTTCCTCCATCTTAAAGATAACAAAACCCAGGCAAACAGAGGTTAAGTGATTTGTCCAGAATCACGATGCTAATAGGTGTCTGGTTGGATCTAAATTCTGGTATTCTTGCCTCAAAGCTAGACACTATCCATTGGGCCCCCTAGATGCCCAATAATTAAAATACATAAGATACACAAGTCTTTCAGAGTCTACTTTTCATTCCATCAAAACATCTCAACATTCCCCAATCTTTACATGCTTTGAGTCTATCATTGTGGTTGGTTGTTCAATTTATTTGTCTATCTCACCACAAAATGTAACACTCACAAATGAACAAGATATTCCAGACAGTGCCTGAAAAGTACAGTAGGATTACAAACTCCTTATATTCCATTAAACTATTCCTTTTTTAATGCAGCCTAGAGTTAACTTAGCATTCTGGCTGCTTAATGACTTATGTTGCTTTCAAGTCCACTAAATCCACAGATATCTTTTAATTTTGAAATAAAATGTAAGAATTTATATTCACCCCTGTAAACTTTAAATCATATTTGTCAAACCATTCTGGATGATCTATTTTTCATTCTTACTGTCAAGAGAGATATTAACTATTTTTCCCAGCTTTCTGTCATGTACAAAATGAGTAAGCATAATATGTATCTATATATGCCATCTATTCAAGAAATTGATAAAAATGTTTAGCAGCATAAAGCAAAGCATGGTTTTCCTGACTAATAAGTTCCAATTTAAGTATTCATAACTATTCTTATGATCTGGCTACTAAAGTAGTTCCAAACCTACCTATACACCTCTTCAACTTTTCCACACAAATTACATGGCAGACAAACATTGGTTCACATTCTTAAAAACTGAAGGGACTCCAGAAGTCATCCAGTCCAAATGCATTTATAAAATTCAGCTAAACTGTACTTACAGCTTTCCCCTGATCTACCAGTTGTATAAACCTGTCAAAAAAGGAAATAAGGTTAGTCTGATATGACTTGTTCTTGTGGAAGCCAGGGCTAGTCCTTTATGATCATTGATTCCCTTTCTAAATTTTACCAATTAATCTTTTAAATACATTCTAGAATTACTCCTATTGTCAAAGTAAATGTTCTTGGACAATTGATTCTGTTCCTTTCTGAATGTGACAGCATCTGTCCTTTCCTAATTTTGTAGCACTTTCTCCATTGTCTAAGATCTTTCAGAGATTTTAACAGTGAGATAGTTTTATTTCAAAGACTGTTAACAGTGATTCAGTAATCAAATCAAAACACATTTGGTTTCCCCCCTCCCAATAACTAAGCATAGTTTTTATGTGCCTTAAATTTAAGACAATGATTAGGTAATTATTATAAATCCTTACTTCTCTTTAGTTCCTCTCTCAGCATTTCTTAAAGTAACATCTCATACTTTGGTATTCATTCTTACCTTGTTTTCACCTTAAGTATGTAACTTCTATTCTGAATGCCTATCTCATAAAACTAGAAAGATTATTTTAGTGTCTTTTTAAGGGTACACAATTACAGAGAGCATAAAATATAATAATATTTAATGAACTAGTATGGGGGCTTAAGTTAGTGAAAAAGAAGTTTACTTTTATTCACAAGAAATAAATCATCCAAACATTCCCTTGGATTTGCCTAGAAAACAGAAAACTAAATATAAATAAATCAAATGACAGACTGAGGGGAGCTTACAAATAAAACTCACCAAATACCTTAATATCTTGCTATGTGTCTGGTTCTATTTCTTATAACCCTATTACATATCCATGCAGTTTACAAATGAAAATTAGCTGGTATGGGGTAGTGGATAAGAATCCACGAACACTTGGGTAGGAGTGCCATGTCTTAATGCCTACTGGTCATACTTTAGGCAAGTCACTGAACCTTTCAGTGTCCCAAGCAACTCTCCAAGACTCTCTTGTTGGCCGTACTCACTGATATAGAGAGTATTTTCTAACAGGAAATATGACAATGAAACCAGAAATTCAAAACAAAAAGGGTATGAGGTTAATACATTGATTTGTCTTTAACTTCAGGAAATCTATAGGCTTGAGTCAAAATGAAAAAAATTTCCAATCAAACTAGCTTAATTTAGAAGGGCAAAAGATCACTGGGATTTCACTTGATGGACCTGACTTGATAATTAATTTGCAACATCTCTAGAAAATTCATTTAATCTCATCTATAAACAGCAGAAACAACTCATGGTGTCAAGCTATTGACCTTAATGCATCATCACAGAACAGTTGTCACTATTGGATTAGTGTTATATGTTTACTCCGATTGTAATTCTTTATGACTTCAAGGACTATAGCAGGCACCTTCTATTCTTCACTATCTCTCAAAATCTATCCAAATTTATGGTCATTGTTTCCATGATACTGTCTATCCATCTCATTCTCTGTCGTCCCCTTTTCCAATACCTGAATTTTTTCCAATTAATCCCATATTCTCATTATGTGATCTAAGTTTTTAAGCTTCATTTTCAGTTTTTGACCTTCCAGTGAATTGCCTGAATTAATTTCAGTATTGACCTATTTCATCTCTTTGCTCTCCAAGGGATACTCAAAAGTTATCTCCACCATCACATTTTGAGAGTCAATTATGTGGAGCTTTTCTTATATTCCAATTCTCACAGCCACATATTGATGGAAAAACCTCTGCCAGAGACATCTACTCTGCCTTTTAGTATGCTGTTCACATTTGCCATAGTTTTCCTTCCAAGGAGAAAGCATCTTTTAAATTTCACCACTGACATCACTATCTATAGTGATCTTTTAGCTCAAGAATATTAAATCTGAATATAAAGACTATAAAATTTGGAAGGAAGTAATGGGACCAATTGCCACAGTCTTTTTCATGTTAAGCTTCAAGCCAGTTTTTACATTCTCCTCCATTACCCTCATCAGAAGTTTTATTAATTACTCTTCACTTTTTGTCATCAGAATGTTATCATCTGCCTGAGATGATGTTTCTCCTGGCAACCTTAATTAGGACTTTTGATTTATCTAGTCTGGCATTTCACATGAAATATTCTGCATATGAGTTAAACACAAAAGATGCCAATACAGACAGCCTTGTCGTGGTCCTTTTCAATCTTAACCCAATGAAGTGTTTCATGTTCAGTTTTAACCATTGTTTTTTTGGCTTGCATTCAGACTCCTCAGGAGAGAATTTTAACGTCATTTGGTACTACTCTCATCTCTTTGAGATCTTGGCGTTAGGGCAGGAGGCAGAGCCCAGATACCTAAGTTCTCTCACAAACCCCTCCAAATACTTTTAAAAAATGGGTCTAGAACAAATCTCAGTGTAGCACAACCTGGGCTCCAAAGTGGCAGCAATCTCCAGACCACAAAGCCCAAGGACAACTCAGCAAGAAAGGTTTGACATATTAGGTATGAGGGGAACCCCAGTCCAGGAGTGAGCTTTGGAAGGTGACGCAGAAGCACTGCTCCTATGGTGACCAATGAATCGACAATCCATTTCTTGTTTTCAGGAGATCTCAGCTCACAGGTGGGGAATGGGAAGGGTGATAACTGGTCAGATGGAGATTGCAAGGGCTTTTTGCTGGCATAATGGCAAGACTACTGCTTTGCCCATACTCACATCTGTGTAGCAGCGCTTGCTTACAGTATAGGTTCCCTAGAAGGATCTATGAAAACAGCTACACAAAATCCCTGAAGCTTGGGATACCGCATGCTCCACCCTACAAATAGCACTACTTTAACAGAGTTTTATTAAAAGCTAAGTGATAGGCTAGGGAAATGAGTCTACAGAAAAAGATTCTGACCATAGAAAGATACTCTGGTGACACACTGCCAGAAGAAGATAATAAAGTCAAAGCTCCTACATCTAAAGCCTCCAAAAAAAAAAAAATAAATAAGAAATTAGTCTCAGGGTATGGAAGAGCTCAAAAATCTGAAAATCAAGTAAGTAGAAGAAAAACAGTGAAGAGAAATGAGAGTGATGCAAAAGGAAATAGAAAATGCTAATAAAGAAGAATATTTTAAAAAGCAAAATTGGCCAAGTAGGAAATGAGGTACCAAGGCTCACTGAGAAAATAACTTTTCAAAAATTAAAATTGAGCAAACAGAAGCTAATTAATGACTTCATGACATTAATGAAATCAAGATACATGCAAAAGAATGAAAAAAAAATAAAGGGGGAATGTGAAATAACTCATTGGAAAACAACTGACCTAGAAAATAGATGTAGGAGAGATAATTTAAAAATTATTAGCCTACTCGAAAACCACGATCAAACAAAAGAGGCCTGGACATCATTTTTAAAGAAATTATTAAAGAGAACTGTTCTGATATTCTAGAACCAAAAGGATAAAAGAAAAACTGAAAGAATCTACCAAACATCTTGAAAACTCCCAGGAATATTAAAGCTATATTACTACTTTCAGGTCAAGGAGAAAATATTGTAAACATACAGAGAAGCATTCCAGAAGCAATGGAATCAGGATTACAACCAAGACTTAGCCATCTAACAAAACTGCACGTAATCCTTCAGGGGAAAAGGCAGATAGTAGATGAAATATAGGATTTTTGAGTATTCATGATAAAAAGACCAGAGCTGAATTCAGAAAATCTGATTTTCAAATACAGGACCCAGGAGAAGCATAAAGAAATAATATCAAGAAAGGGAAATCATAAGAGACTTATGGTTTATTTACATTTCTATATGGGAAGATGATATTTATTCCTCATTATTTTGGCAGTCAAGAGTGTATAATATATGTATGTATGTATATATATATATATTTGTATATATGTAGAGAGAAGGAGAGACAAAAACAGACAGGTGTGAAGTGAATACAAAGGGATAATATCTAAAAACAAATCAAATAAAGGAG
The DNA here is from genome assembly GCF_016432865.1 of Antechinus flavipes. NCBI lineage: Eukaryota > Metazoa > Chordata > Mammalia > Dasyuromorphia > Dasyuridae > Antechinus > Antechinus flavipes. Next base: position 667,671,757 of record NC_067398.1, read on the forward strand.
TGAGAAGTACTGGAAAGGGAAAGATAGAATGGCATTGATTATCTGCTAGAAAAGAAGCAAGGAAAAGCTTTTACAATGGAGGGGGGAGAGAAGGGAAGTGAACTTTATTTTCACTTAGTAAACTACACATTCAATATGAATAGAGAAATCTATCTTACCGTAACCAAATCAGTTCCAATAGTGCAGTAACGAATAGAACCAGCAGCACCCAGCCAAAGAACTCTGGGAAATGAGCATGAATCACTACATAGAATTCCCAATCTCTCTATTTTTGTTTGCCTGCATTTTTGATTTCCTTCACACATTAATTGTACACTATTTCAAAGCCCAATTCTTTTGTACAGCAAAATAACTGTATACATATACATATATTGTATTTAACATATACTTTAACACATATAATATATATTCACCAACCTGCCATCTAGGGGAGAGGGTAGGAAGGGAAGGAGGGGAAAAATTGTAACAAAAGGTTTTGCAACTATCAATGCTGAAAAATTACCCATGCATATATCTTGTAAATAAAAAGCTATTTAAAAAAAAAGAAAGAAATCTATCTTACCCTGCAGAAAATTATGAAGTTAAGGGGATTTTAAAAAGGGGAAAGGGTAATAGAAGAAAGAGCACATAGTGGGAGTATTGGTCATAAGCAAAACATTTTTGAGGAAAGAGGGTAAAAGAGAGAATAAAATAAACAGGAGAAAAATACAGTTAGCAAAAGTAATTATGAAAAAAATTTTAAAGCAAGTTTCTCTGATGAAGGCCTCATTTCTCAATTTCTTATAGGGAACTGAGTCAAATTTATCTAAATACATAAATGTCCATTCACTAATATGGTTGAATAAATTGTGATGTGGTATTATGGAGGAATATTATTGTTCTACAAGAAATAATAAGCAGTATGCTATCAGAAAAACCTGGAAAGTCTTCCAGGAGTTCAAGCAAGTGAAATGTGCTGTGTATAAAGTAAAATAGCAAAGTTGTGTAATGATCAGCTGTGAATAACTTTGCTTTTTTTAAGAATACAATAATCCACTACTATGAAGGATTGATGAAAAATATTATTCAAATCTAGTGAAAGAACTGATTTGTGTCAATACAGCTTATAGCATTTTTTTTTTGCTTTATTTCTCTTTTCTTTTTAAATAAACAGAATAAGAAAAAAAAAATACAGAAAAAGAATACAAGAGAGAACATTCTCATGTGCCCAGCAGAACAGAGAGAATTCAAATATATGACAACAAATTACCAGTTCAATAAAGTATCTTAGTAGAAGAAATTATATTCACAAGTGTCCATCTTTTCTTTACTTCCATGTAAAGTGTTCTTTTGTCCTCTGCTGCACACCTTCCCCTCCCCACTTTTATCTGCACTCACCCCCAAGCAGGCTATAATTAAGAAAGGACATATTGTGTATATATAAATAGGTAGATACACACACCCCTATCTGCTGACTCTTTGCTTTGATTCTGCTCCTTAACTTGCTTGCTATTACTGAATCCCCCCTCCACCCAGGATTTCTTCCCTTGTCTTCTTACTTCCCCCCTTTGCTTCCTCATCCGCTCATTCTCTTCCCACCCTCCCCATTTCTTTATAAATTTTGGAGGATGCTATATCCTTCACGATGTATATGTAGAGTTGCTATTTAACCTATTCCCAATGTGACTATATTTTCAGAACTATGAGCCCTCCTCTACTCTCTAACATTAGAGTCTAATGTCTCTATGTTTATTCTTCTGAACTTCATTTGTATAACATAATTATTATTTTTACCTTAACTCTGCTCCAATATTTCTTTTGAGCTACTCTTTGTTTTTTTAAATAGCCTTTTATTTACAAGAATCAGACTTTGAAATAGTGTACAATTAACCTGTGAAGGAAATCAAAAATGCAGGCAGACAAAAATAGAGGGATTGGGAATTCTATGTTGTGGTTCACACTCATTTCCCAGAGTTCTTTGGCTGGGTGCTGCTGGTTCTATTCGTTACTGCACTATTGGAACTGATTTGATTCATCTCATTGTTGAAGAGGGCCACGTCCATCAATTTTCATGTCATATAGTATTGTTGTTGAAGTATATAATGATCTCTTGGTCCTCTTCATTTCACTCAGCATCAGTTAATTTAAGTCTCTTCAGGCCTTTCTGAAATCATCCTGTTGGTCATTTCTTACAGAACAATAACATTCTATAACACTCATATACCACAATTTATTCAGCCATTCTCCAATTGATGGACATCCACTCAGTTTCCAGTTTTTGGCTACACAAAGAAGGCTGCACAAACATTCTTGCATATACAGGTCCCTTTCCCTTCTTTAAGATCTTTTTGGCATATAAGCCCAATAATAACACTACTGGATCAAAGGATATGCACAGTTTGATAATTTTTTGAGCTTAGTTCCAAATAGCTCTCCAGAATGGCTGGATGTGTTCACAATTCCACCAACAATGTATCAGTATCCCAGTTTCCCTACATCCCCTTTTGAGCTACTCTTGTTGATGAGCTACACTGTTAATATTAATATTAAACATATGGCATACAGGTAAAAAAAAATTTGTCCATATTAAATTCCTTGAAATTCATCTTCAATATTGGTTTTTACATGTTAAATTTTCTACTAAATTCCAATTTCTTGATAGAAAACCTGAAAGTTTGTTGAATGTCCATTTTTTCTCATTCAATAACATGATAATAATAATTAAATTTGGCAATAATATACCTGTGTTCTCCACAAACAATCTTGTTGAGGTGATGATTGTTAAGTTTTTTTTTCTACTTCTATTTTCTCCTCATGTTCTATCTCACGTTTTATCATCATGCCAGGGCAAATTTTTCTTGAATTATTTCTTGCATATTGTGTCAAGGTTCTTTTTTGGTCACAACCTTTAGGCAGTTCAGTTATTCTTGTATTTTCTCTACTGATCTGTTCTCCAGATCTGTCATTTTTCTTATGTTTTACATTGTGTTCTATTTTTTCATTCTTTAAAATATGTCTTATTATTTCTTGGTCTCTTATATCTTTATTGGCTTCCCATTGCCCAATTCTATTTTTCAAAGAGTTATTTTCATCTTTAAGATTCTATCTCCATCAAAAAGAGTAGCTCAAAGGAAATATTGGGGCAAAATTAAGGTAAAACTAGTAATTATGTTATACAAATGAGGTGCAGAGGAAAAACAGACACAGAAGCATTTTTTCATAGTTGTTTTTCTTGGATGGTTTTTTTATTTTAGTTTTCCCTCAATGTCTCTCATTTGACTTTAAATCCTTTTTTAAGTTCTATAAATTGTCTCTGGGCAGAAAAGCGTATCATATTACTCTTTGGAGTAGGTTTTGTCACTTAACTCCAAATGCCTTAACCAAAAAAAAAAAAAAAAAAGTATTAGTGTAAGCACCTCTAATTATGAAGAGGGAGATAATGCCTCTAGTTTTATTTGAGCTCTCCACTCTGACTTGGAATCCCAAACCAAGGGCTTCTCCCTTCAGCAAGTGTCCACAGCCAGCAGCATCCCTACCCCCACTGTCTCTGCATTCAAGGGTATGTTGCTTTCTTCTTACCCAGGGCTACCTCTCAGCAACACAATTGGGTCTGGCATTCATGATCCCTCAAGTCTTCCTGGACTTAGACCCTGACTCCACAAACAGCCCAGGAGGTAAAAATCTCGTGGTTCCTGTTGAGGTTTCAGCCACACCCAGCTCATCCCAGGGCTCCCCACTTGATGTTGCACTACACACAGGTTAATCCCCAACATGGGGGTCATTCTTCAGATTTTCTCTGTTTGAACCAGGGAACCCCTAGTCTTCTTGATTTTTCACCAGTCTATGTTCCAAATTTGTTCTATTTATGGGAGAAATCTGGAGACCTTGAAATTTACCAAACTACTCTGCCATCTTCCTAGAATGCTCCCTCTTTTAACATGACTTCACATGGATCTTTTCAATGGGATGAGGGGGAGGAGGAAGAGAATCTGGAACTCAAAATTTTAAAAAACAAATGTAAAATTGACCACAACATAGAAAATTTTGATTATATCAAATTGAAAAGTTTTTGTACAAACAAAACAAATGCAAACAAGATTAGAAGGGAAACAATAAACTGGGAAAACATTTTTACAATCAAAGGTTCTGATAAAGGCCTCATTTCTAAAATATATAGAGAATTGACTCTAATCTATAAGAAATCAAACCATTCTCCAATTGATAAATGGTCAAAGGATATGAACAGACAATTCTCAGACGAAGAAATTGAAACTATTTATAGACATATGAAAATATGCTCCAAATCATTATTAATCAGAGAAATGCAAATTAAGACAACTCTGAGATACCACTACACACCTGTCAGATTGGCTAGAATGACAGGGAAAGATAATGGGGAATGTTGGAGGGGATATGGGAAAACAGGGACACTGATACATTGTTGGTGGAATTGTGAACACATCCAGCCATTCTGGAGAGCAATTTGGGAACTATGCTCAAAAAGTTATCAAACTGTGCATACCCTTTGATGCAGCAGTGTTTCTACTGGGCTTATACCCCAAAGAGATACTAAAGAAAGGAAAGGGACCTGTATGTGCCAAAATGTTTGTGGCAGCCCTGTTTGTAGTGGCTAGAAGCTGGAAAATGAAAGGATGTCCATCAATTGGAGAATGGTTGAGTAAATTGTGGTATATGAATGTTATGGAATATTATTGTTCTGTAAGGAATAACCAGCAGGATGAATACAGAGAGGACTGGCGAGACTTACATGAACTGATGCTGAGTGAAATGAGCAGAACCAGGAGATCATTATATACCTCAACAACGATACTGTTTGAGGATGTATTCTGATGGAAGTGGATCTCTTCGATAAAGAGAGCCTTAATTGGTCAAAGATGGACAGAAGCAGCTACACCCAGAGAAAGAACACTGTGAAATGAATATAAACTGCTTGCATTTTTGTTTTTCTTCCCAGGTTATTTATACCTTCTGAATTCAATTCTCCCTGTGCAACAAGAAAACTGTTCGGTTCTACATACATATATTGTATCTAGGATATACTGCAACCCATTCAACATGTAAAGGACTGCTTGCCATCTGGGGGAAGGGGTGGAGAGAGGGAGGGGAAAAATCAGAACAGAAGTGAATGCAAGGGATAATGCTGTAAAAAATTACCCTGGCATGCGTTCTATCAATAAAAAGTTATTTTAAAAAAATGTTAAATGATTTGTGTCACATGTAACTGCAGAAAATAAAAATGGTTTTATTTTTTTCTGGTTATACATATAGCGTTTTCCATCCAAAGTTTATTGGGACTGCCTTGGATCACTGAACTACTGAGAAGAGTCAAGTCTTTTATAGTTGATCATCACATAATCTTGCTGTTACTGTGGGTCCTTTTCCCTCTTCTGTGATTTCCTTAGGATACAGACCCAGTGACCTGTATGTGCCAAATGTTTGTGGCAACCCTGTTTCTAGTGGCTAGAAGCTGGAAAATGAATGGATGCCCATCAATTGGAGAATGGTTGAGTAAATTGTGGTATATGAATGTTATGGAATATTATTGTTCTGTAAGGAATGACCAGCAGGATGAATACAGAGAGGACTGGCGAGACTTACATGAACTGATGCTAAGTGAAATGAGAACCAGGAGATCTTTATATACCTCAACAACGATACTGTTTGAGGATGTATTCTGATGGAAGTGGATCTCTTCGATAAAGAGAACTAATTCAGTTTCAATTGATCAAGGATGGACAGAAGCAGCTACACCCAAAGAAAGAACACTGGGAAATGAATATAAACTGCTTGCATTTTTGTTTTTCTTCCCGGGTTATTTATACCTTCTGAATTCAATTCTCCCTGTGCAACAAGAAAACTGTTCGATTCTGCACACATATATTGCATCTAGGATATACTGTAACCTATTCAACATGTAAAGGACTGCTTGCCATCTGGAGGAGGGGGTGGAGGGAGGGAGGGGAAAAATCGGAAAGAGAAATTTATTGAACCAAAATTTAATGTTGAGTTAACTAAGCAATGTGTAGGTAAATGGCTGACTCAACCATATTAGTAATATAGTAACATATTAGGTGTCACAATGGGATGTGAACCTAAGTCTTGCAGACTTAGCTTTCTAAACATGATGACACATTGGCTTTCATTATATGGTTGAGTATAAATATATTCAGTAATTATATTGTTCCCAAATCAGATATATCTGCTATAAGACAGCTAGTCTATATAGATATTATCTACTAAAGCTGCTACATTTTTAAATGTGCCTTCTATATTCTAGATAATGTGCTAAATTCTGGAGAGGCAAATAAAAACAGACAGTCCCTGCCTTCAAGTAGCTTACAATCTAATGGGAGAAAATAAGAGAGAGCTGGAAAGGGGAGTGGGGGGAAAGATGAGAGAATCGAAAGAAGGGGGAAAGAAAAGACAGGGGTATGCTGGCTATGTCCAAAAGCAGTGTAGCTGGTAGTACATAGTAGTTTGTAACTAAATTCCTTGCTTAAAAAGAAGCCCTGGAGCTCATGGCACTGTCCTGTAGTCATATGGCCCACTCAGAGGGACAGAACATACCATGAAATACTAGATTCAGGCAGATTCAATCTTGCAACATAATGAGATTTCCTAATGATAAGTTTTCTTAGATAATCTTAGATAATTTTAGAGATAATCTAACTTCCAAAGAAGTTCAAAAGCAGTGTAGGTTGCAGGAAATCACCCAATAAATATCTCCTATAATAAGAACCCTATAATTTCAGAATACTACCTTGAATTACAGTTCTTAACTATGACATTCAGTTAAAAGAAATTTCATAGCTGGAAGGATCTCTTAAATTAAGGTCATTTGGTCCAACTCTCCCTTTCACAAATGAAGAAATTAAAGCCTGACAGAGTAAAGTCACAGAGGTGGTTAACTAGGCTCTAGGAATCAAACACAGGTCTCTAAATCTGAATTTATATGTATTATTTATTATATGTACATGTAGCCACAAGAATCTTTATGTATGATATTAGAGTAGTCCCCATTTCTATGTGAATTTGATACCCTTGACATGGAGAACTGAAAAATGAATTGACATCCCCATGGAGTCACAGCCAGCAGATGTTAGAGGTGGGACTTGAACCAGGAACACTGAACTAACATTTTATCTGAAAATATAAAAACTCCCCCATCCCAATGCTTTCACACATGATCTCACATTGTCTGCAATGCCCTCTCCCAATATCTGTCTCAGGAAACTCAATTTCTTCAAAACACAAAATTCCACTTATTATGGAAAGCTTTTCAAAGATTTGAAGAATTGTAGACCTAAAGCTGAAATAAACCTAAGATACAATTCAATTTAATACTTGTTTTGCAGATGAAGAAACTGTGGCCCAGAAAAGTAGACTAAATTGCCCAAGTCACAAAAAAAAGCATATTGCATTACAACTATCAGAATCCAGAAATAAAATCACAGATTTAGAGCTGGAAGGGAGCTGAGAAATCAAGATGTCAATAAGCATTAAGCCAGTCAGTCTAGGTGAAAGCAGTAGAACACTCGGAAGAAGACAGGCATCATCTGCCAGGCAAGTAAAAGCAGCACTTCCCCAACAAAACCTGGTAGAGATGGCCCCAAGAGTTTTGGTCAGAAGAATCCCTACCCAACCTGATTCCCGATCAGCCCTCACAACTGTGATTGAGGGGGAAAACTAGAGAAAGAGGCCCAACTTTCCCCCCATGAAGGACAAAAACTGCTGATTAACTGCCATCAACTGAAGGGTAATAAGATCCCTGGGAAAGATAAGTTCTCTGAGGACCCATTAGGTCTTCAGTCTAGCTCCTAGCTTAGCACTCCTGTGGAGAAGGGGTCAGCTCCTACCAATTGCCAGCAGACTGCACAGATGTAGGGTAGGGATTCCAAGCTAGCTAAACAGTCAAACTGCCACCATTTCCCCTCAGACCCCAATGTAAAATGCCCAGGATCCTGAAGCAAAAAGCCTTGGTTATAGCAAGGCTTCTATTCTAGTTCAGTGCCCGCAGCCATCTTCTCTAGAAAGCAAACCCTATGGAGATGCTGCCTGGACCTGCTCTTCCTTCTTGTTCTAATAATCCCAGCTCCTGAAAACCCAGGGGAAAAAAGGTCCTGTCACTAAAATCCTTGGCACTGTCAAATGGTTCAACATCAGAAACTGATAGGCTTTTGTCAGTAGAAATGTCATTTTGAAAGACATCAACTTCGAAGGAAAGAACTGATAAACAGGAGTATGTATAAAAGAATTTTACACACACAGCCTTCAATCCTCCACGACTTCACACATCCCTCTATCTGTGCTAACAGTAGCCATCTCTAGGGTGGGGAGATGGTGAGGAGATGGTGTGTGTGTGTGTGTGTGTGTGTGTGTGTGTGTGTGTGTGTGTGAAATTTGCGTGTTAATTTTGTTATATATTTGAAAGGAATAGCAAATTGTGAATAGCAGATTTGCAGTTTCATGCACAATCACTTTTTTATTGTACTGTTAGGAAAATGCTTTTTTTTATTCCACAAATTAAAAATAATTTTAAAAAATAAAAGAATTACCGAAGCTTCACCAACTACTTTGTTGCTGAGGATCATAGGCCCTTTCCATCACACTTATAACTGAAACCTCCTAAATGTGCTATCTCCCCAACAGAATATAAGCTTCTCGAGAGTAGGCACTGACTTTTCTACTTGTATCCCCAGTGCTTAGTCTTAAAGTCTCCCTGAGAAACCTGATCTCTCCCAGAGAGAACCATCTTATATTATATTATTTAAAAGAAGAAAATCATCACATTTTGGCGCCAAAACAGGGACTAAAAGACCCCTCAGTGGATTTCAGTAGAAAAGCTCCAATCCTGATCCAGTGGGAAAGTCTCTTCAACCCAGAAATTAGGGTGAGTACAACAAAGAAATTTTGTTAAAAGAGTTAAAGTAGAATTTCAGCTAAGATGGGACAGATGTTTAGAAAACAGCCTTAGTTTCAGTTAAGAGTAAATAATCATCCAAAACACAGCCAGGTGATAAAAGTTCAGATCTTTTATTGTCTCCAATATAGCCCGGTTAGCTTAGAGGCCTATCTCTCTGCTTGGTTCCAAGAGCTCCCTCCAAATGTCTTCAAATCCAAAGGTTTGTCCTTCAGTCCTCCAGCCAGCCAAGTGGAAAATGGAATGGATCTCTCTTGCCTCAGAGAGAGGGCTTCTGGCTCTCAATCTCCAATCTATAGCCTGGTTAACTTTTCTTAGAGGCCTCTCTCGCTCCTTGGTTCTAGGAGCTCTTGCAGCTTTGTCCTTTGCTTCTGCCCTCTGCTTTCTTCAGCTCCACTCAGTGTAATTCAGCTGAAATCTGCCAGAGAGCCTCTGTCTGTCTCTTATATATGAGAGAGTGGAATTGTGGGATATGAGAGAGAGGGATTATGGGTTTCTTCCCAGAGTGCTCTCTGGCCCTAAGAGCTTCAAGGGAGGTGTGAATTCGGATATCTCATACTAAACCCTGAAATCTCCCCAACGTGTGAACTCCAATGAGTAAAGGTGTGAACATAAGCATTGTATCAATTAGTTCTACTTAGTACCTTGTTTCAAGTTGAGTTAACACTAGGATTCCAACAATTCTCCAAATAATGGGCACCTCATTTTCGATTTAGTTCCCTACACCTACTCCAAAAAAGCCCACTATAAATATTTTGGTACATGTGGGTCCTTTCCCCCCTTCTTTGATCTCACTGAAGTAAATGCCTCAAAGTGCCTAGTATCAAATGGATCAAAACATGTAATAATTTAATGACTTTGGGGCAGAGTTCCAAAATGCTTTTCATAATGGTAAGAAAAATGGGTATTAAAGGATGGATCTATATTTCAGGGAGAAGTCAGGAATCATTAAAAACCATAGAATAATTTCTCAGAAGCAGTCTTGCTAGCTCCCTTTCTCCTGTCAAATTTTGAGTGCATTTTATTTTCCATTTATATTCCCTATGAGTTGTTCATATATCCTGTTTAAGTTCATACAATAATTTCTCATTTGCAAAGTGGAACACCTGGAAGACCTCATAAGTTCAAGTTTATTCAGATACTTTCTATATTGTATATATTTACTTATGTACATAATGTTTCTACTGAGAAAATATGTACTCACGGAGGGGAAAAAACAAGTTACCTCTGAGTCCACTATGTGACTCTAATAATTGTAAAGATCTGGTTTATCACAGAATATGGTTTATTAAAAACAACAACAAAAACTGCTGGTTTCCTTTTCATATATCTTCCATCTCAAGAAACCCTTACAGAGTATGTTATTTAAAAAATTTTTTTAATAAAAATAGAAAATCAGGTGTGAAAGTTGGTATTTTCTTCAATCCCCTTTTCTTCCTACCCTGAGAGTACCTCCCCACTCTCCCCCTCCTCCCTCCTTGTGCTTGTGGTAGTTGGGTTAACATAAAGATAAATAATTCTCTTCCTCCCTCTCCCCAAGCATTTGATATGCTTGGAGGTATTTTGTTATTCCTCAAAGTTTTAAAACCTGTACCACATTCATTTGTATATCTCTGGGTATACAGTGTCTTAGTTGTTCTCTTTTTCTCCATCAGGCAACAAATTGAGAATTTGGATGTTCCGAAGTAGAGAATCTACTGCCTTTGATAAAGAAAAAATAAGAGACTTAAACAAAAGTATAAAAGAGTTCTATATGAAGAACTGGAGAGTTGATAGTTTCGACTTGACAAAACATGCTTCTCAAACCTGCTAGGTGACCACACTGAGCCATAGGTGATTGACTATATAAAACTTCTCTGTTAAGTTATATTATAGTGGTACATTGTCAGCTAGTGAGCCTATCTTTAATTTGTGAGAAAATGCTAGATAATATTAAAGGGATTCTTTATGAATATTTAGAAAGAGAGGCAGCTTAAGACTTAAGACCTGTCATGGCATTAACAATATATCATATCAAATTACCTTTATTTATTTTTCTAAGTTATTTGAATGAAAGAAAAATGCAGTAGACAATTTTTGTTTTGGGCAAAGTATTTTAAAAATTCTTTTTATTGTTATGAACTTAAACAAATACAAACACTTCAATATTAAAAAAACACAATGAATCAATTAGATAAATTGCATATTTCTATTATGAATGTACCTTTTAGAAAGCATACACTGAATTTACAATTAAATGACCAAAAAGAATTATAGAAGTGAATGAGATGAGATGAGATCTCTTAAGACAGTTGTGAAAATCGAGTAAGGCTTCATCTACTTCAGAGTTTGAGTAGGCCTGAAGAACTCTGAGCATTGAGTCAAGGGCATACTTATTAAGTCCCCTTCCTGCTATCCTCCCATGACATCATTTTCTCCCCATTTCAGTCAAATATGGGCAACTATGGTCAAGTTCAATTTCTTGGGTAGTTCCTGCATTTAGAATGTAAGATCCTCAGCCAATGAGGATGAGAGTCAGTGGTGTGAGGTGGTATTTGCATTAGGGATTAATTAAAAGTGTTGACCCTGCCCCCAACGGTTCTTCCTCCCTTCGATTCTCTGCTCCACTGGTGGGACGCCTGATTCTCGAGAGAATGTATAATAAACTTTGCTTTGCTTCTAGAAATCTCTTCAGCTTTTTTTTTTTTATTAATGGTGACTCCTCACCATTTCTGAACCACACAGAAGGATCAAAAACCAAAATGAGCAGAATCTTGATGCTCTTGACATAAAGACCATCTCTTTTTTGTTTGTTTGTTTTCTTTCATCCTTTTATTCTTTCATCAAATTTCGTTCTGAAGCTTTGAATAACTGAATGGCTGGGTCTGATCAAGACTTATACTTAAATGGAGTTTAAAAGTACCTTAGAAGTCATCTTGACCAACTTCCTAATAGATGAAGAAATTGACATCTCGAGAGATTTAAATGATTTGTCCAAAGCCACAGATAATAAGTACTATCTATGCATAATTAACTGTACAAATATAACTCAGAGAAGTTATAGCTAGAAAACAGTTTGTGTGATAAGGAAAAACAACAACAAAGCAAAACACCTTGAGTTTTTATTAGACCAGAAACAGAATTAAATCAACAATGTTAATTGCTAACATTAATGTTAAATAATAATGTGGAAAATAAAAACTATTATTAGGAGGGGCAGTGGATAGAGGACCAGCCCTGAAGTCAGGAAGACCAGAGTTCAAATATGGTCTTAGACATATAATAATTTCTAGCTGTGTGGCCCTGAGCAAGTCACTTAACCCCAATTGCTTCAGCAAAAAAAAGAACAAAACCCTAATATTAGCTTATAAATAAACACAGGTCATATTGACAGAGATGAACTTTGAAAACTGTGTTCCCTTTAAAAGAAGGGAGATTCAGAGTCCCAGGCCCTCCTGGGAAAGCATACCTCCCCAGACAAGTTAAGCTTAGTCGTTCAATTGGAAATATCAGGCAAATCACCCCCCCCCCCCACCACCTCCCCATTGATCTTTTGGGGATGGCCTGGATCTTCAGGAAATTCCAGAGATCTCAGCTTGATATTGAGTGGCTTGAAACTCCAAATACCTAAGCCTGGGGGCACTGGCTTTCTTTTCAACTGGAAGTTTTAGCCTCATACTTCAATAAAGGACAATTCTAAACTCCATATTTTTGCAGAATGTCCAAAGCTGGATTTTGCCCTGTCAATGAATCTCTCTTCTTGGCATAGATGCCTGCCAGGACTCCTGCCGGCTGTGAAGAGATTCTCTTTTTCAGTGCCAATAAACTTCCTTTTTTGCCACTAATATTTCGGGTTCATGAATTCTTTCACATTGAACACGTGCTGACCAGAAGGGGATTCTCATCTCAATTTTCTGCTCTGCCACTAGACCATCATCAACATCATTGTTACTACAAGGAGATGATAATCCTGATGTCCAGTTCGACCACATATGAAATACTATGATCAACTTCAAGTGTCATACCTTCAAAGAAGGACTTTGTAAACCAAAGCAGATCCAGGAGAATAACCAGGATGAAAAGAAGACTAAAGACCATGATATATAAGAATTGGCTGAAAAAAATCTAAATAAGGTTAGCCTGCACAAGTAAAGACCTAGGGAGGATGTGATAGCTATCTTCCAGTATTTGAAGAACTCAATTTGTTTGTTTGGCTTGAAAAAGCAGATAGAACTATAACATTTGTTCTACAAGTTCTATAATGACAAGTTTCAGGTAAAAGAGAGGACTCAACAATCAGAAGTTTCCAAGAGTAGAGTAAGTCTGCCCAGTGACTGCCCTGCTAATGGAAGTCCTTAAAGAGAGGTTTGTTGACTTGTTGGAGATGTTCTAAAAAGGTATTTAAATAGAGAACTAATTAAACTTAAATAGAGGGGAATAGAGAACTAGTCCTAGAGTCAGGAGGACCTGAGATCAAATATGATCACAGACACAATACTTAGTAGCTGTGTGACTCTGGACAAGTGATAACCCCAACTACCTTGCAAAAACAAAAACAAAAAGAGGGATTTAACACTGTCTAATGACATTTTTCAAAGTTCAAACTCAAATGGGTGAGCCTTAGGGTGAAGTCTCTGCTGTCCTTGGAACTATTTTTCCTTTTTCATATTATTTGCTTTGAAACTTTGAAAAATTAATAATTCCAGCACTGTAAATCTATCTTTATATAAAAATGCCAAATCTGCCAGTGACTCAGCTAAATATGTAAGCACTGTCCCAAAACAGTATTAAGAAATTAAAGTCAGTTTACACACCTATGGCTCAAAGTTGCAGATAAAGTATAGTGCAGTTTCTTTCAACAATGAAATCACAAGTTATATCCAGAAAAGGACTAGAAAAATAGTTGAAGCCAGGTATTGAAGGGCCTTAAATTTTCAGTTATAGAATATATATCATAGGCAAAGAAGAAATACTGGAGGTTTCTAAGCAGAGAAGGATAGAAGGTGATCTTCAAAGACTATTTCAATAATAAGATATGGGGAAGATTAGTACTGGGATTGTAGGACTGATGAGTTAAAAAGGACCTTAGACATTACTAATGCTGAAAAAATAACCAATGAAGTTAAGTGAGAGTTAAGATCACATCAGTATGTTCAAAACAGATCTGTTTACATTTCCCAAAAACCTCAGCCATCTTTAAAAGTTCTAATTTATATATATATACATATATATATATATATATGTACATATATATATATATGTATATATATATATATATCCAGAACACCCCAATTTTTCCTGATATTCACTTTCACAATTTTTAAGTCATCCTGGATTTCTTACTCATGGCCAAGTCTCACAGACCCTACCTTCACAACTCCGTTGTCTGTCCCTTTCTCTGTACTTAAATATCATCACATTAAACCCTAGTTCGAGTTCCTATCACATTTCTCCTGAATATAGCTATACCAAGATTCGTGGAAATTTGAATAGTGCAAAATTCAATTTAGTACAAATTTTAAAAAATTAATGCCAAATTGGATTTATTAATAAAAAATTGACTAATCCAGTTTGTGAGAACTAATTAAGAGTTCTGATGCTCTTAAAGTACAGTGTAAATTTACCAATCTTCCCTATTGCCTATGGGAACATGGGAAAATCACTTAACTTACCTCAGTCTCATTTTTCTCACTTGTAAAAATGGGATAGAGGTTGATATGAGGAGATTAATATGAGGATAAAGTGAGAAAATATTTATAAACCAAATAGCACTATATATATATATGTAATTATTCTAGAAACAGACCAGGTACAAAAAATAGTTGCCTGAAGTTAGGAAAACCAGAGTTAAAATCCTGCCTCAGTTACTTAATTAGCTGTACGATGCTGGGCATCATTTAGCCTTGTGTGATTCAATTTTCTCATCTATAAAATGAGGATAATAGCAGCACCTACCTCCCCCTTCCAGGGTTGCTGTGAGGATCATTAACATTTGGGAAGATAATAGATAAGAGAGTTTATAAAGTTTGTAAAATGATTAGCATAGTGCCTGGCACATAATAGACACTATATAAATTTTAATGATTATTATTAAACAGGTTTATTCTACAATTCTTTACACAACTCACATTTCTAAGAAAAGTTCAACCTGGATTTAAAATGTCTAAGATCTCTAACACTTGTATTGGGAGGTGATACAGAAGGAAATCTTTTGATTAAAAGCAACATTTGCTTAGTAGTTTAGTTCATATTCGAAGAAGCTATAACACCATTGTTCACATTCAGTTCTCTCTGATGGTCAATTAAGAAAGCATAGCTTTCTAAAGTTGAGTTTCAAGTTATTTTAGCCCAGTTGTTGAAAAATAAGCATATACCATTGTCTTTATAAAAGACATTACTGATTTTGGATAATGCCAGAATCATACAATTACACTTGGTTCACTAGATAAGAATGTGAGGATACAAATTAGTTAAAAAGTAAAAATAGTTCCCTCTGTATCTACCAGCACAGAGATTTAAAGAAAATACAACTGACTGTGTACTGCTAAAATATATTAAACAACATGAATGACATTTGTACTATATTACCAGGGAAAACTAATCTAATATTAGTAAATTAATGTAATATTAATTAAATAATTCTAAAATTCATAAATTTTTCTTTCTATAAGTACTCTATTACTTTAACTTTAGAAAATGTTACATTACATTAGTCAACAAACAAAAACATTTTTAAATGTTTATCGTCCCAGTGATCTGTCTAAAATTCAATTCTCACCATGTCGTTTCTGAATTCAAATTTCTTAATATCACTAAGATAAAATATAACTGCTCTTTTCAGCATTTAAAACCCTTTGCAACCTGGATCCAATGACCTTTCCAGCCTGTTATTAATCAAAGTGATTATCTCCTTTTGGAAATACATAACATTTTATCTCCTAATTCTTATGCCTTTTCAATATCTATCTTTTTTGGAATTCCTACTTTCCTTTAAAGCTCAGCCAAAATGCCATTTTCTATAGGAGATTCCTGGGTGCTACTTTATTCATTCACCCACCCCTGCAAAAAATATTACACTTAAATTTAATGAACATATACTTGCATATTTATATGTATTCTTCACAGAAAGAATGTAATCTCTAGAGAGTAGGTATTACTTCATTTTAATGTTCAAAGCCCCAGAGCTCAGTTCACTGAGTTAATTGTTAATTTAACTGATTGATGAAAAAAAAATTTTAAATCCAAACTTAATCCTAACCTGGAGATGTTTTGACTGGCTCTCATTCTCTGGGTATTTAATACATAGAAGAGGATGATGTAGTTAGAAAGAAGCTTATCTGATAAATATAAGATCATTTTGGATAGAACACTGAATGAGTCAAAATGTTGTGGAAGCTCACAAAAGCTAACATTATATGTACACACACACACATTTTAATATATAATACAAAAACTATAAATTATATAATAAACACATTTATATGTAAATTTATATGTAACATATATAATTTTTATATATAATATAAAAACTGCATTAATAGGTATATTTCACAAGGTAAAGAACTCATAGTCCCTTGTTGCCATAGAAGGCAGATCACATCTGGAATTTAATAATTCAGTTCTGATAAAAAATAATGATAAATTAGAGAGCTTGCAGCAAGGAAAACAGCTAATAAAAGCCCTCTGAGCTCCAGGGTATGCTGGAGGAACTACGAAAGTTTATCTTAAGGAGAAACATAAAGGGTCAGCTAGGCTATACAACAGATAAGAATGAATGCTTGGGAGTAAAGAAGGCACTTGGCCTCACTTATTAACTATTCGATCCTGAGCAAGTTACTTCACCCCAGTTTGCCTCAGTTTCCTCATCTCTAAAATGAACTGGAGGGGGTGGGAGGGTGAGGGAGAAAAAAAGGTAAATCATTCCAATAGATTTGCCAAGAAAACCCCAAATGGGGTCAACAAAAAGTCAGACTTCACTGTGATATCACAAAAGAGACTTTTATAAAAGTAGGATGGGTTGCTTGAGGCAAGTGGGTTTCCCCCATCCTGGAAACTCTTCAAGCTGAGATTGCATGATCACTTTTAGGATATGCTCTAGAAGAGATATAGAGATATATTTTAGATTAGATGGGTACTTGAGGGCCTGTCCAAACTATCAGAGAAAGAAATTTTCTCTCATTTGACATTTAGCACCGACTTGTGAAGAAAAAGCAAGCAAAGAATGAATATATGACAACTACTGGAAAGAGAAACTGAACATCTCTCTTAGTTCAAGTACAGCACTCCATTTATCCTACCCCATAACCCTTCCCAGTCAGCCAAACCTAGCTAGGTGTCATAGTCTATGATGAAGTCCTGGATATCAATGTAAGCAAAAAGACAAAGTCAGAAGCACTGATAAGATTATATTTCTCCATGAGGCAAGCAGGGAAGGGCAAGGATAGGATCATCTTAGCCTTTAGTTTTGTTCAAATAGATACTTCCATTACAGCCTCAACCCAGTCCCATCTGGTGGAGGTCTTTAGAAATCCCACCTTACTGTATCCAATCAGAAAGCCAACTTACTCTCCACCTTAAATGGTATGTTTCTTCTCATTTCCAACCACGTGACTCAAGAGGTCTTTTTCCTAATCAATTCTCTTAGGGTTATTCCATCAGTCAATAGCATAATCCCTTCTTTTTTAATTAATTGTAATTTTATGTAATATTATTTCTATTGCTCTCCCCAATCTATTTCATATTTACCACTCCTGGGCCTATTTTATCCTTAATTTCTTCTTGTAAATAAAGGTACCTTTTTTTGTTTAATTATAGCTTTTTATTTTCAAAACATAAATGGATAATTTTTCAACACTGACCCTTGCAAAACCTTGTGTTCCAAATTTCCCCCTCTTTCCCCCCCCACCAAAAAAATGAGAAAGAAAATGCAAGCAAACAATAACAAAAAGAGTGAAAATACTATGTTGTGACCCACACTCAGTTCCCACAATAGTCCTTTCTCTCTGAGTATAGATGGCTCTTCATCACAAGATCATCTCATTGTTGGAAAGAGTCTCGTCTATCAGAACTGATCAGGGTCATGATATAATCATGTTGTTGTCATGTATAATAATCTCCTGGTTCGAATGATGCTCATTTCACTTAGCATCAGTTCATGTAAGTTTCTCCAGGCTTCTCTAAAATCATCCTGTTGATCGTTTCTTATTTAAAAAAAAAAAAAATTCCATTAACATTCATTTACCATAACTTATTTAGCCATTCTCCAACTTATGAGCATCCACTCAGTTTCCAGTTTTAAAGGTACCTTTTGTGAAAGAAAATGCCATTATGAATTCTTTACATGTGCCTTGCCCTAGAAACTGCTAACCCAGTCCCAGTCAATTCTACTTTTACAAGATCTATTATACACATCCCATTCTTCTGACACTGCCATAACCCTAAAGCAAGCTTACCTCATGCATTATAATGCTTATTTTGTCTATTTAAAGACTGATTAAATGCTATATAATCTTGACATTCCAGCTCATCATTCACTCAAAACCACTTTCCCCAATACCAATAATCACTTAACTGCCTAATTCTAAAACCTTTTTTCAATCCTTATCATCTTAACTTCTTCTCTTCAGTCTTTTCACACTGAAACAAGATTTTCATGACTACTCGTTCCAGATTCTTTCCTACCAATTCGAAAGTTGTCTTCCTCTTCTCTGGATCTTCATCCATAATTTTCCCTGATAACAGTGGATATCTCCCAGGGCTCTGTCCTGCATCATCTTTTCTCCTTCAAATGAAGTCCTGGGCAGCTAGACAGACTTAAGTTAGATCCTAAATTACTGTATGCAATATTGAAATCCAGCTATATTGGAAGAGAAACAAGGTGGAACCCGTAAGATGAACTAGGATCATCTCAGCCTTAAGTGAGCCTTTTGTTTAAGTGGACTTTTAACTGTAATTACAGCCTCACACCAGGTGGAGGTCTTAGGTAGACATCATTATAATCTATATAATAAAAAATAATTTTAATCCAATCAGTAACCAAGTTATGATGTCAAACAACTGAGGTTACATTACCTATGTCTTCTCCCAAAGCCTCTTCCCCATCTCTGGCTACCATCTTCAAAAGTAGATATACCTTCTGTCATTTCTGCTCTTCTATCCCTAGCCCTGACCTCAATCATAAAGAGATTGTAACTTCTAAACCTGTTCCTTCCACCACCACTCAGTAATCTCTATTTGTAATAGTTCATACTGCATTCGGTAGTGACATTTTAGACATACAGATCCAGATATTATCTGTTGGCAAGATCATTCTCTCTTCAGTCTTTTTCTGTACCTCAACCCTTTCCCTTATGCTTAAGGACGTAAGTAATTATGTTGATATGTACTCAGAACATTGAGGCCTTTCAGTTCAACACCCTTACTCTTATGATTTAGTATCTTCACCAGTCTGTGGGATTGCCTTCATGATCTAGAATGCTGAAATTTTCTATGATCATAATGACTTACTTTCTTCTTATGCTTTTCTCAGTGCAAACTCTAGTTATGCCTTTCCTTCATGCTTTCTTAGGCCATCCATTATCTGCGCTTTTGCTTCAGTTTCTAAACTTTTCAATTTTTATCTGGTGAATAATCATTTGAACTTGGCATTATTTTGACCTTGAAAATTCCTTATTCTCTTGATGGTCATGTTTTGAGTCAAAGCAGAATACTAGCTAATCCACATGGCTAATGAATGGCCTCACAAAACTTGTTGTGACCAGCACAACACAAATTATGCACATTACATTTGTTACCTAATTTCAATTGGATGCTTACAATATAGCCAGGCAATTCTTTTATTTTTTCCTAATCTACTCGATCATCAAATCTCTTTTGTTTGCAAGCCTCTTACAACTCTTCCTTGTCCCTGCCTAAGAACAGCATTGTCATCTTATACTGAGAAAATGACATTTTTCAACTTGATCTCCTTTTTTTCAATTCTGTTCAACAAACATTTGTTAACCACCAATATATAAGGTATTATATGTTAGATATTGGATACAAATTAAAACCTGACCACTGGGAATTTCCTGGGTATGATAGAAACTCTGAACTGGAAAGCAAAATGATTTCTTAACTTAGCTATTTCATCATGTGACCATAGACAGATCATTCTCTTCTTTGGGGCTGATTTACTTATCTGTAAATTTGGGAGAGGGTAGGATCAAACCAAATTATTTTCAAGGTATCTTTTAGTTCACATTAGCTACATTCTAGGGAAATTTGATTTATTCACTTTGCCTATTCCATCTATACTTGAGATCATTATCCTATTCTTTACTTAAAAACTACTTAATATGCTCTATTTTTTCTCCTTTATGTGAGGCCAACCAACCTCCACTTGTGATCCTAATCTCCTGATCTAGTCTTTCTCCATTTCTTCTGGAAGCCAGTCATCCCAATTATTTACACTCTTTCTAATCTTTGTTTTCTTCCCTATTACCTAAAAATGCAGCCAAGTTTACAGTATCTTTAAAAAAAAATCATATTTTATAGTCAAATAGCTAACAGTTTAAAAAGAAGAAAAAGAAGGCCCTTGAGGAGGATCCTCATAATTTAGAGGTGAGTCAAAGGATGACAAACCAACAGAGGAAAGTGAAAAGAAAATAATCAGGCTAATTGTCCATTTCTTTTTTTTTCTTACTTCTGAAGATTGTATTCTGATTTAATTTAATTTTCAAACTCTACCTTAAACTATTCTTTCCATGGTTACCAGTGAACTCTTAATTGCTGAATCTGGTCATGAAAAATGTTCATTTCTTTGTATTGCTTAATTTTTGTAGAATGACAGCATGTATTTACTAATACCTTCCTCCTAAATAATCTGTCTTCTCTTCAGAGTATTTTCTCCTGATTCTCTTCTGCTTTTTTCAGTCTCCTTTGCTGCTGCTTCTATAGCCCATCTCCCAAATATCGAATACCTTCAAATGTTGTCTTTTCTTTCTTTTTTAAAACTTTAATATTTAATAAATGCCTTTATAGTTTTCTTATTTCTTTACTTTTTTTTTATTCTAACTGGATCACCAGCTATCTCCTTTTTTGAAATTTTATTTCTTTTATTCTGAACTTAATTTTAAAAAGCACTTCCATAATACAAAACAGGTAAAAAAGAAAAGAAAAGAAATAGAAGATAAAGTAAATTGAAAGACCTACCCAAAGTCCCATTAATGTCAAGGCCAAAAATCCAGAACTACCAAATCAAAGGAAAAAATATTATAATCATCCAGAAAGAACCCAAGTACCAAGGAATCATAATCAGACTCACAAAATGTTAGGATTCTTACAAAGTGCTAAGTCAGTTGTCTAATTTTAGCATCGTGCTTAGCAGTTCTCTAGTACAGACTTCACACCTTTCACACCTTTAAGAGTTCACACATTAGCATTGGAGATTCACAAGTCACAGCTCCCACAATCCCACTCTCAGAAGAGGAGTCAACCTTTGAGTTCACACCTCTAAAAGAACATAAAAAAGGAAGGGCCTCAGCCAGGATTCACTTTGGAGGAGATTGAGAAGCCAGAGATTTCAGCTGGGCAGAACTGGAGATTTGGAAGAAGAGAGGCTGAAGCTGGCAGAAGCAAAGGACAAGCTGCAAGAGCTCTTGGAATCAAGGAGGTAGAGATAGGCCTCAAAGGAAAACTAACAGGGCTATTTTGAAGGAGACAATAAAGGATTTGAACTTTTAACTGCTGGCTGCATTTGAGGTAATTATTGATCTGAACTGAACTGAAACTAAGGCTGCTTCCAGAAGCTCCCCAAGAAATCTGTTCCCAGAGAACGATGCAGCTTTTTAGCTATATAGCTCAATTTGTTACTTCGAAGTCTCTAAATTACAGTTAGGGCATAGTTCAAGGTCATATTCCCATGAAAGGTCTTCACTCAGTTTATCCCATTCATCCCTTTTCCCTCTTTTTTATTTATTAACCTTTGAAGAACTCACGTATTCTTGATAACATTTCCTCAACCATCCTTAGTCTCAGTCTCCAATCTCTCTGGACTTGATTTGTTCTTTTTTCTCTACTGGGGTCCATCCTTGTCCTTTTAATACTCCAAGTCTAACTGGACCTCCCCCTCCAGGCTGTTCAATCTTTCCTCTGTGGCAATCCCAATTATGTCCCTGAGGTTAATTTTTCCCTATAAAACCTATTTGTGGACCATCCCAAGGCTGCTACATTCCTTTGGGTCAGCCACCACAGCACCTGTGGTCTCTTTTCCCCTTTCCATTCCTTCATGGTATCTCCTCTAATTCCACTCTATTTCTCCTCTTTATAGCTAACCCACTCTTTTAGGGTGCCAAGTCCCTTTCAGGATTTAGCCTGCCAGCTTAGGGCATATCCCAACTTCATGAGGTGCTTTCTTTCTACTGGAAATTGTGAGTTCTACTGAGGAACTTGTCTTTATTACATGCTCCCCAAACTTTATTTCATATCCCTTCATTTTGTTCATAACCTATTCCCCCCAAATAAATCTACCTTTTGCCAAAGAGAATGGCCACTGTGAATTCTTCACATGACTGAACCCCAACTTTTGGTGCCTGCCATCATTTGGTGACAAGCCCCACACCATAGATCACATCAGTGAGGACTAGAGCTGGAATAAGACAGGGTCAATTTTTCTGATGTCTTTGGCAATTTCCTTCACTATTTGTTCATTATCATCAATTTTCACACAGCAAAAACTTAATTTCCCATAAACTCTACCTTCTTCAGCCAACAAATAGTCTAATACCAACCTATGTTGGAGTGATTTGGTCTGCTAACAAATCCAGTGCCTTTATCATCTGGTTAGTAATTGTTTTAACCATGGCCTGGAGTCTAATGAGCATATTCAGCACACAAATTCAGGTTCTGTACTCCCAACTCCCACCTAGGTTCATCTATCATCCCAACCATTTGTGTCCCCAGTAATTAGATCTGGTATCTTCATAAATAAAGATGTCTATCAGGAAATTCAACAGCAACAGAAATGCTATAGATGACTAGGCTAAATTCTCACTTACCTACTTATTTAGGATATAATGACCACATATTTTCAGATAGGAAACTGCAAAATATTACATACCTGAATTGTGCTCATGAACATTTGCCCTGATTATAGGAATTTGCTCTAACAGGAAAAAGCAGGGACCTGATTAAAATCAGAAACTGGTGCTTCAGGCTTAGCTTGAGAGCACATATATGACTGGATAAAGCATACTTAGCTAATTGTATGCAATAACAATTCCATCTTATAGCCAGACTCAGGAAGAATCAGATGGCTTCTTATTCAAAGGAACACCATTAGGAAACTGAATCAGAAGAAACCCACCTTAAGTGAAAGCTATCCTCCCAACTCTTGCCCAGATACTAACTTCCACCTGTAACAATTACTCTGAGAAGCTAGTGGTATATTCCTTTCAGATGGTGGATTACTGGCTTGATCCATCAGACAAGCATACCTGAATTTAAAATTCCAAATAATATCAGCTACAGTGCCAAGAGATTTTACCTCAAATAGCCAGTCTCATTTATCAAAGTTTTTAGCACTCAAGGATCACATATCCTAAAAAAGTCTTGGCTATAATGTTACATTGATAACAATAAAAGATTCATCCTAGAAAGCCTTCATATTTAAGTAGATGGGTTTTAAATTCAACAATACACAAATCATTTTACTCTAAGATGCTCATAACCATTCTATATCAAAACATATTCAGGTATTAATTATGTTCAAAGGGACAAAGACATATACACTATTCTCAAAATCTCCCTAAGCAATGAGAACAACTTGAAAATAACGAAATATAAGCAATTAAAACTCACATAGGATACAGAAGAATACACTGTCCTAATTTTACATTAAAGAACTCTATCAGAATTAACATTAATAATTTCATCTTTAAAAAACATTAAATAACTTCCTCCAATTGAGAGTATAAACTTATCTAGAAATATAAATAACATACAGACATATGAAAATATGCTCCAAATCATTATTAATCAGAGAAATGCAAATTAAGACAATTCTGAGATACCACTACACACCTGTCAGATTGGCTAGAATGACAGGGAAAGCTAATGTGGAATGTTGGAGGGGATGTGGGATAACAGGGACACTGATACATTATTAGTGGAATTGTGAACACATCCAGCCATTCTGGAGGGCAATTTGGAACTATGCTCAAAAAGTTATCAAACTGTGCATACCCTTTGATCCAGCAGTGTTTCTACTGGGCTTATACCCCAAAGAGATACTAAAGAAGGGAAAGGGACCTGTATGTGCCATAATGTTTGTGGCAGCCCTGTTTGTAGTGGCTAGAAGCTGAAAAATGAATGGATGCCCATCAATTGGAGAATGGTTGAGTAAATTGTGATATATGAACGTTATGGAATATTATTGTTCTGTAAGGAATGACCAGCAGGATGAATACAGAGAGGACTGGCGAGACTTACATGAACTGATGCTAAGTGAAATGAGCAGAACCAGGAGATCATTATATACCTCAACAACGATACTGTTTGAGGATGTATTCTGATGGAAGTGGATCTCTTCGATAAAGAGAGCTAATTCAGTTTCAATTGATCAAGGATGGACAGAAGTAGCTACACCCAAAGAAAGAACACTGGGAAATGAATACAAACTGCTTGCATTTTTGTTTTTCTTCCTGGGTTATTTATACTTTCTGAATCCAATTCTCCCTGTGCAACAAGAAAACTATTTGGTTCTGCACACACATATTGTATCTAGGATATACTGTAACCTATTTAACATGTAAAGGACTGCTTGCCATCTGGGGGAAGGGGTGGAGGGAAGGAGGGGAAAAATCAGAACAAAAGTAAGTGTAAGGGATAATGCTGTAAAAAATTACCCTGGCATGGGTTCTGTCAATTAAAAGTCATTAAAATAAAATAGATGAGAGAGAGAGAGAGAGAGAGAGAGAGAGAGAGAGAGAGAAAAGAAAAGAAAAGAAAAGAAAAGAAAAGAAAAGAAAAGAAAAGAAAAGAAAAGAAAGATAACAGGTACAACCAATATTGTTAAAATTCCTCTAAGCACAATCAATCTCCCCTCCCACTAAAACACTCCTAATTGCAAAGCCAATTTTAGAGGTTAAGAACTGTCCTTAACAATCCACTCTTGAGGATCCTCCACAGATCCTTTAACCCTTGTGTTTTCAGCCTCCAAGTTGCAGTCTCAATCATCTGTAAAGTCTGGCAAGGTCCTTCCCATTCTTGTTTCTTCCAGGATTTAGTAACTACCCACTCTCTTGGAACTGCAAACTCCAAAGGTGGTATCTGGGACAGCAATCTTTGCTTCCTAAGGGCTAAGGACACTGCCAGCACATAAGTACTTAAAAACTTAAAGTTTCAAAAGAGGTCTTTTCCTTTCTCCTCCTAAATAAAATAAATCAATCACATGTGGGGAAAGTCCCAGATCATTTCTTGGAACATCTCTCATTCTTTAACAAATCAGTAATAGGCAAACATTTGGTCCAAGTCAAATATCAATTTAAATAAGCTGTTTCTTAATAACCTGATTCATTCCTTCTACTTTTCCTGATGAGGGAAGTTGCCCAGGTGTATGGAATTGTCAATTTGCAATCTTTATTATTTCTTATAAAATCTTAAAAGCAAAATATATTCCTTTATCAGAATCAATATTTTCTATCAATCCATACTTGTATCTAATTTGTTCCAATGTTATTCCACTAACTCCTCTTAAAGCAGCAGAGCCCAGGGGAAAGTTTCCACCCACCCATTACACCTGTTTTCCCCACTGGTATCATTCATTAAAACCTAAACTAAATATTTTGGAGCCACACTCCCTCTCCCTGGAGGGATACCTCTTCAATACCTTCTTGTTTATCTTTAAACATATTACACACTTTTCAGATATAATCTGTTCTGCAATTACACATATGCCTATATGCCAAATTTTCTTGCTTTTACTTCTTTTTTAATGGGAAAAAGCAAGATAAATTTTAAGATTAAAAATATAGGTAATATCTAAATAACTTTGGACCAAAATTCACACAATTTATACCACATATCCAACAAGGCTGACAAAATGTTAAAGCACAGCTCATACAATTTTTACAAATTACTCAATATACAATTTAGAAAGCAACATGGTCTAATTACAAGATACAAATATGTGACTTCTGTAGTTAATTACCAAAGAACCAAAAACCCTTTAACTTAAAATAAAATTAAATATAGATTTAAATTTCTAGTATTAATGCATACATACTTCTAAAATCTTACACACCAGAATAAATAAGTTAACAACTTTAATATGCATTTTACTTAACAGTACTCATCTCAACTTCAGAATCAGAATTTTAATTTAAACACACAACCCCAAAATTTAAGGTGGCAGAAAACTGCCTTTTCAAGTTCGTCTACAGGGCTTTAAGAAATTGATGGACTTTAGGACCCTGGGGGGAGGGTTGGAGAAATTTGGACCCAGGTGTCCACCTGCAGGTCTGTTGTTCGGTGACTAGTCCATATTCCATACCAGAAAGACTGGAAGGGGGTGGGGGTGGGGTTAAGGAGGAGAGGATTCCATGTAGAAGATGTTGGGGCACTAGCTCAAACCTCAGATAAAAACAAAATAGACAAACTCAAATAAATGGACAGAGTGCCAAACAACTCAAAACTTTCTCTCAAAAACCCTAGAATCTGCTAAAATGTTTTAGCAATTCTGTTACTTTATTTCTGCAGGCCCAAACTGACCAGTTCTAGATCCACAGAAATGTCAGTTTTTTCTTTTTTTGATGGGGCAATTAAAAACATTCCCTAAGAACTAGTCTTTCCTCTCTCAAGCTAAAAGCTATTTACATAAATCCAACTATGTACAAAACATTTTAAAATCCCCAATAGCCAGATCTTTTCCTTTTCAATTCAGCTGACAGAGAAACATCAAAGACAAAACACAGGTGTTCATACATGTACACACAAATACAAACTGCTTTTCTAAGTCAATCAAGCTCCCATTATCAGGTCCCACCCTGGGCAGGAAGCAAGGAAGGGAGTGATAGAACAGAAGCCATAGAGGGCTGTTTTGAATTTACACCCAGTTTTGGGAGAGAGGAGGGAGTTTGAGGAGGAAGAGAGGGGGAGAGAATGAAACGTCTTCCTTTGGGGCTTCTGCTCAAACAAAACAACAGTATTTAATTCCCAAACATTTTGGTTTTTCATCTCAATTATTCTAAAGGGCTATCTTCCTGGGATACTAGATAAGTTTCTGGAGCCAGTTACCATAATTGTTCCTTTCCCAAGGTTCAGAGTATCTTATCCTCTTTAGTGGAGGAGTCATCCCATCTTACTGAATGAAGTGAACTGTGAAAGCTGTTTCAAAAGATGGAGATAGTGTTCTAAAGAGTGAAGGTCGACTGTGCCCCAGGACCAGGTTTCTTTCACATGTTTTACAAGCAGTGGGACCATTTCTTTGTGAAACTAAATTGGGGCTACCCTGGCATTGAAACTCCCATGTAAGCTAATTTAGTAATCCTAAAGATATAGTTGGTTTGAAAGTTTTTCCTCATTCTTATGACTTAGAATGTGAGGTCATTTGTTCTGGCTAATCAAGACAAAGATCCAGCCTATAGGGAGTGTTAGCCCAGGTCCCTATATAATTCTTGTCTGTTAACTGGGTCTTGCCCAACTACTTGTGGGGAGGGAGACGCTCTTTCTCGAAAGATTGTAATAAAATTCCTTTCTGCTTTTACCTTGAGAAATCTCCTTATTTGATTTATTTGAGCCAGTGGTCTTGTCCCACACATTACCTCCCACACATTACTAAAGGAAAATGGGAGCCTAAATTCTCCTAACCTCAAAATCCCAATCATCCAGGGGGCTTACCAGTTCTTGATAAAGTCATCTTACAGACTTGAACCGATCAGAGCATCTTCTCCTTCCTTCCCTCTCCCAATTTCTTGCCCTACCTGGGTCAGGAACTTACCTGACTGATTTCAAACTTTTCTTAGCTAGCTTATCTCCTGAGTCAAATTAATCCTTTATCTTTGCTAGCCCACTTCCCTTTTTGTTTTTTCCAAGTCTCTCTTTGGGAGCTTACCTGATAGGAACGGGAGTTCCTGAGCCAAGTCCAAGTACCACTAGAAAATTCTCTGAAGGGTGTCTGCCCAAGAATTCTATAGAGGAGAGACCCCTCATGAACAGGAAACATCCTAGATAAAGCCCCCACAACTGTGTGGGACAGTGACCCTTACCCAAATTAAAATCAGAGACTCAAGGTAAAAAGAAGAAAAAAAAAAAGAAAAGAAAAAGGATTTATTATAATCTCAATGAAAAAAGGGCAACTCCCAACAGGCAAGGTGTCAGCAAAAGAATGCAAACTGGGAAACACAAGATTATATAAACTCTAACTAGAACCCCCCCACACACACACACACCCCTTTCCTTCCCCTGGCTAGAGTATTTTAATTTACCGAGAGACTAAATATTGACCCCTGAATACACTTTACCTAATAGATACTTAAATACCAATGAAAAGGGGACAGGAGGGAAATGGTTGTTTATCCAAGATAATCAAACACCCGCAGCTTTTAGCTATAGCTTAACATGTTCATTGCAAAGTCTCAAGTCACAATTAGGGCATAGGTCAAGGCCATATTCTTGTAAACTGTCTTCACTCAATTTATCCCATTCAGGAAGAAAAAGTGATCTAAAATAAGTAATATTTACATAAAGATTTAATTTTTGGAAAACATTTATTATTTATTATTATCTCATTTGAGCCTCACCAAAAAACAACAAAAAAAATTAGCAATAGTTGCTATTGCTACACTCATTTTATAGATGAAATTCCATCTCAACGAGGTTATCTCAATTACTCAAGTTCACACAGCTAGTAAAATATCTAAGACTTAATATGAATCCAGGTTTTACTTATTACAAATCCTGAATTCTATCCATTACAACACATTACCCTACAACTTTGTTCTCCTAACAGCAATCCAAGTTTGTACACTTTTCCTACTTATTGTAGTATATTTTTACGGTAGTTACTCCATATTACCCTCCTTTAGTATCTAAATTCTTTTTGAGTAGGGATTGTTCTGTTCTTTTTATCTGTATCCAGTGCTATATAGATACAAAGTAGGTGTTTAATAAATGCTTGATTAACTGATTAAGTAATCCATTGAACTATTTCTTCCTTTTTAAAAAAAATCCTGCTCTAACTTTCTTCTTTCCATAATTCTTAGTTATAGAATATAAACGTTTTTAGGGCAAGGACTACTTGTATACTTCCTCCTCCTTCTCTCCATCACTCCACTAATGTTTAAATGATGTTGAAAAATGTTTAAAAGATATAGCTGACTGATCCTATAGTGAAATGTAGACCTATTGCATGTTGAACAGGAAATAGCTAATCTCTTAATGGAAAAGTAATGGACTCAAAATGCAGATTAAGATGTATTTTGTGAAAAAAATGGAAATTTGTTTGACCCTCCCCTCCCCAATTTAGAAGTGACGAAAGGAAGAAAGAAAGCTAGGAAAAAAGCAGTAGAAAAACAAAAAGGAAAAAAGGGTCAGCAAATCAGTTTTTTCTCTAAATCACAGAAGAGAGCAGCCTGAAGGAAACATAAAACAGGATAGCTTTCAAAGTTATATAAATCAAAATATCATCAAATTAATAACTACATTAATGAATTAATCTATAAACATAATGACCTAGGCACTAGGAACCAAAAAAAAGTGAAATAAATGGTCACTATCCTCAAGTAGTTCACATTCTATCAAGGGAGACTACATAGACATAGCCAAGTAAATATAAAACAATCATGATATTACAGAGGGCTGCTTGGTTGAATAAGGAGATGTAGCACATCCAGTGATGCCTGAACTGAGTTTTGAAGAACAGGAATTCTAAGAAATAGGAATAAGGAAAGAGCACTCTACTCCACTACTCTTCTGAGTGCAAAGACACTGAGTAAGAAAATGGAGTATCTTGTATGAGTTGTGGGTACAGGGACAAATATCCCTGAACTATATATAAATGGGCATTAGGGGAAGTAATAACAATCACTTTAAAAATCTACATAAGCCATTTCCATTTCTTTTATTTTAAAGATTTATATATTTCTAACTATCAATGAATATGAAATTTATTAACACAGGACTGATAAGCTTCCTGCATATGAAGAACATATAAAGCCTTCCTTATGATAATATGCTGAAACAAACATTTGAATCTAAAAAACATAATTTTTTTTGGGCTAGAATTAGTTTTCTGGTTTATCAAACAAAAATTGTACTATGTATAAAACCATCATTATATGAAATAGCATATAGTCTCGATTCTTTTATGAAGATTATGACCATTAATAAGTTTTTTAAAATAACTATAACTACATCAATGGCACAAAGTTTAAGAAATTATGTATCAAAAGCAAGCTCACAATATTATAGTTGTCAAATTATCAATATAAAAATTATAAAGGATTATTAGTAAATATTTCTATATTTCATGCTATTTTCTTCATGCTTAATTTTTTTTTTTTGGGGGGGGGGGGCCGGTTGGCAGTGAGACAAATGGGATTAAGTGACTTGCCCAGGGTCACACAGCTAAGAGGTGTTACATGTCTGAGGTCAAATTTGAACTCATGTCCTCTTGACTTCAGGGCTGGTGCTCTATCCACTGCACCATCTAGCTGTCCCCTTAAATTTTTTTTTTTTAAAATAAAAACTAGTGCATCCTTTTTTTGAATAAAAATGAAACATGGGCATTTTTTTGCAAATCATTTTATGAAAGGAGCAAAAGAATTTTGTCGTAAAGGAGGCTATGGGTGATGATGCCAAATAAAAGTTTGGAAACCACTATATTGTTACTATTTTGAAATTCTTTAAGAATTTCTTCAAAAAATTACATATGTAACACTGGACAGGACATTAGAGGTTATTCCAGTAAAATTCTTTCATTCTACAGTTGAGATTAAGTGACTTGACAAATACTACAAAGTTATAATTAGTCTGGGCAGAATTTAAAGCCAGATTTTTTTGATTCCAAATTCAAAGAGCCTTCTAAAACACACAATATCTAATATTTCTTTGATTGGACAATTATTAGTCAATGAAAAATTTAAAACCTATTTTCCTCTAATTCTGACAGTGGGACAGAATTGTAATAGAATAAAGAGGCCTAAACTACACAACAAGGAATTTTACAAACTTTCATGACATCTTCTAAGAGCAGATCTGGACTAGATGAAAACATACAAGATTCAGAGCTACTTGATGGACCAGACCCAAAGATTAGTGATTAGATGAATATATTGATGTCAACTTAGATGAAAGTTTGTAGTATAAGACAGAACTCCATGATTCATCTGTTTAAAAGAAAAACCTTGGATAAAAGGTATAGATAGATTGTATGGCTTATCAAATTTGAAATCGAAAGTTAAACTAGGATAATAGATAATAGACTTAAGATGCAATGAATCAATAGCCTAGAACTGTGGTTTGACTTTTAGATAAATAAAAAATGTTAATATAAATGTTTGCCTGGAGGAGAAAAAAAACATTTGCCCTCAAACACTTACTAGCAGTTAAGACTTGAAGTATTTCCTTCAGTTTTCTCATCTGTAAAGTGGGGATAATAAGAGTATTTGTTCACCAATACTCCTCCAGCCCAGTGCCTGGAATACTGAAAGAATTGTCATTGTTGTTATAGCCTTTGAGCTTTTGTTCTTAAACTTTTTTGTCACATGGACCCTTTTAACAATCCATTTTCAAAATATTTGTAAATGCACAGGATTACACAGGAAAGCAATTATACTGATATATATATATATATATATATATATATTAAACCAAGTTAGAGAACCCTAGGTAAAGGAGTTATTACCACTTCTCAGGGATCCAGCACTTGTCAAGCATCTCTGACAAATGGTTATTAAGTCTCTGCCATAGTAGTTCCAAAAAAAGACCTCTTACCTCTTACCCACCAACAGGGCCAGTTGCATTATAGATGGAACTCTACAAACTTTTTATCTAGGATTTACAAAAGTGAAGTAAATGAGAGTTAAGATACTCTCCCCATCAAAGTGGAGTAATAACTATTCAAAGTGCAGTTTACCAAACCACAGATGTATATGACTACCAATTCATCTTAAAATAGTACTCTCTCCTATTTGCCTAAAATAATGAATATTTAAGGATAGCAATTATGACCTAATCAACAAAATTGCAGAAATAACAATAATCTCAAATAAGTTCGCTTCTTCAGAAAACTGGGAAACAATTTTTACAGCCAGTGTTTCTGATAAAGGCCTCATTTCTAAACTGTATGCAGAACTGAGTCAAATTTATAAGAATACAAGATATTTCTCAATTGATAAATGGTCAAAAGACATCGACTATTTCCAGATTAAGAAATTGAACCCACCTACAGTTAGTTGAAAAAAAAAAGTGTCTAAACCACTTTTAATTAGAGATATGCAAAATAAGACAATTCTGAGGTACCACTTCACATACTTCAGATTGGCTAAAATGACAGGAAAAGTTAATGAAAAATGGTAGAAAAAATGTGAGAAAACTGGAATTCTAACATATGGTTGGTGGAGTTGTGAAATGATCCAGCTATCTTAGGGAGCAATTTTTAAATATGTACAAAGGGCTATAAAACTGTGCATATTCTAATTCAGAAGTGTCACTACTGGATCTGTATCCCTAAGAGATCATAAAAGAGAAGAAAGGATCCATGTGCCAAAATGTTTGTAGCAGCTCTCTTTGTGGTAGCAAGAAATGTAAAACTGAATGGATGCCCATAATTTAGAGAATGGCTGAATAAGTTATAGTATATAAATGTAATGGAATAATATTGTTCTATAAGAAACAATCAGCAGGATGATTTCAGAAAAACTTACATTAACTGATGCTAAGTGAAAAATGAGCAGAAGCAAGAGAACACAGTGACAACAAGATTATATAATGATTAACTGTGATGGATTTAGTTCTTAACAATATAATAATCCAAAATAATTCAAATAGAATTGAGAAAGAAAATGCCATCCACATCCAGAGACTATAGAAACCAATTGTAGATCAAAGCATACTATTTTCACTTTTTATTTGCTTTCTTTTCTCATAATTTTTCCCTTTTGTTCTGATTATTTCACAACATGACTAAGAGGAAAATATGTTTTAAAGGAGGGAGAAGAGAAAAAAAATTTGCAACACAAAATCTAACAAAAATGAATGCTGAAAATTATCTTCGTGTGTAACCGAAAAAACAAAATACTATTGAGAAAAAAGAGGAAAAAACATTTTAGCTTTTTGCTTCCTGCTAATTAATTTGTCTTTCTTCATATATAGGCATACCAACTACAGCTCAGGGTCCCTAACCCTCATTTCTTTATTTATATGAAAACAAAAGAGGTATGTAATTGACAGTAGATTTACAATCACCAAGAGTCTTCTTTTTCCATCCTATGACATAGGGGAAAGACATTGGGTGAAATAAAACCAGAGATGTAGGGTTTTCACGAGAAATTTTTATGTGACACTAGGTATGTAGAAGCCTGGTAGAAGATCAATTGAGGGGAGAAATAATAATGAGTAAATTATAGACAAAAAGAAAACAAATGAGAAATGTAGGTCATAAGACTGGCATGGAAACAAGCCACAGCTGAGAGAACAATTATATAGGCATCTGCTAACAATCTCTACACTAAAAACAGAGCAAATGCTCATTTCTTGGCTTGTCCTAATGATTTTATTTCTCAGAAATTATAAAGAATAAGAACTTTCAAGCATACAAGCACTTCACATACAAGCACAGGACGATTTCCCATGAGATAATTACTGATGTTATTATTAACATTTATTTTTAAGTTCAGATTATCAATAGTATTTTACTTTCGTAAAGATAGCAAAAACTTTGATTCACATTTAGTCTCCATACTTCACTCTCTGGATATGAATGGCACTTTCCATTGCAGTTCTAATGGAATTGCTTTGACTCACCATATTATTGAAAAGTACCAAGTTCATCACATCACATAATCTTGTTACTACTGTGTACTGTGTAGTTGGTGCTGTTCACTTTACTCAGCATCATTTCATGTAAGTTTTTTCAGGCTTTTCTGAAATCAATTTGTTTTTTTCATTTATTGAATCTATTACAGAATAGTAATATTCCAATACATTCATATAGCACAATTTATTCAGTCATTCCAACTGATGGGCTTCCATTCAATTTCTAATTTCTTACCATTCCAAAAGGGCTGCTACAAAAATGCACATGTGCATCTTTTCCCCTTTTTTATGATCTCTTTCGGTAACAGATTCTTTACTGTCTGTAAAGACACTTCTGGATCAAAGAGTATGCAGTTTTGTAGTCCTTTAAGCCATAGTTCCAAAATGCTTTACAGAATGGTTTCATCATTTCACAACTACATCAACAATACAATGATGTCCCAGTTTTCTCACATGGCTTCCAACATTTATCCAAGTCATTTTAGTCAATCTCATAGGTGTAAACTGGTACCTCAGAGTTGTCCTAATTTGTATTTCTCTAATTAATAGTGATTTAGAACACTTTTAAATATGACTAGAGATGTCTTTATTTTCTTCATTTGAAAACTGTCTGTTCATATTCTTTGACCATTTGACTGGGGAATAGCTTATATTCTTATAAATTTGAGACAATTCTTTATATATTTTAGAAATGAGGCCTTTATCAGAAACACTGGATATAAAAATTTTCCCAGCTTTCTATTTCCCTTCTTATCTTGGCTGCATTGATTTTGTTTGTGTGAATCCTTTCTAATTTAATGTAATTAAAATTATCTATTTTGTATTTCATAATATTCTCTATTTTTTTCTTAGGTCATAAATTCTTCCCTTATCCACAGATCTGACAGGTACTTTGCTTATATTATCACCCTTTATGTCTAAATCATTAACTTATTTAAACTTTAATCTTGGTATAGGGTGTTTAGTATAAGTCAATACTTAATTTCTGTCACACTACTTTCCCAGCAATTTTTGTCAAATAGTGAGTTCTTATCCTAGAAACTGGAGTCCTAGAAATGGAGTTATCAAACATTAGATTGTTACCGTCATTGACCATTGTGTCTTGTGAATCTAACCTATTCTACTGATCCACTACTTGTTCTTAGCAAGTATGAAATGATTTTGATGACTGCTGCTTTATAATATAATAATATAAAATAATATAATATAATAGTTTTAATTCTGATATAACTAGTCCACCTTCCTTTGCATTTTCTCCCATTAATTCCCTTCAAATTCTTGATGTTTTGCTCTTCCAGATGAAATTCTTTTTTAGCTCTATATAGTAATTTCTTGGCAGTCTGAATAAGTAGATTATAATAATAATAATAATAATTAGGTAAAATTGTCATTTTTATTGTATCATCTCAGCCCACCCAGAAACACTTGATATTCTTCTTCCATTTAGCTCTAACTTTTATAAAATTAGAATGAAAAGTATTTTGTAATTGTATTCATATAGTTCTGTCTTAGCAAGTAGACTCTCAAATATTTTAAATTATCTACAGTTATTCTAAATGGGATTTTTCTATCTGTTACTGCTGGACTTTGTTGGTAACACAAAAATGTCAATGATTTATATGGGTTTTTTATATTCTGTTAATTGAGTAATTTTTTAGCTGGTTCTCTAAATATACCATCATCTGCAAAGAGTGGTAATTTTGTTTCATTACCTACTCCAATTCTTCCATTTGGTTTTGTTCTCTTACTGCTAGAACTAGCATTTCTAGGACAATATTAAATAACAGTGGTGATAATGGGCAACCTTGTTTTACTCCTGATCTTACTGGGAATGCTTCTAGCTTATCCCAGTTACACATAATGCTTGCTAATGGTTTTAAATGGATGCAACTGATTATTCTAAAGAAAACTTCATTCCTATGCTCTCTAGTACTGGGTTTTATTTTGTTTTATTTTTTAATCAAAAATGAGCATTTGTCAGATGCTTTTTTTTTTTTGCAT
This sequence comes from Antechinus flavipes, assembly GCF_016432865.1. Taxonomy (NCBI): domain Eukaryota; kingdom Metazoa; phylum Chordata; class Mammalia; order Dasyuromorphia; family Dasyuridae; genus Antechinus; species Antechinus flavipes. The sequence continues at coordinate 667,707,671 of NC_067398.1, forward strand.
CTATTGGATAATTGATTATTGATATGATCAATTATGTTTACAGTTTTCCTGATATTTAACCAGCTTTGCATTCCTGGTATAAAGTTGATGTATTCACTTTGCTAATATTTTATTCAAGATTTTCCTATCAATATTCATTAGAAAAATTGGTCCACATTTTTTTGTTTTGTTTTGTTTGGGCTTTTCCTGGTTTAGGTAACAGCACTATATCTGTGTGATAAAAGATATGCTAGGGCTTCTCATATTTTTCCAAATAGTTCATATAGTATTGGAATTAATTGTTCTTTAAACTTTTGCAGAATTTACTTGTTTCTTTCTCTCCCCCCCCCCACTTTTTTTTTGCTGAGGCAACTGGGGTTAAGTGACTTGCCCAGGGTCACACAGCCAGGAAGTGTTAAATGTCTGAGGCTACATTTGAACTCAGGTCCTCCTGATTTCAGAGCTGGTGCTCTATCCACTATACCACCTAGTTGCCCCCAGAATTTACTTGTAAATCCACCTGGCCCTTGAGATTTTTTTCTCAGAAAGCTGTTTAATGGCTTGTTCAATTTCTTTTTATAAAATGGAACTATTTAAATAATTTATTTCCTCATCTATTGATCTGGGAAACTTACATTTTGTCCAAAGGTCTAGCATACCTAACTTTTCTAAAATTCTATTCGCCTCCTTAACTTCTTTCTTCTTTATTTTTTGCCCTCCCTTCTATTATACTTCCCTTTTCCTTTCCCCATTTCCCCTCCCATTTCCCTATAGGGTGAAATAAATTTCTATATCAAACTAAGTGTATACTATTCCCTCTTTGAGCTAAATCCAATGAGATTAAGGTTCAAACAATACTCATTCCTCCTTTCTTTCTTTCTCTTAACTCTTCATGTGACATAATTTTACCCCATCTTATCTCCCCTTTTCTCTTCTCTTTGTATAATCCCTTTGTTCAACTCTAATTTCTTTTTTTAATCATGAAATTAAAATTAACTCACACCTAAACTCTCTAAATATACCTTTTCTAACTGCCCTGACAAAGATAGTTCAAGAGTTACAAGTATCAGCTTCCCATGTAGGCATGTAAATATTTTAAACTTAAAAAAAAAAAAAAAACCCTAGGTTTTTTTCTTTCTAGTTTACCTTTTTAATGTTTTTCTTGAGTCTTGTATTTGAAGATCAAATTTTCTGTTCAGTTCTGAAATGTTCATCTGAAATGACTGAAAATCCCCTATTTCATTGAATATTTTTTCCCCTGAAAGATAATGCTTAATTTTGCTGGGCAGTTGATTTTTGGTTGTAGTCCAATCTCCTTTGTCTTCTAGAAGTTCATATTCCAGGTCTCCAATTTTTCAATACAGAAGCTGCAAAGTCTTAGGCAATCTATTTGAATTGTTTCTTTCTGGCTGCTTGCAGTATTTTCTCGCTTTCATCTGATAATTCTGGAATTTAACTACAATATTCTTTAGTTTTCATTTGAGTCTCAAGGTGGCAATCGCTGTATTCTTTCAATGACTATCAGCCCTCTGCTTTTTGGATATCAGAGTTGTTGTTCTTGATGACTTCTTGAAAGATGCTGTCCATGCTTTTCTTCCATCATGGCTTTCAGGTGGTCCAATAATTCTTAAGACTGTCTCTCTCTTGTATCTATTTCATATTTTCTCCTATTTTTTTAGTTTTGTTTGACTGATTCTTGATATTACATTGAATTGTTCACTTCCATTTATCCAATTCTAATTTTTAGTAAATTATTTTCTTCAGTTACCTTTTTTACTTTCTTTTATAGTCAGCCAATTGTACTTTTAAAGGACTTGTTTTGTTTAGTGGATCGCCCCCCCCCCCAATTATTTTTTAAGGAGTTGTTTTCTTCAATCGATTCTGTGTTTCCTTTTCCAAACTGTTCCAAACTTTCATAATTCTTCTGCATAGCTCTCATTTCTCCCTCCCTCCTCCTTTTCCCCCAATCTCTTTTAAGATCCTTTTGGAAGTTTTTCAAGAGAGGTTTTTGAGCTTGAAACCAGTTCATATGCCCCTGTGGGACTTCAAGTAAGGTTATTTTACCTTTACTGTCCTTTTCTGGGTTTGTGTCCTGATCGTCCCTGTTTCCATGTAGCTTTCTATAGTCAGAGTAATTTTTGCTTTTTTTTTCATTTGTAAAAATTTGAGCTCTGATCCTAGGGCATAGGGGAGATCGTCCCAAGTACTTTTGCAGGGGGACAAGGGCCTCTCTCTGACTACACTGGGGCTGGTGATACTGCAAACTTTCCCAATGTACTGGGAGGCCTGGATTAGTCTGGCCTGTTATGCTGGGGGTGGGAGTAGGGAGATTGCAATTTGACTTCTGTGGTTCTCTTGGAGGTCTCACAGCTAGTCTGCCGATACAGTGGTCTTCTGAATAGAACTGAATAGTTAACATAGCTGTACTTTGGCTAAGAACTTCCTGTTAAGATTTACTCCAGGCCTCATCTCGCTGGGTCTCCCAGTATTGCACCTGTTGTGGACCACATTCCTTCCTGCCCAATTGTGATAGACCTTTTCTGAAATCTTTCCAAGATATTTTAGGCTGGAAAATTATTACAATATGAATATGGGCTCTGTCACTCCAAAATCCATTCAGAGCTTGATCTAATTTTAATTCTGCGGGAAGCTCGGGAAAGCTCAGGGAATATCCTGTCCACTCTCTGCCATCTTAGTTCTGCACTACCTCCTCCCACTCCCCCAGCCATAATCACCATTTTAAAGAGGAAAATGTTAACTCTCAGAAAGTAAAATGATTTTCTGATGCTCACAGAATTAATCAGCTTCACAAACAGGCCTTCTTAAGCACTCAAAGCTCCATCTACCAGGCAATACTACTAATAAAGATACAAATAGCTAGGTAAGTAGGGCAGTGCATAAGAGTGCCCATCCTGGAATTAGGAAGACTGAGCTTTATGAGTTCCAATCTAGCCCCAGATTTGTGTGAAACCTTGGGCAAGCTATTTAACTTGTTTGCTTCAGTTTCCATCTGTAAAATAAACAGAGAAGGAAAGGGCAAACCACTTTACTATTTTTGAAACCAAACTGGGTCACAAAGAATCGAACAAAATAAGTGAACAACCACCACCAAGGAGCAAAACTGATATTTTAAAAGTTATTCTTAACCAGATTCTGGAAATCTTGATGGGAACTTCAGAAGATGGAAAAGACCACTCAATCATAGATTTTGTGAGTCAAGAGAAAATAAGTAGGAATATCTCATATGTACCTTATATCTTCAGAAAAACAGATTCTGAGTACAAAAATGGATAATATCTGATAACCTAAAATTCCACAAGAGAAATAAGCCTATAAGGGAGGAGAATCACAAGAATGGAATTCCTGAAACAAAAGTAAAACAAGAAGAAAAAAGGAAGTTGTTCAAATAAACTACGTGGCTACACTGGTCAATTTACTTCTTGAAAAGAAGATGTTAGAGCAAGGGCAAACAAAGAAATCTGATAAAGAGAAAACACAAAAGGGTCAATAGTAGGCTCACTAAATTGCAGGATGAACTAAGGTAGACAAAAAAAGCTACTAAGAAAAACAAAAACATTTTGGTCACAATGGATAAATAGATAAACATTTAGTAAGCACATGTGTCAGATCCTGTTTTAGATTTACAGGGTACAAAAGAAAAAAAATTTCTGGTATCAAAAGAAGCAACAGATATATATGTAACTCTGCAAAATGAAGGGTCTTTTTTTGGGGGAAAAAGTAGTTAATGATGATAGAAGTTAATCTTGGAAGGAAGAGATTCTAGGAGATGAAGATGAAGAGAGAGCAAATACATTTCCAGGCATGGGCGAAAGCCAATACAAAGGTAGTTTTGTGAGACCGTGTGCATGTGAAGAATACAGAAAAAGCCACATGGAGTGAGAATGGGAGAAATATGCATAAGGAAGTTGCAAAGTAGATGAGATAAATGCTGCAAGGAGCTTGAAAGGATATGGAGAGAGAGGAGGCAGAAGTCAATTAGGAGGTTATTATAAGTATAGATGAAAGATAATAAGGACCTAAATTATGGTAATTGCCTCTACAAGTAATTTTTAAAAATGGAGATATGTGAGAACATAAGTTCTGTTTTGAATGTGTTGTGTTCAAAAAAAAAAAACATTCAAAATATCTTATTCAAAATGGAGATGCAACTACAGCTCAAAAGAATGTTGAAAGAGAAGAGGAAAAGCTCTAAGAGAAGTTATGGGAAAGGATAAGTTTAATGAACCAGCAAGGAGTCATTAGACAAATAGAAGTAAAAAGTAATGTCAAATGCTGCAAAGAAGTCAAGAAGGGTAAAGACAAATATATCTGATTTGGAAATTAAGACTACATTGTTAATTTTGGAGCTAGTAGTTCCAGTCCAGAGATGGGGTCAGAAGCCAAGAAGAGACAAGGAATGCAAACAGCTTTTTCTAGAAGTTTGTCTGTGAAATGAAGAAGAAATAAGATGACAGTTTTAGAGGGTGGTAAGGTTCTTCTGGATATGGAAATTTTAGAAGCATTTGTAATCATCAAGGAGGGAGATAGTAGACAAAGAAACCAAAGATTAGAATTAGAAAGGAGATGGCTAAGGGGATGGAAATCAAAGGTACATATAGAGAGAATTGATCTTGGTGAAAATAAATGTTACCTCTTCATAACGGACAAGGGAGGAAAGATTGGATGATGTTGCCAAAGGGTTCTGAACTAAAAAGAAAGAGAACAGAAGGACCTCATAGCAAATGACATCTATTTCCTTAGTATGAGAAAGTATGAGAGAGCAAAATCCTCAACTGAGAGGGTAAAAGGAAGGAATAGTCAAGAAAACTTGAGAAGTGATTTGTCCTTCATTTTGAAGAAATGCCAGACTCCAGAGATCATCTCTGACCAGTCAAATGATAGCTCTCCTGCCTCCTTCACTCCTCCACAACGATCTGTTGATCCTGAGGTCCTCCAGAGAGCTAGCCTAGATATTACAAGCAGCAACTAGAGAAGGTAAATGGTGAAAGTAACCCAGGTTGGGCAATGGGTAGAGACAATAGGACAAAGGAAAAAGGATTCAAGAATGGAAGGCAATATAAAGTTGTGTTATGGGCCAGAACTCTGAACTTGAAACAAAGGATTCTTAAAAGGTACTAAGTCAGTGGAATTGATAGAGACAATAGTTATTTTATTTAGTATGGTTCGGTATGATTGATTTAATCCTACAAGAAGATTTTATGGCCCAGAATTTGAAACAAGGTAATAAGTGGAATTGAGGAGACAATGGTTAAATCTAGTTTAGCATTAATTTAATCCTACAACAAATAATGGTTTCCTAGTGATATAATGATTGGTGTATACTCAGTGTGGAGCATATAAACTAGGAGCCTTAGCCTGGAAGGATATTTGAAGAAAAGGCAAAGGACTGGTAGCAGGAGCTTAAGCTCTCAGAACCAGGAGCTTAAGCTCTCAGATGTTGGAATCCTTACTAACTGCTAAGTAATTAGAGTTGATCTAATCTTACAAGAAGTTGTTTTGGCCAGAACCTGAAACAAGGTACTAAGTAGAACTAATCAAGACAAGGCTTGTGTTCCCACCTTTACTCAAAGTCCACACCTTAAAGCTCTTTGGGCCAGAGAGCACTATGGGAGAAAACCCATAATCCCATTCTCTCAGAAGGTTCACATATAAGGCGAGACAGCCATTCCAGAATACACTTTTTCCTCTTGGCTGGCTGATCGCGCCAGACTCGAGAGAAACGACTCTGCTGCAGAGAACACTTTTGACGGATTTCAGTGGAGCTACGCCAGAAGCCCTCTCTCCGGGGCAAGTGTGGCTGGGCTCCCCAGAAGGAGATAAGAGAGATCTTCCATCTCTGTTGGAGGCAGAAGAAAGCAGAGGCAGAGGCTGAAGGACAGAACCTTTGGATTTGGAGACATCCGAAGGGCTCTAAGCCTCTAAACCGGCTGTGCCCTGAGAAGAACAAACTCCAACATTTGAACTCTTAACACTCAGAACCACGGGGAAAAATTCAATCTGATCTTCAATCTTCCTTGTGGCTGGCCTGGACTCCTGCACTTCCCCCACTAAGACCAAGGCCAGACTGAAAGGCTCTCCAGAAAAGGAGACAATAAAGGATTTGGACACCTGGCTGCACTTGTGGTGATTACTGAACTGAAACAAAGGTTGCTCCCAGAGACCCCCAAGGAAACCCAAAAAAGAACATTACAAAATTGAACTGGTTAACTAGAATAAAGAGTGACGAAGGAAAAAAGTGAAGTTAAGGCACAAGGCATACTGAAAGGACAAAAGAGAATGATACAATACAGGAAGAGTTTTGATCACAGAAATAGAACCCAGGATCAAGAGTATTCAAGCTTCCCCTCCAGGAAGGGAGTGCATGGGGAGTGATTCAAAGAGATAATGAGAAAAACTGACTGCAACCATTGTTGAAAAGGTTGTCCAGGAGCTGTACCTGATCTAAAATTATATTATAAAGCAGCAGTCACCAAAACCATTTGGTATTGGCTAAGAAATAGATTAGTTGATCAGTGGAAAAGGTTAGGTTCACAAGACAGAATAGTCAACTATAGCAATCTAGTGTTTGACAAAGATCAAACTTTTGGGATAAGAATTCATTATTTGATAAAAACTGCTGGGATAATTGGAAATTAGTATGGCAGAAATTAGGCATGGACCCACACTTAACACCATATACCAAGATAAGATCAAAATGGGTCCATGATCTAGGCATAAAGAACGAGATTATAAATAAATTAGAGGAACATAGGATAGTTTATCTCTCAGACTTGTGGAGGAGAAAGAAATTTGTGACCAAAGATGAACTAGAGACCATTACTGATCACAAAATAGAAAATTTTGATTATATCAAATTAAAAAGCCTTTGTACAAACAAAACTAATGCAAACAAGATTAGAAGGGAAGCAACAAACTGGGAAAATATCTTCACAGTTAAAGGTTCTGATAAAGGCCTCATTTCTAAAATATATAGAGAACTGACTCTATAAGAAATCAAGCCATTCTCCAATTGATAAATGGTCAAAGGATACGAACAATTTTCAGATGATGAAATTGAAACTATTACCACTCATATGAAAGAGTGTTCCAAATCACTATTGATCAGAGAAATGCAAATTAAGACAACTCTGAGATACCACTACACACCTGTCAGATTGGCTAAGATGACAGGAAAAAATAATGATGAATGTTGGAGGGGATGCAGGAAAACTGGGACACTAATGCATTGTTGGTGGAGTTGTGAACGAATCCAACCATTCTGGAGAGCAATCTGGAATTATGCCCAAAAAGTTATCAAACTGTGCATAACCTTTGATCCAGCAGTGCTACTACTGGGCTTATACCCCAAAGAGATACTAAAGAAGGGAAAGGGACCTGTATGTGCCAAAATGTTTGTGGCAGCCCTGTTTGTAGTGGCTAGAAGCTGAAAAATGAATGGATGCCCATCAATTGGAGAATGGTTGAGTAAATTGTGATATATGAACGTTATGGAATATTATTGTTCTGTAAGGAATGACCAGCAGGATGAATACAGAGAGGACTGGCGAGACTTACATGAACTGATGCTAAGTGAAATGAGCAGAACCAGGAGATCATTATATACCTCAACAATGATTCTGTTTGAGGATGTCTTCTGATGGAAGTGGATCTCTTCGATAAAGAGAGCTAACTCAGTTTCAATTGATCAAGGATGGACAGAAGCAGCTAAACCCAAAGAAAGAACACTGGGAAATGAATGTAAACTGCTTGCAGTTTTGTTTTTCTTCACGGGTTATTTTTACCTTCTGAATCCAATTCTCCCTGTGCAACAAGAGAACTGTTCAGTTCTGCAAACATATATTGTATCTAGGATATACTACGACATATCTAACATATATAGGACTGCTTGCCATCTAGGGGAAGGGGTGGAGGGAGGGAGGGGAAAAATCGGAACAGAAGCGAGTTCAAGGGATAATGTTGTAAAAAAAATTACCCTGGCATGGACTCTGTCAATATAAAATTATTATAAAATATAAATAATAATAATAATAAAATTCTAAGGAAAAAAAAAAGTTGTCCAGGGGGGCATCTAGGTGGCACAGTGGATAGAGCAACAGCCCTGAAGTAAGGAGAACCCAAGTTCAAATCTGGTCTCAGACACTTTAACACTTCCTAGCAGTGTGACCCTGGGCAAGTGTCACTTAACTCCATTTACCTCAGCAAAAGAAAAAGAAAAAAGGAAAAACAACAAGGATGTTCAATAGGACAGTGTCACATAGAGGAAACCAAGCTTCTCAGAGTGCACCAGCAAGTTGAAAAAGCACAAAAGGAATTTGAGGAATGGCTGAAATTGTGTCTTATAAACAAATGGAATACTACTACACCAAAGAGTGAAAAACTATAAAGAACTTGGAGAAACATGGGAAGACTTGTTTGAACTAAAGGAAAGTAAAGAAGAAAGCAGGACAATATATATGATTACAATAACGCATGACAACTCAGGATGACAAAATCAGCTATAATAACAAAGATTGGTTGATTATATTAAAATTACACTTTTCAGCTCTATCAAGAAATGGCAAATTCTAATGTTATATATTCTGTCAACTAAATGATGTATCAATTGGTTCTGACTTTTAGGGAGAGGGAAAAGAATTTGAGTTAATGGTCCCTTACCTGTATTGGTTACAATAGCTACCTAATTCATCTCCCTTGCCTCAAATTTTCTCCTCCCCAATCCATTTACCTCACAAATATTCTTTCAAGATAAAGAAGAGATGGAATAACTATACCACACTTCTGCTCAGTAAGTCCTGTGGCTCCTTATTGCTTCTATGGTAAAATATAAACTCCACTATTTATCACTTAAAACTTTTCACAATCTAATTCCAGCTTCTTTTTCTCCTTAATCTACTGTATTGCCCCTTCAAATACAGTTATCCTCCAATTAAAGAGTACTTTGTTTCTCATAGAAGGCACTCCACCGAAGTCTCCAAGCCTTTCAGATTGTCCTTCACATTCTTACAAGTATACTCCCTCTTCCTCCTCCTCAAGATAATCTCCACACTTGCCAAGAATTTACTTTTTCTTTTTTTTTAAATCTCCTTACATATCTATGCATATTGTTCCCGAGTTCCTACCCCTAAGTCACAACAAAAGATCTGGTTTTGCAATGAAGGTTTTAAATAAGATGACTTCCAAGTTTCCTTTCATTTTTAAATCTATACTTCTACGATATTCTTGTCTACATTTACAATCTCTTCCGGTTCTCCCTTCTCTCTCCACTGGCACAGACACCACCTAATCATTGTTCATCTGTATTATTGTAAAAGCCTGTTCTTCCTCAAGTCTCTCCACATTCATCCTCCAGACAGCTGCCAAAATGTTTTTCCAAAATGGAGATCCATCTATATCACTCCCCACTCAATAAATTCAAATGACTTTCCACCTACTTTAGAAAAAATATCAAGTCCTCTGTTTGGTATATTATAATTAGAATTCCTTTTGTGTTGAACTGGACTAAAAAGTCCGAAGTTGTAAAAACTTTTGAAATCTGTGATTCTGTAATTTTTTTTTAGCCCAACTACTAAGTAACTACCATTCACTACCAACCTATATGCCAACTTTATGAGAATAATCTATTAAAACATCAAGATTATGTTGATGAAAAAAGGAATGAGTGGGCTTTTTAAAACAATATCGTACAGCTGATTTATATGGGCATACAATTGACAAAAGAATGAGACATCTAATAACACTTGATTGACTTTTAAACATAAACCAAGAGGATGGTGAGATAAAGGCAGGGACTCAATAGAACTCTCTCCACAACTCCTCTAACAATGACCCTAAACAAAATTTAGAGCATCAGAAGCCACAAAAAGATGGAGTGAAACAATTTTCCAGCAAAAGACAACTTGGAAGGTGAGTAGGAAAGGCTATTGCACCAGGGTTGCAGTGTAGTCCTGGCCCTAGCAAATCAGAAGTGAGCCTTGAGGTGTCTGAATCAGTGGCAGCTCCAAGAGGTTCCAGACCTCTCAGCTCCCAATCAACAAGAACATGGAAGAGTGTCACAATATTGTCTGCCACAATTTCACAACATGGAATTGTCTGTCACAATAGGGTGTGAGGGGAGCCTCAGCAAACCAGGATCCGGCCTTGGGAGTCAGTGAATCAGCAATGGTGGCACCAAGAACATCAGTAGTAGCTTCTGAAGGTTTCAGGTTAAATAGTTGGTCAGATTACTGGAGTCTCTTTGTTAGCACTGTTAGTAGGATTCTAGTGCTTGTCCATGCAGGGAATAGTCCTGGCTCACAGTCCCAGGGCAAGGATGAGCCCGAACACACTAGAACTTATAAGGCAGAGTGGATGGGGGAACCCTCCTCACAGTTCCAAGCCAGGAAAAAAAATGCTTGTGGTCGCTCACAGATCAGAAGAGTAGCAAATAAATACTATATGATGATCAATTCTGATGGACGTAGACATCTCCATATTAACCATATGATAAGAGGCTCTAAGTAATTAATAGTTATTATTGATCCAGCCATTGTAGAAAGCAATGCAGAATTATGCCTAAAAAAATGACTAAATCATGAGATGAACCAAATCAGTTCCAATAGAGCAGCAATGAATTGAACCAGCTACACCTAGTGAAAGAACTCTGTGAGATGACTATGAACCATTAGATAGAATTCCCAATCCCTCTATTTTTGTCTGCCTGCATTTTTGATTTCCTTCACAGGCTAATAGTACACTATTTCAAAGTCCGATTCTTTTTGTACAGCAAAATAACTGTTTGGACATGTATACTTATATTGTATTTAATTTATACTTTAACATATTTAACATGTATTGGTCAACCTTCCATCTGGGGGAGGGGATGGGGGGAAGGAGGGGAAAAATTGGAACAAAAGGCTTGGCAATTGTCAATGCTGTAAAATTACCATGCATATAACTTGTAAATAAAAAGGTATAATAAAAATAATAATAAAATTAAATTAAATTTTAAAAAAAGAAGAAGAAGAAGAGTAGCAAATAGACTTCTCTTTGGATCATACCATCTTGGAAGAATTGAAAACATACAAGTTACTAGAAGGACACAAAACCCCTGAAGGTTGGAAGATTTCACCCTCTACTCTGGAAACAGAGCCCTACTTTAACAGAGTTAAAAGTCAAGTAACAGGCTGGGGGAAAATGAGCAAACAGAAAAAGATCCTGACCACAGAAAATTATTATGATGACAAGGAAGATCAAAACACAAAAATGGATTTTGTATAGTCAAGCAAAACATCACCATAACATCTCTCTCAGCTCCAACCCTGACAAAAATAAGTGCTTACTATTTATTTATCCTAACCAATTGATGTTCTTTGAAAGAAGTATAAAAGATTTAATTCTATTCAAAACTTTTGATTACTGAGACATACAATAGAAAAAAAATGTTTGGTTCCAAAAGTTGTTTTCCCACTATGACAGTATCTAAATAGAAAAAGGATTTCTCAAACCTTAAGAGGTTCATTTTACGTAGGATCCTCTTTGCATACATTATACTGATGACACCAGGTCCAGAAACATTGCAGAGTTGCCTGAATAAGATCCATAATCACTTTAAAATATGGCCTATCCACATAAAAGATGGATAACTATTGTTCAGACTAAAATATGAATCTGGATGAAGAAACTCAGAGCTATTCCATTAGTACAAATGTCTGGGATAGTTAGTGAAAATAGGTAATGAGCTAAAACTAGTTGTAAAAGGGAAGGAACGCTGGCTGAACTGTCTTTGTAAAATAGTATGGCACTTTCAATGATTATGGGTACGGGTCCATCCCTCCCCCCCAATAGTTTCTCCATAAAACAAGAGGAGGAACAAGGAGGGAAGACCACAGTATTGTTCTGGCTACTATATGTCTACAAATCACCAAATAACAAAATCTAAAGAATTAAAGTTGAGGATTACTGAAAGATCAAAAGAGGGGCAACTAGATGGTGCAATAGATATATCATCAACCCTGGAGGCAGGAGGAACTGAGTTTAAATCTGATTTCAGATACCTAACATTTCCTAGCAAGTCACTTAACTCCAATTTCCTCACAGAAAACAAATAAAACTTCAAAAATTAAGACAATTTGATCACTTACAAAATCAAAACTAAAATAATAATAAGAAAAAAAGATCAAAAGAATGGTGACCATGTAGTAAACATGAAAAATAATCAATGGATAGTCTGTGAACTACTCTACTGGGAACCCCAACAAAAGAACAAGAAATGGCCACCAATAAGAAGGCCACGTGCAAAAGTAAGGAACTATACAGTATAGGAAGGCATACATCAATAAAATCAGCTTTTTCAAAGTATTAAGGCAGAAGTCTTAAAGGGATGGTTAGAGAAGAGCTAGAAAAGGTAATAATGATCAAAAAGTTAGCATGGCTAAAAACAGGTGAATGAGAATGTAACTGCATTTATAGAAAGCTTACATTATATTTTAATTCTCACAATAAAACCTTTGAGGTAAGTGCTATCATCCCCAGGATGAATGAAAAATGTATGACACTTTATATACAAAAAGAATTTGAAACAAATTTTAAAACCTAATAGCCATTCATTCTCCAAGACACATAACCAAAGGATATATGAACAGACAGCTTTCGAAGGAAAAAATGAAAGCTATCAACCATATGATAAGAGGCTCTAAGTAATTAATAGTTATTATTGATCCAGCCATTCTAGAAAGCAATGCAGAATTATGCCTAAAAAAATTACTAAATCATGCATGCTGTTTGATCCAGCTTTATCATTACTACATCTATATGCCAAAGAGATTAGAGAAAGAAGGAAAAAAAACCCTAAATGTACAAATGTATTTGTAGTAACATTTTTTTCTCAGAAAAAAGTTTTAATCACAATCTTTATAAAACAAAAATTAAGTATTCATATATGGTTAGTAATATGAAGAAAACAAAATGACTAATAGATATTACCAAACAATAATAAACCAAACAAATAAAAAATTAGGCTCTTACTATAATGCCAGTCACTGTGCTAAACATGGGATACAAATATAAAAAGGGACATAGGACAGTTCCTCCCCACCCTGCCCCCCCAATTTATTTACTTATTTAATAAATATAACTTTTTATTGGCAGAACCCATGCCTGGATAATTTTTTACAACATTATCTCTTGTACTCACTTCTTTTCTGACTTTTCCCCTCTCTCTCTCCACCCCCTCCCCCAGATAGCAAGCAGTCCTATAATGACACTTTTTTGTGATGACAAAGAACTAGAAATTAAGGGATACATATTAAATGGTAAATAACTGAATAAATTATAGTATATGAATACTGGGATATTATCTTACCATATGTTGGTCAATTTTAGAGTAAATTAAATAAGACCTCTGTGAATTGATTCAGAGCAAAATAAACTGAACTAGGAGAACAATTTATATAATGAAAATATTGTCGATTAAAATAACTCTGAAAAACCATAAAAACACATCATTTACCTCCTGCTAGAAAGATGAATATAAAATCAAAGAGAACACAAATTTTTGAGCATCTCCAATTTTTTTTTAACTATGTTTGTTTAAAACAATGCTTTTCTCTTTTTTGAGGAAGTATTTGAGGACAGCTTATAGATACAAAAAAATCCATTTTAATTTTAAAATTTTTAAAGAAATTGATTTAAATATAGCTATTAGATAAAACTGAATTATTTTATTGTTAGCAAATGCTAAAATCTAACGTATGTGGTTTTTTAAATTAAGTCAGCATGGCTTTACTGAAGGACATCTAGCCAATTGCAAATTCAGATTAGTGCCACAGTCACTAAGGCACTGAAAAATGTCAATTGTAGAAGGGCTTTAAACCTTTAAGGTTAGGGACTCCTAGTATTAATATCTTCCGTGAACCCACCTTCCTCAAAATCCATAAAGTGCAGAATAAAGAGTACTGAATTTGGAGTCAGAGGATCTGCACTTGAATGCTCTATTTTCTATCTCAGCGTTCTTTGGCAAGTCATAACCTCTATGGGCTTCAATGTCTTTTTATCTATAAAACGAGGATGTTGATATATTTTTGCCATGTTTAGCATATATTGGATTACTTGCCATCTAAGGGAGGGGAGGAAAAATTGCAACACAAGGTTTTACAAGGTTTAACGTTGAAAAATTATCCATGCATATGTTTTGAAAATAAAGTGAAGACATTGAACTAGATCTCTTAGTTCTCTTTCACCTCTAGATCTATGATTTATAAGGAACTACATGCAAGTTTAACTTAACCACAGTACACTATCAAGTTATTCTATACCAGTTCTTTATCCAGTAGCATGGGTATGAACAAAGAGTTCTCAAAAGAAGATCAACAAAGTATTCACAAACACATAAGGGAAAATGCTCCAAAAATCGATCCAAGAGAGAAAGGCAAATCACAATCATCAATATTGAAAGGATTATGGAAAGACTGGCACAATAAGACATTGTTGCTGAACCTGTGAAATAGTACAATTTTAGAAAGATATTATGAATTATAAAGGTAAAGTTAATACAACATCCACAGCCACTGAACACAAGAACTCCATTACTTGGCTTATACACCAAAGAGGACACTGATAAAAAGCAAAGTCCCCATATATTCCAAAATATTTATAGCACTTTTTTTGTGATAGCTAAGATTTGGAAACAAAGTAGATGTCCATCAACTGGGGAATGGCTATGTTGTACATCAATGTAATTAAAAATTACTGTGCTGTAATAAATGATGTGTCAATAACAATATTGTGCAATAATCAACTATAATTGGCTTAGCTTTCCCCAGCAACACAATAATATAAAACAATTCCAAGACTCATCATGATGGAAAATGCTGTCCACATCCAGACTGCAACATTGTAAATGGAAAAAAAAACTATAAAACAAAAGGTTAAAAAGTAAATGTAACAAAATTATTAAGATTAAGTAGTATACAGGATGCAAAGACCCAAGAAAACACCTCTAACGTATCCCTTTATGGGGGTGAGAGATCATAATTGTTAAAACATTGTACATAATTTTAGTTTTTCTATATAATTATGAAGCCAGTATTTTGGTATTTTTTGGTCCTCTCCAAAAAAATCTACCATATGGAAAGCTCTTGAAGGGCTGAGACAGAATATATAAAATAACACAGTAATGTAAGAAACAGAAAATATTGGCTTTTTTTTTTTTAAATGGACACACTAGCCCAAGGTAAAAAAAAAAAAAAAGTTCAACATTGATAAAGTATCAAATGTTTATAGCAGACACCAAATCTAACAGGATAATAGCATAGATAAAATAAATGATCAACAAGAACTTTAGTCCTGGTTTGATCAACATTTATACAAAACTGATCAAGGAAAAAAACACTCATGAAGACCAAATACAAAACCGTCCAATCATTTAGTGCTGTACATAATAATCTCTGTTTTGGAATGTTTGACCAGAACCAAAAGCAAAAGTTGATAGTCATCACAAATTAGAATACTTTATATATTTCTATATGACAAATTACCTGCTGAAACACATGGTTGGCAGATTATTTTCAAAGCCATTTCTTTCAAAATGAATTGCTAAGTGGGTAATACAGCAAGGTTGCGCTATCTGATTTACATATTTAATCATGGGAAACAACTAAACAAATGGAAGAAATCTGGTCTAATTTAAAATAAAATTTTTACTTGAACAAATGATTAATTCTAGTTATGAATGAATCTACACTTTATCCTGATGAAATGAAATCTTCTAGATCAGGACTTTTTCCACTCACAATCTTTTACCTGAGAATTTTTTAAACAACTCCAGGTATAAAGGTATATAAAATAGGTATGCAAATAAAAAATTTACTGATAATGAATCATAATTTTGTAATCCCCACAACTCAGCTACAAGACCTCATATGGGCTATGATCCACAGTTTAAGACATTTTATATTAGATCACTAAAGAGCTCAAGACAATTAGGTTTGAAGTGATCATGTAAATAATCCTAAAACCACATGCATTACAAGTTGATACTTTTGAATTCTTGATAAAGTAGCCTATAAAACATTTTTAAAAATTTTTTTCTTTATTTACTTTACTTATAAAACATGTGAATGGGTAATTTTTTCAACACTGACCCTTGTAAAACCCTCTGTTCCAATTTTCCCCTCCTTCCTCCCACCTCCTCCTCTAGAAGGCAGGTAGGCTAAAACATGTTAAATATGTTTAAATATATGTTAAATCATATTTATAAAGTTATCTTGCTGCACAAGAAAAACGGGTCAAGAAGGAAAAAAAAACCTGAGAGAGAAAACAAAAATGCAAGCAAACAATAACAGAAAGAGTGAAAATGCTATGTTGTGGTCCACACTCAGTTTCCATAGTCCTCTTTCTGAGTATAGATGGCTCTCTTCATTATTGAACAATTGGAACTGGTTTGAATTATCTCACTGTTGAAGAGGGGCCTATAAAGCATTTGAAGCAATAAGGTTCTTCTATTTTTTTAAAATGGTGAAAGTGTGTATATGATGGGGAAATGAGGTGGAATGATCATGTATTTAAAAAACAAAACAAAGTGCCCCCCCCCCCAAAAAAAACATCTGCAGTTGTGGAAGGAGAATTCACACCCATAAGATAATATCCACTGAAGCAGGTAGGTACCCATACAATGCAAATAAGAGGGGCCAGAACAAAGTTGCTGCACTGGCATCCATATACAGAACCATAAGTACTCCTTTACATGAGATGGAACATCTATAAGGGATTTATAAGAGCAAAAAAGTCTTGCAAAATAGTATGGATGGCTTTAGTCTGCCTTGTTGACATAAGTGCCATTTATGAGACCTCAGGTCTATTACTGCATTCTCAAATCAAGAAATAATAACACATTTCCTCACTAACTCAGCAGTCAAACTAGTCAAGGAAAAACTTGTTAACTTGATTAGCAAATCAATTCACACCAGCAGTCAAGATGAATATGATTTCTATGGAAGGAATAAGTAGATAGCATTACATGGAAAATTGCAATAACTGTCTTCCTTCAAAACTGAGGGGTGGAGGGAAAGTTGAAGACACATTTAAAGAAAATACCTAAAAATCAACTTCCCGCTACCCATCCTGCAAGTTGTAACTATTACCTAACTGAAGGATTCTTAGCCTGAAGTTCTTGAACTAATTTTCTTAAAATGTTTTGAAAATTGCATTTTAATATGATCAATTTCCTTTGTAATTTTATTATTTTACACACTTCAGACATTCTGAGGAAAAGATTATAAGCTTCATAAAACTGCCAAAAAGGTACAAGAAATTTTAAAATATTAAAATTGGGGCAGCTACATGGTACAGTAGATCTGGAGTCAGGAGGACCTGAATTCAAATATGACCTCAGACACCAGCTATGTAACCTCAATTGCCTTGGGCAAAAAAAAAAAAAAAAAAAAAGGGGGGGGAGGGATAAAACCTATAAACGGAAATTTTAGAAATTCTTCTTATTGAATGAAAAGAAACTTCTAATGCTTTCTGCTATAGTAATTCCTATCCTGTTTTTCTTTTCTTTTTAAAATTTTTTTATCATAGCTTTTTATTTACAAACCATATGCATGGGTAATTTTTGAGCATAGACCCTTGCAAAACTTTCTGTTCCAAATTTTTCCCTCCTTCAGCCCACATCCTCCCCTGGATGGCAGGTAATCTAATACATGCTAAATATGTTAAAATATATGTCAAATCCTATGTGTATGTATGTGTGTGTATGTGTGTGTGTTATATACAGTTATTTTGCTGTACAAGAAAAATCAGATAAAGAGAAAGAAAACAAAATGCAAGCAAACATCAACAGAAAATGTGAAGATGTTATGATGTGCCCACAGTCCTCTCTCTGCATGCAGATGACTCTCTTCATCACTGAACAATTGAAACTGGTTTGTATCATCTCATTGTTGAAGAGAGCCATATTCATAAGAATTGATTATCATACAGTCTTTTTGTGGCCATGTATAATGATTTTCTAATTCTGCTCATTGCACTTAGCATCAGTTCATGTAAGTCTTTCCAGGCCTCTCTGAAATCATCCTGTTAGTCATTTCTTACAGAACAATAATATTCTGTAACATTCATATACCATAACTTATTCAGCCATTTTCCAAATGATGGGCATCCACTCAGTTTCCAGTTTCTTGACAACTAGGAAAATGACTGCCACAAACATTTTTACACATGTGGGTCCCCCTTTCCTCCTTTAAGATCTCTTTGGGATATAAGCCCAGTAGAAACACTGCTGGATCAAAGGGTATACACAGTTTGATGACTTTGAGCATAGTTCCAAATTGCTCTCCAGAATACTTGGATCACAGGATCCAACCATTCTGGATCCATTCACAGTCCCACCAACAATGTATCAGTGTTCTAGTTTTTCCACATCCCCTCCAACGTTTGTCATTCTCTTTTCCTGACATCTTAGCCAATCTGAGAGGTATGTGTGGTATCTAAGAGTTGTCTTAATTTGCATTTCTCTGATCAATAGTGATTTGTAGTACCTTTTCATATTTCTAGAAAGTTTTAACTTCATCTGAAAATTGTTCATATCCTTTGACCATTTATCAATTGGAGAATGGCTTGAATTCTTATATATAATTTTATAATTATATATTACATAATATATATAATTATATAACATAATTATATAATTATAAATTTGAGTCAGTTCTCTATATATTTAGAAATGAGGCCTTTATCCGAACCTTTAGATGTAAAAAGGTTTCCAGTTTATTGCTTCCCTTCTAATCTTGTCTGCATTAGTTTTGTTTGTACAAAAACTTTTTAAATTAATATAATCAAAATTATCTATTTTGTGATCAATAATGGTCTCTAATTTTTCTTTGGTCGCAAATTCCTTCCTCCTTCACAAATCTGAGAGGTAAACTAGCCTATGTTCTTCTAATTTGTTTATAATAGTGAATTATTATTCCCAAAGCTGGGGTCTTTGGGTTTGTCAAACACCACATTACTATAGTCTTTGACTATTTTGTCCTGTGAACCTAACCTTTACCCCTGATCTATTTCTTAGGAGCAAATGGTTTTGATGACCACTCCTTTATAATACAGTTTTAGATCTGGTACAGCTAGGCCACCTTCATTTGCTTGGGCTGTGGTATTCAGATCTAGACTTCTGCTGATTACTTTTAAAAGGAAAACCAAAGATCTAGATTTAAGTCCCAACTTTAATTTACATTGAGGGATTCGCTTAAATCTTACATAGCCCTGTCCCTTAGCAAGTTTACAGATTGGTCAGAGAAACATATACTCTTCCACAGATGCAGAGCATGCATGAATCAAGCACAAAAATTAATGCAGAAAAATCACTAAACTTGACATGAACTTTTAATCCTTATGTCTCCTTTCATGCAGATCCAAACCTTCATTAAAGCTACTTTCTTTCTTTCTTTTTTATAATTTTTACTTTTATACTTTCCCCCTTTTTTTCCCCTCCTTCCCCAAATCCCAAATAATTTAACAATATGTAAAACTGATTTAAGTTTTTCAGATCACTTAATGCCAAGAGACAATATTTGCAAAAGAACAGCAACTTCAAAAATTCAACATGTATATATACACAATCCTAATCAGTGGCATGCGACCTCCAAAAAAAAATTTTCTCCAGAGTTATTTTAAATGTTTATTCTGGGGGCTGCTATGTGGCATAGTGGATAGAGCACCAGCCCTGAAATCAGGAGGACCTTAGTTCAAGCTGGTCTTAGACACTTAACACTTCCTAGCCGTGTGACCCTGGGGAAGTAACTTAACCCTACTTGCCTCAGCAAAACAAAACAAAACAAAAAGTTTATTCTGAAATTGAGGATTTTGTAAAAGACACTACTTAGTGAACAATGTTCTGAGGCCCAGATCACTACAAAGACTTCCAATATAAATCTATAGATTCACAAGAACTAGGTATGAAAAAATGAAAATGTATATTGTGCAGAATCTAAAGTGCAATTAGTAAAGGAGTAGATTTGGTGAATTCATTGATATATCTATATGGAAAAGGACTTGATTTTTTATTTTATTTCACTGGCACAGGAATAACTTATTCTATAGTAAGTTAACAGCTTTGTCAAACATATCGATCTTAATAAAAGCACTATTGGTGCATGGAACTTTGAACTTAAACCAACCCTTTTGGAGAACAATTTGAAACTATGTATCAGAGTTCATATAAATCTACCCAGATTTCTTTAAAACCATTCCTTCCATCTTTTCTTATAGCTTAATAATAAAATATAATAATATTCTATTACACTCATACCATAATTTGTATAACTATTCTTCAATTGATGGTCATCACTTTAGTTTTGCTCACTTGACTGTATATAAATTCTTTTTTTTGTGTGTGGCAAGAAAGAACTGGAAACTAAGGCAGGCTACGCAATGTTGTAAAAACAAATTAATCAGAAAGACATAAGAACTGTAATCAACCAAAGGACCACCAATTCTAGAATACTATGAAGTATTCCATCTACCTTCTCACAGAAAGGTAATAGGAGTTAGAATATACAATCACATACAATTTTTGGATTTGGATGTTTTGCTTATTAAATGTTTTGCTTGACTCTAAATATTGGTCATAAGAGTTGTGCTTTTCTTTCCAATGAGAAGTGAATAGAAAATAGATGTGTGCTCATTGTACAATTTTTTTTTGAGAGGGGAGTGGTCAATGCTGGGCCCATTAGTACACTAATTACTCTTACAATTCTTTTTTCGTTGAATCTTTAGGTTTACTGAAGTAAATTATCATATCATCTACAAAAAGCAATGATTTATTTTTCTTGTCCTATTGCTATAGCTACCATTTCCAACTCTATTCAAATAATAATAATGAGTAACTTGCTTTATCCATGATTTTATTAGAAAGATCTGTAGTTTATCTCCATTACACCCTGGCTTTTGGATTTAGATAGATACTATATATCACATTAAGGAAAAGTCTATCTATGCCTTTATTTTTAGTGCTTTTAACAGATGTCTATTGTATTTTGTTAAGTTCCCCTTTTTTTGCACCTATTTAAAAATCGATGGTTGGATTTTTTTTTTGAAGGCGTTATTAAGTTGTTTTTTTTTATTGCTTTCTTAATATTCAATCAATGCAGAATTCCTGATATAACTCCAACCTGGCCTTGTAGTTAGTCTTTTTAATAAGTTCCTATAGCCTCTATGTAGGATTTTATTTAATATTCATTAGGGATGTAGGTCTCTCCTCTGGTTTTATGCTCTGCTTTGTCTCTCTCTGGCTTAGGAATCATGACTCTGTATTATGGTAAAGTTTGGAAGGATGCTTCCTTTTTCTATTTTTGGAAATCATTTACAGAATACTGAAAGTAAATGTTCTTCATAAGTGAATCTGATTTGGGTTTTTTCCCCACTTTTGGGAAAAGCATTTATGACTTAATTTCTTTTCTGAAATTGTATTATTTCTTCATTTTTATACTATTAAACCTGGCATTTTGCATTTTTTGCAAATTCATCTATTTGAATTATACTCTGAGTTGTTTTCTATTAATTGTGCCAAAGTTTCCTAATTTCTTTTGTTTCATTATTTATTATGAATTACTTTTCATTTTTGATATTCAAAATTTGATTTTAAATTAAGTATGTTTGGATTTTTCCCCCAAAACAAAACTACTTGGATTAGGCATAAATTCTCTTTTTGGATTTTCAGAATTTCTTCAGTGACATTCTTGAATTATTCAAAGAACTCTCCAGAATGTGGATTGAATAGATCCCTCTATTATTGATAAGGATAATTAACTTAGAGTTCTTGAACTTATTTTAAAAATATTTTTATAATCACATTTAAACATAATTGGTTTCCTTTAAAATCCCATATATTTAATTTTATGTGCTTAAAAATATTGTTCTCAACCATTCTGGAGAGCAATTTGGAATTATGCCCCCCAAAATTATCAAATTGTGCATACCTTTTGATCCAGCAGTGTTACAACTGGGCTTATATCCCAAAGAGACACTAAAGAAGGGAAAGGGACCTGCTTGTGCCAAAATGTTTGTGGCAGCCCTTTCTGTAGTGGCAAGAAACTGGAAAATGAATGGATGCCCATCAATTGGAGAATGGTTGGGTAAATTGTGGTATATGAATGTTATGGAATATTATTGTTCTATAAGAAACGACCAGCAGGATGAATACAGAGAGACTTGGAGAGACTTACATGAACTGATGCTCAGTAAAATGAGCAGAACCAGAAGATCACTATATACTTCAACAACAATACTGTATGAGGATGTATTCTGATGGAAGTGGATTTCCTCGACAAAGAGAAGATCTAATTCAGTTCCAATTGATCAATGATGGACAGAATCAGCTACACCCAGCGAAGGAATACTGAGAAATGAGTGTAAACTGTTTGCATTTTGTTTTTCTTCCCAGGTTATTTTTACCTTCTGAATCCAATTCTTCCTGTGCAACAAGAGAACTTTTTGGTTCTGCACACGTATATTGTATCTAGGATATATTATAACATATTTAACATGTATAAGACTGCCTGCCATCTAGGGGAAGGGGTGGAAGGAGGAAAGGAAAAAATTGAAACAGAAGTGGGTGCAAGGGATAATGTAAAAAATTACACATGCATATGTACTGTCAATAAAGTTATAATAAAAAAATAAAAAATATTGTTTTGTCAGTGGTCCATAGGTTTCATTTTACAGCCAAAGGTGTCCATGAAACAAACAAACAAAAAAGATGAAGAACCCCTGCTCTACAGATATTTACAAAAAGACAGACAAGAATTCACATAAACTGAAAAGAAGTTCTTGGAAGGATTGCAGTCTATACAGGTATGCAAGGAAAAACTGACACCATTTTAGAATCCTTTTAATATAAATTCTTATTAAAACTTTTTAAAAATAGTTTAAAATACTTTCTCCCTTAAGTTAAAAAAAAAAAAAAGAAATCGTTAAGATAGTGAGTGACTGGTCAATTAACCTCTGAAGTGTCAAAGATTGGCTAATATTTTAGAGCAGACTCAGTGCTGCTTAGCTAAATGTTCAATTGCCCTGCCCAGACACAAGTCAACAAGTATTTACTAAACACTTACATATGTCAGGCACTGTGCTAAGTGCTGGACATACAAATACAAGCATAAAGAAAAACAGTTCCTGACCTCAAGATCAACATATTCTAATGAGAGAAGACAACACATAAAAAGAAACTGAAAAACTAAGGTCCAGAAGGTTGCCAGACCACAGAGGCATATAGTCCAGAGAGTCAAGATTCAAGCTCAAAGAGAAACAAGATAAGTCTAGCTTGGATACTTTAATTGGATACTTTAAATAGAGGTTATGAGAAGAACCAGCCTATCAAAGAAAGGGGCCTCAAGGCAGAATAAACTTCCAGGGTGAGCATGGTGCAAAGTGTCAGGAGGTAAATTTAAGGTAATTCTAGTGCTATCTAGGCTGGACAGAGAGCAAAACATTAGAAAGAACTTTTGCCCCAGGGAATTTGTATGCTATATATGCTTGGTAAGGGAAGGGGAAGGAGAGGGAAGGATGGAGGTGGGGGCTGGAAGCTGTGGTTTGTGGTTTTGGCAGAATACATCGAATAAACAGATAAGAAAAAAGAAGCTAATTTGTGGAGTACCCAATCAGCAAAGACTTTAAAAGTTTATCTGAACACTCTCAGAAGGAAAATAAGAATTCTAGATAGTAGAAATGATGCATTCCAAGCAAGGTCACTTGCAAATGTGGAGAGGGAGGAATAAAACTGTAAAGTGAATAGTAGGGAGTATATAGAAGGAAACTGACCTATATATGGCCACACTGAAAGTTACCAAGGGCTTACTTTATAAATTCCTCTCTTTGAGAAGTAACACCAAGGGCTGTCAAGTTAAATAAATAAGACTTAATGTGCCAGAGTAGCTGTGGAGGATAGGACTTGAGTGAAGACAAAGGAAGACAGGGAAGGTAGGAAATGAAAATGAAAGAAAGACTTCTAGGCATGGAAAACAGTAAATAAAAATGCAAGGAAATGAAATGTCTAGTATGAGGAACAGAAGGGAGGCCATGATAATTGCATCACAGAGTAGGTGCAAGGAAAGTAATATAAGAAAAATGGAAAGATATGAAAGGCTAGTTTATGAAGGGCTTTAAAAGTTACCCAGAGAATTATATATTTGGTCCTGAGGGCAATGGGGACCCACTGGAATTTACTGCATCAGGGGTGTAACTCATTCAGACTTGTTCTTCAGAAAGATTACTTTGACAAATGAGTGCAGTATATACTGGAATATGTTAGCAAATTAGTCAATAAACATTTACTTAGAGCCAGACACTGCTAAGTAAACACTAGGGGATAGAGAAGAAAGGCAAAAGAACCTGCTCTCAAGGAGCTCACAGTCTAATGGAGGAGACAACATGCAAAAGCTATGTGCAAACGATTAAATTAGAGACAGTCAACAGAGGAAACACTAAAATTAAGAATCAACAAAGGATTCTTGCAAAAGATAGTACTTTAGAAGAAAGTTAGGGAAGCTGGGATGTTGAGACGAGAAAATAGAGGACTGCCAAGTATGCGAAGTAATCAGAGTAACTTCCAGGAGTCTGAAGATGGGAGTATCTTGTTTGAGGTACAGCAAAGGGAATAGTGTCTCGCGATAGAATACAAGGCGGATTTTGTTTTGTTTTGGAGGAAGAGAGGTAAGGAGTAAAGGAAGTCATGGAGGGAGAACAATCAGTCACAGCTATTTTAATAGTCTAGGCATGAAATGATACCCTTACTGCACTAGGAGGTGTAGTGTTGTAGGACAAAAAGAGAAACTAGAAGATAGAATTGACTAAACTTAACAAATTTGATTGGGGGGAAGAGGACTGTAAGAATGAGGAGTCAAAGATGATTATCTCTGTCAAATTAGGTCATCAAGTCTAGATTACTCTATGGCTTCAGTACTGGAAAGAATTTAAGACTTATATAAATGTTCATTACCTACAAATTTCATGTTAAAAGTAAACCACTTTCTCCCATTCCTGGGTTTCTTAACTTGTTTGTACCCCAGAGTTGCAATACCACATGAGGAATCAGGATCTGGGTTAGTGTCTAATAGTTCCACTACTTATTGACTGGACAACCTTGGGTAAGTCATTGAAATCATGAGGTTCAAGTTCACCTACAAAAATAAATGTATTAAAATTAATTGTACTACCTCCTTCACAGGAACATGAGCCAATTAAGGAACTGGAAACTAAGTAGTTGCTCATCAGTTGGACAATAGCTGAATAAGTTATATAGCATATGAATGTAATAGAATATTATTGTTCTATAAGAAAGGATCACCAGGCTGACTTCAGAAAGGCCTGGAAAAACTTATATGAACTGATGCTGAGCGAAATGAGCAGAACCAAGAGAACACTGTATACAGCAACAACAAGATTCTACAATGATCAATTCTGATAGACGTGACTCTTTCCAACAATTAGGTGATGCAAGCCAATCAGCCATCTGTATCCAGAGAAAGGACTGCAGACTGAATGTGGATAAAAGCATAGTATTTACATCGTTTTGTTGCTATTACTGTTTACTTATTTTTTTTCCTTGTTTTTTCTCCCTTTTAATCTGATTTTTCTTGTGCAGAATAGCAAATATGGAAATATGTTTAGAAAAATTGCACATGTTTAATCTATATTGGATTGCTTGCTGTCTAGGGGAGGAAGAAGGGGGATGGAGAGAGAAAAAGTTGTTATACAAGATTTTGAAAGGGAATCTTGAAAACTATTTTTGCATTTATTTGAAAAAATAAAACGCTATTATTAAAAAAAAAAATTTGAGCCAGTGCTACCATATGAGACTAGTTAAATAACCAATCAGGAATAGAAAATCTTATTTCATAATGTCTATAATATTTATTAGAAAACTTCATCTTAATTTTTAATGGTGAAGTTGATACATAAACATTGTTACTACCAGAAAAAAGATTGCATACCATGAAATCTCTATTATATAGAGCTTATTTTTAAGTCTATGTATATTAAATTTAATTGTAATTTGATAGCTTATCTGCTATCCCTTAATTTCCCACTGCTCTCTTCTGTGTAAGCAAAGCTTCTAACTGAAGTTGGGGGTTTTTTTGGGCTTGTTTTTTAATCTAGCCCTATCA
Organism: Antechinus flavipes; assembly: GCF_016432865.1. Taxonomy (NCBI): domain Eukaryota; kingdom Metazoa; phylum Chordata; class Mammalia; order Dasyuromorphia; family Dasyuridae; genus Antechinus; species Antechinus flavipes. The sequence continues at coordinate 667,733,809 of NC_067398.1, forward strand.
GGTTAAAGGTCCAAGTACAAGAAACAGTAAGTCATACCCATAGCAACTAGGTGGTGCAGTGGATAGAGTACAAGCCCTGAAGTCAGGAAGACCAGAGTTCAAATCTGTCCTCAGACACAATACTTCCTAGCTGTGTGATCTTGGGAAGGGAAGGAGAGGGGGGAGGAAAGACGTCATATCCTAAAACATTACTGAACTGTGCATAACAACTAATACCTTGGTATTTGGCGCCTTTGGTCTTAGAACTTTTGGTCTATACATTAAAGAAAAAGGACCTATATATACAAAAATATTTGTAGCAGCTCTTTTGTGATAGAAACAATTAGAAACTAAGGGAGTATCTTTCAATTGGCTTAACAAATTATGGTAAAATATAATAGAATATTATTTTGTCATAAAAAATGATAAAAAAGACTTTCAAAAAGAAACTTGGCAATTTACATGAAATGTTTTAAGATGAAGAGAATCTGTCAATTTTACCTTTGCAATATCTCTTGAATACACCCCCCCTTGTCACTGACACCACTCAGGTATAGAACTTCATCACTTCACAACTGAACCAGCCTGCCTCAAGCCTCTCCCCAATCCAGTACATCCTCCATTCAGTTGCCAAAATGATCTTCCTAGAGTGGTGAGGATCTGACCACATCATAAACATATACCTATTGAATAAACCCCAGTGACTCCCTATTACCTCCAGGATCAAAAATAAAATTCTGTTCAATATTCAAAGCTCTTTATAACCTGCATACAAAAAAAGGTAATCTTCAACAAAACCCTTGCATTGTTGTTCCTACAACTACCCAAATTCGATTATAGATTTAGAGCCAGAAGAAACCTTGGAAGCCATCATATCTAAATCTTCATTTTGGTACACTGTCTAACATAACATAGTCATCACTGTCCAATGCGGGTCATTCCTTAGTCTAGTGTGCCTCATTTGCTATTCCAGAAAAAGGAGGCTTCATAATCAGGAAATACTCATTCCTGGACATGGCAGTTCACATTGGCAAAAAAGGAGAATAGGATAATACCAGGCACTGTCATAGAGGAAAGGAAAAGGCTGGAAATCAATGGTGGAGGGTCTTGAAGATTAAGGAGTTCACATTTTATCTGCTAAGCTAGAGGTTCTCAAAGTTTTTGGTTTTGGGATATTCTTAAAAATTACTGAGGACCCCAAAGGACTTTTGTTTCTCTGAGCTATATTTATTGCAATAGAAATTAAAGCTGACAAATTTTTACTTATTCATTTAAAAATAAAAATAAACCCATTATGTTAACCTGTTTATTTTTAGTGAAAAATAACTGACTCTAAAATAAAAAAAAATTAATAAATGCCATTATTTTACACTTTTTGAAAATCTTTTTAATCCTGTAAAGATAGTTGGAGGAGGACATCTGGATTCTCCTGTTTCTACATTCTTTTTTTTTTTTGGTTTCAATTTGACCTTTAATATCTCTTCTAGGCTTAATCTTTTTTTTTTTTAATTTTATTTTATTTAATAATAACTTTGTATTGACAGAATCCATGCCAGGGTAATTTTTTACAACATTATCCCTTGCACTCGCTTATGTTTCATTTTTTCCCCTCCCTCCCTCCACCCCCCCCCCAAGATGGCAAGCAGTCCTATATATGTTAAATATCTACATTCAATCTATTGTAATACGTATATTGTTTCAATTGAATGAAGTATATGAAGAGAATCTGACCTCATAAAGACATGTGAGTTGGAAAAGGAGGATTTTAATAAATGAACATCTCAGTATTATTATTAAAAGTCTTGACCTCACAGACCTCCTTGAAAGATTCTTAGGGATCCCCAGAGAGTCACTGACCACTCTGAGAAAGGTACCAATGGGTTTTGCTTAAGTAACTCCAGTTTTCATCAAAAGCTCTGCCTGGTATGGATTCCCGGGAATATTATACTTTTCCCAGGGGAAGCACATTAAAAAAACAAATAATAAAATCTCAGCCTGAACCACTCAGACTGGACTCAGTTTTTGAATATTCAATACCCTTTCAACTCTTTCAGTTATCTTTTCACTGACTGAAAGCTGAAGGGTAGAAGGATAGAGAAGGAAACTCAAAGCCTTCTTACAAATTGATCAGAACTTTCCATTTTCAATCAGCAGCTCTGCTTGGTTCAACTCATGCCCTCAAGAGCATGACTCCAAGTTCAGTGTGGCCCTTAACCCAGTTTTTAGCTCTCTTTTGTGTATTTTCTTCCCTAATTAAATTATAAACTCCTTGAGGGCAGGGACTATTTTTTTCTTATTTGTATTTCCAGCAAGTAGCACAACCCCGTAGATGTTGAAGAAATGTTTATTAAAAGAACTGAATTGAATGAAACTTTGAGAAGAATGATGTGACTCAACCTGAGCAGCATTCAGAAGATGACCCTGGCAATTTTAAAAGAGGTAGAAGAGAGGTGGGTATCAAAGTAGATAGCGCATCAAGCCTGATATATGGAAGACTTATCTTCCTAAATATAAATCTAGTCTCAAATGCTGTGTGATCCTGGGCAAGTCACTTCACCTTGTTTGGCTCAGTTTTTCTCATTTGTAAAATGAGCTAAAAAATGAAATGGCAAAACCACTCCAGTACTTCAGCCAAGAAAAACCCACATGTGGCTACAAAAATTTAATGACTGATAAACAACCAAACATAAAATAAGGTTAGGTAATATTTTCTAAAATTTGTTCTCAAGGTTTTCAAAACTCCTTTTTTTTTTTTCAATAAATACAAATTCCTGCTTAAGAACATATACAAGATAAAAGGATTTTTGCCTATCAATACTCCCAAGATCTTAGGTCTTTTACAGCCTTAAGATTAGATGTCCACTGGTAGCAGATGGACCTTAAATCACAAAATATAAATCCATAAATATCTATCTGGTGCCTCATACCTGCAAAACATTGCACTACAAGTTCTTGTGACATACTTAAATACACAAATGATTCTGTGATTTCATTCATTTTTTAAAAAATAATGCTACTTATATAATATATATTTTATATAATTATATAATTTACTTTCCAAGGTAGTTCCACAATGATTTAGAAGGTTATAACTGGATGAGGGTATCTGGTCACCGGATTTGAAGTGTCATAAAGTCCTACTCTCCCAAGTACTTCACAGCTGAAAAAACTGAGACCCAAAATTATCAACAGTACCTTTAATGGTATGTCTAAGGAATCTCTGGGGAAATATTTTCACATAAGGTGCTTCTAGAACCTTCACCATTATCCCCACCATGAACTTATCAATTCAATGTATACAATAATAGGTGTAAAATAAGGTCAGCCAAATTTCTTAAACTGTTTCTTCCTTTCACTGTCATAGGCTGCTTCCCAATCTCAGTCAAACACTCTAAAATTTACAGGGAATGGATAAAGGTGACTCATTTCTGCTACAAAAAACACTGCAACACACACTCTATTGACAAAGTAGAGCACTAAGAAAAGAATCCAAGCTTCTAGCAAACAATAACAGCTGATTAGGAATAAACCTACCAGTTCAATTTTCCAGGAGGGAAAAAAAAAAAAAATCATCAAACAAGCTCACAACTGTTTTCTAAGCAACCTTCTTTAAAGTTCAAAAGCAGTTGACTTAGACAATGAAAACATGGTAAAAAAAAAAAAAATCATCTTAACTCTCCTCATCTTTAACTATTGGGATTCCCAGCCCTGAGGAGTTGCTGATTTTTAGTTCTAAAAATTCAAGAATCAATTATAATTGCTTTTATCCTTTTCACTTTAGGTCAAAATTTAAGGCTTCTTTTTCTAAAGAGATAATCACTTGCTTCTTTAACCTTCATGCCCAAGAGAGCTTAGAATATGTACTTTCTAATAGTCTAGAAACTTTTAACAATTACAGAAAGCTTCTGAGTATCCACATCACCAGCTTGGTATCTGTCCTTAGGGAGTCATGACATAGAAAGAAGAAAAAGTCTTGGGTTGAATTTGGAAAATTCCCATTCTTTTACTTTTTTCCTTAAGTACAAAAAGTCACCAGAGGGAAAAACAGGAGACAATTTATGCCAATCAAACCAACCACCAATCCTACAACCACCAACTATCCTCACACCCTATTAAACAGAAGAAAAGTAGTGTTCTTCAGACCACCATTCCCACTTCCGGCTCAGCCCTTGCAATCATCATCAGCAACTCCTTTAAAGGGACCAATAATCTCCGTTAATAGTCACTGTCCAACAAAAAAGTCCAAGAGCCTTAGGAGAGACAATGTCCTCCCTCCATCCCTATTCACTGGTCCTGCTTCCAGTAGACTCCTTGAAGCCATTCTAAGAAGCTATCTCCAACTAGATGGGACCTAGCAACTACTTCTTGTGTTTCATTTATAAAGTTCTTGCCATCAAAGTCCCCAACATTGTCAAATGGTTTAACATCAGAAAATGATATGCCATTTATTAGTGGAATGATACCTAAAATTATGTATTGCAACTGGTTTCATGTATGAAAGCTAAGAATGGGACTTTCTACTAGATATGCAACTGAGATTTTCTATATATTTTCTTTCTCAATAGAATTTGAGTTCATTAAGATCAGAGACTATCTTACTTTTCCACCTGTATCTTCAGCATTTAGCCACAATTCTGTATACATATTTATGTGTTTAATAAATGTTTTTTCATTCACTTATTCTTTCAATTAATTCATCTTCCAATCAGGTTATACATAGCTTCTATGAAAATTTTTTTAAAAGCACTAGTTTGAACATATTTCCTTGCACAATAACCTTCAGTATTCTGATATATTTAGAATAAAACAACTCTTCAACTGGCACTTTAAGTCCTCCATAGTTTGACTCCAACCTAAAAAATGGAATGGATTTTGTAGTGGCCAAAAACTGGAAACTGAGTGGATGACCATCAACTGGGGAATGGCTGAATAAATTGTGGTACATTAATGTTATGGAATATTATTGTTCTGTAAGAAATGACCAGCAAGAGGATTTCAGAAAGGCCTGGAGAGATTTACATGAACTGAGGCTGAGTAAAATGAGCAGGACCAGGAGATCATTATAGACTTCAACAACAATACCATATAATGATCAATTCTGATGGACGTGGCTTTCTTCAACACCAAAATCACCACCAAATCACTAAATCAGTTCCATTTGTTCAGTAATAAATAGAAAATCAGCTGTGCCCTGCGAAAAAACTCTGAGAAATGAGTGTGAACCACTACATAGCATTTCTAATCCCTCTGTTTTTGTCTGCTTGCATTTTTGATTTCCTTCACAGGTTAATTGTACATAATTTCAAAGTTGATTCTTCTTGTGCAGCAAAATAACTGTATGGCTATGTATACATGTATTGTATTTAACATATTTAACATGTATTGGTCTACCTGCCATCTGTGGGAGGAGATGAGAGGGAAGGAGGGGAAAAATTGGAACAAAAGGTTTGGCAACTGTCAATGCTGAAAAAAATTACCCATGCATATATCTTGTAAATAAAAAGATATATATATATTTAAATGGAGTGGAAAACATGCTGAATCTGGAATTAGACAACCTAGAGTCAATCCAATTAAATAAGACTGAGGATACAAAGATAAAAACAAAACAGTCTCACAACTTGAGGAACTCACATTCTATTGGGGAAAATCCACATAAATTTGGTCAAGTAAATAAAAAATTTATACAAAGTAAATACTACATAATTTGGAAGAACAGAGCAATAACAAATTGGCGGGGATGATGTAAGGTCTCCTGGTAGGAGATAATACTTGAACTTAAACCTAAAATAAACCATGGGCTCAAGAGGTGAAAGTTGAAAAAATTAATTCTGGGCAAGAGAAAATAGTATGTACATTATGATAGAAGCAGGAGGTTGAATATTTTATTCTAGAAACAAGTAGAGTTGAAAAAGACTATAAAAATCAGTTTAAAAAGATAGGCTATAATGCCCGTTCTCTATCCCCCCCCCCCAAAAAAAGAGGAAGATTTACATGCACAAAAATATTTGTAGTAACTCTTTTCAGAGTAGCCCAAAACTGTTAACTAAGATAATGACTAAATAAATTTTGATATATGGATATCACTGAATGCCATAACAAATGAAATGGATAACAAATTTCAGAGGTCATTATAGACATAAGTTTATGAATTGATGTAGAACAAAGTGAACAGAACTAGGAGAAAAATTAATAGGATAACATTATGGAGAAAAACTAATTTGAACAACTTTAGAACTCTGATCAACACAACAATAAAACTATGAATCCAAAAGATTCAACATGAATGATATTCATGAAGTTAAAATGCTGAGCTACATATATTTTCAGACATGGCTACTATTGGGATTTGTTTTGCTGGATTATTTATTGAGAGTTTTTTTTTGTTGTTGTTTAAATTTGCTTAATAGAGAATAGTGAAAGGAATCGGTTAATTAAAAAAAAAAAATGCTTGTTACTGGAGGGGGAGGGGGGGGAATCTAATTTTTTTAAAAATAAGTTAGAACCAGACTGGGAAAAGTTTTAAATACCAAATTAAATTTTATTTTTGGTCCTGGGGTTATTTATTGTCTTCAATCATTTTCAGTCTTATCCAATTCTTTGTTGATCCCATTGGGGATTTTCTTGACAGCCATTGGAGTGGCTTGCCAGTTTCATCTTCAATTCATTCTACAGACTAGGAAAGCTGAAGCAAACAGGGTAAAGAGACTTGCCTAGGGTCACAAAGTATCTAAAGCCCTAGAGGCAAAAGGAAGCAATTAAAAATTTTTATTTAAAATCAAAGGTTTTGATGTATACATGATAATTTTGTCCCCATCAAACTGAAAAAATATATAATGAAGATAGATCATGTGACAAAGAAGGTAAAGCAAGATTTCCTTTACTTATCTACTAGTTATCCAGAAACTGCCATACAAACACAATATTTATATAATGACAATGCCCTGTCTTATTTAAAATTAAAATTTTATTAATCAAAATTAACAAAACTAAGGGTTAAAAAAGGAGAAACTTTCAAATAATGGTTTTTGTAAGTCTGTGTAGCATTTATATTTCTAAAGTTGCCAACCTTGTTAAATGGTAAAAGGTTATGAACAAATAGTTTTCAAAAGAACTGAAGTTAAAAATAATAATAAAAAAAAACAATGCTTTAAATTACTAATAAAAGAAAACAATTCTGACATCTCACCTCACTCCTAGAAAATTAGCAAAGATGACAAAAAGATGGAAATAGTCAACATTGGAAGGATTCTGGGAAGATATGGACACTAGTAAATTGTTGGTAGAGCAGAATCAGTATAATCATTAGTACAATATGTGGAAAATTATTTGGAAACATGCAAATAAAATGACTTTTACAAACTGATCAGTGAACTAGAACCAAGAAAACAATGTGAGGAAACACTACAATGTAAAAAGTCACAAAACTTAAAGTGAATTTTGCAAAATTACAAAGTTCTAGATATGTGATCCTCATCTTAGTCTTTTGAACACATTTTGTCAGTGTCCTATGATCATAGCTTACGCTGCCTTCCAAAGGCTGGGAAAGAAAGTCAAATGTCTCTCAAGTTATTACGAACCAGTTCTATATGGTCTCAAACAATTGTTAAATCTGTGTTTTCAGCATCACCATCTCTTGGGTAGTTGTTCCAAATATATATTTTCCACATACTACCTCCTTATGCTGGTCCTAAAATTACATTTCCCCAGTTATTTTTTACAGCCCAAGATTCAATTCAATCCTAATTCAATGCAAGCACTTATTTTGCATAGACCTCCACTAAAACTATTCCTATGTGGAACAGTTTCCACACCATGTTAGCACAGGACAAGATGTGCTACCTCAGACAGGTCCCCACTAAGGTATAATTCCCTTTCAAGTATAAACTAAGAATCTCCAATACTCTAATAGATCTTCCATATAGCTGCTAAAGGAATATTCTATTCCTAAAGTGTGGGTCTGATCATGTCACCTACTTACTCAATAAAAGCCCCTTGGTTTATTATACCCTCACAATCAAACATAAACACTTCTTTTAAAAATTCAAAGCTAATCACAATCCAACTACCTCCTTTTTTAGTCTTCTTGGAAATCATTTCCCATTATGCAGTCTCTTTATCTAGCCTTATTGGCTTACTTGCCATTTCCCATCTATGATTCTCCATCTTCTCTGTCTAAGCCTTTGTACTGACCATTCTTCAATCTTAAGAGCAACATAAAGCCTTTCCCAACTCCCCCAGGTGCTAAGATACTCTGTCCCACAAGCTATTACTTATTTTGTAAATGTGTGCATATACTATATATTTTATATATGTGTGTGTAGGTGTATCTCTCATGCTCACATGTGCACTCACTCTGTCTCTGTCTCACTCCTCCCTTTCCCCACCCCATCTTGCCTTCCCAGAGACAGAACTATTTGATTCTTGTCTTGGTATACCCAACACAACCCCAGGAACTGACACACAGTAGTACTTGCTTAATGCATATCCATTGACTGATTAGTTTGAAAACTCCTATCTGACACCTGGTCACCAAAGAACAAATTTTAGGGTCATAATCACTCATATAATTAAACTAAATTGAATAAGCAATCAAATCAGGTATTTTGTAATTTTTTGACATATTGAGAAGTTTTGATGATTTTTTTCCCCTTTTCCTTTTTTTCTTTAATATTCTTTGTTATATGGGATTACTCCCTAGAAGGAATTTGGAAGAATGGGACTGGGAGAAATTTAAGCAATGTAAAAATAAAAGAAATATAGGATGTACTACAGCATCATAATGAGTAGGATTTATGATCAATAAATATTTTCTTAATCTATAGTCAAAAATTTATGACATAGTCCAAGTCATAAATAAAGATAATAGAAAGCCCTACACTGGAATTAGCAGACCTAAACTTGAATCATGGTTCAGATACATTAACTGTGTAACCAGAGGCAAGTAACTTTCCCTCTCTGATCCTCAGTTTTGTCATCTGCAACATGGGAATGATATTTGCAATACCTACCTTACAGAATTGTTGAGAAAAAATAATTTTTCAAATTTCAATGTGCTATATAAACTTATTCTTGTACTTATGAGACAAAAAAGAGATGCTAAAAATTAAATTTCAATCTATTACCTTTTCCTAAAGGAATAAATAATAAAAGTAATTCCATACTTCTACTAACTCCTACTACCTATAAAATTAATTGGTGCAAGTGTAACTTAGAAAAAAATTTATAAAAAAGACTTTACACTAATGTACAAAGATGTTTTGAGGCACAAAAAGGCAAAACTTAGTTTTTATAAACAATCTCAACTAGCGAAAGTCCAATAATATGGGTCTGAGTTCTAGCCCTACTATTTACCAACAAGCCATTTCTCTCCTGACATTCAATATCCTCATCTGGAAAACAGGGATAATGTGCCTACCTTACAGAGTTGAAGGAAAACTACAAAAAATATTCATGCCTTGATAGTTTTCTATTATTTTCTTCTATTCATAAACCTCCTATACTGTTAATGCTGAAGAAATCAATACACATGTATTAAGTGCCTGTATAAATAAGAACTACTATGGCCTAGGCAATGGAGCTATAAAGGGAAAAAATGAAATACTGATCAGGTCCACTATAAATTCAGTAGTGTCCAACCTCAACTGGGCCCTTGCGGCTATACTTGGTAATTTTTCTGTTCATTTCATTTCAACAAACATATATTTATAAAATTTTTATGGAAGGCATACAAAGACCTATCTCTGCAGTCAAGCAGTTACATGGGGTAAAAGAAGAGAAAACTAGAGCAATACAAGTAAATACAAGGTAATGGGAGCAGGGAGTGAACATAATTGGGGGGAAAGCAGCATAGACTTTGGGATCTGAGCTGAAACTTGAAGGAAGACAAGATTTCTAGAAGTAAAGACTGCATGTTAAAAAGCAACAAAGTAGGAGATGGAATGTTAAGATGGGGAAGAACTTGGTTAGAAAACAGTGTGTAATAACAAGTAATGTGAAAAGAAGCTAAAAAGGTGGAATCTAATTGTGTACTGAAACTACTCTCTCCAAGGTACCCAAAAATATCTTAATTGCCTTTTTATCCTTGACCTTTCTGCAGCATATAACAATGCCCATAACCTCCTCCAAGGTCTATTATGCCCTCCCTTCTCTTGGCTATCTCCTGGTTCTGCTTGTCTCCAATGACTCCTCCAGTTCACTGTCCTCCACTAGTTGCCAAGTATGAATATATCCCTTTGAGTTCTATACTCTCTCTTATAGCAATCACATCCACTCCCAAGGTTTCATTATCTCTAAATGGACAAACCCTCAAATTCACATATCCTGCCTGACTCTCCGGAACTCACATTTCCAACTGCCAAGTAAACATTTCTACTTAGACGTTTCATCACCATCTCAAAACTCAACGTATCTAAAACTACAATCATCTTCCCTCCCAAAAAGATCCTGCTTTTTACACAACTTTTCTATTTTTGCTGATAACATCATCATTATCCTAGTCCCTCATTCAAAAATTCATAATCTTTAGTTATTCATTTCTTATCTCCTTTAATCAGCTACTTATTATTATTGTTATATGAAATATAATTACATTAATGTCTATTGCCACATTCTTATAAAGTCTTCTCTTCTATCCGCTCTACTTCTACTACTCTCACATCTTCTCATATAGGCTCCTAACTAGTTTCCTTTCTCCAATACATTTTTCATTCATATACTAAGATAATCTTCTTAATACCTAGGCCTGACTATTACTTAAAATAACTCTAGGGCAGCTAGTTGGTGTGGTTAGAGCACCAGCCTTGAAGTCAGGAGAATCCTGAGTTCAAATTTAGCCTCTGACACTTAACACTTCCTGAGTTAACACTCGGGCAAGTCATTCAATCCCAATTGCCTCAGCAAAACACACATACACACACACAAAAAACAACAACAACAACAACAACAAAACCTCTAACAGCTCTCCCTATGCTTAGAGCAAGAGTTACCAAATTAATGCCTGTTTTTGTATTATTTAAAATGTAAAAACTATTCTTAGTCCACAGATCATACTAAAGCAGACATGATCAAGATTTATCCCAGTGGTAATAGTTTACCCACATACTCCTTGGGAATTGAAGGTCTGCTGCAATGATCCCAATCTACTCTACTCTTCTTCATGAACTGTCAATCTCATCTTTTTGTTTGTTCCCTAGACTCTCACTCTCCCCAGCACTTGATTGTGAAGCTGTTTCTTCTTCTGGGATTTCTCTAAATAATCCTTTACCATATTTCTACCTGAAATTGTTCTTTTCCTTCAAGAGTCAGCTTAAGTGTACCCTAATGGATCGTGAAGATCTTTCTTTTGTCTTTATCACATTCTATCTTGCATCATACTCATTTCTATATATGACTTTACAGATTCACAAAAGGGACATGAAAGAAATATAAGCAGAACATTCCATGATTCAGGAAAAGGCCATGGATTATAAAGAGGAGGAGGAGGAGGAAGAAGATTCTCTCAGAGCCATCTGATAGATCTCTCATTATTTCTGATGTCACAGAAAAGATGTTGGGAATCAAACATAAAGATTTCTAAGTATGGAAGATTGGGAAGATGAGGGTTAAGAACAGAATCACTAGCTCTATGACAGCCTAGGTGCACCCCAAAAGAACAGCTTTTCAAACTATCACAATGGCTTATCCCTTTTCATCTTGTCCCCTACCAGATTATAAACTCCTTGAAAGAGGATTTTATCCTCTACCTTTGCATCCCCACTGATTAGCACTGAATAGATGCTTAATGATTGCTGAATTCAATATACAAATATAAACTAACACTAGACTGGGAACAAAAAGACAAGTTTGAGTCTCAGTTCTGTCATTTCCCTTCTCCAGCTTAGCTAACTCCAGTTAGTTTTCCCTTCTAAGAGAACAATGCTACCTCATAGAGTTGTGAAGAAAACACTTTTGAATTGTAAAGTGCTATATAAATGTGAGCTATAGTCCAGAGCAAGGAAATACTTTTCCCAATAGCAATAATCTTTTTCTATAGAGTTATTATTAGCAAAAACAGCAAAGTGACTCCCCAAAGTTACAGACTTGTGAATATTAGGTCAGTTGTCTGACAATTTTCAACTAAAAAGTAAATTTAGGCACTAAACTATAATTGCACAGCCACAAAGTTAAGAATTACATGACACCATTTCTTTATTACATCTCTTAGAAGGTTTAATTTTAGTTGTGTCTCTGACAATGTCCCATTTTTCTCCCCACAAGCATCTTAATTGTGTCAGTTATCCAGAACTTTTAACATTTAACTGGGAAAGACAAGGCCAGAACTTGTCCAATCCATGTAAATATATGACCCCTGTTGATGTGATCTTAGATCAGGGGTTCTTAAGTGTTTGTTTGGCAACCTGACAAAGTCTACCTATCCCTCCTTAAACTAATGCTTTACAATGCATGAAACAAAAATATGTATTATAAAGGAAATAAATAATATCGAAATAGTTATTAAAGTTTCTTATTTATTGATTTGCAAAATTCACAGACCCCAGTTTAAGAATCACTGCACACTTATTTAACTATATCAGATTGCTTGTTGTCTTGGGGAGAAAAATTTGGAATACAAGGTTTTGCAAAGGTGAATATTGAAAGCTATTTTTTGCATGTATTTGGAAAAATAAAATGCTATTAAGAAAAATCAGTGTGCCATAAATTCAAGACGAAATACAATTTTGCATGCCAGGCTCTCAAACCTTCATTCTTCAAATCAAGCTCAAGAAATATGACAGAATCTCAGAATTAGAATTATCAGAGATCATCTAGTTAACCAGTAGTTATAGAAAGACTCCAGCATGGTGGGACCCATTTTCATACAACTCTAAATTTTCCCTCAGAAGGCCTCTAATTCTATAAATTCTACTTGAAGCACTTATATCACTATATACCTTTTACATTAAAAAAACAAACAAACAAACAAATATGGAAGCAGGGTAAAAGAAAATGCCTAAGCCCTTAAGTTTATAAAGAAGGGAATCAAATTTGAATAGAGGCAAGAAAAATTTGATAAAATAGAGACTAGAGCTGTGGGGAATAATCAAGGAAGCAGAGCAAGGAATCAATACTTGAGATAAACCTTTAAGGAAGAAAAAGATTTCAACCTACAGAAATAAAAAGAGGAAAACATTCCATACAAAAGAGGTGGTATGTGGAAGCATCATGATTACTAAGGAGAAGTAATAGTACAAAATGGGTGGACTGCAAAAGCAGTAGAACAAAAGTAGTGAGAAAGTACAAAGAACTTGAAAACACATGATGACCCAAGTTCATTTATTTGGAGTTCAATACCAAACTCTTATTATAAAAACATTTGATAACAAAATACTGGATTATCCATAGAACTGAAAATACTCTTCCCAATTTAAACAGTAATCCAGGAACTAATCTCATAAACTATCTTTGGTAACTGATTCAAAGAAAAGTGGGTTGGTATATCAAAAAGAATCTGAAATTTAAATTTCCTTAATATCTAACTCTGGATCTCTAGAGTACAGAAAAGTTAAAAAAAAACAAAACAACATAGATGAGACACCAGAAATGCTGTGCCTATCTAAAAAAAATTGTCTTTGCCTGAATTGATTTGGCTTAAGGGATTCAAAAATCTATTGTCTATCTTGTCAATTTTACCTCTATCACATATCTTGCATCTATCCAAGTACAAACTCCTCTTCAGAACTGTTCTCAAAACCTAAATTTCCCCACTTCTCTTCAATCCATTGTCCATTAGCACAGAGGTGCTAATATAATCTTCTGACCATGTCATCTCCTTAACTAAAAAATCTTCAGTGGTTCCCTACTAACTCTAAAATACAAACAATTTAACTTGATATCCCTTCAAAATCAGGCTCTATCACAGGACTATTGCAACATTAATTCCCTTCATGAATTCTACATTCTAACCAAAATGCCCTGCCTGCTTTTCCCTGTCAGTATTTCATGACTCTTTCTCTCAGATGTTAGTGTTCACTCCCTCTTTGAATTAATACCTTAACTTATTTGTGTACATGGTTGATATACCCATTCGAAAGCAAGTTTCTAGGGAGCAGAAACATCTTCATTCAATCACTGGACCAAATACAGTGCTTTTACACAGAGCAGTTTACTTATTGAGCTGAAAAGTTTTATGATAACCAAAAACTCATCTGCTTTTTTCTATCCATCTCTTCTGTTTATTTCTTCACCAACTTTAACTTATCTTTGCAATCCATGCTTTAGCTAATCCATGAAATTCATATGAGGTTTCTTCCAAGCTTATGAACAAACAAGATTTCTTTCTGATTATACTAATATTACTTACTCAACTGGCCTTAATGATTAGTGTTAACAGTTCTCAGTAATGAAAGAGGCATCTTCTGGAATAGTTGAAAATAATATGCCAGCCAAGATTACTTAAAATGTTTACTGTTAAGTTTAAATTAAATTTGCTTTTAACTCTACTAAAAATTACAGTGTTGTATTAAAAGAGGGAGAGAGAAAAGAAGGATTTTCTGGTATTCCTTTTGGTGATTCTACTTCAGAGTAAAAAATATGCTGAAGACATTCTTCAAGAGCTTCTATTATCAACTTTTATCATACTGGACACTTTTGAAGCCCTGTGTTCTCTGCTACCAATGCTAAGGACAAAATAATCTTTATGCCTCTCAAATCTTTTACTCATTTTTAAACTAAAATTGTACAGGCAAATACATTTCAATTAAAGTCCTCCAGAATTCTGGATAACAGATTATTAATGTTCCAGTTTACTTGAAAAGAAAAACAAAAAAATCCCCCCCTTTCAGTAAGACACAATCTGCCTTTACTTGCCCAAATGTAAGATGAATTTGACTGGCCCATGGAATATTAGCTATGTGAACTAATATTACTTCCTGGTCTTTAAGCAAATGCAATACCTTATTTCAAACCTTAGGAGCTCACCATCAACAACTACTACCCATTTTCCTATTGCCCAACACATTAAAGCCACAAGAATAGGTTCTTTCAGTCAGTATGTACTAATGAAAATCCCTCAGGAACGTGATAACGTGGTGCCCATATCCCCACAAGGGGTCTTGGGCTAACACACTGTTTTTGCACCATGAAAGGCCTGAATGGCCCAACCTCTAGAGTGCTTCTGGGTCATATAGTCATAATTAGCAATCCAGAACAAATACCGAGCCCTCTTCCCCAAATGTTAGCATAGGAGGCAAGATTTATTCTTTCAGAGAGGATGGAAACAAGAGCAACGAGTGAGAAGGCAAGGGAATAGACCTCCCACTCCTAAACCAACCCACTACTGCTTCATGAATGCAGCCAAGACTGCCCAAACTATCCCCGCTCCCTAACCCTGAGCCATCCAAAAAATAAAGAGGGGCAAGCAGACCCTACAGCCCTGCCCTCGCTCCGAGGGGAGAGCCCTCAAAGGCCTTCCTCTCTGAAGAGGGGAGCTGAAGCACCGCACGCAGGACTTCTCAGTGAAGCCGAAGGAAGAGTCAGGACAACCGCCTCAGGGGTCAGCAGAAGGGCTCCAGAAAGCATTTCGAGGGCGGCCCGAGACACCAGTTGCTCCGCAGCCTCCTCCCATCCCTCGGTGTCTGAGACAGGTTTTCCTGTGTCCCCCGGAAGAGAAGAGGGCGCAGGGAAGGGAGTAAAGACAGCCGGGTGCTGGGGCCATGCCTCCCCTTCCCCAAATCCTCCTAGGAAAGATCACTCAGTCCAAAACCCCAGCGCAGGCCTCACGGCCCAAACGTGAAGCCGCGGTCTCGCGTACCCGGCGTCGCCGAGCTCCCCCTCGCCGCCTCCGGATAACACCACTCCGGCGGCGGCCCTGGGCTCGGGTCCGGGAGACCAAGTCCGGGTCTGTGCGAGCTGGGGGTGTCCTGAGGAGCAGAGGCTCCGGCGGGGCGCAGGAAGCTAGGCGGCGCGGTGCCGGGGCTAGGGGACCGGGGGAGAGGGGAAAAGGGGCCCATGCGGCCGCTGCCCCGCCGCCCGCCACCCGCGCTCCGGCCCTCGCCGCCCCCTCCCCGCCGCGGTGCGCGCAGAGCGGCGCGGCCCCCCGGGATACTTACGTTGCTCTGGGGGTCGATGGCCTGCAGCAGCCGGTCCCTGATCTGCTGCGGGGAGGCCGGAGCCGCTGTCATTGCCTGAGCGAGGCGGGGGGGGCAGCCGGGCCGGCGGGCTGGCGGGCGGGCAGGCTGAGGGGGGACCGGGGACCGGGCGGGGGGTCACTCACTCGCCAGCCTCCGGGAGCGGAGCCGCATGTTCCCCGCGGGGGGACGGGGGGGAGCCGGAGCCACCGCCGCCGCCTGAGCTGCCCGAGCCGCCGCCGCCGCCTGAGGAGCCGCCACCGCCAGGAAGGAGCCTCCTCCACAGCAGCCGCCGCCGCCGCCGCCACCGCCGCCGCCGCCGCCGCTGCCTCGAGAACCAAACTCCAGTGAGCTGCCCCCGCGCCAGGCACTCTGGGTAACCCGCGCCGCACGCAGCGCCGGCGCCACGCTGAGGAGATTGGGAGGTGGGGGGGGGAAGAGACGAAGGCAGGGAGGGAGGGTGGGGAAGGGAGGGGAGAGAGGAGAGCAAGGGCAGGGGGAAGCGTGCGCGCCCCCTATGGCCCGGACACGCGCAGGGCGGTGCAGGGCCGCCTGTCCCGGAAGAAGCCTCCTTCTCCCTCCCCCACCTTACCCCGCCCCGCGCCGTTCTGGGCCGCAAAAGAAACCCTACGCATGCGCAAGTGTAGTACCAAAAATTACCTCCTCCCACTTCCCCGCCCCCTTCTCCCCCCAACACGTCTCCTCAGTCTTGCAGTCCGAGACTGGGTGGGACGGACGTTGAAAGGCGGTTAGACCAGCGAGTAGGCCGTTGGTTGTGGACCTGAGAGGGGCGGGGCAACGGCTGGGAAAGGAGTAGAGCCCTTCAGCTGGTGAGGTAACTAGGAGTAGGAGAGGGGAACACGGACGAGGACTCGGGGGAGGCTCCGCCCCACTGATAAGGGGCTGCCCGAGTCTGAGGCGCCTCGGCTGGCCCCTAGAGGCGTCCTTCCCGCTTCTCATGCCCCGCCCACTGCAGGCCCTAAGGCGCATGTGCAACCGGAGCCGAGGGGGCGGATCGACCCTGAGGAACTGTGGCGACGACGGCTGCTGCGGCTGCAGGGGCAGCGGCAGCGGCAGCGGCAACGGCAACGGCAACGGCAACGGCAACGGCAACTGGGAGGTTGGAGGTTGGAGGTTGGAGGTTGGAGGAAAAAAGGAAGCAGGCTACTTAGCGGGGAGGCAGGTCCGGGGAAGCTGAGCTTCCCACTCTGCCCCTCACCGGCCAGCCTCTATAGCAAATTCTTGGCGGCAGCCGAGGAGGCCAGGGCAACCCGGGCTGGGCTGAGCTAAGCCGCTGAGGCGCAGGTTCGGCCCAAGGCGGGGCCTCTGGCTTTAAAGGCCCTTAGGCTTGGCCGCCCACTTGTGTGAACGGCAGCCTTGCTCCGCTCTCCCCCAGCCGGGCCTCTGATCTAGGGGTGAGCTCGCTTCCGGGCCCCACGTCCCGCGGTTATTGCCCAGATGTCTTGTCGGACAGGGGGCAGGCTTAGCTTGTCTGCTGGGCAGCCCGCCAACGGTGGCTCTTTACTGCCCTTGGAATAAAGGTGAGGCTCCTGGGCTCGGCCTCCCTCGGCGCCTGCCCCCGACCTACCTCTGTGGACTGCACTCTCCTCTGCGACAGCCAGACTGGGCTGTTAAATTGTTGCCCATCTCCTCCCACTTGGATGCATTCTATCTAACACGCCACTGACTGCCCGAAGAGCACTTCCTCCTGGCTTTCAACCTCAACAGGGCTTGGGTCAGGGCTACCTCCTACTTGCCATACTGTGGAGGACTCTCGGAGTCTCCAGTGTCTTATTTCAATACATCTGTTTTTCTTAGTAGACTATAAATTTGTTTAAAAGTCGCTACTACCCTTTTTCATCTAGTTTTTCTGACACCTTTTACATAATAGGTGCACAATAAAGTTTTGTTAAGTCTGAAATTCTGGGAAACCAAACGGAATTCATTACCTATTACTCTTGTTTTTTAGAGCACTCAAAATCCTTTCGTAGCTCTAAAATAAAATAAATACCTTACGTACCACTTAAGGCCTCCTATAATCTGGTTCCCACCTACCTTTACAACTCATACTCACCACACATTTCAGCCCGATTTGTACTACTATTATCAGAACCCATCTTTATCTTGTGTTCAATTAAGCCAATAGTCCTCCATGTTCACTGATCTCCATCTCTTAGAAACCTTACCTCTTCAGGCTCTACCCCAGGGATCACCCTAATATCCTCAATTGTTATTATTCTTAAAATTAGACCGTTGTACACAGTAACAGCAATATTATAATGATAATCAACATGAAAGACTTGTTTACTCTGAAGAGAATAATTCCAAAGGCCTCTGGTTAAAAAATGTTTCCACTTTCAAAGAAAGAACTGATCAACTCCGCAGAATGAAGCATAATTTCTTTCACATTATTTTTCCCGTTTTTTTTTTTTCAAATTTCATAACATGGCTAATGTGGAAATTTGTTTTGCATGACTTCATCTGTATAATGTACTTCTTGCCTACTTAAAGGGTAAGGAAGAAAAAGGAAGGAGAGAATTAGAACTAAAAATGAAAAATTTTTAAATTGTAATTAAAAAAGAAATTTAGTATTCTTTTAACTCAGTTTTCCTTTCTATATGTATTTCAGTCCCTGTTGTATCCTTCAAATAGGGTGTAAATTTTTTAAGGTCAGGCACTTTGACATGTGTTATCCACAGAAACTTAATATAGTATCTTACACATTTTAGACAAATTTATATTAAGAAAAAAATGAAAAGAAACAATTCTCATAACCCATAATAATGTACCACTTTAATGTATAAAAGCATATTTTTCAAATGGGTTTTAATCATCCTATTTAAAGCGCCATTGTAATTTTTTATATCCTCTTAAAAACAATATGTTAAAGCTGAGACTCCAACATACCCCTCCCTAGCTTTATTTTTAATACTTGTGCTGTTTCACCTACTCCGTGCATTAATCATCACTCTCCACTTATCTTATCTGTATCTTATACCCTTGTGTATGAAAGCCCTCTTACAGGAAACAACTCCCTCTGCATCTCTACTTGTCAAAAAATCTTTCAAGGAGTGACTCCAATGGTAACTCCAAGAAACTTTCCCTGGTCCCTTTTCTTCTTTTTTTCTCAAACCTTTAATCCTCCTATGACCTCTCCTGTATTATATTCAGCCTTGTAATATCTTGATTATAGATATATAAGTATTATCAAATTATCAGCTCTTCAAAGACATATGACTGAATTCATAAGTCCTTAGCATCTAACACAGTTAGTTGGTATGCATTTTATAAAATATTGACATAAATATCATCATATTTAGAAGTTCCATTAACATTCATTTTGAGAATCTAGGACTAGTCAGTATTGAAATCAAGAGAAATCTCAACTCTCCTCTTCCAGGGCTTTGTTAGTATAGTGGGAAACAGCTTGATGCATTCTGAACTTCCATTTCTGGAAATACTAACAATTTGTTTTTAAAAATAAGACCACAGTATGGAATCCAAAGGAGACTACTGATGAGTACTATGTGTTAAAAGGGATCTCTCTGTGGCATACCCATTAGTTTACTTATTGTACTTCTGGAGCATTTTTAGTTGCTAAAAAGCATTTTCTTCATATGTTGTTATGGGTCTCAAACTTTTGTATTAAAGTTCTAAAATAAAATAGATAATATGCATAAATGTTAATGCTTTTTTGACTGATTATCCTAGTTTTCCCATTGGAAAGTATAATGTTATAGGGAAACTGGCCATTTGTGGATAGGAATTATCTAACAAGACAAATTAGGTTAAACAAGCCCTGTCCTTGTAGTCTCTAAATTTCTTAAACTGTTTGTTTTTTGTTTGGTTTGGTTTTTTATCTTGAGCCCACATAGAAGTGAAAAGTAATTTAAGGTATGCATTTTTTTTAAAGGTAAGAAATATAAAACCATCTAGTTTTTAATCTGAAGATAGAACATTGACCATTATAGTATCAATAATATTTTTTTAATACCTTCTTTATGCAGAGGTTCTTCAGGTTTTCTCTGATCTAGAGTAACAGCTAAAAGAAAAAAGTGAAAAAGAAAAAATCATTTGAACAGGGTGAAAAATGGTTAGAATAAATAGAAATAGGAAAAAAAAAACAATTGAGGAAAAGAAGGTAAGTCTACTGCAGGTACGTTTGTCACACCCTGTGCTTCACTTGCACTGTTTCATAAATTATTAGTGCCCTTTAACGTATTATGTAAGTTCTCTTCTGAACAGGAAAATCATTAGACTAGGGTAGAAATTCTACCAAGGCCCATATCAGTTGGAGCCAAAACAATTTTACTTTTCATCAACGGGATTTATTCAAACAATGGGGCTGGGGGGTGAGGGGGAGAGTTCTCTCTTATTTTTCTAACCCATAATAAATAATAATTGGAAGAAACTAGCTAAAGAGCCAACCTTAGAATCAGAAGACAGTTTCAGGTATGGCCTCTTGACATATTGTGGTTGAAGGCCATTGGCAAATACCTCAACTTCTCAGTGCCCTGACCCTAAATTATATAAGAATGGCCAGTGACAAAAAGGAGTTTACACTTTGGAATTTGCCTACACAAGTGAAATCAGAAGCCCACGACCAAAAAAGAATTACTTTTTTCCCCCAATAAACTCTCAAGTTTCCAAAATGTTAATATCTTCAAATTTTCTTCTAATGTGTTTCATATTATGTTTCTGGCATTTATTTGAAATCATTTATACATATGTGTGTGTATGTGTGTGTGTGTGTGTAATATATGTAATATGAATGCCCTTTGGTACAATGGAAATGGCATTGGATGTGGAATCATAGGACCAAGTCCTTATTCTTTCTTACTTCTGTGACTAGATAAATCACTGAAATGTCACTAAGTATGACTTTCCTTTACAAAGATGGAAGGATTGGATTAAGATCCTTTCAATACTAATCCAAGGATTTTTTTTTAAACAACCAAAGTTTACCTTCTTATATGAGAATAAGGGTGAATAGACCTGATTTCATTGCAGGGGGTGCTGGAACCACTCCTACCCCACACAGATGGTTTAGGGCTTAATTTATTGTTTTGTGGATTGGATTCAAGGTGATGAATCAAATACTCCTAAAGCATATTAAACTTTAAAGTATGTAGTGCAATTTCAGAGAGCTAGTTATTAGACATTTCCCAATATATATTACTGGGTAATAAGGATCTCCCAGATGAGGAAAGTTGCTCTATTCTTACTAGGACTTAGAGTCTTAATTGCTAAGAGCTTTTAAGCTAAGTGACTTGCCCAGGATTACTGAGCTCTTATGTGTCAGAGGGATAATTTGGGTCTAACTTAGTTCACTTCTATTCATTACACTACACTGCTCCTCTTTGTCTGAAAATGGACAAAATAATTCATATATAAGCTGTAAAGAAATGTAATTGGAGGAAGAGGTCTAGACACAGAGAACCCCGGGACAACCTTCTCCATGTTGAAGACCTGGGAAGTTTGCTTCTGGGAGAATCATAATGAAGGAAGTGCCTGAAGCATGCACAGACATTCTGTAACTGGTTCCAGTTGGCTAACCAGGTATTTAAAGAAGAAACTTTTAGATTGTCTTCAGAGGGATTCCAAAAGGTTGTCAACTTCAGTTGTGGTCTCTCCGCCTCTGTATTCTTTAGAAAAACTCTTTAATCTGTGAAGGGAATTCAACCTTGTGAATTCAAAAGGTCTACAAGGCTACTCTTGACATCTCAGCTTTCTAAAATGTGGCTTTGCAACTAACAGAGCATTTATTCCTCCAAGATATAAGGTAAGTTGAGCCTCCCTCTTCATTCCAATTTTCCAGCATTACAATTTGCAGACAACGTAAGCATTGATGCCTCAGGCAACAACCTTTGGGAGTAATTTTTAGCACTCAACCCAGTGATAGCTGAGATAAAGGCTCATCCAGTGGTCCTGCCAAATCAGGATATATAGTGCAAGAGAGAGTGTCACTCCCAGGTGCTAAAAGGAAGAAATGTACATTTATTCTTGCTATGCTTTAAAATAAATATCCTTTTGAAAAAAGCTAATTTGAAATAATTAAAAACTAAGTGGCTAAATGGAACTGAGAGTGCTAGTCAATGGCCCCCTAACAGATGGGGTAACACAACTAGAGGAAGCTCAAGTCAAGAGCAGACAAAAAAGATACCATAATCATTCTGGGGACCCTAGTACCTTGAGGAAATATAGCCAATCTGAGAGTGAAGAACCAAAGAATACATACCATCAATAATTATTACTCTTCTCAAGGACAATAAAATGTATTTGAAGGACACCAAGAATTTTGTACTAATAGATTACCAGAAAAATGTCTCCAGTCTCTGGAGACAGTTAATCCAAACAAATTTGGAGCTTCAACCTTGGGCCAGGATTTCCTAGCTGTCTTGATTGGAATGAAAACAAATTCAACTGGTCTCCCATAGCTAGCCGTAGACCACTGAACTTTGTTGTTATTTAATCATTTAAGATGTATCTGACTCTGTGATCCCATTGGGTTAGCAAACATACTGAAGTGGTTTGCCATTTCCTTCTCCAGCTCATTTTATAGATTAGGAAACTGAAGCAAACAGGATGAAGTGACTTGCCCAGGATCACACAGCTAGTGTCTGAGTCCAGATTTAAACTCTGGTCTTTCTGACTTCAGACCTAGTATTCTATATACTGTACTACTTGGATGCCCACATCATACTTTACATCCAAGCAATCTTGCCAGCCACTTCCAACATTCTATTGTTTTCAGCTCAGGAATCAAAAAAGTACTGCCAACTACCACTGTTCCTGGAAAGGGCTTCTTAATCATATATCTGTGGATCTTTTCACTATCCTTATGAATTCCCAGGACACACTCTTCCCTGACCACCACTCCTATTTAGGGTTATTTTTCCTAATAGTAAGCTCCTTGAGAGATGGGTTGTTCCAGTCAATAAAAAAGCATCAAGTGCTCTTCGATAGGTACTATGCTAAGCTTTGCCAGATCTCCTTGTCCACCTTTCTAGGGAGTTTACAATAAGTACTTAAAAAAATATGGAGATTGGTTCTAGGGTTCCATTGGTATAATTTCTAAGCAAGGAAATGCCCTCTTAACCAATTCAGATTGTTACCTTTGAAACTTTTAAGTTGCCTAGATTAAAGCACTGAGAGTTTAGATGACTTCCCCTGAGCTACATGGTGGATAAGTTTCAGAGGTCAAACTCAAACCTGTATCTTCTTGGATTCCTCTCCATGCAACACACTACACTCTCTTTCATCATCTACTCAGGCCTTTATAGAGTATATACTCTATTATTAAATAGCTCAGGCCATTTTGGAAGGGAGGAACTAACATCTAGGAAATTGAAAGTCTACAAAATAGAGAGGGGCATTTGAAGAAATCAGATTCCCAGAGGTGGAGATGAAGAGGGGATAAATTCTTAGCATTAGGAATAGCCAGTGCAAAAGCAAGGGGATAGAAGAGGGAATATCTCACGTGCAGAAGATTGTGCAGGCCAACGTGATCAAAGCATAGAACATGTGGAAAGGTATAAGAAGATTGGGAAGACTGTACAGACCTGTAAATACAGAAAAATTATTCATAGATATTATAGGGGGCAGCTGGAGTTTAGTGAGTAGGAGGAGTGAAAGTCAGATCTATGTTTTAGGAATTTCCCATTGGTGGCAGAATAGAGTAAGGAGATCCTTGAGGCAAGAAAACCAAAAACAACATTACTATAAGAGCCAGGCAGCTATGCTAGAGTGGATTCTGTGTGGGTAGAAGGTATTCATTCAGGCAAAAAACAAATGGCAAGGTCTTACTTGGTAATTTAATTCCCAATGCTTATCAAGCTTCCTAACATAATCTTTTTCATTCATTCAAAGTTAAATCACTTTATAAGTAATTAGGAGACTTAATTAGGGCTAGAGCCTCCCCAAATGTCCTGGTACAGTCTCTGGAACCAAAATTACACACAGATAAACTACCATGAAAATAGAAAGTCCCATTTGTATGGTACTATATAAGGCAGTGGTTCTCAAACTTTTGTTTTCAGTATCTTTATCCTATTAAAAATTATTGAGGATCTCTCCAAAGCAGTTTTGTTTATCTGGATTATATTTATAGACATTTACCATATTGGAAATAAAAACTATTTTTGAATCTGTAGACCCTCTAAGGGTTTCAGAGATCCCCAGGATTCTCTAGAGTCTAGACTATATTTTGAGAACCACTGATATAAGGGCAAAGGAATTAAGGGAAGAGAGACTGGGGTAGTCTTCTTGGATGAGTAAGAAAAACTTGAGCAGTACCTTTTAAAAAAGTCAACAATCACTTATTAAGAGTTATCTCTGTCCTGGACCCTGTACTAAACCACAAGTATACCAAAAAAAAAAAAAAAAAAAAAGCAACTATGTACATGAAAAATATACAGAAATGGAAAGATGGGAAGTACTGATAAAGAGTAGAAAAGAAGATGAGAAAAGGCCCCCTGAAGAAAGGAGCTGAACTTGTCAAAGGAGCCAAAAAACTCAAGAAATGGCAGACTGAGAGCAGTCAGGAGGGACATTGAATGTTACAGATGTTAAGACCTTCCCCATCTTCTTTTCTGAGAAGCATCCAATGGATGGTTTGACTTTAGACAAGCAGATAGAATGAGAGAAGGTATTCGAGGAAGAATTAAGAGCATTAAAAAAATAGAAAAGGAAGTAGAAATTACTAGTACATATAAAGGAGATTATCTTATAGCAGTGTTGATAAATTAGAATGGCTAGGTGGGGAAGCACATAAGATAAGCGGATAAATTTCATTTCTGGCACATGACCCAGGATAAATCTTGGTCCTAGCTATTGAGGTAGATGGGATCTCTGAAGTCACCAATGAGGAAACTCAGCTTCCTAGAAGTTAAGTGACTTGCCAGTGATAGTAAATAGCACAACTGGTATATGAACCAAGGGCCAGTGATTGCAAATCCCTAAACTTGTTTTCTCATCTGTAAATTGAAAATAATCATCTCACTACTTATCTGGATGAGTTTTGGAAATGAAAGTGCTATATACACTTCCTCTGAGTTTTTAGGACAGTAGAGTCAGTGTTAATAAAAGACAAGCAAGTGCATTCAAGGGCTGGCAAGGTCCACCAGGAGTTTATCAAGCATTTATGAAGATTGCATGGTACAGGGGAAGGATCACTAGATTTAGATATAGAATGAGTAAAGATCTTTGTTCAGATTTTGACTCTCACATTTACTGGAGGTATAACTATTGTTTTTTTTTTAATATTTTATTTTATTTTATTTAATAATAACTTTATATCGACAGAATCCATGCCAGGGTGTTTTTTTACAACATTATCCCTTGCACTCATTTCTGTTCCGATTTTTCCCCTCCCTTCCTCCACCCCCTCCCCTAGATGACAAGCAGTCCTATATATGTTAGATATGTTGCAGTATATCCTAGGGTATAACTATCGTTAAGATATTAGGAGACACCCTGTTTTCCAGAGCTAAGTACCAGCATGCAAGCTGTACCCAGAGCTTGGCATTAACAACAATCCTTTGCTTCCATCCTCTGGATAGTCCTACCCCTTGCAAATCAGCTATTTATTGTATTGCACCAGATGCTCTCTGAGCTCTGACAAGTCCCCACATTTTGGTCAAGAAGCCCTGCTGTGAATCAAACTTGTCTTCCTGTTGCTGTTATCTCTCATTGTCAGGGCTACAGCTTACTCTGTAGCTCTTGGGGTAAATATTGAGATCTACCCACACTGCTTCCTCTCCCTCCCATTATGGACTGGCACATCGTGTCTAATCTGCCTCCTTGTCTGAAAGCAAGGGATTTTGATTTAATTTAATGTGAAGTTAAACTTCTGCTTGATTCCTGACTCCTATCTCCAGACTGCTCTGTTCACCTCTAGCCAACCACAGGTTAGAGGCTGTTTGGTCTTTTTGAGCTTGGTCCTTTATGAAATGTGGCTAATAATACTAGAGTGCCTGTTGTGCCAATCAGACAATTTCTGTTAAAAAAAAAAAAACAAAAACGAAAACCAACTGCTAACAAGGGTTTGGACAGTATGTAGGAAGCTAATGCAGTCATCCAGATATGAAGTGATAAAGGCTTGAACTAGAGTTGGGACCTTAGGAAGGGAGAGGATTGAATCTGAGAGACACTTTAAAAGATGTGGGAGTACATATATTTGCAAGTCAAAGAGGCAGTTTAAGTATGTGCGGGAGCAGTAGGGGGAAAAAAAGTCAAACCTTTGTGTTCCAGTTCTTCATTCATGGTGTCTTAACTAAAAAATTTGATAACTTACTGATGCTAATTGCTAAAATGCTGATGCATTACCATTGGCACACTCATTTATTAGCTCTCCTAGGAAGCAAAGATGGCATAATCTTTGCTCCTATGAAGGTTATATGGTCAACTAGAGGACATAAATCAAGTTTTCAAAAAGGGAAAGAGGAAGAAAAAGAGATAAAGGGTCAGAAAGTTGGTGTGGAAGAACAAAACAGGAAAATGCAACAAGGAAACAGAAAAGAGATGAGCAACTTGCCAAACCCAAATGGCCTTTTCCCATTTGTCATTCTCCTCAACCTCTCTGTAGCTTTTGAGACTGTTGATCCCTCTTGATACTTTCTTCTCTCTAGATTTTTGTGACTTGACTTTCTCCTAGTTTTCCCCCTCCCATTCTGACCCTGCTTTTTCAGTTCCTTTTGGAGATCCTCCAGACCACACCTTTTAACCTTAGGTGTCCTTTAGGCTCTCTTCTCCCTCTATGCTACTAGGTGAATTCACCATCTTCTGTGGACTTAATTATCATCTTTATCTTGATGGTTCTCAAATCTATTTTGCCCTAATCTCTCTGCTGATCTCTAGTCTCAAATCTCCAACATACTATAGACATCTAGAACTGAATGTTATTTTAAACATGTCCAAATCTGAACTCATTTTCATTCTCTCTAAACCTTCCCACCCTTGCCCATCTTCCCTTTTATTGTAGAAGGTAGTAAGGGATGTCACCAGTCATCCTGATCCATGTCTACTCACTGAACTGGAGGAGAGTGTGAGACAGATGACTGCACAGCTCTGAATTACTTAAATCCAATTCACTTGCAAGTCAAGACATCCCTCTCCTGATGTCACTGGTCTACAACCAGAGCTAAGGAGGATCAACAAGAGGGCAATATCATCCTGGTCAGGCTTATAACTCAGGAATCATCATCCTGTACTCCAGGACCAGGTGCATTCAGAAGTGAAATCTACATTTAAAAAACAATTAATTTCAAAACTATATTAACTATTTGGAAAAATGGGCAAAAAAGGAATCCCCCAAATTCCTTTTACAGAACCAATATAGTGCTGATGCCAAAATTAGGAAGAGCAAAGACCCTGAAAGAAAATTATAAAGGGGCAGCTAGATGGAGCAGTGGATAGAGCACCAGCCCTAAAGTCAGGAAGACCTGAGTTCAAATCTAGCCTCAAACACTTAACATTTCTTTAGCTGTATGATCCTGGGCAAGTAACTTAACCCCAATTGCCTCAGCAAAAAAGAAAGAAAGAAAGAAAAAAAAATAGAAAAGAAAACTATAGACTAATTTCTCTAATGAATATTGATGCAAAGATTTTAAATAAAATAGTATCAAGCAGATTATAGAAATATATCACAAAGATCATCACTGGGTCAAAGATATGCAGACTTTTATAGCTCTTTGAGCATAGTTCCAAATTGCTTTCCAGAATAGTTGGATCAGTTCACAACTCTACCAATTATGTATCCCTATTTTTTCATGTTTCTCTCTTTAACATTTATCATTTTCCTTTTCTGTCATATTAGCCAAACTGATGGATATAAGGTGATATCTCAGAGTTATTTTAATTTGCATTTTTCTAATAAATAATGATTTAGAGCATTTTTTTCATATGAGTATAGATATTTTTGATTTCTTCATCTGAAAAAGAAAAGCCCAGAAAAGGCTTTATACCAGGTTAAATATCAGGAAGACTATCAGCATAGTTGAACATAGCAAAAACAAAAACAAGAAAAATCATGTAATTATCCTAATAGATGCAGAAAAAACTTTTGACAAAATACAGCAATCATAGAAAACATAAGAATAAATGGAGCTTTCCTTGAAATGATAACTAGTATCTATTAAAACCATTATCTGTAATGGCAATAAGTTAGAAACCTCACTCAGTAAGATCAGGGATGAAGCAAGGATACTCATTGTCACCAGTATTAATCAATATTGTACTAGAAATATTAGCTATATCATTAAAAGGAATTCAATATATTTAAAAGAATTGCAGTTTGTTTAACCCATATTGGATTGCTTGCTGTCTAGGAGAAGGAAAAGATTGGGAGGAATGAGAAAAATTTACAGCCCAAGTTTTTGTAATGGTTGGTGAATGTTAAAAACTATCTTTGTATGTATTTTGAAAAATAAAAAAATTATTATAAATTAAAAAAAAGAAATTCAAGGATTTAGAATAGGCAAGGAGGAAACAAAACTATCATTCTTTGCAAACAATATAATGGTGTACTTTAAGAATCCTAGAGAAGCAACTTAAAAACTCTTTGAAATAATTAGCAATTTCAGCAAATCTGCAGGATATAAAATAAATTCACCAAAGTCATCAGCATTTCTACATATTGCCAACAAAATTCAACAGGAAGGGATAGAAAATTCCATTTAAAATAACTGGAGAAAATGTAAAATACTTGAGAGTTTACCTGACAAGACAAACTCATGATCTATATGAACACAGTTACAAAATACTTTAACACAAAGTTAGATCTAAACAATTAAATGAGCCGGTATGATAAAATGACAATTCCGTCTAAATTAATTAATTTATTTAGTGTTATACCAATCAAAATGGAGCAGCTGTGTGGCACACAGAACAGCTAGGTGATGCAGTGGATAGAGTCCCAGGAACTAGAAAGACCACAGAATCTGACCTTACATTAACTAGTTGTGTGACCCTGGGCAAATGACTTAATCCTATTTGCTTCAGTTTCTTTTTAAATGATCTAGAAATGGCAAATTGCCCCAGTATTTTTTATAAGAAAACCCTAAGTGGGATCATAATGAGTCAGACATGACTAGAAGAACTGAACAATAACACTACCAAAAATTATTTTATGCAGTTTGAAAAAATGATAAAATTCATTTGGAAGAACAAAAGGCCAAAAATATCAAGAAAATCAATTTTTAAAATGTGAAGAAAGATATCCTAACAGTAGCAGATCTCAAACTGTATTATAATCATGAAAACAATCTGCTACTGGCTAAAAAATAGTGATGAATCAGTGGAATAGATTAGGTACACAATATGTAATAGTAAATAACTGTAATAATCCAGTGTTGACAAATACAAAGATCCAAGACATTGTGACAAGAAATTCACTATCTGATAAAAATTTCTAGGAAAACAATTTGGCAGAAACTGCCACAGACCAGTAGATGACAATAATAAGTGAAAACAAAGCCATAATGGGTATGTAAAAGATGATATGAGCAAATTAGGGAAGCATGGAGTATTTTACTTGTCAGATCTATGGATAAGAAAAGAATTTGTGACCAAGCAAGAGAAAGTATTATTGGATGTAAAAAGGATAATTTTAATTACATTAAATTTAAAAAGGTTTTACACAAACAAAACTAATGCATCTAAGGATAGAAAGAAAGAAGGAGGAAAGATTTAAAAGTTTCTCTGATAAAGACCTCATTTCTCAAATACAGAGAGAATTAAGTTCAAATTTTAAGAATATAAAGCATTCCCCAGTTTATAAGTGGTCAAAGGATATGAACAGTTTTCAGATGAAGAAATCAAAAATATCTATACTCACAAGAAAAAATACTCTAAATCACTATTGATTAGAAAAATGCAAATTAAAACAACTCTGAGATACCACTTCAGTTTGGCTAATATGACAGAAAAGGAAACTGATAAATGTTGGAGAGAAATATGGGAAAATAAGGATACATTATTGGTAGAGTTGTGAACTGATCCAATTATCCTGGAGAGCAATTTGAAACTATGCTCAAATTGGAACTATGCTGCATATATTTGACCCAATAATACCACTACTAGGTCTATAGTCCAAAGAGATTAAAGAAAAAGGAAATTGACCTATTCATATAAATTGTTGTATAGTGAGTAGAACTAGGAAATCATTGTATACATTAACAGTAAATGTGAATGACTGCTATTCTCAGCAATGCAATAATCCAAGATAATTACAAAGGGCTTATGATGATTTATGGTCATATAAGGACTTAAAAACTGATGAAGTCTGAATGCAGATCAAAGCATATCGTTTTTACTTTATTTTTCTTGGATTTTTTGTCTGTATTTTCTTTTAAAACATGGTTTATATGGAAATATGTTTTTCATGAATGCACATGTGTAATTTGTATCAAGTTGCTTGCTTTCTCAAGGGAAGGAAAGGGAAAAAGGGAGAGAATTTAGAACTCAAATTTAAAAAATAAAAATAGAAAACTAATGCTGGGGCAGAGAGAAGGCACAACGGAGAGAGAACATACCCTGGAGTCAGGAGGACCTGATTTCAAATTTGGCCTTGACACTTAGTATGATCCTGGCAAGTCACTAAACCTTGATTGCAGCACACACATAAACAAAATAGTGAAAGTTGAAAAAAAATTTACACGTAATGGAGGGGAAAAATTTTTAATGTCTTTAGAGGGAAAAAAAGGAATTCTGATGAACCCAATGATCAGCTGCAATTTCAAAAGTCTAATGATGAAATATGTTGTCCACTTCTTGACAGTGAACCTTGTTTCCAAAATGAAGGAAAGAAAAGAGAATCATTAAGCACTTTAAAAATGCAAAGAAGAGAACATAAGCAGGACATCTTTGAAAATAATTTTAGTTTTTATAATTGGAGAGTCGGTCAAGCTTTATACACACTGTAGAATCATAGCTAAATAAAGAATACTCTTTTTCTCTTTTGTTTTGTATATGAAAATGCTCGTTCTATTTGGAGTTTTCCAAGTACAGAATTTTAAAATTAATTTTTTTTAATTACTTGGAAAGTAAGTTTATGCAAATACAATTTCAACAAGAACACTTTTTATTTCTAATTAGAATGGTTAAGCTGGAAAAGATTTTAGAGATCATCTAGGCAAATCTTTGGTTTTACAAATTGGGAAATTGAGGGTAGAGAAAAATGACTTATTCATCATCATGCATCAAATTTGTGGTCAAGCGATTTTTTGAATCAAGTCAAAATCAGCATTATAGGATTTTTAATTTATTTTAAAGTGGATTTGCCAAGACTAAGCAGGCAGCATTTAGTGGAAAGCGTGTCAGCCTCAGACTCAGGAAAACTTTCCTATCAAGTTTTACCTTTGATGCAAACTAATTTTTTGACCCTAGACAAATCATTTAAACTTTCAGTGGCCCGGACCCTTCTCTAAACATATTAGAGAGAAGGTGGTAAGCTGCAGAGAAAGTTTTCTTCAACAATGAAATAACCTTCACAATCTATCCAATGGGCTGTACGCCTTTGGGGATTTAGGAAGGACTTGTCTCTGTTGTTCCTCACTCTTCCAAGATTGGTCTACTTCCCGTTCTTGTCATATACCTCCTTGGTCCTTTATATCCCTTCACCCTTGTTAATATGCTATATATAGTATTAAACTCTAAGAGAAATGGGGCCACTTGTAAAGGTTCGGAACTCTGGAGAAGTATACTTGAAACAAAGCATTAATTTGGTGGAATTGAGTATAAATGTACTTAGTACTTAGTAGGGTGATGTAATGGTTCTCTAGTTCATATATACTCAGTATACTGTAATGATGTAATTGTAATAGAGTATTTAAACTGGGGACAAAGTCAGACTCAGGGGAGACTGCTTGAGACTGCAGACTGTCAGATTGATGGAGGAGACTGGGTCAGACTATGACCAACACAGATGCTTTCTCACTTGCTCTTGAAGTTCCTTAAAGAGCCGATATATATTGGAAGCTACAAATTTTATTTGAGCTATGGCAATTCTTTATATCACACCTACTGAATAAGCTGAATCAGATATTATATTTACATCTTCTGGATAATAAGTAAGAGCTAGCATGAAGGCCTTGCCTGTGAGCTTCCTATTCAGCTCAGGGATGCCCTTGCCTATGGCCTTCATCCACCAGTGGCAGCAGGGATGATTTCTTGAGCAGCACCATAGCCATCATGCCATAACTTGCCAAAGGGGCCTTCTACTGTTAGAAAATTCTGAGTAGCAGTAATGGCAGGAACTATAGTCATGAGTCCTTCCACAATATCAAAGTTGTCATAAATAATCTTGGCCAAGGGGTCAAGCAATGGTAATGTAAGAGGCATTACTGACAATCTTAAGAGAATTATTGTATTTCTCATGGGTTGCTCTCATCATGAATATTGGGACATTAGCAGAAGGGGCAGAGATAATGACCCATTTGGCTCCACCCTTTAAGTGAGCCCCAGCCTTTTTTATAGTGATAAAGACATCAGTAGACTATATAACATAATTGACTCCAGTGTCTTCCCATTTAATATTGATGGGATCTTGCTCCTGGAAGATGATGGTGACTTTTTTGATTTTGTTTTGTTTTTGTGTTTTTTTTTCCTTTTTTTAAATAATAGCTTTTTATTTTTCCAAATACATGTTTTCAACATTCATCTTGTGCTCCAAATTTTTCTCTCTCCCCCCTTCCCATTCCCTGAGACAGCAAGCAATACAATATAGATTAATTTCCATATTTGTCATGCTGCACAAGAAAAATCAGATCAAAAAGGGAAAAAAAAAACATGAGAAAGAAAAAGCAAACAACAACAACAACAAAGGTGAAAATACTATTCTTTGATCCATATTATCTCCATAGAGACTCCATCTCTGAATGTGGATGGCTCTTTTCAGCACCAGTCTATTGGAATTGTCTTGAATCACCTTTTTGTTGAAAAGAGCCAAGTCAATGGTGATGGCTTTTCCACTGATGACTAGGTTTCCCTGAACTTGCCATGAGTGGAATCATATTGTAGTTGGGGTCTGTAAAGGGATCACTGATGGTCACAGTGAGTTGAATACAGTCCTGTGCACTATGTGCTTGATGTGGCCGAAGCTGTTGACTGATCTTCACTATCTTGTTTCAGCAATGTTATAGCAGTGGATCCTGGTGCTCAATTTGGGAGAAGTTCTGAGAGCAAATAAAAACATTTTAAAAATAATTTTGGAGAAAGATCCACTCCCTGTGGAAACTTTATATACAGAGCTGCACAGTACAGGATGGCATGGATTAATAGTACTGTTAGAAAGGATACCCACATTGATGAGTTCTGAGATATGTCTTAAGTAGGGAGAGCTAACCTAGATCCTTACCCTCTCTCAATTCTAGCTGCAGCTTAATGTTCTAAATGCCTAAACAGGTGTATATTTGTGTATGTGTGTGTATACATACACACATACATATATATATATATATATATATATATATATATATATATATAATATATATATATATATATATATATATATATATACATATGTAAACAACATATATATATCTTATTCTATAAGATATGTTTATAAAATAATAAGATATATATTTTGTTTACACACACACACACACACACACACACACATATAAACAACAGAGATGTTGTCTATACTCCATGATACAAGTGAAATTAAGGTAAATTGAGGTACAAATTTTCAAGCAGATTCAATTTATTGGGAAGGCTAGGAATGACCAACAAAATATTCCTCTTGGCTCCTCAGCCAAGGTCTTTTGGCTTGACCACAAAGTGAGGTTTAGTAACCTTCATATAGTATTGGTAAATTCAAGAAAACAAAGAACAGGAATCATAGATGGAAAACTGTAATTTGTTACAAAGTCTGAAGTGTCATAGATGATAGAAGATTGGAAGGAAGTCTGGAACGCAGCATTAGCAACAAGCTCTCCTTCCATCTTGTTGCTATAGAAAGTTCATCGGTGATGTCCGCCTACGCAGCCCGTTAGTGTCGTAGCAATAATAGACTAGACTTTTTTGAAGCATAGCCAGCATTGCGAAGATAACAGATGAGACTCCCTGGCATCCACCTGCACCCTTCAAGGATAACAGATTTCTTCTCATTGTACAAAGGTAGTTAGTGATATAAAGATAACAGCTTTCTTTCAATTAAAGTGATTTATAGAGAGACTTAACTTTTAAACTTAATTCAGAGAATAAAATCAAACTTCTGAACTCATGAACTTCTGAACTTAACTCCGAAGCAAAGCAATGAAATACTCAGGCTATAATGCTATAATATTTAGGCATTATAAAATAGAATAAATTGCACAATGTACTCAAATATAAAACATTAAATCAACATTTGATTTACTCATGTCCAAACCCACACAGATGCTAATTACTAGCTTAGCCATATGGTGATGAATGTTCAACCATAGCAACTTTGCATCTACCAATTGCTACTTCTATAACATTGGGTAAAATCCCTTAATTTCTCGTCTCTAAAATGAAGGAACTAATCTAGAAGAATAAAATCCCTTCCAGCTACAATACTATAAGCCTAAATTATAAAAGGGTTTTGATTAGTATCAGTATAGGGAATACCCACATTGACAAAATTACACAGAATTACAAATGTATTAATTTAATTGACTATCCACCTATATGGCATAAAGTACCATTTTTCATGCATTCTATTTTTCAGCTCTACAGATTTAACTAAGGAGAATCTAAAACATTTCAAGGCTTAATGCAATTTTGACAATATCATCTCTAAATAGGAACAACATGGAGAACTTTGCTATCAGTAGGAAATCCTTCTATAATCATAATATTTAAAGGAATTCAGAAAGAATGTTATTCATATATGCTTATTAGTAAAATGTAAACAATCAGGAGAGAGGAATAATAATGAATCAGATTTTGTGAATATGTTGAGATTTACAAAGTTGTTTTTTCAAAAATCCTAAAAGTAATACTACCTTTATTTAGGATATGAGAAAATTTCAGATCAGGGAAATTATGAGACTTATTTAGGGTCAGCAGACAAATGAATGCCAACCCAAGAGTATGGAAAGTACTGTGTTAAAAGTTAGTATTACAAAGATGGCCATACCACAGAATCTGGTTTTAAGATATAAGAATATAAAGGAGGAAGGATGATTCTATGAATAATTATACTAATAATCACTTATTGGATGCTCAGTTATGGGTTGGACAAGATAATCTCTGAGATCCCTTCCACTTTTTGAGCATCTCTGTCTCTTCTGACTCCATGTCCAGTGTTCTTTCCAGGAATAACAGAAGCTAATCTAATTTTAAAATTTATTTATTGAGTATTTTTTATCCATTCAATAACCATTTATTGAGTATCTTATATGTGCAAGACACTGGAAATATAAAGATAAAAATAAAATAGTCCCTGCCTCCAAGGAGCCTGTGGGGATGAAATCTCCCCTTTATTTAAAACTATATTGCTTCCTATTTCAACAAAATATTTCAGAGAACTTTGGGACCACTCCTGAGTATGGAATTTTGCTGATAGTGGCTTCTCATTTCCTAGAATACCATCTTTTTAATTAGGTGGTAATCTGTAATGCTATTAAGGGCCAACATTTCCTAAGCTAAAAGTTTCTTTAATAAATTTTTTTAAAAAGCAAACAAAAACACTACCTTTTCATATGTATCTCTTGAAGACTGAAGAGTATTTTTCCTAAAATATCTCATAAAATTGTACTTTTCTTTCAAGGACAAACAGTTTAGTCTAGATTCTCTTATCTCTGTTTCATAACAGGAGGGTTTAGACTACATTTCATTATCTCAGTAAGTCTCACAAGTGCAGTTTGGGAAAAAGAACAGTTTTCCAATTAAAACTCAGACAACAATTCATAGATACATATGATCTTTGCTATTTGACAGCCTAGTGATTGTAGTTCCCAGAAACCATAAGTGAATGAACCAAAGTGGGATTCAGTTATCTCAGGTCACACAGTAATAAGTAATTTGAACCCAGACCTCTTCTGAGTCCAAGCCCAGTCCCTTCTGAGATGATAAAAAGTGAATGAGTTGTGTGTGACAGAGACAGGCTGCAAGGAACTGGTAGCAGTTTTATGATTCATGGGCCTTTGAGATAATCCCCTCAAGATCAGGGCAACCAAGTGGCTTGGATTCAATGAATGTAAACTCCTTTTAAAAAGGTACTATTTTTGTTTTTCCTTCTATCTTCAGAGCTTAGCACAATGACTGGCACATAAAAAGAGCTTAATAAATGTTTTTTTGGTCTGTAGACTTTTGAAACAGGTCTATAAAGGCACTTTCATAACCAAGAAGATCAATAACTGCTTCCTTCCTATAAATGTATATGATGTGAAATATGCAAAGTTATTAAAGTCATTACTTCAGTCTTCAGTCTCCAAAGGGTACAGAGGTCTGGAGAGATATGAGTAGGCTGTGATTTTCTGTTTTTTATTTGTTTACCAGTTTTCTATTGAAATCATGTTTTAGATTGGGAAATGCTGGCCCCAATTATATAAGAGAAGAGACTAACTGTGGTACAGTAGACAGAACCCTGGATCTAAGAGATAAGAAACTCAGTTTTGAATCTTGGCTCCAACAGTTCCAAGTCACCTTCCCTCTTAAGAGCTCTAGCTTCCCAATTGGGAAATGGAGATAGATAATGCTTGCATTGCCTACTTCATAGGGTTTTCAATCTGAGGCATTATATGCAATATGAGTTATTAAAATAAATACTGATAGAAAATTTCTATTTTGAAAGTCATATTGGACATATGCATTCGCTGTTAATACTTGAGGACAAAATCAGTGATAGTTTAAGAAGTCACAAAAAGATAATATTTCTAAATGGATCACTGCCTTAATTAGCCAAGAAAGCTACATTTTCTATTTAAAGACTTATCTTTATTAAACTACTAACAAAAAACTTAATTTGAGATGTGGTTTTTAGATCCAGATCTGTGATTTCATCAGCATAAGGAATCATAACACATTAGTTACTTAGAGCCTTAAGAATTGCCTGAAGCATTAAGAAATTAAAAAGTGACTTTCAGGAACCAGTACCCAAGGACCCCAAATTCCAGATCTAGCTGCCACTACAGGTAATATTGATCATTCAAAGATAATAAGCTGAAGACAACCCACCTTAATCAGAATAATGATAGTTTTAGGTAATCAGAAGAAGGAAGAAGTTCATTATGAAAAGAAAAATTTAAGTCAAATCAATGAAAATTACTGTAAATACATTCTTGTCAGAGTACAAGTTTTTTTTTTAAATTACATAAAATGTTGCTTTCAACATTTATTTATTTTTATAAGCATTTAGTCTCTCCCTCCCACTACTTCCCAACCCCTATTGAAGTTTTTAAAAAAGAAACCTTAATAACAAACAAATGTGCATAGTCCAGTCCCCAGAAAATGCATGCCTTGTTTTCAAGTCCATAATCTCTTTGGAGGTGGGTGGATGACCCAAGCTAAATGTTCTCCTCATCTTCAATTTCTAGACAACCAGCTTATCATTACATGAATCAGAGTACTAAAATCTTTCAATTATTGTTCCTCTATAATGTTGTTATAGTATAAGTCACAATCCTAGCTCTTACTTCACCTTGCCTTAGATCATAGAAATCTTCCCAGATTGTCCAGAACTTAAAAAACAAAACAAAACCGAATCTCATAGGTTTAAAAATTGTACAGAAGCTGATCATCAATCTTTTCTGATCCTGAAGGATTCCAACTACCTAATGGCTCTACCATTACCTTGCACTGACTCACTGGAGAACTGTGGGGTGGTAACTTTACTCTATGAGCCATTCTTGATCATGTGCAGGTTGGACTTGATGAGGTCAATGGCATCTTGCTTCTCTAACTAGGTATGACTCTATGACTCCATACTTTTGGGTGTGTTGAGTCTGACTTCCAGCTAACACGCTCATTTCAATTTCCTGTTCCTTCTTGAGCTTCTAGGAGCATCTAGTTGAAATTAAAAGGTACAGTCCTAAAAGAGCTTTTTTGTTTATAAATGTACCTGGATAATAATCTTTAAGTGACAAGATTAACCCTTGGGCAGCTAGAGGCAAGGTCCATAGTTTACTACTTACTTAACATGGTAATGCTGGCTTTGTGAGAATTTTAAGAAGGAGGAACAGCAGTTAACCGTCTCTTTCAAGTCCTGGCTCTACCACTTATCGGGCGTGTAACCCCACATAATCAAATGTATTACTATCTTTGGGGGTAGGGGAAGAACCAGTCGTCCGGACTAGCAATTCAGCATACCAAACTCCTTATGTGGAAATTCTGTCCCTTGATGCAGGTTACCAACTGTATTTTTAAAGAATTTCCTGGGATACTGAAAGATTGGACCTTAAATGAATGAGTTAGCATTTATGAATTATTTAATTATGTACCATGCACTGTGCTCACCACTGGAGCTATAAATAGGAAGGTCATACAGTACCTGGGCTCAAAAAACATATATCCTAATTGATGATTACACATTGAACAAGAATTGAATGGAAAAGTCCAGTAGTACTTTGGGTATCAGTGGAAGATGGCAGAGTAAGGGGATTCTGGGTACAGGACATGGTAGTTCTTAGGGCACAATCAGAAGGCAGCTGATAAGGTCTGATGGTTTTCCATCTTATAACAAGAATAGTGGGTGATTCACTGATCGTCAAAGAGGTTCAAGGTTCAATAAGCCAGGGCATCCAGGGATGAGTAATAAGGACCTGGAAGGGGAAAAAGGGAGGGGGGAATTGGCAAAGAAAGTTGGAGGAAGGGAAAGAGTGTGGGCTAGGGCAGGAAGTTCTCCTCCCTTAAGGCCTAGTCAGTTCTGCCCTCCTACTTCTCCAAGATCTTGCCCATGAAAAAAGAAGTCAAGAGTATTCAGAGTGAAGACTTGAACCTACAACTTCCTGAAGGTAAGGCAGAAATTTCATGCTTCCTCTCAAGACATTTCTTAGGAATTTAAATTTACTTCACAAATCCAGTTTTATCAGTAGGAGTATTTACTTATTGTCATGCAATGTAACTCCAAACTTTAATAAAGAGTTATTTGTGAATTGTTATGGCTAAAATAATCATTTTTGGGACCAGATTTTGGGTGATGAGAGCTTTCATAATTCAAGGAATCACTGCGGGGAAAAACATTAGCAGATAGCTTTAGAAACATCAGAGTGAAGTACAACTATGCTTGTGATGTCATAGGATTTATTATGGAGTTAAATAAATGAATGCAAAACTTTTAAATTAAACACCTATTTATTAAAAAACATAGTGTTTGCATAGCATTACGTACTGGGAACAAAAGTTGTATAAGACACAGTCCTTGCCTTAATTGAGCTTACAATAACATAGTCATAAGGAACTAGAAAACAGAATGATGCATATTGAGTAGACAAAAGCAAGGAGGTCATTGCCAACTGGATCAGGGCCTATAGGAGACATTTGTAATGGTTTTTAAACAGGCCTCAAAAAGCAATGAATGGAAGAATACAAGGCGAGCATAAGTAGCTTACAGAAAGTTACTACCAACAATAACTGGTGCACAAAAAGTGGAATAAAAGATTTGATTGAGGATGGCCCTAAAGTAAAGAAGAGGTAGCCAAATGGAAGATCTGAATGTTGCACTGTGGTACCCCGGTTATACAGAAAAAATAGGAACACTTCTAATAAATATACTGAGCCAGTCTTTCAGGGGGGATTTTCTGAAAGGTGTAGACAAAAAATCCATACCTAATGGCCTTTTTTGCTTCCCTGGCCTTGTTGATCTACCTATAGCACTGCTGACTGCCCCCTCTCCAAGACTCACTACTCCCTCTGGGTTTTCATGACAGCTTTTTTTTCTATTCTCTTTCTGTCTGGTGGTTGATCACCTTTTCTGGATTTTCTTCTATGTCATACTCCCTAAACACATAACATGATCTATGTCATACTCACTAAGCATATTAACCTGGGGTAACCCCCATGGCTTTGTCCTGGATGCTCTTCTTCCTTTGTATTATCTCACTTGGTGATCTCATCAGGTCCCATGGGTTTAATTATCATTAAATTCAGGTGATTCTTAGATTCATAAATCTAGTCCTATTCTCTTTCTAGAACTATAGATTACATCACCAACTGCCTTTTGTACATGTTGAACTGGATATTCTGTAAACATTTCAAAATCAACATGTATAAAACAGAACTCATTATTCACACCTTCCTCACTCTCAAACTTCCCTATTACTACTGAGGGTACCACTATCTCCTTGTCATCACTTGTCCTCACCACCTTACAGGTATAATCTTGTCCAATTGTGTTGTTTCTGGCTTCACATCTCCTAAAATGTCCCCTCCTTTTTACCTCCACTGCCACCACTCACCTCACATCTGAATTATTGCATTAACCTATAGGTGGGTTTCCCTGCCTCTTCCCCCTCCAAACAGTCCTCAACATGGCTGTCAAATGGCTCATCTTATAGTAATTTTCACATGCATCATCAACCCCAGAATCAAATGTTTGACACTGAAAGCTGGCCCCCCCCATCATCTTTCTAGGTTTACATTTTACTCCCCCACCACGCAACACTGACCTGTGTACTTTTGTCCAAAGACAAGTTCAAGGTCTCTGTGCCCTTGTATGGGCCAAATTCTGTGCTTTGCTTTCTCCTCACCTAGCTCCCACCACATGGACCCAAATCCCACTTTCTTGTGATCTTTCCTGACTTCTCCTTTTCCCTTTATACAGTAGAGATCTCAGGTCAGATTATTAGTAGAATGTCTCCCTAGTAGACTAGAGTCCTTAAGGATAGAGATTGTTTTTCCCTTTCTTTGTATTCCCAGTGATTAAACATAATGTCTGGCACAAGATAAAAAATAAATGCTTGTTAACTGACTAAAATGTAAATTCCTTGAGGAAGAAAATATTCATCACCTAGTACCCATTAGGCACTTCAGAAGTATTTCTGACTCAATAAAGAAGGAAAGTTTGTATAATTCGGAGGAACTGTCTCCAAGAATAAATGTACAGATCTATCAAAGTAAACGGCAGAAAAAGAGTGGATTTTAAATCACAAGACTTTCTATGCCATGAGGGCATGGAAGCTTCCTCTGTGTTTCCTCACCTGTAAAACAGAGATAATAATGTTTGTACCACCTACCTCCCGGGGTGGTCCCAAAGAGCAAACACATGTAAAGTGCTTTAAACCACAAGGCATTCCTATTGGTACCTGCTCGCCAGATGGAAGAAAGGAGAACCTCAATATTCAAACTGATGTGACCTCAATAATTCCTTTTTGATGTCTCTTCCTCTTGTAGAGGTAACCTTAGGTTTGTTTGTAAATTCTAAGCTTTAGCAGGTTTTATAGTAAATTAAAATATCTATGATTGTCCAGTCATTTTAGTTTTGACTTTTAATGACTCCATTTGAAATTTTCTTGGCAGAGATATTAGAATGGTTTGTCATTTTCTTCTCCAGTCCATGAAGAACTGAG
Source organism: Antechinus flavipes (assembly GCF_016432865.1). Classification (NCBI taxonomy): domain Eukaryota; kingdom Metazoa; phylum Chordata; class Mammalia; order Dasyuromorphia; family Dasyuridae; genus Antechinus; species Antechinus flavipes. The sequence goes on from NC_067398.1 coordinate 667,775,366, forward strand.
GTACATGGAGTTAAGTGGTTTACTTAATAAGTGTCTCAGGCCAAATTTGAGCTCAGGTCTTCCTGACTCCAGGCCCAGCACTTTTTCTACTAAGCATCTTGCTGTCTTGCAACAGACTGAGTATTTTCTGAAGACTGATCTCAATTATGATGGCAAGACATATCCCAAGTAGGCTAGCCACCTCCTGATGAACTTGATTGTGGCAACTCATGAAACAAACACAATGAGTCTCAATCAGGAAAAATTTACTTTTAGAAACTACTGTTCCCTAGAAGGAATATATCATTCTTAATTGAACATAAACAAGAGGAACAGTATTCTTCATAAGTGCCTAGTGAATAATAAGTATTTAATAAATGCTTTTTCATCCATTCATTCATTCAGAAGGAACAATTTAGCTTTACTGGATATCTTTTTTTTGACCAAATACTTAATTTGAAAAAATGAAACATAATCTTTTATTCATCTGAGGAATCTGTCTTCAAACAGTCTTTTTCATTTTTTCACATATCTTTCATTCCATCATCTCTTCCTAAAGGATATGAAATGTTTGACAAACTTGTAAATGTTTTGTTATATTGATGAAATTTCACAAGTTATAAAAGTCATCCTTTAACAAATGAATGTAAATTCTGCTTGACATCTCCAGGCTCTATAATTTTCCTGATTTTCATTATTGCTGTAGAGAAAAGCACTTGATCTTTCTTTGGGACTATTACTGGCAATAATAGGACTCATCTCCCCTTTGAGAATTCTTGCAAGACAGGTTTTTATAGCAAGACATCATCCTCAAGTACAAATTATTGAATTCTTCCCACAGAGGCAAGAGTTTCTTTTTTTATATTTATTTATAGCTGTGTGCTTTAACTTAACAAAAGGGGGAAGAGGAATTTCGTAGGTTTACAATTTGACAATTGAAAACTGAAAACCTAAAGTACATTGTTTTTCCAACAAGAAAATGACAGGGATTGGTTTAGCATATAGTTCCATTGTTAGCATAAAAGGTTTATGGGATGATTTTGGATTATAAGAATAACTTATGTATTATTCCCCTGACAAATATAAATCCACAAAAACATCATTAATATATTATAGCCAAGCTCTTCCAGAAAATCATGAAATCTCACTGTAATGTTATTTGGCTGATTACTGAAGATATACACCAAGGGGGTCTGTACCCATCTGGATCAGTGTTCTAAATATCAGTCTGCCTTCTGGTGAACCTCTGACTATCAGTAATTCCTTCTGAGAACAACATGAGATCAAATAAAAATGTTATAGGGGACAATTAGTTCTTTAGAAATAATTTTCTATAAAAGGATGGTAGACTTAATATCACAATGGGGTTTGTTCTAGAAGAGTTTTGTCAAAGTAGCTAAACAGTCTTCTTGAGAAACAACATTGCATGGGGCAATTTTAGATGGGATATGTATGTTTAACATGGAATGACCAGTAACACTGTTTTCTCATGTTTTTACAGAACCAGCTAATAATGTGAAGCAAAGTATGCCTCATTACTTAAAAAAAAAAAATTGTTGGCAAGATAATCAGGATTAAGTGACTTGCCCAGGGTCACAGTTAGTGTGATTAACATCTTAGAAATAGGTCAATCATATAGGAAGACAAGCATACTTATACACTGTTGGTAGAGTTGCAAAATGATCTAACTATTCTAGAAAACAATTTGGAATTATTCCAAGAGTCACTGTACTTTCAAATGCTTTGATTCAGTGATTTCACTTCTCACTGATGCATACCCCAAGGAAGTCAAAGACAGAAGTTTCATTTAATATTCAAAATACTAATATTCATGTTGAATGCAAAATATTTATAGCAGCATCTTTGTGATACCCCAAATTTTTTTTAAGGATGTTCAGTGATTGGGGAATGAAGATAGGACACTGGACTTGGAATCAGGAAGATTAAGTTCAAATTTTGCCTCAGATGCTTTCTATCTATGACTATGGGCAAAGTTACAACCCCTCTCAAACTTAGTTTTCTCACCTACAAAGTTGGGAGTAATAATAGCACCTTCCTTATAGGGCTTGAGGTCAAAACCTAAAAGTGCTAAATATTATTAATGCTATAAAATACTATTATGCCATTGGCAACAAATGAAAAATTCAGAGAAACCTAGGAAGACTTATAGGAACTAATATAGAATGAAGCAAGCAGAACCACGAGAAAAATACAATTACAATAATATAAGCAAAAATAGCATTAAAAGAGAGCTGAACTTTGAGTTATAATGACCAATCTTGATCCTAAAAACATGTGAAGAAACATAGCTGTGGTAGATGAGGGGATTACAAGTATATTTTCAGACACTGCTTCCATTTTAATTGGTTAAGCTTAACTGTTTCAGGGATAATGGAAGTTAGAAGGTGGTGGATAAGGGCATATCTGGAAACGACTACTTTTTTTATTACAACTTTTTATTGACAGAACAGATGCATGAGTAATTTTTTACATTATCCTTTGCACTCACTTCTGTTCCAACTTTTCCCTTCCCTTCCTCTATCCCCTCCCCTACATGGCAGGCAGTCTTATACATGTTAAATATGTTATAGTATAACCTAAATGCAATATATGCGTGCAGAACCCCTACAGTTCTCTTGTTGCACAAGAAGAATTGGATTCAGAAGGTAAAAATAACCTGGGGAGAAAAACAAAAATGCAAATAGTTCACACTCATTTCCCAGTGTTCCTTCTCTGGGCGTAGCTGATTCTGGAAATGACTATTTTTTCAAAAGCACATAACCTTATTTACCAACTTCTCTTGATTCATTTATGACTTATTCATGTAGAATATCCATTGTAGAAGTGGATGTTGAAGTCTTATTCAAATACTTTATCAAAGTATGGGGGTGACTCCTAGGTTCTCACAAATGATATCAATCAATCTTCAGCACTGACTTCTTACCAAGCCGGAAATGTTTTGGACACAAGTCAGTAATAAACACTATGTCTTTTGAGAAGCAGCTTGGCTAAGTATATCACTAGAAGGTCAGCTACTAAGTAATGAAATGTTTTTGCCCATCAAAACTCATGAAACTTAGAACTTATGACAAATCCACGATTTCCTTTGAGAATTTGTAGATGGCATGTATTTAATGATTCTGGGTTTATATATTTTTCAGTTTTATTATTATTATAGCTTTTAATTTACAAGATATATATATATATATATGTAATTTTTCAGCATTGACAATTGCAAAACCTTTTGTTCCAATTTTTCCCATCCTTCCCCTCACCCCCTCCTCCAGATGGCAGGTTGACCAATATTAAATATGTTAAAGTATATGTTAAATACAATATATGTCCATACAGTTATTTTGCTGTATAAAAAGAATCAGACTTTGAAATAGTGTACAATTAACTTGTAAAGGAAATCAAAAATACAGGTGGACAAAAATAGAGGGACTGGGAATTCTATGCAATGGTTCATACTCATTTCTGGGTTTATATCTTAACCATTTTTGGCTCTATAACAGTTTGTAGCATTTTCTTATGTTTATTCATTTCTCTAGGTTTACTTCCTGAATTGGAACTTTTTGTGTCTAGCCAGGCTCAGACCATTTCTGAAACGGATATTGAAGCCTCCTTTAAAACTGATCTCTATCATCTGGAGTTTGAGTAATGAGTACTATGCTCTTTAAGCACATTAGGAGTGGCTGTCTACTGTACCAGAGCAGTTGGGGAGACACAGATGAGGTTCTGAGCCCACTCTGAGCCTTCTATAAAGGAGAAAGAGTGCTTAATTCAGAGCCTATCCTGATTGTTGTCGCCCCAGACCCAAACTTCCCTAGTATTCACAGACTTCTGGCTTAGTTTCTGTGAATATCTGGGCTGGCAAAATATATTTTCTAGTTTCTCTTTGGAGTTTTTGATCTTTTCTCAGTTTAGTGATCTTTTTTCATGCTTACTAGAAGAGCTGAATGCTCTGGACTGTTATTCTGCCATCTTGTGCAGAATATCACACATATGAAATTTGTCTACTAATACCAATAGATCTGTGATCAAAATACCAGAGGAGGCACCCACAATGATGAAATCACAAATCTTCTGAAATGATCAAGTGCCCTATCGTTAGGGAAAATATTTCAAGGAGATGCTGGTGTAAGATAGTAGAGTGGGGTACTTATATCTTGGAAAACTGAGTACCTTGGGACACAGAATTTACTCAATGAATAATTCAGTGTGTGGCATAGGACAAAGAGAAATAATTCTCTTTTCTTCTCAACCAGACTCCCAGAAAAAGCCATTTAGACTCATTACTTTCTCTTCCTCTCATCTTTCAATGCTTTGCATTCTATCTTCTAAATTGTCATTCAATTGAAACTGCCCCCTCCAAAGCTAAGGATTGGTTAGTGGTCAAATCTAACTTAATTTGCTTCTTATTCTTATGCTTCAGGATAATTTTTATCCTTCTTGACTTCTGTAGCTTTGGACATCACCAATCATATTTATTATACAATCTTCTAAGTTTTTATGACACTGTTTCCTTGTTGCTACTCCATCTGATCACTCCTTGGTTGGTTCATGACCTGTATCATACCAACTAACTGAGGGTTTATATCCCATGATTCTGCCTTGAACCCATTTTTATTTTCTCCCTTTATCCTCTCTCATTTGGTAACTACATCAGCCTCCATGGGTTTAAGATGATCCTCAATCCTGTCTATTTAGTCCTAATCTCTTTCCTGAACTCCGACCCCATCTCCAACTGGCCTTTGGACATGTCAAAATGAATGAGCTGCAATATCTCAAATCCATTGTTTAAGACAGCTCTCATTCTTTCTGCAAAATCCACGTGTTTTTTCAACTTTCCTATTTTACAGAGGGCATCACAATCCTTGTAACTCAGGTTTATAGTCTCAGAATATCCTCAAATCCTTAAATCTTCCTTATCTTACATATATCCAAGTCAGCTGTCAAATTTTGATGTTTCACTTTCACATTTCTCTCATCTTCCTACCAATGACCCAACAACCCTTGTTCAGACACTCATCATCTTTTACCAGGACTATTGGAATAATCTCCTAATATGGTCTCCCTGCCTACAGTTACTCCCTACTTCAGTCCACGCAGGATTTCCCTAACACACAAGTCTGACAAGATCACTTCCCTATTAAATAAGCTTCAGTGACTGACTACTTGTTGCCTCTAGGAACAAATATGTTTGGCATGTAAGCTTTCTTACAATCAGACCCCCAAACTACCAATCTGGCTGTACTCTCCCACATTCTATGGTTTGCCCATTGGCTTTCTTACTGGCCATCACACATAATTTTCCATTTCCCATCTCCATGCCTTTAGAGTAACTATTCCCTATGACTAGAATGCTCTCCTTCCTTATCTCAGTCTTTTAGAATCACTTGTTTTCTCCAAAACTTGGTCCAATTGCTACCTCTCTCTAGAGTCTTTTTTGACTCCTCCCAATTCCTTATGCCCTCTCCCTCCAAATTATTTTTCTGCTATTTATGTATTTGTCTCTTTTAAAAAAATATTTTAGTGTGTACATGGAATCTCCTCAATATGATGTAAGCTCTTTGACAACAGGGACAATTTTATTTGTCTTTGTATCCAGCATGTAGCAAAGTGTCTGGCATATTATAAATGGTTGTGGATTGAATTGACCTAAAAATCAAGACCCATTGATTGGTCAATTGACCGTTAATGTTGACATCAAAGACTTCTGATTTTGGGCAACTCACTTTACCTGTATGATGTTAGTTTTCTCATTTAGAAAATGAGGGGGCAAGATGGATTCTGCTTTGGGACTTCATAACTTCTTGTAAAACAGCTCTTCACTTACCATCACTATATGTTCTCATCAGGCACAGAATGAGTCTCTTTCAAATCTGATTAATTCCAGGGCATTTGCCAACAAATGAACTTTCTATCAAAAACTCACTCCCTAAGGGTACTTTCTTATCTTCCTGCCGCTTGTGCTGTTTCTGAAATACTTTTTCCTTTTACTCCCTATTTTATTTTTTATTTATCTTATTTTATTTCCTATTTATTGAGATCCTATACAGTATTCTAAGTCCAACTCAAAAGTTATCTCTACCCTAACCCTTACATGATGCCCTACTCCATGTAATCAATCCTGGCCTTAGCAAGATTGTCTTGTTTTTTTATGTGTATCTTCAACACTTACCAAAGTGTTTTGTACATAGTAAACAATAAATGCTTCTGTATTCACCCATTCATCTATACTTTGTATTCTTATGCATTTTTCATTTTCCAACTTAAATTATATTTATGTACATATAATTGAACATTACAAATTCCATAAAAAACAGTAAGTCTATATTATGAGTGCTTACTGTCTCTTGAACCAATTAAGCACAATTCATAGACCCTTTTGCTTATGTTTAACTACTTTTAAATTGCTTTGTATATTATTTTTATTGATTTTATTATGCTTCCTACATTTCTAATTTTTTTCCATTTTCTACAATTCATGTAAATAATCATTAATATTGAACACTTACTATCTTTCCATCTTCAGCACTTCAAAAAATCCTACCATATCATTAATTAATTCATTACTTCTAGTCATACAGATAGACTGTCATTAGGCAGGTACTTGAAACCTGTCAAGTGCACAAGACCTGAACCTACAAGGTCTTTTCCATGCCACTGGAAAGCAAAGAACTTCTGTGAAACAGTCATTCCCCGAGATGAATCAATATAACCATTTATTAAATTATCAATACCTTTTCTGGAATTAAAGTGGAATTTCTCAATTTCTCATTGAGTTTATTTCTTAAAACTTTGATACAAACTGGATAAAAAAATCATATACGTAATTGAGTTTACAACTTAGGTGCTGCCCATGTGCAAGTTAATTAACTACAAAGAAATGTTGGAGCTGTATAAAGAATTTTTGGGATCTGAATCTAGTCCAATGACTTTGTTCTATGAGATGAAGAAAAGGCCTGTAGAGATTAGATTAAGGAATTTGCCCAAAGATGCCCATTTAGTTACTGACAGAACCATGAGAGGTTAGATTAAATAATTAATCCAAAGATGCCCAGTTGGTTACTGACAGTCAGAACTAGAACCTAGTTCTATTGATTCTCAGGTTAATGTTTTAGCATGACTCCATCTGGCCTCCTAAGAAGCTAAATAATACCTTCAACAGCTGAAGCCAAAAAATGTAAGACTTCAAGTTTGGTTTAACAAAACACTGCAGTTTTTATGAGTTACAGCAAAGTCTTTGTTGGGTCTAATGTGATATTTGCATAAAAATGGTATTATTCAGTATTAGGGAAAGTCAAGAGAAGATATGTTTGTATTTATGTATGTGCCATACTCTCCCTTCCTTTCCAAATAAATTTTGAGTTCCACAAGAGCAAATTATGTTTCGTTCATTTTATATTACTCCCAGTGCCTAAGACAGTTCAATACAATTCAATATAACAAACATAAATTGAGTCTCTATGATTTACAAGTCAAAGTGACTTAGCATAGTGGGGATACAAACACAGAAATTAAACAAATTCTCAAGGAATTTGCAATCTAATGGGGAGAGAAATAAAAAAGTAGAATGAAGTAAAAAGACAAAACCAGACAAAAAGCTGGAGAATTTCTAAAAAAGGAAAGACCAACAATTTCCAGCTCAGTACATCCAGGAAGGCTACATGGAGGAAGTAATACCTGCACTGGACTTTGCTCTGACAGTTAAGTTTTGCTGAATTTTTCTTTCTTCCTCTTTCTTATTCTTTAAGGGATCATTTTCTGTGAGGGGTTGGAATAGTGATACAGTGGAAGAGTGATACAGTGGATTGAATTGAATTTTGATAGTACTTCAAAACAAACCCCTGTGAGACATATGAAACTGAAAATGAGAATGAGATCAATTTCTTAGTAAACAAAGTATAGGCCACAGACTCCTTTTACAGAAATTTTATTTTCAATACTAGTTTTTGCAAATCTCCACATGTCTTTTCCCTCCTTGGGATTCTTTACAAATAAAGAATTAAAAAAAAGAACAAATAATAACATAAGAGTCTTTTTGAGTGTAGTGATCTGACCCCAGAATTTCCTTTTGGCAATTTCATCTCTTGTTTCATCACTTTTTAAACTGAGAATTCCAAAATTCATCGGGTTACATATAGCAGTGCCAATTTCTTTGCCCTATAAATTACCAACTAAAAGGCAGTCCAAGGAGATCAAACACTTAGAATGAAGCCTTAATATCATAACTAAATAATACCCCGGCTCTTATTTAATAAAATACCTTGACTAAAAAGGACTTTGAGGTGAAGAGACTTTTAAAATGTTTTCCCTAAGATTGTTGGTACCAAAAACTAAAAAGTGAGTTTTTTTAAATCTTTAAGTGTTTCACTAAAGTCATAAAGTTCTCTTCCTCCCTCTGTTGAGGTGTTAAAATTAGCTTCTCCTATAAAGGAGCATCTGTTTCCTAAAACAAGATAGTAAATTAGTATACTAACCAGTGGATCTGAATATCTATCCTGACTTAGTAATGAGAACTGTGTCTGTCCAAGAGCTCCAATAGATTAACACAGTGCAACCACCGCTTTCTGGTCCAGCAAAGCTTACTTAGAAACTTTAGTAAGAAAAAGACCACACTGGAGCTTAAAACTGACTAGCTACTAAGCTGTGTACAGGTACTAAGAGAATTTATAGTTCTCTACAAATACTACAAATAACAGTTTTGTTTTCAAAACCAAAAATCGGGTTCACAAAAAATAAACTTTAAATACAGATTCTTCTAAAGCAATCCTCTAGAGGTTAGTTTGTTTCCATGCCAGATCTAGACATATTTCTTTATTTGAAGGGAGTGAAAATTTACCCCAGCACTTTTAATACCTTTCAAATATCAAATAACAAGTTAATTGAGCTGAATTTCAAAGGCTACATTAAAGTGTCCTTTGAAAATTAAAACTGTGGCTAGAAGACCTTTGTGATCTTTGCATACATCTTTTCCCCACCCCACCCCTGGTCCCACAAACTTTTACTCTGCAGGAAGGTCAACAGTTTCTGGTCAAACACATTCTCAAAGTTGTCAGAAACAGAATCAACGTCCTACAAGGTTGGCTCCCGATTTTCAAGCCATGACTTTCAAGAGCCAAATAACCTGTGGGAAATGAAGGACAGAAATATCAGGTAGAGAAAGAAAAAACTCCCTGATTTTTATTAAGAAAAGTGCCTGACTACATCCCACGATCCCCACCTCACCCCTCCAGAGGAAGCTGATCCACAGTATAGGAGACAAGGACCCTACAGTAAGAGCACAGCTATCCTGAGGTTTAGAAGGGATCAAGCAGAGCAGCTGCTGGGGCCACAAACTTTTTACTTCTCCACTCCCTAAAGCCCAGAAGAAAGCACACAATCCTAGAAAAATAATGACTCTGCTTACTTATTTCTACATGCTCTTTCATAGCCCTAAGGCTTGTTGACATAAGTGCTGAAATGGAACCAATTTGTTTATTTTTTTTTTCTATAGGAAAACACATTCGAAAATTTAACCTTGTTCCAGCAACACTGAAGAGAGAAGGAGCTACTGGATTTAAGACATATTTTTCCACGTTGGCAGAAGCCCAACAAAGGCTATCTTAACGAAGCACAAGACACCAAGGCCAGAAGGTCAGGGGCAGAGATAATAAATACTCAGGTCTGATCATCGTTCTACTGCTCCAAAGCCTTGAGTAGATTTCACCTAGCCTAATGGGCCAGAGGACAAAAGTCCAAGAGTGAATCCAGCATGCTAATCTCTCCACATATGGCTCAACCCTGCCATTAGTCTTATCCCATACTCCTCACTGGCACACATGCCAGGCTCCAGTCAAACAGGAGGACTCTTCCCCTCCCAAACACATATTGCTTTACCTCCACACCTTGCATACCCCATTCCCTATTCCCCAAATACCTTCTACTCCTATCACTGCCAGACGTGCACATTTGAGGGTGACAAAACATTTTTCTCAACCTTGTGTGGTTGTAGTGGGAATATTTTGTTGCCACTTTTTCTTTTCTGAGGTAAATGAAGGTTAGCTGACTGCCCCGGGTCACATGGCTAGTAAGTATTTGAGGCCAGAGTTGAACTCAGGTCCTCTTTCTCTGCTGTGTCACCCAGCTGCCCCATCCCCATTGAGTTTGGTTTTCTGACAAAGGGGAAAGCCCACTCAGAAGGATAAATGATTGGCCTACAATCCTGTATTTCATTGAGTGGCTGACATGATTCAAACCCAGATTGGCTGCTGCCTCCCTCAGGGAAGGCTCCTTATCCTCCAGCACATGCTACTTCACCTTCTGATATACTTCCCAGCATGCTCTTCTTTCCACTCTGCTTTTTGCACTTACCAAACTCTAACTCTCATTATGGCTTTTTGCACACTTCCTATCACAAAAAGATCCTGGATACAGGGTCTTATAATCTTTGGGTCTAGGACAGAGTCAGTATCTAACAAGTTTATTTATTGCTGTTGGCAGATTCAAAGCTCCAACATCCAGCTGAGAATTGGAAACCACTTAGTTCTCTAAACTAAACTGCACACCAAGAGGCAATACAACATAAAAACTCATATTAAGGCTTATGAAATGTTTTCTCATAACAACCTCTGAACAAATGTTTAAAGAAAATGTCCTAGAAAATCAGGAACAACATCTCCCAATTTCTTTTTCTTTTAGATGACACTAGATTTAATGTAGTTCTATTCATTACTTGTACGTATCTCTAGATTCCAATCAGTGGTCACTGGTAAGAAATCGGGAGGATTGACCAAAATCCAGGTTCTCAAGTCTCACAAACCACCTGCAAGACTGGTGGAGATCGACTATACCACACAAATTTACATTTGTATACAAAGCATTATCGCATTTATGCTATCATCTGATACTTACATTATTGCTATGAAGAGGTATAAATATTATCATTCCCTTCTTATGAAGAAACTTTCTTTTAAAAAAAAAGGAAAATGATTTATTCAAGATTTCAAAGCTATCTAATAAAGCTAAGTCTCCAAGTATAGCATCTTGACATTGTATCAAGCTGTCTCAACACACAGACAAATCTACATACAATCCCTGCCTAGGAAAAAGGAGGAAAGGGGAGGTATGCATGTATCCTGATTAGGATTTTTTTTCACTTCAATTAATCTTTCTAGTATCTACTATGTGCAATATATCATGCCTTCAGATAAATGACAAAGAAAATACACTGAAATGAGGTAGTGAGGTCAGAAGATCTGGGCTTGTACCTTACTTAGTTCTTCCCCTTATTCCTTGTGTAAACTCACACAGACCAAGGCATGGCACTTCCTTATTGTCACAATATAGGCAAAGAGTTAGAATTTTCCTTGGCTGCTCTGCTTATATACCTTTCAAATAGTTAAAGGTTCACCCTGTGGACCCTGTCCAGAGCACTCCCTTGACTTGCTTCTGGATCCTGGCTGCATTCCTTCTCTCATATTTTCCAATAGATAATTCTATAATTCCTGGGGGGAGGAGGGGGGGTTCCCCCACTCCCAAGGAAGGGCTATAAAGTGCTTTATACAAATTATTTCACTAAGATCTTATAACAACTACTTGATATCAGTGCTATTATTATTGTCATTACTCCCTTTTTACTGATGGGACAATTTTAGAGACATATTCACCATTATATGGAAAAGGAGCAGAGATCTGAGATTCAGTGACTTGCTGAGGGTCACAAAAGCTAGAAAGTCAGAAATGGCATTCCAAGCCAACCTCTTCTGATTCCAAATCCAGTCATCCTATTACACCTGGCTGCTTCTCCAGTGGGCCTAGAATCCCCACTCTGCTATCATTTCAATACTTTAAAAGGTTCCAGAACACAGCTAATTTTCATATACCATAAGAAAAGGGCCCAAGTTATCTAGCAAAATGATAATTATGTAAAATTAAAAGGTAAAATAACTATACTTACACAATCATACAAAACATCATGAAAATATTCCATAAGGCAATGAAGATTCGAAAATATCTGAGACTCAGTAGGAATTCCCTGATGTTGTCACCTGAAAAGTTAAAATACATCATGTAAATCTTGTTTGTATTTAGCATAAGGTGCTAGTAGAACAGTTCCGTGAAAGAATCTTGGTCCAAGTTCTAGCTCTAACATTCACACCTGTTACACAAGGTAGATTTGGACTAGATAGCCTCTAAAGTCCTTTCTAGCTCAAAGCCTGTGAAGCTCCTGAGAATATCTGTCTGGTGGTAATTTACATTGAAAAATCAGACTTCTGTATATTTTCTTTAATAACTAACATTTATATGTCACTTACAGGTTTGAAAAGCACCACATTATCCCATTTGAGTTTCAAGCCAACCTGGGTGATGTAAATCCCCTATGTGTTATTGTGAATGTTTTCAGATGTGGAAAATGACCAACACTCAGAGATGGCATGAGTGTTAATAACATCCCATAGGCCCTAGGTGCAAAGGCAGGATCTGAACCAAATCTATTTTTATTCTCACACTCCCTAGAGTATTAAAAGAAATCCAGTTTATAGTTTTCAGCTTAATCACTGTAGTCTGGAATGGGAGGGGAAGGTCTAAAAGGTAAGCCAAATTCTTCCTTCCAAGGTTGGCATGGTGACAACAGGAGAGCTCTCACTGGAAAAAGCACTGGACTGGAGTGAGGAAATCTGGGTTCTAGTCATAACCCACTATTCTGAAATTCTCAGCAAGATCCTTTCCCATGTGGGGCCAACCTCCTCACCTATAGATGGATTCAGCTTTCCTTCCAGCTCCAAGACTGGATAAGGCTACAATTCTAAACTGGTTAAGCTAGAGCTTGTGTCTGCTAGCAGATCCCTGAAGAAAACCGTCTTTGAGTTCAGAATATGAGAATGAGAGGCTTTTACAAGGATAGCAAACAAAGACACTGAAAGAAGTTTTTGAAAATAAAACAATATGCTTTAAAACGCAGGCAAGTGCTCGATTATTTTTTGTTCAAGGCACAGACATCACTCCCAGTCAGTGAAGCAGCCCAGTTAACAGTCTTGGCTTCAGTTCAAGGATTCCCACTGTTTCTGATCATATACCCCCATGATTATTCTAGTTACTGACAAATGAAGCCCAGCAATGGCATTTGGAGAAAGCACAATCAGCATACAAAAGAAGTGTTGTCAAGATCCTAAATTAATCTCCCTACACTCAGCACAAGGGTCAGTGCCATTGCCTCTTCTAACCATACTCTCTTCCCTAGCTTCTTGCTACCTGTATTGTCCCATGAGGAATACTAAGTCTAAATGCTGCCAGTGGAGGGCCCCAATAGTGAAAAAGGCAAAGGTGGGCATGATGTACCATCTATGCTGCACAGAAGCCCAGTCTCAAGATCTCCCTATGACTGGGGTGTCATGTGAAATCAGTCTTTTTTGAAAGAGGATATGGGCCAGTGGAATGAGTGCTGGAACTGAATTCATATATTTAGAACTGGAAGGAACCTCCTTCCATGAAAGTCAACCCTCTCATTTTGCAGGCAAGAGAAGACTTTTTCAAGGTCGGTCAGGCAATAAGCACCTTCCATGTCTCAGACCCTGGACTCAGAGACTGCTAGGGATAAAACACAGTCCTGGCCCCTGAGGAGCATAGAGTCTACTTAAAAGTGACATGGGAGGAGAAAGGAAGACCATTCAAATGAGGAAAGAGCAGGAAAGGGGCCTGTGGGTGGGATCTGAGCTGAGTCTTGAAGAAAACCGAGGCTGAACAGAGAGGGAAGCCATGAAGCTAGTCAAGAGCCAGACTGTGGAGAAGGTGTGAGCTCTAGACCTCCAGATAAAACACAAAACCCTCTGTCTGGACCTGAAGTTCTTTATAGTTTTACCCTTCTCACCTTTTACTTCTTGGCTACACCAGCTTAATTTCTGGCTATTATCTTCCCCTAGACCTGAGTACAGATGCTTCTCCAGAATCTCTCTCTCTTCATTCTCTCAAGCTTTGGCAGATGCCTTCCAGCTCTCCCTACTCACCCCTAGCTTCAGGCCAACTTTGCTAACTTCATCCTGGATACATCTGCCTGGAGAGATGCATAGCATCCTGTGGCTGAATGACAACATGCCTAAAACTGAACTGATCACCTTTCTCCTCCCACCTTCCCTGCCATCCTACCGTGTATCCAGGATAGGGATCTCAGGCATATCTTGGACTCTTCCTGCCACTCAGCCCCACCAGCCATCCTCTACCTGACCCTAATACAGACAGCTTTCGAATGGGAATGATTCCACCTCTTCTTTTCCCTTTTACTGCCATCCCTTAGGCCCTCCTTACCTCTTGCTTAGATCACTCTTATAGCGTCTCACTTATCTTCCTGCCTCCAGTCTCTGTTCTGTCTAATCTAGACTTCATACTGTTGCCATTATCTTAATATGGAAGCTCTGACTGTATGACTTCTCTGTTCCAAAGTCTTCTACAATTCTGCACCTTCTATGGTATCAATTACAAATCCCTTAGCCTGACATAGGTCTTCCACAATATAGCTCCAACCTATTTTTGTAGCCCTGTTTTACTTTGATTCTTTCATTCACTCTAAAGTCTAATCAAACCAGATTATGAGCTGTTCTCCAAAGGCAACCTTCCTTCTCTGACTTCCATTCATCTGTGGTGACCATTCCCCTATCGTTAGGGACACTTCTTCTCAACAAAATGTTCTTTTTCCTTTGGGCCTCAGCTTCAATTTTCCTGTCTTGTGCTAGTATCACAGTCTACTTCATAGCCTAGTTAACAGTGTGCAGAGGGTTTTATGTTTGATCTGAAGGTCACAGGGAGGTCCCTGGAACTCACACCTACTCCAGTCCAGTTCTTCTCTGGCCCTTCATCCCCTCATCTCCTATTATGAGAGTAGTGTTATGTTCTTAAGAGCTGGGTCTGTTAGTATTAAACAATGCCTGTGATACGAAGTTGCTTAATAAATGTTTGCTAAATTTGAATTTTGCTTATTCTCTTCACATAAATGAATTTTTGAGCACCCCATATGCAAGACCCTGAGGATGTAGTCATCATTTTCATTTTTGTTTAACCAGTGAGCAGTAGAGGTGTTTAATAGAGAACAGGTGGCTGCTTTATGAGATAAATGAACTCTGTCTCTAAAGGTGACACAGATACTCTGAAGGGAATTCCCACAATGGCTGGAAGGTTGGAAACCCAACATTAGCATTCTATGACTCATCTTGAGCAAAAGATGTCAATAAACTTGCAAGTGCCTATGATAGAAAAAGAAAAACTTCAGAGCTGGAAGGGAACCACAGAGATCATCAAAGTACAACCCACTCATTTTATCAATGAGGAAACTGAGGCCCACAAAGGGGAAGTAGTTTGTTGAAACATCGAGGCACATTTACCACCAATCTGTTGATAAGAAGAAAGGGACTTGATATCCACATCTGTTTGCTCATTCAACATTACAGGCTGTTGGAGCTACCTGGGACTTACCTGTACTTGGCTCCTTTGACTCCTCCCCAAACCCTTGGGTGTCTTTTTTTTTCCTGCAAGGTAGGGAACAGTATGACATTTTGGTACAACAGAGAGAACTAAAACACATACAAAGATAAAGAGGATTCTTTAGATGCCATGGGAGCCCTCTAAGGATTCCATAAGGGTAACTGGGGTGGGGTCTTGAAACCTGATGGGAAGCCCTATTTGGCTAATAGATGAGAGAGCACTATGTGGGATGAGGGAGCTCCATATACAAAATCACAAATATCTTAAATTATCACATAAAATCATTAAATGTCATAAATACAGATCATAAATACAAGATTAAAAAAATTTGGAAAGGAACTCTGAAGCTATCTTGTGCAACTCCTTCATTTTACATATGAAGAAATGAAGGGTCAGGGAAGTTATGTGAGTTGTCCAAAGTCATACAAGTAAGCAGCAAAAGTGGAATTTGAACTAAGACCTGACTCCAGAGTCAGCAGAGGATTCTATGTGGGTGATAAGAATGTCTGTATGCATGGGGGCTCTATACATGAATGATGGCTCTGTGAGGGTGATAGGGGTGTCTATGCGAACGATGGCTCCACACAGGAATGATGACTATGAGGGTTAAAGGGGAGTCTATATATATGGGGGCGCCACACATAGAATGATGGCTCTGTGGGGGTGATGGGGAAGTCTATATATATGGGGGCTCCACACATGACAGATGGCTGGGGGGGTAACATGAATGACGGCTCTGTGGGGGTGACAGGGGTTCTAGAGAAGACAAGGTTCTATGTGAATGAAGTAAAGGGACTTCACAGAAGCTGCGGGTTCTAAGTATGTGAGTAGTTTCTAGAGGTGAGAAGGCTCTGGGGGAGTTCTAGGAGGTTAGGAGGCTCTAAATGGGTTAAAGGTTCTAGGCCAGAGTCTAGAGGAGGGAGTCGGCTGGTGGCTGGGTGACTAAGAAGTCGATTAGGTTCAGGGACTTCAAAAGTGGGAGAGGGCTACCTAGAAGGCTGGGACTCTGGAAGACACGCCCGGGTCCCTAGGGCAGGTGGCGGTGCCTGCCGGGGACTCTTTCCCCAAGAGGCAGGAGGAGTATCTGTCTCCAGATTGCGGAGGGGCGGAGAGGAGGTTTTGGGGGCAGGAACAGCAGGGAGGGTGGGTTTGAAAGCGGGTCACAGCCGGGAGGCGGACCTAGGGGCGGGTCAGGGCCTCGGAGGCGGATCTCGGGGGCGGGGCAAGGTGGGTCTCGGGGCGGGTCAGGGGACCAGGCCCGGGGCAGGGGGAAGCCGCCGCGTCACTCACAGCTTGAAGTTGAGCACGGCTCCCGCGTTCATCAACAGCGTCCTGAAAGGGGTCAAAGAGAGGTCAGGGAAGGTGTGGCTCCCCCAAATGCCCTCCCCCCGGCCGTCTCAGGCTCACAGCTCAACCCCAGGCAAACTTTGGGGCCCCTTACCCGAACAGCAAGATGTCCCCGATCATGGTGACTGCCGAGCAGCCACCGGAACCAGAATCGGAACCGGAACAGGAACAATCCGCGAGTCCGGGGCCGGGAGCAACCAATCAAAACAAGCGACTACAGCTGGGCCGGCCCACGCTCTTGTACAGCGTCCGGGAAGTCCAGTTTATTGGAGGGCGTCCAGGGAGGAACCCTCTGCATACATAGGCTCCACCTTCTGTCAGTCGGGGGCGGGGCTCGTCGACGTCTCCGCCCCGGCAGCGGGAGAGGGCGGGGCAAGGGTAAAGGGAGGAGACTATGTGAGTGTGTGTCGCCTATGTTGACATGACACAGGGATAATGTGAGCCCAGCCAGTGGCCCAGCAGCCGGAGTTCTATGATTTACAAGGGACTGTAGGTGACATAAGTTGACAGAGACTCTTATGAATGACAAGGAATTGAGTGGGGGAAGGGAGAGGGGAACTTCCGGGTGCCAATCAATCAGCAACCGTTTATTAAGCATGGATACACTGGGCTTTGTGCTGGGCTGGGTCCGTACGATGCTAACACAAGATGATCTGGGTAGGAGGAAGGCAGCTGGGAGATGGAGAAAAGCCTCTTGAAGGAGACGAGGAGTTCTCCCAGTGGAAGTGAGGGGGAGAGCGCGCGCCGGGCAGGTGGGGGCGGGGCTGTGCGGGGGGGAATGGAGCGCCGTGTTTAAGGGACAGTAAGAAGACTGGTTTGACGACACAGTAACATGTCCTAGCTGAAGTCAGGTGGTGAAGGACTTCAATCAATCAAGCACTGAGCCCTTATTATGGGCCAGGGCGTTTTAAATGTCAAATAGCCTTCTTATTTAATAGGGAGCCACTGGCATTGTTTGAGGAGAGAGAGCAAACCAGGACTTTCACAAAATCATTGTGGCAGCGGAGTAGAGAGAGCTGAGAGCGTCCGATCCGGAGATTATTGTAGTAGGCCAGGTGAGAAGTGATGAAAAGTCTGAAATTGGGTCATGACTAGGGAGGTAAGAGAGAAGTAAATGGTCACCAGCGATAGGAACAACAAGGTTTGGCAATTGGGAATGATGTGGGTGAGTAACAGGACAATAAGGTGGCAAATGTAGATGATGGGAAGGAGAGGAGGGCTCTTGAAAGTAATAAGGAAATTTTCCTTGGATGAACTTGGGAGAAAAGAGAGTAAGTTTTATTTTGGGCATGTTGTTTGAGATGATGTACAGGACATCTAGTTCA
This sequence comes from Antechinus flavipes, assembly GCF_016432865.1. NCBI lineage: Eukaryota > Metazoa > Chordata > Mammalia > Dasyuromorphia > Dasyuridae > Antechinus > Antechinus flavipes. The sequence goes on from NC_067398.1 coordinate 667,793,476, forward strand.
AAATGTTAAATGTAGATATGGAGTTTAGGAGAGAGACTAAATCTGGATGTATATTCAAGTCATCTACAAACAAATACTAATTAAAGGGATGGGAACAGACAAGATCACTAAGTGGGAAACTAGAGGAAAAAAAAGAAGACCCAGTGTAGAACCTTAAATATATCTGTTGGAATCTTTACAAACTGTTAAGTCATTAGAGTTGTTAGAGACAATAATTATCTCATTTAGCATGGTTCAGTAGGATTGATCTACTCCTATAAGGAGATGTTATGGGCCAGAAGAAACAAGGTACTAAGTAGAACTGATAGACAATAATGCTTGTGTTCATACCTTTATTTATTTATTTATCTTCCAGATTACTTTATTTTATTTTGTAATAACTTTATATTGACAGAACCCATGCCAGGGTAATTTTTTTTTTTACAACATTATCCCTTGCACTCGCTTCTGTTCTGATTTTTCCCTTCCCTTCCTCCACCCCCTCCCCCAGATGGTAAGCAGTCCTATATAAGTTAGATATGTTGCAGTATATCCTATATACAATATATGTGTGCAGAACCGAACAGTTCTCTTGTTGCACAGGGAGAATTGGATTCAGAAGGTATAAATAACCCGGGAAGAAAAACAAAAAGGCAAATAGTTCACATTCATTTCCCAGTGTTCTTTCTTTGGGTGTAGCTGCTTCTGTCCATCATTTATCAATTGAAACTGAGTTAGGTCTCTTTGTCAAAGAGATCCACTTCCATCAGAATACATCCTCATACAGTATCGTTGTTGAAGTGTATAATGATCTCCTGGTTCTGCTCTTTTCACTCAGCATCAGTTCATGTAAGTCTCTCCAAGCCTCGCTGTGTTCATCCTGCTGGTCATTTCTTACAGAACAATAATATTCCATAACGTTCATATACCACAATTTACCCAGCCATTCTCCAGTTGATGGGCATCCATTCAATTTCCAGCTTCTAGCCACTACAAACAGGGCTTCCACAAACATTTTGGCACATACAGGTCCCTTTCTCTTCTTTAGTATCTCTTTGGGGTATAAGCCCAGTAGAAATACTGCTGGATCAAAAGGTATGCACAGTTTGATAACTTTTTGGGCATAATTCCAGATTGCTCTCCAGAATGGTTGGGTTCGTTCACAACTCCACCAACAATGAATCAGTGTCCCAGTTTTCCCACATCCCCTCCAACATTCTTCATTATTTTTTCCTGTCATCTTAGCCAATCTGACAGATGTGTAGTGGTATCTCAGAGTTGTCGTAATTTGCATTTCTCTGATCAATAGTGATTTGGAACACTCTTTCATATGAGTGGTAATAGTTTCAATTTCATCATCTGAAAATTGTCTGTTCATATCCTTTGACTATTTATCAATTGGAGAATGGCTTGATTTCTTATAAATTTGAGTCAGTTCTCTATATATTTTAGAAATGAGACCTTTATCAGAACCTTTAACTGTGAAGATGTTTTCCCAGTTTGTTGTTTGTACAAAGGCCTTTTAAGTTGATATAATCAAAATTTTCTATTTTGTGATCAGTAATGGTCTCTAGTTCATCTTTGGTCACAAATTTCTTTCTCCTCCACAAGTCTGAGAGATAAACTATCCTATGTTTCTCTAATTTATTTATAATCTCGTTCTTTATGCCTAGATCATGGACCCATTTTGATCTTATCTTGGTATATGGTGTTAAGTGTGGGTCCATGCCTAATTTCTGCCATACTAATTTTCAGTTATCCCAGCAGTTTTTATCAAATAATGAATTCTTATCCCAAAAGTTAGGATCTTTGGGTTTGTCAAACACTAGATTGCTATAGTTGACTATTCTGTCTTGTGGTGTTCACACCTTTAGAGAGCTCATATAAGCAAGAAGTGTTTAAGTACTCATTGGAATTCACAAGTATGGGAGATTCACAAAGTTAACTGTGTAACTTTGTGAATTCATACCTCCCTTGAAGCTCTTAGGGCCAGAGAGCACTCTGGGAAGAAACCCATAATCTCTCTCTTGAAGGAGCATAAATAGAGCTTCAATGGGCCAGTCAAGAAAGTTTTTTCTGAGTAAAGAAGCTACGAGTAGGGAGTTCAGCTGAATTTAGATTGAGAGGGGAGCGTCAAGTGAGTTCAGCCAGAAGCCCTCTCTGAGTGAGGAGTTTTACTTTGGAACATTAACTGGGGTCGGAGAGGAGTACTCTGGGAGATTGAGAGCCAGAAGCCCTCTCTCAGAGGCAAGACCGATTCACCTTTGTGCTGACTCTGGAGGCTGAAGAAAGCAGAGGCAGAAGCAAAGGACAAAGCCGCAAGAGCTCTTGGAACCAAGCAGAGAGATAGGCCTCTAAGCTAACAGGGCTATATTGGAGACAATAAAAGATCTGAACTTTTATCACCTGGCTGAGTTTTGAGGTGATTATTACTTTCAACTGCAACTAAGGCTGTCTCCAGAAAACCTTCCTGAGAAACCTGCTCTCTCCCAGAGAGAACTATATTATTTTAAAAGAAGAAAATCACCACATATATCCATAGCTAGGTTATTTGATATGAATGATTAACTGACAAAAAAGAAAAGGAAGAAGAAATCAAATAAGTAACAGGAAAACCAAAACAGAATCATAAAATCTGGAAGGAGAGAAAAGGCCTTCATATTTGGAAATGAAAAGAGGTCCTCAGCAAATGGGGAGAGCAGTGTCAGTTGAAAAGTTAGAATAGAAGCCATGTTATAAAGGGCTGAAATATGAGTAAGAGGAAAGAGAAGAGAAGCAAAGAAATAGCTTTTTCTGAGAATTTGTCAAAAAAAGGAAGGAGAGTTAGAGGATAATATAACTAGAAAGAATTGTAACATTTAGTAAAGATATTTTAAGTATTATATAGAAGAGACATGGGTGTGTTGAAGACATCACAGAAGAAACTAGTAATTAGGGAGAAATTGAAGATCAGAGAGAGAGAAAGGTAGAGTGTGATTGTGGGAGCAATCTGCTGACAACACAGGAGAAAATGGGATCAAAGGCTTATAGAAAGAGTTGATCTTAGCAAGGACTACCTAGTCAAGAAGGAGAGAATGAGCAATGATATCAAGGGGTTATGAGAGGGAGCCCATAATGAAACATTCTATAATTTCTATTTTCTCAGTAAAGGATGAGGAGAGGTCCTTGGTTATGGTCAAGAGAGGGATATATGGGTAACAAGGGATTTTGAAAAGAACAGATTTATAGTTGGTAAGAGTTGTATTACAGAGACACTATTTGCCCTTTTCCAATGCAGCATCTGTCCACATCTCCATATGATCTTTCAAATATCTGACAGTGGCTCAGCAATCACAGTTAGTTACTTTCAGAATCCTAGCATGTGACTTAGATGAATCTCTTGAAATCATCAAGAGTACTACAGACTCTTTTACTTAGCATATTTCTTCTTATTCAGATTATCAACTCTATCAGCCATTTTGTTCTCATGAACAATCCAAATAATCATTCTTCATGGCAAAGAAAGCAAAAGTCAAAAGTTGAATAGGTTTGCCATCTCTCTGGCCTGTCACTCCTTCTGTTCAAAGTTTCATTCCAATTCCTTCTTTGTTATTCCTCTATTTCCAATATAGAACAAGGGGCTGTCTCTATGGTTTCATTGGAACAGGGAATTACCAGGTGAGAAAAGTCTCTCTCTCCATTCAGGTCAGCATCTGATAGAATTTCGTAGTTTGTGTTAGAGATTTAACTTGAATCCATTTCTTCTTGGTTTTGAAATCAGCTTTCTATCTACTATATCATCCTGCTGCCTCGTTCTCAATATAACTTTAAAAACAAATTCAACCTCACCTTAGCTCACTTTGGGCTTTATTGCTCTCAATACTATTCATATAGAGCCACCCTACCTTCTTTGAGAGTGGGGGATATCTTGATGGTGGTCTTTGAACTTGAAATCAAGACTGTGACTTAAATCTCTCTCAAACATTTGCAATGGCTTTTGAATAGTCACAATTTCTCTGAGCCTAAGTTTCTGCATCTGTAAAATAGGGACGATAATAATGAAGGGATTTTAAGCACTTTGCAAACCATATAGCACTATATAAATGTCACTTATTAAGCCACAGTTGATAGAAAACTGGCTTCAAGACCAGGAAGATCTGGATTCAAGTCCTGCCTTTGAAATATCCTGGCTATGTGACCCAAAGCCAGTTGCTTAGGTGTTCAGTGCTCTAAGCAGCTCTCTAATACTATAAATTGTAGAGAAAGTACTGGCCTAAATAGAGAGATGATGGGGGTAATTTACTTATTTGAGAGTTCTTCATACCAGTTCATACCCCCCTAATTGCTCTTTTTTTCTAAACTTTTCCTTAGTTACCACTACCTAAGCAGAGGTGGACTGGAATGGATTCAAACTGACTGGAGCTAATTTTTAAATTTTCTGAATGAGTATTAAACCAAAAATCAGCAAGTGCTACAAATCAGGGCTTGATTTACTGTTTTCATGATTGTTTAGATTAAACAAAGTGATGAGAGAAATTGTTAATAATAATTAAAAAGATATTTTTAAATTTATCTTTTTAATGTGTCAGTATATATTTTTCAGAGAGCTGGTTGTTAAATATTTACTAGCACACTACTGCCTGTATGTATGGACTTCGCAATTTGAATATAATATCTGTGAGACTAGAGGTATTCTCATGTTTTAATTTGTATCTACAACTCTTAACACAGTACTTTATCCATAATAAGGCTTAATAAATGCATTTCATAATTCTCATTCACATTATAGTTAACAGATTCTATGGGGTTAGGGTTAGAATTACAAAATTAAGAGGCACCTCAGTGGCCATTGAATCTAAACTATACCAGAAAAAAAAAATCCCCTTTGCAACATATCCAACAAATAGTCATCTAGCTTCTGTGTAAAGCTAATTGGGCTGGGCTGGGTTATAGACTTTTAAGAAAAATCATTACATTTCTGCATAACCAATTATTGGGAAGTTTTTTTTTTTTTATCACAAGCCTAAATTTGCCTCTGGGATTTTCACTCACTTATTCTAGTTTTTTATTCTGGAACTAAGCAAAACAAATATCATTTCCCTTCCACATAAGGGATCTCCAAAAACTTGAAAATGACCATTAAATCCTTCCTATGGCTTCTCTTCTCCTAGTTAAACATTTCCAGTTCCTTTAGTAGAGCCTCATGTGGCTTAAACTCTGTGCTTTTCAAAACTTTGATTGCTTTCTCCTGAAATAATCCACTTTATCAATGTCCCTCCTAAAATGTGACAACTAAATACTACAGATGTGGTCTAGAAGGTTCAGGTCTCTACTCTTTGATAGCATGTCTCCCCTATCTTGTACTTGGGAAGTTGATTTTTTAAGCCCAAGGCTAAGATTTTACATTTATCCCTGTGAAATGTCATCTCATTTAATTCAACACATAGGTATAGCTTGGTCCAGTTAGAATCTTTTTGGTTCTTACCTCAGTCAAATAGTATTAGGATCCTTCTCAACTTTGTGGCTTCTTTGCATTTTATGTGTGCCACTTAAGTCTTTATCCAAATCATGGTAAATAAGGTTAAATACATAGAGGTAAGTTCCCCGAGGGAATCCATTCAGCTTGTCCTTTTTTCCTAGATTTGAGAGGAGAAATAGGAAGCACATGAGGCTTCAGGGTGATTGACACTGAACTGGAAGGGACCTTAGAAAGTCATTTAGTCCCATACTCATTTTACAGAGTAAAGTGAGATTCAGGGAAGTTAGATGGCTGCCTCTTGACTCATGTAGATTAGCTGTCTTCAAGTATCTGAATGGTTGTCCTGAGGGAGAAGAATTAAACTTATTTTGATTGACATTTGAGAATTGAGGAGAAGTTGTTGAGAGGAGATCTTGGCTAGCCATAGAGAAAACCTTCCAATCTTTCCCAAAGTCGGAATGAGTCTCCATTGATTAGCGAATCTCCCTCCCACATTCTTCTCCCGTGAAGGTCTTCAAAGACGAGGCTACTTGCCTCTGTATCAGAGAGGGATCCTTGGGCAACTTTAAACTGGACCATATGGTCCCTGAGGTCCTTTCCATCTAGCCGGCATTGGGGCGTGGGGGATTTTGGGATTCTTTGACCTGAGAAATCCTGCAAGCCTGGCAGCTGATTGCAGGGGCGGGCAGTGGCTAAGGGAAGAAGATAGCCGCTGGGAGGCTGGTGGAGCGCTTCCCACGTGTGAACTGGAGTTCTTAGGAGCTGGAAGACAAGCTGGGGACATCGGACAGAGCTTCGCTGCCAGTAGCACCACTGCCAGCTCCCTGCCGGACTTGGAGTGCGGCGGTTGCCCAGCCCAGAGGGAGGAGCTGGGGTCTCTGAGGCTCTTCTGCACCTGTCGGCAGACGGGGGAGGAGAAGGAGGAGGAGGCGGGGGCACTGCTAGGCTCGGGCACAGCCCGCCTCTGCCCCATTCGGCGGGCAGCCTGGGCACCGGGGCTCTCAGGGGCCACTACCGGGAGACATGGAGCTGCTGTCGGCCCTGAGCCTGGGCGAGCTGGCGCTCAGCTTCTCCCGGGTGCCCCTCTTCCCGGTCTTTGACCTTAGCTACTTCATCGTTTCCATCCTGTATCTGAAGTACGAGCCAGGTCAGTCCCGATCGGGAGGGGGCTGGGGGCTGGGGGCACTTGAGATCGGGGAGAGGGAACCCTGCAATGCCGCGTCGAATGCTCACCTGCCCCCCATTCTTCAGACCTCCCACACTGCCCCCCTCCACACCTCCCTAGTTGCCCTCTACCCCCACTCTACTCCTCGGGTGCCCTTGGCGAGGTGAAACCGCAGCTGTTATGTCTATATAAGGCCGCTCTAGGAGAAAAGGGCTGCCGGAAAATTGACACCGTACCCCTCCCCCCATCCCTTTCCGGGGCTAGGTTTCCGGGAGACCCTCTGCTGTGACCCACTGAATCTGGGCCACGGAATCGACCATGCCCAGTCTAGCTTGCTCCACATTTAGCGGAAGGGTCCCATCTTCCCTGCAGCTGGCCAGATTTCTACAGATATGCGCTCCTTAATAGCTATAGACCCGTTAAAGAGTACCGGAACAAGAGTATAAGACTTGAGTTCTAGTTCTGGTTCTGAAACTAGTTAGCTACGTAGCCCTGGGGAAATCACTTAAAACCATTTGAGCTTCTTCTGTCAAATAGGGCCACGATTATGCCTAACCTATTTTTTGCGGATCTGGGAAGATTAGATGAAATAACGGAATTTAGGATTTTTTAATTGAATGGCTCCTCCGATCATCTAGGCCATTCGTCAGCTTACAGAGGAGGAAACTGATGCTCCTGGAGAAGTACCGCTAGTAAGTTAACAGCTGGGATTCGAACCTAGGCCTTTTTGCCTCCAAATTAAACTTCTTTATAACAGGCACCGAACCAGAATATCACCTCCCCCATCTACCCAGAGAACAGCGCATTATTCAGTTCAGCTGGTGGTGTGGCTCGAAAGGTGTTATTTTTATCGGTGTTGATTATTCTTTCAGCCTCACCATTCCTGTCCAGGGCTGGACTTTTCTTTTACAAATAAGGAAACAGAACGCCATTGGAGACCCCAAGGCTATATTACTGGGCAGGGACCACCTGGATTCTATTCTTGTACTTTCCACCCTGTTTTTCTACAATGTGAGCCGGAAAAGGGCTTTTGAAACCTGAAAGAGTTGGGGGGAAGGGGAGGGGGAAGAAGCTGATGCTTTAAAAGCTGTTACTAGGGAACATTTATTTTGCAAAGCAAAATAGGAATAGCTTTGTACTAAGATTGGAGCATTTGTTTCCTGTTCAAAATGCTGGTAGCTTGGTTGCCTGCCTACAATTTTGCTGTAGCCCTATCTCACTTTTCTCTGAGAAAAAGGGAACATGGAGAAAAAGGAAACCTTCTTTAGAAACTGTTAAGTTTTAGACTAGGTGATCTTTGAGATACTTCTCATTCTGATAGTCTAAATTATGTTTCAGTGTTCCTTTGAGTTCTGAATTCCCACCAGTTTCTATAGCATATGTTCCTTCCAGCCCTTACAGTCAGTGATCTGAAGTTTCTCTTTAATTTTTGACATTCTATGTTCTAAAGTTCCTTCCAGTTCTGACAATTTGTGAATTTCTATTTTTTTTTAAATCCTATTTTTAAAATGAGAAATTTGCCCATTAAGGGTAAAGCACTTTCTGGAAGGGCTTTCAGTAGAAGTTTTGGAAAGACTGTTCCATCTTAAAGGAAGGAGGGAACCATGAGGTTGGCCGGCCTTACACTTAGATCTGGACTGATTTTTATAGTGTTTTCTCCTCCTCTTGGGGACAAATGATCCCAAGTCTGCATAAATTCAAATCAGGACCTGAGAGCTTTGAAAAACCTACAGAAGAAACCACCAGCATAGAGAGAAAGTAGCCAGTTAGTATCCAATTCTGCAGGCTCTGGGAACTATTTTAGATATATGCTATCATTAAGTATCATGAGGGAGCTTAGCTCCTTAGAATTAGGAGAACTCCAGGTTTGAATCTTTTATTAGTTGTGCCTCAGTTTCCTCCTCTATTAGATGGAAATAGTAATACCTTTTGGATTGGTTGTTAGGAGGAACAAATTAGTTCATTGCTGGTATGTATTTTATGTAATCCCCAGTGTGTTATAGGTTTGTTTTTAAATTGTCAGTATTAGTGCTTGGAAATGGCAAAGTTTCTTGCAACATTTTACAGCGTTGCCTAGAATTTTTTGGTTGCTTACATTTTTTGGAATTCCAATTACTTGATGATTCTGATTTGGAGTCAAAAAAACCTACTGTGGAGATCTTTTTCACTTACTGTATGATCTTTTAGAAAGTCATTAGACCACTCTAAACCTCAGTTTTCTCACCTCTATAATGAACCTGATAATTCCTGTTCTCTTTCTGTGTTCTCTGTTTTATACTTTGGAACAACAAATTATTATAGAGTTGGGAGTGATGATTGAATTTTTCTAGGTCTATTATCGTTCCAGCCTGAGCTAGAGACTGAGCTGAGCTCAAAACCTTCCCTAAATGCAAGAAGGTTTTCCCCAAAAATGTACATAAGTCACAAATGAAGTAGAATTCTTAATATTTATATACAAGATATTCTTATAATTTCTGAAGCCACAGACTAAATCTGTAATGCAACTAGATAGCACCTAAATTAATTATTTCAATCCATTATTTAAGTTGTAATTTCTTCAAATACATAACAGATCTTTTGTGTTCTATGTTTTAAGAGTCCTCTTCACTCAGATAGCCCAAGGTACTTCTAATTTTGACATTGTGAGTTTCAAGGTCTGAATAATCATAGTGTATATGCATAGCCCCTTAAGGTTTGCAAAGCCTTTTACGAGTACTATCTCATTTAAGCTTCACAGTGAGCCTGGGAGATAGATGCTGTTATAATGTTCATTTTACAGATGAGGAAACTGAGGCAGACAGAAGTAAATGATTTCCCCAGGGCCATACAACTAGTTATGTGTCTAAGGCCAGATTTGAACTCGGAACTTACTGAGGTTCAGGGTTCTGTCCACTTAAGGTTTACAAAGTCCTCTTTCCTTACAGCAATTCTGTGAAATATGTAGCATATATATTATTATGTCCATTTTAAAGATGAGGAAACGCAGAAAAGGGGAAATACCTTATCTATGGTCATAGGTATTTTGGGAGTAGATCTTGGGAGTAGAATTCAGACAAGGACTCTTTCTATTAATGCAAGGCGAATGTGAGTGTATATATGTGTATGTATATATTTTCACCTTTTTAGTGTTCTTGACCACCGATGAAAACTCTAGAACCATTATTGGACTGATGCTTTTAAAGGACTTAAATGAAATGCATAGGATTTTGAGGGAAATTAATTATTTTAAAAGAAGGTTCTCAAAATATTAAAAAGAAAACTACAAGTTCATGGACTCTAGGTCCAAAGCCCCTACGTTAGACTTTGTTAGTCTCTACTTGGAGCTTCCTAGGGTTATTATTATGCCACGCTAGTAGGGAGCCCAAGAGGTTGCAGGTAGAGGATGGTTTTTGAGGCACTGAAATTATCTTTATTTCTTGAGAGTTTAATCTGTGAAGGGCCAGAGGCTGCTCAATGGAAAGATGCCTCTCTGCCTGCTCACATGTCTGCCTGGCTAGCCTGTCCAATCTCCTGCCTACCTGCCCATTTCTGTGGTCAGGACAAGTGGTATGAAGAACCCCTGGCCTGTGATTCAGAACAATGAATCTTAGCTCTATTCCTTATTTTCCTTGTCACTTATAATTCAAGCCATATTGCTTCTCTGAATCTCAGTTTCCTCATCTATGAAATTAGGGGATTTAGTCTAGCTATTCTCTGGAGCTCTCTTTCAGTTTTTAAGGACTTCATAAGCTTAAGAAATGAATGGATTTAGGAAATTTGGGGTGTGGGAAATCCCTCTACTAGCACAGATGGCATTTTGTCTCTGATTTTGTAGATAAATCCACTGTCTGAGCATACACAAGTTAAATAACTTTCTAAAGTTGCATAAAAAGTCTGCAAAAAATTTAGATCCATGATTTCTGAACTGTAAACCCAATGTTCCATGATGCCTGATATCTCTAAGCTTCTTGAAATAGGGGTAATAATTCCACAATTACCAACTATGATTAGTAAAGGACATGATGGGAACAATAGCCAAAAAACAGGTATAACTTCACAACTTCTTACCCCAGAATGGAAGGGGCTGCCAAGAAAGGAAATGGGTTTCTCTTCCCTAGAGGTCTTCAAGTCAATACTGGATGATGCCTTGGATGGGATATTGCTGAGAAGGATTCCTAAGCAGGTACAAAATAGACTAGTGACTTCTGAGGAACCTATCCATGCTTCCTTGAGCAGCATGAAATTCTGGGAGGCACTATAGGAATGTAAATGATGATAATTGACATTTATATAGTGTTCTCTGGTTCATAAGACGCTTTGCTCACAGCACTCCTTTCTCTTTTACCTCACTACCACTTTGGGACAGGCCTTCATCATCTCATGTTTGCAATATTGCATTAGCTGCTGATAGGTCTGCCTATCTCAAGTCTCTCCTCCAGCCTAATACTTCTTAAACTTTTTCCACTTGTAACCTCATTTCACTAGAGAAATTTTTATGTGACTCTGGGTATTTCGATATATAAAATAGATATACAAATCAAACATTTACTGATAAACCATAATTTTGTGATTCCATTCAGTTATGTGATCTCATATGGGTAGCAGTAAATTCCAGTGGCTCCCTATTGCCTTTGTTCAAATATAAAATCTTCTTGGCATTCAGATCCCTTTATGACCTGCTTCTTCTTCTAGTTTTTTTATGCTTTACCCCCACATATTCTTGGGTCCAGGAATACTGGCTCCCTTTCCTACAACACTCCATCTCCCAACTCCAAGTCTTTTCTCTGACTAGCTGTCCCTCACACCTATAATACTCTCCCTCCTCATCTCTGTCTCCTAATTTCCCTGGTTTCCTTCAAATCCTAGATAAAATCCACCTTCTACAAGAAGTCTGTCCTTTTCCCCCCCTTCCCTTAATACTAGCTCCTTCTTTCAGTGATTATCCCCAATTTGTCCTCTTTATAGTTTATTTGCTCATACTTGTCTGAATGTTGTCTTCACCAGTTAGACTGGGCTCCTTGAGAGTTTTACCTTTCTTAGTACAATACTTAGTACTTGGCACATAGTAGGTGCATAATAAATATTTGCTGATTGACAGACATAATATCATAATGTCCTAATAAAAATAAGCTAGCATTTATCTAATATTTTAAAGTTAGTAAATCCCTTCCCATTTATTAACTCATTTGATCCCGCAATGACTTTGTGAGGTAGATGCAATTATCTCCATTTTACAGATGAGGACTGAGACAGAGAAAGGTAAGTGGATTTGTTCAGTTCCGTTAGTATCTAAGGCAGTGTTTGAACTCAAGACTTCCTGACTCTGTTGGTGACATCACTTAGCTTTCTTGAGGAAAGGGAAAATAAGGAAGAAGAACATTCCAACCTGGGTGATGGCAGCCTCCTCCAAAACACAGAAATGGAGCCCTGTATTCTATAATATGGAGTAGGACTTTTTTTTTAGAGGCAGCATAATCTAATGGAAAGAAAATGAGATTGGAAATTAGGAGATCTGAATCTGAATCTCAGCTCTGCCCTTAAGTTCTAGGTGACTTTACTTCTTCATCTGTCAAAAAAAAAATGATTGAAGCAAATTAAATAATCAAAGTAGTATGGTACAGCAGAAAGAACGTGTGTTTGTGGTAGCAAAGAATTGGAAAAGGAGGTGCTGAACAAGTTGTGGTACAAAAAAGTAATAGAATATTATTGTTCTATAAAAAATAATGAACAAGCTGATTATAGAAAGGCCTGGAAAGATTTACATGAACTGATGCTCAATGGAACAAACAGAACCAGGAATGCATTGTATACAGTAACAGCAAGATTGTGCTTGGTTCTTCTCAGTAGTGAGTAGTTCAGTGATCCAAAGCAATCTGCATCCAGAGAAAGAACTAAGGAGACAGAATGTAAATCCACACATGCTCTATGTTCATTTCTTTTTTCTGTTTTTTTTCTCTCGCCCATGATTTTTCCTTTTTGCTCTGATCTCTCTCCCAATATAATTCATAAAGTAATATATATTAAAGATAAATATACTTGCTACAATAAAGAGAATTTTTAAAAAAAGAATACTTGTTTGGCAATCAAATGGTTCAAATCCTACCTCTAGATTTACAGTGTGACATTCTGTAAATTCTGATCACCTTTGGTCTCAGTTTCTTCATCTGTATGATAAGGGCTGAGGGAAAGGGAAAGTCTGGGATTGGTGGGCAGAGTAGAGCATGATCTAGATGGCTTATGATTTGTTTTTTTAGTGCTATATCTATAATTCTAGGGTGTCCAAGGGCCCTCCTAGCTTTAAATCTATGGTTATTTTTTCTTAAGTTAAATTGTTTTTATTTTAACAAATGAAAATCAATTATTCATGTAAAAAAGCCAATCAAACAATTTTTAACATTCCTTTTTTAAAAATCATTTTTGAATTCCAAATTTTTTCCTTTCCCTCCCCCTTCTTTGAGAAGGCAAACACTTTGGTATGGACTATACGTGTACAGTCACGCAGAACATATTTCAATATTATCCATGTTTCAAAAGGGAACATAAGCCAAAAAAAGAAAGAAAATAAAAAAATATGCTCCAATTTGCATTCAAATTCCATTAGTTCTTTCTCTGGAGGTGGAAAGCATTTTTTACAAATCCTTTGGAATTGTCCTGTATAATGATACATTATATTATAGTATTGCTGAGAATAGCTAAGTCATTCACAGTTAATCATTACATAGTATTGCTGTTAGAATAATTTCCTGGCTACCAGATAAATTTCTAATGGTTACTTTAAGCCATTCCTTTTGGCCTTCAGAATCTAGGCTTCACGTCCCCCACGGCTCTGCCTTTTACCCCCATCTGGGACCACAGGCCCTCTGATCTGCTGTGGACTATGGGGCAAATTTGGGAAATTGTGCATCCAGTGCTGGTCAAGGGGCAGCATATGTTCGAATCAAGCCAATACTTGATAGATCTCAAGCTTTCCTCCCTGAAGCACCATAAGAAAATTTAAAAGAAAAAAAGAACAGAATTTAAATGTTCTCTCTGCTAAGACAAAAGCTGCTAACCTTCAGGTTCAAGATTGTAGGCTTTCCTTTTTGAGGGGAGATGGTAAAAAATTTCCAGCTAAGATGCTGGAAAGAATGGCATTCCAAGAAGTTATTTTTAAATGGGTCTGGATGGTGTGGGGAGGAGAAAGAGAGAAGGTATCAATTTCTAAAAAACATGAGCTTGTTCCTCCTCCCAGATTGACTGCCACCACCTGTTATAAGGAGGATTTAATGCTTGGCTGCTGGGGGGATTGGAATAAATGCCCACAGTGGAAAGATTGTAGGTCCATGAGATGGTGAGAACATTTTCACCTCAAGCCCTGGGGTTTGTTCATTTTCAAGGAAGAGGGGACCCTAAACAATCTTGAGAGGCTACAATATCAGAATTAAGTTTTAAAAAGAATTATTGTTAAATTTTGTTTTCAGTACATCATACAAAACTCTGTCTACTCTTTCCCAGATCCCTGGAAAGTTGCAATTCTAATTAGATTTGAACTAGTCGGCCAATCAACAAACATTTGTCATGGTTCTGCTAAGTGCCTAGTGTTTTGCAAATCTGTGGATAGAAGGAGGAGAATAAAACAGTCCCTACCTTCAGGGGGTACCTCCACAGAGGTAGGTTTACAGTCAATTGAAGAAAACAATATCTTTATTTTTTTTTAATTTTAAAGTTTTTTATTTTCAAAACATACGCACAAATATTTTTCAACATTGTGTTTGAGATTTTCTCCTCCTTTCCCCCATCCCCTCCCCTCAATGACAAACAATCCAACATATGTTAGTATATATCTTTTTAAAAATTCGAAATTCACAATGTAAACAGGAACAAACAAAATTTTAAAAACCACTGTTTTGGCCCTTTACAACCAGGCCCCTTCCTCCTTTTTCAGTTTTCTTCACACCACTTCTCTCCTTCCGCAATCCTACCCTCCAATCCCAGTGACACTCATCTTGCTGGTTCTCCATCTCCAGACTTCAGACATTTTCAGACTATACCTCATGCTTGGAAAGCCTTTTCTCCTCATCTGCCCTTTGGCTTCTCTGGCCTCCTTCAAGTCCCAACTAAAATCTCGCCTTCTACAGCAAGCCTTTTTTGATCCTTCTTAATTCTAGTATTGCTTTCTTTTTATTAATTTCTCTCTCTTCTTTCTAATAATTAATTTAGTTCTAATTAATTAAACTTTCTACTTATCTGTTAATAATTTTCTGTTTATATTTTTGGTACAAAGTTGTCTGCACATTGTCTCCCTATTAAGCGGGTAAATGCTTTGAGAGCATGGAATGATTTCTGCCTTTCTTTATATCCCAGCACTTAGCATCAAGGTCCCTCATAGGTGTTTATTGTCTGACTGAAAGTCAATTTGTAGCATCAGGAAAGGCCTCTTGGAGGAAATGAAGCTTGCTTTAAGTCTTGAGGGAAACTAGAATATTCATTCAATAAACATTTATTATGTACCTAATACATACCAGTAACTGTACTTATTGCTAGAGATAGTAAGAAAGGCTGCAAACTGCATCCCTGCCTGTAAGTTTACAAATTAATGGAGGAAGAAAACAACATCAAACTATAGTATAAACAAGCTAGTTGGAGAGGAGGGAGAGAAGAATTAATTAACTGAGAAAAGACACTAGAAGAATATGGAAAGATTTCCTGCAGAAGATGGGATTTTAGTGGAAGCTTGACGGAAATCAGGAGGTGGAGATAAAGAGAACATTCAAGACATGGGGGACAGCCACAGAAAATGTCCAGAGCTGAGAAATGGAATATCTTATTTCTGGAACAACCAAGAGGCCATTGTTCCTGGTTTTAAAAGAATATGCATAGGAATAAGATATAAGAAGACTGAAAAGGTGGGGTAGAGGAAATTATGAAACTATGAAAGACTTTGAACGCTAAACAAAGGATTTTGTATTTGATCCTGGGGTTAATAGGGAGCCACTGGAATTTGAGTAGAAGCGTGATCTATGCTTTGGGGAAAATCACATTGGCCAATGAATGGAGGGTGGATTGGAATGGGGAGAAATGAGTGGGGGATGATGAGATTCTACCCCAGTGTGGCAGTATCATTGGAGAGAAGGAGGAATATTGGGGAGATTTGGCAAAAATAAAATCAACAGGCCTTAACAGTAGATTGTCTCAGTTTCTTCATATTTAAAATGGGAATGAGAGCATTTACTTTGCCAGATTGTTGTGAAAATTAAATGAGATAATATTTGTACAGCAAGAATGTGTGATGATCAATTATGAAAGATTTGATTCTTCTCAGTGGACCAAAGCAATCTCAATAGACTCTGGATAGAAAATGCCATTTGCATCCAGAAAAAGAACTATGGAGATTGAATGTAAATCAACACATGCTAGATTCATTTCTTTTTTCTGTTTTGTTTTTCTCTCACATGATTTTTAACTTTTGCTCTGATTTTTCTCTTTCAATATGATTCATAAAGCAATGTGTATTGAAAATACATACTTTTTTTTAAAAAATGAGATATTTGTGAAACCCTTTGTAAACTCAAAATCTATTATTAATAACTATATAATAGTACAAGGTTATTTTTTCAAATCCACTGCACTGGGCTATCTGTGAAAGGAATATGTTAATAATAATTATTATCATAATTATAATAATACTCTTTTGCTTGTGTAGTATGTTGTTACCATATACTTGTAAAACAGTTTTTTCTTTTTAGCAAAAGTGTAATTATACATACCTCTACTAAATTCCATCTTATTAGATTTAGCTTAGTTTTTCTATCCTATCAAGGACTTTTGAGAACCTCAGCTCTGTCATCTCGTGTGTTAGCTGTCTTTCTCAATGAGAACCAAGGGCAAATCACATGCAGATTTGATAAACATGCTTATTTAAGTAGCACAGAACCAGGAAAAGATTCGTTGGGCACTCCACTGAAGACTTCCTTCCAAGTTGAAATTAAACCATATCATTGAACCATTTCTAAATCTATCAAAAGTTTTTATTATTTAGCCCACTTTTTCCCACCTTTCCAAAAATAGAATTTGAGCTAATTTATTAATTACTTTGCAAAATCTAGCCAAACTCTAACTACAGCATCCTTTCCCCTTTCCTATCTAATACTACTTTCAAAATGGAGACAAAATTAAATTAGTAATGCCTGTTTTTTTAATTCCTTTTTCATTATGAACTTAAAATCAATTAATACAAATATTTTCTTTGTAAAAAAAAAAGGCAACCAGAAAATGAGTTGTATTTGAAACTATAGAGCTCTATTACATACAAAATTTTAAAAACATATATTAAATTTAGAATGAAACACTGCCCCACTTGTCTGCATGTCCCTAGTGAACCTTCTTCCTCTCAATATTTCCATCTCTCCTCTACCTCTCTTTTCTCCTCTCCTGATGGTTAATTGTGAATTCCACTAGGGAACGTTTCTTCCTCCTGGTTAATTGCTAAAACCCCTTTCCTTGCTAACTCCTCTTGGAATTTCAACCTGCTCTTAATAGCATAATAAAATCTTAGCCCCTTGGAGACAAAAAAAAAAAGAAAAAAATAAGTCCATTAGTCTTTCTAACTGAAGCAAGAGATCCCTCTTTCTGCTAAGCTACATTTTACTTTCTCCTTCCAACATCTCACCCCATTATACTTCTTGAAGACACAGAAAATCAGGAAAAAAATAGTTGTTACCTGCCATTCTGCTCCACCTGTCTCCACCTCTGGCTATATTTAACTTCTCACCTCAA